>NC_133132.1:150991668-152241668 GCF_048418815.1 Hemitrygon akajei
TTCTTCGAATACCGCTCGAAACACTGGATGCACCAAGAGGGTCTCCAGAAAGTGTTTCCCCCTTTCTCCTTACAAGCTCCCAGGAGTCATCACAACGGGGGAGTTAGTCCCCACCAGGAGGGCAGCACTACCGGTTTCCACCGGGTCCAGACACACCAACACCAACGTCTCAATGGCTTTGGACGCTCCCACATCGCCCTCCGAGAACTCCAATCTCACCGATAGGTACCCATTGTACGGGTACTCACCCTCGCTCACACCCCAAATCTGCAGGGCGTCAAATGGGGCTACGGGCAAATGCTTTAGATATTTGTTGTAGAAAGACCAGTACAATAAGGTCACCTGCGATCCCATATCAAGAACGGCTTTTGTGTAAACTCCCTCTATCCGTAGACACACCCTGGCACGGGGTCCTACCAGCCCATCTGGAATAGAGGCGTGGGCACCCGGTGGCCCCCTGGCTGATCTCTGGGGACGTGTTCCTCCAGAGGCTCCAGTCCGTTCCCTCACTGAACCTCTCCAAAGTTTCCTGACACCTCTTCCTTCTTAGTCGCAGGGGGGCTTGCCCTCCGCGGGACTCCTTGTCTCTCACAATCCCACCGCAAATGTCCCTCCTCTCCACAGCACACCCTTGGCCGCCCACAGTCCCGCCTGAAATGCCCCTCTTTCCCACAGTTAAAGCACACGCTGCCCACTGCCCCTCCTCTTCCAGGACGGCCCTCGCTCCCAATCCACTGCACGGGCTGCCCCCGGGAGTGAGTACCTTCCCTGTTCTTCCCCTCCAGAGGGGGTTCCCTACTCCCCGGGGGGTTTTCAGTCCTCCACCCAGCCACCACTTCCTGTATCGTTGAGGATTGCTCCCGGTGGCCCGAGCCCCTTTTCCACCCCAATGCTCTCTCTTTCTCCTGCACCTCTCTGATCAGTTGCCCGAAGGATGGAGGGAGGCCCTTCCTATAAGCCTGCCGGATAGTCCACGCCACCTTGCCCTCCTCCAGAGAGCCACTGAATATCTGACTCATCCTCACGCTAGCCACGTCAGGTGCCTTCACTACCCCCCCCCCCCCCCCCCCCCTGGTGCCGCATCCCTGTAAGCATCCCCTCCATCCTAAATATGTACTCGGAGAGCTTTTCCCCTCTCTGTTGTTCCAGGCGTTGAAACTCTGCTAAAAGCAGCCAGGGTTCCCCTGACAACCCAAACACTCCCTCCAAAATTTCAATGCATTCCTCCACCGTAACCCCAGGCTTTTCAGCTTTCAACTCCTGGACTGTTTTGGCTGCTGAACCCCTCAAACTTCCCACCAATCGCCGCTTCTTCCCCTCCTCCGAGCCTGGCCACTCCTCTAACATCAAAGACGTATGCTCGATCCAGGTCTCATAGTCCACCTCCCCATCCGGAGTAGGCTTGGCTCCGGAGAACAACCCCAGCTTCAGCTGTGGCCTCTCGGCCACTCCCACCAGGGAGTTAAGTGCGGCTGCCAGCTCCGAGGCTTCCACCCTACCTGGGGGGGCGTGGCCTAGTCACGCCTTCCCCCTCTGACCCCCCCCCCCTTTACTAGTGACGGGCACCTCTCTGGGGGCCACCTCTAGCTCTAACTCCTCCTCTGGTGTCTCGTCATCCTCATCCTCGGAGAGGGTGTGGAGCCCCCACGGCCCCATCTCCCCCAGAACACTGACCGTCGCTGGCAGTTCCAACGTCATGACGTCAGCATTCGTACGAACCAACACCCAACTAGACTCTACTTCTTTACCACACCGTCTAGCTACCAATTCCACCTGCCCAATACCTTTTACCAAACTTAACTCCCGCACTAGCGTGTCTCCCAAAACTCGAAAATCCACTCTGCTCACTACACAGGTATACTGCACTGGTACATCTTCCAACTCGCACCAGCTAACAATCTTATCTCTGTCCATCTCCGCTCTGCTGCCTGCGCGATTCCACAGCCCCTGACAATCCAATCCCGGACGAACCCCCACAAATGTAACACTTACCCAACAGGCTGGTATATGTCTAGGGGAAAAGGAGATCCAGCCACACACCACCCCACCTCCCGTACACGCAGGTGCTGTGAGAATCAAGTTTATGCTGCACGTACACACACAATATCAAACTCACACCAGATACTGTTACGGAATACACTTTAAAGATTTTACTAAAAGTAAAAGGCGCCAACTTATCAAAGTTCAGTCAGTTTAGTGCATGTTGTTGAAGCTCAACCATCGAACCATTCAACCCCTTGTCACTTTACTCTGACCTCCACGTCCTCGCACCTGGGACCACCCTAGTGGTCGACTGAGCAGTGCAGCGCACATCCACCTTCCTCGGCGTCTCCTTCCCGCCTCCCCTGAAAAGACCGCGAAACCCCCAAGCTCCCAGCCTCACAAGACAAAATAACATTCCCCATTGGTTAACAAATGAATACAATCCCCATATCAGCAAGTCCAAAGCTAAACAACTGCGAGAGAAAACACTTATCAGACATAAAAGCATTCCTACTGTAGCAAACCAAAGAAGCCATTTTGATTACATACACAGTACATTGTACAATTAGGAAAGCTGAAGTCTCCCATGATAACAACCTTATTGTTCTTACACCTTTCTTTTATCTGCAGCATAGCTGTTCTTCATTGTCATCATGACTGTTGGGTCTGTAGTACAATCCCATCAGAGTGTATGCACCCTTCTTATTTTTGAGTTCTGCTCATACAGACCCAGTGGATGAGCCCTCCATTATGTGCCCTCTGAGTGAGGCTATGATATTATCCCTGATTAGTTGTGGAACTCATTCACATCTTTTACCTTCCTCTCTATCTTTTCTAAAACATTCAAACCCCTGGGACATTAAGCACCTATTCCTGCCCCTCAATGAAATCTCTGTATTGGCCACAAAATTATAGCTCCATATACTGATCCATGCTCCAAGTTCATTACCTTTACCCTTAATACTCCCTAGCATTAAAATACACATACTTCAAATTATCGTGCCCCAACTATCACATTGCACTGGGAGTAATCCAGAGATTATTACCTTGAAGGTCCTGCTCTTCAGCTTCTTTCTTAACTTCCTCAACTCAGTGTGCAACACCTCTCCTCCCTTTTCTACCTATGTCATTGGTGCCAAAGTGCACCACAACTTTTGGCTGCTCACCCTTCCCCTTGAGAATGTTCTGCACCTGCTCTGAGACACCCTGGACTTAGCATTTGGGAGGCAACGCACCATCCTAGCACTTCTTACGTGGCCATAGAGTCTCATCACTTTTGCTCTGACTGACTTTATCCTTCCCTCAAAGGTCATAAAGAAGGCTTTTGGCACATTGGCCTTCATAAGTTGTATGAGATGTTGGTAGGGCCTAATTTGGAGATCTGTGAGTAGTTTTGGTCACCTACCTACAGGAAAGATGTAAATAACTTTGAAAGAGTACAGGGAAAATTTACAAGGATGTTGCTTGGACTAAAGGACCTGAGTTATAAGGAAAGGTGGAGTAGTTTAGGACTTTATTCCTTGGAACATAGAAGATTGAGGGGAGATCTGATAGAGGTATACAAAATTATGAGGAGTATAGATGGGGTAAATGCTAGTAGGCTTTTTTCACTGAGTTTGGGTGGGACTACAACTAGAGGTAATGGGCTACGGGTGAAATATGAAAAATTTAAGAGGATCCTAAGGGGAAACCTCTTCACTCAGAGGATCATGAGAGTATGGAACAAACTTGTGCAAGTAAGCTCATTTTCAACTTTTAAGATAAGTTTGGATAGGGACATGGATGATAGGTGTATGGGGGGGCTATAGTCCCAGTGCAGGTTGATGGGACTAGGCAATTTAAATAGTTAGGCACAGATTAGATGTGTCATTTGCACTCTGTGCTGTACTTTTCTATATCTGTATGATTATGACTCTACACCACTTTTTGGAAGGGAGTTCCAGCATTTGGATCCCCTGCCAATGAAGGACTGGTAATATAGTTCCAGATCAGAATGGGGTGCAGCTTGCATGGGAACCTGCTGGTGCTGTTTTCTCAAGTGCCTGCTAAACTTGCCCATTATGATAGTGATTGTGAAGTTGAAAATATCCTTGTTAAGTAAGTGTTACCCTCAGGTTTGGCCAGCTTTGTTAATCTAGGGGAAGAAAGCCTTCGGCCCGGCCAAACTTGTGAAATCTAGTTTGTTTGGATACTGTGTGATGTGTTCCCCTGTTACAAATAAGTACCACAAAATAACAAACAGTACACAATATGCAATTAAACAAATGAGCTTTATAATTCTTAATTTGACTAAAGGATTAGTAAGGAAATCAAAAAGAAAATGGGCCCATTTTAATGAAACAGTCTAATGCGCAGATTGGAGCTCTCTGTTTTCACTTCTGTTCGTTATCCACCATTTTCCCCAGGCTGTCGTCGACTCCCGACCCCATTCCAAGTCTGCTTTGTCCTGCAGACTACAACTTCCCCATTCTGGCATCTTCTCTCTCCATCTTCGCCAGAACCAAAAGCCCGTGAATCCCTTCTGTCAGACACGCAAGAAAGAAACAAAGTGCCTCTCATTGGATGGTGCATGTTCCAAAGCTCCCGGAATCTCCAGTCATAACCCAAACACTGCTGCTCCAGAGTGCAGTGTATTTTGTAGATGGTGTACATTTGTAGGTGTGTTTTGTAGATGGTGGCACTAAACATACGCCACTGTGGCCATAGTGAACCTTTGGTGAAGGAAATTAATGCTTATGGTTGTGGATGGGGTTTTAGTTAAGTGGCCTGCTGGATCCTTCAGGATCCTTAGCAGTCCAGTTTTCCAGACAAGTGAAGGCTATTGTATCACACTCTTGACGTGCTTTGTACACGGCGGAAAGGCTTTTAGTTGTCAGAAAATGGAGCACTCACCTCAGAATACACAGTCTGTTGTAGATGTGATTGTTTTATGGCTGGTCCATCTGGGATTCTGGGTTCCCAGAAGTTGATGGTGGATGCCATTGAATGTCAAATGTACTGTATGTGGTTAGACTCTCTCTTGTTGGAGATGGTTGTTGCCTGGCAGTTTTGTGGCTATCAGTGACTTGTTATTTATTAGTTGTAAATATGTATTGAAAAGCCAACAAAATTCTGGTTATTTTTATTGACAGTTTATTAACTTTGGTTTTTGCATTTTTTTGTGTGTCTTCTTAGCAACCTACAATTTTTTCCTTTATTTATTAGACACCTACAAGTTTCCTTTGCTTTGAGCTCCAAATTTCATGAGCCTATTGTTTTTATTTTTGTAGAAAACTGAAGTAATTGAGGAAGCATTTGCTGGGTGAGTGTATATTTCCTCATCTTAGCAATTTTGATTCAGACTTATTTGTCATGCACATGAAAACATGTTGTTTGCATTAAAAACCGACACACCACCCAAGGATGTGATGGGTTCAGCCCGCAACTGTCACCAATAATAATTGATCTACAATTATAATAAATTTTTAATTGGGATTGGCTTGGACAGAATTTATTTTCTACATTTTAAAAAATTATTTGAATTTACTAAGATGATAGGTTAATAGTATTGAACAACACCTGAAGCAAATATCTCAGTGAAATATGATAAGTATAATATTCGTGCATGCATTTTCTCTATCTTACTACCTTTAACAGTTGCTCCAAATTTACTTGTATAATATGGGCCATGATTCTAAGTTCTATTTGAAAGCCTATTTTTATTTACATACGCATACACTGCAAGGGTCAATTTTCATTGATAAGGTGTGTGTGAAGGACCAGGGGAAGCATAAAACTTGGAGAGCAGGTAAAGGTGAAAAAAATAGGGGTTTTATTACCCAAAATGTTTACAAACTCAACAGAAGTGTTCTAGAGTCCAAACTTGAATCAGCTAAACAGAACAGAACTTGGTTACAACAAATACTCAAACCAAGAGACACCACTCATCTCCTGACTGTGGGTTTAGATTTGATGCTGGCCAGTCCATGGTAAATTGCAGGGGAGGGAAAACATTCCTCTCCTTAAAAAGATACGGCATAAATGAAGCAGCTCCAGAGAACACCCCTCTGGGGCTGTAGCAGAATGGCACAATCCAGTTATCCAGCCCCATCTACTTAGGCTGGTGAAATGCAACAACTCAGTCGTTTACCAGACTATCAGGAGGTTGGTCGGCTACAGGACACTTAATATGCCCAGTTGATGGTGCGGCTTGTAATTGTAGCCGCCACAGTCTGAAGAAATAAGGGATTAGAAACTTGTTAGGTTGATGGCACTAAACATGTGTTGACCATATATCTGACTGCAAATTTCATTGCGTTTACTTGGGTGAAGTTGACAGCAAGCAAGATTGAATTTTAGAGCATTTTGCACTGCCTGTTCACTATTAATCTGTCGAGCTGGTTGTTTATTGTGTGATAGAGTTTGCAAATCCTAATTTTCACATGTAGTGTTTGAAGGAAAATAAGCAGGTTTACTTAATTAGTCTTTGTTTAACCTCACAATTGGCACAAAGCTGACAAAATACTACGTTTTTTTAATTTCACGAGGCATCTTACACCAATGACATCACTGATGTCTGCCTTTTGACAGAGACATTAAACCACGACTCTTTCTCTTCTCTTGAATTGAAGCTTTTAAGAAGAATGGGATGTTTATCCCTTGCCCCACCTAATCTTCCATGAAATCCAAGCAACACATACAAATTGATGGAGGAACTACGCAGGCCAGGCTCCATCACTGGAAAAGAGTACATTTGACATTTAGGGCCAAGACCTTATCTTGATGAAGGCTCTTGCCCCTAAAATGTTCAATGTACTCTTTTCCACATTTTGTTTTGTGCAACCTTACATACCTAAGAAATGGTAGGCCACATAGCTCCCACAAACTGCCGTGGCGTTCAACATGAACATGATCATATAACCATATAACAATTACAGCACGGAAACAGGCCATCTTGGCGCTTCTAGTCCATGCCGAACACTTATTCTCACCTAATCCCACTGACCTGCACTCAGCCCATAACCCTCCATTCCTTTCCTGTCCATATACCTATCCAATTTTGCTTTAAATGACAATACCGAACCTGCCTCTACCACTTCTACTGGAAGCTCATTCCACACAGCTACCACTCTCTGAGTAAAGAAATTCATCCTCATTTTACCCTTAAACTTTTGCCCCCTAAGTCTCAACTCATGTCCTGTTGTATGAATCTCCCCTACTCTCAATGGAAAAAGCCTATCCACGTCAACTCTATCTATCCCCCTCATAATTTTAAATACCTCTATCAAGTCCCCCCTCAACCTTCTACGCTCCAAAGAATAAAGACCTAACTTGTTCAATCATTCCCTGTAACTTAGGTGCTGAAACCCAGGTAACATTCTAGTAAATCTTCTCTATACTCTCTCTATTTTGTTGACATCTTTCCTATAATTCGGTGACCAGAACTGTACACAATACTCCAAATTTGGCCTTACCAATGCCTTGTACAATTTTAACATTACATCCCAACTCCTATACTCAATGCTCTGATTTATAAAGGCCAAGATACCAAAAGCTTTCTTCACCACCCTATCCACATGAGATTCCACCTTCAGGGAACCATGCACCATTATTCCTAGATCACTCTGTTCTACTGCATTCTTCAATGCCCTACCATTTACCATGTATGTCCTATTTGGATTATTCCTACCAAAATGTAGCACCTCACACTTATCAGCATTAAACTCCATCTGCCATCGCTCAGCCCGCTCTTCTAACTGGCCTAAATCTCTCTGCAAACTTTGAAATCCTACTTCATTATCCACAACGCCACCTACCTCAGTATCATCTGCATACTTACTAATCCAATTTACCAGATCTGGTAATCATCCAGATCATTAATGTATATGACAAACAGCATTGGACCAGTACAGATCCCTGAGGCACACCACTAGTCCCCGGCCTCCAACCTGACAAACAGTTATCCACCACTACCCTCTGGCATCTCCTATCCCGCCACTGTTGAATCTATTTTACTACTTCAATATTAATACCTAATGATTGAACCTTCCTAACTAACCTTCCGTGTGGAACCCTTGTCAAAGGCCTTACTGAAGTCCATATAGACGACATCCACTACTTTACCCTCGTCAACTTTCCTTGTAACCTCTTCAAAAAATTCAATCAGATTTGTCAAACATGACCTTCCACACACAAATGACTGATCTGCTCCAGGCCTCATTTCTTTAGTGTCAATCACCCCAGCCCTCAATTTCTGTAACTATATTGGTATCAATCTTTTTGATGTTATAACATGGACAACATTTTTACAGCCATTGATTGCAAAGATGCTCTAACATGTCTTGAGGTAAGAAAAACTGCTATATAACGTAAAGTCTTTGGGTTTTTTTTCCCAAGCAGTTTTTGCATCTGTATGTTCCTAAAATGACTCTTAAGCTCAGATGTTAGTTAACAATAAGTTAAATTCTTTGTACTACAGTTTATTTTTTGGTGGTTTATATAATCTTTTACCTGTTTTCGAGGGAACCTGTTCCTTCTGAAATCTAAAACATCCATTTGCATTGTTTCTAACAATTACTTGGGAGTTCAATCTTTCACTTCCTTTAGCTGCTTCTTTTGACATCTTAGGCCCTGAAGACCTCTTTCATTCCTATCTGTTAGTTCTTCATTACAACTTTATTATGTCCCTAACACCATTCATTGTTTTGCTTGTCCAAAATAGCAACTTCAAACACTTCATTATTCTGCAGTCTCGTGTCTCCACTTCATTAATCACTGATCTTTCAATCAGTATTCTGGCACCTTTCTTGTAGTTCCATTCAATTTGCCCATCATTTCTCCTTGTGTAACACCAGGGGAATCAAGGGCCATCAAATGCTACAGTTTTTCTATTACAGAAAACATTTATTGTGAAGTAGCCACTATGTTCACATTTTGCTTTTCAATAACTTATTATATCAATATCCTGGCCTGCACTTTAAATTGGCTTGCAAGTTGTTTCATGGAAGTCTGATCCACAAATATGCGATCAGCATTGATGTGAACCAATTGTCAGTCACCACTTTGCTCAGTCTCTCCATCAGGTTTCATATTTTTATGTGCCCAGTCAAAATGTGGTTAGTGCCACAATTAATTTCCAAGGACCTTGGGATATAAAACATCAATTATGCTGATTAACATCAAATGCATTAACAGAATAACCTAACCAGAAGAATATAGTTGAGTAAATATATAATGGAAAAGGAAAATACTTCCAAACATTGATTTTTGATGATTAGTTAGGAGCTACAATGTAGAATTTTTATAACATATGTATTTGTAGTCTGTTTCTTTACAAAACTTAAAACACTTGGCAGTTAATTGCCTTGTGTCGATACTTGTTTTTGTTTATAAACATTTTTAAACAAATCTTTCACAGTATGTTTATGGACACAGCTGAAGATGAAAGAACCAAGCTGATCAGTTGTCTTGGAGCATTTAGACAACTCTGGGTGACACTCCCTCAGGTTAGAATCCAAAAGATCATTACAGTGGATTTGGTTAATTGGGCCATCAGTAAATCAGGGCAGCCATTTATTTGGGACAATTCTTAAAGAACAAAATCTAAAAAGAAAGAAATATTCAGGATTCCTTTCGTTTATTTGGGATACCATGATGCTTAATTGGGACAGGACACTTGCTGAAAAGTTTCTAACTAGCATCAGTTGCGTACACTTGTGTGGCAGTTAGATACTACACTGTGCTATGAGCAATTAGTTTTTAAATAGCATCAGTTGTGTGTTTGTGTTCAAAAAGCAGTGATTTTCATCACTGATAGTTGGTGAGAAATAAGCAGTAAGACAATTTGGAACTGTTTTGCTCACCGTGGTTTCAAGCATTCAGGCTCAGAGATGCCAGAAACTGCTGGGAGTGAAAGTGAAATGGTTTCATTACTTCAACAAGTTATGGATTACAAATAATTTGAAGATATCGACAATCGTCTTGAATCTTACAATGAAAATGAAGATTTGGAGGATACAAACATTGTCTAAAACATTGTACGAAGCAGTCCATTATCTGCACTAGGTATCTGAGCTGATTTTGTTCTTTTATAGTCATTCAAAAGAACACAGATGAATTCCTCCATTGGTAACTATTTGGAACTAATACACAGTTTTATAGCACTGTGGAAGTATTGGTAGTGTTCTAATTTATCCTGTATGTAGCTTAAATACATTTATTTTTACTCATTTAAATGACAGTTTGTCTTTTTATACCTTTTAATTATTTCCATTAAACTTCTGATGTGCCCCAATTAACCAGAATCCACTGTATTTACCTGAAATATATTTTCAGTTAAAGTTAACTTAATTTTGTATGAAGTTCTTCATATGATGCATTGATAAATACTTTTGACTGCTAGGAATCACATGAACAGTGTGTGCTGTGGATTGTTCGCTTCATCCATGGACAGCACAACCCCAAGAGGATTTCCTTTCTGTATGATTGCTTGGCTATGGCAGTTGAAAGTGGACTGCTACCACCCAGGTATAACCAAAAGGAGAAAGCAAAATGTTTTAATTTTTTTGTTGGATGAATGATTTAAATTTATCAAATAATCAAATGCATGAAATTTGAAAATACTTAATTGCTATGAGTATATCAAATTTTACAGCTTTAGAATGTGACTTATTCTGATAGTGTTATTTGTTTAGCTTATCTACTATAGCTCTTTGCTATGTTTTTATCATAAAGGAAATTATGTGTTCTAAGAGGTACTCTCATTATGTGAATTTTCTCCATAACAAAGCTAACTACTGGCATTTGGGAAATAGCTTTACAGGATTTATTTAACTATGCTATAATTTTAATGGTGTTCTTGAACACTGTGGTCGGGCTTTGACATTTTACACCAGTTTACAGTTATATGCAATGTACTGGCTGGAGACCAGTTACTCAGCCTCAATCTGCAGTGACCAAATTATATCTGTAGGGTTCAGGTTGGGTAGCAAAAATAAAAAATGATGTAAGTGGAATCAGATCGAGCTATAGTAGCTCTTTATAAATGATACACTAGGCTCGAAGCAGATTGTCTAGAAATAGCCAGGAGGGTGAATGTAACGCTCAAGAGGGGATTCCTAATTCTCAATGCCTGGTTGCACTGTAAGATCTGGCTACCTAACTTGGCCCCATAGAACCCAATAAAATAGCATTGATAGGTCAGGTTGGATATAAAAAAACAAAAAAAATTCTGCTCTGGACCTGAGTAAGATTGATTTTTGCTCTGATTGGGTCAAGTTCAGCTTCAATACTTTATACCCAAGCAGATTATTTGTGCTAGTAGTTTAACCACCACAGCAACTGTTCACTGGTTTGACGTGCTATCGAAGAATATTATGTGAATTCAGGTAAAACTAGTTTTTTTTTTTAAAAAGCATTCCAATTGTGAAAGAACAGTGTCAGTGATGAAATAGAATGCTCCAACATTGAACTTTAATCAGATCAGATAGATTCTCGATTGGACATGGCATCAAAGGTTATGAGGAGAAGGCCGGGAACTGGAGATGAGGAGGAGAAAAGAAAGGATCAGTCTTAATTGAATGGCGGAGCAGACTCGATGGGCCAGATGGCCTGATTCTGCTCCTATGTCTTATAACCCTGCTTTCAATACTTGTAACAGTTAACATTAAGTCCCCTTTAACAGAGGGGGTTTGAAGTTCAAGTTCATTTTATTGTCATTCAACCGCATACCTGTATACCACCAAAAGAAATAATGTTCCTCCAGACCAAAGTGCACAACACAGTACTATAACACATAAAGTAATATTACTACAAATAAATTAACAAATAATATGTTGCATTTATCACAGTATATGCTACCAGCTCTGCAAACATGAAGAGACCTGAGTGGTGGCAATGCGTTTAGTAGTCTTACAGCCTGGGGGGAGAAACTATTTCTCATCCTATCGTCCAGGGCAAAAAGCAAAAAGAGCCACTTTTCAACATAATTGTATAAGGGCTAAGAGTGTTGTAAAAACAAGCCTGAAGGCTTTGTGTGTCAATGTGAGGAACATTTGTAACAAGGTGGATGAATTGAATGTGCAGGTAGTTATTAATGAATATGATATAGTTGGGATCACAGAGACATGGCTCCAGGGTGACCAAGGATGGGAGCTCAACATCCAGGGATATTCAATATTCAGGAGGGATAGACAGGAAAGAAAAGGAGGTGGGGTAACATTGCTGGTTAGAGAGGAGATTAACACAATAGAAAGGAAGGACATTAGCCTGGAGGATGTGGAATCGATATGGGGAGAACTGCATAACACTAAGGGGCAGAAAGCGCTGGTGGGAGTTGTGTACAGGCCACCTAACAGTAGTAGTGAGGTTGGGGATGGCATTAAACAGGAAATTAGAAATGTGTGCAATAAAGGAACAGTAGTTATAATGGGTGACTTCAATCTACATATAGATTGGGTGAACCAAATTGGTAAGGGTGCTGAGGAAGAGGATTTCTTGGAATGTATGCGGGATGGTTTTCTGAACCAACATGTCGAGGAACCAACTAGAGAGCAGGCCATTCTAGATTGGGTATTGAGCAATGAGGAAGGGTTAGTTAGCAATCTTGTCGTGTGAGGCCCCTTGGGTAAGAGTGACCATAATATGGTGGAATTCTTCATTAAGATGGAGAGTGACATAGTTAATTCAGAAACAAAGGTTCTGAACTTAAAGAAGGGTAACTTTGAAGGTATGAGACGTGAATTAGCTAAGATAGACTGGCAAATGATACTTAAAGGGTTGACGGTGGATATGCAATGGCAAGCATTTAAAGATCGCATGGATGAACTACAACAATTGTTCATCCCAGTTTGGCAAAATAATAAACCAGGGAGGGTAGTGCACCCATGGCTGACAAGGGAAATTAGGGATAGTATCAAGTCCAAAGAAGAAACATATAAATTAGCAAAACAAAGCGGCACACCTGAGGATTGGGAGAAATTCAGAGACCAGCAGAGGAGAACAAAGGGCTTAATTAGGAAAGGGAAAAAAGATTATGAGAGAAAGCTGGCAGGGAACTTAAAAACTGACTGTAAAAGCTTTTATAGATATGTGAAAAGAAAAAGATTGGTCAAGACAAATGTAGGTCCCTTACAGTCAGAAACAGGTGAATTGATCATAGGGAACAAAGACATGGCAGACCAATTGATTAACTACTTTGGTTCTGTCTTCACTAAGGAGGACATAAATAATCTTCTGGAAATAGTAAGGGACCGAGGGTCTAGTGAGATGGAGGAACTGAGGGAAATACGTGTTAGTAGGGAAGTGGTGTTAGGTAAATTGAAGGGATTAAAGGCAGATAAATCCCCAGGGCCAGAGTGCTTAAGGAAGTAGCCCAAGAAATAGTGGATGTATTAGTGATAATTTTTCAAAACTCCTTAGATTCTGGATTAGTTCCTGAGGATGGGAGGGTAGCTAATGTAACCCCACTTTTTGAAAAAGGAGGGAGAGAGAAACCAGGGAATTATAGACCGGTTAGTCTGACATCGGTGGTGGGGAAAATGCTAGTCTGATATCAAAGATGTGATAACAGCACATTTGGAAAGAGGTGAAATCATCGGACAAAGTCAGCATGGATTTGTGAAAGGAAAATCATGTCTGATGAATCTTATAGAATTTTTTGAAGATGTAACTAGTAGAGTGGATAGGGGAGAGCCAGTGGATGTGGTATATTTAGATGTTCAAAAGGCTTTTGACAAGATCCCACACAGGAGATTAGTGTGCAAACTTAAAGCACACGGTATTGAGGGTATGGTATTGATGTGGATAGAGAATTGGTTGGCAGACAGGAAGCAAAGAGTGGGAGTAAACGGGACCTTTTCAGAATGGCAGGCAGTGACTAGTGGGGTACCGCAAGGCTCAGTGCTGGGACCCCAGTTGTTAACAATATATATTAATGATTTAGACGAGGGAATTAAATGCAGCATCTCCAAGTTTACGGATGACACAAAGCTGGGCGGCGGTGTTAGCTGTGAGGAGGATGCTAAGAGGATGCAGGGTGACTTGGATAGGTTAGGTGAGTGGGCAAATTCATGGCAGATGCAATTTAATGTGGATAAATGTGAGGTTATCCACTTCGGTTGCAAGAACAGGAAAACAGATTATTATCTGAACGGTGGCTGATTAGGAAAAGGGGAGGTGCAACAAGACTTGGGTGTCATTGTACACCGCATGCAGGTACAGCAGGCGGTGAAAAAGGCAAATGGTATGTTGGCATTCATAGCAAAAGGATTTGAGTACAGGAGCAGGGAGGTTCTACTGCATTTGTACAAGGCCTTGGTGAGACCGCACCTAGAATATTGTGTGCAATTTTGGTCCCCTAATCTGAGGAAAGACATTCTTGCCATAGAGATAGTACAGAGAAGGTTCACCAGATTGATTCCTGGGATGGCAGGACTTTCATATGAAGAAAGACTGGATCGACTAGGCTTATACTCACTGGAATTTAGAAGATTGAGGGGGGATCTTATTGAAACGTATAAAATTCTAAAGGGATTGGACAGGCTAGATGCAGGAAGATTATTTCCGATGTTTGGGAAGTCCAGAACGAGGGGTCACAGTTTAAGGATAAAGGGGAAGCCTTTTAGGACAGATGAGGAAAAACTTCTTCACACAGAGAGTGGTGAATCTGTGGAATTCTCTACCACAAGAAACAGTTGAGGCCGGTTCATTGGCTATATTTAAGAGGAAGTTAGATATGGCCCTTGTGGCTAAAGGGATCGGGGGTATGGAGAGAAAGCAGGTACAGGGTTCTGAGTTGGATGATCAACCATGATCATACTGAATGGCGGTGCAGGCTCAAAGGGCCAAATGGCCTACTCTGGCACCTATTTTCTATGTTTCTATCAGTTCTTGTCCTAATGCCATGGGATCTCCTGCCTGATGGTAGGACGTCAAAGAAATTGTTGGGTGGATGGGAGAGATCACTGCCAATGATAAGCACCTTGCGTATGTAGCACTCCTAATAAATGCCTCTGCTGAGTGGAAGAGAGACTCCGATGATCCTCTCATCAGTCCTCACAATTCTTTGTTGGAACTTCTTCGCAACATAAACTGAGAATATAATGGAATATGTCACCTGTTAGCTTACGGCAATAAGTGGCGATCCTTAAAAATATATTTTGCGTTGTGATTGAGATCCTTTTTCTCAATATATTGAGTAATATTTGCATTACTGACATCTTAAGAATTAACAGCAAATCCTGTAATGTGTGAGTTATCTCAATGTGTGTGATCACAATGGTTAATTTTGTGGAAATATTTTGAAGTGATTTTCTGTATATTTTACCAGACTGGTCTGTGAATCCCTAATCAATTCTGAAAGTCTGGAATGGGAGAGAATGCAGCTTTGGGCTCTAACATTTAAACTGATTCGAAAAATAATAGGAGGTGTTGACTACAAGGTACTATGCAAAGAACTGATTAAATCACCTTCACCTTGACGCTAGTAGCAATTTCTAATTATAAGCAAAAATGTTGGTTAAATTAATATTTTTTTGCTAATAATTGAAATCATTTTAGATAATTATCAATTCTAATGTGGTTTTGTTTTTAAAATATTAAAACCTTAAATCTTACTTAACCATTGAAAAGGACCCCACTTGGGGCTATCACGTCTCCTGCACCATCACCAAACTCATCAACCCTGGAGATCTCCTATCGTCTGCCACCAAACTCACAGTTCCCTTACCACACACTGCTTGTTTCTTCCTCATACCCAAGTTCCACAGACCTGATTGTATGGGTAGACCCATTGTTTCTGCCTGCTCCTGCCCGCCCCACTGAACTTGTGTCCACGTACCTCAACTCCATTTTATCCTCCTTGGTTCATTCCCTTACCCTCTCCCCCCCCCCCCCCCCCCCCCCCCCCATCCACACACTTCATATGCTCTCAGTCTCCTTAACAAATTGCAGTCCCCTGGCCCTGATCACCTTATTTTTACCATGGATGTTCAAACTCTATATACTTCTATCCCCCGTCAAGAAGGCCTAAAGCCCTCTGCTTCTTTGTCAATGAGATCTGATCAGTTCACCTCTACCGCCACCCTCCTCCATCTGGTGGAACTGGTTCTCACACGCAACAATTTCTCTTTTGGCTCCTCTCATTTTCTCCAAATTTGAGGTGTACCCAAGAACACCCACATGGGCCGCAGCTACACCTGCCTTTTCGTTGGCTGTATGGAACAATCCACCTTCCACTTCTTCCTGGAAATGCTCCCCAACTCTTTCTGTGCTATTGACTACTGCAAAGGTGCTGGTTCATGCATTCATTCTGAGCTCGTCAATTTCTTCACCTCCAAGTTCCACCCTGCCCTTAAATTCCCCTGGTCCATTTCTGACACCTCTCACCCCTTTCTTTCTTTCTTCTTCTCTCTCTCTCTCTCTCTCTCTCCTCTCTCTTGAGGTATACTGTCTACTGATCTCTTCTATACACCTTCCCCTCTCTCTCTCTCTCTCTCTCCTCTCTCTCTCTCTCTCTCCTCTCTCTCTCCTCTCTCTCTCTCTCCTCTCTCTCTCTCTCCTCTCTCTCTCTCCTCTCTCTCTCTCTCCTCTCTCTCTCTCCTCTCTTGAGGTAAACTGTCTACTGATCTCTTCTATACACCTACCAATTCCCAAAGCTATCTTGACTATACCTCTTCTCACCCTGTCTCCTGTAAAAATGACATTACTTTTTCTTGGATGAGGTCTTCCTTTCCAAGACATCAGAGATGTCCTAATTCTTCAAAGAATGGGGTTTTCCTTTTTCCACCAATGAAAAAGGACGCAGCTCCTCCGTTTTCTAGATATTCACACTGCCTTAATAGGGATATAGTTCATGTTGTCCTCACCTACCATCCCATGAGTCTCCACACCCAACACATCATTCTCCACAACTTGTGCCATTTTCAACGGGAATTTACTATTCCCCATCTCTCCATTTTCCACAGGGATCATTCCTGTGTGTCCATTCATCCCTCCCCACTAATCTCCCTCCCGGCACTTATTTCTACAAGCCACTGAAGTGCTACGCCTGCCCATTCACCTCTTCAGTCAGATCCATTCTGGGCCCCAATCAGTCCTTCCAGATGAGGTAACTCTTCACCTGCATATCTTACTGGGTTGACTAATGTATTCAGTGCTCCTGATGCGGCCTCCTCAACATCGGTGAAACTTGGCATAGATTAGCTTTCTCAAGCATCTTTCCTTCATATGCAAAAGGCAGTATTTCCTGGTGACCAGGCATTCTAATTTCTAACCCCGTTCCCATTCTAATATGTCGGTACAAGGCCTCCTCTTCTGCCACAATGAGTCCGTTCTCAGGTTGGAGGCACAATGCCACATCTAGGTAGCCTCCAACCTGATGGCGTGAACATTGATTTTCTCCTTCCAGTCATATTTGCCCCGTCCCTTCCCTCTTCTTCAACTCTCTATTCTTGCCTCTTACTTCTTGTCACCCCCTTGTTCTCTTTCTCCAGTGGTCCAGCTCTCCTCTCCTCTCCTATCAGATTCCTTCTCCAGTGCTTTACTTTTTCCACCTATCACCTCCCAGCTTCTTTCTTCATCCCCTCTGCCAACCACCTGACTTCATCTATCACCTTCAAGCATGCTCCTTCCCCTCCCTCCACCTTCTTGTTCTAACTTTGTTCCCCTTCCTTTCCAGTCCTGATGAAGGGTCTCAGTCCAAAATGTCAACTATTGATTTCCATTGATGTTGCCTGACCTACTGAGTTCCTCCAGCATTTTGTGTGTGAACCTTGTATGTGTATCTAGTGATAATAAAAGTTTATGTATTCTTAAATGCATTTGGCTAGTGGGCTTAAAGGAATACTTGTCAATATTAATTTTTAAAGCATAATTTAATCTTTTAGGGTGTAAGAGATCTGTTGAAAGCAATCTTAGAGAAAATGCAAACTATTCCCAACACCGTCAGCTCCGCTGTTGTACAGCAGTTGCAAACAGCCAAAGATGTAAGTTTTTGAAATATCGTTTCCCATATTTGAAGTCAATATTAAACAGTAATCTGATCTTGTTTGGACTCGTGCTGGTACTTCCACATTTGATAAGATTGCATTTTGTTCTTTTGATAACAATGTTCTTTCATTCTCAATGAAATAATGAATGCCAAGCAATAAACTAATCTTTTTGGAATTCTAGCATGTGCACATAATTTGCTTTTAACCTAATTTAATTACACTGACAAAACCAATATTTGAATTTGTTTTGTTTTATATTGATTAGTTCAAATATTTTCTTCTGAATGTAATGGCTATTCCTTCCATTAATCTTTCCAGGTTGTGGCATATATCCTGGACAGGAACGCTTGTCTTTTGCCAGCATATTTTGCAGTTACTGAGATTAGGAAGCTTTATCCTGAAGGAAAATTGTCTCATTGGGTAAGAGATTCCTGCTGTAGTTTTGCAAGTAAAGACACATCAATAATTTTAATGCTTTCTGTTGTTAATGACCTGGTGCAAAGTGAATTTGAATTGACTTTATTTCTTACATCCTTCATATACATGAGCAGTAAAAAAATTTTTGTTACATCTCCATCTAAATGTGCAATGTGCAATCGTGGCAATTTGTAATAATTTATAATAAGCAGAACAGTCAATGTAACATAGAAATACACTCAGATCAGTGTGAGTTAATCGGTCTGATGGCCTGGTGGAAGAAGCTGCCCCGGAACTTGTTGGTCCTGGCTTTTATGCTGCGGTGCCGTTTCCCAGATGGTAGCAGCTGGAATAGATTGTGGTTGGGTGACTTAGGTCCTCAAAGATCCTTCAGGCCTTTTCTCACACCTGTCTTTGTAAATGTCCTAAATCATGGGAGGTTGACAACTGCAGGTGCATTGGGCTGTCTGCACCACACTCTGCAGAGTCCTGTGATTAAGGGAGGTAGAGTTCCCATACCAGGCAGTGATGCAGACAGTCAGGATGCTCTCAATTGCACCCCTGTAGAAAGTTCTTACAATTTGGGGACCTATACCAAACTTCCTCAACTGTCTGAGGTGAAAGTGGCACTGTTGTGTCTTTTTTACCACACAGCTGTGTTGTACAGATCACGTGAGGTCCTCGGTGATGTGGATGCTGAAGAACTTAAGGCTGTTTACCCTCTCAACCCCAGATCCATTGATATCAAGTTGGCCAGGCCACATATTATGTATATAGTACATAAGTACATAATATGTATATCGTACATAATACATACTATGTTTAATCCCCATTAATTTATATACCCCATATCATACATACTATGTTTAATCCACATTCATCTATTTTCCACTATTTCATTACCCATTATAGAGAACTTCACTGATTTACCTCTTGAAACTTAAACTTCCCTACGGTTTATTAGGAGTACATCACAAAACATAAGAGTTACATCTCATCAAGTAGAACAGGTTTTGTTCGTAATAATAATGATTCATTTTCAACCAATTATTAATCACCATTAATAGAAGTTCAACTATTTCCATAACTATTTAATTATTAATCATAACTTAACTTATATTCCCTTATAATTACACATCCCACCTTTGCAACACCTGTCTCCATTCCTCCTGTAATCCACAACCAGCTCCTTTATTTTTGCAACATTGAGGGAGAGGTTGTTTCCTTGACACCACTGTGTCAGAGAGATGAGTAGATTACAGCAAGGAAGTACAAGGATACACAAAAATAGGAGCTTGAATAGTTGGAGATTTGTACAAGGCCTTGACTCTTCTGTGCCAGTTCAACAGAGCCCTCATCAAAAATTAACTGCCTCCTCTTTAAATTTCCCCTAGTGATCTAACCTCCACAACTATCTGAAGTAGAGAATTCCACAGATTCATTATCTGAAAAGAAAACTTGTACATCTGCCTGCCCCTTTATCTTACAGCACTGTGTGTCTCTCTACCCCTCTAGTGGGAACCATCTTGATGTTCAGACAGTGACCACAACTTCCTGACTTTTACCATCGCCTTGGACAGAGATAGGAGCAGATGATATGGAAAAGTTAGGAGAGGGTGAATTATGATGCTATCAGGCAGGAATTTGGGTACATAAATGGGGAACAGATGTTCTCAATATTTTGGCGGAAATACCCAGCAGACATGTAGAGGTTGTTTAGGGAGTACTTGCTTGGAGTTATGGATAGGTTTGTCCCGGAGAGGCAGGGAAAGGGTAATAGAGTAAAGGCATGATGGTTGAGAAGAGATGTGAACATTGTCAAGATGAAGAATGAAGTACAAAGGTTAGGAAGCAAGGATTAGACAGGGCTGAGGAGAATTTAATATAGACAGAAAGGAGCTCAAGAAGAGACTCAGGAGTGCTCGAAGGAAACATGAGACAGCCTTGGTAAGTAGGATTAAGAAAAATCCTAAACATTCTACACATACTGAAGAACAGGAGGATGACTACAGTGAAGGTAGGATCGATCAGGAGTAAAAGCAGAAGTGTGCCTGGGGTTGGAGGTGGTTAGGAGAGGTCCTTAATTAATTCTTTGCTTCATTATTCAACATTAAGAAGGACCTTGATGAATGTGAGGTCAGTGTATAACAGGCTGATATGCTGAAACATGATGACATTAAGAAAGAGGATGTGCTGGAGCTTTTGAAAAACATTAGGAGGGGCTAGAGAGGAAGTGTTCCACATTACTACAGGAAGCAAGAGAAGAAATTTCTGCACCTTTGAAGATCTTTGCATCCTCACTGGCCACAGGATTAGTACCAGATGGTTGGAGGGTGGCAGATGTTACTCATTTGTTCAAGAAAGTTAAAAGGAATAATCCTGAGAATTATAGACTTGGGATTCTTAGTCAGTGATGAGCAAACTATTGAAGAGGATTCTTAGAGACAGAATTTACAAGCATTTTGAGAAGCAGAGTCTGATTAGGAATAATCAGACGCAGTAGTGCCTCACGAGCCTGACCAAATTCTTCAAGGAGAAACAAAACAAATTGAAGTTAGAGCAGCGGATGTAGTGTATGAGGGGTGATTGATAAGTTCGTGGCCTAAGGTAGAAGGAGTCAATTTTAGAAAACCTAGCACATTTATTTTTCAACATTGTCCCCTCCTACATTTACACACTTAGTCCAGCGGTCGTGGAGCATATGGATCTTGGACCTCCAGAAAATGTCCACCGATGGGTGATTGATAAGTTCGCGGCCTTAGGTAGAAGGAGTTGAACTATACAGCTCTCGTTACATGCACATGCGAGTCAATTCTGAGTGATTAGGCAGAAAGTTTGAAGTTAATAACTCCTCTCCTTCTACCTTAGGCCACGAACTTATCAATCACTAATCCACCTCTCTACCTTCAATTTGTTTTTAACTGATGAGTTATTAACTTCAAACTTTCTGCATAATCACTCAGAGTTGAACTGCAGAAATCAGCCCTCCTGTGCACACTTTCTGGAGGTCCAAGATCCGTATGCTCCACGACCGCTGGACTAAGTGTGTAAATGTAGGAGGGGACTATGTTGAAAAATAAATGTGCTAGGTTTTCTAAAATTGACTCCTTCTAACTTAGGCCATGAACTTATCAATCACCCCCCCCCCCCCCCCACCACCATATATGGATTTTAGTAAGCCGTTCGATAAGTTTACCCATGATAGGCTCATTCAGAATGTCAGAAGACAAGGGAACAGAGGAAACTTGGCTGTGTGGATACAATAGACAATAGGTGCAGAAGTAGACCATTTTGCCCTTCGAGCCTGCACCGTCATTTTGAGATCATGGCTGATCAACTACTATCAATACCCGGTTCCTGCCTTGTCCCCATATCCCTTGATTCCCCTATCCATAAGATGCCTATCTAGCTCCTTCTTTAAAGCATCCAGAGAATTGGCCTCCACTACCTTCCGAGGCAGTGCATTCCAGACCCCCACAACTCTCTGGGAGAAGAAGTTTTTCCTTAATTCTGTCCTAAATGACCTACCCCTTATTCTCAAACCATGCCCTCTGATACTGGACTCTCCCAACATCTGGAGCATATTTCCTGCCTCTATCTTGTCCAATCCCTTAATAATCTTATATGTTTCAATCAGATCCCCTCTCAATCTCCTTAATTCCAGCGTGAACAAGCCCAGTCTCTCTAACCTCTCTGCGTAAGACAGTCCGGACATCCCAGGAATTAATCTCATGAATCTACGCTGCACTTCCTCTACAGCCAGGATGTCCTTCCTTAACCCTGGAGACCAAAACTGTACACAGTACTCCAGGTGTGGTCTCACCAGGGCTCTGTACAAATGCAAGAGGATTTCCTTGCTCTTGTACTCAATTCCCTTTGTAATAAAGGCCAACATTCCATTAGCCTTCTTCACTGCCTGCTGCACTTGCTCATTCACCTTCAGTGACTGATGAACAAGGACTCTGAGATCTCTTTGTATTTCTCCCTTACCTAACTCTACACCATTCAGATAATAATCTGCCTTCCTGTTCTTACTCCCAAAGTGGATAAGCTCATACTTATTCACATTAAACATCATCTGCCAAGTATCTGCCCACTCACCCAGCCTATCCAAGTCACCCTGAATTCTCCTAACATCCTCATCACATGTCACACTGCCACCCAGCTTAGTATCATCAGCAAATTTGCTGATGTTATTTTCAATGCCTTCATCCAAATCGTTGACGTAAATTGTATACAGCTGTGGTCCCAATACCGAGCCCTGTGGCACCCCACTAGTCACCACCTGCCATTCCGAGAAACACCCATTCACCGCTACCCTTTGCTTTCTATCTGCCAACCAGTTTTCTATCCATGTCAATGTCTTCCCCCCGATGCCCTGAGCTTTGATTTTACCCACCAATCTCCTATGTGGGACCTTATCAAATGCCTTCTGAAAATCGAGGTACACTACATCCACTGGATCTCCCCCGTCTAACTTCCTGGTTACATCCTCGAAAAACTCCAACAGATTAGTCAAGCATGATTTACCCTTGGTAAATCCATGCTGGCTCGGCCCAATCCTATTACTGCTATCTAGATATGCCACTATTTCATCCTTAATAATGGACTCTAGCATCTTCCCCACCACCGATGTCAGGCTGACAGGTCGATAGTTCTCTGTTTTCTCCCTCCTTCCTTTCTTAAAAAGTGGGATAACATTAGCCATTCTCCAATCCTCAGGAACTGATCCTGAATCTAAGGAACATTGGAAAATGATTACCAATGCATCCGCAATTTCCAGGGCCACCTCCTTTAGTACCCTAGCATGCAGACCATCCGGACCTGGGGATTTGTCAGTCTTCAGTCCCATCAGTCTTCTCATCACCGTTTCCTTCCTAATGTCAATCTGTTTCATTTCCTCTGTTACCCTATGTCCTTGGCTTGCCCATAATAGACCATAAGTCATAAGAGCAGAATTTGGGGGGGGGGGGGGATATCAGCGGTAAGTTTTTACAGAGAGTGGTGGGTGTGTGGAATGTGCTGCAGGTGTGGTAAAGGCCATCTGGACTATCAGGAAAAGAGACGTTCCCCTCTGCCATCATATTTCTGAAAGGTCCATGAATGCTACCTCTTATTTCGCATTATTTATATATTCTCATTGTAATTTATAGTAATTTGTATATATTACACTGTACTGCTGCCACAAAACAACCAATTTCCTGGCATATTTTAGTAAACATTTATTTATTTTAAAATCTTTTTTATTATTATTGAAGATTAACAAAAAAAGATACATTAAGTCAATGTATCATTATGTACAATAAGGAATTAAATTAGCAAATAACTGATTAACAAAGCTAAGCAATATATCAATAATAATAATAAGAGAAAATAAAGTGTTAAGAATATTTTTTTAAAAGGAAAAGAAAAGAACCCCTACTAACTAAAAAAAAACCATTGAGAGCAAAACCCCGGAGCTATACATCATACAAGCTTCCATTTAAAAAAAACACATCAATCCGCCAACTCAAATCCACTTAAAGAAAAATCGGAAGGAAACCATATTAATTAACGCAAATCAGATGATAGTAGCAGGCGAATGAACCCCACCTTTTCTCAAAATCAAATCGAGGATCAAAAGTTTGACTTCTGATTTTCTCCAAACTAAGACATAGCATCACGTGAGAAAACCATTGTATCAAAGTAGGAGCAGAAGCATCTTTCCATTTCAACAAAATAGCCCTTCTGGCCAATAATGTAACAAATGCAATTACTTGTTGGTCTGATGGAGAAATACCATGAATATATTGAGGGATTATACCAAATAAAACTGTCAATTTATTAGGTTGTAAATTAATTTATAAAACTTTAGAAATTGTAAAGAAAATAGACTTCCAAGAATGTTTCAGTACAGAACATGTCCAAAACATATGTGTCAATGTGGCTGTCTCGGTTTTACATCTGTCACACTGACTATCAACATTAGGAAACATTTTAGACAGTCTCTCCTTTGTCAAATAGTAACAATGTACAATTTTAAATTGAATTAAAGAGTGCCTGGCACAAATCAAAGAAGAGTTAATCAACTTCAAAATCCGCAACCAATCTTCTGTTATCAGGGTCATGTTAAGCTCTCTCTCCCAATCTTGCTTAATCTTAAGTGAAGGGTAATTTGTGCTGTTGTAACAAATTATAAATTTTCCCAATAAAACCCTTCCCTAAAGGATTCATTTTAAAAATAATATCTAACAGGTCAGAATCTTGTATATATGGAAAATTACTTACCGTAGATTCCGTACTACAGAGCGCACCTGATTAAAAGCCGCAGGCTCTAATTTTAGAAAGAAAATCAATTTTGTACTTGTACAAGCCGCACCGGATTTTAAGCCGCAGGTGTCCCACGTTGTAATATGAGATATTTACACAGAAAGATATTACACGTGAGGATTTTTTAACTTTTAATTAAATCCGTATGGTAACATAAACAAATACATATTGCAAATGCTTTTTTTCGAACCGTGCCTGTAACACGGCTACTTTTAAATATACATACGTATCGGTAACACACAAATTACGTTGCGTATACTTTTTTACTGAACAGTGCACGAACAACATTCCAATATCTCCTAACGACTGGTAAAAAAATATATACTGCAGCCTACCAGGAAAAGTTATTGATCGCCTTTAACTTAAAAGCAGCGTTTTCGCTCGGGTCTAATGCGCTCGCCCCCACCTTCCCGTTTCTCCAAACCGGTATTTCCCCACAAGACACGGCGAAACCGGATGTGACGTCATAGCATGATGTAGTACAGAAAACAAATATACTTAAAACACTTCTAACTTTAACTAGAAAATACTAACAAATGAATTACTAAGCGAAAATATTATAAACTAAATAACTGCCATAAAGGCAGCACAATGCTTCGAGTGTTTTCCATGTTGATGAGGGTGAGTACAAATGACTGATTTACAATAATTTAATTGTGAAAGTGCGCTTGATTTATCGTACAATTTCATTGGACCTCTGTGAACTACTCATCAATTTTATTGGTCTACTGTTACGAGGCAAAATGTTTTTGGCGGCATGAAAAAAAACCATGCATTAGCCGCACCGTAGTAAAAGCCGCAGTGTTCAAAGCTGTTCAAAGCGTGGGAAAAAAGTAGCGGCTTATAATCCGGTATCTACGGTAAGTATTTTTGTTCAAAGTGTCTGACCTGAAGATATTGCAGGAAATGTGAATATGAGAGAGAGTATTTAGTTACTAATTTCTCAAAAGACATCAGTCGGCCATCTTGGAACAGATCCGTGAAGGAATAAACCCCTTTATTCCTCCAAAGAAGAAAGGTAGGATCACTTAATGAAGATTTAAATAAATAAGTTAGATAAATTAAACTAAGAAGTTTAAATTTTTTGAGATTAAAAAAATTACGAAACTGGAACCAAATTCGTAATGACTGCTTAATCACAGGATATAAATTTAAATTAGTAATTTTGGCCAGTTGTACAGGTAGAGAAGCTCCTAATAATGAGGTTAAGTGAAACTGTTTCACAGCATTCAATTCCAAATCAGCCCAAGGTGGTCGTTCATCTCTATCAGCCCAATATAACCAAAAACACATATAACATATATTAACAGCCCAATAATACATTCTTAAATTAGGCAAAGCAAGACCTCCATCTTTTTTTAAAAATTTTTTGTAAATGTTATTTACCAATTCTTGGTCTTTTATTATTCCAAACAAAAGATGAAATAATAGAGCCAACCTGATTGAAAAACTTATTAGTTTAAAAAAAAAGGGATATTTTGAAATACATACAAAAAATTTCGGTAAAATCATTATTTTAACTGCATGAATTTGGCCAACTAACTAAAGTGTAAGTGGATTCCATCTACAAAATAATTGCTTCATAAAATCCACTAAAGGAACCAAATTAGCTTTATAAAGGTCTTTATGATTTTTAGTGATAATACCTAAATATTTAAATAAGTTCGTTACTCTAAAAGGAATGTCATCATATATAGAAGCAGAATCGTTTAGGGGAAATAATTCACTTTTATGAAGGTTTAGTTTATATTCAGAAAACTTTCCAAAATCGTTTAATAGTTTCAATAAACTAGGAATGGATTCTTCAGGATTTGAAATATAAACTAAGAGATCGTCAGCATAAAGAGAGATCTTATGAACAGTCCCATTTATGAAAATTCCATGAATATCTTTAGCTTCACGAAGTGCAATAGCCAAGGGTTCCAGCACCAAATTAAATAACAAAGGACTTAATGGAATCCTTGTCTCGTACCCCGTGAAAGCCGAGAAAAAGGAGATCTGCAATTGTTAGTAATAACAGTAGCAATAGGGCTTTTATATATCATTCTAATCCACTTATTAAAATTAATACCAAAGCCAAATTCCTCTAAAACATTAAATAAGTATTTCCATTCAACTCTGTCAAATGCATTTTCAGCATCAAGAGAGACAACACATTGGGGAGTCTTAGAAAAGGACTCCCCAATATAACATTTAACTGTCTCCAAACATTAGAGAAAGAATAATGGCCCTTTACAAAACCTGTTTGGTCTTGTGAGATAATTTCAGCTATAATATTCTCCAGCCGATTGGCCATTATTTTTGAAAGAATTTTAGCATCCACATTTAATAACGAAATAGGTCTATATGAAGCACAGTCAGTAGAATCTTTATCTTTCTTAAGAATTAAAGAAACTGAAGCTTCTTAAAATGTGGGAGGTAACTCTCCTATCAAAAAAGAATCTTTAAGCATTTCCAACATATATGAAGAGAGCAATTTTTCAAATTTTTTATAAAATCATACAGAATAACCATCCAGTCCAGGAGCTTTACCAGATTGCATTGAAAATAACTTCCTGACTTTCGCTTTCAGTAATAGGAGCATCAAGAGTTTGTTGATCTTCAACAGAAATTCGAGGAAAATCGATCTTTTGTAAAAAGGCATTCATTTTACAAGAATCAACTGGAAACAGATTTATAAAGTTCAATGTAAAAGTCTTGAAAAATTTTATTAATATCTTCATAATTACATGCTAAAATACCATCTCCCTTACGAATTTTTAAAATTTGTCTTTTAGCTCTAGCTGCTTTTAATTGAGATGCTAAGAGCTTATTATTTTTATCTCCAAACACATAAAATTGACTTTTCAATTTAAGCAAATTTCTTTCAATAGGATAAATAAATAATAAATTATATTGTGATTGGAGTTCAACTCTTCGTTTAAATAAATCAATGTTAGGAGAGATTGCATAAATATTATCCAAGTCTTCAATTTGTTTGGAAATCTTATCTAACTCTATTTTTGTCTGTTTCTTAAGTTTAGCTGAATAGGAGATTATCTGACCGCACAAATATATTTTAAATGTATCCCGTATAATCAATTTCAACACATCTCCCGTATTATTAAAAAGAAAAAAATCTTTTATCTGAGTCTCAATAAATTTGACAAATTGCGGACTTTGTAATAAATTTTCTGGAAAATGCCACGGCAAATTTGCAATAGCGACATCATTCAATTCAAAAGCTAAACTTAAAGGCGCATGATCCGAGAGAACTATAGCATCATATTCACATTTCTGGACTTTGGACAAAAATCGGGGATCAACTATAAAGTAATCGATTTTCGAATATTTTTTGTGAACGTGTGAAAAAAAGAATAATCTCTATCATTAGGATGTAAATGTCTCCAAACTTCAACCTGGCCAAAGTCAATTAAAAGTGATGCAGAACAACTAGGAAGCCGCTGATTGGTTGAACTCTTGTCAATCAAAGGATTTAAACAATAGTCGAAAGCACCACCCATTAACAACATATATTCATTTAAGTCCAGCAATAAAGCAAATACATTTTTTTTTAAAAAAAGGATCATCTACATTAGGTCCGTATAGGTTAACCAGAACAATTTTTCTATTACAAATTGTTCCTTTAACAATTAAAAATCTACCATTAATATAGACAATAGGTGCAGAAGTAGACCATTCGGCCCTTCGAGCCTGCACCGCCATTCTGAGATCATAGCTGATCATCTACTATCAATACCCGGTTCCTGCCTTGTCCCCATATCCCCTGACACATATCTGACACAATGTCCTCTTGGATAAATAAAATATTAGATTTAATAAAAATAAATACTCCCTTTGTTTTATTTTGACAAGTGGCGTGAAATTGAAGGCCCTTCCACATTTAAAAAAATCTATTTTGATCGCCCGTTTTGATATGCGTTTCTTGAACAAAATTTATATCGTGTTGGAACGATTAATGATTTTAAGTCTTCTTTCATTTAATAGGATGATTCCAATCACGTACATTCCAACTTATAACATTAATCTGTTTAATTGCCATTAAAAAAATTATTTTATTTAACACATAAATACACGCAAACCAGCGCAGGCTAATCAAAACTGGCGGTGATAAGTATAACCATATTCAAAATATGCATGCTCCGGAACTCTGTAATGGAAAAAAAATACAAAAAAGAAAACTAAAATTAACCTTAAATTAATTCTATAAATCAAAACTAACCCCAATCTTCCCACCACCCCAAAAAGCCTGAAATTTGGCCAAAAAAAGCCGAAATGCCTTCCCAAAGTGTAAAAAAAAGAGAGACTCTGTGAACTGCCCATTTTATAATAGTGGTTTTAAAAAGCTTTCCTTAATTCCTTTTCCCAGTTACAAAAAAAGACAACATATGGCCCTAAAATAGAAAAGCCCTGCAAAGGAAAAAAAAAATTTGCTAAATATAAAAAGCCAAACACTACAAAGCAACACACCACCATATCAAGTCATATTAACTGGTTCTTCTGCACACTTACAGGCCTTGCTTCTAACTGATAGATAAGCAATTTAACTATCAATTGGCTTTAATGCCTTCCATTACTTTACAGAGTATTATTGTGCTGAAACAATGGACACTGGTGAGGCTGGATAATCATTAAAACATGGAAGATTCCCAGCTGAAATGTTTAACACAAGAGGGCACAATTTTACAGTGATCAGAAGAAAGTATAGGGATCTCAGAGTTTTTTTTTCATAGACCAATGGGTACGTGGAAAGATCTGCCATGGGTAGTCATAGAGGCAGACATAACAAGGACATTCAAGAAACTCCTAAATAGGCTCATAATGAAAGACGAATAGAATTCTCAACAGGACAGAAGCATTAGATTAATCATGAAGTAGATTGAAAGGTAAGCAGAACAACATGGGCCAGAAGGCCAGCACTGTTCAGTTTTTCTCTACATCATCTAGCTCCCCATATCCAGCATATAAGTTCAGAGAAAGAAATGTTTATACTTAGTCCTTACAAGCATGCTGATGAATGCAAGAACAATCTCCAAGAATGCCAAAACAATAAAATTAAACAAAGAGAAAAATACCTATGTAACCTCTAGTGAAGAAAAATCAGCACCATTTTCCATTTAACTGACACGCCCAATGAAAAACTGTTTTTTAAAAAAAGCTAATTATCTATCGACTAAGCACTCCCAACTCTCTCTCTCTATATGTATATAAGAAAAATACCTTAATGAAATATGGAAACTATCACCTAATTAATGAAAAAAGGAGGATAAAAACAAATAATCGAACAATCCGTTGTCTTAATTCACTCAATAGAACAAACAGATTTCGGAAAAATCATTCATCATTCACATCAAAAAGTTCACATCTTCTTTAAATGGTCAATCAATCAAAGGATATCTTAAGCAAATCAAAAATATTCAAAGCTTATCTTCTTTCCGAAAGAATGATTATTCAGCTGTCCTAAAACCATTCAAACCTCGGCTACAACCGGAATAAAATTAACATAGTCCAATGCCTCTTTGGGGTCCAGAAAAACACGTGGAGTCGAATCTTTGGAAAATAATTTTAATCGGGCTGGATATTGAAGTGATGGGAATAATCCCTTATCATAGGTTATCTTCGTGGTTGGAATGAATTTAGACTGCAGGTCCATAACTTCCCATGGATAATCTTCATAAAAATGAATCTCGAAACCTTTAAATTTAAAAACTCTTTATTTTCTTGCATATTTTATGTGCTCTTTCGATGTCGGGAGGTCGAGGTAAACAAGTTAGCAAAATAGTCTAATAAATCTCCAGTCTCAGATCCTTCCTTCAATCCAACAATTCGAATATTATTCCGACGAAATCTTGCTTCCAAATCGATAATCTTATGTTGAGACTTTTCCAAGCGAGCTGAAATCTCTGCGATTTGCCGCCTCACCTCTTTAAGTTCAGAATTCAGGGAAATAATGTTTTCCTGCACAAATTGAAAACTCTCGTAATGACTTCCATCTCAGAAGAGGTAGCATCAAGTTTTACCGTGTTGTTGTCTTATCTTCTTATCAAGACCCATCAGCGAATTTTCTAGGCGCTCAGCCCAAACTGGTGTTTCCTCCGACTTTTTCTCCTTTCTATTGCTGGCTTCAGGAAGCTGCCTTCCACTTCTTAAAGATTGTGACATAGTAACAGCTATTCCCCTCTAAGATCTGACAAATAAAAGTTAAAAATTCAAAGTTTAAACTGGGGAAAAGGAAGAATTAATTGCAGCCACACAGATCTGTATGTCACTCCATTAGGAGTCTCCCCATATTTTAGTAAGCATAAGCTTGATTCTGAAATTCTGAGATTTAGATAGGCACATGTTGTTCCTGTTTGCGCCTTGTGGTGCATCAGGCGACATTTTTGTGAATGAAATACAAAATATTTTCCAAGGAATTTTGAGTGGGTATGGTGTTACAAGTTCAGAAATTTGAGGGTCTTAAACACAGTGAAGAGGAAGAACCTATTTTCTTTGACAGATCTACAACCCGTGGATACAAATTAATGTAAATTATAGAAGGAATAGAGCATATTTCATTAACGATGCAGAGTAGTTTGGAATATGCCATCAGAAAAGGGAAGGAAGGCAGAAACAACGATCCCATTTGAAGAGTTATAACTTACAAGCCTGTTGCGTGAGGGTTAGGAAATGGGAGTAAATTATGTAGCTCCTGGTTTTTTTGTTTAACATAAACAGAACAGAACTTTTATTTCTTTTGTGGAATACTGTAGCGGTGTGCTACACGCAGCGCTGAAATAACGACACGGAGTCGGTAAACTGCAGTTAAAAAAGATTTTATTCGAACTTCGCGGCCTCGCTTTAAAGCCTCCCTGATCCCACCCTCCCCGGGCGCGGATGCTGTAGGGGGCACGTATTCACAGTCCTGTCCCGTGCGCGGATGCTGTAGGGGGCACGTATTCACAGTCCCGCACGGGCTTTTCCCTTTGTTGGTGAAGCTGCCCTGGCGCGCCCTTTTGGGACTGGTCTTTATGCCAGCGCGCTGGCTATTTGTGAGCCGGTTCGAGTGCGCTAGGAAGTGGGTCGCTACAATACCATAATTATTGGGAAACATGGTATAGCTTTAGAATGTATTAAATTTTGAAAGCAGTGTTTTAAGTGAAGGGAAATCTTTAGACATATTGAAAAATGCATTAGTGTAATCACTTTCAAATGTTTTTATGAATATACTAACTACCATTATTAAATATTTTTACAAAAATGTTCTTACACTCATAGCGGAAGTTGAACGTCATTAGCTGGTTAGCTTCTGTTTTAAGAGTCATATCTTAAAATGAATAAATTACAGAAGATAAACTATATTTATGTTATATTAATTTGGTTTTAAAATTTTGCTTGCAGTTGCTAGGCAACTTGGCTTCTGATTTTGTGGACAGCTTTAGACCCACGGCACGAATAAACTCCATATGTGGTAAGAGAACTAGCAATTCTATGAAGTGGAGTTGCCCTGTTTATTTTCATTTTAAACCACATTTGTGTTACTTTAACAGTAACGGAAAGCAAAATATAACTGCTGATGCTGGAATCAACAAAATTGCTGAAAAAGAACCCAACTTGTCTAGCAGCATCAATGAAAAGAGAAACTAGTTAACATTTCAGTTGAAGACCCTTCATCGGAACTTCATTACATCTGATGGAGAAACTTTGACCTGAACTTTAACTGTTTTCTCTTTACACAGATGCTGTTTGACTGGCTGAGTTCTTCCAGCATCTCTATTTTTGTCACAAATGAGAAAATCTGCAGATGTTGGAAATCAAAGTAATACACACACAATGCTGGAAGAACTCAGATGTCCAGGCAACATCTATAGAAAAGAGTAAACAGTGGGTTTTTCAGGCTGAGACCCTTCATCAGGACTGGAAAGTATCTCGGCCCAAAATGTTGACTGTTCAGGACTTTCACCAGTCCTGAGGGTTTTGGCCCAAATCATGGACTGTACTTTTTCCATAGATACTGCTTGGCCTGCTGAGTTCCTCCCAGCATTTTGTGTGAATTTTAGAACCACACAGTTTGTTCATCGGCACCTGTAAAAATGTTATCTTTTTAAATCCTTCAACAGCTTTAAATTTAAACTGAACATCTTAAAAAGATGTGGTAGGGAAGATGGCAAATGTGAGAATAAGGTGGCAGGGTTGCCTTTTCTGGTAGAGTATGTTCTATCAGAATCAGGACCTGTTATAAACGGTGTTTATTCACTCTTCCAAACTTGGACAAGGTTCATATTTGCTGCTTATTTCTAATAGGCCTTGTGAAGGCGCTAGTAAGCTGCTTCGATGTACAATTAGAGTCCTGGTGAAGGCACTCCCATAATGTTGTTGAACGGGATTCTGTTGGAGTAAGATTCAGCATTGATGAAAGATTTTCGGTGTCTAAAGTTGAGTTCATCACCACAGGCCACCCGACCTCCAAAATGCTTTTGTAGCAGCAATATTGATGTAGTTGGTCTGCATAACTTTCTGGCTGACGTTGCCCTCGGTATGTTGATCTGAGAGAATCCTGATGATGCCATTGAATGTATGGTTAAACAGTCTCATTTTGGAAATGATCACTGCTTCCACTTTAACTTTATAATTATTGTGCTACATATCACTGTGCACAGATCCATTCAGGCATGGATTGATTCATTTGCTAAGGAATTACTTTAACTTGTTGATCAGTGATGGGGTTGTGATCCAGGACAGTAAGATATTAGTACAGTTTTTGGACATTTGAGGGAGAACTTAGTTTTTTGCACTTTTCATTGCACTCTAAAACATTATTTAGATAGATAGATAGATACTTTATTCATCCCCATGGGGAAATTCAACATTTTTTTTCCAATGTCCCATACACTTATTGTAGCAAAACTAATTACATACAATACTTAACTCAGTAAAAATATGATATGCATCTAAAATCACCGTCTCAAAAAGCATTAATAATAGCTTTTAAAAAGTTCTTAAGTAGTTTACTTAAATACATTGAGTCCTAACCCCGGCACTTTAACATATCTTACTCCTGGCGGTTGAATTGTAAAGCCGAATGGCATTGGGGAGTATTGATCTCTTCATCCTGTTTGAGGAGCATTGCATCGATAGCAACCTGTCGCTGAAACTGCTTCTCTGTCTCTGGATGGTGCTATGTAGAGGATGTTCAGGGTTTTCCATAATTGACCATCCAATGAACATCCAATGGAAATCTTTTTTGATGTAATTTGCCATTTTGTTCAGATTACCCCACTATTTCTATTTTCTCCTTTAATCAGAAATTTAGATCTGGGAGTTCCTTTGTCCCACCATTGTCTTACGGTGCTATGTATTTCTGAAGTGTGGTCAGTATTATATTTAAATTTCCTATCACCCAATGGTATTTTAAAAAATTTCTTTTACATCTAACAGTTAATTTTGCAGTTTCCTTTCCAAAACTTTCACTCCACTCCAATTTGAATATGTGACTGCCATTCTATTGGCCTTGTATTGAGTCACTTTTGATGGTATTACTTTATGTCTGCTAAAGTCTACAGTCTGAAATGTCTTCATAAATGTCGTCGCAGCTCTGCCATCCACCTAAAGTATACACCAGCCTAATTTCCCCTATTTTAGCATGAAATTATCATCTTGTTTATTTCCTTTGCCAATTATCTACTTGTATGACTTTTTTATTGTTTTGTGTTGAATTCCATTGGATTTACATCAGAGTATTGACTCAGAAAATTCTGAGTAAATTTATTATTAAAGTACATGTATGTGACCATATGCACTCCTGGGATTCATTTTCTTGCGGGTTGTAACACTGAAGCAGGTTCACGGGTTTGGTAAATGAAACAGAAAACACTGACTGAATAAGTATATGAACCATTTATTTACAACCAGTCACACATTTGACCAAACATTTAAGTTCCTACAAGTTAAACAAACTATAGAACTAAATATTCAACAAACAGATAAGAAGTGTACGTGGAGCATACCTTCCTGATGGTTCTGTGCAGAGTCTCTTAGGCAATGGAGAGAGAGGGCAAGCCTCCTCCGCGTGACACTTTTTACCCCTCAAGGCATCCAGAAATGGAAATGGGTGCTGTGGCGCGCAAGCCAAACAATGGGAAAAGAGCATCGCAGACTTTGAACGAACCAATCACTGACTGGCATGACAGAAGCAGGTTTTGATTGGGAAATAAGCCACACTTCCACACAACTCTATAGTAGAATGATAGTCTTTATAGAATCAATGAACGACCACATTAGGCATTCAACCAGTATGCAAAAGAGCCTGATGGTTTAGGGGTAATAACTGTTCCTGAACCTGGTGGTGAGAGTCTTGAGTCTCCTGTACCACCTTCCCAATGACAACAGCAAGAAAAGAGCATGACCTGAGTGGCGAGGGTCCCTGATGATGGATGCTGCTTTCCTGAGCCAGCATTCCGTGTAGCTGGGCTCATTAGTGGGGAGGGCTTTAGCTATGATGGACTGGGCTGTATCAGCTATTTTTTGTAGGATTTTCCATTTAAGGGCATTGATGTTTATATACCAGGCCATGATGCAGCCAGTCAATATACTCTCCACCACACATCCATCGAAGTTTGTGAAGGTTTAAGATGTCATGCCAAATCTTCACAAACTCTTAAAGAAGCAAAGATGCTGCTGTGCTTTCTTCATAATTGCACTTTTGTGCTAGGCCCAGTACACGTCCTCCGAAATAATAATACAGAGGAATTTAAAGTTGCTCAACCTCTCTATCTCTGATCCTTTGAGGTGGCTCATGGACCTCTGGGTTTCTTTTCCTGAAGTCAATTATCAGCTCCTTTGTCTTGCTGACATTGAGTAAGTGGTTGCTGTTGTGGCACCACTCAGCTAAATTTTCAATCTTCCCTCTGATATGCTGATTCATCATTACCTTTGATTTGGCCAAATCAAACAGCAAACTTGAATATGATATTGGAGCTGTGCTTAGCCATTCAGTCATAATTGTAAAGTGAGTAGAGCAGGGGACTGCTGCACCTGTGCTGATGGAGGTTGTGGAGGAGATGCTATTGCCAATCTGAACTGACTTGTCTGCAAGTGAGGCAATCCAGGATCCAAATGCACAAGGACGTATTGAGGCCAAAGTCTTGAAGCTTATTATTTAGTTTTGAAGGAATGATGGTATTGAATGCTGAGCTATAGTCAATAGGGAGCATCTTGATCTATGCATCTTTGCTGAATATCGTCATTTAAGCTTCTCTTTCAAAACAGAACTACTGAAATCTAAATGTGAGAATGAAATCTGTCTCTTCATTGTGCACAAATTAAAACTGATTTGAGGTTATGAGCTATTTAAAAGTAAGTAGCTAATTTAAGAATCTTTTAACATTTTCTTGCTTTCCATGCACTGAATGGCTAGGACGTTGCAGTCTTTTGCCTGTAGTGAACAACTCCGGTGCAATCTGTAACTCCTGGAAATTGGATCCAGCAACGCTTCGTTTTCCTTTGAGAGGACTCTTGCCCTATGACAAGGTATGATATGTAATTAACATTATTTTGTTAAACCCATTCAAATATTTAATAATTGGGCAAGCAATAGCATTAAAGGATGTTCAAATAAATTGTATATTGTAATTTATTTCAGCAGCATATTTTAAGATTCTCACAGGTTTTAAAATTGTCTTTCAATCAATTTCTGGTGAGAGTGTTTCCATTGTATGTAAATCTATATCCCTCATAGATGTAAGTGAGGTTGTATTTTTTATAACAATTTCTACTTGCAGTCAAATAACTTTCAATAATGTAATAACTATAATGTACCAAAAAAATTTGCTGGTCTTTCACGGGACTATAATTATACTAAAACAATGGAATCAAGTATGTAAGGAGATTTTAGGCTTGGTCTGAATTACTGAAGGCTTGGTCTAAGAGCTTTTGGAAGTAAGTTCTAGAATGTAGTGCCATAACAGTGATTATATTGTTATATCATTAGGATAGAGGAGATTATAGAGATGATGAGGGAGGTAAGCCTATGGAGATTTTTGAAAATCAGGATTAGATTTGTAAAATTGAAGACACCCTAATACATTAGTGCATACTATTCTTGCTGGGTATGTAGTTCTGTTTTTCTTAATTTACATGATCTACAAATAATTTGTTAATAAATGTTAATGACTTCCATTTTACAGTAGTCCTTAAACATTTGACAGAAATTTATAGTATTAACAAATCCCAGCTATAGCTGAATAATCCACTTCTAGGAAGTAACTGAGGAATTATTAAAATGTGTTAATATTATAGTTTTGACTTTAATAAGCTTAGATTTTTCTAATGAGGTGAGTCTTATTCAACTCAGATCTTGGGGACCAATTTTGTTGGATTTCTGTATCCTTGGGTTGAATCACAACTAGATCTAGGGTGAATATAAACTCCTGAGTGGCTTTGAGAGAAAGCAGTGCTGGGGTCAGAATTTGACAGCTGTCATGTATTTAAACAGCCTTGAAACATTTAAAAAGTTAAAAATGGAGTCAAATAATTAAAGAAATGTTTAAAAATAGAACATTATAAATAAGGACACATGAAGTAATAAAAATTGTACAATGATAGAATCTTAAAAGTGAACAGGAATTTTGGATCTGTCTTCACTAGGGAAGACACAAACAATTTCCCAGATGTAATAGTGGCCAAAGGAACTAGGGTAAAGGATGAACTGAAGGAAATTTATATTAGGCAAGAAACGGTGTTGGATAGACTGTTGAGTCTGAAGTCTGATAAGTCCCCAGGAGCTGATGGTCTGCATCCCAGGGTACTTAAGGAGGTGGCTCTAGAAATCGTGGACGCATTGGTAATCATTTTCCAATGTTCTATAGATTCAGGAACAGTTCCTGCTGATTGGAGGGTGGCTAATGTTGTCCCACTTTTCAAAAAAGGAGGGAGAGAGAAAACAGGGAATTATAGACCGGTTAGCCTGACGTCAGTGGTGGGAAAGATGCTGGAGTCAATTATAAAAGAGGAAATTACAACACATTTGGATAGCAGTAGAAGGATCAGTCCGAGTCAGCATGGATTTATGAAGGGAAAATCATGCTTGACTAATCTTCTGCAGTTTTTTGAAGATGTAACTATGAAAATGGACAAGGGAGAGCCAGTGGATGTAGTGTACCTGGACTTCCAGAAAGCTTTTGATAAAGTCCCACATAGGAGATTAGTGGGCAAAATTAGGGCACATGGTATTGGGGGCAGAGTACTGACATGGATTGAAAATTGGCTGGCTGACAGGAAACAAAGAGTAGTGATTAACGGGTCCCTTTCGGAATGGCAGGCTGTGACCAGTGGGGTACCGCAAGGTTCGGTGCTGGGACCGCAGCTGTTTACAATATACATTAATGATTTAGATGAAGGGATTAAAAGTAACATTAGCAAATTTGCTGATGACACAAAGCTGGGTGGCAGTGTGAAATGTCAGGAGGATGTTATGAGAATGCAGGGTGACTTGGACAGGTTGGGTGAGTGGACAAATATATGGCAGATGCAGTTTAATGTGGATAAATGTGAGGTTATCCACTTTGGTGGCAAGAACAGGAAGGCAGATTACTATCTAAATGGAGTCAAGTTAGGAAAAGGGGAAGTACAACGAGATCTAGGTGTTCTTGTACATCAGTCAATGAAAGCAAGCATGCAGGTATAGCAGGCAGTGAAGAAAGCTAATGGCATGCTGGCTTTTATAACAAGAGGAATTGAGTATAGGAGTAAAGAGGTCCTTCTGCAGTTGTACAGGGCCCTGGTGAGACCCCACCTGGAGTACTGTGTGCAGTTTTGGTCTCCAAATTTAAGGAAGGACATTCTTGCTATTGAGGGAGTGCAACGTAGGTTCACAAGGTTAATTCCCGGAATGGCCGGACTGTCATATGTTGAAAGATTGGAGCGACTGGGCTTGTATACACTGGAATTTAGAAGGATGAGAGAGGATCTGATTGAAACATATAAGATTATTAAGGGATTGGACACGTTGGAGGCAGGAAGCATGTTCCCGCTGATGGGTGAGTCCAGAACTAGAGGCCACAGTTTAAGAATAAGGGGTAGGCCATTTAGAACAGAGATGCGGAAAAACTTTTTCACTCAGAGAGTGGTGGATATGTGGAATGCTCTGCCCCAGAAGGCAGTGGAGGCCAAGTCTCTGGATGCATTCAAGAGAGAGTTAGATAGAGCTCTTATAGATAGCGGGGTCAAGGGATATGGGGAGAGGGCAGGAACGGGGTACTGATTGTGTATGATCAGCCATGATCACAGTGAATGGCGGTGCTGGCTAGAAGGGCCGAATGGCCTACTCCTGCACCTACTGTCTATTGTTTTTCCATTTTTCTTTTTATCTGCAGTCCTCAAAGTTAATAGGACTTTGCATTGTCTTGATGAGTTTGTGTTGGTTCACAGTTCCATGGCAGGGAGAGCTAACAAATTCGCCGTCTTCAAATATATCAGTATATCCTGAACTTGTAACGCATGCAGGTAGATCCAGGGCTTCCACTTGTATAGCAATAGTTCACTTAAAATTGCCTATCAGATTTGGAACAGTACTTTTATTAAGCAATGTTGGACAGAGGTAATTTTACATGGAAAGCAGGTGAAATGTGTACTTTTTTAAACTACAACTGGACAATGAGAAATTGGGAGTTCCAAAATAATGTTAAAACTATGAACTGATTTATCACGTGTGTTCATAGAAAGGTATTGAAAGTACTGTAGAATATTGGCATGGCTTGCACATTATACAAAATATTGTAATTTTCTTTTGAAGGTACTAGGTGTTTTTCAAAAGGTCTGACTCATTTCAAATTAGGATAAGATTGTCAGTATCTTTATAAATAACGAACAGTGGCAGTTTTCTCACTTTCTTATCAGAATCAAGTTTATTATCACCGGCATGTGACGTGAAATTTGTTAACTTAGCAACAGCAGTTCAATGCTACTATGTCTCAACTGAATGTCACAATTATTATTTGTTCTTGTGATGACATTGAAGGCACCATGTATATCTGTAAATCTGGTAAATTATCTGGATTAGGAACAAGGGAAGCTAGGCTTTATTTACAGCTAATGCATGATACTTTACAAAAGAATCGGTTCTTTGGTGTTTTGTTATTTTTCAGCTTTGTTTTATGTCATTAGATGTCAACCTGTAAGTTTCATATTACAATGCAATTATTTTCCATTCTGATGCTGACAACTCCTTCAGCATCATAATAATAGTGAAGGTAAGAAAGAAAATTCTCAGCACTTGAATATCAAGAGAAAAATGCTAGTAAAATATCAGAGGTCAGAAACAGTGACATTAAGGTACTATTCATTGTAAGTATGATACAGATGTTTTGCAGAGGCTTTTCTAAAAAAGAACAACCCAGATATTTGAAGCTATTCCTGTCTAGCTTTGCTTGTAGCAAACACTTTTCATCCAGGGAAATTTATCTCTTTAGAACAGGAAGAAATCTTGGATGCTTCAAGGTTTTATCTATTGAAATAAAAACTGAAATAACCAGTCACAAAGTGTCTATGATAAGAAGAGTAGAGATTAGATGATCCATTTTCAGAATGAAGGTTAGAAGCTAGGTACCATAGTTACTTTAGCCTGAATTTTGCTGCCTTCCATTTCTTATTTTGATGAGATTCAGTGTTCTCTATGCAGTACAAGAACATTCAGGATTCTTGAGCAACGTACTTTTTTCTTACTGCAATTCTAAATTGTGTTGGATTAAACTTTATTAAGTTACATTTCTGCATTAAGGTCTGAATTGACCTTAAATCAGTTTATTTAAAGAGGTACATTTATTTTCCCATCTGATTGAATGGTATTTATGTAACAATTTGGTAGATGTTAGCTTGTAAGATTCTTTGCAATCTAAAAATATGTTTAAAGCATTAACATTTCTGTAAGTTTGCTTCCTGATAGTTTTGTCCATTAACCTGCACAGATAGTTGAATGGATGTTAGCAAACTTGTCATATTGTAATTCACCTGCCTGTCTGTAGTGGGAGCATTTGCACACCAATATGACTGTACTACAGACAACTATTAATTTCACCCTACTGTATTTCTCTACCTTCCCAATTTTTTATATTAATAAATATTGCAGAAGCATTCCATTATATCAAAAAAAATTCTCTGCAAAGTGAATTCCATTCCCTTTGTGTCTTATCCTTTAATATAATTATTTTCCATAATGTGACATTGCAGAAAATTGGTCTTTCTGTACATGACTTTTGTGAACCAACCAATTAGGTAACTGGTTTAAAAAAATTAGGAATATTCTTAAAGTTAAGTAACCATGTGTATATCGACCTGAAATGTGTTGGTAAGTAATACTTTGCTGTTATGGTTTTCTTGCCTGTTTGGAGCAGAAATGTTTTCAATATAGGTACTCGTGAGAAACTGGTTTATAAGTCTAGTTTGTGATTCTTTGTATGTCTCTGACCAGAATGTGGAGAAGTGTGCTAGATGCTATAGTATTAGATGATGCATTTTGAGAAGGTGTATGGATACATATGTGCTTTACTGACCATCTTGATGGTTTGAGTAAAATTTTGAAATCCACTTTGTCGGATTAAAATCTGAAGGTTGAATAAATCTGAGATTAACATACCAGCTTTTGCAAACTAAAGTTCAAATTGGTTTCAGATCAGATGTTGTCTCTTGCAGTTCCAAATTATATGAGCATACATCAGCAAGCCATGAAACGAACATACAGTTGAAGAAAATGAGTAGCAGAGTTGATTGTAGAGGTTGATATTAAATACAGCATTCATTTCCAACCCCAATGAACCTTTAAGGAAATTACTGATAAAAGACAAATTTTAAATGATTTGGAAATAAATTCAGTGCAATGCATTATAAGAGAATTTTTAAGTGACTGATCTCAAAAAGAAGACAAAAGCTATTGCAATTGAGATGAAAGGGACCTTTTTTATTACATTATGACTTGGACAATTTATCACTTTAAATCCATTCTCTATACAGTTTGAATAGAAGCATTGAAAATGTAGAGGATGAATTTTCTAGAGCTTACAATTGCTAAAAGTTGTCAAGCCCTCTCCCCAATCAAAATAATAATAGTTTATTGGTATGCTTGCAGTATTAATAGTCTCAGAATTATCACAATGTTGAAAGATTTAAAATGACTGCCCATCAGGGTTGAATTTGAAATCAGTATGAGCATTCATTGAAACCAAGAATTCAAATTGAATTAACATTTTATGCTTGAAATCAAACACCCATATCCAGTTTTGAAAAGGTAGATACTAAAAAATGGTTTATTTACGCCAGAGAGTCTAGAAATAGGCAGTCTTAAGCTGAGTGATTGCCATTCAGATCTAAAGATCATGAAAAATTTCTTGATACGTGGCACAGGATTATCAATCATTGAATTTTCTCTCTTAAAACTTAGATGAATTGAACTTTATATAATATCAGCACACGGTGATCGGTGAGGAAAATGGACAAAGAGCACAATTCAGCCATTGCCTCATTAAATGGCAGAGCAGCTTAGCCTGTCTATTTCGAATGCTCTGAGTTTCTAAAACAGGGCAATCACCTGTTTAATCACCTAATCCATAATTCCACCAAAATACACTTTTTAATGATTAGGTACTTAAGTGCTGTGAAGTACATCTTCTGTTAAATTTCATAACCTTTAGAACATGGTATTTCAAGTATTTATATTGAAATTCTCCTCAAATTATAAAATATTAAGTCCATGTGTTTTGTTTCCCTTAGGACCTTTTTGACCCACAGACTGCCCTCCTGAGATATGTTTTAGAACAGCCTTATTCCAGAGATATGGTCTGCAACATGCTAGGTCTAAACAAACAGGTACTGTGTCTCACTGTAATTTGCCGTGGATTTGACTTCTAAATATAGCCTGCACTGTTCTTTTTCTCTTTTCTGTTGCTATGGCTAAATAAGCAAAAGAGTGCTTAGCAAGAATAGCAGGACTGTAAGTTAGCATCAGTATCTCATAGATATTATTCTTGAGTTACATGAAACAGGAAAGTTTAATCTTCCAGTTTGTATTGCCTTGTGGATGGGAACTGTAAAATACTGTAAATGCAGTACCTTATGAAATAACAGTAGAATTAATATAAAGAAATAGAAATACATAATTTGAGTTTTATTTACATTGCTTTAGCTATTAGGCCAGCCTCAAACATTAGAATTTGTACATTGGTTTTTGTGGGGCTTGGCCTGTCTGGGGCATTCTGAGGCTGGCCTCATAGTCACTGTTATGTCTTTCTTTTTTTCTTCCTTTATTTTTGTTCTGTCCTGTCTTGTCCTGCCCATCCTACAATGCTCTAGACCTTGAACATTGCTCAGGTATGTTTACAATCTTACTGTTGTATTGTGACTAACGAGATGCTGACTGCTTGGTAGCAACTGATGCCATTTTAGAGAATAAAGTAGATCTGCATGCTGGTATACGTAGAGTATGTAGTGGTGTCTGTCGCTGTCTGCTACAGAATGTGTGATCGTCGCAATTCTTGCACCTAAGATTTTTTAAAGTTGTCATGGAGAGGTTGTCTAGAAAATATTCTTTTGTTGACCTTTGAAAACTAGATAACTGCATATGTAAAGTGGCATCAAAAGATGTGTTCAAAGTAGCTCTACTTTTGTTAGGGATCATTAAAGCATGCTTTCAAAGGAAGTACAATTTTATTGTAGTTTTTTTAAGTTTCATGATCATACATGGAAAGCATGCTAATTTTATATGTAGGTAGTAATAGAATTCAGGTTCTGAAGAAATCAAAAAATATTCTGCTTTACAAATTTGATCACTAGAACATGTATGGTTAAGTTTCTTGCTGACCAAAGTTGAGTTTTTGACTTTTCCAAAAAAAAGCAAAATGACTTGTGTATTTGAATAAGTAGATTTGGGGAGAAGGGCAAATCATTGCAGTGCTTGGCATCTTTTATTTTACGCTACATGCAAATTAGGTGCTTTCTGAAATATCTCATTGCAGTATGTTTAGGTTAGCATTTCATGCTTTGTTCATTTTCTTTTGCATAAGAAGTCTGACTTTGTGTTTAATGTTCATTACTGTAATAAGTGTCTACTTTACAGCACAAACAACGTTGCCCAGTTTTGGAAGACCAGCTTGTGGATTTAGTGGTTTATGCTATGGAGCGCTCAGAGACAGAAGAAAAATTTGATGATGGAGGCACCAGTCAGTTATTGTGGCAGCACCTCTCCAGTCAGCTCATTTTCTTTGTCTTGTTTCAGTTTGCTAGCTTCCCGCACATGGTGTTATCACTTCATCAAAAGGTATGTTTGGGATGTAGAAGTACATGCATGTCTCATTTCAAACTTGGATTGTGCTCAGTTCACATTTTAATCTATAATTAATTCCCCAGTGTCTAAGATGATAAACTTCTGCAGCATTTTTTTTTGCATTAGTAGGTAGCCAATCCAGCTGATAATGTATAAAAAGGAATTTGTATGAAAATTGCACATGAATTAAATCAAGAAATATGTAGACTCTGAAAATCTGAAATAAAAACAGAAAATTCTGGAAACACTCAGATTGCCAGACAAAGTCATTGTCAACATTTGATGTTGTAAATCTTTCATTAGAACTTGAAGAGTGAGAAAATAAGGGTGTTTTTCAAAGCATGGCAAGATTGGAGAGAAGACATTTATTATGGAATGGGAAAAGAAAAATGAAGCACAGTGTAGTTGAGCTACTAATCGAGTGTAGTTAATGAAAAGTATTGGTCAAACTGAAATTAGCAGTGCTAATTGAATTACCGTAATTAAATACATATCAAATATACTGAAGGAAGCCAGAGATAAATCTTTAAATGTTGACAATTTGGCATATGTGTGAATGATCTCAAAGATAACAAGTCAATGAGGACTCATTTTACTTTAACTTAAATTTTAGAATTTGCAGACACAAGGTAAAATATAAAAAGTATGAGGAAAGTATATAGTCAACTGCTGGACTCTTGTAAGCATTGATGTACAGACGCAACTTGGGGTGAAAGTCCATAGCTTCCTTAAGGAGTTGTAAAGAAGGTGTAAGCTATTATTTCCTTCATTAGTTGAGTATAAGTATCAAGAAGTTGTGTAAGAGCTGTTTAAAACCTTAGTTTGGCCACATTTGGAGTACTGTGTGCTGGTCTGGCTGCTACATTACAGGAAGGATGTGCAGGCTTTGGAGAGGGTGCAGACAAGGTTTCCCAGAATGTTGCCTGAATTAGAGAATATGAGAATAGGAGCCTTAAGGAGAAGTTGGCTAAACTTGGATTTTTTTCTTTGGAGTGTTGAACTGAAGGACTACAGAAGTATATAAAATTATCAGAGGCGTAGACAGGGTACTTAGCCTTTTTACTATAGGAGAAAACGGTTTAGTTTTAAGGTGAGAAGGGAAAGGCTTAAAGGATGTTTATGTCACAAGTTTTTAAAAGTGATATATAAATTGATAAAATTGATAAATTGGTTTATTGTTGCATATATGAAGGTACAGTGAAAAACTTGTTTTGTATCCTGTCCATGAAGATCAGTCCATTATAGTGGCACACTGAATGGTGCAAGATAAAATAATAACAGTGCAGAATAAAGTGTTACATTAGAGAGAAAGTACAGCTCAAGTAGAAAGTAAGGTACAAGGTCACAAAAAAATAGATTGTGAAGTCAAGTGTTGATCTTTTAGTATGAAGGAAATAGTCTTATAATAGCAAAGTTAAGAGCCCATGGTATTATAGGAAAGTTACTGGAATGGTTAGAGCATTGGCTGATTGGTAGGAGGCAAACAGTGTGAAGAAAGAGATCCTTTTCTGGTTGGCTGCTGGTGACTAGAGGTGTTCCACAGGGGTGTGTGTTGGGATGGCTTATTTTTATGTTATAAGTCAATGACTTGGATGATGGAACTAATGGCTTTGTGGCCAGGTTTGCAGATGATATGAAGATGGGCAGAGAGGCAGTTAGTTTTGAAGAAGGACTTGGAGAATAGGCAAAGAAGTGGCAGATGGATACAGGTCAACAAGTGTATAGTCATGCACTTCAGTAGAAGAAATAAAAGCTTATAGACTATTTTCTAATGGAGAGAAAATTAGAATAACGCTAACCCTAACCCCAATGTGCAGAGAGGTGCGAAGGAACTTGGGAGTCCTCGTGCAAGATTCCTTAAGTGTTTATTTGCAGGCTGAGACAGTGGTGAGGAAGGTAAATGTGACATTAGCATTCATTGCGAGGACACTAGAAAGTACAAGCAAGGATGTAATGTTGCGGCTTTATAAAGCACTGGTGAGGCCTCACTTGGAGTATTGTGAGAGGTTTAGGGCCCCTTATCGAAGAAAGGATATGTTGATATTGGAGAGGATTCAAAAGAAGTGCACGAAAATGATAAACACAAGAAAATCTGCAGATGCTGAAAAACCAAAGCAATACACACAAAATGCAGGAGGAACTCAGTAGGCCTGGCAGCATTTATGGAAAAGAGTAAACGGTCAACATTTTAGGCTGAGGCCTTTCACCAGTCAATTCTCTTCCATAGATACTGCCTGACCTGCTGAATTCTTCCAGAATTTTGTGTGTGTCACGAAAATGATTTTGAATTGAGGATCATTGGGCTATCTCTGGGCCTCTACTCACTGGAATTCAGAAGAATGAGTGGTGATCTCATTGAAACCTATCAAATGTTGAAAGGCCTCAATAGAGTGGATGTGGAGAGGACCTTTCCCATGGTGGGGAAGTTTAAGACCAGAGCACACAGCCTCAGAATAGAGGGGCATCCTTTTAGAATAGAGATGAGGAAGAATTTCTTTTGGAGGAATTCGTTGCCACAGGTGGCTGTGGAGGCCAGGTTATTGGGTATACTTAAGGCAGAGGCTGATAGTTTTTAATTAGTCAGGGCGTGAAGGGATATGGGGAGAAGGCAGGAGATTTGGGCTGAGAGGGAAAATAGATCAACCATGATGAAATGGTGGAGCAAACTTAATAAGCCAACTGGCCTAATTCTGCTCCTATATTTTATGGTCTTATGATCTTATCCCCACGTTCAGTAATTTGCAGTCTGTTTTGTTGAAGTTGTGTGACTACACTGAAACTGCACACCACTTGATATAATTTTGGAAAGGCAATAAAGAACATCTTGACCTTTTTCCACAGTGAGGATAGTATATGGAGACTTATTTCTGCAAGCAAAAGTCTTGATAGGATGTTTTTTGGAGCAAGATCAGTTCTTCATCCTTCCTTTTAATTCCTCATTACAAGTTTTGAAGAACAGACTTATCACCCAATCTGGAATTTGGATCGAAAGAAGATGCTGAAATCTCTCTGACATGTCTTTATGTAGCTTACCCAGGTGGGCACAGTATACTTGAAGATCATCACCTGGTATTTTTTCTTTCTCTTCTAACTCAGAGAGAGTTGGAAATTGGAAAGATTGTGATGGCCAATGTTTGCACTTAACTTGGACAAAATTGTGGACACGTCTGTTTTGACTTTCATAAGATTCACGTTATTTCCTTGCAAATGAAGAAAAATTTCATTAAATGTTATGAATAATTCAGACAAATAAGTAATGTCATACCTAACGTTCTTGAATTGATTACTGAATGAAGCATTTGAGTCTTCAAAGAATTATCAATTTCAAAAACACATAATACCATCTCAAGTAATTTCCTTTTGAGAGCCATCTGACTTCTGTGTGCAACAGCAAGCATTCAAAACTGCTGCAACACACACAAAATGCTGGAGGAACTCAGCAGGCCAGGCAGCATCTATGGAAAAAAGTACAGTCGACGTTTCGGACCAAGACCCTTCGGCTGGACTGCCAGTGATGTAGTAGCATCAGCGCTGGACTTCAATGTGGATGGTCCAGAGTTCGAATCTGGCCGGGTCCCAACCCGAACAGAAGCAGTATCTGCATGGAAGAAAGGCCTGGTAATCTATCTTGCCACAAAAACCCTTTGGACACCTACACTATCCATAGGATTGCCGTGAGTCAACGATAACCTGACAGCACTCAACATTACAGTACTTCAGACCACATTCAAAACTGTTTATCATTCTCAATACAAAGCTCTCAAAATTTGTGCAGCTGATCACTTAGGTAATTTGTGACAAAATGTTGTCTGTGAATTACACAATGAATGGTAAATATGTTAGGTACAGCCTTTTCAAGAAAGTAATAACCCCACAGTGGCGTCCTTTCATTGATGGTGCTCCCTCTGTTGCACAAGCAGGAATGTTGATGGATGGAATGTTCTTCTCTTTGGAAAAATTGGTCAACAATCTGAAATATTGACTCTACCTTCGTTTCTGTTTCTAGTCTCCTTGCAAATAACAACCCTTTGAACCATGCTTTCATCTTGTATGAAGTGAACATAACTAAGAAGCAATGATTTGTTTCCTGGCAAAGGTGACTCATCCAACTGCAGAGCAAATTCTGTTGCCCTAAGTATGTTGCACAGTGTTTCTTCCTTATTCTTAGACATTTCATCTATTTGTCTTTGAACAGAGTTGTTGCGGAATGGATTTGCTGTAATTATTTGGTCTGGTGATTTCTGCAAAACTGTACTCAGAATCTCCCTTACTGCTGGCAGAATCAGTTCTTCTCCAATTATATGGGGCTTTCCCGATTTAGCAAGGAGCAATGAAATGTTTTTATGAAGCATGTAAACCATCACTGTTTCATTGTGAAGTGTTGGCAAACATGTTTTAAGTGTTTTCCGTTTCTGAAAGTTATCACAAAGTGACTGAAAATGAGCTAAGTTCTTGTTTGCTTTATCAAAGTGTATTCTTCTCAAATGTTCAAGGAGCCTTCAAATGCAGTCAAGACCATTTGAAAGGGGACATTCTGAACTTTACCACATTGAATGCCATACCCTAATTCACAGGAATTTCATCACTGCATGGCTGGAGTACAGGAATCGTAGAAGCTACGTAGTAGTGAATGGCAATAATGCGTGGGCTGGGCCTGGAAATAACACAATTACTCTAGTCCAGATTTCGCGTGATATGCCAAATTCAGAAGTGTCACATTCCTTTTCAACAACTATAATGTGTTCAAGAAAATTCTAAGAGAGTGGTGAGTTAGCAAGAGATGATGTGATTTTTGAGGTACTGATGATTTAAATGCTTCTAACAAGTAATTAATTTTTTAAATTACACTTGTAATCATGCACCCCCCCCCAATTCTACCAAGCACCCCCCACTGCTGCCTTTATCTTCATTACCCCCTTAGAAATGCCCATCACCCCTGCTGATATTCCCCTCTTTGGGAACCACTAGTTTAGAGGGATATGGTCAAATGGGACTGGCACAGGCAAGCAACTTTGTTGGCATGGGTGAGTTGGGCCAGAGAACAGGAAGTTGTGGGGTGTAGCCTTCAATCTTTAAAACGGACAACTTGAAATTGGAACAGAAAAAACGATCAATTTTACTTACATGAGATACTGAATTTATTACAATCAGTTAATTTTGATTTGCTTGGTCACATTTTGAGCTTTGTAGTCAATTTTGGAAACATGGAAGTGATTAAATGAAAGCTCACAATCACATCTATGATCAGCAAAATTGTGACTTTAATCTTAGATATATTGGGCAGGAGCTGAATGCATGCTTAATATCCATTTCAGCCATTAAACACCCAAATCATCTTTTCCCCAAATCTTCCCAAAATCTAATTTCTTCCCTCTGCCATGCATTCTCATTTCAGAAACTTGCACACATAGGTGTTTGGTTGGTACAACAATTACATTTTAAATCTGAATTTCTCTTTTTCAGCACTCGAAATATTAAACAATTTCTCTTTGCCCTTCTGTTGTCTTTATCTTTTAGCTGGCAGGCCGAGGTTTAATAAAAGGGCGAGACCATCTGATGTGGGTTTTATTACAGTTCATCTCTGGCAGTATTCAGAAGAATGCGCTGGCTGACTTCCTTCCAGTGATGAAGTTGTTTGACCTTCTGTACCCAGAGAAAGAAGTAGGATTTATGCATCAATTTACCAGTGCATTTATTTAAGTAAAGGATGAAGGTAGCTTTCTAGATTTTCATGTGTGCTTGTTTTTTTTTCATTTGCAGTGTATTCCAGTACCTGACATTAGCAAACCACAGTCAACTCATGCTTTTGCTATGACTTGTATCTGGATACATCTCAACAGGAAGGCACAGAATGATAATTCCAAACTGCAGATACCCATCCCTCACTCTCTCAAACTCCACCATGAGTAAGCTGCTAAGTAGAAAGTTTGTGTTTATTGTTTAGACAAGTGTCCCTAATATTTATAACAGCACACTGCCTGGAAGGCTGATGGCCCATTAATGCCTATGTAATGAATGAAACAGTTGATCAGGTTATTTCTTATAATCTGTTATTCTGTGCAGTGTGTATTTTAGCATGGTAAAAATGCAATCAAAATTAGCTAGTTTAATGTATGGTGTTATCTTACTATCATTTAACTTACTATTAAAAAAGATGTTTTTGAAAAGTAGGGATGACTAAAGAGTAAATATTAATAAGCAATGAAGAGATAAAGCCTATCTCTCATCCTCAAAAGGATGATGCAGTGCTTTTGAAGTAATTTTTCTTATATAGAACATTGAAATCTACACCGCATTACAGACCTTTCGTCCCAAAATGTTGTGTCAACAATGTATCCTACTCTAGGAACTCCCTAGAATTTCCCTACCACATAACTCTATACTTTTCTAAGCTCCATGTATCTAAGAGTCTCTTAAAAGATTCAATGTATCCACCTCAACCACTGTCACTGGCAGTGCACCCATCACTCTCTGTGTGAAAAACTTGACTCTGGCATCCCCCTCGTACTTACTTCCAAGCCATGGCCATCCAAATGATCAATGTCTCTCATCATCTTGTACATCTCTCTCAGGTCATCTTTCATCCTCCGTTGCTCCAAGGAGTAAAAGGCCAAGTTCACTCAACCTATTCTCATAAGGCATGCTCTCCAATCCAGGCAACGTTCTTGTAAATCTCCTCTGCATTTTCTCTATAGTATGCACATCCTTACTGTCATGAGGTGACCAGAAATGAACACAATACTCCAACTGGGGTCTAACTAAGGTCTTGTATAGCTGTAACATTACCTTATGACTCTTGAACTCGATCCCACAGTTGATGAAGGCCATCACACCATAAGTCTTCTTAACAACACTGTCAACCTGTGCAACAGCTTTGTGTGTCCCATGGACATAGACTCCAAGATCTCGCTGATCCTTCACATTGCCAAGAGTTTTAACCATTAATATTATATTCTGTCTTCAAATTTGACCTACTGAAATGAACCACTTCATACTTATCTGGGTTGAAGTCCATCTGGCACTTCTCAGCTCAGTTCTGCATCGTATCAATGTCCTGCTGTAACCTCTGACCGGCCTCCACTCTATCCACAGCACCCCCAACCTTTGTGTCATCAGCAAACTTACTAACCCTTCTATGGACCACCACGCGTCACCATCCTCTATGCAGAATACGAACCATCTACAACCACCCTTTGCCTTCTGTAGGCAAGCCAATTCTGGATCCACAAAGCAAGGTTTCCTTGGATCCCGTGCCTCATTACTTTCTGGATGAGCCTTGCGTGGAGAACCTTATCAAATGCCTTACTGAAATCCATATACACAACATCCCACAGCTCTACTTTCATCAATGTGTTCTTGTTACCTCCTCAAAGAATTCATTTAGGCTCGTAAGGCATGACCTGCCCTTGCCAATCCATGCTGGCTATCCCTAATCAGATTATGTCTCTCCAAATTATCATAAAATCCTGTCTCTCAGGATCTTCAACAACTTGCCCACCACCGAAGTAAGACTCATTGGTCTATAATTTACTGTGTTATCGCTACTTCCTTTCTTGAACAAGGGAACAACATTTGTAACCTTCCAATCCTCTGGTGCTTCTCCAGTCCCTATTGATGATGCAAAGGTCATTGCCAGACGCTCAGCAATCTCCTCCCTCGTTTCTCACAGTAGCTTGGGGGATCGTCCTTGGAAAATAAAAATGCTCATTTCTCTTCATAAGAATCAATTCTCGATGTTTAATAAATAGACAAAAGTTAAGTAATTAATTGTGTTTAATTATTTCCAATGCAGGTTTTTACAACAAAGTTTGAGAAATAAAAGCCTACAGATGAATGATTACAAGATTGCCTTGCTGTGCAATGCTTATTCCACTAATTCTGAATACTTTACATTACCAATGGGAGTATTGGTTGAAACAATATATGGGAATGGAAGCCTGAGGATATCTCTTCCAGGAACAAATTGCACAGCTTCAGGGTCTATTACCCCCTTGCCTATGAACTTGCTGGATTCACTAACAGTTCATGCCAAAATGAGGTAGTGACTAGAATTAAATCCTAATCAACTACAGTGCAATATTTTTTGTTGTTAAGGTTTATCATATTCATTGCTATTAATGCTCATTGTTATTAATCCTTAGTTGGGATATCTTAGTGTTAGAAAGAAACAGTTCTTAAAGGATAAAGATTAGCTTTATTTGTCAAATACGTATTCATCAATATGTCGAAGTATACAGTGAAAGGTGTAATTTGCATCAAATCAAATCAGTGAGGATTTGCTGGGGGCAGCCTGTAAGTGTCACCACACTTCTGACACCATCATAGCAGGCCCACAACTTACTAACCCTAACCAGTACATCTTTGGGAGGAAACCCATGTGGTCACAGAGAGAACGTACAAAGTCCTTACAGACACCAGTGGGGATCGAACTTTGATCGGTAATACCTGGAACTTTAAAATGATAGTGCATGCTGCTACGCTACCATGCCGCCCCAAAATAAGGTTTGATTTAAAAAATACAACAAATTATTAGTGAAGTCAAATGACTATCCAAGAATAAATTGTTTTAATATTGAAAAGCTTGGAGTATTAGGGGATGTATTTCCTATTTAAAAATGAATGTAGCCTGCAAAGAAATGAGTTACCTTAATGCCAGAGTTTTAAAGATGTTTCTTGGACTCAAACAATGTTAGTTTCAATTTAGTATTGCTTTATTTATTTTAGTAATAACACCATGATAGCTGATGATTTTGTTACATTCCAGATAATTGGATTTTTTTGTTCTGCCTGTCAAGCAATTAGTATTTTAATTACTTGTTTACGTGAATATCATTATAGGCAATAAATAAAGAACGTTACTGCTATTCTTTACCAAGATTTATGTAATATTTGAATGTTGATTTAAATATTCTGTCTTTCAGCCTCATTCACAGTATAGCTACAAGGGTGATCAAACTAGCTCATGCCAAATCAAGCCTAGCATTAGCTCCTGCTCTGGTAGAAACTTACAGTCGTCTTTTAGTTTATATGGAGATCGAATCCCTTGGAATTAAAGGTTTTATCAGTAAGTGTATCATTGAAGTCTAAAGTACTTTGAAGATTAATGTTGCATGTTTTTAAGTTTATAAAGAAAGAACATTTTGAATTCATTGGGGCTAAGAGAGTAATATGGGCTGATGGAGGACTTGCAAAGTTTCTAAGCTTCACTTATTTGAATTGGGACTTGGAGTCTTCTTCTAATGTACAAGTGTAAAATCTTGAGAATCAGTATAAAGCAGCAGATTTATTTCTCGGGCTTCTGTTGTCAAACTTATAGAAGAAAATCTTGTACTGTTCTCTGATTCTATGTAATGCTTTTAAATCATAAAGTTAATGTATTCATAGTCCACTTCCTGTAAATTTGACATTTTTGAAAATGTGGCACTCAGAGACCACACAATGGTATTTTGAGAAAATAATTATCTCAGTTCTCTGGTATCTGTAATTTTTGGTCATGTTGTGGGCAGAATAAAAATATGGATAAACTCCATATGTCAAAATATTCAGTGCTGCAAAGATGATGAAAAATTAGGACATTTTTCATCTTTACTTAAAATGGCAATAGTCTCTTAATAGTGCAATAATTTCTAGAACCTGTTTAGATCTACCGAAGTTTAACACAATTCATTCATGGATTGAGTTAAAATTAATTGTCTGGAATGTAGAGAATGGATTTAATAGAATAGAGTTAATTCATTCAAGCGTATGATGGCTGTAGTTGTGCATATGTCAAAAAGTTCTTTCACAAAATTTAGAATGTTTCTGTTTTCTAGAATTGCCCTTTGTGGTGCATACCAATATTTTTGCTAGTTGTAACACAGTGCAGTGGAATTTTAATTAAATGTTAAAGATTCATTTGTACCATTAAGTAATTAAAAATGAGATTTCTTTAACAGTATTACCACTCTTAAGTTCTGATCTTTCATCCTGGGGCATTGGGTTTAGCTCATTAAAAATACATATATTTTTGAGGAAAATAAATTCCTCATTGTGCACAAATTTTAACTTCTTTTCCCCTTTAGGCCAGCTTTTACCAAATGTTTTCAAGTCACATGCCTGGGGGATCTTACACACTCTGCTGGAGATGTTTAGCTACCGCATGCATCATATCCAGCCCCACTACAGAGTACAACTATTAAGTCATCTTCATTCTTTGGCAGCAGTGCCACATACCAATCAGAATCAACTTCACCTATGGTAAGTTATTTAATATAACTAAGCTAGTATTTCAATACATCTTTAAATAGAAATAATATTGTGGTAGTGATGAGAATTCTCCAAAACTTAAAACCTTGCCTTTTTGAGTGGACTTTAATTGAAAAATTGAAGTTTTAACACACAAATGAGCCTGCACCTTATCTAGAGCTATCTTAATTCAACATCCCTGTCTTCTTCCATAGCATTTTATATTCTCCATTTCAAATACTTTTCCAGTTGCCTTTTCAGTGATACAGTTCTGCCTCAACAGGGATCTGAAGTAAAACTTTTACATTTTGATTACTGATGGTATGAATCCTTTTTCCCCCACTTGACTATTATAAAAACTTATTGCTTTGTTGTAAATGCCTTAGTTGGTGGAGAAACTCTTTGCTACTTGTAACCTTCAGTAAGGGATTTTTTTCATCATTTCAAATGTTTATGAAACCATCAATTACAACCCTGTGCTTAAAATGTATGTAGATTACCTTAGGTTAGATCATAAGGTATAGGAGCAGAATTAGGCCATTTGGCCCATTAAGTCGGTTCCACCATGTTATCATAGCTGATCCAGTTTTCTTCTCAGCCCCTTCCTAAACAAAGCTCCAGTGCTTAGTTTAAACTCTTGGAACTCTGAAGTAAAAATAGGAAATGCTGGAAATGTTTAGAAGGTTAGGGAACATTTCTGGAAATATAATGATGCTTTGTCTGAATTGATTTAAGTATCTCGGAAACTGCTGATTTGGGATTTTCATGCACAACTGTGTATAGAGTTTATAGAGAATGATGTGAAAAAACATCCAGTGACTGGCTGTTCGGAGGGTGAAAATGCATTGTTAATCAGTGACGTATTACAACAGTGGTGTGCAGAAAAGCATCTCTGAACACACAGCTCAACGAAGTGGATGGGCTACAACAGCAGAAGACTACAAACATACACTCATTGACCACTTTATTACCTACTAATGTGGCTACTGAGTGTTGCTCTTCAGTATAAGAATGGGATAAGCTCTGGTTGCTTTGGTTTGTAGCCATTTTCTGTAACCAATTACTTATGAGGGAAAATACGTTCTGTTCATTTCCTTATCATTCAGGATGGCTTTTCAAACCCATCACAGGTCATTTTGAATAGCCATCTTGAATGATGAGAAGGCAGTGGGGTCCTCCCCTCCATTGTCATTGATTTTCTTTAAATTTAGAACAATACAATTCATTTATATTCTCTTGTTTAATACACCATTTTTGCGATCATTCACTTGAAATTTGGAAGACCGAAATAGGAATAATGTTCTGATGCTCTCCTCATTGAGCTTTGGGGAATTGGTGTAATTGTAATGTCTGCAATTTAATTTTACTGTTGAAATTACTGTTATACAAATGAGGTTGCAAATGAACAGAGAGAATTGCCACTACTAACTAAAGCTTTAACATATTATCCTTTGTATTTTTAGAAATAATCAGCAAGTTGCTACCTTTGTAGAAACTTTAACATAAATTCGGGTTTACTTCAATTAGAGATATTTCAAACATGAGCTATACTTTCTTATTGGGATTTTTTGTCAGGGGATTTCTTATCCTCCATGTTAATCTGAACACCAAATCTTATTCCACAATGTTGAATAAGTTCTGATGCACATATATTTTCATCACTTTTCCACAAAAGTGTAAGTACATTTTTCTTGTCATAGCTTTTGTTTCAAAAGGTCATATTTCATTCAAATTTAATTAAAATCTTAAATGGCCAGAGGATGTGGCAAGCCTTCTTGAATCACTTTTTTTTAAAACTAAGTTGTTTGCCTGGTAATTTCAGAGGAAATTGGTGTGAAAATGGAGCACCTTGTAGGCTAGGTCAAAAAGAGATGACAGATATGCTTCCCCTAAGATATTAATAAATGAGTTAGGTTTTTAAAACAGTATGTTAGAAATTGGAATACTTCTTTCAGCTAATGTCATTTGTTTATTGGCACCCATTGTTTGTTTATTTGTGTGTGTATTTTACTTACACACACACACACACACACACACACACACACACACACACACACACACACACACACACACACACACACACACACACACACCAAGGTTGTGGTCCTCCTACTGGATTGTTTATGTTTATAGAGGTTTCTTTGCTTATGGAAGAATCTACTTGGAGAGAGATTATAATTGGCTTGTTGTGAGACCTGACAAAATTGCTGAAGAGGGTTGGGCAGTAGTTGTTCATAAATCTTATCTAGGTAAGAGCTGGAATATGGAATTATATGCAAGACTGTAGTTTACTTACAGTTTTATCTTTGACCATTTTAGTGTTGAAAGCACCGCTCTCCGGCTCATCACTGCTTTGGGCAGTTCTGAAGTCCAGCCCCAGTTTACTCGGTTTCTCAGTGACCCCAAAACAGTTCTATCTGCAGAGTCTGAGGAACTTAACAGAGCACTAATTCTTACTCTAGCTAGAGCAACACATGTAACCGGTAAGTACTAATATGTAACTTCAGTTTTTTATAAATATATCTTGCATTATCCATTGTTAGACTAAGATTATTTTGAGTAAATTATCCAATGTTACATGTTCCAATTTGTATTAAAAATATTAATGAAAATTGAAGATTTCATGCAAGTTGCTAGGAGTCCACGTTTCCAGCTGCAATGCACATCAAGCATACATTACATGAAGAATCTTGAGCGTGACTGCATACTAAGATGCCATTTTTGAGCTTTTCTATAACATTTAACTAAGCTCCCAACGCTCTGTGAAAGTTTGCTTCTACTCTGACTGGGACCTTCTTAAACAGTCCTGGTTCAATACTGTAAACTCCGAGCTACGTGAGTGTCCATTACCTACTTCTCCTTGAATTCCCAAACATCCCTCACATTCTTCTGTAAGCATCATTTGGGCTATGGTAGTAATTTAGCCTCACCCCCTGCTTCACAGTCCTCACCTGACCAACCTTCTGTTCACCAGGCTTCCTTACCACCTAGCCCTAGTCACAAATGGCAATCATAGCTCTGTGTCTCCATGAATCAGCCTTCTGCAGCTTGCCAGTAGATGTTCTACTAAATTAGCATTAGCTTAGTCCTAGCACAGGGTTAATAGTTTGAATGAACAACTATGAGACAGAAAAACAGTTTATATTTTCAATTGATATGTGTTAATTTTTTTCTGTACAATTTTATTTATTGTTTTTTTAAAGTTATTTAGTTGCTATTGTTTATAGAATGTCTGACATTTCCAACCATTCAGCAGTTTGACAGTCATTTTCATTCTGGAGAGTGGTTTAAAGGCTTGCTTATGTATTTCTGTGGGTTTGAACAGCACCTTGCAAATCGGAAAACTCTCACCATGCAATTCCTCTCATCGTAAGAGCAGGACTAGTGGGTAAATGAGCACAGGTGGCTTGCTGCAACTATGGAATTTGGGTCATGTTTGCTAAGTGCTGGCTTTCAGATTCAGTATTGTCTTCATGTACTCCCACGCCCTTATACTTCTGCATTACCTGCTATTCTTAATGCTTATCATGTCTTTTTAAAAATATATATAGACTTTTTTACAGGGTCAGAATCTATACAAGGTACCTGGTGTAAAGACATTCTACAGACAATTATGGTTTTCACCCCTCACAACTGGGCTTCCCACACTCTCAGCTGTTTTCCAGCTCCATTACAGGTAAGGTAATTATTTGGAGATTTTGGAGGTAATTATTAAATGTGATAGCACACAAGTTGGTAGCCATGCAAACAAAATTCTTAATTAGCGCCTTAGTTTATTATTGTCACGTACTGAGATTTACAGTACATGTACTGAGAACAGCTTCTGTTTGGATGCCATCTAGACAGACTCCATACATAAGTATATAAAGGTCGTACAGAAAGGGGGAAAAGCATAGAATGCAGGATGTAGTGTTGTAGTGACAGAGAAAGTGTAATGCAGGTAAGCAAGTGCAAGAGCACAAAGAGGTAGATTGAGCAAAAAAGAATTTATCTAGATTGTATAATAGGTCAATTCAAGTGTCTTGTATCAGTGGGGTGGAATATTTCCTTGAGCTTTGTTTTCAAGATTTTCTATCTTCAAATGGGAGAGGGGAGAAGAGAGAATGACCAAGATGGGAGAGGTCCATGACTACTGTGGCTCTCTTTCTGAGGCAGTAGAAAGAGTGGACAGTCAGTAGAGGGGAGGCTGGTTTTTGTGATTGACTGGGATTTGTTCATAACTCTCTGAAGGTTTGTCTTTGCTGTACCAAGCTTTGATACCTCTGAATAAGATGCTTTTATCATGCGTCTATAAAAATCCGATGTATTCTGTTTTATTTCAAAGTAAATATATTATCAAAGTACATATATGTCATCATTTACAACCTTGAGATTAATTTTCTAGCAGGCTTATTCAATAATCCATAATAGAATAATAACCATAACAGAGTCAATAAAAGAACACTAATTAGGGTATTCAACCAGTGTGCAAAAGACAACAAACTGCAAATATGAAAAGAAAGAAATAATACAAGTAAATAAGCAATAAATATTGAGACCATGAGATGAAGAGTCCTTGAAAGTGAGTCCATAGGTTGTGATAACATTTCAATGATGGGGCGAGTGAAGTTAGCCTATTTGGTTCATGAGCCTGATGGTTGAGGGGTAATAACTGTTCCTGAACCTGGTGGTGTGAGCCTTGAGGCTCCTGTATCATCATCCTGATAGTAGCAGCGAGAAGAAAGCATGTCCTGGGTGGGGATCCCTGATGGGTGTTGCTTTCCTGCGACAGTTCACGTAGTTGTGCTCAATGGCAGGGAGGACTTTACCCATGATTGTCTAAGCTTTAGCCTCTTTTAATGTAATTTTTCATCCTTTGTTACTTTGCTATGTGTGCTAATTACGTAAGTTTCAAAGAAGGCTCTTTAAGGATAGATCATTTGTTACTAGCTTGAGGTAGCTTCTAAGGTGGGCCCCATTCTGCTTGTTTGAGCGCTGGTTTAAATCATATGTGTAAGTATTTCTAAGTAGTGAACTTCAAATGAAAGTTTGAAATACAACATCTTGAAAAGTAAATATCAGATATATCTAACATATTCCTGTCCAAGTATGAAAATAAAAAATCATGTAATGGTTTCATTATTTGTAATTTTTTAAAATTTATTATGTTTTCATATCAAACTTATCAGAAAAGTAAATTTCAATGTGTTTTTTAAACTGTAATCCAAATGTTGAAGTGATTTCAACAGTAACAGAGACAAAGAAAATGCAAAGCAACCTCAGGCATCATCTCCAACCCCAAATTAAAGTTAATTTAGCAAATTTGATTTACAGGCTTCTATAAATGGATTATTTTTTGGTACTCTTTTGTCCCAAGTGAATAACATTATTTTAAATGTCTGCCCTTTCCCATAATTTGACCCTCTAAGCTCTTTCTGGGTGAATTATCAATTGTTCATTTCAGTTTCTGCTTGCTGTAAGGATCTCCTTTCCATTGGAGAATCTAGAAACAGAGTGAGGGATTAATTACAAATGTGAACCTTAGCATCTAGTTGTCTTTCATTTAAATTCACTGCACAATATTAATATGATCTAAAGCAAAAACAAACTGTTAGAAGAACTCAACTGGTTAAGCAGCATCTGTCGCGGTAAAAAGAGGGTCACTATCAGAATCAGGTTTATTATCACTGACCTGTTGTGAACTTTATTGTTTGCAGCAGCAATTCAGTGCAAGGCATAAAAGCTGCGATAAATTACAAAAATTAATAAATAGTGCAAATGAGGAAAAACAAGTAGTGTTCATTGACCATTCAGAAACTGATAGAGGAGGGAAGGAAGCTGTTTAAAACATTTGAGTATAGGTCTGTATAGGTCTGTATCTCCTCTCCAGTGGTAGTAATGATAGTTTCAAGACTTCAAATGTCGAGAGAATATAGCTTGTATATTGAATTGATAGGGAAAGGTGAATCAGGCTGTTTTGTGATGGGTGGAACCAGATATTATGGGCTAATGGCAGATGGAACTAAGTAGAAGAGGGAAAGGAGAGGTGAGCCAAGGGAGAAGAAAGAAGAAAACTTTCTGATGCAGGTGAAACCAGATCAGGATGAGTGAAGAGTCTTGGAGGAAAGGAAAAAGTGATCAGAAGGAGAGGATACTGGATGGGCAGGAGTAAGTGGGGAAAAGACAAGGCGTATGAGTTGTTTGAAATGAGAAAATTTGGTCTTCATGCCATTTGGGTGTAGGCTGCCCAAGTGGAATACAAGATGTTGTTGTTTTAGTTTGTTTTTGGCCTCATCATGGCAGTAAAAAAAAGATAGATCAGTGTGGGAACGAGAAAGGATTTTGAAGGACTTTTGACCCGAAGCTCAAATTGGCTGTTGCAGACAGAACACAGATGCTCTACAAATTGGTAGCCTAGTCTGTACTTGGTTCTAACTCTGGAGAAAGCCACATCACAAACACTGACTGAAGCAGACAAAAGTTGGAGGTTGATCTTTGCACACCCAGAAAAGCTGCCTAGGATCCTGAATGTTACTAAGGAGGGAGGTGAAGGGGCAAGTGTTGCACCTCCTACAATTGCAGGGGAAAGTGCAGGGAATGTGGAGGGGTGGGTGGGAAGGGATAAGTAGCGCAGCTGATCATGGAAAGAGTCATCTCTGTGAAAGGGAGAAAGCGATGGAGAGAAGATGTGTATGGTAGTGGGATCCTGTTGCAGGTAGCAGAAATGGCAAAAGATGATATGCTGAATTCAATGGCTAGTGGGGTGAAAGGTGAAAACCAGAAAATTCTCTTTGGCCTGGGAGAGGAGGTTTGAGCACTGACAGGTGGAAATGTGAATGAGGACTCCAACTATGGCAGAAGGGAGGCCACATTTCCTAAAGAAGGAAGACCTAGAGTGGAAAGCCTCATCTTGAGAACAAATGTGGAAGAGATGGAGAACTGAGAGAAAAGGGATGGTGGGAAAAGCTGAGCTGAGGTAACTGTGGGTTTTCAGTGAGCTTATCGGGGGATAGTTTGTCTACTGAGATGTGGACAGACAGATCCAAAACAGAAAGAGGTATCAGAAATAGTTCAGGTGTCTGTGAGGAAAGGCTACTAATCTGATCCTGCTGTTCTTGGATATGCTTTTTGATTAAGTCCAATGCAAGCTGTAGGAACAGAAATCAATTCTCATTTAAGCACTCCATGTAATTCTGGAATCTTCCCAGTGTTCAATAATCTCAGATATTAACCATTGCCCACATCTCCTTGAACCACTATTGTTGTGCTCATTCATACTTCTTTAGTTCTTCTCATTGTTCTAATGTCCCTTTTATCACTTGAACTTTCCTGGCTCTGCTTCCCTTTCCCCTTCCTCAACCTCTGTACATGCTTAAATCTTTATAACTTTTTCCTGTTCTGAGGAATCATCATCATGAGATGTTAATTTTATTTCTTGCATCAGAATTAAAATCAAGTTTAATATCACTGGCTATGTCATGAAATTTGTTTTGCAGCAGTAATACATTGCAATATATAATATATTAAAAGGCTGTAAATTGCAATAAGAAATATATATATTTTAAATTAAGTAATGCAAAAATACCCCAAAAAATCATATGCTGCATGATCTGCTGAGTATATTTAGAATTCTATTTTTACAATATTGAATTAAAATTCTATAAAGAGCAGCCGTAACAGCATAAGAAAATAACAGTGAATACCAAAGTATTCCCACTAAATTCACTTATGTTTGAAACTTGTGCAACATTTCTTTTCCTGTTTCTGGTTTTTGATTTTATTCTTAGCTAATGAAACCCAAAAATTCAAGCTCTGATGGGTATTGCGGTATCAAAATTTTCTATATTTCTGAATACAACCATATAGAAGAGAGCATCTGTGGTGGTAGTCAAGTAGCTTAAAGTGTATGTTCTCTGCAGCTAATTGGTAAAATTCAGAATAAGACCTACTACATTTCTTCACCTTCAAAGAAATGTTACAATTCAGAACTTGTTTTTATTTGCCCCAATGTTTTTCAATACTGTTTCACTTTATTGTAAGGATATTATAATGGCAAATCTGGAAGACAGATTATGACTTAAATAGCAATAAGATAGGAAAAGAGAAGATATAGTGGGACCTGTGAATTCTTTGCACCAGTTGATGAAAGTAAACAAGCAGGTGGATGGAGTGGTAAATATTGGCCTTCATAGTGGGAGGAATTCAACACAGAAGCAGAGGTGTCTTACTGCAGTTATACAGAGTCTTTGTGAGATGATACCTTAACTATTAGATCAGTTTAGGTCTCCTTATCTGAGGAAGAATGCCATTGCTGTGGAGTGAAAGTTCACCAGACTTACTACTTGGCTGGCAGGACTAACATGAAAAGAGATTGAAACTTTTGGGTTTATCTTCATTGGAATCTAAAAGAATAAGGTGGAATGTCATTGAAACTCGGAGAAGATCTGGACAGACAAAATGCAGGAAAGGAATTCCTGATTTTCGGCGAAGTCTAGAGCAATGGGCCGCAGGTTGGAGGTATGCCATTTAGGACAGAGAAGTGGAGAAATGTCTTCACCCAGAAATATGATAAGCTTGTGGAGGCAGTGAGGTCAATTTTTAAGTACTGCTATTGATTAATAGTAAAGAAATCAGGGAAATGGGGAGAAACAGAAACAGGGTACTGAATTCAGATGATGGACTTGGCTTGAAGTACCAAATGGCCTACTACTGCTCCTAATTTATCTTTTGCTATGTTTTCAAAGTATTAAAATAGGCCTTAAAGCAGTTGAAGTATAAAGGTGATCCACTATCAGTATAAAATCAAAAACAGTTTGGCAGGGTTTCATGGCCAGCGTTTAATAGTGATTGACTCAAGTTTTGAAAATAATTCTGCAACCACAGTTTTTCATATGTGTTTATAATATATTGAAGTTGGTAAATCTATTGATTTAAAATATTTTATCTGTCTTAGGCCTTTTTTAAACAAAACAACGTACCTCAGGAAAGCCGATTTAACTTAAAAAAGAACGTGGAAGAAGAATATAGGAAGTGGAAATCCATGACCAATGAGAACGATATCATTACTCATTTCTCCATGCAGGGTTCTCCACCACTTTTCCTCTGTCTACTGTGGAAAATGTTGTTGGAGACTGATCACATTAATCAGATTGGCTACAGGTGAACACCAACAAAATGACTTCATGCAAATTTACGAAAAAAGTAGTAAGAACTGGAAATCTGCTGAACATTCATGTTACAGATTTTATAAATAACATTGTACAGGTCTTTAGCTATAATCTAATTGTTTTGAATCGTAGCAAAATAGAATTCCACTTTACACCCACGTGCCCACCCCCACCACCACCACCACATTATATGAATTGACAGCTCTTTTAGCATTGTATGAGTTGCCAGGTTTGAATTGACTATTGTTTTCAAAGTAAAGGTTGTGGTAAGTTAGAATTGTAAGTTAGGTTGTTGTAATTTAGAAAACGTATGAATTATATTCATTAACATAATTAATTACAGGGCATTGTACAATTATATTAACAAAGATTTCAAAATTATTTTAAAATTTACATAAAAGAAAATTCCAACTGTGCAGCAACAAAGGCTATATGCATGACAACATTTCACTTACTGCTAGAACAGTGCACGCAGATGAAAGGAAAATGGATGGCTATGTATTAGGGAAGGTTATATTGATCTTGGAGTAGGTTAAGAGGTTTGCAGAACATTCTGGTCTGAATGGCATGCATTGTGCTGTACTGTTCCACTTTCTAATATTGTTTAATAGAACATAGAAAATAATTGGCATTAGTCATTCCTTACCTTAAGGACCATTAGTATCAAAATGTGTCACATAAAGTTGTGGGGTTACATGTGATCACTCTTCATAGAATCACACAAAACCAAAGCCAGCCTTTTTGGCCGGCTTCATTGATACATATCCGTGCTAATCCTATTTGCCTGCTTTAGACCCTCAAGCACCTAAAGCTTTCCTGTTTAAAAACATGCCCAAATGGCTTCTAAATGTTCTAAATGTATATCTGTACTATTTCTGCTGATAGCTTAGTGATTCTCAGTAGTCTTTGGCCCATGAGCACTCTAAGTGAAAAGTAGCAATCAGGATGGTCTTGTAAAACTCAGGTCATGTATTGGGAGTTACACATAGGCTACATAGAAAGAGTATATCACCTCATAAAATAACTCCTTTCTACTTTTCTGCCCCACCCGTGGAAATGTTTGTTTTTACAAAATTTCTCAGAACCAACAAAATTGGAATGAAAGCAAATAATCCTCAATCCTGAGGGGCTGTCTAAAAGAAATTTAATTGTATAAATCTGTTCAATTAATTTGTACTTGTTATAATTGTAACATTTGCCTGTTTTCAACAGATTTAGATGTTTCTGTAATTATTTTTGTTTCACCATCTATGATTTAGTACCTTAAAGTGTAGTTTTGCCTTTAAGTTTACACCCACTTAATTTTTTATTTCTTTTAATGTAATAAACTCTTAGCATCTTATTTGAAAAATGTAAATTTTATTGTACATTGCTTTTGAATTCTAGAATTTTGCAGGTACACATTTTTTACTCATATAAAAATATAATGTATTTGCAAGTTATGTAATTTTTCTATAATAGTGAAAGAAATCTGTATTTTTCTTTGAATGCAGAGTATTGGAGAGAATCGGAGCTAGAGCTTTGGTAGCTCATGTACGAACATTTGCAGATTTCCTCGTTTATGAATTTTCAACCTCTGCTGGAGGGCAACAGTTGAACAAATGCATTGAAATCCTCAATGATATGGTGTGGAAATACAACATTGTCACTTTGGACAGACTGATTTTGTGCTTAGTAAGTCTACTGTTAATCAGTTTTCAAGTTCAGTGGGAAAAATGAGTCATGCTACACATTTGATATTTCAGACTGAAAAAGTGTTAGTGATCACGGCATTAATTGAAAATTAAATGCATATTTTTTAATGCAATGTGTAAAACTTTAACATATTTATAGCTTTATTTGTGACCTTAGTATTCCTCACAGTAAACACTAAATATTTCTTATTGCTGACCATTGTCAATTTGAGATCTAGCTATGGCCATGCAATGATTAATAGGGATTTAAAATCTCTGATTCTGGTGTCTTCCTTTACAATATACCTGATTTTTAGATGAGCTTTTTTAGGAGATTTTGAAAATATAAAAATTCAGTAACTGAAATGTCAGTAATTCAAAAGTATTCATCCCCTTTTGCTCAGTATTTAGTTGAATCACCCCTTAGAGCTACATAAGCAAAATGAATGGTCGGTAAGGTATACTGCACCTGAAGAAAGTTAGCATTGTAGTTACAAAGAGAATGAATACTTCTTCAGCTCCAGTTTTGGTTTTTAATTTTAGTTCATTGTCACCAGGTTTTGGAATTGTTCTTTTGATTTGATATGATGAACAGCGCTTTGTAGATTAGCTCAAAAATCCCATGTCAAAATATCTTAAACTTAGAAAATGAGACAGTAAAATATGAAAATAGTTGTGGGGACTGAATACTTTTTCAAGACACTGTATGTATTAGTTCTTGTCATACTTACTTCTCCCATCCCCACAAAGATAACGAACCAGGAAAGATTGTATCTGAAGTATCTAAACTTAAATGCTTCCAGATTATGTGTGTGTGGCCTGTCTTCTATCCCCCTTCCCCACTGTATACAAGAGAATTGACTGTTGTAATGAAAATTATTTTTAAATGTAGGCTTTGCGAAGCCACGAAGGGAATGAAGCCCAAGTCTGTTACTTCATTATTCAGTTGCTGCTGTTAAAACCAAATGATTTTAGGAATAGGGTGAGTGACTTTGTGAAAGAAAACTCTCCAGAGCATTGGCTACAGAATGACTGGCATACAAAACACATGAGCTACCACAAGGTGAGTGACTTCCTTATTGATTTTTACTTTAGTTCAGATTACATATATCAGATTTAATGTAGCTCCAATGAAAAGCTTCCTTGTAGCAGCAACACAGGTGCATAGCATTCACAGGCAAAACAGAAGTTAACTGTAAATTATGCAAGTCCAATGTAGTGCAAAGTGGACATAATGTTATACTGAGGCAGTGATTAGGGTTATATAAATTGGTTCAAGAACAGGATGGTCGAAGGGAAGCAGCTGTTCTTAAACCTGTGGAACTTCAGGTTTCCCCTCCTCCTCCTACCCAATCATAGATACAAGAAATTGCCATGGCCTGGATCATGGGCATCTTCAGCAGATGTTGCCTTCTCCAAGACTTCTTCAAGGAGTGGTGCCTCAAGAAGTCTGTCATTAAGGACCCCCACCACCCAGGATATACCACCTTCTCATTGTTAGCATCAGGAAGGAAGTTCAGAAGCTTGAAGGCACACACTCTGTGATTCAGGAACAGTTTTATCCCCTCTGCCATCAAATTTCTAAATGGAAGTTGAACCCATGAACACTACCTCACTACTTTTTTTTAATTTCTGTTTTTTCACTACTTATTTTAACTTAACTATTTAATATGTATATCTTTACTGTAATTCTTTTTTTTCAATATTTATCATTTATTAAATTGTACTGCTGCCACAAGGTTAACAAACTTCACATGTGCCGGTGATACTAAACTTGATTTTGATTCTTGAGTTTTATCTGGGGTTCAGGTCCTTGTTTGTTTTTAAACTTCTAATCATCAGTATTGCAGTAATTTGGAAAGATGTCATTTTACATGCATCACCAGGTATATCAACTTTCCAAGTTTAAAAAAAAATAGCAGATATAGATGTACTTTGTACTACACGTACGTAGAATTCATCATTTCTACAGTCCCTATTGATATTCCATGTTACCTTCTCCAGAGGAACATTCAATCAAGTTAGTTGGTCATGACTTTCCCATTTTTTAAAAAAAAAGCTTTGCTGAATGTCCTTGATCATTTTGTGTCTTTTGATCATTTGCAGTCTGAAGATTTAGGTTGTCCTTTTGAAGGAAATGACTCTTGTGCTCAGGTACCCTATGGAGTTTGGAGCAGTTAAAGGCCTAATGTTGTAGAGTGTGAAATGCAATTAGCATTTCAGCATGATCTTTCATCAGGTGTAGCTCCATTTGATAATCTCTTTAATTAGGCACTTGATCTCACAGCTGTGATTATTTCTTTAATCAACCTTTGCTCCTAATGAATAAAACAAAGGGAATAACTGATTGAAGGCCAGAGTTGCCACGGAGATAAGTTGTAGTTGAAATTATCTGGTTAAAGTACAGTTAGAGAGAATTCACACAGAGGAGTATCTGAAAAGCTGCAAAATGCACAGCTCTAGTAACTGACAAGCAGATGCAACCACGTTAGTCATAGAGTCATAGAAAAGTACAGCACAGAACGGAGTGGTTGAAGGGACGAGGCAGATTTTTAAGCTTTTATCCTGACAGATATATACAAGCTTTGTACTCTCAAATTTTCACTTTTGAAGGTCTTCCACTTACCAAGCATACCTTTGCCAGAAAACAGCCTGTGGAAAGAGAAAACCTGAGCCAATAGCATGGACCAGGAGTTCCCAACCTTTTTTATCCCATGGACCAAAATGCCGTTAAGCCACTATAGACAGGATCTCCCAGTTGCCACCCACTTCAACTCTGCCTCACGTTCCCATTCGGATATGTCCATACATGGCCTTCCATACGGCCTTGATGAGACCAAACTTAGGTTGGAGGAGCAACACATCATATGCCATTTGGGTAGTCTCCAGCCCCTTGGCATGAACATTGAATTCTCCAACTTCCGGTAATTCCTTCCCCCATCCTAGTTTCACTCTGCTTCATCCTCCAGCTGCCTATCACCTCTCTCATGTTCCACCTTTTCTACTACCCATAGTGCTTTCCCCTTACATTCCTTCTTCACCTTTCCTGCCTATCCCCTCCCTGCTTCCCCTCCCCCACCCCTTGATCTTTCTCCCCTACAGGTTTTTCACCTGGCACCTACCAGTCTTTTCCTTCCCACCCTCCCCCCACCTTCTTTATAGGGCCCCTGCCCCCTCCCTCTTCAGTCCTGACGAAGGGTCTCGGCCCGAAACGTTGACTGCTCGTTTACATGGATGCTGCCCGACCTGCTGAGTTCCTCCAGCTTGTTGTATGTGTTGCCATTAAGCAAGGGGTCCATGGGAACCCCTGGCATACATAGATGGATGATATACACCAGAACTGATCAATTCCAAAACAAATAGAGAAAACTATTTACCTGAAGTTGTAGAATTTTATATCATCTCTGGAAGATAAGTTGCTCTTCCTCGAGCTGACATCGTGTTCAACACAGATTTTGTTATCAAACCTGCTGAGAAGGGTGATGCATGTCTGGCATGGACACAAGTATTTTCAGTTATGTAAAGTTTTTGGAGGGTAGGATGAATGAGACTGATCAATAGAGTATATATGAATAACCATACAGCCTAGGAACAGGCCTTTCAGCCCACTATGTCTGTTCCCAACAAACACAGTTGCAAGAAAAAGTTTGTGAACCCTTTGCATTTGCCTGGTTTTCTGCATTAATTACTCATTGTGGTCTGATCTTTATCTAAGTCACAATAATAGACAAACAAAATGCCTAAACTAATAACACACAAACAATTGTATTTCTTCTCATCAATCACTGAGTACACCATTTAAACAATCACAGTCTGGGTTCAAAAAAGTATGTGAACCTCTGGAGTAATACCATCCATAAAAGCTGTTTGGAGTCAGGTGTTCCAATCAATGAGATAAGATCGGAGGTGTAGGTTGTCGGGGTACCCTGCCCTATATATTAAAATAAAGACACCCAAAGTTAGGTTACTGGCAGGGAGCGTATGCTTTTCAAGAAAGATCTGTTTATGTGCACCATGCCTCGATCAAAACAGCTTTTGGAGGACTTCGGAAGAAAAATTGTAGAGCTGCATGAAGCTGGAAAAGGCTTCAAAAGCATTTCTAAAGACCTGAGTGTTCATCAGTCCACAGTAAGAGAAATTGTCTACAAATGGAGGAAATTCAGTACTGTTACTACTCTCCCTAGGAATGGGCATCCACCATAGATCACACCAAGAGCACAATGTGCAATGTTGAAGGAGGTGAAAAAGAACCCAGGGGTAACAGCAAAAGACCTGCAGAAAGCTCTGGAATTTGCTGAAGTCTCGTTTCATGTATCCACTATAAGAAAAACACTGGGTAAGAATGGTGTTCATGGAAGAAGCCACTGCTCTCAAAAAAAAATCCTGCACATCTCAAGTTTGCAAAAGACCACCTGGATGTTGCACAACACTTCTGAGACAATGTTCTGTAGACAGATGAGAGAGCAGTTGAACTTTTTGGCAGAAATCCACAAGGCTATGGAGGTAAAAAGGCATTGCACAGAAATACCAAAACCTTATCCCAACAGTGAAGTTTGGTGGAAGAAGCATCATGGTTTGAAGCTCTTTTGCTGCCTCGGGGCCTGGACAGCTTGCAATCATTAAAGGAACAGTGAATTCTAAATTGTATCAAAACATTTTACAGGAGAATCTCAGGGTAGCGGTCCATCACCTGAAGATTAATAGAAATTGAGTGATGCAACAAGATAATGATCTGAAACACAAGACTAAATCAACAACAGAATAGTTTAAAAAGAAAAGGTTCATGTTTTGGAATAGCCAAGTCAAAGTCCAAACCTTAGCCTAATTGAGATGCTGTGGCATGACCTGAAGAGGACTGTTCATGCAAGGTATCCCAGAAATTTTGATGAACTGAAACAGTTTTGCATGGAGGAATGGTCCTAAATTCCTCCTCGACATTATGCAAGTCTGATCAGCAGCTACAGGAAGCGTTTGGTGGAGGTTATAGCAGCTAAAGGAGGTTCAACCGGTTCACATACTTTCTCCAGTCTGGACTGTGAGTGATTAAACAATGTGTTCAATAAAGACATGTAAGGTATAATTGTGTGTTGTTAGTGTAGACAGATTGTGATTGTCTATTATCGTGACTTAGATGAAGATCAGACCACATTTTGAGTAATTAATGTAGAAAACCAGGTAAGCACAAAGGGTTCTAGTTCATTTCTTGTAACTGTATTAATCCTATGTTTCAGTACTTAGCCTGTAGAGTTCTATTCCAAGGAACTTCATGTACTGATAAAATGTTGAGAGCATGCCTTCACCTTTCATTCCAGTTTCTGACTGCCTGCTTGTCGAGAAGGAATTCCCCAAATCCTCTCTAAATCTCCTGGCACTGAAACAATTTTGCCCTCTGGATACATTTGCGTCTGCAAAAGACTGGATAATGCTCGTCTTATTAGTTAATTCAAAATATATATCATTGTTTTCAGGCTTAGAGTCACTTCTCAGGCCACCTTACCAAATGATCAATATCATTTTGTAGGCAAAGACCACCAAACTTTGTGTAATCAAACTTCCTGCATTTGCATCCAGATATCAATAACATGGATAACAAATTGTAAAGGTCCCAATCTCTATCCATTGAGTACACCACTAATCACAATCTTCCATTTGCAAAAAGCATCCCTTTATATCCTAGCCAATTTTGAAACCTATTTGCCAACTTGCTGTGGATCCATCAGCTTTATCTTTAGTACTTGGCTTCTTTGTTGTACCTTGTAATAGCCCTTACTAAAGCTCATGTAAACTACATCACCCAACCTTCATCGATGTACTTAATGCCTCAAAATTCAGTCAGTTAGGATATCCTTTTAACAGTTGTGATCATTTCCTTCCTCTCCAGGTATAGATTAACCCTGTCTCAGAAACATTTCCACCAACTTCCCTACTACTGATTTTAGACTTGCCAGCCAGTAATTACTGGGCTGACATCTGCTGCCTTTCTTGAATTTGGGTTCTCTAGTAACATGGTACCTATTCTGTGACCAGGGATGATTTAAAAATTTCTAATATAGTTCTAAATTACTTGCCTTGTCCAGCATGGCCACCTGGGATACAAATTCATCATGCCCTATATTTATGGTCACTAAGATATTTGATGCCACCTTCTATCTGATAGTAATTTGTTCTCAACTTCCACCATACAAATCTCTGAACTATACAAATAGTTGACCTTTCCAGGTGAACAAATCCTTCTCCATAATTAATCAACAAGTCTAAGGTAATAAAGACATCATTTCAGGGCATATGAGCTGAGGAAGGAGAAAGCAATGTTAAAATAGGCAATCTTAGTGGTCATGCAAATATGTGCCCCAAAGATCAGTGGGGGTGGGGGGCGGAGGGGTTGATCATAATATGACGCCTGGTTCAACTTCAAACAGACTTTGCAGAAAGTGGTTGAGTTGGTGTCTGGGTAATGCAATGCATTATCTTTGATCAGTATCTTTGATCTTCTTAATACTTAGTTGAAGAAAATTATGTTCATCCAATACTACATGTCAGATAAAAGATGGGGAGATACAGAGAGAGAGATCAGGGTGTCACCAGCAAACTTACTTTTTTTCTCTCTAAACAGACAGAAAATAACTTTTTTCTCACACACAGCTATTTTTTTTCTACTTTGCATTTTAGCAAGTTAAAGTCTCTTACTTGTAGCAGGCTGCCACTCTCCCAGATGATGTCCCTAGTTGGGCTGCCATACTCACAATTTTTTATTATAAAGGTTATTGTTAATTGATTAAAAGCATAAAATTGAAAGTGTAAAATGTTTACAGTGAATATTTAGAAGTCAGTTTTTATTTACAGCACCTGAACATTTGCTATTGATAGTTGCTTGTTTTCTCTTTCAGAAATATCCTGAGAAGCTGTATTTTGAAGGCTTAGCTGAACAGGTGAATCCTCCTGTGCAGATTCAGCCTCAATATCTGCCCATTTATTTTGGAAACGTCTGCCTTCGATTTTTGCCTGTATTTGATATTGTAATACACAGATTCTTAGAATTACTTCCAGTTTCAAAGTCTTTGGAAACACTTCTTGATCATTTAGGAGGCCTGTACAAGTTTCATGGTAAGTTCTGAGCACCTCAGTATAATAATTAGCTCTGGCTCCTTGATTAATCCACAAATTAAGTAGATTTTTTTTATTATTTATAATTTAAGATCTTCAGGTTAATCTATTTTCATCATTTTCTTTATGTGATCTTGAACTGGCATTACCATTTCTTACCTGAAAATTAGTTATGCATGTATAATATGCATGTAACAGATATAAAATACTGGAGGAACTCAGCAGGCCAAGTAGCATCTTTGGAAAAGATTGTAAACAGTTGACATTTCAGGCCAAGACCCTACATCAGGACTCAATCATCAACTCCAGCATTTTGTGTGTGTGTTGCTTGGATTTCCAGCATCTGCAGATTTTCTCTTGTTCATATGGTGCATGGTGTCATTTAATATAGATTCTGCAGACTGGAAAGCCAACCCTAATGGAAATTTGTCAACTTGCTTGTCAGTCAAATGTAGTGCATTTATCATGAAGCCTCAGAAATTTTGCCTGTCTTGGATAGATGAGAGGAGTGTCAAATATTGTATAACAGAGCATCCCCAAGTTACATTCTTCATGGGGTTTAGATGAGGGAAAGGAAAGGCTTTGGACAGAACTGAAATTGCTGTTAATGTGAGCTTTTAGGGCATTAGAGAGTCTGTAAAGAAAAACTTTTATAAGTATGTTTGGGTCTTACATAGGCTAGAAAAGCTCTGAAGTTTACTGCTTTCTAGATCATAACTCATTGCATTAAAATATAATGTACTGGGTGAGCAATTGACCCTGGTGTCTGTTATATTCCTGTTTGTGAAGAGAATTTATATTTTAATATTAAAAGATGTGCCCAAATTTGTATACAAAGCTGATTAGTTCTACATAGGTTTAAGAATAATCATTTTTGCTTTTGTTGTAGACCGACCTGTGACGTATTTGTACAACACTCTTCATTACTATGAGAGACATCTGAGAGACCGTACAAATCTTAAACGCAAACTTGTTCATGCAGTTATTGGTTCCCTAAAAGATAACCGTCCACAGGGCTGGTGTTTAAGTGAAACCTATTTGAAATCTGCTATGAATGCACGTGAGGATAATCCATGGGTTCCTGATGACACGTACTACTGCAAATTGATTGGTCGATTAGTGGAGAGTATCCTTCTGTGCTACCTATTTTTACATGCAAAAAGTGATCAGCGCCAAAAGCTGTGGGCATTTAATGTTAATCTCATAGGAATATATATAAATCAAAAATAGTGTCTTTACAGAAAAACATTGCAAGAGGTTTTTGTTATCCTGAAGATTAAAGAGTTATTGTGGTCTTCACCTAAAAATATAAGAGCCACTAGATTTCTTTAATACTTCCAGAATTTATTAAAATTCTACATGTAGAAGGAGCATATGATGTTATAATAGAAATTAATCGTTCCAGCTGATTGAAGGATTTTATTTGTAGCATATAATGTGATCCATCTGATTGAGTCAGAAGGTACTGGATTTGCGAAAAATGCCGACTTCTTTCTCACTCTTGAATAACAAAGTCCTGAAGCAAATTGCAGCATTTAAGTTTGTGGCCTCCCTAAATTGTGCAAAGGATTTGAAATTACTAGTATTTACAAGGGTAATTATCAGAAGCTCCCTGCAGAATAACTGGCAAAACCCAGATGTTTTGTAATTGTGACACAACTTCATTGATGTGAATGGAAAATACAGAACTTGGGCCCTGTTCTTCCCATATCTATGCTAAGCTGGCAGAGATGTAGGGTCCAGTCACCGGTCCCTTGGTGAAGAAATAATGAGAAGTAAGTGACAATACTTAGTCACACCTGGTATATTGTTAAAGTCCTATTTCCAGAATGTGCTGACAGGAAATAAGATTTTTAAATATCTCTGATATACATAGACATTTATAGGAAATTTAGAGGAAAATTAAATTTAAAAAAAAAGTGAGCTTTTATTTCCTGAGCTTCAGGTAGGAATTCTCATAAAATGAAGGGAGTTTCAAGTCCTGCATGAGGTCTTGCTGATAGAAAATAACTGATGCAAATTCCTCAGCCTAATATAGTATCTGTTGCTCAGCTCATTTCAGACAGGGTGCCTCAATGCCACCTGAATCCAAGGATACTTAACTATGAACAGCCAAACACTGGGCATTCTGCATAAAACTGCCAGAAATCTTCAATACAGTTCTTGGTTTACTTTCCTGAGGCTCCATTGATGATAATTAAGACTTAGCAAGGACCAAAGAATAAGAAGCTAGCATAGTCCATTCAGACTCTTGTGCCAGCACTGCCGTTCAGTAAGATGTGGCTAAGCTTTTACTTCAGCATGACCTTCCTGCATTAACCCCTCGATCCCTTAATTCTCTTAAAATCTATTGAACCATTTATTTTACTCCTTTTTGTTTAGAATTTGTTTGCTGTTTTGAGTTATATCAAATACTGTTCAATATGGCAATATGGGTTGCTTAATCTGCATTTTGTTTTGTCATCTCCATGTGAAGGTCCTTGTGTTCAGTAACATTTCCCTTAATTAGTCCTTCAGCTATGGCAGGAAAATCACCTGGTCCATTTCCGAACTGTGACTGGAGATTCAATGAATTTCCTAACCCAGCAGCACACGCCCTCCATGTTACATGTGTGGAACTTATGGCATTATCTGTATCAGGGAAGGAAGTTGGAAATGCACTTCTAAACGTTGTTCTTAAGAGGTAGCTGTTTCCAGAAATTGTTTTTAATTCAGTATTTGCAAGGATAAACCAAAAAGAATGGCTAACTTATGAAATGATCAATTGCATTTTATATAATGTAAGGAAAGGTCTTGCTGAAAAGTTTGTGAATTCTGTGTGCATGTGTTTTCAAGATTCCTGGTACCATTTGCAAAGTTAGTGCAATGATGTAGGTAATGAGCACATTTTTTAAACTTCAAGTGTTTGAGGTTGTGTAATCTTTAATGTTGTAACATTATTTATATCTAAATCTATTGTATAAATCACAAACAAACTTTCACAGTCTATTATATCAGATTGAGGCAAGGCTCACTCACAGGAAATTGGTTCAGCACTGAATGTGCTTTACAATGTCAAAATGGATCTCAGTACAAAACCTGATTTCGCATGAAATTGACAGAGTAAATTCATTATTTACTCTTTAAAAATTCAAATATCTAGTGTAATTAGTTCAAGAAAGTGGACAGATATTTTAGAGGTATTTGCTCCTACACTGATAATTTTTCTTTTTTTTTCCAGTCAACCTTTGGTACCAAGAGAAAATATTACAGCTTGGATGAATGCAATTGGACTTGTAATTACTGCATTACCTGTAAGTCTAAAAGCTTTTACATTATTCTGGGGCCACAGCAATAGACGATGAAGCCAGTAGGTTTTTGTATTTTAGGCATGTATTAACAGGAATTCTTCCAACCAGAAGAATTCTTTTTAATGTAGGACTTGGTAATCACTGAGAGAAACAGCTGTTTTTTTTTTGAAAACCCATTAGCTTTCAAGTGACTGACTCTGGCTTATGTTCAATTCAGATATGCCAAGTAAAAGATTCCTGCCAGATTTTTAAGTTCCCCACCAGCACAGATGCTTGTGTTTAGGTAAAGCAGTTTGCTGTGCGTAACGTCAACTTCAGTTATAGATTAATATTAGGAAAGTGCTAAACAGAATACATCACATAATTAGTAGTGTAAAATAACCGTATTCTAAAATGGGGAGCAAACATTATTAAGTGGGAAGTGAAGCCTGTAGCCAAGCTAGAAAAATTCTGCTGGGTAACTGCTCTAGCCTGAGATACTTTGCTTTGTTAATGATCTAAAATAAAACAGCTAATATGGTAATTCGTGAAAAGGGCTTGCTGTGACAAAGTTTTGGCAACAGTGGTATATTAGTAAGCTGAACAATGTTTTTTAGATTTTATGACATGTCTGGTTATACTGTATACTCACTGGAATTTTAAGGCTAAAACTGAAATACTTAATGGTTCAGATTCCTGTTTAGTCCAGATTTAGAAATCTTAATCAGCTTTGAAAGCTTTCTGCTTGCACAGAGTTAATTTTGCATATGAAATATGGTTTTGAGATGTGTTAACAGATTTGGGAGTGAGGCATATGGAGATCTGGCAATTATCTTCTTCAGTAGTGGAACCAATTGGCCTGTTTCTGGTCCTATATAGTGTTATTATGTGAGGGTGTTTCTACGATCATGCAATTCAATCTGTTCTAAACAATAACTGCTGAACTGTTACCAATTTGCTTCTTTTGTTAAAACATCAAGAAATCGATGTTTCAGATCACGTCCAAGATATCCTGCAGGGGGAGAGAGAACAGCCAGAGGTCATGGTACATATTGGTACCAATGACATAGGTAGGAAAAGGGAACAGGTCCTGAAAAAAGATTATGGGGAGTTAGGAAGGAAGTTGAGAAGCAGGACCTCAAGGTAGTAATCTTGGGATTACTGCCTGTGCCACACGACAGTGAATAGAATGAGTGATAGAATGAGGTGGAGGATAAATGCATGACTGAGGGATTGGAGCAGGGGGCAGGGATTCAGATTTCTGGATCATTGGGACCTCTTTTGGGCTAGGTGTGACCTGTACAAAAAGGACAGGTTGCACTTGAGTCCCAGGGCACCAATACCCTGGCGGGGAGGTTTGCTAAGGCTACTGGGGAGAGTTTAAACTAGAATTGTTGGGAGGTGGGAACGGAACTGAAGAGACTGGGGAAGAGGCGGTTGGCTCACAAATAGAGAAAGTTTGGAGACAGAGCGAGAAGGAGGATAGGCAGGTGATAGAGAAGGGATGCGCTCAGATGGACGGTTTGAGATGTGTCTATTTTAATGCAAGGAGTATTGTGAACAAAGTGGATGAGCTTAGAGCGTGGATCATGATGTACTTGGGGCTATGATGCGGTGGCTTGGATGGCTCAGGGACAGGAATAGTTATTTCAAGTGCTGGGTTTTAGATGTTTCAGAAAGGACAGGGAGGGAGGCAAAAGAGATGGGGGCGTGGCACTGTGATCAGAGAAAGTGTCACTGCTGCAGAAAAGGTGGACGTCATAGAGGGATTGTCTACGGAGTCTGTGTCGGTGAAGGTTAGGAACAGGAAGGGGATCAATAACTTTACTGGGTGTTTTTTATAAGCTGCCCAATAGTAACAGGTATATGGAGGAGCAGATAGGGAAACAGATCCTGGGAAGGTGTAATAATAACAGAGTTGTCGTGATGGGAGATTTTAATTTTCCAAATATCGATTGGCTTCTCCCTAGAGCAAGGGGTTTAGATGGGGTGAAGTTTGTTAGGTGTGTTCAGGAAGGTTTCTTGACACAATATGTAGATACGCCTACAAGAGGAGAGACTATACTTGATTTGGTATTTGGAAATGAACTTGGTCAGGTGTCAGATTTCTCAGTGGGAGAGCATTTTGGAGACAGTGATCATAATTCTATCTCCTTTACAATAGCATTGGAGAGAGATAGGAACAGACAAGTTAGAAGAGCGTTTAATTGAAGTAAGGGGAATTATGAGGATATCAGGCAGGAAATTGGAGGCTTAAATTGGTAACAGATGTTCTCAGGGAAAAGTACGGAAGAAATGTGGCAAACGTTCAGGAGATATTTGTGTGGAGTTCTGCATAGGTACATTCCAATGAGACAGGGAAGTTATGGTAGGGTACAGGAACCATGGTGTACAAAGGCTGTAATAAATCTAGTCAAGAAAAGAAAAGCTTACAAAAGGTTCAGAGAGCTAGGTAATGTTAGAGATCTAGAAGATTATAAGGCTAACAGGAAGGAGCTTAAAAAGGAAATTAAGAGAGCCAGAAGGGGCCATGAGAAGGCCTTGGTGGGCAGGATTAAGGAAAACCCCAAGGCATTCTACATGTATGTGAAGAGCAAGAGGATAAGACGTGAAAGAATAGGACCTATCAAGTGTGACAGTGGGAAAGTGTGTATGGAACCGAAGGAAATAGCAGAAGTACTTAATGAATACATTACTAAAGTATTCACTGTGGGAAAGGATCATGGTGATAGTACTGCTGACTTGCAGCAGACTGAAAAGCTTCAGCATGTAGATATTAAGAAAGAGGATGTGCTGGAGCTTTTGGAAAGCATCAATTTGGATAAGTCGCCAGGACCAGATGAGATGTACCCCAGGCTACTGTGGGAGGCGAGGTAGGAGATTGCTGAGCCTCTGGTGGTGATCTTTGAATCATCAATGGGGATGGGAGAGGTTCCAGAGGATTGGAGGGTTGCGGATGTTACTCCTTTATTCAAGAAAGGGAGTAGAGATAGCCCAGGAAATTATAGACCAGTGAGTCTTACTTCAGTGGTTGGTAAGTTGATGGAGAAGATCCTGAGAGGCAGGGTTTATGAACATTTGGAGAGGTATAATATGATTAGGAATAGTCAGTATGGCTTTGTCAAGGGCAGGTCGTGCCTTACAAGCCTGAGTGAATTTTTTGAAGATGCTCTCTCTTCATTGATGAAGCAAGAGCAGTAGATGTAGTGTATATGGATTTCAGCAAGGCATTTGATAAGGTACCCCATGCAAGTCTTATTGAGAAAGTAAGGAGGCATAGGATGCAATGGGACCTTGCTTTGTGGATCCAGAACTGGCTTGCCTACAGAAGGCAAAGAGTGGTTGTAGACAGGTCATATTCTGCATGGAGGTCAGTAACCAGTGGTGTGCCTCAGAGATCTGTACTGGGACCCCCTACTCTTCGTGATTTTTATAAATAACCTGGATGAGGAAGTGCAGGGATGGGTTAGTAAATTTGCTGATGACACAAAGGTTGGAGGTGTTGTGGATAGTGTGGAGGGCTGTCAGAGGTTACAGCAGGACATTGATAGGATGCAAAACTGGACTGAGAAGTGGCAGATGGAGTTCAACCCAGATAAGTGTGAAGTGGTTCATTTTGGTAGGTCAAATATGATGGCAGGATATAGTATTAATGGTAAGACTCTTGGCAGTGTGGAGGATCAGAGGGATCTTGGGATCCGAGTCCATAGGACGTTCAAAGCAGCTGCGCAGGTTGACTCTGTGGTTAAGAAGGCATGCAGTGTATTGGCCTTAATTAATCATGGAATTAAATTTAGGAGCCGAGAGGTAATGTTGCAGCTATATAGGACCCTGGTCAGACCCCACTTGGAGTACTGTGCTCAGTTCTGGTTGCCTCACTACAGGAAGGATGTGGAAGCCATAGAAAGGGTGCAGAGGAGATTTACAAGGATGTTGCCTGGATTGGGGAGCGTGCCTTACGAAAACAGATTGAGTGAACTTGGCCTTTTCTCCTTAGAGCAATGGAGGATGAGAGGTGACCCGATGGAGGTATATAAGATGATGAGAGGCATTGATTGTGTGGATAGTCAGAGGCTTTTTCCCAGTGCTGAAATGGTTGCCACGAGAGGACACGTTTAAGGTGGTGGGGAGTAGGTACAGAGGAGATGTCAGTCAGGGGCAAGTTTTTTATGCAGAGAATGGTGAGTGCGTGGAATGGGCTGCCGTCAATGGTGGTGGAGGCAGATATGATAGGGTCTTTTAAGAGACTTTTGGATAGGTACATGGAGCTTAGAAAAATAGGGGGCTATGGGTAAGCCTAGTAATTTCTAAGGTAGGGACATGTTTGGCACAACTTTATGGGCCGAAGGGCCTGTATTGTGCTGTAGGTTTTCTATGTTTTCTGAATCTTAGATGCCCAGTGGGAACATAAACCAGACAAATAAGGAATTCTTAGAATGGAGAATGGGAAGATATGTTGTTATGGATTATTGAAAAATAGAATTTGAAAATGCATTCAAATAAAGATATATTTCTGTACAGAGTAATTTTTAAAAATTTTATGTTTTAAGGAGCCCTACTGGATAGTATTGAATGATCGCATTGTGAGTGTTATCAACAGTGCTACACTGACCTCGGATACAGAATGGGTTGGCTATCCATTCCAACTCTTTGATTTCACAGCTTGCCATCAGTCTTATTGCGAGATGTACTGCAGCTATGTTCTAGCCTTGGCCCATGCTGTATGGCACCATTCAAGTATTGGACAGCTTTCTCTTATCCCCAAGTATGTACTAGAGTTCTACGTATCTATCTCTTCTGAAATGTTCTCTCTGGGTGTGCGTTGCTGTTTTACTTTTAAAATGTGGTGGGCTTGCTCGTGGTCATTCTAGCTTTGTAATACTACAGAAGGAGCAAGTCTTTATAGCTCAGTTGGTAGCACTTTTGATTTTGAGTCAGCAGGGTGTGTTGAGCATTGTCAAGAAAGGGGGCCATCTTTCCCTTACATCTTCATTAAGCATTAACAAAAAAAAATTATCGGATCATTTAGCAATTTGGTTGTGGAACCTTGACGTGTACATCCTAAATTTCACTTCAAAATATTTAACTGAGCATTCAGAGGTTGTGAAGGATGATTATTATCCAAATCAGAGTCCAAATCAAAAAGAAAGTTCCCCATTCCCCTGCTTTCGCACTGTTCCACCATGAGAATTTTATCTGTTCTGCCTTGTCTCAGCTCATTCTATATGGACTTCAGCAAGGCCTTTGACAAAGTTCCACATGGAAGGTTAGTTAAGAAGGTTCAGTCGTTAGGTATTAATGCTGGAGTAATAAAATGGATTCAACAGTGGCCAGATGGGAGATGCCAGAGAGTAGTGGTGGATAATTGTTTATCGGGATGGAGGCCGGTGACTAGCGGGGTGCCTCAGGGATCTGTTTTGGGCCCAATGTTGTTTGTAATATACATAAATGATCTGGATGATGGGGTGGTAAATTGGATTAGTAAGTATGCTGATGATACTAAGGTAGGAGGTGTTGTGGATAATGAGGTGGGTTTTCAAAGCTTGCAGGGAGATTTATGCCGGTTAGAAGAATGGGCTGAACGTTGGCAGATGGAGTTTAATGCTGAGAAGTGTGAGGTTCTACATTTTGGCAGGAATAATCCAAATAGAACATACAGGGTAAATGGTAGGGCATTGAGGAATGCAGTGGAACAGAGAGATCTAGGAATAACAGTGCATAGTTCCCTGAAGGTGGAGTCTCATGTAGATAGGGTGGTGAAGAAGGCTTTTGGAATGCTGGCCTTTATAAATCAGAGCATTGAGTACAGAAGTTGGGATGTAATGTTAAAATTGTACAAGGCATTGGTAAGGCCAAATTTGGAATATTGTGTACAGTTCTGGTCACCGAATTATAGGAAAGATATCAATAAATTAGAGAGAGTGCAGAGACGATTTACTAGGATGTTACCTGGGTTTCAGCACTTAAGTTACAGAGAAAGGTTGAACAAGTTAGGTCTCTATTCATTGGAGCGTAGAAGGTTGAGGGGGGATTTGATCGAGTTATTTAAAATGTTGAGAGGGATAGATAGAGTTGACGTGAATAGGCTGTTTCCATTGAGAGTAGGGGAGATTCAAACGAGAGGACATGATTTGAGAGTTAGGGGGCAAAAGTTTAAGGGAAACACGAGGGGGTATTTTTTTACTCAGAGAGTGATAGCTGTGTGGAATGAGCTTCCTGTAGAAGTAGTAGAGGCCAGTTCAGTTGTGTCATTTAAGGTAAAATTGGATAGGTATATGGACAGGAAAGGAGTGGAGGGTTATGGGCTGAGTGCGGGTAGGTGGGACTAGGTGAGATTAAGAGTTCGGCACGGACTAGGAGGGCCGGAATGACCTGTTTCCGTGCTGTGATTGTTATATGGTTATATATGGTTATTCTGGTTTCTGCTCCTGTTCCTTTAAGACTTGCTCCAACTGCTTTATTTCTTTTTGTTCCTATAATTATCTGCCTCAAATATTGCTGCAGTCTTGGCCATTTCTCAATAGTACAGTTATCAATATGTAGCATTTGAAATAACATCTAAAGTATGAAATTAGAATCATGTAACCAGTACAGCAAAAAGGGCAATTCAGTCCATTATGCCTCTGCTAGCTGTCTACCAAACTAAAAATGACGAGTTAAAGTCACAGAGAATCATAAGACAAGAACGAAAAACATGCAAATAAGGGACATACACAAAATGCTGGAGGAGCTCAGCAGGCCAGGCAGCATCTATCAACATCGATTGTACTTTTCTCCATAGATGCTGCCTGGCCTGCTGAGTTCCTCCAACATTTTGTGTGCATCACTCGGATTTCCAGCATCTGCAGATTTTCTCTTGTTTGCACATAAGGGAATTGGTACTTATTTGTGGCTCCATCGTTACAAATTCAGTTAAGTAGGGTTAGATAAAGATGTAAATTGGGTAAAAAAAAAGGAAATAGTTGAGCAAATAAAGGAGAAGCAGTAGGTAGACACACTGAGAGGAGGGGATAATGGAGTAGGAGAAGTAAATTCAATGATCCTAGATTTTACTGTTTCCTTCTCTGTGGTATTGACCACTTTCCTATTCAGTCTGATAATACTGAAGCTAAAAGGAAGCTTTTGATGAAATGCAAATTTTCCTCCTCCAATACTTTCCAAAGACTTGCCCCACTCATCACTTTTGATAAAAGTTCTTCTGAAATAGAGGAACTTTATTAAAAGTTAATACAATGCATCTTGTCATGATTTCTGAGCTGCGGTCAGTTGTCTTCTCTGACAGAAGTTACTCAAACTCCTCGGTTCAAGTGTGAAATTAACCAGGCAATTCACACATGACAAATGTTGTATAACAGTTGCAGCCAAATTAAGTGAATTGCGTTCCATGCTGTTTGTTTCCATGTGTTGATTTGATTTTTTTTAAAGGAATAAATAACGTTTCATTTGCACCTTCAAACTATGTACTACTTTTACAGTATTATTGTAACAGATTAGCTGCTGCCCAACTGAGATCATATCATCACGCAGACCTATCCAGAATTTTGTGTTTAAAATTTGCTGTGGATCTAAAATCTGTCTGCTTGCGCATCTAATTAAAATTACTATAGTGACTCGTATATTTTACTAGACACTGATTTTTTCCTGAATACCAGATTGACCAGAGAATGAGAAAGTATTCACAGAATGATCGGTAGCAAATGGGGTGAAATAATAAAAACTTGCATGTTTGAAAGAGGTAGAGACAGGGAAACCTATGTATATCATAACTTCTCATTTCAATCCAGAGGACATAGAACATAGAATAATACAGCACATTACAGGCCTTTCAACCCACAATGTTGTGCCGACCCTTAAACCCTGCCTCCCATATAACCCCCCACCTTAAATTCCTCCATATACCTGTCTAGTAGTCTCTTAAACTTCACTAGTGTATCTGCCTCCACCACTGACTCAGGCAGTGCATTCCATGCATCAACCGCTCTCTGAGTGAAAAACTTTCCTCTAATATCCCCCTTGAACTTCCCTCCCCTTACCTTAAAGCCATGTCCTCTTGTACTGAGCAGTAGTGCCCTGGGGAAGAGGCGCTGGCTATGCACTCTGTCTATTCCTCTTAATATCTTGTACACCTCTATCATGTCTTCTCTCATCCTCCTCCTCTCCAAAGAGTAAAGCCCTAGCTCCCTTAATCTCTGATCATAATCCATACTCTCTAAACCAGGCAGCATCCTGGTAAATCTCCTCTGTTACAAACCCTGTAACTGGGTCACTTACCAGCAAAGATAGAGTGGTCCGTTGAAGTCTGATGGTACTATTTTTAACAGTATTTATTAGTAAAAATACACAAAAATGATATCAATACAAATATACAGATAATATACGTCATCAATACTAAATCTAAAAGTGCGGGTATAATAATAATCAATAAGAAATAAGCTCTATCGTTGTCTAGGGGATAATGTATTGTCCGATGGAAATATAAAAGTCACTCAGTTCATGCAGGCTGCAGCCTTTGGTTGGAGAGAGAGAGAGAGATTTTGGAGAAAACTTGCCGATTCCTTTTATGATTTCGATCCATCGGAGTCTCGTTGGTGTGGCCGTTCACTTGTGGCCTCTCCTTTAGCTAAGCCGTTCTTCCGTGGTGAGCCCACCAACCCAGGCAAGGGAGGACGCACACGGGCCCCACCGGCTTTTGCTATAAAACGCTGTCACTAGATTTCCAGCGTTTCTCCTGGTGCGTCTGAAGGGGTTGTTCCCCAGACCCTCTTTTATCCTTACTCACGGGGTCTCAGATGTCAATCAGGTTGGGATGATGCAATCCCTCAACCAGCCCACTCTGGTCATCCCCTGAGGGCTTCAATGAATAGTACAGTACTCAATACACAATTCCGTCTCCAAGAGACAATGCCTGTTATCAGTGGCTTTGTTTCGCTGAGGCCAGGACACATTCCAAACCTTGTGGATTCTCTGTCATTTCCTGGGTCCCAGACCCGAATTAATAGCAATCTTGCGATTCTCAAAAAGGAGGGGGCAACTTTGTACCCTTCGGCCCCTCAGAGTTGTGGCACATTCGTAACACCCCCTTCCTTCAAAGATTTTTATCATCGGTAAAAATGAATTAATACAGAGTCTTACAGGATTTCAGAATTTAACACAATACAAAAGAGGTTTTTTTTACTACAGAGTAATACAGTTATACATTCAATTCAGCATCTAAACAGTTAGCGATTACATTTTCACTTCCTTTAATATCTTAACATCTTGTTCCTTAATAAATTCTTGTAGCATCAGACTCCAATTTAATAACCACCTATTTTTATTCCTTTTCTTCAGCAAACAAAAATTAAAGAGTTGTGATCTTAGCTTACGTGTATACTACAAAAGTTCATGCAAATACTAATCTTTATGTTACTTTCAAACTTAACAGTCAATCTTCCATGGGGGTTGTCTTTATTATTCACATGCTTTGTCGAAATCCCTTAAAACCGGATCCTGTTAGTTAACATGGCATCCCGTCAACCCTCGCCCCTTTTCCAGTTAACTCCTACGTGGTTAACTTCTATACTGGTGTGGAATAGGCCTTTGCATGCTCCTTTCATTGGAGTTATTTTATCAACAATGTGTTCCAAACTTAGACCATTTTCCAAATTTCCACACAATTCTTTAATTTTAAGCAAGTTGTTAGCATGAGTTTTCAGTTTAAACTCTGCAAGCGATCTCCCTTTGTCCAAACAGCATTTCAAATTCGGCCTCTTCACAGCACACTCTTGAATAACAATAGCGTGTGGGGCACCTTTACATTCCAAATCAACCTGTAATTGACTCGCAGGCACCGTGTTACCAAGCCATTGTCCCTGTAGCCTGGTTGCTGCTTCTGACATCAATCCAGACTTTAAATTTTCTTCATTCAATTTAGGAACTACACTTTTCCCTTTTCCTTCAATAATAATTATCTCCTCACTAACTTTTAACACACCCCCAGCACAAACAACTGGGAATTCTCACTTCCCAATATTACCAAGGTTAACCCTTTCTTCACTGAACCAAGTCCATCTGACCCACAAGGACTGCATTCCTTTTCCACTGAATCAAATACCTCAGATTTTTTCTGAGCTCCATTACTAGGTTCAGTACCACGTGCATCCACATCTTGAACACACTCAAACTGGACATCTGCCTCTTTCAATACCCGTACCCTTTTCAAATTCTAAATTCCCCTGATCCTCCCAGTTACTCTCTGGGCAACTCCCTTCCGGAGTAAACTCAACCCTGCGGGCTGAAACAACCTCATCTGCCAACCCAACAGACTTCTTCAAGGTAATGGCATCCTTTTCATCTAGGACTGCCCTCATTTCATTATGGGGAACATCTTTAGAATCTTCAACTTCTTCAAACAGTTCTGCCAAACCAGACATCATCCATGCCCAACCCTGGACCTTTTAACAGCCTTATCTGTTTCTCATCTTTACTCCGTGCCTCTATAAATTTCCTCCTGGCTAAGGGCAGGTGTACCTCCTTACTCTCTTTCACTTCCCTATTCTCCGTTTTACCACCCTCTAACTCCTCTTGGTACAGGGTCGGTAAAAACGTCTCGGGCGATACTGGCTGGATTTAAACAGGTCGCGTTCTCAGCTGCCTTTCTCGACATGCTGCAAGTGGTCGCGCATGTGGGATAGATCTTGGAATCTAGGGGCGGGTCCTCAACACTTACAGGCTGGCTCATCAGCTCCGTGGCCGACCAAACGTCATCACCAGCTAAATAGTTACCCAGAAGGAGGTCTACGTCAGTTCTCGGGAATTCTGATCGCACCCCTATTTCAACTGGTCCAGATACCAGCTCATAATTTATATTGATCCTATGCAAGGGCACCACTTCTGTCCCTTCTCCTATGCCTCTCAAAGCTACCTCTCCAGTCTTGCGACCAAAACCTAGTATCTTACTGTGAATCAATGACAGCTCAGCTCCCATGTCTCTCCAGATCCGCACTGGAACTGGTGTGTCTCCCTCTTTCACAGACACAGTTCCTTCTGAAATACATTTCTCAGACCCTTCTCGTATTCTGTCTACCTGGGGCTGTCTCGTCGATTTACTGATCACCACAATACATCCTGTAGGGACTGCTGCTTTCCCTTTTCCTGTCTCCTTCCTCAGAGCAAGACACTTAAATCAATATGACCCACTTGTCCACAATTAAAACAGGTCAAGCCAGGACCTCTCCTGCCGTCTTGACTTTCCTCCTCAATTTTACCGCTAGCTCCCGGCTGAATCTCTGCCTCAGCTGGCGGGCTTTCTCTACCGTTCCCACGGTCTCTCTGGTAACTTTTATTCGAGGAAAACTTTGTCTTGTGGGTTAGGGCATATTCATCTGCAAACCTAGCAAATTCGGAGATGGACTTATTTGGCTTCTCATTCAAATACATCCGGATATCATCCGAAACACAACCTTTAAATTCCTCAATCAGAATTAACTCCCTGAGATGTGTCGTGGTTTTTCGTGCCTTACAAATGACCAGGAGACGCAGAAGATTCTTCAAGAAGGGTTAAACTTTAATTTGCAAATCAAAGCTGAGACAGTCATTGAGCTAGTTGCTGATTGCCCACCGATCCTCGGACACAGCAGCTTTTAAAGCAATCTCTAGTTGCATTTTACACGTGCTGCACGTACATTGTGCATAGCAAATAATAAACTCAGAACTGAGCAATGTTCTAATCTACATTTCTTTAGTTCTTTAGCTACCTCTCATTAACACACCATTGTCTTCTACATTCCCAAGATTTCATTCTACTAAATTGAGTAAATTGAGTACATGCATAGAAAATAATAAACTCAGAACTGAGCAATGTTCTAATCTACATCTCTTAGCTACCTTTCTTTAACACACCATTGTCATCTTAAGACTGCAGTCTCCTACCAAATTGGGTACATGCATAGCGAATAGGAAACTCAGAACTGAGCAATGTTCTAATCTACACTTCTTTAGCTCTTTAGTTACCTCTACATTCCTAAGATTTCATTCTACTAAATTGAGTACATGCATAGCAAATAACTGACTTCATAGTTAAAGTTTATACTTTTATACTCCAATATATCCCCCCTTTGAGACCCAGAGGGTCTCACACAGAGAAAGAAGACGAAGAGTCTGCGCACAAAAGCCCCAATAAACTCAAGCACTTATTCCCAAATCTCGGGTTAAACTATAATTTTCTGCGCCAAGACCTCAAAGTATTCTCTCCCTGTTACCCTGGGCTGCTGAGCCAAAAACCTGTCCCTATGTATCTGAGACAGGGAAAAAGACTCAGAAGCCCTTACAATCTACTCCCACACTGTCGTCTCCTGTTCATCCTGCAGGTGTTGTAGGCTGTAACGATACATGTTCGGTGTTCCTTTCTCCACTAAGCTTGCTTCAGTAATTGCCGTGAGCATCGGAAATTGTTTAGTTGCAGCACGCACTACAAGAGATTTGAGACAAGGAAGAAAACAGCACAGCAGAAGCGCACAGCTCAACAATATAATACTAACAGTTATTGCTATTTTAGTCAGCCATGCTATAATACTAACAGTTATTGCTATTTTAGTCAGCCATGCTCCCCATCCTCCGAGTCTACTTTCTAACCAATCAAAGAACTGATGTCCGAACCCTGCATTCTGTTTGACCTCCGTCCGCAGATTCTTTAACTTATTCATTGCTCTGGTGAAAGACCCTTCTGGGCTAGTATTGTTCGGTATGAAAGTGCAGCATTGTTCTCCAAACATTACACACACACCCCCTTTCTCTGCCAAAAGCCAATCCAGTACCTGTCTGTTTTGCCACACCACCCTGCTAGTTGCATCCAGCTGTTGCCCTAAGGCCTCCAGTGCATCATCGGTGTAGTTGATGAATCTCTGCTGATTATAGTATATATAGTTTATCCATTCAACATTTTTGCTCACCCCTATCACAGGTATGATAGCTTCCCAGCCTGCAGCAATTTCATTTCGTGCCTTGAATTCGTTAGGTATACCTCTTGGCTGCCCTATACTGTCAATCCGGATTGTCGGATCCGGGTCATATTTTCTCTTCTGCCGTAGCAGAGTCCGCTGCTCAGGGAAGTTAGCATTGGACTGTACTTCAGGGGACATTATAACTTCCTGAAGCAGCATGACACGCGTACATGTTCCTGCCCACCTGAGGGGGAGCGTAGATCTCAGACCTCCTTCCTGCCCACACAGCCACCAAGTGTCTGCTAATGGGATAGTCTGAGACTCCATTGCACCCTCAGGAGGAGGGGAACCCGTCAAGTGTCTTTTACCTGGGGTTACATCCCATGTCTGAGTGCAGTTGCCTCGGAAATGGCCAACTGGGTGAGTGCCCACCCGCATGAAACATTCATAATGCAGATGGTCCTGCATTATAAGCTGTTGCAGTGTAGGTGTCTGGCTTCTTTTGTTTATAGCCCATGGTCTGCTGTAATTGCATGCAGAGGCAAGCTTGTTTTGGTCAAACTGCGAGGACGCCTGATATAGCATACACCAATATGGGCACATTGGTGCATTGTTCATACAGTTTTGATAGCAGGAATCTGCTTTAACGCAAATCCTCATGACACAAGCCCTACCCGGACCTGGACACTGTCGTTCGCATTGTTCTCTGTGCTCTCTTCGCCACCGCGTGCAAGTGGAGGAGTTATAAGGCATGGGAACTACATGCTGAGTGAGGCTTTCCCTTGAGCACAGATAACAATTTTGTCTCTTCATCATTCCTGCCGTGTAAGCTGCCCATTGATACCACTGATTAGTATGTGTCTTTAACCATGGCGAGGAGGTAAGTGTTGTGCTCCTCTTACTTCTTTTCTGCAGGTTACCAGTCCCATTCCATATCTGCCCCACTAATGGTACCCAAGTCTGCACTACTAGAGTATGTGGGTGCTTTGTCCCCGGGGGAACAACTGGTCGTTCCCAGCTCATCCCCATTATCTGGAGAAGCCCTATTATCCACCACCACATCCTGAGGGTCTTGAGGCCCATCCTCAGAATCAAAAATTTCCCTTACTAATTGATCAAACTCCTGCGGTGCAGTGTCAGCTTCTTGTTCCCCCTGTCTGTCTCCTGCTAATTGCTCTTCCGCATCACTTACCTCGGACACTTCACCTGATTGCCCTTGCAGGACTGCCCTCGTGCAATGGTTCAGGTGGTACCAGGTGGAGAATCCTTCTACCTGAACTGCAGTGGGTGATGCCTTAGTCACCGTAAAGGGTCCCTCCTTTCTTGGCTCGTTCCACTTTCTCCGAAAAACTCGCAGGTAAACCTGTCTCCTGGTTTAATCCGTCCTTCCCCTTGTACGGTCTCCGGCTCTTTCTGTTTTTCCTGGGCATAAATAAACCTATGTATCATAGTTAGCTGCTGCATGTATTGTTTCAATTCTATTTCCAATTGTTCCAAGCTAGGTACCTTATATGGCCCTCTCCACTGGGGCACTGGCATGGGCCTCCCAGTGAGCATCTCATGCGGTATCAGGCATGTTATCCGATTAGTTTGCATGCGGTAACTCATCAATGCTAACGGTAAAGCATCGACCCAATTAAGTTTAGTATCTGCACAAATTTTGTTTAGTTTGGCTTTCAGGGTTCCATTAATTCTCTCTACCATGCCCTGCGACTGAGGGTGGTATACACATCCAAACCTTTGCTTTATCCTCAGCGCCTGTAGTACCAGTTTGACCACTTTCTGGATAAAAGCTGAACCGTTGTCTGAACTAATTTCTGTAGGTATTCCAAACCTTGGGATCACTTCATTTGTCAGAAATTTTACCACTGTCTTTGCCCCTTGATCTCTTGAAGGTACCGCCTCCACCCATCTGCTAAATCGATCAATTACTACCAGCATGTATCTTTTCCCTCTCACTGTCTTTATCATGTCTACGTAATCGATCACTAAATGTTTAAATGGTCCTTCAGGTACGGGAATGTGACCTATTGGGGTTGTAATTCCCTTCCGAACATTATTTTGTGCGCATACCTCGCACTGTGATAAGACAAAGTCCACTGAAGCCTGTAAATAAGGTGACCAAAAACCATCCTTCTTTATTTTCCTTATCACTTCCCCCCTTGCACAATGGTCCATCCCATGCGCTTCTGAAATCAGAATCGTCAGTAGAGGGGTGGGCGCTCCCAACAAACCGTCTTCCGTGCTCCACAAGCCTTCCGGGTTCTGCTTGGCCCCCCTTTTTCTCCACATTGTCTGTTCTGCCAAAGTTGCCTTACCTTGTATTTCAATTAGGTCCTCTACGTCAGGTTCTGGAGTTAGGCTTACCTGGGGGGCAATGACAGCTGACGTACATCCAGACGCTTTTCTAGCTGCCTCGTCTGCAGCTTGATTTCCCTTTGTTATTACATCGTTTCCCTTTTTATGTGCCTGGCATTTTACTATAGCCAATGCTTTATGTTTCATTATGGCTTTTATTAAGTCTAGAATTTGTTGACAACGTTGTATGGGATCTCCGCTACTCTTTTTAAAACCTCTCTGCTTCCACACTGCCCCGAACAAATGGCATACTCCGTGAGCATATGCTGAAGCAGTATAGATGTCTACTTTCTCACCTTTCATCATTTCACACGCAGCTGTCAGGGCTTTGAGTTCTGCTAGTTGGGCGGAACATGGCTGGGGACAGGACTCCATCCTAATAATCATAGCTCGACTGATCCTGCTGCACCACTGAGAATCCTGCGTGATTTCCATCATAATCCCTATAACAAGAGCCATCTACGAACAGAACCTTTTTATCTATCTCCTCTAGTGGGTCTGACCGTAAATCTGCTCTCAATTTGGCAAATGCCATCGTCTTCCCTACACAATCATGGGGTTCTCCTTCATAGTCTAAAGGGACAAAATCGGCTATATTACTGGTAGTGCATCTCTGTATAGTTATGTCAGGAAATGTCAATAGCATCTGATACGCTGCTATCCTGGCTGGCGTCAGCACAAATTTCCCTCTTTCCAGCAATTCTGCTACTTTGTGGTGTGTGTACAGAGTTACAGGATAGCCCAGGGTTACCGATGATGCCTTTTCATATGCATAGTACAGCGCCGCCAATCCCTGATAGCAGGGTGGGTACCCCTGAGCCACCTCATCTAGTCTCATACTGTAGTATGCTATCGGCTGCTTTGCTTTTCCTGTGCCTGTCTCTTGTGTTAGAACCGCTGTAACATAACCCTCCTGTCGATTGGATACATACAAATAAAAAACCTTCTCATAGTCAGGCAAAGCTAATGCTGGTGCTGACTGCAATTCCTGCTTAATAGTACTGAAAGCTATCTCTGCCTCTCCATTCCACTGCTTCTTTCATTATCTTTCTTAAAGGTGCCACAATCTCAGCATATTCTCCTATCCAATCTGAGCTGTACCCTGCCATTCCCAAAAATGTCATCATCTGCCCTACAGTCTGGGATTTTGGGGCCTTAGCTATTGCCTCAATCTGATCTGGTGCTATCGCCTTCACTCCCTTGGATATTACCCTGCCTAAGTACTCCACTTGCTGCGTGCAGAATTGCAGTTTCTTTTTGGATACTTTATGTCCTCCGTGCGCTAGCTTCTCTAACAGAGTTATAGTGTCCTGCTTACACTGTTCCTCGCTGTGGGAGCAAATCAACAGGTCATCCACATACTGTAACAATGTACTTTCCAACGGCATGCCCTCTAGGTCTGCCTTCAATATCTGATTAAAAATGTGTGGTGAATGTTTAAATCCTTGTTTAAATGTTTAAATCCTTGCGGCATTCTAGGTATACTGAGCACCTCTGTAAGTAAATGCAAACAAATACTGACACTGCTTGGCCAGAGAAATGCTGAAGAAAGCCGAACACAAATCGATCACTGAAAAGTAACTTGCTTCTGGTGGAACATTAGTCAAAAGCGTGTGTGGGTTGGGGACTACCGCTGGCCAGTCCTTTACCACATTGTTTACCGCTCGCAAATCATGCACCAATCTCCACTTAGATTTATCTGCTTTTAAGACCAGCAACAACGGGGTATTGCATGGACTGTTTGTTCTTTTAAGCACTCCTATTTCAAGCAACCCCTGCACTGTCGACGCTATTCCCTCTTCTGCTTCTGGTCTTAGTGGGTATTGTGGTCTCCTGGGTGGAATTGCTCCCCTTTTCAGCCTTATTTCCACCGGACTCGCTGTTTTTATTTTCCCTACGTCCGTGTCATGCTATGACCACAGAATAGACGGCAACTCATCTAACCTTTTATCTTTCTGCTGGCCTCTTTCCTTTCCCAGCACAGGCATGTGTGGTTGGGGAGTTATTTCGACCTCTCTCACTGTCCCTACCATATCTACACTTACCATTATTTTAATACAATTGTTGTCTTCTGATATCCACACCTCTGGCGTGATTTTCCTCCACACTGTTACGGTTTCAGCACTCTTAACTAAAGGTCCTAAGTCTTTAGACTGATATCCCTTATTTATCAACAACGTTACGTGGGGTGCCGCCTCCGGTATCCTGTACCATTTTTCTAAAAAGGTGTTCCACTTAACTTGTAAAGCTGCCCCTTGCTTTCCAATTATCACAGCCTCCCCTTCCAGGTGCTGCTGGGTACATGCCTCCAGATGCCATCTCTCCTCTAACTCCCTGTTCTGAGTCTTGTCAAAAATCACTGTACAATGTAGCTCAGATTAGGGCATTACAGCCCTGGGTAATATAGCCTGCACGCCCTTTTTCCATTTTTCCCAGGTTTCCTGAATCTGACCTGCGATGTCTCCTATCCAAAAGACATTAGCCTTCTTGTCTTCTCGCACTATCAATTGAGCCCCTGCTCTTTTCACACTCAACCCATTTCTGGTGCATTCTAATTTTAATTCCAGTTTCAACAAGGCATCTCTGCCTAACAAATTAATCGGAGTTCCTTTAAATACTAGCACCGGCAAAACAATTTCTTTATTTCCCATTCTCAACCGCACTGGAGCCGTGCACTGTGTTAACTGTGTTTGCCCCGAGAACCCTACCGTCTTAATAAACTTTCCTGACATGGGAAGGTGAAGGGCATACTGTGGCTGTACGCAAGTGTACGTGGCTCCAGTATCTATCATCATTGGTGTCAGTTGCCCTTCTAAAATAACCTGAACAATGGGTTCCTCATCTGCCTCCCCCTTTGCCCATAGCTCCTCTGTCCCCCTCCTTGGGACTTCCAGTCCTGTCTGGGCTGCTTGAATTTAGTCTGTTCCTGATAGGGCATTTGTGGGAATGCTCCCTCAAAGACAATTATTGGCATGGGGTTTTCCAGCCCTTGTCTTACAGTATGATCGGTCCCTCCATATAGCAGTGCTTTGTCCAGCTCGATGGCTGTACTCGAACCGGTGGTTGTTGGCAGCATCTTTTTGTTTTTCTCTTTTTCCTTCTTTTTGAGTTCTTCGAGCTGCATTTGTAATAACTTTCTTTGCACTTCTTTCTGCTGCTCAGCCAACCTTTGTTTGTCTTTCCGGTATTTCTCAACCGCATGGACTACATGGTCTCTAAATTCTTGTGGGGTCTTTGACGTTAGCCCAACCACCTCCTCCAGTTTGGATTTTACTTGTGGCGGCATTGCATCCAAAATGCTATGTCAGAACAGTGAGGTCATAAATAAGCTATTCTAAACCTCTTGCTCAGTCTCCAGTCTCCACCTTTTCAACTGGTTTTCTACGTAGGCTGCTGGGTTTTCAGTGTCTCCCAGTGCCCTTTTAAGGCTTTGGGGTCCACTTTGGGTGGATAAAGCTTTCTGAGGGCCTGCCATATCCTCTGCCTCACTCTGTCAAACCCATCTCCATCAGTTCTTGGGTCGTTCGAGTTTACTTTGCCAGCCATTTCCATTAGTTCGTTAAATTTGGAGGTTCCCATCAACCTTATCAACAGTGCCTTCAAATCTCCCATAGCCAATAATCGTCCCGCTGTTTCTTCTTCAAAGGCTCTAATCCATTTCCCTGCTCCTTCATGTAAATTGGGCAGAGTGTTTTTCAGCCGTTCTAGGTCCTGGGATCCCCAAGGGATATACTGCACTTGTCCTGATCCTGTAACTAACAACGGCATCATTCTTCCTCCTCCTTCCCACCTGCCCTGGCTTTCCTCCTCACCTGACTCCCCATCTGTCTCAGGGTATGTCTTTACTGCCTCCCACACAAATGTCTCCGGGGTTCTGCTCTTCCCTCGGTCTCCCTGTGGAGTCCTTCCTTTCTGTCTTGATTCAATACTTGGTTGGCCCCTAGAATATTTTTTGCATCTCTCCTGGCAATCCCCTTTTAGTAACTTATCTGGCTCTCTCTCTACTTCCGCAAGTCGCTCCCCTACTGCCTCCTTCTTTCCTTCTAGGCTTCTGCCTCCTACCTCTTCCCCACAAATTCTCACATCCTCTCTCTCTCCACTTAACTCTTGCTCCTCCAATGAGTCACCTTTTCTAGTCTGTTTATTTCTATGGTATAATCGATACTCCTCATATTCCTTTTCCTCTCTCAAATATTTCATCCGTTCAATCTGTTCTTGCATTTCTCTCTGTACCTGTTCTATCTTTATCCTTTCTGCCTGTATCTCCTGCCATATCGCCGCTTTTTCCTTCTCGTATTGTTTTTTCTCCTCTTCATTATCCCAAACCTGTACTTCTCCCTGCATGTTTACTGTTCCCGTCAGCAGGGGGCACTGCTTAGGGGTTCCTTCCTCATTATAGGGAGGGGGTTTTTCTGTTTCTTTCGCATCCGGGTACGGAGCTGAAGCCAGCTTCTCACTGTACCTTCCTCTCTCTTTAACAGGCTGTTTCTCCAGCACCTTAGTGTCTTCCTCGCTTGTAATCAATATTCTACCTGTCCTCCTCAGCCTTTCTCCCTCCGTTCTGAAGAGTTTTAGCACTTCCATTTCTCGTTCTCTTTTTTGCTCTCTTTTCTTAGATTTATCTTTTGATTTGTAACTTTTAACTAGTCCCTCCATTTCTTCGCACAAACTTACATCAAACGTTCCTTCTTTTGGCCACTTTGTGACCAGGTTGTTGGTTCTTTTTTCCCATTTTTCTGAAGTTTTTGTGATCTCATTTTGAACTAATGGGAATTTTTTGCTCAGAATCTCGACTGCTGTTCCTTTACCTGTCATGTTATTCTCTCTTGTTAAGGTATTTCAGAGATTCACAGTTTGTTTACTGGATAATATTATTTACTCTAATTCTACACCTAGTCTAACACCTCGCCCGGGCAGACCCTTATCTCTTAAGGCGGTAACCACGAGGACTTTCTACTCTAATTCTATTCTAACACCTCGCCCTGGCAGACCCTTATCTCTTAAGGCAGTAACCACAAGGACTTTCTACTCTAATTCTATTCTAACACCTCGCCCGGGCAGACCCTTATCTCTTAAGGCGGTAACCACGAGGACTTTCTACTCTAATTCTATTCTAACACCTCGCCCGGGCAGACCCTTATCTCTTAAGGCGGTAACCACGAGGACTTTCTACTCTAATTCTATTCTAACACCTCGCCCGGGCAGACCCTTATCTCTTAAGGCGGTAACCACGAGGACTTTCTACTCTAATTCTATTCTACTTTCCCTGCCCGTCCAGCCCTTCGTTTCATATGAAGCGGTACTCACAGGGATTTACCAACACCACGTGGACTTTTTCTTAACGTATTAACTTATTTGTACTTACCCTCACTGCAGTGTTCTTGAGCAATCCTCTGAGCCTCCTCCGTTAAACCCCAATTCTGCCAGATTCTTTGGACCGGAGAGACACTTTGGCAGCGGTTCCACACTTCTGAGACTCCAAGACCTCCCCAAAGCCAACAGAATTCTTAGTCCAAATTGTCGCAAAAAGCGCTTTCCTTTTGTTTGGGTGCACCCTTAATTCTGTTAGCCTTGTGGGGGTCCCTAGAGGACCGGGAAGCGTTCCCAATCTTCCGTTTCCCTTCCGCGGGTCTCTATCCGGACCTGCCGCGGTCGCCAATTATGTCGTGGTTTTTCGTGCCTTACAAATGACCAGGAGACGCAGAAGATTCTTCAAGAAGGGTTCAACTTTAATTTGCAAATCAAAGCTGAGACAGTCATTGAGCTAGTCGCTGATTGCCCACTGATCCTCGGACACAGCAGCTTTTAAAGCAATCTCTAGTTGCATTTTACACGTGCTGCACGTACATTGTGCGTAGCAAATAATAAACTCAGAACTGAGCAATGTTCTAATCTACATTTCTTTAGTTCTTTAGCTACCTCTCATTAACACACCATTGTCTTCTACATTCCCAAGATTTCATTCTACTAAATTGAGTAAATTGAGTACATGCATAGAAAATAATAAACTCAGAACTGAGCAATGTTCTAATCTACATCTCTTAGCTACCTTTCTTTAACACACCATTGTCTTCCACATTTTTAAGATCTCGGTCTCCTATCAAATTGAATACATGCATAGAAAATAATAAACTCAGAACTGAGCAATGTTCTAATCTACATCTCTTAGCTACCTTTCTTTAACACACCATTGTCATCTTAAGACTGCAGACCCGAATTAATAGCGATCTTGCGATTCTCAAAAAGGAGGGGGCGACTTTGTACCCTTCGGCCCCTCAGAGTTGTGGCACATTCATAACACCTCTGTACCCTTTCCAATGCTTCCACATCCTTCCTATAGTGAGGCGACCAGAACTGGACACAGTACTCTAAGTGTGGCCTAACTAGAGTTTTATACAGCTGCATCATTACATCGCGACTCTTAAACTCTGTCCCTCGACTTATGAAAGATAACACCCCATAAGCTTTAACTACCCTATCTACCTGTGAGGCAACTTTCAGGGATCTGTGGACATGTACCCCCAGATCTCTCTGCTCCTCCACACTACCAAGTATCCTGCCATTTACTTTGTACTCTGCCTTGGAGTTTGTCCTTCCAAAGTGTACCACCTCACACTTCTCTGGGTTGAACTCCATCTGCTACTTCTCAGCCCACTTCTGCATCCTGTCAATGTCTCTCTGCAATCTTCGACAATCCTCTACACTACCTACAACACCACCAACCTTTGTGTCGTCTGCAAACTTGCCAACCCACCCTTCTACCCCCACATCCAGTTCGTTAATAAAAATCACAAAAAGTAGAGGTCCCAGAACAGATCCTTGTGGGACACCACTATTCACAACCCTCAAATCTGAATGTACTCCCTCCACCACGACCCTCTGCCTTCTGCAGGCAAGCCAATTCTGAATCCACCTGGCCAAACTTCCCTGGATCCCATTCCTTCTGAATTTCTGAATAAGCCTATCGTGTGGAACCTTGTCAAATGCCTTACTAAAATCTATGTAGATCACATCCACTGCACTACCTTCATCTATATGCCTGGTCACCTCCTCTAAGAACTCTATCAGGCTTGTTAGGCACGATCTGCCCTTCACTAAGCCATGCTGACTGTCCCTGATCAGACCATGATTCTCTAAATGCCCATAGATCCTATCTCTAAGAATCTTTTCCAACTGATTTCCCACCACAGACATAAGGCTCACTGGTCTGTAATTACCTGGACTATCCCTGCTACCTTTTTTGAACAAGGGGACAACATTCTCCTCCCTCCAGTCCTCCAGTACCATTCCCGTGGACGAGGACATAAAAATCCTAGCCATAGGTTCAGCAGTCTCTTCCCTTGCCTCGTGGAGCAGCCTGGGGAATATTCCGTCAGGCCCTGGGGACTTATCTGTCCTAATGTATTTTAACAACTCCAACACCTCCTCTCCCTTAATATCAACATGCTCCAGAACATCAACCTCACTCATATTGTCCTCACCATCATCAAGTTCGCTCTCAGTGGTGAATACCGAAGAGAAGTATTCATTAAGGACCTCGCTCACTTCCACAGCCTCCAGGCACATCTTCCCAGTTTTATCTCTAATCAGTCCTACCTTCACTCCTGTCATCCTTTTGTTCTTCACATAATTGAAAAATGCCTTGGGGTTTTCCTTTACCCTACTCGCCAAGGCCTTCTCATGCCCCCTTCTTGCTCTTCTCAGCCCCTTCTTAAGCTCCTTCCTTGCTACCCTATATTCCTCAATAGACCCATCTGATCCTTGCTTCCTAAACCTCGTGTATACTGCCTTCTTCCTCTTGACTAGATTTTCCACTTGTCACCCATGGTTCCTTCACCCTACCATTCTTTATCTTCCTCACCAGGACAAATTTATCCCTAACATTCTGCAAGATATCCCTAAATATCGACCACATGTCCATAGTACATTTCCCTGCAAAAACATCATCCCAATTCACACCAAGTTCTAGCCTCATAGCCTCATAATTTGCCCTTCCCCAATTAAAAATTTTCCTGTCCTCTCTGATTCTATCCTTTTCCATGATAATGCTAAAAGTCAGGGAGCGGTGATCACTGTCCCCCAGATGCTCACCCACTGACAGACCTGTGACCTGACCCAGTTCATTACCTAATACTAGATCTAGTATGGCATTCCCTCTAGTCGGCCTGTCAACATACTGTGACAGGAATCCATCCTGGACACACTTAACAAACTCTGCCCCATCTAAACCCTTGGAACTAATCAAGTGCCAATCAATATTAGGGAAGTTAAAGTCACTCATGATAACAACCCTGTTATTTTTGCACCTTTCCAAAATCTGCCTCCCAATCTGCTCCTCGGTATCTCTGCTGCTACCAGGGGGCCTATAGAATACCCCCAGTAGAGTAACTGCTCCCTTCCTGTTCCTGACTTCCACCCATACTGACTCAAAAGAGGATCCTGCTACATTACCCACCCTTTCTGCAGCTGTAATAGTATCCCTGACCAGTAATGCCACTCCTCCTCCCCTTTTTCCCCTCTCTCTATCCCTTTTAAAGCACTGAAATCCAGGAATATTGAGAATCCATTCCTGCCCTGGTGCCAGCCAAGTCTCTGTAATGGCCACTACATCATAATTCCATGTATGTATCCAAGCTCTCAGTTCCTCACCTTTGTTCCTGATGCTTCTTGCATTGAAGAACACGCACTTTAGCCCTTCTACCTTACTACCTTTACGCCCTTTATTCTGCTTCTCTTTCCTCAAAGCCTCTCTATTTATTGGAGCTGGCTTTACTCCATGCACTTCTTTCACTGCTCTATCGCTCCGGGTCCCATCCCCCTTGCAAATCAGTTTAAACCCTCCCGAACCATGCTAGCAAACCTACCAGCAAGGATATTGCTCCCCCTCGAGTTCAGGTGCGACCCATCCAATCTGTACAGGTCCCACCTTCCCCAGAAGAGATCCCAATGGTCCAAAAATCTAAAACCCTGCCCCCTGCACCAACTCCTCAGCCACACATTCAACTGCCATCTCCTCCAATTCTTACCATCACTATCACGTAGTACTGGCAGCAATCCTGAGAACGCCACCCTTGAGGTCCTGTTCTTCAGCCTTCTGCCTAGTTCCCAAAACTCACACTTCACGACCTCATCCCTCTTCCTGCCTATGTCGTTGGTCCCAACATGTATCACGACTTCTGGTTGCTTTCCCTCTCGTACCAGGATGTCATGCACTCGGTCAGAGACATCCCGGACTCTGGCACTCGGGAGGCAACAAACCATGCGGGTTTCCTTCTCACATCCACAAAATCTCCTGTTTGCTCTCCTGACAAAGAGTCTCCAATGACGACAGCTCTCCTCTTCTCCGTCCCATCCTTCTGCACCACAGGGTCAGACTCCGTGCCAGAGGCCCTGCCACCGTGGCTCAACCTGGTCGGTCGTCCTCACCAACAGCATCAGGATGTTAAAGGTTTTTTTTCTGCCACCATTGCAATCCTGATTAACCAATATTGATAAAGCATAATAACAAAAGAGAGGTTCATCAGTCTTGGATAATGACCAGATATTCTGTTCCTGTGAACTGCAATGTGTACAGTTTGCAAGTCCGAAATTTTCAAAGTTCAAAGTAAATTTATTGTCAAAGTGTGTATAAGTCACCATTTTCTACCCTGGGATTCATTTTCTTGTGGGCATTCACAGTAGAGCAAAGACATACAAAACAATCAATGGAAAAACTGCACACAAAGACTGACAAAACAAACATTGTATAAATGAAGACAAACTGCAACTACAAGAGAAAAACAAATAATAATAAATAAATAATACTGGGGGACAAGAGTTGCAGGTGCCTTCAAAGTGAGTCATAGGTTATGAAACCAGTTCAGTGTTGTGGTGAGTGAAGTTATTCTCACTGATTCAGGAGCCTGATGGTGGAAGGGTAATAACCGTTCTTGAACCTGGTAGTGTGGGACCTGAGGCTCCTGCACTTCCTTCCCTATGGCTGAAGTGAGAAGGGAGTATGCCAAAGGTGGTGCAGGTCCTTGATGATGGATCCTGCCTTCTTGTACATTTGCTGAATGAGGAGGGGGTGGCTTTTCCCATGATGGACTGGGCTGCATTCACTACGTTTTGTAGGCTTTTCCATTCTTGGACACTGGGTGTTTCCATGCCAGGCTATGATACAACCAGACAGGATACGGTCCGCTGTACATCCATAGAAGTTGTTAAGGTTTGAAATGCCATATGTTCATAAACTTCTAAGTAGAGGTGCTGCAGTGCCTTCTTAGTAATGGCACTTACGTGCTGCCAAATGTGACTGCAAATTGAGTTCCTGCACAACACAAAATGCCTGAAACCCTGCAGCAGCTGGCAAATTCATGCTGCTGGTCTCCCAGATGCTTGTTCATGTGTATGGAATTTACACAACTTGAGTGTCATAAACTAGAAAGAGCCTGTATTTACTTACTGTATTTTTAAATATTGCAGTAAAGGTCAATAAAAGGGTAAAGATGAATAAGGGATCCTTGACTTCATAAATAAAAGCATTGAACGTAAAGACACAAAATGTGCAAACAAGTTGGGGCTCATTTAGAATATTATATAACACACATTGGGTTAGCTATCAAGGCATGTGATGATATTGAAGAAGCTGCTCTCTTTAGGTCAGAGAAAACTATCATATTAAGATTTATGTGAAACCTTAGATAAAATGTGAATAAAGTCATAAATCAATGCCATAGAAATATGTTAAGTAATTTGTTTGCAATAAATATTTAATTTGAATATCCAGTGAAAATTAGTAAACTGCTCCTCTTCCTCAGATTTCTCACGGAAGTGCTGAAACCATTAGTGAAGACAGAATTCCAACTGTTATATGTATATCATCTAGTCGGGCCTTTTCTGCAACGGTTCCAGCAAGAAAGGACTCGATGCATGCTTGAGGTCAGTTTGTTGATGATTAATGTTAATATGAATTTCAAGTAGCCATTTCTCAGAAACATTAAGTGCAGATCAGGCAGTATTTGTTCATATTTCAGGTTAATGGCTTTTTCAATCAGAGTAATAAAAAAATTGTTGAATATTTTGACAAAGTAAGTGTACTTATTGACATTGCCTACTTTCGCTTATTAATAATTTTTTAATCTACTCATCATCTCTTCAAATTTTCATACATTTATATTCAGTGTTTATCATCAAACTCTTTATTTTAGAGTGGTAGTCTAATTATAACTTAGAACAAAATTCTGCTCTTTTTCAATGTCCGAAACTTTGAATCTTCAGATGAGGAATTTGCCTCTGTACTCTCAGCAAATTACACCATGTAAGTTATTTGAAGTTCACTTCCAATTAAGAAATGTATTTTTGTATCTATCTCAGTTATAAAATGTTGCATCCAAATTACAGCGCATTTTTCTTCATATCTGTATAGAATGATCCAATTTGACAAACAGTTTATTTCCATTCTGTATTGATATTATTACCCTCTTAACATGGCCGTCATCATTTGAATTAATCATATTATTACACATCACACATATTAATTCAATAATTAATTTAAAACTTTTCTTAGTCAGCCAGCTCCAGCGATTCCACCTACTGCCTTGCTCTGTGTCAAATGTATGTTCATTATTCACAGCGTGTCTTCTGTTTTATGAGTGAATAATTAGAGTAAACTGTGGTTGAAAGGCTAGTGATGCATAGAGAAAAGGGGCCCTAGATGGTTTCCAAATTGTTTTGTATTAGTTTAAAACTGAGAATTGCTTGGAGTTACAGTCGGCCCTCCTTATCCACGGGGGATACCAAAAAACGCGGATGCTCAAGTCCCTTATTTAACCTGTCTCAGTGTGGTGGACTTTAGGACCTGGTGGAGCTCTGAATCCGCAGTGTTTCTGTTCACGAAAATAATCACGATCACGATTGAAAATAAAGTGGAAATGATAAAGCGATCGAAAAGAGGTGAAACGCCATCAGTCATTGGAAAAGCGTTAGGCTACAGTCGGGCAACGATTGGAACAATTTTAAAGGGTAAAGTGAGAAAGGCCCTGCCCCAATGAAAGCTACAATTATTACTAAGCAACGCAGTGGTTTAATTATTGAAATACATACGTTTCTTAAGTGTTTTATATGCATAGAAAGGTAAAATGTATACTATATACTAAGACAAAACATTTGACTAACTGACGCTAAATAGTACCGGATGTACCTGTTCCGACTTACTTAGTAAGAGAGCTTCCGGTTTTTTTTTCGATCCCGATCTGTGGTAACCTATGCACATACTGCTGTATACTTTAAGTCATCTCTAAATTATTTATAATACCTAATACAATGTAAATAGTTGTTATACTGCATTGTTTTGGGGATAATGACAAGGGGAAAAAAATCTGTAAATGCTCAAACAGCAAGTGCTGGAGAGAGAACTTCCAGGTTTTCCCAATCCGCGCATGTGGATCCCGCAGTTAAGGAGGGCTGACTGTACTATACTCTTGAAATGTTAGTTATCTGAAAACCTTTTGAATGCAGTTTGAACCCAGAGAGTTGTGGATCTATGGAATGCTCTGCCTCAGAAGTTCAGTGGAGGCCAATTCTCTTGGATGCTTTCAAGAAAGAGTTAGATAGAGCTTTTAAAGATAGCGGAGTCAAGGGATATGGGGAGAAGGTGGGAACGGGGTACTGATTGTGGATGATCAGCCACAATCACATTGAATGGCGGTACTGGCTCAAAGGGCCGAATGGCCTACTGTGCACCTATTGTCGATTGTCTATTTATGCAGTTTTTAAAAGCAAGTATGTTGTTTGTGTGGAAATGTACTTTTCTCTTTGGCTTTCTACAAGTTATGCAAGGTATGATTTAAATTGTTTCTTTACCAAAATAAATTTCAAGCCACAGATTTGTTGTATAAAGAAGTCTGCAATTTATTTTCATAGTCAGTACATGTTACATCCAGTATTAGGGCAATTGAGCATAAGCTTGTCCAAAGAGGTATGTTTCAACAAGTATCCTTCAGGTAAAGAGGGGAAACATGGAGTTTGGCGATGTAATTTGATAGTTTAAGGGTTTAGGGGCCAAGGTGCCTTCACTGATACCACTAGTGGAAAGATTGTATTTGGGGTTACTTAAGCGGGCTAAGTCAAAGAAAAGCTGAAATCTTAACAGATTGTTGAGCTAGGGGAACGATGGAGAACAGCATTTTTAACAGATCTGAACTAGGTTAGCAAGCATAAATTTAAATGGAACTCCTAATGTCACAAACGATTATCGCCTTCTGGTTTATTAAGATTGTTTACTGGTACCCTGCTGTTAATTTACACTTTCTGCATTGCTGTATGTAAGGCTTGTTTCATCTAATTGTGCTTTTACCCCCGTCACACTAAACCACAAGGAGACAATCCTTAAGGCCCCTACTGTCTAAGTTTAATCTTACTTGCACATGCTAAAATTCTGTTATGTTTTAGCAGCAGGATCACTTGGATTTTGCTAATCTATAGTTGTCATGTGCCCTTTTCACTGTTTTGTGGTTTGTTTCTCATGATATCCAAGTGAACAGTTGAAGCCAAAGGCACTTCGGGTCATGCTGAATTGTTGTATATGTAAACAACTTTGAAGTATATAAGAAATCAGGCAAAAGGAGAAAGCGGAGTGGTGAACAAGGAATCTTGGGTTGCACGATGGAAAAGCATTGATAAGGCAGAGAGAAATACAAGAGTGGCTGAGGATTGGAAACAGCAAATGAATGGAGAAGAAGGAAAAGACTTCTGAATAGAATTGGCCTTATTAAGGAATGTTTGTTAATATATTGATAACATTTCAGAAAATGTTTAATGGAATAAGCTGGAACGGGTGGAATATGACAAGTTGTGACATTGGAGAAGGTAGGCTTATATACATTGTAGTTTAGAAAAGTTAAAAGGGATGTAATTGAAATGCACAAGATCCTGAGAGGCCTTGAAGGGATAAATATAGGGAGAATGCTTCTCCTTATGAGATAAGCTGCAACTGTAGGGTCATTGTTTTAAAAATGAGGTGTTTGCCATTTGCAAGAGAAATGAGGCATAATTTCTTCCCAAATGAGGTTGAGTATTTAGAATTTGTTTCCTTGAACTTGGAAGCAAGTATTTTGAATATTCTTAAGGTAGAGAAAAATAAAATCTTGATAAGCAAGGGAGTGAAATGTTACTGCAGGTAGACATGAGTGTGCAGTTAAGATTAAAATCAGATTAGCTGAATGGAGCAAAGGAAGGAAAGTAGAGAGTAGTGGGGGAAATGAAGGAATGGGCCAACTTGGAAAGCTGAAGTGAGCAAAAGCAGAAAAAGTCAGGGATAAGAATGGAGGAGACCGAAAAAGTGTAAAGGGATGTGAAGGCATGAAGGATAAGATTGAGAAAATGAGCTAATTGTGTGCTAGTGGTGAATTTTCTGTATGTGATTAATGTTTTGCCAAAGCAAATGTGGCCAGGTCAAGTGGAGTTTATCATGTACACAAGTAGTGTAAGGTACAGGTCCAATGGAAAACTTCCAGCAACATCTCAAGCACATAGGGTCGGGCAGTATTCAACACAAATTATTACACAATTAGGAGAAAAGGACTGTGCAAAATGAGACATTAGTGCACAAAAAAATACACCAGCAGAGAGAAGTCCATAGCAGTGCAAGAATTGGTCAGTTGAGCTCCCTTGCTAAAGTAGGATTAGGATTATAATTGTCACCTGTGGCTTCTGGTGGGTGTTGTGTGTGTTCCACTTTAGCCTGACCTGTTTACTTTCTGCTTCACTGCTGAGAATGGAAGTTTGTAGAATTTTCTCACAAGGAGAGTGATATTTATTCTTCAAGACAGAGGTGAGTTATGGGCATCGGCAATAGCTCAATGGCCATTTGTTCAGTTGCTTTTTTTCTGGTGATAACTTATAATTCATGTTTTTTTTCAACTTTATGTCCTTTCCATAGAACCTGTTGAAACTCATGTGTACAGTGATTGTTTTGACTTCTATGAGGACATCCTGGGTTAGAATTTCATCAGTTTCCATTGAGGAATATAAAACTGTCATTCTATAGTGGGTCAGAGAGCATTTTGTTATGGAACCAATATATTGTAACTCAGGACAGGCACTATTGAATAACACCCCTTCATCAGGTTAAGGATTTAGTATGACCGTTGTTGGATTTCCACAGTGAGTAATGCCAGGTTGATTGGGTGAGAGGTTGGGAACTAAAGATAGGGTGTTTCTTGGGGTTGGTAGGTGGGCGTGATGGGGTTGACTCATGGTAGTCAGTAGCAGGCATGTGATTGCCATTTGGAGATGGAAACGTGAATTTGATTTTGGTGGATTTGAGATGGAGATAAGAGGGGTAGGCTGATTGGCTATGAGATGCTGAGAGGTCCACTCAAGTCATGCACAAAATCTAACTTTTTGGCAGTTTCATCAATCAGGCCATGATTGTCTTTTAGTTCCTTCATTGGTGAGCCTTAAAATACTGTTGTCCTTTGGTTTACTTGCTTTTATTGGTCTGGTTTTCTATTAATCATTCTTTCCCTTTTAATTAGCCCTGCCACATAATGTAATATTACATGAGTGTGGTTGGTAAGTGGTGATATGGATTCTACTGGAATTTTGAGACAGTTGTATATATTTCCCATATAATCATTCCATTGCTTCCAATGATAATCATTATCCTCTAAATGTTTTGCTGACAGCATCAAATTCTTTGGCATCTTTTCTTATTAATGTTAACCAATATTTTTGAAAGTTTGTTAGAAACCTAATGAGCAGCTGACAAGTTGATCAGCTGGAAGGTAATACACTTGCATGAAATGAAAAAGATGGCAAGCTCAATTTTCTTCTCAACTGATTTGCTACATTAAATTTTCAGATGATGGATCATTTTTTCTGCCTGAGTAAAGCTCTATGCAGTTACAAATTGCTCTTCAAAAGAGACAGTTCAAAATAAAATGTTGAGTGTTTATTATGCTTTGCAGCTAATGAGATTGCTTCCCCTCTATAACACTCTTTCGTGAAGGCTCGCAGCAAAATTTAACTTCTCTCGTCCCACATGTGTATGGACCCACTGGCAACTTGATGTTTTCTGTTCAAATGTTAATGAGAGCAATTTGTTGTATTAAATTTATTACCTTGAATGATGAGCAACTCTTGGATTTCTGGCAGAGCTAGTGTATTTAATCAATTTTAACATTTATTCCCTACAGATAGGCATAGCGTTTTATGAGATGCTACAGAATGTAGATCAAAACAGCAAACATTTGAGCTATATGGACCCCATTTGCGACTTCCTATACCATGTAAAGTACATGTTTACAGGAGATAGTGTGAAGGATCAGGTGAGTAGATTATAAGGACCTTAATAAGTTTGGTAAAGTGTGTTTGAAGTAATAAAATTTGCCTAAGAGAAAGTCGCTTTTCTTTTTTTATTTTCATCAATCATTGGTGGAATCAGAGAGCATAGGATTTAAGGATTTTGAGATAAACAGCAGTGTTGTTTGCCTTGAATTACTGGTGTTTTCCATGCATTGTTTCAATGCTGATACTTTGCTTTCTGGCTTTAAATCTTGGATTGTTTGCAAGACATGGGATTGGGAGGGTTTAATGATCTTTTGTATTCTAGTAGTGAAGATTCTGAGAAACTGAATCCTCCTTTCAGATAGTAATGAAGGGCAATTAATTCTCAAAGATAAGATGGGTCAGTTGATGAATGGATACACAGTAATTATAGTTCGTAACTTGCTCAGGAGCAACCAACAATCTAACTCTTGAGAATTTTGCTCCTTATTTCTAGGTGGAAAAAATTATCTGTACGTTAAGGCCAGCTTTAAGACTCCGGCTACGTTTTGTGACTCACATAAGCAAAGTGGAACCAGCAGCTCCAGTACAACCAACGAGCAGTGCTTCACCAGCCATCACTTCCAACCAGGTCTCCACAGGTGTTGCTCTACCAGTAACACAATAAGAAGATGCGGGTCGCATTTTATTTTGGTGGTAAAAATGTTGTGATGTAATATATTATTTAGTATTTAAGACCAAATCCTGCAATAAGGCTACTTGAAATATTGTACTTATTCACATTGTCAAATAAACAATGACACTGACCAAGAAGGAGTGTTAACTGCATGTATTCTGCAGAAGTTTCTTTTCCTACGACTTAATCTTGTTCGAGATGGCTCTAGGTTCCATTAAAGTAAACCAAAATGAATTGTCTTCCTTGCTGATTAACAATGAGGAAATATAGATCCTAATGTTTTATACTAAATGTATTTGTTTATGTTGGTGATGCTTTTTATTATTTTTCTCCACACAATGAAATGGTTTTTATTTAAAACTGAAGGCAACTTTATTCTTATTTTGTATTAACTTGCCTACTATTCATATAATTTTACTCCTATAACCACTGGCGTACAATAGTTCAACCAAAAGTGAGTGTTCCAAAACACCCATGGCATGTTGATGTACCTTCTGAAGTAATCCTGATCTAATGTTAGTTGCACCCTTTCTACCAAGATTCAGTCCATGTTTTAAGTTTCAGATTCTTGAAGCTTTACTTTGGGATATAAACTGGTCTCCTAACAGACTTTAAACAGATTTATTGAGCAAAGTTACATGTCCAAATGGAAGTCAATCCATATTTATTAATGGTGTGCTTTTTATATGTGCTTCAACTTCTATAATAAGAATGTGAAAAAATATTTGTCTACTGGCCTTAAATTATTTCTGTAGTTAAGAATTTGAGTGCTTTTATTGAGTCATTCAGGCAACGGCACGGAAACAGCCACTGAGTACACACTGACAATCAAACATCCATTTACACTAATCTCATTTTATTCTCTTTGTGTTCCTGTAAACTTCCCAGATTCTACAATCCCCAACATTAGGCACAATTTACAGTAACTCATTTATCTACCAACTGGCTTGCTTTTGAGATGTGGGAGGAAATTGGAGCACCCAGAGGAAACCAATACAGTTAGAGGAAAAACATCCAAACTCCATTCATGTCATCGCAGAGGTCAGGATTAAACCTCGGTCTCTTGGGCTGTGAGGTAGCAGTTTCATTAGCTCCGTGCCACCTAATTAAACTGTAATTTGTATTCAGACATGATATTCTTCAAACAAAGAAATCTTACTGTATCATCCAGTTAATAATCTTAGTGACTGATAAAACTACTGCAAAAGTGAGTTGAAGTACAAATATCCTGGCAATTTTTAAAAATCAGCTGTGAAATATTGAAATTTTGATAGTCCATACATTTATTTTGTTAAAATGAGATTGTTGAGGATTTGCAGATTTGGTTTTTTTTAGGTTAAATTTTAGCCAATTTACTTAAATTGATTGACTGACTTGCATTGCGTGTGAATTTGAGTGTTTGATATCATGAAGATGAAACACTGTTACTTCAGTTTGTTCTTCATCAATTAAAAATGTACAGTATTGTGATAATAAAGTGTGTCAATCATTGTTAATGACTTTAGCACTCTCACTGACCTCAAGATGTCCCAAACCTTTCTACTGCAAATTAACTAATTTTGAATTGCATTCAATATTACACTCAACTTCAGTAGTCCTCTACCTTGGAGATAATTCATTCTGTGAGTTTTGAAATGGCTAATGAGACCAACGTGGGACCTGCAGACTTTACCACAGTTGGGACAGATATGGTTTGACTGGACAGGTGGAGAGGTAATTTGGGAGATAATGCACAGGTTCTGCCTTTTACATTGAGCTTTGAGAACATCCTGTAATTATTTCCTCTATTTACTTGTTAATTTCATGATGTCATGGAGTTCCGATTAGTGTTTGCTTTGAGAATCTTCTATCGGGTATGGAGATGATGTGTCTTTATCTTTGAATCCAACAGCTTAATTAAGGCCTCAATGTTGGAGATATTAGTTTGCATTTTCAGCCAGTAAATTTGATGGAGATAGTGGTATTTCTCCAGTACTTTGGAATGTCCACTGTAGGCAGTTCAGCAGAGCATGGGCACTGTGCTCAATTTGAGATCGTTATATTTTCATTACACAGCCAAAGACATTGGCACATTGAAGATGATGCTGCATCTCTTCGCCAATAGTTCCCAGGCCGAGCAAATCGGACTCGTGCACTCGTGCACTCTAGGATCTTTGGGTGTCCAGCAGTGTTGTGGAATGATGGCACAGTGGTAGATGTCCCTTTCTTTTGAAGATAGGAAGTACAAGGGTGTTGGGTGACACCACTATGACTTGGAGCTTAGACATTGGACACTTGCATACAAACATTGTGCACACTGACGATTGATACCAGAACTTGGATGTTCTTGTGTCGTCAAAAGCCTGTGGCATAGGTTGAACAGTTTCTGATTTATAAACTTTCTGGTTTCCAGCCGGGTACAGATATCGATTATAACTGACGTTTCAATGACAAAATCTGCCATCCTCTTTAGGGATGAAAGATCATGAAAGAGTTTATTCATCATATACAATGGGACAACACTAGATGCCTTTTTAAAATTTCCGATTTGTCCTGCAGACCAGCTCCACCTCAATCGATAGCTTATTGGAGGCAAGGTACATCTTGGCAATGAAAAAGATTGAGAAGACCATAAGACATAGCAGAATTGGGCCAATCTGTCCATTAAGTCTGCTCCGCCATTTCATCGTGGCGGATCCCGTATCCCATTCAACCCCATACACCTGAGCTCTTACCATATCTCTTGATGCCCTGACCACTTAGGGATGTATCAACCTCCACTTTGAATATTCCCACAGACTTGGCCTCTACTGCAGTCTCTAATTCACCATTCGGGCTAAGGAGATTCCTCCTTAATTCTGTTCTAAGTGGTTGCCCCTCAATTTTGAGGCTCTGCCCTCTAGTTCTGGATAGCCCCACTAGAGGAAACATCCTCTCCACATCTACCATATCTAGTCCTTTCAACATTCGGTAGGTTTCAATGAGATCCCCATGCATTCTTCTAAATTCCAGTGAGCGCAGGCCCAAAGCTGCCAAAAGCTCCTTGTATGTTAACTCCTTCATTCCCAGAATCATCCTTATGAACCTCCTCTGGACTCTAATGACAACACATCCTTTCTGAGATAAGGGGCCCAAAACTGTTAACAATGCTCCAAGCAGGGCTGACTAGTGTCTTATAAAGCTTCAGCATTATCACTTTGTTTTTATATTTTCTCTGAAGAAAGACATTTCATTTGTTTTGGAATGAAATGTCTCATACTGAGAGCAGATGCAGCAGAGACGGAGGAAGTGAGAGAAGAGGATGGCATTTTTACAAGTGTTAGGGTGGGAAGAGGTCTAGGATGGAGACAAATTTTTGAGGGAAGTGAGATTTGAGAAGGATGCTCCACAGTCCCTGTTGTATACTGCATGCGTTCAAATTCAACATCTTCAGTCCTGTATTCACCCTTTTTGATTTTGTCTGACTTTTTACTTTGCAACTTATCCTGTTGACTGCAATTTTGCCCTATCAACAGCCTTTCCTCACTACACATTATCTCTGTTTGTAAACCAGCTACCTGATCTTCAACACTATTATCCAACTTTCCTACGATACTTCTTGCGTTGAAATATAGGCAGCTCCAGACACTAGTCGCACCATGCTCAACCTTTTGATTCCTAACTTTGTCTGAGGTTTCACCAATCACTGCCTCCACAACTTCTCCACTAACTGTTCTGGCACTCTGGATCCCATCTACCTGCAATTAGTTTAAACACCACCATGCAGCATTAACAAACCATCCTGCTCAGATATTAGTCCCCTCCAGTTCAGGTGCAAATCATCCCTTCTGTACAGGTCCCACATTCCCTGCAAGAGAGCCCAATGATCCAAAAATCTTATGCCCTCCCTCCTACACAACTCTTTAGCCAACCTCTTATTAAACTATATAATCTATCTATTTCTGACTTCACTAGCATATGGCATGGGTAGCAATCCTGGAAGCCCTGCCCTTTAACTGAACATCTAACTCCCTGAACTCCCTATGCAGCACCTCATCACTCATCCCACCCATGTCATTGGTACCTACATGGACCATGACTTATGGCTGTTCACTCTCCCACTTAAGAATGCTGAGAACTCGATCACTTACCCAATATTGACTTGCAAGTGGTTCAGACAATCGCCCAACAAGTATCATCTTTGCAGAGCTTTTTAATTTGGACCTTAACCACTAATAGTCCTTCAACATCCTTGGATGACAGAAGAATTCTGTATGATAACACAAAGCAGTTTTAGTATTTTTTTGTTGTCCCTTGTTCCCATTCATCTCCTTTTTACTTAGAGTAGTGTCATCATCGTGCTTGCTATTTGGTCTGGCTGCCAATCCCATCGTGGTTCTGACGATCTTCATCCATCTCTGGCATTCCTGTGATTCTTTCCATAACTCTCCCTTGTCTAAAACTCAAAACGTTCTTGTCTTCAAGCTGTCTAATTCTTATGAAAAGTCAATAACCTAAAATGTTAACTCAAATTCTCCCTTCTCACAGTTACGGCATGCCCCGCTGAGGATCAACAAATCACTTTTGCTTTCTTAAAATAACCTTGACTCTGTTATGCTTTGTTAAGTGATGAAGTGAATTTTTAAGAGTGCTGGAAGCTCTCAACAGTCAAGGCAGCATTTATGGAGAGAAAAATATAATGGTTTAGGTTGAAGATTCTTCAACAGATTTCTAACATCTTTTGATTTGCACAAGCTAATTTTATGTCTGCTGTCAGTAAAACATTATGTGCAATGTTCCATATGTTTATTATATCCCTAACCTGTTTAATAGTTGCATTTTCTCTTCTTCCATGGCATGTAAGTTGTTTAATGTGATTGGTTGTTCAGTCTAGTATCATTGGATTCCAGAGATTTCTTTGATCTAGTATCTATAAGACCATAAGAAATAGAAGCAGAAGTAGGCCATTCGGCCCATCGAGTCTGCTCCACCATTCAATCATGGGCTGATCCAATTCTTCCAGTCATCCCCACTCCCCTGCCTTCACCCCATACCCTTTGATGCCCTGGCTAATCAAGAACCAATCTATCTCTGCCTTAAATGCACCCAATGACCTGGCCTCCACAGCCACTCGTGGCAACAAATTCCATAGATTTACCACCCTCTGACTAAAGTAATTTCTCTGCATCTCTGTTCTAAAAGGACGTCCTTCAATCCTGAAGTCATGCCCTCCTGTCCTAGACTTCCTTACCATGGGACATAACTTTGCCATATCTAATCTCTTCAGGCCTTTTAACATTCACAATGTTTCTATGAGATTTCCCCTCGTTCTCCTGAACTCCAGGGAATACAGCCCAAGAGCTGCCAGACATTCCTCATATAGTAACCCTTTCATTCTGGGAATCATTCTTGTAAATCTTCTCTGAACCCTCTCCTCTAAAATAAGGAGCCCAAAACTGCACACAATACTCCAAGTGTGGTCTCACGATGCTATAGAACCTCAACATTACATCCCTGCTCTTATATTCTATACCTCTAGAAATGAATGCCAATATTGCATTCACCTTCTTCACCACCAACTCAACTTGGAGGTTAACCTTTAGGGTATCTTGCACAAGGACTCCCAAGTCCCTTTGCGTCTCTGCATTTTGAATTCTCTCCCCATCTAAATAATAGTCTGCCCGTTTATTTCTTCCACCAAAGTGCATGACCATATACTTTCCAACATTGTATTTCATTTGCCACTTCTTTTCCCATTCCTCTAAACTGTCTAAGTCTCTCTGCAGGCTCTCTGTTTCCTCAACACTACCCGCTCCTCCACCTATCTTTGTATCACCGGCAAATTAAGCCACAAATCCATTAATCCCATAGTCCAACTCATTGACATACATCGTAAAAAGCAGCAGTCCCAACACCGACCCCTGTGGAAATCCACTGGTAACTGGCAGCCAGCCAGGATAGGATCCACTTATTCCCACTCTCTGTTTTCTGCTGATCAGCCAATGCTCCACCCATGCTAGAAACTCCCCTGTAATTCCATGGGCTCTTATTTTGCTAAGCAGCCTCATTTGCAGCACCTTGTCAAAGGCCTTCTGAAGATCCAAATACACCATGTCTACTGCATCGCCTTTGTCTACCCTGCTTGTAATTTCCTCAAAAAATTGCAGTAGGTTTGTCAGGCAGGATTTTCCTTTCAGGAAACCATGCTGGTTTTGGCTTATCTTGTCATGTGCTTCCAGGTACTCTGTAATCTCATCCTTAATAATCTTTTCCAATGACTTCCCAACCACTAATGTCAGGCTAACAGGTCTATAGTTCCCTTCCTGCTGCCTCCCACCCTCCCTAAATAGCAGAGTAACATTTGCAATTTTCCAGTCATCTGGTACAATGCCAGAATCCATCGATTCTTAAAAGATCATTGTTAATGCCTCTGCAATCTCTCCGGGTACTACTTCCTTCAGAACCCAAGTGTACATTCCATCAGGTCCAGGAGATTTATCCACCCTCAGACCATTAAACTTTCTCAGCACCTTCTCAGTCGTAACTTTCACTGCACGAACTTCACTTCCTTGACACTCTTGAATCCCGCAGATGTCTTCCACTGTGAAGATTGATGCAAAATATGCATTCAGTTCCTCTGCCATCTCTGCATCTCTCATTACAATATCTCCAGTGTCATTTTCTGTTTGTCCTGCATATATCCTCAACTCTCTTTTACCCTTATATATTTAAAAATGGTTTTGATATTTGTCACCAGCTTCCTTTCATAATTCATCCTTTCCTTCTTAATGACCTCAGTTTCCTTCTGTAAGTTTTTAAAAGCTTCCCAATCCTCTATCTTCCCACTAGCTTTGGCTTCCTTGTATGCCCTCTATTTTGCTTTTACTTTGGCTCTGATTTCACTTGTCAGCCACGGCAGTGTTCTTCTTCCATTCGAAAATTTCTTCCTATTTGGAATATATCTGTCCTGCACTTCCCTCATTTTTTTTTTCCAGAAACTCCAGCCATTGCTGCTGTGCTGTCCTTCCTGCTAGTGTCCCTTTCCAGTCAACCTTGGCCAGTTCCCTTCTCATGCCACTGTAATTTCCTTTATTCCACTGAAATACCGACACATTAGAATTTAGTTTCTCCTTCTCAAATTTCAAAGTGAACTCGATCATATTGTAATCACTGTTCCCTAAGGTTTCCTTAACCTAAAGCTCTCTTATCACCTCTGGATCATTGCACAACACCCAATCCAGCACAGCCGATCCCCTAGTGCACTCAACAACAAACTGTTCTAAAAAGCCATCCCTTAGACATTCTACAAATCCTCTCTCTTGCGGTCCAGTACTGGCCAGATCTGCCCAATCCACTTTCATGTTAAAATCCCCAATGATTATCATGACATTGCCTTTCTGATAATGCCTTTTCTATCTCCTGCTGTAATTTGTAATCCACATCCTGGCTGCTGTTTGGAGGCCTGTATACAGCTGCCATTAGGGTCCTTTTACCCTTGCCATTTCTTAACTCAACCCATAGTGACTCTTCACCTTCACCTATGAAGACTCTTCACCTATGTCATCCCTTTCTAATGATTTAATATTATTTCTTATGCACGGGCCTCACCTGCTTACTAACCTATTTTTCCAATCCACCGTATATCCTTGGACGTTCAGCTCCCAATGGCAGCCATCCTTTAGCCAAGTTTCAGGGATGGCCACAGCATCATACTTGCTGATCTGTAGCTGGATTTCAAGATAGTCCATTTTATTTCTTAGGCTGCGTACATTCAAATACAACACTTTCAGTCCAGTATTTATTGCTTTCTGTTTTAACTGCACCATGCCTCTATTGCCCTGTAACTCATCCCACTGGCTATAATTATGCCTTGTCTCCTGCCTGGCCTTTCTATTATCTCTGTTGAAAGCTATCTCAGGCTTATTTTTGTTTTTCTCTTCCTCAGCCCTATCACTCCGGTTCCCATCCCCCTGCCAAATTAGTTTAAACTGTCCCTAACAGCTCTGTTAAACCTGCCTGCTAGGATATTAGATGCCTTTGGATTCAGGTATAACCCGTCCTTTTTGTACAAGTCATACCTCCCCCAGAACATGCCCAATGATCCAGGGATCTGAAACCCTGCCCCCTACACCAGTCTCTCAGCCACACGTTAATATGCCTGATCATGCTATTCTTGCAGTCGTTAGCATGTGGCACAGGCAGCAATCCTGAGATTACTACCCTGGAGGTCCTGCTTTTCAGCTTCCTACCCAACTCTCTGAATTCTCTCTTCAGGACCTCCTTCCTTTTTCTATCTACGTCATTGGTACCAACGTGTATCAAGACTTCTGGATGTTCACCCTCTCCCTTCAGAATACCTTGCACCTGATCCGAAACATCTCATACCCTGGCACCTGGGAGGCAACACACCATGCGGGTATCTCCATCAGGCTGACAGAACCTCCTGTCTGTTCCCCTCACTATGGAATCCCCTATGACAACTGCATTCCTCATCTTCTTCTCTACCTTCTACACCTCAGAACCAGGCTCTGTGCCAGACACCCGATCGCCGTGGTCATCCTCTGTCAGGTCACCTCCCCCCACCCCCAACAACATCCAAAACGAGATAATAGTTACTGAGGGGGATGCCCACAGGAGAGTTTTCTGCTATCTGATCTCTTCCCATCCTTTCCCTGACAGTCACCCACTTACCTAACTCCTGTAGCCTCAGGGTGACTAACTCCCTTTAGTTCCTATCTATTTCCTGCTCACTTTCCCTAATAAGCTGTAGGTCATCGAGCCGCAGCTCTAGATCCCTAACACGGTCTCTCAGGAGCTGTACCTTGGTGCACCTGGTGCAGATGTGGCCATCCGGGAGACTGGAAGATCCCCAGGATTCCCACATCTGACACCCAGAGTAAAGTACTAACCCTACAGACGTGCTCTCTATCCCTCAAAAAAATGCAAAAAAAAAAGTCCACTTATCCACTTTCCTCGCCAAAGCGCGAATGAGCCAAAGCTCTACTACTCTGCCTCAGATCACTCCGTCAATGACCGCTCCGCTGGGCAGTGTCTCCCTTTTATGCCTGAACCTTCCCTGCTCTCCAACTCACGATTGGTGTGCCCGTTATAGCCACTGATAGGCCACGTACAATGGACAAATGCTCTCAAAGCTCCCTTTTTAAATAACCGCTGCCAACCTGCGAGAAATCCCTCTCAGGGATGCCGCTGTTAGGCCACATACAATCAGACAACCATCAGCAAAGAACAAGGTGGAAATCACTGTAGGGACTTACATTCCTTTGTGTTAGGATTTGGGTATTTATCGCTCAGATCTAATTGCCCTTGAGAATATGGTGGTAGGCTACCTTTTTAAGTTATGGCCATTTTGGTGCAGGTGAGCAGAGATATACAGGATTTGGTCCAATTGCTGTGAAGCAAATGGTATATATTTTCAAATCATAATCAGGTTTATCAACACCAAATTATGTCAAGAAATCTGTAGCTTTTTGGCAGCAGTACAGTGCAATACATAAAATATAAAGGTTCAAAGGTTCATTATATTATCAAAGTATGTAGAATATAACTCAGAGATTCATCTTCTCCAGATAGCCATGAAAATACAGATAAACCATGGAAGTTATTGAAAGAAAAGAAATCACCCCCCTAGACAAAAAAAAAAGAAACAAAAACTGAGAAATCCTAAAGCCCCCAACCCCTCCCTTGCACAAAAACTAAGTGTGGTAAACTACATATACCTGTCTGGACACGCCCCTCTGCTGACTGCTCCTGTGGCTCCTCCCACAGACCCCTGTATAAAGGCGATTGGGGCACTGCTCCTCCCCCAGTCTTCAAGATGTCGTGCTCCCTTTTTGCTGCTAATAAAAGCCTATCGTTCACTTCCAGTCTCCCAGTTATTGATGGTGCATCACTAAGAGATGCCGAATATAGATCTCAGAATTTCTAAACACATCTTCTGACAGCATCAAGAGTGAGACCACTCGAACTCAATCCTTCTGACCCACAGTCTCCTCCGCATTCGCCTCGATGTTTCAACCTTCCTTGATTGCTGAGAAATGGAGTCAATCGCGGCCCCGCGCCCCGTCCCTGGTCTTCTCCCCGAGGTAGCTCATGCTTGTGGTCCTCTCCTGGAATTTTTCCAGAGACAGCAGAGCGTTAGACCACTCAATTGTACTCCAAACTATAAGTCAGAGGCTCCAACAGTTTCTGAAACACAATTAAGATAAAAGGAATAAGTAGAACACATAGAAAGAGTGAAAAAATTGACCACCTGGAAGATGTCGCCCAAGGAATCGTTCGCTGGCACCATTTTGACTGGAAAAGCCGGTGTATATTATAAATTATAGTAAGATATAGATAGATCTCCTAAAACCTTTGCACAGTACTGTAGTAATTTTATGTATTGCACTGTACTGCTGCCACATAATAAAACAAATTTTGCGATACATGTGAGTGATGATAAACCTAATTCTGACAGGGGTCTCTGTTGTGGATTGAGAGTGAGAAGGGGGAAGGGAGTGTGGAGGGAGCGAGAAGCACCAGAGAGACATTCTGTAATGAGTTGTTTGGAATCAAATTGCCTGTCCTGGTGTCTCAGAGCTGGGTGTGTCTGTATCCACACTAACCCCACCCCAGCACTCCTTCTCTACCACCTGTCCAACATCCCTCTTGCAGCACTCAATCCTCACCATTTCCAACATCTTTTGCTCCCACCAGATTGATAAACTCGCTCTCCGCTCCACAGTGCCTAATACAGTACTATACAAAAGTCTTGGGCACCCTCGCTAAATATATGTGCCTAAGACATTTGCACAGTACCATATGCCCTCTGATGGGGACTCCAGCGCCCACAGTGGTGCTGGCCGAGTTTAAAACACTCTGCAGATTCTTCTGATCCTGTGTAAAGGCCCTTCCACAGCAGGCAATGAATGCAACCAGTTAAATTTCCCCCACAGTACAGCTGCAGAGATCTGCTAGTGTTTGGTGACAGACTCCGAGTGAAATATTCTTTGTAATTGCATCAAAATGTTGAACCCAGGATAGATCTTCAGAGATGCTGGCACCGAGGAATTTGAAGCTGCTCACCCTTTCCCCTGCTGACCCCCCCCCCCCCATGAGGACTGGTAAATGTTGCCTCAACTTCCCCTTCTCAAGTCCACAATCAATTCCTTGGTCTCTCAATGGTTTGAAAGTTCCTCGGAGAATGCAGTGTGAATCATCCCCCTGGTTCTGGTCTAATCTGTTTATTGTGCAGGTTTGAAGTATCTTCCCTGCTTCAGTACCTTGTATTTTAATGGATCACTGGATCCCAGATTTTTTTTACAAACCATGGTCTCAATGTACCCTCTCGGTTTCAAGGATTTAAGCACATGAAGGAAATTTCCAATCCAGCTGCTCCTTTAATTGCGTTAGCCTTATTTTATCTTTCTAACCAGCCTTTCATGTAGTCTGAAAATGTATGTCTATTATCTCTTCAGATTATTCAATTAAGTTAGTTAAACATAATTCACTTTGCGGAAATCTACACCGCATCAGCTCATTTTGGGAATTATACAATCCTGGATGGTGCAGCTGCATCATCAAAAACCCACCAGGATTTGGGTCAGTCGGTTCTTCATCCTGCCTCCGGACTTAAATTTCATAATGACAGAGAGGAGGCCATTCAGTCTATCGAGTCTATGTCAGCTCTCAGAATATTCCAATCAGTCTCAGTTCCCCATTTATTTTCGGTAACCTCTTCTCTCTCACGTGTTCATTGTCTCCACCCTGACTCTTTTGCCACTCGCCCACTCTAGGGGCATTTTACAGCAGCCAATTAGCCTACCAGCAAGTCTTTAGGATGAGGGAGGACCTGGAGAAAACCCACAGGCAAATTCCACAGAGACAGGAACTGAGTTCAGGGTGGAGCCCGAATCTCTGGGGCAGGGTAGCAATATACTGGAGTGACAATATTTAAGGGATTCAATCACCAAGATTATGAGGACCTACCGTTAGTCTATGACTTCCAACACAAAGAACAAATGGTTTTTTTTCAGTGACACAGCATAGTAATAGGCCCTCCCGGCTCAATGGGCCCACACTGCACAATTTCACCCATGTAACCAATTAACCTACTAACCCTTACACCTTTGGATGTTGGGAGGAAACTGGAGCACCCAGGGAAAACACATGCAGTCACTGGGAGAACATACAAATTCCTTATAAAGAGCAGCGGAATTGAACCATGGTCACCAGCTCCATAATAGCATTATGCTAACTGCTACGTTACCATGCTGCCCTGAATTAACTCATATTCCAAACGGCAGAATCCAGTTCCTTCAATTTTGGAGATAACACTCTAGCTGCTTACTATGGTGGGAGAGCCTAGGACCAGAATAGAGGAGCATCCTTTTAGGATGGAGATGAGGGGAATTTCATTAGCCAGAGAGTGGTGAATCTGTGGAATTTGTTGCCACAGATGACTGTGGAGGCCAATTCATTACATACTGTAAATTTAAGGCAGAGGTTGATAGATTCTTGATTGGTCAGGGCAGGAAGAGAATTAGGGAGAAGTTAGGAGATTGGAGCTGAGAGGAAAAATGGATCCTCCATGATGAAATGGCCTAATGGCCTAATTCTGCACCTATAACTTATGATCTAACAGTACCTGTAGGTCCAAATATCTTCTTCTTCGGCTGTCCATCAATCTCAATGTTGACTGAGGCCTGGGCAGGGTTGTATGGAAGACTGGCAGTTGCCCATGCTGCAAGTCTCCCCCCTCCACGCCACCGATGTTGTTCAAGGGAAGGGCACCAGGCCGATACAGCTTGGCACCGGTGTTGTCGCAGAGCAATGTGTGGTTAAGTGCCTTGCTCAAGGATACAACACGCTGCCTCAGCTGCGGCTCGAACTAGCGGCCTTCAGATCACTGGACCAATGCCCTAGCCAAGAAGCAGGCCTTTCGGGCCTTCTCAAAGCACCTGCAGACAGGAAATGGGTGTGATCACTTTACAAAAACACCATAAATATGTTGCACAGGTTCATCATTCAGTGTTTTTGAAACAGCTTAATCAAAACTGGCAGCTGAAGTATTCTCCTAGAATATCAATCTGAAATCAAAACAACAATTTCATGCAATTGTCTTCCATTGATCTGAAAAATGCATCATATTCCATTACAATAAAAAATAACTTTCAAATCCAAATGAAGGATGAACCTGTGAGCTGAATGTATAAAAATAAAAATGAATCATACTGCAGCATACCCCAGAAAACCATTTATCATACAAATACTGAACTTGAACCTGAAGAAGTTTCTGCCTTTTATTTTATATCCACATCTGAACTATTGCTGTTATATCTTGGCATAAGGGATGCAATATCATCTTTAGCCAAGGAGGTGGAGAAACAAACCAGCATCACGCACTCTGGGGATTTACAGCCGCAGTCTTTGCAGATGTTGGGTTTGTTATACTTTTTAAACTACCATTTCAAATAACACTTCACAGTACAAATAACTCATATTTTAAGAATTTGCAGAGAGCAGTACTTCTTCCCTTCATGTATGTATTGCTTTTAAAGGAAGTTTTAAATTTACTCTTTGTAATTCATCCTTTTAAACATAAAAGCCCTTAGCCCACAGCCTATTTGTGTAACGTAATTCATCTTTTCACTCAAACAGGTTGGAGTATGATAAATGCTTCACATTATGAAGTAAAGCATAGCCTAAGGGTTGGTCAAAAATTACATTAAAAGTGTTGCTGCCAGTGTTCTGCTAACATTAGGTTTGCCCTTCTGGCAAAATAAAAGCAAAAATCATCCAAGATAAAATAATTTAACTATTCCTTACTCACTGCCCATTACAACGCTAGCGTTTAGGGCAGCAATGAAGGTCCCCCATCTCTGTCTGAAGGATTCTTCATTGCTGTTTCCATAACAATTTGGTTTTGCCAGTCAGGGTTGTCAGCCCTGAGCTGAACCCCTGAACATGGAGGAGTGGGGGCCCCGCTCTTGCTCTGGCCTCTACACTTTGACCTGTTTGGCATGGGTGGCCATACCAAGAAGCAAAGTGCAAGGCCCTGACTCCAGAACATAGCTCTCTGGATCATTGAGGCACACAGGCCTCTAAACCCTACAGCTAGATGGACCACAGCTGTTTACCATTTACGTTAACGATTTGGATGAAGGCATAGAAAATAACATCAGCAAATTTGCTGATGATACTAAGCTGGGTGGCAGTGTGACATGTGATGAGGATGTTAGGAGAATTCAGGGTGACTTGGATAGGTTGGGTGAGTGGGCAGATACTTGGCAGATGGCGTTTAATGTGAATAAGTGTGAGGTTATCCACTTTGGGAGTAAGAACAGGAAGGCAGATTATTATCTGAAAGGTGTAGAGTTGGGTAAGGGAGAAATACAAAGAGATCTCGGAGTCCTTGTTCGTCAGTCACTGAAGGTGAATGAGCAAGTGCAGCAGGCAGTGAAGAAGGCTAATGGAATGTTGGCCTTTATTACAAAGGGAATTGAGTACAAGAGCAAGGAAATCCTATTGCATTTGTACAGAGCCCTGGTGAGACCACATCTGGAGTATTGTGTACAGTTTTGGTCTCCAGGGTTAAGGAAGGACATCCTGGCTGTAGAGGAAGTGCAGCGTAGATTCATGAGGTTAATTCCTGGGATGTCTGGACTGTCTTACGCAGAGAGGTTAGAGAGACTGGGCTTGTACACGTTGGAATTAAGGAGATTGAGAGGGGATCTGATTGAAACATATAAGATTATTAAGGGATTGGACAAGATAGAGGCAGGAAATATGTTCCAGATGCTGGGAGAGTCCAGTACCAGAGGGCATGGTTTGAGAATAAGGGGTAGGTCATTTAGGACAGAGTTAAGGAAAAACTTCTTCTCCCAGAGAGTTGTGGGGGTCTGGAATGCACTGCCTTGGAAGGTAGTGGAGGCCAATTCTCTGGATGCTTTCAAGAAGGAGCTAGATAGGTATCTTATGGATAGGGGAATCAAGGGATTTGGGGACAAGGTAGGAATTGGGTATTGATAATAATTGATCAGCCATGATCTCAAAATGGCGGTGCAGGCTCGAAGGGCCGAATGGTCTACTTCTGCACCTATTGTCTATTGTCTATAAGGTTTTGGTCCTCTTGGAGGTAACTATTCCTGGTAGCAATAAAAAGAGTGCAGAAGGGATTTACCAAGGTGTTGCCTGGAATGTAGGACTGAGGAAGGAAGGGAAAAGAGGGGTGATTTATAAAGGTTGAGAAAATTATGTCAGGCAGAGAAAGGGTAGATGGTCAATATCTTATTTCCCTGAAGTAGTCCAGAACTAACAGGCATAGGTTAAGGGTGAGCAGGGAATTTAAAGCAGTTTTCACACAGAAGATGGTGGTTATAAGGAATGGTTTGCCAGAAAGCAAGTGGCATTAGGAGAAGGGGAAGCCCTGGCTCAAGGCTACTAACTGTGCACACCATCACTGAAAGTTGATGAATTCTTTTGACATTCACAAGCACTCAAAATCACTCAGGACTTGTCAAAGCAAAAAACCTTCAAAAAAATCAAAGCTTGCACTTTTTTAAAGACTTACACAGTGAACGGTAGGACTCTGAGGCATGCCTTGGTACAATGGGCCTTGGGAATACAGGTCCATAATTTCTTGAAAGTGGCATCACAGGTAGATAGAATTGTAAAGAGAGCTTTTGGCATGTTGTCCTTCATAAATCAGGGCACTGAGTGAAAGAGTTAGCATGTTTTGATGAAGTTGTATAAGGCGCTGGTGCCGCTGAATTTAGAGCATTATGTGCAGTCCTGGTCACTTACCTACAGGAGAGTTATCAGTAAGATTACAGAGGAAATTTAAAAGGATGCTGCCAGGACTTGAATTCTGTTTCACAGGGAAAGGTTAAATAGGTTAGGACTTCATTCCCTAGACATAGGAGAACGAGGAGGTTATACAAAATTATGAAGGGTATAGATAGGGTGAATGCTTCCAGGCTTTTTCTCTTCAGATTGGGTGAAAGTGGAATATTTAAGGGGAGCCAGTGGGGGAACTTCTTCACTCAGAGGGTGGTACAATGTGGAACGATTTGTCAGCAGAAGTCATAAATATGTATTCACTTGTAACGTTTAAGAGAAGTTTGGATGGATGTGGTACACGTACAGGTGGATGAGCAGAGGCAGAAGATCAAGTTGGCATAGATTAGATAGGGTGACGAGCCTGTCTCTATGCTGTAGTACTCTATAACTTCATACAAACATTCAAAGTACATTTATTATCAAAGGATTTATAAATTATACAACCTTGAGATTTGTCTGCTTACAGGCAGCCACAACTATAACCTATAACCATTGCCTTGGTTATATGTAGAGCAGATTAACCCAAATGAATCAAACCCAACACCAGCTGGCCCCACAGCAGTTTGGGAAGAGTCTTGAGTACTGTTTGCAAGTACAAAGGATCAAGCATTTTGCTCTGGTTAAACCCTAGAAAGGGTGAAATATTATAGCAGGTTGCATTTCTGAAGGCTCACATCTTGAGGGCAGCAACTAATGTTTAGAAAATTTGAGAGGATGTGGTTTGGTTGAAAGGTATAAGATCTTGAGAGAGAGTCTAGAACTATGGATTCACTTTCTTAAACAAAGATGAAGCAAAATTTTGCATTTAAAGAGTTGAGGCATCTTTGAATCTGTCTCCCTCAAAGGGCAGTGGAAGTAGAGTCTTCAGATACCTTTAGGGCAGAGTGCAATGGATTCTTGATAAGCAAGGGGTGAAAGGTTATTTGGGTAGATGGGAATGTCGATTTGTGAATACAGATCAAGAATGGCATTTTTAAATGGCAGAACAGGACTGAGGGGCCAAGTGGACCACTTCTGTTTTTAATTTATATGGTCATATGCAAACAACTGTAATGTAAAATCGGGTTCGCAGTTCTGGCAAGTGAGACAGAAAACACTGTCTGTGAATAAGTATATTAATAATTTATTTACAAACAGTAAACATTTGATCAAACATTCACGTTCCCCAAGTTACAGAAACTACAAAGCTGAATATTCAACAAACATGCACACATAGAGCATAACTTCCCGATGATCATGTGCACTGCTTGCCTTAAACAAAGGAAGAGGGAGATAGAACTTCCCATAAGTGCTCTCAATATACCCAGGATATTTGAAACTGGACACCAGGCAGCTAACCAATGGGAAAAACAGCTGCAGTTTCTAAACTAACCAATGATGATGGAAGCGACTTTGGATGATCAGAATAAGCCACGCCCCCCACAGGACACTACCCCTTGAATGTTGCGAATGTGATGATCCAACCTTCAGACCGGTATGACTCTTGCAAACTCCCGACTTCACTACATATAAAACACCAAAGTACAATACCCAGTATTGTAAACCCAATAGTCACCCCCAGTACACTACAGTAGGTTAACAGCCTCCCTGTGCCCCAAAAGGGCACCAGCCCCACCCTGGAGTGTAATAGCCAATGAACTGTCCCCCACTTAATCTCATACACCTGACACTCGGATATGATCAGGCAGGTGAGTGATGTTACTCGACCTGCCAGGAATGTAGGTGCAGCATTCTTCACCAACAACAGTACAAGTGCCAACTTCCTTTGTGAGCAGGTAGTTAAGGTAATCAAAATCAGTTCCACTGGACAGACTGGCCACACCATGCTAAGAAAGGCTATCACTCAAAACCTTCCTTCCTTTGCAATAGCCCTCTTACCGACCAGCATGGACAAGGTGCTCGTCCAGGGCACTGGGGAAGCAGACATACGGCACCACATATCAACCGCACCACCCTGTGGTACATATCCAGTACCACCCAGCGTTCAACAAGTGCCTATCATAACACCATTTGGCATAGACACTGCCATCCCAGGATACTGCTCCTAACACATTTGCCATCCACCTTGCACCTTGTACCTGTACTCAACGTACCACCCACACCAACACTCTGTCAGGTGGCAAAATCACTTTATGGTCAGGACATTCCAATTCAACATAGGGAAACACTAACCCTTAAAGTACTTACTTCACCAGGGCTATTAAGGCTCGAGTCCCTTAAGGCTGTTACAATGGCCATATAACCATATAACAATTACAGCACAGAAACAGGCCATCTTGGCTCTTCTAGTCCATGCCGAACACTTACTCTCACCTAGTCCCACTGACCTGCACTCAGCCCATAACCCTCCATTCCTTTCCTGTCCTATACTCAATGCTCTGATTTATAATGGCCAGCATACCAAAAGCTTTCTTCACTACTCTATCCACATGAGATTCCACCTTCAGGGAACTATGCCCCATTATTCCTAGATCACTCTGTTCTACTGCATTCTTCAATGCCCTACCATTTACCATGTAAGTCCTATTTTTGATTATTCCTACCAAAATGTAGCACCTCACACTTATCAGCATTAGACTCCATCTGCCATCTTTCAGTCCACTCTTCTAACTGGCCTAAATCTCTCTGCAAGCTTTGAAAACCTATTTCATTATCCACAACACCACCTATCTTAGTATCATCTGCATACTTACTAATCCAATTTACCACCCCATCATCCAGATCATTAATGTATATGACAAACAACATTGGACTCAGTACAGATCTCTGAGGCATACCACTAGTCACCAGCCTCCAACCTGGCAAACAGTTATCCACCATTACTCTCTGGCATCTCCCATCCAGCCACTGTTGAATCCATTTTATTACTTCAATATTAATACCTAATGATTGAACCTTCCTAACTAACCTTCCATGTGGAAACTTGTCATAGGCCTTACTAAAGTCCACATATACAACATCCACTGCTTTACCCTCGTCAACTTTCCTAGTAACCTCTTTAAAAAATTCAATAATATTTGTCAAACATGACCTTCCATGCACAAATCCATGTTGACTGTTCCTAATCAGACCCTGTCTATCCAGATAATTATATATACCATCTCTAAGAATACTTCCCATTAATTTACGCACAACTGGTGTCAAACTTACAGGTCTATAATTGCTAGGTTTACACTTAGAACCCTTTTTAAGCAATGGAACAACATGAGCAATATTCCAATCCTCCAGCACCATCCCCGTTTCTAATGACATTTGAAATATTTCTGTCAGAGCCCCTGCTATTTCTACACTAACTTCCCTCAAGGTCCTAGAGAATATCCTGTCAGGATCTGGAGATTTATCCACCTTTTCATTCCTTTAAAGCGCCAGTGCTTCCTCCTCTTTAATTGTCATAGTTTCCATAACTTCCCTACTTGTTTCCTTTACCTTACACAATTTAATATCCTTCTCCTTAGTGAATACCAAAGAAAAGAAATTGTTCAAAATCTGCCCTATCTCTTTCGACTCCACACATAGCTGTCCACCCTGATTCTCTAAGGGACCAATTTTATCCCTCACTATCCTTTTGCTATTAATATAGCTGTAGAAACCCTTTGGATTTACTTTCACCTTACTTGCCAAAGCAACCTCGTATCTTTAGCTTTTAGCTTTTCTAATTTCTTTCTTAAGATTCTTTTTACATTCTTTATATTCCTCGAGCACCTAATTTACTCCATGCTGCCTATATTTATTGTAGATATCTCTCTTTTTCCAAACCAAGTTTCCAATATCCCTTGAAAACCACGGCTCTCTCAAACTTTTAACCTTTCCTTTCAACCTAACAGGAACATAAAGATTCTGTACCCTCAAAATTTCACCTTTAAATGACTGCCATTTCTCTATTACATCCTTCCCATAAAACAAATTGTCCCAATCCACTCCTTCTAAATCAATTTGCATTTCCTCAAAATTAGCCTTTCTCCAATCAAAAATCTCAACCCTGGGTCCAGTCCCATCCTTCTCCATAATTATATTGAAACTAATGGCATTGTAATCACTGGACCCGATGTGCTCCCCAACACATACCTCTGTCACCTGACCTATCTCATTCCCTAACAGGAGATCCAACACTGCCCCTTCTCTAGTTGGTACCTCTATGTATTGCTGCAAAAAACTATCCTGCACTCATTTTATAAACTCCAAACCAATGCAGCCTTTTACAGCATGGGTTTCCCAGTCTATGTGTGGAAAGTTAAAATCTCCCACTATCACAATCCTGTGCTTACTACAAATATCTGCTATCTCCTTGCAAATTTGCTCCTCCAATTCTCGCTCCCCATTAGGTGGTCTATAATACACCCCTATAAGTTTTACTACACCTTTCCCATTCCTCAATTCCATCCAAATAGCCTCCCTAGACGAGCCCTCTAATCTATCCTGCCAGAGCACCGCTGTAATATTTTCTCTGACAAGCAATGCAACACCTCCCCCTCTTGTCCCTCCGATTCTATCACACCTGAAGCAACGAAATCCAGGAATATTTAGTTGCCAATCACACCCCTCCTGCAACCATGTTTCACTAATAGCTACAACATCATATTTCCAGGTATCAATCCATGCTCTAAGCTCATCCACCTTTCTTACAATGCTCCTAGCAGTAAAATAAATGCATTTAAGAAATTCTCCACCTCTTCCTCTCTGTTTATCTCTAACAGTACAAAGAACTTTACTGTCTTCTTTTTCTTCCTTCTCCCATACATCTGTTCCTACACTCTGGTTCCCCTCCCCTGTATCTAGTTTAAATCCACTGGACCCTCTTTAGCAAACCCACCTGCAAGAATATTTGTCCCCCTGCAGTTCAGATGTAAACCATCCCGCCGGAACAGGTCCCACCTTCCCTGGAAAAATGCCCAATTATCTATAAACCTGAAGCCCTCCCTCCTGCACCATGTCTTCAGCCACGTGTTGATCTGCACTATCTTACTATTTCTAAACCCACCTGCACGTGGCACTGGTAGCAATCCTGAGATTGCTATCCTGAAGGTCCTCACCTTTAACTTGGCACCTAACTCCCTAAACTCACCTTTCAGGACCTCCTCACTCTTCCTACCCACATCATTGGTCCCTACATGGACCACGACATCGGGCTGCTCACCCTCCCTCTTGAGAATACTGAGAACTCGATCCAAGATATCACGGACCCTTGCACCAGGGAGGCAATAGACCATCCGGGATTCTCGATCTCTTCCACAGAACCTCCTATCTGTCCCCCTAACTATCGAATCCCCTATCACTACTGCTCTCCTCTTTTCCCTCCTTCCCTTCTGAGCTGAGGGTCCAGTCTTGGTGCCAGAGATGCAACTACTGCAACTTGTCCCTGGTAGGTCGTCCCCACCAACAGTATCCAAAACGGTATACTTATTGTTGATGGGAACGGCCACAGGGGTGCTCTGCTCTTTCTGTCTATTCCCCTTCCCTCTCCTGACAGTCACCCAGCTACCTGTCTCCTGACTCTTAGGGGTGACTATCTCCCTGTAACTCCTGTTTATTTCTGCCTCTGCCTCCCGAATGATCCGAAGTTCATCCAGCTCCAGCTCCAGTTCCCTAACACAGTTTGTCAGGAGCTGCAGCTGGATGCACCTTTTGCAGGTGTAGTCATCAGGGACAGCTGTGCTCGCCCTGACTTCCCACATACTGCAAACGGAGCACTCAACTGCCCTAACTGCTGCCCTAACTACTCTAGTTTGAGGTTGGCTGGAATGACTACCCCATCTCAGCTTCCCCAAACCAGAATGCTGAAAAACGCGAGGCCAGATAATTTCCCCCCAGCAGTCTTTTTCCTTGTCAAAGGGATCAATATCAGTGACATCCCTTCTGCGATGTAGTAAGGAGTCATACAAATTCAGCATTCTGACCCGTTGGTTCAGTGTGCATATTCAAACACCATCCCCAGGAATGTATCACTGGATACCCCACCACAAATCAGCATCCACCACTTTGCCACTCTGCAATGGAGGGAGATACAATTGCACTCCCTCCTGGTTAGTACAGAGATGTGTAACCGATGCTGTATCAATTTCTAGGCTCTGCGTCCTGGTGTTCAAGAAAGTTCCTGGCAATTTATTACTACAGGTGACTACAATATCAGGAGATGTTTTGTGACATCAGTCCAAATCTGCCCATTAAAACACTGAACTTCACTGCTATTTCATTTCAATGAAATACTTGTCTTCTTGCACTGCTGCAGGGGCAAGGTGACCCACTTGTAATGCTAAAACACTCTCTTCAGAGCTGATTTTTGTAATGAGACTTTGAAAGCAAAGGTTATCAATTTTGTGCGCATTAAAAATATTTTTTTAAAGCCCTAGGATTAAAGTTGTTTTTAGTTTCTGCTAAGTAGCTTATTATCAAAATTATTAATTAATATAATAACTTATTTTACTAATCCAAAGCCTGATCTTCTGTTGGATCCTTCACACTGGATCAATATCTGGAAGCCTGTGTGGCGGTTAGGGTGCAACACATTTTCCACGATAAAAGAAACACTGTACAGGCTTTTTCCAATCTACAATGTGAATATCAGGATCTTCATGGAAATTTCCAACAGTGACAGATCTGAATGCTGCTCTCCAATGAGATTTAGAGGAAGATGTTGCTTCCTGCTCAGCATTGCCCTTATGTCAGCTGTAGGGTCATCAGCCAGGATCCACCACTCATTGATGTTTCACTCCCTTCGCCCTGGTACATCTCCTGGTGGTGGAGCAGTGGCAGGGACCTAATACAGCTCAGGAACTAAGACAACTTAACCTCAACATTGCAATCCTGAGTGAAACACCGGATGCAGGAGATGGCCAGTTTATAGAACAAGGCTTTGGGGGTACGTTTGAAGAGCAAAGCCACCTCCATGCAGAGAGCCACATCATCAATAAGAGGCTATCAAAACAATAGGCCTATATGTGTGACAATGTGGAGTTTGGAAGCCAATATTATTCACTGGAAGTTTTAATTTCATGTTTGCAGTGTCAGCTATCAGAATATCGAAATGCAACAGCAGCTGAGGTCAATGATAAACCTAGCATTTTATTTATGACTATCCCAATTACTTAACTTTTCAGAGAAATTTCAATGTAAGTAGTTAATTAAAGTACAAGGTCCATGGCATTGTGACTGAGAGATGAAGAGATCATTTTTATCGTATAAGAGATCTGTGGAAGAGTCTTACACCAGCCGAGTAGAAATTACATTTGAGCCAGGTGATATGTGTTCTCTGGCTTTCATATCTTCTGCCTAATGGGAGTGGGAGGGGTGGGAATATATTGGCTTCTTTGCTGAAGCAGTGGGAACTGTAGATACGGTTAATGGAGGGGAGGCAGGGTTCATGATAAACTGGCTTATGTTCACAATTTCTCCTGGTTTTGGACAGAGCAGTAGGATGCATCCTATAATCTACAAAAATGGTGAGAGTCATTGGGGATGTGCCAAATTTCCATAGACTTCTTGGTGTGCTTTCATAGTCATGTCCTGAACCAGGACACATTGATGCTGATATTTACACATAGGAACTTGAAGCTCTCAGCCACTGATGCAGACAGACATGTACTCCAACCCACTTCCTAGAGTCAATGACCAACTCTTTTGTTTTGCCGAAATTAAAGAAGTTGTATTGACACCAAGCCAGTAGCCTCATTATCTCCATCGCATACTCCGTCTCATCATTGTTTGAGATCTGGCCCACTGCACTGGTGTCATCTGCAAATTTGTAAATGGAGTTAGAGCAGTGGTGAGTCTTCCTGCATGGACTGTGGATCCTCATCTTCAAGACAAAGTTGGGTGGATATTTAGATGTTAAAGATGGAAGAACGGTCATTGATTTGAAACATTGACTATTTCTCTTTCCACAGATGCTGTGTGACTGGCTGAGTTCTTCTAGCATTTCTCTTTTTTGTTTCACCTTTCAGTAGCTGCTGTTTTGCTTTGTAATAATAGATATGAGGTTAGTGCAGGAAAAATGCACAGAGGTAAAAGATCACGATCGATCTTGTTGAAGGGGTGGAGGAGCCAAATGGCTTCGTCCTCTTACAAAAGTATCTAACACTTAAGATAAGTCTTAAAAGTTTTTTAAATTTTTAAAAAAGTTTTTGGTGGAGAAAGTAACTTAATGCTCTGCATTTGTCCATCTAAATCTTTTCAAAGGTGCCTTTCAGGAATACAGGAAAACACGGGTATTTGCAGAGGGGAGCCAAACGCAATGGTTAAGAACTATGACTGCAAAGATTCACTGAAAAGTGTCAGATTGTTGAAGAAAGGTGGAGAGTGTGTTGGTGACCTCCGTATGACCTTTGAGAGGCTATCTGCCCACTGACTACTATGTCCTTCACTAAAGGAGGAATTTCTTTAGACAGAATGTGGTAAATCTGTGGAGTACGTTGTCACAGACAGCTGTGGAAGCCAAATCACTGGGTATCTTTAAAGCAGAGGTTGAAAGGTTCTTGATTAATAAGGGTGTCAAAGATTATGAGCAGAGACCAGGAGAATGGTCTTCAGAAGGATAATAAACCAGCCATAATGAAATGTTGGAACAGATTCAATGTGCTGAATGGCCAAATTTGGATCCTATATTTTATGGTAATATGATCGTATGCACCATTTGACTTGAGAGCTTCCAGTCTATGATTGTCAGGAATGGGGACAGGATTGGACCCAAATGTAAGATGCAGACACTGAAGTACTAGGGGTAGGACAGGATGGGGATGCCATGGCATGCAAGGGGTAAGTAAGGCAGGTGGAGCTGGATCCCAGAGTTCAGACAAGGCAGGGCAGGAGGATCCCAGAGTTCGGACGAGGCAGGGCAGGAGGATCCCAGAGTTCGGACGAGGCAGGGCAGGAGGATCCCAGAGTTCGGACGAGGCAGGGCAGGAGGATCTCAGAGTTCGGACGAGGCAGGGCAGGAGGATCTCAGAGTTCGGACGAGGCAGGGCAGGAGGATCTCAGAGTTCGGACGAGGCAGGGCAAGAGGATCCCAGAGTTCGGACGAGGCAGGGCAGGATTCCTCATGGTGGGCCACATGGATCCTGGGCAGAGCCGTCTCCCAGACAACTGGGCAGGTGCAGGGCACAACCCTTAGGAACCAATAGGTGGAAAGGGCAGAAACCCCCACCGGCCAGCAGCAATCCAGCCGGACCTGCCCGACAGAGGTAACGGATAGGAAGGGGCAGAACCCCCGCCAGGCAGCAGCAGTCCAGCCGGACCTGCCCAACAGAGGCAACAGGTAGGTAGGGGCAAAACCTCCACCGGGCAGCGGCAGTCCAGCCAGACCTCCCCGACAGAGGCAAGGGATCAGAAGGAAGCTGGGTCCAGGGTGAGCAGCAGGACTACCGTGATACACCAGTAAATTGGGAAAGGCAACCGACAGCGTGGCAGCGCGAGCAAGGAGAATAAGGCAGAACAGCGGGACCAGCGCACAGGAGAGAAGCAGGGGAACAAGACCAACCAGATAGAGCATATACAGAACAGGCCGGCAACCAGGGCAGAACAGGATACAGACAGGATTCAGAGCCAGCAGCCCAGGTACAGAGCAGGTTAAACCAGCTTCAAAGCAGGACAACATCACAACTAGGCTCCGTCCCTGAGCCCCTTATAAACACCTGCCCCCTAATAGGCAACAGGTGTACCTCCTTAAGCCAAGATGATCCAATGGCTCCGTGTGACAGGAGGGCTGGCTGCAAGGCCCGGAGTCCGGAGTCCGCGGACCGGAGCAAGACCCGGAAGGCGGTTCCAGACCGGACCCCAACAATGATTACCTTGTCTATTCAATCAAGAGTCAACTCTGTCTGCAAAATAAGGCTGTGTGGTCCATAAACCACCACCTTGTAAATCTGCACAGATTTCACAGATAAAGGCATTAAGGCTGTTCTTGAGCAGAGTAGATTTGTGGCTTAATCCGTCATTCAATCATGGGCTGATCCAATTCTTCCAGTCATCCCCACTCCCCTGCCTTCTCCCCATTCCCTTTGATGTCCTAGCTAATCAAGAACCTATCTATCTAGGCCTTAAATGCACCCAATGATGGCCTCCACAGCCACTCGTGGCAACAAATTCCACAGATTTACCACGCTCTGACTGAAGTAATTTCTCCTCAACTCTGTTCTAAATGGATGCCCTTCAATCCTGATGTCGTGCCCTCTTGGCTTAGGCTCCCCTACCATGGAGAGTCTAGGACAAGACCTCTTGAGTCAATAGGCAAATTGCAGCAGATATAACCATATAACAATTACAGCACGGAAACAGGCCATCTCGGCCCTTCTAGTCCATCCCGAACGCTTACTCTCACCTAGTCCCACCGACCTGCACTCAGCCCATAACCCTCCATTCCTTTCCTGTCCATATACCTATCCAATTTTTTTTTTAAATGACAAAATCGAACCTGCCTCTACCACTTCTACTGGAAGCTCGTTCCACACAGCTACCACTCTCTGAGTAAAGAAGTTCCCCCTCGTCTTACCCCCAAACTTTTGCCCCTTAACTCTCAACTCATGTCCTCTTGTTTGAATCTCCCCTACTCTCAATGGAAAAAGCCTATCCACATCAACTCTATCTATCCCCCTCATAATTTTAAATACCTCTATCAAGTCCCCCCTCAGCCTTCCACGCTCCAAAGAATAAAGACCTAACTTGTTCAACCTTTCTCTGTTACTTAGGTGCTGAAACCCAGGTAACATTCTAGTAAATCTCCTCTGTACTCTCTCTAATTTGTTGACATCTTTCCTATAAGGTACAGGTCCTTGTTTAGGCAGGAGCTGATTTTGACCATGACCAACCTCTCAAAGCACTTCATCACAGTAGATGTGAGTGAAACAGGGTGGTAGTCACTGAGGCAGCTCACCCTGCTCTTCTTGGGCACTGGTATGATTATCACCCTTTTGAAGCAGATGGGAAGCCCTGACTGCAGCAGTGAGAGATTGAAGATGTCCTTCAACACTCCTGCCATTTGGTTGGATGGCAAAAGGCCTATGGACCAATCCTCAAAAGGTGATCCCTGAAGAAGACAGCATCCATCATTAAGGACCCTTGCCATCCGGGATATGCACTCTTCTCCTTACTACCATCAGTGGGAGACACAAGAGCCTGAAGACATGCACTGAAAGTTTTAGGAACAGCTTCTTCGTCTATGCCATCAAATTTCCAAACAGGCCATGAATTCACTATTCCTTTTCTGCTCTTTTTTAAAAATATTTTTATTGTAACTCACAGTAATTTTATGTCTTGTACTGTACTGCTGACGCAAATCAACCAATTTTATGACATATGTCAGTAATAATAAATCTGATGCTGACTCTGATTCTGGAAAATTGAGGCAATTAATGCTTCAATGCCAGAGTCAAGGGAGCAGCTTTTAAAGCGATTATCTCACTTTTAAGCTTTCAAAACCCCTCAATCTGCCATTTCATAGAAACATAGAAAACCTACAGCACAATACAGGCCCTTCAGTCCACAAAGTTGTGCCAAACATGTCCCTACCTTACAAATTACTAGGGTTACCTATACCCTCTATTTTTCTAAGACCCATGTACCTATCCAAAAGTCTCTTAAAACACCCTATTGTATCCGCCTCCACCACTGTTGCCAATGGCCCATTCCACGCACTCACCACTCTCTGAGTAAAAAAACATACCCCTGACATCTCCTCTGTACCTACTCCACAGCACCTTAAACCTGTGTCCTCTCGTGGCAACCATTTCAGCCCTGGGAAAAAGCCTCTGACTATCCACATGATCAACGCCTCTCATCATCTTATACACCTCTATCAGGTCACCTCCCATCCTCTGTCGCTCCAAGGAGAAAAGGCCTAGTTCACTCAACCTGTTTTCATAAGGCATGCTCCCCAATCCAGGCAACATCCTTCTTTCAAACCATTGAGCAAAGTTCCGTGGCTTTCTTCCTTGGACTCCTGCTGTCACCATGGAGACGGTTACATGACATAAGGTGGAGGGTAGAGAAAGTGTTGTGTCTGCGCACAACTACATATATATTAAATAAAAAACACGCACGCGGGAGACGGCTTTAACTGGTGTATTCACATTGCAGCAACAGAGAGAGCGAGAGAGAGAGAACAACGCACGTGCGTGGACAACAGCTCATGCGCAGGCAGCAGATCAATACATAATGCTGGGGGGGGCATTGCCCTAAAAGAAATAGATCCATACATTACAGAAAGTATTAACTGGGGAAATGTGGGGAAATAAATTGACCTGATTTTTTTTAAATGAAGGTAAGAATATTTTTCAGGCACTGCTGTAGATAGCCATCTATGAAAAGCAATGCACAGAAATTCAGGTGTGAGAGGGTTGGTTTAGAATGACAAACCAACGTGGAGGTCTGCGTGCTAGGCTAAGGCTAAATCCACACTGGCCGGTGCTACCTAGTATCGTCCTTGCCAATGTTCGGTCTCTGACGAACAAGCTGGACGAACTAAGGACTTGGACCCTCACACAATAGAAGGCTTATGGATTACAACGTTATGTTTTTTACGGAGACGTGGCTAGTGAGTGAAGTCCCAACCGACGTGGTGGAACTGGAAGGGCGCACGGTCTGCAGGGCTGACAGAGCTGCACCAGCGACAGGTAAAAGTAGGGGAGGTGGTTTATGCATCTACGTGAATCGAGCATGGTGCACTAACTCTATCATTGCTGACACTTATTGCTCTGCTCATCTGGAATACCTGATTGTTAAGTGCAGACCTTTTTATCAACCGTGAGAGTTTACATGCGTCATTGCTGTCGCAGCGCGTGTTCCAGCGGATGCTAATGCTAAAGTAGCCATGAAAGCCCTCAGTGCCGCTATTAGCAAGCTGCAGACATCGCATCCAGACAGAGCCTTTATTGTCGCTGGGGACTTTAATCATTGCAACCTACGTACCGTGCTTCCAAGATTTTACCAAAATGTATCATGCACCACAAGGAGAAATAAAACCTTAGATCACGTCTACACAAATGTGGCTGACGCTTACAAAGCCACTACCCTCCCCCACCTGGGACAGTCCGACCATCTTTCATTGTTTCCGCTTCGCCAGTATAGCCCGGTCGTTAAACGTGTGAAACCACAATGAAGACTATTAAGATCTGGCTGGAGGGTGCTGACTCTGCTCTTCAGCACCAATTCCAGCTCACAGACTGGAGTGTGTTTGCTGCCCGTGACACCACAGACTCTCAGATTAATATTGACCTATATACCAACTCTGTCCTTGAGCACATCAACACGAGTATAGACAGAGTGACATCACAAAAACAAAGAAAAGTTTTCCCCAACCAGAAACCATGGATGAACAGAGAGGTTCGCCTCCTGCTCAAAGCCAGAGATTCAGCCTTCAGGTTTGGAGACCGGGAGGCTTACAGCTCAGCCAGGGCCAACCTGAGGAGGGGAATCTCTCAGGCTAAACACACATACAAACATAGAATCGAGGAGTATTTCTACTCCTCAGACCCCCAGCGCATGTGGTATGGCATACAGGTCATTACAGACTTCAGACCACCTAGTACTGTGCCCCCTTCCAGCTCTGCTCCCCTCCCTGATGAGCTCAATTACTTCTACGCTCGCCTTGACCGAGAGAACAAGGAGGTCACCCTCAAAGTGGATCTCCCACCTGGTGAACTGCCTCTCTCACTTTCCACCTCCGATGTTTGCGCCACCCTGAGCAGGGTGAATGTACGGAAGGTAGCTGGTCCGGATGGAATACCTGGCCGTGTGCTCAGGGTCTGTGCAGGGCAGTTGGCCGGGGTCTTCACGGACATTTTCAATCTGTCCCTGGCCCAGACAGTTCTCCCCACAAGCTTCAAGATCGCCACCAACGCGCCAGTGCCGAAGCATTCCCCTGCCACGGGCCTGAATGACTTCCGCCCAGTGGCACTCACCCCCATCATTGCACAGTGCTTTGAGAGACTGGTTCTATCACATCTGAAATCCTGTCTGCCCACTACCCTGGACCCCCCTCAATTTGCCTATCGCACCAACAGGTCAACAGAGGACACCATCTCCACAGCACTTCACTCTGCCCTGACCCACCTGGACAGCCCCAACTCTTACGTCAGAATACTGTTCATTGACTTTAGTTCAGCATTCAATATTGTGACCCCCTCCAAGCTGATCGTCAAACTTCGCCAGCTTGGTATCAGCTCATCCCTCTGCAATTGGACCTTAGACTTTCTAACTAACAGACCCCAATCTGTTAAGTTAGACAACCTCTCCTCCTCCACTCTCACCCTGAACACCAGCGTGCCTCAAGGCTGTGTGCTGAGCCCTCTTCTGTACTCCCTTTTCACCTGTGACTGCGTTCCTGTACATGGTTCTAACTCCATAATCAAGTTTGGAGACACGGTGATTGGCCTGATCAGAGGTGATGACAAGACGGCCTACAGGGATGAGGTCCAGCACCTGGCCACATGGTGTTCCAACAACAACCTGGCCCTTAACACCCAGAAGACCAAGGATATCATTGTGGACTTCAGGCATGCTAGGAGCCACACTCACGTCCCCATCTACATCAAATGAGCTGTAGTGGAGCGTGTATCAAGCTTCAAATTCCTTGGTGTTCACATTTCCGAGGATATCACCTGGTCCCTGAACTCCTCCATCCTGATCAAAAAAGTGCAACAGCGTCTTTATTTCCTGCAGAGCATCAAGAAAGCTCACCTCTGTCCTAGGATACTGACGGACTTTTACCGCTGTTCCATTGAGAGCATACTCACCAAATGCATCTCAGTGTGGTATGGCAATTGTCCCGTACTGGACTGCAAAGCTCTCCAGCACGTGGTGAAAACTGCCCAGCGGATTATCGGCACCCAATTGCCCACCATTGAGAACATCTACCGTAAACGCTGCCTGGGCAGGGTGAAAAGCATTATCAAGGATGCATCTCACCCTAACCATGGACTTTTTACTCTCCTCCCATCCAGTAGGCGCTACAGGAACCTCCGCTCACACACCAGCAGGCACAGGAAGAGCTTCTTCCCTGAGGCTGTGACCCTGCTGAACCTCACATCACAGCGCTAAGCAGTATTGCACCCATATTGTACTGTCTCAGTACTTTTATATTTGTGTGCTGCAGCACTTACTTTTTATTCGCAGTTATTTTGTAAACAACACTATTCTTTGTATTTCTGGTTAGATGCTAACTGCATTTCATTTGGCTTTGTATCTGTACTTGGCACAATGACAATAAAGTTGAATCTAATCTAATCTAATCAAAACAAAGTGGCCCAGCTGATAGAGGGGCTACCTCACATCTCCATCAACTAAGATTCAAGTGCTCTGGTTTCCTACAACTTCATGCTGATTATAGATTAACTGATTGTTGTGTTCTTTATACGTATCGTGGGTTTCTAATGACGAATCATATTCTGGAAGAACATAACTAGAACTTTTATTTAACAGCAAACAGCAACCACGTTCCAACCCTGCCAGCTTCTAGATCATTCTTTCACTTCTTTGCATGCTCAGAATTCTGTTCAATCACTTTCTTATATCACCACATCTTCCCTTCCTTAAAAAGAAAAACGATTAGCAACATTAATCAAAACAAATGCATAATTTAACATGTCTCTATCAGTCTCTCTGGGGGTTTACAAACACAAATAGACCTTCTAAGTGGTTCACACAGTTCTTGAGTTTTGTTGTTATTTTCATGTTTCGTCTGGTCTGCATCAGTTAACGGAAACTCTGAAGTTGGCTCGTTCTTGATGTCTTTGAGAAGAAATCGCAATTCATTCATTAACTGTGTAATCTCTTTTTTATGCTGAGACTTCAACATTTCAATAAAACTTCTCAATTCCTTCACTTGTGCTTTCACTTTTTCAATTGCATTCTGATTCTCATCACTCTTTGGCTTCAGATCAGTATTGTACTGTAGCGGCAAGTTTGGTTCTGGCGCCAATGCTTTGTCAGGTGCTGGTAACAAAGGGATGGTCTGGGAGCTTTCTTCATGACTTCTTTTACTTTTGCCGTGTTGGAATCAAATTCTGTTCTCTCTTGCTCTTTCATCAAGTCACTGTATTCTGACTCTGTGTCGCTGTCCAGGACTAAGACTCTTTTCACCAAATTCAGTCTCTCACAGGCAGATAAACCAAGTATTGGACTGTACATTTTTTGGCACCACCACAAAAGAAAGCGGGTGCTCAATATTTTTGTGTGATACCTTTGCCACACATGTTCCTTTAACTGGAATGTCTGCACCTGAATACCCAGTCACTTTTATATTTGTCTGCTGTAACTTTGGTCTTGGCTTTAATGCATTAAACTCAGATTCTGCAAGAACATTTACTTGTGCTCCAGTATCAAGTTTAAACTGAATAATTTTCTGGTTCACTTGCCATGGTATAGTCCAGTCATTCTTATTTTGTTTGCTTTCACAAAGCATGTCTATATAAAGCTCCTCACGTTCATTTTCAAGCATTGCATTTTCGTATTTTATTTCCTTTCTACTTCTGCAACAATGTGAAAAATGATTACTGTTACCGCAGTGAGTGCACATTCACCCATATGCTAGACACTTTTTAGGTCGGTGCTCCCACCCACAGCGATCACAAAGTTTTTTTCTTTCAGATGATGTCTTGCTCTGTCGGTTTCATTGCTGTTTTATTAATTTTTCTAACATGTTTGCGGTTATTCACAGTGTGTACGCTGCAGTTCTCAATAAAAAGCTTGTTAGCCTGTGACTTTACGGTTCCAAAGCTTTGCAGAGAATCAGAGCTTCTTCCAAATTTGCATCTACTTCTTTTAAGAGTATTTCTCTCAGAGCATTGTCCAGAATGCCACAAACAACTCTGTCTTTAATGAGAGAGTCTGTGAGCTCTGCAAACTCGCACGTTTTACTGTGGTGTCTCAACTCGGTAACAAATTGAGCACACTGACTGGCACATGTTCAGGGAGGCTGCAACCGATGGCGACTTCTCTGTCCAAGACCATCACTATACGCGCTAACCAGAAGCCATGGATGACCGCGGAGGTGCGTGCCCTGCTGAGGACCCGGAACTCCGCCTTCAGAGCAGGCGACAAGGCAGCTCTAACAACAGCAAGAGCCAAGCTGTCCCGAGCCATCAGAGGGGCAAAGCGTGCACACGCCCAGCTAATCCACAGCCACCTCGAGGACAGCAGCGATACGCGGTGCATGTGAAAGGGCATCCAGGACATCACCAATTACAGGACAACATCATCTAACTGTGCAGGTGATGTCTCCCTCCCAGATGCACTGAATAACTTCTACGCCCAGTTTGAGGTGGAAAATTATGTGGCGGCGAGGAAGTCCACCCCTCCTACAAATGACCAGGTGCTGTGTCACACAGTGGCCGACGTGAGAAGAACCCCATGCAGGGTCAACCCACGGAAGGCTGCTGGACCAGACAACATCCCTGGTAGAGTGCCCAGAGGATGTGCAGACCAGCTAGCAGATGTTCTCACTGACATCTTCAACATCTCCCTGAGCAGCGCCACCGTTCCAACGTGCTTCAAGGCCACCACCATCGTCCCCGTGCCGAAGAAGTCTTCAGTGTCCTGCCTAAATGACTATCGTCCCGTTGAATCACAAAAGGCTAGTTTGCAGGTCCAGCAGGCTATCAAGAAGGCAAATGGGATGTTGGCCTTCATTGCTAGAGGGATTGAATTTAAGAGCAGGAAGGTTATGCTGCAACTGTACAGGGTACTGGTGGAGTTCTGCGTGCAGTTCTGGTCTCCTTATTTGAAGAAGGATATACTGGCTTTGGAGGCGGTGCAGAGGAGGCTTACCAGGCTGATTCCAGAGTTGAGGGGCTTAATCTATGAGGAGAGATTGAGTTTCCTGGGACTGTACTCTCTGGAATAGAAAAAGGGATAGATAAGATAGAGGCAAGAAATTTGTTTCCACTGGTAGGTGAGACTAGAACTAGGGGACATAACCTCAAGCTTTAGGGGAGTAGCTTTAGGAAGGAGATGAGGAGGAACTGCTTTTCCCAGAGAGTGGTGAATCTGTGGAATTCTCTGCCCAATGAAGCAGTGGAAGATACCTCAGTAAATATAGTTAAGACAAGGTTGGATAGATTTTTGCATAGTAGGGAAATTAAGGGTTCAGGAGAAAAGGCAGGTAGGTGGAGGTGAGTCCATGGCCAGATCAGCCATGATCTTACTGAATGGCAGAGCAGACTCGGTGGGCCAGATGGCCGACTCCTGTTCCTATTTCTTATGTCCTCAACCATGAGCTGCCCTAAAATGTCATCTCATAGGCATTCTAGAAATTCCCCCTCCTGGAATCCAGGACCAGCCTGACTTTTCCAATCTCCCTGCATATTGAAGTCTCCCATGACTACTGTAACATTTCCCTTCTGGAGTGCAATTTCTATCTCCCGTCGTAATTTGTAGACAACATCCTTACTCCTGTTTGGGGTTCAGTCTGCAACTCCCGTCTGGGTTTTTTTACCCTTGCAGTTCCTTAGCTCTATCCACAATGATTCAACACCATCTGGCCCTAAGTCACCTCTTTCTAGTGATTTGATTTCATTTTCCTTCCCAGATTATGTGTGACCTGCTTATTACTGGACCATAGCTTACTTCATAGCAGATAAAATGTTTCGGAAGTAAATGGAAGCTATCACATAGGAACAGGCTTCTTATGCTTACCATTCTGTGTACACAATTATTCCTCGCCTCATCAAATGCTTTCACATGCATTGCTTCTCCATTTCTTTATCCTCATAACCAATTTAGAGTTGAGCATCAAATGGTTTGTGCTGAACGTATTAGTGATGGAGGTGAGCTTCAGAGCCTCTCAGTTCTCTCTCCTTGTTCTAACCCTTAACTTTGTTTTTAATGACTCTCATTCCAGTCACTACAGTCAATGGATGAAGCCAGCTTCTCTCTTTCTTACATAATTTTGAAACATTTCTATGATATTATTTTACCTCATCATATACTGTAAATTTGCATTATTCTAATGTCCCCGTTCCCAAATATTTCAACTCTTTTTTCATTTTTATATTTCCTGACAAAGCCAATTATTGTAATGAATTTGTTTTATACCCTGTGGACTCAGTGTTTTTTTACCCATTAATATATCAGCAATATGTTCTTTTGGCAAAGCAGCCTCACCTCATCCAAAGAGAGAGTTAAAACACTGACAGCCATTGCTTCATTCCCACATTTTTCAGTGTTTACTTTTCAAAATAGCTTTGTCATGGAAACATATTGAATCAAATATTAGGATTAGGATTAAACTAAAACAGAATTTAAAATGGTCTCATCAAAGTATCTTCCAGGATTTAAAATGAATGTTCTTTTGATGGTGACAGTTTCTTGAACTGAGGTAGAAGTATGAACAGATCGCCTGCTGATGGAACTACTCAGCCACTTTGTGATCAAACAGTCAGCCTTCTGGACATGCTGTCATTTGTATCTATAGCAACCAGCAATCTATTTTTTTCCAAGACAAGTTTTGTATTTAAGGATTTAGAATGATGTTGTTCTGATTCCTCTGAAAATGTGACTCACACACATATTGGGTAAAAACAGGAAATCACTTCTGAGCAGAAATAGTCTCAGACTTGTTAATGGTTAGGTCTGAGCAGATCTATTCCTTCTCTCTTCAACTGCCTGGTAGGACCATTGTGTTTCATAGAACATAGAATAGTACAGCACATTACAGGTCCTTCAGCCCACAAGTTGTGCCGACCCTCAAACCCTGCCTCCCATATAACCCCCCACCTTAAATCCCTCCATATACCTGTCTAGTAGTCTCTTAAACTTCACTAGTGTATCTGCCTCCACCACTGACTCAGGCAGTGCATTCCACGCACCAACCACTCTGAGTGAAAAAACTTCCTCTAATATCCCCCTTGAACTTCCCTCCCCTTACCTTAAAACCATGTCCTCTTGTACTGAGCAGTGGTGCCCTGGGGAAGAGGCGCTGGCTGTCCACTCTATCTATTCCTCTTAATATCTTGTACACCTCTATCATGTCTCCTCTCATCCTCCTTCTCTCCAAAGAGTAAAGCCCTAGCTCCCTTAATCTCTGGTCATAATCCATACTCTCTAAACCAGGCAGTATCCTGGTAAATCTCCTCTGTACCCTTTCCAATGCTTCCACATCCTTCCTATAGTGAGGCGACCAGAACTGGACACAGTACTCCAAGTGTGGACTAACTAGAGTTTTATAGAGCTGCATCACTACATCGCGTCTCTTAAACTCTATCCCTCGACTTATGAAAGCTAACACCCCATAATCTTTCTTAACTACCCTATCTACCTGTGAGGCAACTTTCAGGGATCTGTGGACATGTACCCCCAGATCCCTCTGCTCCTCCACACTACCAAGTATCCTGCCATTTACTTTGTACTCTGCCTTGGAATTTGTCCTTGCAAAGTGTACCACCTCACACTTCTCCGGGTTGAACTCCATCTGCCACTTCTCAGCCCACTTCTGCATCCTATCAATGTCTCTCTGCAATCTTCAACAATCCTCAACCCTATCTACTTGCATTTTCTGTTTTAACTTTAGATCCGTTACATTTAGTGCTTCTTTCCTTTACATTTTCATTATTTTCTTTAAGTTGTTTTTAGAAGGCACTTCTTGCACAGTTTTCTTCCTTCTATGGAAGTTCATAGGGATTTTAATTCATTCCACCCTGTATGGGATGTATTCCAAAGCTGTGTAACATATGAGAACTTGAAGATGTGATGCCCTGCCCCCAAGTTCTTCCTGTCCTCGGTGGCTGAGGAACTGCTTTTGGGAAATACTCCACCATTAGCTGAGACAAATAACTGCAGAGTGTTTGGTAACTGCACCCTGCATGTACTAGTGGTAGAAGAAATAAATAAAAGGCAATCAAACAGGCTGCTTTATCATGCATGGTGAGGAGCTGCACTCATTCGGGCAAGTGCTGAGTATTCCATCAAGCTCTTTATGCCTTGTGGATGGCAGAATGTGTTCAGTGCCAGCCAATGAGGCACTTGCTGTGTGATTCCCACCTACTCTCTGCCTGAATACTAATTCCCCTCCAATCCACAAAATTAATTCAAACACTCGAGCTTCAAAGAAAAATTTACACAAACTAAGATAAGGATTTGAGGCACCAAGGGATCAAGCTTTGAAAAAATAGATTGGATTGAAATTTAGAAACTTGGAGCAACTTAAAACATTGTAGCATATTTAGCAAATTTATAGGCAAAGTTATTTTTTCTCCACATGCAATCTCATTGTTAGTACTTGGGGTTTTGGTGACATTCTGCTGCTGGAGAGTTTGTTTATCCAGTTCCAACTCATTGGAAAGGATCCATGCTTTAAGAAACCTCTGCAAACCAAGTCCATCAAAATGAAGGAATGTATATAAGGTAATATAAAATAATATAAGGAATGTATATAAATATAATATAGAATTAATGGTAAGACTCTCAGCAGTGTGGAGGATAAGAGGGATCTTGGGGTCCGAGTCCATAGGATGCTCAAAGCAGCTGCGCAGGTTGACTCTGTGGTTAAGAAGGCGTACAGTGTATTGGCCTTCATCAATCGTGGGATTGACTTTAGGAGCCGAGAGGTACTGTTGCAGCTATATAGGACCCTGGTCAGACCCCACTTGGAGTACTGTGCTCAGTTCTGGTTGCCTCACTACAGGAAGGATGTGGAAACCATAGAAAGGGTGCAGAGGAGATCTACAAGGATGTTGCCTGGATTGGGGAGCATGCCTTATGAAAATAGGTTGAGTGAACTCGGCCTTTTCTCCTTGGAGCAATGGAGGATGAGTGGTGACCTGATAGAGGTGTATAAGATGATGAGAGGCATTGATCATGTGGATAGTTAGAGACTTTTTCCCTGGGCTGAAATGGTTACCACAAGAGGACACAGGTTTAAGGTATACACACAAAATGCTGGCGGAACACAGCAGGCCAGGCAGCATCTATAGGAACAAGTACAGTCAACGTTTTGGGCCGAGAACCAAGGTTGCTTGTGTTGCTTGAATTTCCAACATCTACAGATTTCCTTGTGCTTACAGGTTTAAGGTGCTGGGGAGTAGGTACAGAGGAGATGTCAGGATTAAGTTTTTACGGAGAGAGTGGTGAGTGTGTGGAATGGGCTGCTGGCAATGGTGGTGGAGGTGGATACGATAGGGTCTTTTAAGAGGCTTTTGGATAGGTACATGGAGCTTAGTGAAATAGAGGGCTATGGGTAATTTCTAAGGTAGGGAACTGTTTGGCACAACTCTGTGGGCTGAAGGGCTGTAGGTTTTCTATGTTTCTATAAAAAGAGTAAACTGTTTATAAACCACCAAATCTTTATTAACATTGATGACCTTTACTGTTTGAAGAGCTGTTTCTTTCTGATGAATTCAACCAGGCTGATCATCACAGTGCTTCAAGTAAAATCTACCAGACTGGCTGAAAGTCCCAGCCGTGATTTTCTCGCTGTTCCTGTTTCATAGTCTTTTTTTAGTCCTTTGCTTTCCTTATTCATGGAGAGACATTGCAAGGTAGAATTTCACGTGTCTGCTGGCTTCCCACACCATGCCATACTTAATTATGCATTCTATGCATGGAGTGCAATTGAACCTGCCTGATTTCTCAACTCGCCAGTCTATTGCTACCTATTGCAGGTAAAGTCTAGTTCACAAAAAAATAACAACGGCTTTCCAGTTCAGTATGAATCAGTGTTACTTTGCTTCAGCACGTTCATCCTCTAAGCCCATGTGCTTGACCCAGAGTTTCTGTTTTGATAACTCAATGGCATGTCAATTGAAAACAATTAACAACAATTCTGTGTTAATGAAAATACAGAGCCAGGCAAACAAAATCATTGTCAAAAAATCCTGAGGAAGTAAGGCATGGTTATCTTGAATAATTGTCTAGTTCTGTCCAAAGCGAAATTTCCTTTCCAGCTTTCATAAAATCTGTTGCTCACAAACAAGTCATTCAGTTCTGCATAACGCTAGTAATCAGAGATAAAGTCCTCCTACAAAGCAAACCCAAGAGAAATCCAAGGTCCAAAATATGAATGATAAATCTAGTTAGGTGTAACTTGAACTAAAGTCAGAGTTTGCAAACACAACACTTAATCACTCCACACAATGAACTTAGCTCAGAAATGTGATCATTATATGATCTTATATACACACACACACACACACACACACACACACACACACACACACACACACACACACACACACACACACACACACACACACACACACACACACACACACACACACACACACATATATAAGAGCTCAGATATACACTGCCTCTGCAAGGAAAAAAAGAATAAATGCAAGAGAGCAAGTTGGACAATACGTTGTGTTCCAATGAACAGCATTTAAAGTGCTCGAGAGACTAAATCAATTGATTTAACAACAGATGTAATTAAAGCACTCATGAAAAAAACAGCTCACGCTGCAGTGGTAGCAAGTGATGAAAATAAAACATGCATTCTCTTAAATGCACAAGAAGCATTCCATCCACCAGTTTTGTTTGTTTTAACAAAGTAATGGAGAAGAACTGTAAAGAAATAACAACGGATATCATATCTATTTATTAACTGACTTTCAAAAGAGTTAGCCGGAGATGTACAGTACTTTATGCTTACAGCCATGCGCAATCATTTTTTTTTAAAACCAAGCCTTTGTACTTCTGTAACACACACAAAATGCTGGAGGAACTCAGCAAGTCAGGCAGCATCTATGGAAATGAATAGTCAGTCACCTTTTCAGGCAGAGACCTTTCTTCAGGACTCGAGAAGAAGTCCCGAAGAAGGGACTCGACCTGAAATGTTGACCGTCTATTCATTTCCTTAGATGCTGCCTGACCTGCTGAGTTCCTCTAAGATTTTGTGTGTGTTGTTTTGGATTTCCAGCATCTGCAGAATTTCTTGTGCTAATGATTATTTGTACTTCTGTTACATCATTGTGCTCACTTTGAGAATGGCACATTTTCCTTATAAGGCAAAGTTGTGAACGCAGGCGTTAGATTTAAGGTTAAAAAGAGCTAGCGCGGTGGATTCCCTTTATTGAGAGCAATCTGTGCTTTTACAGGTAACGCTCACATAATGGCTACTCGGCTTACAGAAATTAGCCCTCATCAAATTCACTAAATCACAACTGAAAAATTGGAGGTGTGGAATGAAGTTCGTCTTCACAGAATTTATTGGAAAATAAATAAGTAAACACAAAATTTGAACTTGCATTCCTTGGCACATGCACAGAATGATGCATTTTGCATTAAGGAAAACTGCAAAACTGGCTTTTTTAAGGAATGATGTGGGGGTCCACTAATGTGGGGGTTACCTGTAGTTAATAATATGTAGGCTAGGATCTTTGGAGTTTACATGTAATCTGAAATGAGAAAAAATGAAAGTGATAGAATTAGAAATTAATACATATACTGCACTTGTTAAAAACAAGTGGAAGAGCCTTTCATTAGAATCAAAGCTGTGCCTTAGGGTTAGAGTATCGTGGACTTATCTTTTCAGTCAACAGGTTTTTCAATATCTGTTCAGGAGTTCTGTTATTGCAAACAGAAAGCACTTCATTGTTTTAACAAAAAAAATCCTTTGTAGGCTTTTGATCAAATGGTTTTAAGTCCTATAAATCTATAAAATAAGGGCCCAGAGTCTGTTGGTTGCCTTAAGGCAGCTGGAACTAGATCCATATAGAGTTGCCAAAACCAAGTCATAGAATCATAGAACACCACAGCACAGAAATAGGTCCTTCAGCCCATCTAGTCTGGCAAGTCCCATCGCTCTGCACCCAGACCGCAGTCCTTCCTACCTCTCCCTTCCATGTATTTATCTAAATGTCTCTTAAATCTTGAAATCAACCCCACATCCACCACTTGTGTTGGCAGCTTGTTCCACACTCTCACCACCTACTGAGTGAGGAAGTTCCTCCTCATGAACCCCTTAAATATTTCACCTTTCACCCTTAACCCATGACCTCTAGTTGTGGTCTCACTCAATCTTAGTGGAAAAGCCTGCTTGCATGTACCCTATCTATACCCTCATAATTTTGTGTACTATACCTCTATCAAATCTCCCCTCAATCTTCAATGTTCTAGGGAATAAAGTATTGAATCTTTCCCTACAACTCAGGTCCTCCAGTCCTGACAACAGCCTTGTAAATTTTCTCTGCAATTTTTCAATCTTTCCTGTAGGTAGGTGACCAGAACTGCACACAATGCTCCAAATTAGACTGAACTAACAACTTACACAATTTCAACATAACACTCTGATCTCTGTGCTCAATGCATTTATCAAGGCCAAATTTGCCAAAAGCTTTCTTTATGACTCTATCTATCTGTGATGCCATTTCCAAGGAATTATGGATCTGTATTCCCAGATGTCTTAGTTCTGCCCTAACGCTTACCATGTAAGGCCTACCCCCAACATCTCACACTTGTCTGCAGTAAATTCTATCTGCCATTTTTTCAGCCCAGTTTTCCATCTGGTTGAGATCCCATTGCAAGTTTTAATAGTCCTCCTCCTGGTTCACTACACCACCAATCTTACCGTCATCCGCAGATTTGCTGATCCAGTTTAACCCATCATCATCCAGATTGTTGACATAGATGACAAATGACAATGGATCTAGCACCAATCCTTACAGCACACTACTAGTCACAGGCCTCCAGTCAGAGAGGCAACCCTCTACTACCACTCTCTGGCTTTTCCCATGAAGCCCGTGGCTGATCCTGATATTGTCCAGATGTGGCTGAACACAGTGTAAACACTGATTCAGTTAGGAAATATCTTTGTATTCTTCTCAACTATCAACAGCTCCTTTATTCCCATTCTGATTCCTTGGAAGGCCTTTGGCAAGGTGCTGCACATAAGGTCTTTAAACAACATTAGAACCCATGATATTACAGGACAGATACTAGCATGGATAGAAGATCAGCTGACTGCCAGGAGGCAAAGAGTGGGAATAAAAGGAGCCTATTCTGGTTGACTGCTGTGTTCTCCAGGGATCGGTGTTGGGACTGCTTCTTTTCACGTTATATGTCAATGATTTTGACGATGGAATTAATGGCTTTGTGGCCAGTTTTTCAGAAGATGCAAAGACCGGTGGAGGGGCAGGTTGTGTTGAAGAAAAAGCAAGTCTGCAGAAGGACTTAGACAGGAGAATGGGCAAAGGCGAGGCAGGAGGAATACGATGTGGGGAAATGTATAGTCATGCACTTCGGTAGAAGAAATAAAGACGTGGACTATTTTGTAAAAGGAGAAAATATTGAGAAATCAGAGGTGCACAGATACTTGGGAGTTCCCTAAAGGTTTACTTGCAGCTGGAATCAGTAGTGAAGAAGGCTAATGCAATGTTAGCATTCATTTTGAGAGGACTAGAAAATAAAAGCAAACATGTAATGCTGAGACTTTATGAGGCATTGGTCATATAACGCTTGGAGGATTGTGAGCAGTTTTGGTCCCCTTATCTAATATGCGTTGGTATTGGAAAGAAGAGGTCTCAGAAATGATCCCAGGAATGTCAGGGCTAACATAGGAGGAACATTTGATGGCTCTGCACCTGTACTCACTGGAGTTTAGAAGATCAGTTATTGCAAGGTCTAGATAGAGTGGATGTGGAGAAGATGTTTCCTATAGTGGGGGAGTCTAGGACTGGAGGGCACAGCCTCAGAATAGAGGAGCACCATGGTAGCTTAGCGGTTAGCACAATGCTATACATTTCAGGGCACCCTGGAGTTCCGAGTTCAATTCCACCACCATTTCATAAGGAGTTTATATATTCTCCCCATGGAATGTGTAGGTTTTCCTCTGGGAGCTCCAGTTTCCTCTCACAATCCAAAGTCTTTGCAGTCAGTAGGTTAATTGGTCTTTGTAAATTGTCCCGTGATTAGGTTAGGGTTAATCGGGGATTGCTGGGGCAGCGTGGTTGGAAGGGCTGGAATGGCCTACTCCATGCTGTATCACAAAAAAATTAACAACAGAGATGAGGAGGAATTTCTTTAGCTGGAGGGTGGTGAATCAGCGGAATTCATTGCCACAGATGGCCGTAGAGGCCATGTCAATATGTACATATAAAGCAGAGGTAGATAGTTTCTTGGTTAGCCAAAGATTGTAGGGAGAAGGTAGAAGAACGTGTCTGAGAGGGATAATACATAAGCCATGAGAGAATGATGGAGCAGACTCGATGGGCCAAATGGCCATATCTTATGGTCTTAGATTCAATGCACCAATTGTCCCCGTTCCTCCAGCACGCCTCACAAATAAAGCCACCAGACAGTCAACAGCCAACTCTCAACACCCACCCTGGAGAATGATGACAAGAACACATTCCAGAGCAAGCTAGCTCAGTCACTACTCTTGATGTGAGATCTGACCTAATAAACTTGCTGTCTGCTTCATGTTAATTTTGGCTAGAACTCAGCAGTTTTGCCACTGCCATGTTCCGTTATCCGCTTGTCCATTGATTTATGCCAGCCACCTTCCTTTAGCATCCACACAATGAATCCTACAATTGCTTTTCCCCATTCAATTACTTGCTTGAGTAACCATCTTCCTCCAGTGTGAAATATAGCTCTTTATTTCTCACAGTCCATTCCTCTCTATTGTGACTGGACCCAGTGTAGATTCACTACACACTTCATGGTTCAGTGGTTCCATTTAATATCAGAGAGTGTACACTGTGTACAACCTGAACATCTTACTCTTCGCAGACATCCACAAAACAGAAGAAAAACCACAATGAATGAATGAGAGAAAAACGTTAGAATCCAAAAGCTGACCCTCCCCAGCAGCGAAGCAACAACCCTCCCCCTTCCCGTCTGCCTCCCCCCACCTCTATTAACAGGAAGTATTGGTGCCCACCACTCACCAAGCATGCACCAGCAAGCCCCTAGAGAGCCCATAATCTGCAATCTAACAAAGAAAAGCCACAGTCCATGACCCAGTGCTTCAACATGCTCAGGCTCCCTCTCTCACCAAAAAAGGGACAGAGAAATGTCACCCTTTCCATAGTGAGAGAGAGAGACCAACAGATTGCAGATCATTATCTCGTGTTCTTGTAATTTATTGCTATTTATTTATATTTGCATTTGCACAGCTTGTTGTCTTCTGCACTCTGGTTGATCTTTCATTGATCCTGTTATAGTTAATATACTATAGATTTGCTGAGTATGCCTACAAGAAAATGAATCTCAGGGCTGTATATGGTGACAAAAATGTACTTCGATATGAAAATTTACTTTGAACTTCAGTTCACCTGGAACTTAAACTTGAGTTGCTAGTCCAAGTTGCTTGATCACTGTTTGCTGCCTGATCCTACTGAAGTAATAAATTCTGCAAACCCGAATGGTAATTCTAGACAGCACTAAAGAGTAGTGCCTGGCGTCTGAGCACTGCCATCTAAAAACGTGATGTATCCCAGGATAAAAATGATGCATTCTTTTTAAACTTGTGCACATAATAAACTCAATCTCAATAAAATCAGATCTAAGAGATTACATCTTCCAGCCAACAATGACTGCAATAATCCTTTTATAACTGGGAAGGACCAGGATCTTGCATGTGAGTTATAAAGTAATAGCAATGACAGTTGCCTAGGAGACATTATTTCTAACTAGATCTTGAGGCACATTGGTGAATTATGCAGCCAGATCCACAGTGAGAGAATAGGTCCAAAACCCGTGTCCCACTTTGCTGCCATAACTACTGCAGAATTAAACATCCCACCCGGGAACATTCCAGCCAGGTTTCCAGGCTGAAGGCAGTTTGCATGTCCTTGCCGAGTTTGTACTTCACTATACTTCACCACCTCACCGCTAACTGTTCACTTCTTGATGCTTTAGACATCAGAGAAAGATTTTACCAGACACCATCCAAGGAGCCCAGGTTGGAAAGTTAGTGTTCTGATGCATTCCACTACATTTTGCCAAATCAACCTTCCTGTAAAGATTCAGACTGATGCAATTCCACCTGATGAGTGAGATGAACCTATTTGTATCTCACAGTGTATGTGTGTCTGACTGTAATGTGCAGCTGTGGAAGTGGCCACACACGCGTGTACACACACACACACACACACACACACACACACACACACACACACACACACACACACACACACACACACACACACACACACACACACACACACACACACACACACACACACACACACACACACACCATGGATCTACCCACTGCACAAACCGTGGGACTAACTAACCATGCACAATTTGGGTCTGATTGTAATGTGTCTACTGTGGGTAAACAGTAAGGTACATACCATGGCACAGATTTTAGTAATGTGTACTACCTGTAAGGCACACCCAATTGAACATACTGCTGTAGATATAGCACAGGACTAACTGCAGTGTTCATTTTCATAAATTAAATCATTTATTTCATAAGCAATATATACATATAGTATTAAGGTGGTAGGGTGGAGATATATCTCTACCAAAGGAGATGTAAGGTGTTCCTTCCCTCCGCTAGCCTCCAGGTCACCCTTGGGCGACCTAAGCACCTGCTTAGTTTCCCCTCCCCTGATCAGGGTCATGTGAAGCCATGGGAGGAGGTCGTGGACGGTCGTGTGAGAAGCTGGTTCATATCACAAGTCCTGGTTATGTGACCACTGACACCAGGCAGACAATCTCTGAAGAGTATTGATAATGGCTGGGATCACCCATCTTGTAAAGACACTGCCCAGAAGAAAGCAATGGCAAACCACTCCTACAGAAAAATTTACGAAGAACAATCATGGTCATGGAAAGACCAAGATTACCCATGTCATATGACACGGCATGTAACAAATGAACAAAAATCATGTAAAGTCTGGACTGTTACCACATTACTTCAATACAAAGGATAGAGACGGACAGACAGATTGGAAGGTTGGACGGAGAGATTCCTGGACACAGTATTATGGGCGTGTCTTCACTGGAAAAGCGGCAGTAGTTGAAATAAGCAGCTCAGCACCACCTTGACAACAACGCACAGGTTCAAAAACCACAGATCAAAGGAATGTGGATTTGAGAAATGAGGATCACTGACACACCCAAAATGCTGGAGGAACTCAGCAGGCCAGGCAACATCTATGGAACAAAGTAAACAATTGACATTTCAGGCCAAAACCCTTCATCAGGAGTGGAAAGGAGTGAGAAGAAGCCAGGTTCAGAAAGTGAAGGAGTGGGAGGAGTAAAAGCTGGTATCTGATAGGTGGGACTATGGAGTTGGAAGATGAGTGGGTGTGTGGGGGGTGGGTGATGTGAGAAGTTCAGACATGATAGTTGGAAGAGGTAAAGCGCTATGAAGAAGGCAGGTGTATGGGGTTGAGTGGGATCCAGCATCAGCCATGATGGAATGGCAGAGCAGACTCAATGGGCTGAATGGCCTAATTCTGCTCTTATGTCTTATGGCCTTATTAATGGGCAGGTGTACCTAACACAGTAGCCGTTGAGTGTGAAGGGGCAAGGGCTAAGACCAGAAGATAGAATTTTATAAGAGCCTGTAGCAAGAACTAAAATGTTAACAAGAAGGAAAATAATTAATTTTAAGAAAAACTGGCAGGTAACATCAAAACAAACAGCAAGTGCTTCTATCAATATATAAAAAGGTTAGAGAATGTGTGGGATCTCTGGAGAGTATGATTAGGAAATCAATAACAGGAAACAAGGAAATGGCAAACAAGCTAAATCAATACTTTGCATTAGTATTTAAGGCTGAGAATGCTGCAAGTATTTGAAAGATTTCTCGCAGACCAATTTCAAATAGTGTGGAATAACTTGGAGCAATCATTATTAAGAGTGACAAGTTATGGAAGAAATTAATGGCACTAAAGGCATACAAACTGCCAGATCTTGATGGCCATCATCCAAAGGTTTTAAAGGAAGCATCGGCAGAGACAGTGGAATCACTGGTCGAGCTCTTGCACAGACCATCGAGTTCTCAGACGGGAAAACTCCAATCACGATTTCATTGTTCATGAAGGGACATGAGTAACCTATGCCTGTTAGATCAGCACACATCACTGCTGGGAGGATGCTGGACTCCAAATCAGGGAAGAAGTATCTAGTCAGGCAGAAAATCAAACTAAGTCAACATGATTTTGTGGAAGGTAGAATATGTTTTGACAAACTTGCTGGAGTTCTTTAACCGGCAGAATTTTTAGAGGCGATCCAAGTGAAGCAGAACATTTGGATTTTCAGATGTTTTGACAAGGTGCCACACACAAGATATGTGCTAACAATATTAGGAGATGTGTGCTAGTATGGTAAAGATGGGACATCAAGTGGAAAGAATCAGAATAAACATATGTTTTTACGTTTCAAGGATGTAACTTGTGGAGTCCCCCTGGGATTAATCCTTGGCTGTCAATTACTGACAATTTGCATGATAGACCTAGAGAACTGGGCAGGGTAAATTGTATCAGATTTGCAGAGGATGTGAAAATAGGCGAAGAGGCATGTTGCGATTCTGAAACTACAGTAGGATAAGATAGGTTGAGTGAATAGGCGAAAATGCAGCAAATGGACTCTAATGTAGGAAAGTGTGAAGTTATGCAGTTTAGCAGGAGAAATAGGAGTGCAGAATACACATCCAAAATGTTGGAGGCTCTCAGCAGGTCCATGGAAGTGAATAAGCAATCATTGTTTTAGGCTGAGACCCTTCACTGGCCTGCAGCGTCGACTGCTGATTCACTTCCATAGACGCTCGATGAACTGTAGAGTTCCTCCAGCATTTTGTATGAGTTGCTCGGGATTTCCAGTATCTGCAGAATCTCTTGCACATAAGTGCAGGCTGGATAAAGCACAGAAGGATCTAGGAGTCCACAAGCACGAATCACAGAATATAAGCAGACAAATGTAGCAATGACGAGGTGCAACATACGAGGTAAGTGTGGAAGATGAGATCACTGGAGATCCTGGGTGAGCTAGCCAATTGGGTACGAGGTTGTCTTGGTGATAGAGTCAAAGGGTAGTGATAGGGGATTGTTTTTCCAGTTAGAGGCCTATTGTCTGGTATGCTGCAGGGATCAGCCGTTGTTTGTCATCTATATTAATTATTTGGATGGCAATGCAGTTGACATGATTAGTAAGTTTGCAGGTGACACCAAAGTTGGTGGGATAGTGGACTGTGAAGCTTATTTTAGATTACAATAGAATACAGAAATATAGAAACATAGAAAACCTACAGCACAATACAGGCCCTTCGGCCCACAAAGCTGTGCCAAACATGTACTTTAGAAATTACCTAGGGTTACCCATAACCCTCTATTTTTCTAAGCTCCATGTACCTATCTAGGAGTCTCTTAAAAGACCGTATCATTTCCACCTCCACCACTGTCACTGGCAGCCCATTCCACGCACTCAGCACTCTATGCGTAAAAAGACATCCCTGACATCTGCTCTGTACCTACTTCCAAGCACCTGGATGATATAAAATTTGGAGGTGTTGTTGATTGCAAAATATGTTATCGTGGATTATGGGAGGATCTTGATCAGTCAGGGAAATGGGTGGAGGAGTAACAAATACATTTCAGATAAATGTGGTGATGACCTTTAATACACTCTAATCTGTGAAGGGCTGATTATTTTGTTTATATTGTGCTATATTGTTAGATCTTGTCCAATGGGAAATGCTGTTAGCTTTTCACTACTAATTTATTAATTTCCTTCAATTTATAGAACACTCCAATTAATTATAGCTTCGTGTTCTGGCAGATCAGCTAAATAATTAAAACCTTCCTTCAGATCATTATCAGAAACAGAGGGTGATAAAGATTTGAAAAACTAATTGTTTCTGTCAGCATTATGTGTTTGTACACATGACAAAACATTGAAGAAGCATCCATCAAGAAACAATTTGCACTTTAAAAAAGACTTGCCTTTATTATAGAGCCTTTGATCAATTTAGTTAATCTCAGAATGTTGTAAAGTCATTGAAATGCATTTTAAATGTATTTATTATTACAATGTACAAAGAATTAGGCAGCAAGGTGGCATTCAACAAACACCCACAGTCACATGATAATTTGTTACTGTGATTAAAAATTAAATACCAGTCAGGGTATTCAGGAAACTTCCTATTCTTTGACACAGTACATGTGATCTTTTGCATTTATCCTAGAGCAGATAAGGCCTCTGCTAAATGTCTCATGTGAAAGATACGACTGTACTACCAAAAGCACAATGCTCAATCAATCCTGAGCTAAAACGCAAGCCTGAAACTTTAGCTGAAGCATCTAAAATTGGATTTTAGCTTACAATTTCTGATTGAGGGAAATGAGCCACCTACCTAGTCACAGCTGGTAGGCTGAAGGTATAGTCATAGTCACAGAATCATACTGTAGGAACATATTGGTGGAAATGTACATAATTCACAACCATCAACATTCAGTTGGGGGTTCACCTTAAGAATCTGATCTGATATGTTGACGTTATAACGTAAAGATTTTTTAACACGATTTTGGGTTTAGGGTTTTGGAGTTCAATTAAACTATGCTACGGGTTTCATTAAAAATAAAACACCTCACTTTGTTTTACTTGCAAAAACCTACGTTGGTGACTCCGATGCTTTAGGATGATTCCAGAGTTATTGAATATGTCAGTCATTAAACCATAAGACTATAAGACATAGGAGCAGAATAAGGCCATTCAGCCCATCATTTGCACCACCATTCCATCGTGGGTGATGCTGGATCCCACTCAACCCCAAACGCCTGTCTGTCACCACATCCTTTGATGCTCTGACCAATCAGGAAACTATCAACTTCCATCTTAAATATTCCCACAGACTTAGCCTCCACCACAGTCTGTGGCAAAGCAGTACCACAGGTTTACTATTCTTTGGCTAAAAGAATTCCTACTTACCTCTGTTTTAAAGGGTTGCCCCTCAATTTTGAGGCTGTGCCCTCTAGTTCTGGATATCCCCACCATAGGAAACATCCTCTCCACATCCACCCTATCTAGTCCTTTCAACAATCCCTCTGCATTCTTCTAAATTCCAGTGAGTACAGGCCCAAAGCTGCCAAACACTCCTCATATGTTAACCCCGTCATTCCTGGAAACATCCTTATGAACCTCCTCTAGACTCTCTCCAATGATAACACATCCTTTCTGAGATAGAGGGACCAAAACTGTTGACAATATTCCAAGTGCAGCCTGACCAGAGTCTTATAAAGCCTCAGCTTTATCTCCTTGCTTTTATATTCTATTCCATTTGAAATAAATGGCAACTTTGCATTTGCCTTCTTTACCACAGACTCAACTTGTAAATTCACCTTCTGGGAGTTTTGCACGAGCACTCTTAAGCCCCCCTGTGCCTCTGATGTTTGAACCTTCTCCCCATTTAGTTAATAGTCTGCACTATTGTTCCTTTTACCAGAACGTATTCTCATACATTTCCCAACTCTGCATTCCATCTGCCACTTTTTGCCCATTCTTCCAATTTGTCTAATTCCTGCTGCAATTGCATTGCTTCCTCAGCACTACCTACCTCTCCACCTAACTTTGTGTTATCTGTAAACTTTGTCACAAGGCCATCAATTTCCACTATCTAAATCACTGACAAACAATGTGAAAAGCAGCGGTCCCGATACTGACCCCTGAGGTACACCACTAGTCACCAGCAGCCAATCAGAAAAGGCCCCTTTTATTCCCACTCGCTGCCTTCTGCCTGTCAGCCATTCCTCTATCCATGCCAGTATCTTTCCTGTAACACCATAGGATTTATCTTGTTAAGCAGCCTCCTGAGTGGCACCTTATCAATCGCTTTCTGAAAATCCAAGTAAATGACATCCACTACCTCTCCTTTGTCCACCCTGCTTGTTATTTCCTCAAAGAACTCTAACAGATTTGTCAGGCAAGATTTCCCTTCACGGAAACCATGCTAACTTTGACTTAATTTATTATTAGTCTCCAAGTACCTCAAAACCTCATCCCTAACAATGGACTCCAGTAGTTTCCCAACCACTGAGGTCAGGCTAACTGGTCTATAATTTCCATTCTGTTGCACTCCTCCGTTCTGAAAGAGTGGAGTGCCATTTGCAAATGGGGCCGCTGTGAAACTGCTGGAGTTCTGGAAGCAAAGTGCCATCACTTAGGCCCAGTTTACGCTGTGAGAAATCACCGCTGACAACACCAAATATTTCTACGTGGTAGCGTCCCTCATCAGCTCCACAGCTGTGAGAGTGGTGAGTCTACTAGAACACCCACCTGACAATGATAAATAGCGATCGCTGAAAACTCACCTTTTACAGACTTTAAGACTGTCAGAGTCTGATCCTGCCAAACATTTGCTGTCTTTGCCACTGTCTCAGCAGTGCTAGGCCTTCAGAGCTATTGGACCACATGCTGTCTCTCCTGGGAAATCACCACCCTTGGTTTAGTTTTAAGGAACTCTTCAAGCAGCAAGTTTGCATAGCATCACTAATGCACCTGTGAAGGACTATAGAGAGCTTGCTAAAATGGCTGATAGTCTACACTCAGTCGGGCAGTGGTGCATCGTTCCTCCTCCTTTCCCTACCTCAATAAACCCAGTCAGCAAGGCCCCCAATATAAGGACACCCACGCCTGGGAAACAGATGATGCTGGCCTATGTTTTTCTCCGTGCTCGCTTTGGTACAAACGCTAGGAAGTGTCAATCGTCTTGTGGCTTCAACAGTGACAACACATCGGGACATCAGAGGTCTGTGAACATCATGGATTCCAGCTGCCAGGGTTGTCTGCTGTTCGTTACAGATACCCCTTCAGGGCGACACTTCCTGTGTGACATGGCTGCTCGAGTGAGTGTGCTGCCAGCATCGCCTATTGATGAAGAAGGCAAAGAGTGACGAAACTTCACTAGGGGCTGCCGATGGCAGCAGGGTCCAGACTTACGGTACAGGATGGTGTAACCAGAGAGCCGTGCCTGTCACGTGGCAGCACCGCCCTCACCTGGTCGGAGGTCACACCACCTGCCAGTCAACATTTTGCCCCTCCCAACTAATCAATTCACACTTAACCATTGGCCACCTTAATTGGATTAATCTGTCTAGCACCAAGCCGTTGGCCCCCTGGCCTATAAAGGGTGCTACATGTGCTTGGCTCACTCTCTTTTGCCATCCTCGAGGGACCACCCTGCTTCACTCCAGGCTGAAGACTGCAGAATAGCGCTGGAGACACGCGGTAAGGTGTGCATTGAATAGGGTTGTGGGAGCTCTTTAGCAAAGAGCCGTGCTTGCCCATAGTCAAGGGGGGGGGTAGGTATTGTAGTTACTTTTCCTTTGCTTATATGTGTACCTGTACTCTGTCCCCACACCGTTTTCCCCGTGTATTGTACTGCAGCCCCGATTTTCCCACGCTCCTCTATTCTAAGCGCATTTGTGTGAATATTGTAGCCGCTTGTGTTGTTCCCAAGCTTTTTCTCCCCTTGCAAATAAACTCCTTATTATTAAAATTGTGTGTCCAGAGCTCCTGCCTTTGAGATCCAAAGAATCTTTCTCATTTCCATCACAGCAGATGGGTGACGCTCTGCTTCAGTGAGCAACATTAAACATGCAAATTTATCCTGGCTGAAGTGGCCCCTAGGCTTCACCCCTCCACGTGATCCCTAAATCCGATGGTGGTTGCTGCCCATGTGGGATTACCATCGCCTTAACGAGGCCACCACCCCCGATCGTTACCCAGTCCTGTGCATCCAGAGCTTTTTGGCATGTTTAGTTGGAAAGTTAGTTTTGTGGGAAGTCGATCTAGTTAGGGGCTACCATTAGGTGCCTGTGTGCTCAGACGACATTTCCAAAACAGTTGTGATAACCCTGTTTGGCCTTTTTGAGTTTCTGCACATCCTGTTAGGACAGAAAAATGCAGCACAGACTTTCCAACGGCTGATGACTCTGTATTAAAAGACTTGGAATTCCTTTTTGTTTACATGATGCCTCCAAATTCAAAGACATACCTCATCTCTGCACTTTTTTCGAGCGTTTATTCCAACACAACATTGAAGTGGGGTTTCACCTTAAGAGGCTGGTCTGATGTGATGACATTATTACGTAAAGTCTTTTTGTGCTATTTTTGTGTTTAGGTTTTCAAGTTCAATCCAATGTCTTATGGGTTTCATTAAACATAAAACACCTCACTTTGATTTATTTGTGAAAACCAACAATACAAGATGGAAACAGGTTTTTCAGTCCAATATGTTTCTACTGATCAAGGTGTAGATGTGCTAAAGGTCCAGAGGTTTTGCTGTTGTGATAAACTATTTTCAATCTGCGTTTTCTGACACTCTTGCACTTGCTGATGTTCTGATTTTGAAACCACGTTTGTCAGATGCCATTCAGCCTTTATGCATCAAATCTAATAAAATTATTACACGCATCAATCTAATTGGCTGTTGTTTGACTGAGAATAGGCCTGTGCCAAACTCAAAGTCCTGTCTTTTATCAATTTGGGTGAATGACAATTATGTTTTCACTCAAATGGTACTTTTGAGCTGTGATTGTCACAGATCTGATATGAAGGTGGTTTATATATATGGGAATTTGACAAAACAATTATTTGACAAGCATGCATTGAGAAAAATCTTCTATATAATTTAAAAATACTTTACAGTAGTGTGGCAATCTACACAGAATTAGCATTTAGAACATTTATTCATGATGAAATATAAGTTAATTATAAAAATATTCTCATGATATTTTAATAAAGCTACATGAAGTATTTTACTGGTATCTTCATTTCTCATTACTTTTGCATGTTTCTCCTTTTCATTTTTTTGCTTTTTATTCTTTTTCATTTTCCCACCTTTATTCACCCTTGGAACCTTATTCTCCGATCAGCTTCTGATAAATTAAATTTCCTTTATTGATTTTCACAAGCACAGTCTAGTTAGTTAATAATTTCATATCGTCCCTATGTCACCCTTGGCTGTAATCTTTGGTCCCCATTGGACACTCAGCACTCACCTGTGGCTCCAAGTGGCTGTTTGCATGCGGCAGCAGCCAGGCGCCAGTACGCTGCTTTGACAGACTGGCTAAACCAGCTAGCGGCTCTCATACCCCAGTGAGATAGGGACGTACCTGTCCTAGTTTGGGACTGGGCGAGTGAGATCCACAGTGAGATCTAATCGCCAGGAAGGCGGTTCTGCAACATTCCACGGGGAGTGAGGGGCATGACAAGGCACAGAAGAAGTCATGGTCATCTACCGTAACCCCGGTATGTGACAACTACTCATTCCACTGAATGCGGACTTCCAAGGTCAAGAGTGGAAATGTCCCAGTGCAACAGTTTCTCCCCTGTCAAAATTCTCCAGCACAGGTTCCCCGTCATTGTCAGATACAATAGACAGCCACCAGTAGGATTGGTAGTGTTCTAATCTGTCCTGCCTTTCATATAAATACATAATTCATTACTTAGTTAAATAGTTGTATGTCTTTTTAACTATTTCCATGAAACTTCTGCTAATTGGGACAGCCACTTAATTGGACCAAAATCTAATGGGTCAGATGTCCCAGTTAACCGGCATGCACTATATAGCATTCCAGCTGAGGTTTATCTAAAGTGTAGCACAAACTGGGGTGCTTTCCAATAGTGAATAACCCTTTGATTGTGTAACACTTACCCAACAGGCAGGTATATGTCTAGGGGAAAAGGAGATCCAGCCACTCACCAACCCCACCTCCTGTACACGCAGGTGCTGTGAGAATCAAGTTTATGCCTCGCGCCCGCACGCAGTATCAAATTCACACCAGATACCGTTATGAAATACAGTTTAAAGAGTTTACTAAAACTAAAAGAGTACTAGGCAATACAATATATATGAAAGGAAAGAAAAAAACAAAAGGCGCCAACTTATCAAAGTTCAGTCAGTTTAGTGCACATCGTTGGAGCTCAACCATCGAACCATTCGACCCCTCGTCACTTGCCTCGGACCTCCACATCTTCGCACCTGGGACCACCCCCGGTGGTCAACCAAGCAGTGCAGCGCACGTCCACCTTCCTCGGCATCTTCCTCTCGACTCTCCTCAGAAGACCGCGAAACCCCCCCCCCCACCCCCAAGTTCCCAGCCTCACAAGACAAAATAACATTCCCCATTGGTTAACAAATGAATACAATCCCCATATCAGCAAGTCTAAAGCTAAACAACTGCGAGAGGAACACTTATCAGACAAAGAAGCATTCCTGCTCTTAACAAACCAAAGAAGCCATTTTGAGTAACATACACAGGACATTGTACAATTGTATCCCAGAGCTTTATTACCTGGAAATTAGCCGATGGCTGCAGTGACTGGTTGGTCAATCAGTTCAGGGCAGGCCAAAGACAACTTCAGTCAAAGGCATGTGGCCGGTAAATTTGGAGCCCAAGCTGTCCAAAGTGTGAGTAATTACTGCATAGGCCTTGAAAACCCTGACCCCTTGTGGCCATTGGGGGTCAGGATGGGAGGTGGAAGCCAGTGATAGAGAGGAAGTGGGTGTGTTGATATTTGGAAGGTGTGATTAGTATTTAGATGGAGATAGTGTTTTCCAATGACAGGGGAAAGGATAGGGCAGATTGATAGGTCGGTGAAAGTCTGTCAGATCATATGAGTGAATGGACTTGTACGACCTGGGTAGGATCACTACTGGTGAATGCAGAGAGGGAGGGGGCCCTGAGGAAGAACCAAGCGAACAGATTAATGCCCAAGGTCTGAACCCACACATCAGTTCAGCCATTCACTTTAAGTAAGTTGAGTAAGGACTTACATACTGTGATGGTCTGTTTCTAGCCAGCACCACATTCAGGTATACATAAGATCACAAAAGATAAGACCTGGGAGTATCAGATCTGACCCAAATTCCATCATGGCTGATTTATTGTTCCCCTCAAACCCATTCTCCTGACTTCTCCCTGTAACCTTTGACACCCATATTAATTAAGAACCTATCAACCTCCACTTTAAACATACCCAAATGACTTGGCTTCCAAAGCCATCTGTTGCAATGTATTCCACAGATTTACTGCTCTCCAGATAAAGAAATTCTTCCTCATTTATGTCCTAGACTTCCCCATGATAGGAAACATCCTCTCCATGTCCACTCTATCTAGGCCTTTCAATACTCGATAGCTTTCAATGAGATTCCCCCTCATTCTTACAAACTCCAGCAAGTACAGGCCCAGAGCTATCAAAGGCTCCTCATACTCTAACCCGATCATTCCCAGGATCAATCTTGTGAAGCTCCTCTGGACCCTCTCCAATGTCAGCACATCCTTTCTTAGATAAGGGGTCCAAAGCTGCTCATCAAGTGTGGCCTGATCAATGCTTTATAAAGCCTCAGCATTACATCCTTGCTTTTTAATTGTAGTCCTCTCGAAATGAATGCTAACATTGTATTTGCCTTCTTTACCATCAACTGAACCTGTAAAGTAACCTTCTGGGAATCCTGCAAAAGGACTCCCAAGTCTCTTTGTATGTTTAATTTCTTAATTTTCTCCCAGTTTAGAAAATAGTCTATGGCTTTATTCCTTCTACCTAAGTGCACGACCATACATTTCTCTACACTCTATTCCATCCACCACTTCTTTGCCCATTCTCCTAATTTGTCCAAGTCCTTCCACAGACTCTCTGCTTCCTCAACACAACCTGCCCCTTCACCTATCTTCGATTCATCTGCAAACTTAGCCACAAAGCCATCAATTCTGACATCCAAATCATTGGCATACAATGTGGAGGCTGCCTCAGTAAATATATTTAAGACCAGGTTGGATAGATTTTTGCATAGTAGGGGAATTAAGGGTTATGGGGAAAAGGCAGGTAGGTGGAGATGAGTCCATGGCCAGATCAGCCGTGATCTTATTGAATTAAGGAGCAGGCTGGATGGGCCAAATGGTCTACTCCCTGCTCCTATTTCTTACGTTGTTTTGTTTTTATACAACATGAGAAGAGATGGCCCCAACATCGACTCCTGCGGAACACTAGAAAAAGGCCCCTTTATTTCCTCTCTTTGCCTCCTGCCAATCTACCGTTCCTGTAACAGCATGGGCATGAGTGAACGCATCTGTGCTGCCAGATTTGAAATGTACTCCAGATGCATTTCGCAATAATCAGACACGTAAAGCACAAAAAGAAAAATTGTATAGTCCAGGAATTGTTTTATTCAATGATTCAAAGTTCATTTGCTATCAAAGTATGTATGCAGTATACAACCCTGAGATCCGTCTTCCCACGAGAAACATCAACCATCCCCCCCCCAATGGAGAAAACAAACCAAATCGCACAAATGGCAACAAAACACAGAATATAAAACACAAAATCAAAAGAGTCCATGCATATTCAGTTCAGTTCATTATCTGCGGCTGCCCTGATCAAAATCGTCCAAAATAGCAACCGATAAGGAGTGACCAGAAACCAGAAACACATCATAACTTGAACTACAGAGTCCAATCCACAACACACGTTGATTAAAACCTGCCCAACACCCAGAAATCTGGCACCATCCACCAACGGCATCGAGGGAGAGATACCATATGAACGCAGGGACCTTCCTTCAGAAGCAGCTAGCATGAGGAAGAGAGAGGGAGACGGAGACTGTCACACGCAGACACCTTCCTCCAGCAGCAGTGAGCAAGAGGCTGTTAAGCGGTGCTGAACACTCGCTTCGATGTCAATCTTCCTTGGCTCTTTAATTGGCAAGATCGGTGAGAAATGGAGTCGATCGTGGGCTCGCACCCCATCTCCAGGCTTCTTGGCCTCAATGCCTTACAGCTTGCTCATTGTTCTGTATGAAAACCAATGCTTACTGCAAAAGGGTCTTTAGCGATACCTTCCCAGCAATTGAACAAATCTTTGGAGAACTAAAATATTCAGGTCTCTTTATTATACCTCTAGGTTTAATTATTTTCCACAAGTCTGACTACTTAGCATGTGTCACACCCAAGGGCATATAAGCTGCACCTTACTGACTCAAATATCATTTCTCAAACATGATAAATGCCCCAGTGCATTTACAAATATTGTGCTGGCTGAATATTCTTGCTTTTGCGCATTTCATAAGTACAGTGTTCAAAATGTATGACTCTTTAATATCCTGTGTAATACTAGAGTCTTAAATGTTTGCATTATTTAAATTTGGATGCATCCTAAGCTACACGAGGCGATTCCCAATACTGAATACAGTGGTCGTCTCCTTGGTGTAACGTGTTCAAATATGTACCTAAGTGCCATCGCAAATATATGTATGATTCTGTGCATGATTGTTGATGTGTCTGTGTGTGTTGGTAGCTTCCTCTCTCTCTCTGTTGATTAGCAAGTACAGCATAGTAAAGCCCGATAGTAAAACTTCACGTTGCAAATCCTGAGCCAGATACCAAACCAGCATGGAACATTAGCTCTATTCCCTTCGGACTTAGGACCCGATCTCCAGTGCTCTCTTCTGACCCACAGGGGCCCAGTTCCCACACTCCCTTCCCACTTAATGAATCCCTGCTTCTAGTGCTCCCTTTAAACCAGGTTCCAGGGAATCTATAAATACTGTTATTTAATGCATTAATAAAGAAGCACATATGTTACTACATCACAAATTTTTTTTAGTATTTTGATACTTGTACGAACATAATTGGTTTCTTTTGTAATCCTAGGTATTTTATTATAAATATATATTTTATTATTTGTAAATATTTAATTACATTATTCTGAAAAGGAGTCCATAGGAATGTCAGAGGGGTCCCTGGCATAAAAAGATGAAGAATCCCAGCTTTAAACTCACCAGATTTCCATTCCCCTGCTCCCTCAAAACTTACCAGGTCCTTGTTTCTGCACTTCATTTAAACTTGAGACATTTACAGTGTAATCTAAAATCAAAAATGAATTTGAAGTGTATTGGAGCATAGCATTTGTACGAGTAACAGCTGATAGTCCAGGAAATCTGCTAGTTTGGTACCATGAAAGTTCTGAGTGTGCTGGATTTTCTCATCTCCCACATCAGCAGAAAGAAAAGTTTATTTGTTTTACCCAGGGTTTCCTGATCTGTGAAAAACTCCAGAATCTGTTTTAATAAAATGCATTTTTTCTCTAGTGACAGCTGGATTCCCACTGAAGGTCCAGACCATTTCTCTTTGAATTCTGTCAACTAGATGACAGTCCATCTGGAGACCCCACTCCTCCTTGCCCTGAAATTCTCAACTTGGAAATTTATGTGCAGTTCACTTAAAATGCTTTTATTAACTAAACCTTCTTCCACTTTGCTTTATTAAATTGTGATATTTTGAATTTAATAAGAAAATTAAAATCAATTTCTTTGATCTAATGTATTCTAACAAAATGTAACTGAGGTAATTTGAATAAAATCATCATTTATTTGCAATTTTATCAAAGAATATATTTTATTCACTGGATATTTAAATACATTGCAGCGTAGAATCAAGTAGATTTGTATTAAAGGTAATTTGATAAACAGAATGTGAACATATAATACTCAGCCATTCAATGTGTTTTACTGCATAACTTGTTTATACAGATTCAGGGTTTCCATAGAGATCATTTTCTCATAAAGTGAAGGTTGTTCATCATTTCCTGAGTACTACAAATGACTGAAATTTGTCAACAGTGGCTTATAGCAATGGTATTAACAGTAGAAAAAGCAATAATTGGTAACGTACAAAACAGTACCATGTGTTCAATGTAAATCAGTGTGGGATTCTACTGTTAATCCTAGGTTCTTTCAGAAGTCAGGAAAGAGGTACAAAACAGCTTCTTCACAATCATCATATTAAGGGGTAATAGAACCAAGGAACCAGCAACAGAAGTTAGTAGCAGAAGGCTTAAAGACAAAAAAGATGAAGATGTTAAGATGGCACTCAGCATGGAAAAGCTAGTTTTATATTACAGAGATAACAAAAACTCCATTCAAATTTGTAGATAAGAGTCAACCAATAAGAAAGCACCTATTCAAAAAATGCAGAACAAATAAGCTACCAGAGCTTTTCAGAATTATACTTAGAGAGAGAGAGAGGGAGAGAGAATAAACTCAACTTGATCTGGCTTGTGGTCACAGAATTTTCTTCCCAAGTGCTAATCATTCTCCATTAGCCAGTTTCTAATTTTTTTTAACTTATGGGTTACTTCAACCCAAAATTGATGTTTTCATTAGTCTGAACCAAAATAATTTATGTATAAATAAATCTTGTGTACTGTCCTGATTAAGATTTTTACTGTTATACAGTAGGCATTTCAGTTTAGCAGTTCTGTGAGTTCAGTTCTGCTTTCAGCCTGTTTGGGTTTGAGCTGAGCTAAGATGCTCTATTGTTCATCTTAGGAATGTGGTGTTAGTTAATCAGGATGGTGGAATTGGGAGAAGGTTCTAGAGAATACTGGGGTGGGGCAAGGGTTTTTTTTTGGTGGGAGCCAGGAGAAGACGGGAGGGAAGATGGCTGAGGATACCATCCTTGTTTCACAAGGTACTTTGTGCAGATGAATGGCTTCAAGAAAGAAGGACCGATACTCCCGTGGGAGAGCACATTTGCTGGAAATGGATTTTGAGCAACATTCAGAAGCCGTTGTGTGCTTTCATGACTACCAAGGGCCCAGCGCGTGAGTTACCGACAACTTCAAGATGAGCTCCAGCTTAAGCACACATTTGACTGTTTAATTATAATGGGCCTCTTTTGTTTTTTTTCTTTTCTTTAATAACTCTTTGGTTAAGTTAATGTTCATAAATTTACTTTCTTTATAATTATATGCAGTGTACAATTATAAACATTTCTTTTTGAATTTTGTCAATGTTTCCACATTGTGATGTTAGAGGTTCCGGAGGATTGGAGGGTTGTGGATGTTGTTCCCTTTATTCAAGAAAGGGAGTAGAGATATCCCAGGAAATTGTAGGCCAGTGAGTCTTACTTCAGTGGTTGGTAAGTTGGAGAAGATCCTGAGAGGCAGGATTTATGGATATTTGGAGAGGCATAATGTGATTAGGATTAGTCAGCATGGCTTTGTCAAAGTTTGGTCGTGCCTTATGAGCCTGATTGAATTTTTTGAGGATGTGACTAAACACATTGATGAAGCAGTAGATATAGTGTATCTGGATTTCAGCAAAGCATTTGATAAGGTACCCCATGCAAGGCTTATCGAGAAAGTAAGGAGGCATGGGATCCAAGGGGACATTGCTTTGTGGATCCAGAACTGGCTTGCCCACAGAAGGCAAAGAGTGGTTGTAGACAGGTCATATTCTGCATGGAGGTCAGTGACCAGTGGTGTGTCTCAGGGATCTGTTCTGGGACCCTTACTCTTTGTGATTTTTATAAATGACCTAGATGAGGAAGTGGAGGGATGGGTTCATAAATTTGCTGATGACACAAAGGTTGGAGGTGTTGTGTATAGTGTGGAGGGGCTGTCAGAGGTTACAACGAGACATTGATAGGATGCAAAACTGGACTGAGAAGTGGCAGATGGAGTTCAACCCAGATAAGTGTAAGATGACACACACAAAATGCTAGTGGAACACAGCAGGCCAGGCAGCATCTATAGGAAGAAGCACTGTCGACGTTTCAGGCCAAGACCCTTCGTAAGTGTAAGATGGTTCATTTTGGTAGGTCAAATATGATGGCAGAATATAGTATTAATGGTAAGACTCTTGGCAGTGTGGAGAATCAGAGGGATCTTGGGGTCCGAGTCCATAGGACACTCAAAGCTGCTACACAGGTTGACTCTGTGGTTAAGAAGGCATACGGTGCATTGGCCTTCATCAACCATGGGATTGAGTTTAAGAGCTGAGAGGTAATGTTACAGCTACATAGGACCCTGGTCAGACCCCACCTGGAGTACTGTGCTCAGTTCTGGTCGCCTCACTATAGGAAGGATGTGGAAACCATAGAAAGGGTGCAGAGGAGATTTATAAGGATGATGCCTGGATTGGGGAGCATGCCTTATGAGAATAGATTGAGTGAACTCGGCCTTTTTTCCTTGGAGCGATGGAGGATGAGAGGTGACCTGATAGAGGTGTACAAGATAATGAGAGGCATTGATCATGTGGATAGTCAGAGGCTTTTTCCCAGGGCTGAATTGGCTAGCATGAGAGGGCATAGTTTTAAGGTGCTTGGAAGTAGGTATAGAGGAAATGTCAGCGGTAAGTTTTTTATGCAGAGAGACTGTCTTACGCAGAGAGGTTAGAGAGACTGGGCTTGTACGCGCTGGAATTAAGGAGATTGAGAGGGGATCTGATTGAAACATATAAGATTATTAAGGGATTGGACAAGATAGAGGCAGGAAATATGTTCCAGATGCTGGGAGAGTCCAGTACCAGAGGGCATGGTTTGAGAATAAGGGGTAGGTCATTTAGGACAGAGTTAAGGGAAAAACTTCTTCTCCCAGAGAGTTGTGGGGGTCTGGAATGCACTGCCTCGGAAGGCAGTGGAGGCCAATTCTCTGGATGCTTTCAAGAAGGAGCTAGATAGGTATCTTATGGATAGGGGAATCAAGGGATATGGGGACAAGGCAGGAACCAGGTATTGATAGTAGATGATCAGCCATGATCTCAGAATGGCGGTGCAGGCTCGAAGGGCCGAATGGTCTATTTCTGCACCTATTGTCTATTGAGAGTGGTGAGTGCATGGAATGGGCTGCCGGCAGTGGTGGTGGAGGCAGAAACGATAGGGTCTTTTAAGAGACTCCTGGATGGCAACATGGAGCTTAGAAACAGAGGGCTATGGGCTATGTTCCCTCTAAGCTGTGTGCGTGTGTGCGCACATGTTTTTCAACTAGCGCACAAAGGAAATGAATGTGTGCACAAAAGGTCAGTTATCTAAAATAATGTAGTAATTAATCATTATACTTATTGAAAATAATCTTTTAGCTAAATGTTTCAAATACCACAATGCATGTCGCTAATTTACGTCACCTCACCTTTCCTGTTCTGGTCTGTACAGCTTCAACACTGTGGCAGCCATCTTTGGTGGACAGTGTTCATATCGTAAAGTTCACAAAGATCCGTTTCAAATCCTGTAGATGACTTACTAAGTTTTTATTGAAAAAGATATTGATTCACTATGTCGAATTTAAAAGAAGCGAAGGGTGTGAAGCACAAAGGAATTGCAAATTTGTTTAAAGTTGAATGGCTTAACAAAGTAGTGGAAACTACTACATCGAAAGCTCATGAGGTCACGAATGTTCAGCTACGAGAAATATTTATGTATGATTCGGAAATTGGAGTTATCTGTTTGTATTGTCATGGTGTTAAAGTTGCTGGAGACTTTGCTAGTGGAAAGAAGTGGGATGATATTTGGAAACTTGACTTTTTGAAGCATCATATGGCAAGTAAATCGTATTTGGACGCTGTACAAAAGCTCAGGCAGCAGAACCCATCATTACCCGTTACAGGAGTGCTACACATGTTACGGTTGAGTGCAGATGAGCAAGAGCGAAACCAATCAGACCCAGAGGAGATCAAAGTTCTTATTGACAGTGTGTTGTTAGCTGTTAAAAGGAATAACTCTTTACATTCAGTTCAACACATGCATGAACATATGGAAATGTATGTTCAACTCCCAGACAGCTGGCGAAGCAAAAATTATGCGTTCGGATTTCTGGAGACTATCAACTATATTGTTCAGAAAGACATGTTTGAAGAAATAGCATCAGCAGATTTTCACACGTTAGCAGTTGATGAAACCACAGACATATCTGTCAACAAATGTCTCATTCTGTACTTCAAATTCAGATCTAAAGATTGTATTGTTTATAAAACATTTTTTGGCGGAATAGTTCAGCTGCAGGCGTGTGACGCTTCTTCTATTGTTTCAGCAGTCAAGCAGTTTCATGAAGAGAAACTTGACCTCCATAAAATGGTGATGATTACGTCAGATGGAGCGTCAGTGATGTTAGGCAGGGTTAATGGTGTTGGAACAAGACTGAAACAGGACATTCCACACTTAGTTCAGCAACACTGTGTAGCACACCATGAAGATCTGTGGATTTGTGATGCATGGAAAAAAGCCAAGTTAATCAGAGACATTGAAACTTTGATGACAACAATCTATACAATGTTTTCTCGACCTGCAGATGTGAATTTAAAGGAATTGCAGAGGCCTCTGAAAATGAAGCTGTTGGTTTCAGACCACTTAATAAAGTCAGATGGTTACCTAGACACTTTGCATTGCAGGCAATAATAAAAAAAATTGAGGCAGTGATCACAAACTTTGAAATGACCCTGCAGCTAAATACTGTCACAAGAAATTGATAAACTTTGCATACAAAGTAGCTTTACTGGTTTTAAATGATGTCTTTGATGAACCGGCTGCACTGTGCAAGATTCAGCAAAAGCGTGGCCTGACACTGATTGATTCACTTCATTTTGCGCGAGGCAAAATTAAAAAGATAAGAAAGCAGTATCTGGGAGACAATGTTTTGTGGAGTTACAAAGTTAGTTTTGCTCAGCCAATAATGTAAAGAAAACGTCACAATAGATACAAGTTCGCTGTTGACTTTTATGAATAGTCTTTGTGTTCATTTAGAAGAAAAGTTTCCTGAAGATGAAGTACAAGAATGGTCGCTTGATTTCTCCACAATTGCAGATTGTGACTTCACATTTGGTGATGAACAAGTTAATGCCTTATGTCTAAAATATCATGATTTTCTAGCTGAAAATACTGTAATTGTTAGACAGTATAATGATGTCAAATTTTCCGTGCAAGAAAAAGTAAAGTTCAAACTGATTCCAAACTTTGTTGAAATAGTGACATTTGTACTTCAAAATGAACAGTTTTGCAACTTTGCACAGTTGATGGACATCGGGGGAACCTTTCTTGCGTCTAGTGCGGACTGTGAGCGAGGTTTTAGCCTAATGAATCAACTCAAAAACAAGCTGAGAAACCGTTTAGGTGAATGTCATTTGGATATGTTAATGAGAATCAAAAGCTATCAATTGGATGGAAATTCTATTAGTCTAGATAGAGTTTACAAAGAATGGGTAAATGCCAAGGACAGGAGAGAGAAAAAAATAACTGAGTGACTTAAAAATGTATGTTATTTTGTTGTTATTCTGTGCAATTTTGTCAAATATTTTGTAAACCATAAACTGTGCCATGTGTGCATTCAGTGCGCACATACTTCTGTCACAGGAAAAAAAATTTGCAGAACATGAGATTTTTGTGCACACTGACTACTAAAAATTAGAGGGAACATTGGCTTTGGGTAAGCCTAGGTAGTTCAAAGGTAGGGACATGGTCGGCACAGCTTTGTGGGCTGAAGGGCCTTTATTGTGCTGTATGTTTTCTACGTTTCTATCTGTTATTTCTTGCCAATGGGCAATTACAGGGGAGGGGGCAGTAAATCACACAACAGTCACATAAACCAAGGTTTGGGTGGGCGAGACATCCCAAACACATGGGTTTGGTGGGACCAAAGTTGTATACACCTTAGAATTACGGAGCCTGAGAAAGGTGGTTTCCTTGTTGTAGAGTCCAGTGGCTGTTAGCTGGGGGCTAGCGAGCTGCATTTCCAGAGACACCCAGTAATAAGGGGTTTCACTTGAAATACATTTTAAAACTGAAGTTTAGAAAGCAATAAGCTGAATTCTGAACTTTTATTTGTTGATTATTGTATGAGCTTAATTGTTCAAATAATATGATAAATTGTGTTTAATTGGTCTCATAATAATGTGATTAATTTTGATACGAACTATGAGAATATTTTACAGATGTTTCTAGACTTACATTTTCTAGATAGCTCTACACTGAATTTTCAATAATAATAACATTCAACAGTATATACAAGATTGAGAGCATAATATTTGTAACAGAAATGCCAGTTCATTCTGAGAAACCATGCAGCTGGAAGCCAACAGCTCAGTCAGTTGGCATCTGAGAACAGATGGAAATATTTTGGAGAAAACTGTTTGACAAGAGCTGAAAACTGAAAGGTGTTGGAGCAGCTTAACAGGTTGGAGTCCATGGAACAGAATTGGGAGAAGCACTGTGATGCTGAGAATTCATGAGGGTAATAAAAATACAGAGAGCTGTGACGATGAGTACATCACCAAAAGTCAAGGATAAAAACAAAGTCAATAGCTAGCTGATGATATGGTATTTTCTGCTGAAAATTTTGCTGGCGTTTTGTAGACATAGAGCAAAAAAAGGTGCTGACGGGTGGAAAGAAACTCCAAAGAGCTGAAAACACTGGCATAGAATCACAGAATTGTTATGCCACAGAAATGAGCCATTCAGCCCACTGAATTCATGCTGGTTCTGTGAACAACAATCATTTCTGTCCTCTTTCCTGTAGCACTGAAAGTTATTTTCCCTTAAGTATTCATCTAGTTCCCTTTAGAAAAGGCTTGTACTAATTTCAATATTTGAAGGTGAAGTCCTTCGTGCCTGAAACCATTTCAGTCAACATTGTCTGCAGACTCAAGAACCAATATGTCCTACTTAAAGTGTGGTGACCAAATGTGGGTGAAATCCTTCAGTTATATTCCAACTAGTGTTCAAATAGCCTCACTTATGTAACATCAGTGAAGCCCAGATGTTCTAGCAGGTCTGGCTACTTCCAACCATTAATGTACAAATATAACCAGGGGTATTTGTACTTGCATACAGTTTGCTTTTGCCTCTATTGTCTTGTTTCACTTGCTTTCGTTCCTTCTTCCAAAAGTAAAGTTTCCTGCAGATTGTGGAGGTACTTACTGTAGTTCTATCAGAATGATTTAAGCAAAGAGCTGCATGATTTCAAAAATCCATAATATGGTATATTGGAGGAGGAGGGAAATGGTGACCCTTTTGCATAGCTTCTTTCTACTGTTTAACACTGGACTCTCCAGGCATGCTTAACACATAGGTAGCTCCAGACCACCTTGGCAGTGCTAGTGTTAAATCATTGTTGCATGAGGAATAATGTTATGGACCTCCTGTTAGGCATAGTATCAACGTGTGAGTGATATCTTTATGTCCTCCTATCTCAATTTGCAGTCCGTACTTATGATGAAAATGTACCATGTGATTCCATAAGACCATACGACCATATATAAAGGAGCAGAATTAGACTATCTGGCCCATCGAGGCTGCTCCATTTTTTTTGATTCATACAAGAAACATTAATGAACATTTTAAATGGTCAAACAATGAACACTATGAAGCCCAGTTTCACCATCATTCTGGCTTTTGATTTGAAGCGGATTTCAAATAACTTTTCAAATACAGTACATTTTTGTCCATCTTTTCTACAAGTTAATTTCATTCTGAGAGCACAAGGAAGAATGACAAGTTTTGCAACACCTGGGGTCTGACACACTGAGCACAAAAGCAAAAAGTCACGTTTCACAAAAACTGGAAAATTCAAAAAGAATAGAAGCATTAGTGAAGGAATACTTACAGCAATTATTTTAACAGCTGGAGGATAATATGCATTTCATATGCATTTCAATATGCACTTCTATGTTTCACATTTGTTTTAAAATAAATACACATTTTTTTCTGATGACTCAAAACAATCTGGATGATTTTGGACCATGATATTCTTTCAAGTACCAATACTGATTTAAAGGCTTTAGTAATGTATTGGTTCAGTTTTTAAAATCTAACTTCTGAAGCTGAGGAAGCAAAGGGGCTGTACAATAGGCAAAGGGGCCAAGATTTCAATGGGCAAAAGAATCTGTAGATACACTCTAACATCACAATGTGGAAACATTTCAAAGTGCTCTCATTTTATATATATTTTCTAAAAGGTGTTATGTTTTAAATGGAAACTTATCTCAATTAAGCCCACTCTGCATTGACCTTGGTTTGCTCAGGCAAAGCTTAACTTACCATGTTTCTCATTAGACTATCAGAGGGCAAGATAAAAGAGTCAGTGATCGAGCTGTTCATTGGTTGCAGATGTAACTGGTTGGGGATGGATTTAATCTTCAATGGGCTTTTATTAGTTCAGCTCAAAACCAGGCTGGAAATTGCTCTTCTGACTTGTAGCCTAAGAAAAACCTTTTGATGCCTTGATCTGTCACAACATGTGACCACATCCACGAATAGCTTCAAGGATCTCGGGCTAGTTACATGAATATGTTTATTGTCAAACCAAAATAACCTTTCACGTAAAATGCAGATCAGTAAGCTATTTAACATTGATACATGTTCGGGTCTTCTCATGATCTAACTTCTTCCAATAAGGAAAATGGAGTGTTAAAGTTGGTCTTTTTTTTTAAATGCAAACTTAGAAATCAAGTTTTTGTAAAGTGAACCCTATCCTCCCAAAATTGTTCACTGATATGTAGGGCTTTGGTTAATTAATGTTAATGCTGAGTGAATAAATGCTGTCAAGTACTGAGACATCTTGATTTCCCCCTCTCAGACCATACCCATTTACAGCTATAACTCTCTCCACTCAGAAATGAGACTCCTTAAATGCTAGAAGATATTCCTAGGTGTGCGCATTGGATTGGGTGTTTGGGAATCGGAAACTGGCATATTGTAGTTGGTGGAGGGAATGAATGTTTACAAAGGTGGAAAAGGATGTCAATTAAGTGGGTTGCTTTCTCCTACTGACGTCAAATATTTCTGGAGTTTTGCTGGAGATGTGGTAAGTTATTCCATTATGTTTCTGTCATGCTTTGGAGGATAGGCTCTTACAATGGGTGTGGAAGGACAGGAGGTTGAGAAGTCCGGTGCCTAACCTCTATTTGTAAACCTATTGTTTGTGATTTGTCCAACTGAGTTTCAGGTCATTTGTGACCCTTGGCAAATTGCTGCTGAGGCATGGTACTGCTAGTGAATGTCAAGGGAAGGTTTTATATGATTAATTTATTATATAAGTACATATATTTTACCATATACTACCTTGAAATTCACTTTCTTGCAGGCATTTACTGGAAAAAGAAAGAAATACTATAGAATTTATAGAGATATACATTACCAGTCAAAGACTGTCAAACAACCAATGTGCAAAAGAAGACAAGCTGTGGAAGTAACAAAAATATAATAGCACTGAGAACATGAATTGTAAAGAGTCCTTGAAAGTAAGTCTTTAGGTCACAGAATCCGATCAGAGTAGTGGTAATTGAAGTTATCCACATCAGTTCAGGAGCCTGATGGTTACAGGATAGTAACTGTTCCTGAACTTGGTTGTGACCTAAGCCTCTGTACCCCATGTAATATTGACCTACGCCCCCAGTGCCTCATGCACAATGAGAGAGGGCATGACCTGGGGTGGCTGTCAGTGATGACAGGTGCTGTTTTCCTAAGGCAGAGCTCCATGTACTCAGTGGTAGGAAGGGCTTTAGGACTTCGCCTGTGACGGACTGGGCTGTATCCATCACTTTCCAGAGCCTTTTCCTTTCCTGGGCAACTGGTGTTTCCATACCAGGCTGAGATACAACAGTTAGGACAGTCACTGCTCGGCAGCTTTGTGACACACTACTGTGTGACAAGGTAGCCCATGCCTAGGTCCCACTTCACGTAGGTAAGTGCTGCTTCACTTGCTGTGGAACTGGGGATATAACATCATGAAATTATTAGCAAACATCTAAACTTCTCTTCTAATTACAGAAGGTCACTGATGACACAGTTGAAGATGACTAAGCATAAATATGCTACATTGATAGAAAGGGCTGGGGTGTTTGGGCTTACGCAGCAATAGCCACCTTTCTCGTGTGGCATCTGACTCCAGATATTGCAGTGTATATGCTTTTTACTTGATGCTTATTGACTTCAGTTTGACCAGGGTAATCACAGTTGGTCAAGAACTGCCGTAATGCCACAGGGCAATCAATCTCACCTCAGCTCTGGAATTCCGCCCGTTTGCTAATGTTTACAACAAAGCTGTGATGAGATCTTCAGCCAGGAGATCTTCTCACAGCCTGAAGTTGATAACAGTTATCAGTGAGTATATACTGCTACATAGCACTGTTCAGAAAACTATCAAGACTTGACTTATCTTGACTGACAAATCTGTTGGAATTCTTCGAGGAAATAGCAGGCAGGATAGACAAAGGAGAGTTGGATAGTAAACACAAAGTACACTGCAGATGCTGTGGTCAAATCAAGACGTACAAAAAAGCTGGATGAACTCAGCAGGTCGGGCAGCATCCGTTGAAAGGAGCAGTCAACGTTTCGGGTCAGGAGAGTTGGATGTTGTTTATTTGGAGTTTCAGAAGGCCTTTGATAAGGGACACACATGAAGCTGCTAAACTGGAGCTCGTGATATCACATGAAAGGTACTAGGATGGACAGAAGACTGGCTGATTGCAGAAAGCAAAAGAGTGGGAATAAATTGAGCTGTCATGACTGCCAATGTTCTGCAAGGTTGGTGTTTGGTCTACGACTTTTCACATTATGTAAAAGAATTGATGGTTGAGTGGCCAAGTTTGCAGATGATACAAAGACAGGTGGGTGGACAGGAGTGTTGAGGAAGCAGGGAGTCTGCAGAAGGACTTGTATGGATTAGGAAAATGGGTAAAGAAGAGCCAGGTGGAATATAGTGTAGAGAAGTGTATGGTCATGCACCTTGGAAGGAGTAAAGGCATGGACTATTTTCTAAATGCGGAGCACATTCAAAAATCAGAGCTGTAAAGGCACTTGGGAGCCCTAGTGCAGGATTTCTTAAAGGTTAGCTTGCAAGTTGAGGTGGTGGTAAGGAAGGCCAATGCATTGTTAGCATTCATTTCCAGAGGACTGGAATATAAAAGCAAGGATGTAATGATGACAAGTGCAGAGAGGGTATAATGTCACAATTAGAAAGTGGTTTCCTTTCCTATATTTGACAGGGTTTCTGACATTTGTCCACAACTTTCTGACTGCGTATCACAGAACCACCATTTCCTGTGTGCAGGAACAAGTAGGACTTTGTGAGAATTCATCTGTCAGGCAGTTACTTGATGTGCTCATGGACAATTCTCATTTTAGATGCTCATGAGGAGAATTTTGTAGAATCAAATGCCCTTTGTCCAAATCCAACGCTGAGAAGTGGATGCAAAATGGCCTGGCTGGCTTCATCTTTTATACTTAGTTGTATTAATACTGATATAATTATACTTGCTTACCATTTCAGAAGACAGAAGACCAATCACTTGGCTTTGGACCTGAAGCCACATAATAAATGCTCATTTGCATGTCGGTGTCAGATCTCCTTCTCTATATGCATTATTGAACCACAGAGTCTTCCGACTGAAATAAATCTCCTTATTTTAGATTATTTCATTAACTAAATACAGATTCCCCAGCTCTTCTGTGGGATTTCTAGAGATTCCCTGGAATGAGTCCCAATTCCTTAAGTTGTTACACTAGTAAAAAATTATTGTTTTACTAACCTTGCTTCTTTTGAAACCTAATTCAATATGAACTCTATCTTTTCTAAAATACGTTTCCTCATGCCTTATCCCACACTAAGAATTATACTTTTGTTTTTCTGAGAACTACCATTACGATTGCTCTGTCTCCCCAATATGGTCATCTGATTCTCTGCCTCTGCAATCTTTTCTAGCCTTGCTACCAAACTTACAATGCTATGAATTCACCTCTTAGCTCCCCCATTGATGAGTGTGTTCACAGCACTGTACATTTTAATTCCAAAAGTCAGCAAATCCAGAAATAGAAGCCCAAAGACAGAAGACTGAAGCCAGCAAGTCTGGAGATAGAGGCCTGAAGGTTGAAGCACCTGGATCAGCTTATCTGGAGGTCAGAAGCTCGATGTCTATGAGTCCGGGCCAAGGTCTACGAGATTGAGTCTGTAGCCAAGGACTGGAGGCTGCCTGACATGGTGACCTGGGGTGGGAGGGTGAATGTCTGTGAGTGGGAAAGGGGTTCATTTTCCTTCTGTTGTCTTGCTATTTTGTTGTTGTCGTTGCTGCCTTTTTTGTTCTGCTAAACACTGTGGGCATGCAATGCCCTCTACCTTGCTGAGGGCAGGCAACAACTCTCTGAAACCTCCTCATACCTATTCCTTGAGGAGAACCCCTCTCCAGATAATCAGAAAATTGCCTCTGACATCAGCACTGATCTCATTAATTCTGGAGAACTCCCATCCACTGCTACCAAACCCATAGTTCCCATACCCTGCACTGCTCACTTCTAGCTCCTACCCAAGATCCGTGACCCTGATTGTCCCATTGTGTCTGCCTATTCCTGCCCCACTAAACTCGACTCCATCCTATCCCCCTTGGTTCAGTCCTTTCCCATCTATACTCACGACACTTCTCATGTGCTCTATCTCCTCACTTTCAATTCCCTGGACCTGACCACCTAATTACAACCACAGCTGTTCATGCCCTATACTCTTCTATCCCCTATCAAGAAGGCCTTGAAGCTCTCCGCTTCTTTCTCAATTAAAGGGCCAACCAGTTCCCCTCCACCACCACCCTCCTCCATCTTGCAGACCTGGTCCTCACCCTCAACAATTTTCCCTTTGGCTCCTCCCACTTTCTCCAGACTCGAGGGGCAGCTGTGGGCACCTGCATGGGCCACAGCTATGCCTGCCTTTTCATTGGCTACGTAGAGCAGTCCATGGAACAAGCCTTCCCCTGGTAATGCTCCCAACTCTTCCTCTGCTACATTGTTGACTGCACTGGTGCAGCTTCATGCACCCATGCTGAGCTCATCAATTTCATCAACTTTGTCTCCAACTTCCACCCTGCCCTTAAATTCACTTGGTCCATTTCTGACATCTCCCTCTGCTTTCTCAATCTATCTCCATCTCAGGAGACAAATCGTCAACCGACATCCTTTGAAAACCTACAGATTCCCACAGTTACCTCTTTCTACCCGATCTCCTGTAAAAATGCTATTCCATTTTCTCAGTTCCTTTGTCTCCATCACATCTGTGACCAGGATGTGGCTTTCCTTTTCCAGAACATCAGAGATATCCATCCTTTTCAGAGAACAGTGTTTGCCTTCATCCCCCATTGATGCTACCCTCTCTTGCATCTCCTCCACTTTCTGAATGTCCGTGCTCATCCCATCTTCCCGCCACCTTAACAGTGGTAGTTCATCTTGTCCTTCCCTACCACCTATGAGCCTCCACATCCAACACATCATCCTTCACAACTTCTGTCCCCAAAGGGATCCTACCAACCAACAAATGTTTACCTCCCTCCCTCTCTGCTTTCCACAGGGATCACTCCCTCTGTGATTCCCTTGTCCATTTGTCCCTCCCCACTACTCTCCCTCCTGGCACTCTTCCCTGAAAGCAGTCAAAGTGCTACACCTGCACAGTCACCTCCTCTCTCACCTCCATTCAGGGCCCCAAATGGTCCTTCCAGGTGAGGCAACACTTCATCTGTAAATCTGCTGGGTTCATCTATTGCGTCCAGTGCTCCTGATGTGGCCTTCTCTACACTGGTGACACCCATCGTAAATTAGGGGTCTGCGTCATTGAACATGTTTGCTCCATCTGCCAAAAGCAGTCGATCACCTCCCTCCGGGCCCTCCCCTCCTTCCCTTTCTCCTGTTGTCCATTCTCTTCTCTTTGATTCCTTCCTCTCCAGCCCTTTAACTTTCATACCCACCTGACTTCACCTATAACTTGCTAGCTCTCTCCCTTCCCCTTACCTTTTTATCCTGTAGTCTTCCCCCTTCCTTTGCAGTCGTGATGAAGGGTCTCGTCCAGAAATGTCGACTGCTTATTCATTTTCATAGATGGTTCCTGGCCTGCTGAGTTCCACAAACATTTTTTGTGTGTTGCTTCAGATTTCCAGCATTTGCAGAATTTCTCTTGTTGTTTGGCAACATTTGCAGCTGCCCCCAGCATATCCATTGTTGGTTGTTAACATAAATGACAAATTTCACTGTATGTTTCAATATACCCGTGATAAATAAATCTAAATCTGAATTTAATTTTACTCATTTGACCGTCTGGTTTGTCCCTTCTCAGTTCTGTCACAAAAGCCATTTCAATACCTAAGGGTACAATCATTCCTCTGATAAATGTTCCTAATTCTCATTTTATATCCTTTCTTTCCATGAAAACCAAATGGGGATGCTTTGCTTTGTTAAAGATACAATATTGCTTATCTGTTGAGTTACTCCACCAGCAGGCTGAATGAGTCATACAAATCATTTCCCATCATTTTCAATAGAAATCCAGTATTTATTTGAACAAACAAATTGTTGATTTCTGATTCATTCATTTAAATATGCACATTTAATTTTAAACAATGAAGTTTGAAACATTAACATTTATACGTATCGCAAAGGAAACAATATAAAGACAAAGTGAATGTACATACAGTAGATTATTCACATCGGGTTGGTGGGAGAAGACTGTGGAAAAACTAGAACTAAATAATGCACCATTAAACAAGACACCAAAATTACCATCTCAATATCAAATGGTGGAGTAGAATCAATTCTGTATGTCACATGAAATAACAAATCAAATGGTAAATCTCATGTTTTAAAACAAGTAAATTATGTTACATATTTTGCTTAAAAATTATTCAGGCACATTTTGTGAAAATTGAGCAAATGACTTGAAAACCAAGCGATAAATAAAACCATAGTAAGGTATTATTTTAAATCAATTTGTAATCATACTTGATAAAAAAATTATAACTGATATCAATAAGCACATCACAAAACATACAGTAACTTTTATCTCGCTGCAGCTGTAAGAATTTAACCACTAATGTGTTCTTTCTTGGTACTAATTTGAATCACTTCATATACAACACAAAATTTAGTGATATAATTTGAAAACATATGCTATGAATTCAACAATGAGAAAACCATAAGAGTGAAAAATATGTGAGAACATGTTTGAATAATTATTTTGTTAATACAAGAATTCTCTTTATATCTATTAAAACATGCCATGTGCATTTTATTCAAACAGATGTCTATTGTGCCTCTCTGCATCCTGAAATGTTCAGCTGGCTTATTTTGACCAGTGTCATTCCCAAATATCAAGAAATCTACAAACGTTTGTAAAAAAGAAACAGCAGATATATGCATTTTTCTCAGGTTCTTTACGCCATTATTTCTTTGGCTTAAGTAAATTAACTTTACAGTGCTTGTAGAAAAGAACTTACAGTGAAAATAAATGAATATGAATCACATTGCTTTAAACAAATTGCCAAATCTAATATCGGAATTACTTATACTCAAAATAATACCAGAAATTACTTGTAAAAGCCTTTCTGACTGCTGATAGTGAAACATAAATTCATGCTGCTTCCCAGAAGTGATACTGACGTTCAAAGGCCCATTGGAATACACCCTTGCTTAAATTCAAACAGCAGTTTAATCCTATTTTCTTGTTTGTTAGCAGCAGCAGAGTGATTTAGGCTGATGACAGTTTTAATGTTGGTCAGTCAACACTTATAACTGCTTAAAATCAACATGTGAAACATAGTATATACTGGACCTGAAGTCACATGAAGGTAAGATTGCATATAGATGTCAGATCTCCTTTCATAAATGGATCAGTGAACCACAGATGTTTCCTACTGATCATAGAGTAGAAAACCATCTCTGTTATATTGCTCTCCTTCAGTTTTTCGGTGTTTTCTTTCTTGTGGCCAGTTGGCAGGTGGGTGATTTGTTAATTTTGTGTGTGTTGGGGGGGGCTTGAGAGCTTTGATCCTACTGTCGCCGTTCTTTTCTGCAAGTGAGTAGATCAGGGATTGTTATTGTCACTGTTTTGATCAGTGGGGGGTTGAGGATTTGTTGCTATTGTTGCTTTTTTTTCTGCAGGGGAGAAGTTGGGGCATATTGGGGTTTGCGAGCTTTGTTTTTCTTTTTTGTGCCGGGGCGGGGTGTGAGTTGATGTGTTTTCTTCCAACAACTCCCATGGTCTTTCTATATTTCATGGCTATCTGAAGATGAATATCAGCGTTGTATTGTACATGCATACTTTGACAATAAAATGAACTTTGAATAATAGTAAAATGGATGTTAAGAAAGGACAAAAGATGATTCAGTGAAAATTAATTATGTTTGTTAATGAAATAATTTAAACATTGCCCCGTAATGGATGAAAATCTAAGATTCTAGTTGAGTCACAGAAGGGAGATATCAGTTTTGTATTTGGTAATTGTGTAGTCTCGAAAGGGCTGTTTTGCTCCAGTTTTGAATTCTTTGCTTTTGTTTTATTTCGAGTTACAGCAGGGTAACAGGCCATTCCAGTTCAGTGGGCCCACGGTGGCCAGTTACACCCGAACGACCAATTATCCTACATCCTTGGAATGTGGGAGGAAACTGGAGCGACTGGAAGAAACCCACGTGGTAATAGAGAAAATGTACAAACTCCATGCTTACCATATTTATTTTTTATTGAGATATAGCACAGAACAGCCCCTTCCAGCCGTTTGAGCCACGCTGCCAGCATTCCCACGATTTAAACCTAGCCCAGTTTCTGGACAATTTACAATGACCAACCAACCTATCAACTAGTAGGTATTTGGGCTGTGGGAGGAAACTGGAGCACCGGAGGAAACTCACACGGTCACAGGGAGAACCTACAAACTCATTACAGGCAGCGGCAGGAATTGAAACTAGGTCGCTGGTACTGTAGGGCGTTGTGCTAACCACTACGCAATTGGGGAAATGACAACCGTACAAATACAAGTGAGGCAAATGTTTCATATAGTCTTGAGTGGTAAAAGTAATTTGTGATTCATTTAGGAATTTAATCGACCATGGACCAGTAAAATGAGGCAGATTATATTTAAGTCATATTATCCGAATAGAAATTTCAGACCTATTGATTAATCCCAAATTAGCAATACAAATTAGTCTGAAGCAGATGCAAATTAAATAAATGCTCTTTAGAACAGCCCTTTCCAAATATCTATGTAGGTGTAATTTATTTAGGTCAAACCAACTAAAAGCTGTTTTTTTTCAGTTGATTTCTTACTGACAATAGTAAACTAATCAATGCCTGTTCAGAGATAGAAATTGAAGCATTCAATTTAATAATGTTTAGAAAAAAAGTAAAAGCAGTTTATATGTAGATAGATATACATGTCATCTATCTATATGATATAAATGAAATCAAATTGATTCCGAACCACAATATTACATGCTGACTGAATTTCAATAAAGCAATATTTAACTTTATACTTTCCAATTGAAGTAGTTGATGTTCAAAGTAATGATTATAAGAAACTTGTTTAATATTAGGTGAACTCAATCTTCAATTTCCTCTGAGGATGTATTACTGTACTTTTTTTCCATTTTACAAGTCATAAGAATCAATATTGACTGTTATATCCTCCTGCTTATCACTGCTTCATTGCAATGTTTTTTACAGCTATTTCACTCCGTATTTTCATTTGTGTCCCTGGATGCGACAATAGTTCTTTTATCTGATTAACTTTGCACTGTACTGCAATGGTCTCTTTCTGCAGAGCATTCCTAATTACGTCTGAATCGTGTTTTTTTCCTGAAGGAGAAAAGATAGAAATGTGTTTCATTTAACAAAAGCTGATTTAATTCTAAAATTTATTCAAACTAAAAAATTAACAAAGTGTAGAGTTTTTTGACTGCACAATCATAATTATAAATAAATATGTAATATGTCCGTGCCCTAGAAGGTTCAGCTTACATGTAACAATTTTTAAATCTACATAGCTTATTTCATTAATTCAATCAGTTTTATCTGCAATCAGTTTAGATATATTCTACTTTATTATGTTTTACTATTTTTGTTGCATCAATAATAAAAATAATTGTAAAATTACATCAATGAAAATGGTGCCCTGAAGAAAAATCAAATAAACATTTATAGATACTTGAGACCCTTTATCACAATTGACATCCAAACACAAGCATTGAACATAAGACCATTCTTTCCTTCGGTTGTTGCGTTGGAAAACCCTGGATGAATAAACTGTGAAGGTCTTGAATGTTCTTCATTTTGGTTTATTATTTTTTCCTCAGCTTTTTCATCCTTGGAGCACTGAACATTTGAAACAATGATCATGTGTATTCATAAAAATACTCTCCGCTGACATTAAACACCTGTTTTAAAATGTAACATTTTCACTTCTTGTTGCCATTGTTTGGGTCAGTGTCCTTGACACATTTTGAGCTGATGTTCTGCCCATTTGTGTTCTGTTTTGCTTTAGATTGTGTTTCCTCTAGATACTGTTGTACAGCCTTAATCACAGCGGTCTCCACTAGACGTTTACTCAGACTGACCAGTTCCTCCTCATCAGGTTCACTCTCATTCTTTTCTCCTACACACCATAACAAACAAAACAGATCAGGTGTCACCTTCTCATATAACACACCAAATCTTTACCACATTCAGTTGTCAACAACTTGCTTTTATATAGCACTTTTAAAGTGGGAAAAGCATCCCTAAGGTGCTTTATGTAAGCTTAAGATCATTCTATAATGCTGAAACCATTTATATAGTCAACTTTCAGTTGACCAGTTTGCTTATTTTTCTCCATGATCTATATTTCATGAGAGTCTGCTCAGATTTATAGGTTTTTCCTTTTTAAATCCCCAAAATCCACAAAAGGTCCTAATTTAATTCTCACCATGTTTGTGTCGAGACACACCAGTAATAAGGAATGTAATTCTTATTTTTTCAACCACTAATGTTCACAGGGTCATGAATAATATTTCTCAACCCTGGATGAATACAGTATGGTGCAAACACTGGCTTAAACCAATGGAAAAGACGAATTTGTCAGGAATGATTAAAATCGTGGCTCCAAGTGGTAAAGGACATTGCATAATCTATTGTGCACTTCAAAATTTTCACCAATATCAATCAGCACACTCGATTCAACATTCACTATTGATTGACATGTATCAGTCAACCTGACTAACAGAGAAAACAAAGACTTATTGGGAAGCAACTTAAGAGACTGAGATCAAAGATATGAGTTTACACCAAAGGTATACTAAAATGCTGGACCCTTTTATTTTAATTAACGGGATTAAATGGACCATCATTCACACCCTGAAAAGAGAGGGGGGAGGGGAAGAGGGGTAAAGAAAATCACAACTTTTTCTGTGATCTTGGTTGCAACTCCATGAAGGGTTGGCTGGTAAATGATCCGTACTTCAAAATCCTTTCCCCTTATGAAAGATAAAACAAGTTATTTTTGATACTAGGTAGTCCAGATGTCACTTTCTGCATATTTACAAATACCGTATTATTCAAACACAAAAATAAAATCTCTACTTTTTGGTTACTTGGGAAACAGAACACAAGTGACTATAGAGATCAATTGCACAATTACGCCACAGTAATTTCATCAAATTCTAAACCGGAGATGAAAACAGGATTGCTACTTCCCAGAATGTGACTAGAAAACCAAATAGCTTTCACTTTAATTAAAGTGGATCAGACATTAAAAGCAAGATTACCAAATAGGCAGTCGGTTTCTTAATGTACTGTAATGGCTTACGACAAATAAGAGCACAATTCTTCAATATAATGCAGTGCTGAAATTCACACTACAACACAAAATGTAGTTTCTACAGGAGTTCAGCCATGGCGCAAGTGTAGAGGGAGAGACACAGAGATGGAATGAACAGTTAATTGGGTTTTAACAGGAACTGTACAGAACCAAGGAAAATAATAAACAGCACACACAAAATGCTGGAGGAACTCAGCAGGCCGGGCAGCATCTATGGAAAAGAGTACAGTCGACGTCTAGGGACAAGATTCTGGTTTCAGCTTGAAACGTCATCTGTACTCTTTTCCATGGATGTTGCCTAGCCTGCTGAGTTCCTCCAGCATTTTGTGCGTGTTGCTTCTGATCTTGAGTTAAGACAAAGAATTACATATCACAGTTAAGGTTATCCAAAAGTATTTAAGCTTTTCACAGTCAATACCTCATGGAAGGAAAGGAAGACTATTGGCATAATTTGAAAGCAGACATAGATTCGCACAGCACATCACATTCATGCCACTTTTTTGTCCATCTGCATTAATCTCATTGGCTTGTAATACAATTATCAGCAGGAGATAAAGAGAATTCATGTACTCAAATTGACTGGACGTGACTAATGGTATTGCAAATGGATTTGTGTTTGGGCTGGGGAGCCACATATCTAACTTTGTAAAGAAAAATTAGCTGAGTTAGAAGCGTAGAATTACAAAAAAATTTAATAAATGAGAGGTTAGTTGACTAAAAGCATATTTCTTTAAAGTGGAAGGGACAGTAAAATTGAAACTTTGCTGCCTTTTATTTGTTGTTTTTTGTCTTCTATGCTCTTGCTCTTTCATTGATCCTATTTACGGTTACTATTCTATAGATTTGCTGAGTATGCCCACAGGAAAAAGAATCTCAGGGTTGTATGTGTATTTGTGTACTCTGATAATAAATTTTACTTTGAATTTTATTGTATAAATGTTGAGAGTGGCCGAAGGGTGGAGAGAGGATGAGAGATCACCTGACTGCTTGGGGAGGAGACAGCTGGGGTCCAATGGGAGATTAGGAGGCAGTGTCAAGGGACGGGAGTGGTAGATTGAATGAATTGACTGGAATGGCTTGGATGCTTGTTGGACCATTTTAGAAACAGCATCGGCAAACCCACAGAATGTAGATATGCAATTTATTTTTTCTGCAGATCTCCCAGATTATTGCTACAGTTTTGCCATGTTATTCCAGAAGTACCTAACAAACTGTGTGCCCAAGATAAAATTATTCAAGTTCCCCAGTAATGGGAAATAGTTTTTAGAAAATAAATCCATATTACCAGCAATATCGCCTCCTGCTGTGATAATCAAGAAAGCACATCCATGCATGTACTTTTTTATGTGTCTGAGAAGGATTAGCTTGTTCATGAGGATCTTGTCGAATTTTCACAGATGCACAATAGAAAGTAGCCTGACAGGTTGCCCCTGCTCTGCTGTTGACCGCCTAAAGCTGGAGAGAGTGGGAAACACTGCCCAGTCTATCACAGGCTTGGCCCATTGTTCCTTTTAGTTGATCTTTGCAGTGCGTTACTTCAGGAAGATGAGTAGAATCACAAACAAAATGCTGGAGGAACTCAGCAGGTCAGGCAACATCTATGGAAATGAACAAACAGCTGACGTGTTGGGCCAAGACCCTTCTTCAGGACTGGAAATAAAGGGGAAGAGGACACAATAAAAAGGTGAGGTAGGGGAAGGAGTTCAAGCTAGAAGGTGATAGATGACATCCAGTGAGTGGGGGGGGGGGGGGGATGGTTTAAGCTGGGAGGAGATAAGGGCTAGAGAAGAAGAAATCTGATAGGAGAGGAGAGTGGATCATAGGAAAAGGGAAGAAGGAGGGTCATCAGGGAGAGGCAATAGGCAGGTGACAGAAGAGGTAGGAGGCCAGAGTGGGGAATAGAAGGAGGAAGAAGGGGGAGGGGAAGAATTACCAGTAGTTGGAGAAATCGATGTTCAGGTAGAAGCTACCTAGATGGAGTATGAAGTGTTGCTCCTCCAGCCTGACTCGCCTCATCCTAGCAGAAGAGGTGGTCATGGACCGACATGTTGGAACGGGAAAGGAGATGGGAATTGAACTGTTTACACAAAGTACACTGCAGATGCTGTGGTCAAATCAACACATACAAACAAGCTGGATCGAAATGTTTGGTGTCTGGGAAATTCCACTTTGTGTGGATGAAGCTGAGGTGCTCGACAAAATGATCCCCAATCTACATAGGGTCTCACCAATGTAGAGGCGGCGAGTAGTATCATCAAGGATGCCTGCCACCATGGGCATTCTCTTTTCTCTCTTCTTGAAAGCCCAGGTACTGTGACTTAATTCACCACTGTTATCAGACTTCTCCACTGCCATGTTCTCAAATCCTTAGTTCTAACTCTTCATAATTGTCACTTAAGCATTTCTTTTTGCACCATTCCAGAGCACTGTGCTTGTCGCTGTATTTATTGTTGTTTTCAGTATTACCATGCATACTGTTTACTCTGTGACACTACACAAGCAAGGATTATTATTGCACTCTGGTGAATATGACAGTAAACGGATTTGGATCTGAACCTGAATGAAATCATCCTATTCAAGACTCTCATAGTTGTATTGAAACAGTGACTACTGACAGGAAATATCTGGTCACTATCACGTTTCATTCTGGGAAAACATGATGCTGAATGTAATTAAACATCCCAATATATGCCTCCTGGTTAACGTGCAGAATTTAAGGTACAATATACAGTATGTTGGATCACACAGGGGTAAACCATATGTAAATATATTCTGCATATAGCTTGCCCCAATAAATGCATCCAAAGTTTTTGTGTCAACTATTCACTGAGGTTGCAGATTCCATATTCTTACCACTGCTTAGATAACACAAAATTCTTCTTTTTGGGTTTCTCCTCGGTACCAGCCACCTCTAGTTTCCTATGACTGGAAAAACTTCATATCTGTTGCAACAAAACCTTTCATAATTTCGTCGACCTATGCATTAGTTTCTCAAGAGAAGATCATTATTGTCAACCATTCATTATTTCCTGATATGTTCAGTCACGTTTTTGATTTAATCTACACAAATTTTCTCCATTTCCTCTGTGTTCTCATTATAACAGGGTGATCAGTATTCCAAAGATGGCCAAAATACAAAATAAAGGAAGATGGTCAAATATGCCAGAAAAGCAGGTGTAAAGGCTTTGTGCCTTAATCCATGAAGCATTCATAAGATACATCTACCAATGGTATCAAACAAACAAGAACAAATTCAGAGAATGTGTCTGGGAAATCTGCCTAGAGATGAACGGGTATGAAGTGCCACAATTACAGAGACGTAGCTGCAGGGAACATCATATTCAGGGATTTCTGCCTTTTGAGAAGGAGAGGTTGGAAGGTAGAGATAGAAGAATACTATTGTCAAAAGGATCCAGAATCAACTTTATTCACCATATATTGTAGAATTATATGTACTAGGAATTTGCATGTACAGTGCTGATAAGAAGCATTCACCCCCTCTTGGAAGTTTTCATGTTTTATTGTTTGACAACATTGAATCACAGGGGATTTAATTTAGCTTTTTGACACTGATCAACAGAGAAAGACACTGTTGTGTCAAAGTGAGAATGGATCTCTACAAACTGACCTAAATTAATTATAAATATAAAACACAAAATAATTGATTGCATAAATATTCACCCCCTTTAATATAACACAATAAATCTTCAGTGGTGCAGACAATTGGTTTTAGAAGTCTCAGACCTCATTAAATGGAAATCTGTGTGCAGTCAAGCTGTATCAATTGATTGTAGTAAAAATACACCTGTATCTGGAAGGTCCAACTGCAGGTGAGTCAGTATCCTGGCAAAAACTATACCTTGAAGACAAAAAACACTCCAAGCAACTCCACAAAAAGGTTATTGAAAAGCACAAGTCAGGAAGGAGATAGATACAAGAAAATTTCTAAGTCACTGAATATCTCTTGGAGTGCAATTAACTCAATCACCAAGAAATAGAAAGAATATGGCACAGCAATAAATCTGCCTAGAGCAGGCCGTCCTCAAAAACTGAGTGACCGTGCTACAAGGGGATTAGTGAGAGAGGCCACCAAGAGACCTATGACAACTCTGGAGGAGTTACAAGCTTCAGTGACTGAGATGGGAGAGACTGTGCATACAACAACTGTTGCCCGGGTGCTTCACCAGTCACGGCTTTCTGGGAGAACGGCAAAGAGAAAGCCACTGTTGGAAAAAAAACATCACATGAAATCTCAGCTAGAGTTTGCCAGAAGGCATATGGGAGACTCTGAAGTCAGCTGGAAGAAGGTTCTATGGTCTGATGAAACCAAAATTGAGCTTTTGGGCCATCAGACTAAACACTATGTTTCGCAAAACACCACACAGCACCAAAAGCACACCATCGCTACCATGAAACATGGTGGTGGCTGTATCATGCTGTTGGGATGCTTCACTGCAGCAGGCCCAGGAAAGCTTGTGAAGGTAGAGGGTAAAATGAATGCAGCAAGATAGAGAAATCCTGGAGGAAAACCTGATGCAGTCTGCAAGAGAACTGTGACTTGGGAGAAGAAGACAATGACCTCAAGCTAAAGCCAAAGCTGTAAAGGAATGGCTTAAAAACAATAAAGTTATCATCCTGGAGTGGCCAAGTCAGAGTCCACCTCAATCTAATTGAGACTTTATATCTAGACTTGAAAAGGGCTGTTCACTCACAATCCCCATACAATCTGACAGAATTTGAGCAGTTTTGAGAAGAATAGGGAAAAATTGCAGTGTCCAGATGTGAAAAGCTGATAGAGACCTATCCACACAGACTTAAGGCTATAATTGTTGCCAAACGTACATCTACTAAATACTGACCTGAAGGGGGTGAATACTTATGCAATCAATTATTTTGTGTTTTATATTTGTAATTAATTTAGTCACTTTGTAGAGATCTGTTTTCACTTTGATATGAAAGAGCCTTTTTCTATTGATCAGTGTCAAAAAGCCGAATTAAATCCACTGTGATTCAATGTTGTTAAGCAATAAATCATGAAAACATTCAAGGGGAGGGGTGAGTGAATACTTCTTATAGGCACTATACATGTATATGGTGAATAAAGTTGAAGAAGACATTGTTAGGAAGAGTGTAGAGACTCCCGAAGACTAGCTGCAGAGTAGGAAAGAGCAATGCAATAACTGTGAGAAGCATGAATGTCTACCAGCTGGGAAAGGGCAATTAAATAAATGAATTCATGCTATGGAGCCATCATAGATATGAAATTCTACAGATGCTGGATATCTTGAGTAACGCACACACACACAATGCTGGAGGAACTCAGCAAGTCAGGTAGCATCTATGAAGGGTGAATAAAGAGTCGAGGTTTCAGACCGGAAAGGTGGGGAGAGTAGAAGCCTGAATAAGAAGCTTGGGGGAGAGACAGAGTACAAGCTGGCAGGTGATGGTTAAACCAGACGATGGAGGAGATTGAAATAAGAAGGTAGGAGGTTTTATGTGGAAGAGGTAAAGGTTTGAAGAAGGAGGAATCTAATAGGACAGGACAGTGGACCATGGAAGAAAGGGAAAGAGGAGGAGAACCAGAGAGAGATGATGGCCAGAAGAAGGGAAGAGAGGAGTGAGAGGATAACCAAATGGGGGATAGAAAAGGAGGGGGTAGTAATTACTAGAAGCTGGAGAAATTGATGTTCATGCCATAAGGTTGTATGCTGCTCTGTTGAGTTTGGCCTCATTGTGGCAGCAGAGGAAGTTATGGGGAGACATGTTGGAATGGAAATGGGAAGCCAAATGGAAATGGGTACTTCAAAAGTCAAAGTTCAATGTAAACTTATCAAAGGACAAATATGTCACCAAATACCACTCTGAGACTCATTTTCTTGTGGGCATCCACAGTAAATACACATAGAGGGACAAACAACCAATGTGTAAATGACAACAAATGTTACAAATGCAAACAAAAAAACCAAGAAGTAAAAATAAATATGTGACTAATAAATATTGAGAACATACGTTGTCAAGTCCTTGAAAGTAACTCCATAGTGTGTGATCTCAGTTTAGTGTAGGGGTGAGTGAAGTTATCCCCTCTGCTTCAAGAATTGAATTGAGTTGACTTTATTACTTACATCCTTCATATACATGAGGAGTTAACGTCTTTATGTTATGTCTCCGTCTAAATGTGCAATGTGCAATTTATTACAAATAGTACGCACAACAGGACAGTCAATATAACATAGAAGTATAGTTGTGTCAGCATGAGTTAAGCAGTCTGATGGCCTGGCGGAAGAAGCTGTCCCAGAGCCTGTTGGTCCTGGCTTTTATGCTGTGGTACCGTTTCCCAGATGGTAGCAGCCGGAACAGTTTGTGGTTGGGGTGACTCGGGTCCCCAATGATCCCTTGGGCCCTTTTTACACACCTGTCTTTGTAAATGTCCTGAATAGCGGGAAGTTCACATCTACAGATGCGCTGAGTTGTCCACACCACTCTCTGCAGAGTCCTGCGACTGAGGAAAGTAAAGGCCTGTATGATGGGGGTCCCTGATGATGGATGCTACTTTCCTGCAAGAGAGCTCCTTGTAGATGTTTTCAATGGAAAGGAGGATTATACCGTGATGGACTGGGCCGTATCTACTACTTGTTGTCGGCTCTTCCTTTCCAGGCCATTAGGGTTTCTATACCAAGAAGTGATGCAACCAGTCAATATACTCTCCACTGTGCATCTATAGAAGTCTGTCAAAGTTTCAGATGACATGCCGAATCTTTGCAAACTTACAAGAATACAGAGGCTCTGATATGTCTTTATTTGTAATGGCATTTACACGTGGGACCAAGGACGAATTCTCAGAAATGATAACACCGAGGAATTTAAAGTTGCTGACTCTGTCCACCTCTGATCCCCTGATAAGGACTGGCTCATGAATCTCTGGTTGGTTTCCTCCTCCTGTAGTCAATAATCAGCTCTGGCTGATTTGTCACCATCTTTGATTCAGCCAATGACAGTGGTGTCATCAGCAAACTTAAATATGGCATTTAAGTTGTGCTTAGCCTCACAGTCAAAAGTGTAAAATGAGTAGAGCAGGGGACTAAGTAAACAGCGTTGTAGCGCATGTGTTGATAGCGATTGTGAAGGAGATGTTGTTGTCAATCCAAACTGACTGGGGTCTGCAAGTGAGGAATTAAAGATCCAGTTCCACAAGGAGGTATTGAGACCTAGGTTTGAGAGCTAATTGATTAGCTTTGAGGGGATGACAGTGTTGAAAGTTGAGCTGCAATCAATGATGGGCATCCTGATGTATGCACCTTCACTGTCTGATGTTCTAGGATTGAGTGAACAGGCAATGAAATGGTATCTCCAGTTGACCTGTTGTGACGGTAGGCAAAATGGAGTGGACTCAAGCCACTCCTTAGGCAGCAGTTGATATGTTTCATCAACAAGATCTCATCACAGTGGATATAGGTATTACTGGATGACAGTAACCATGTTCCTCTTGGGTATGAATGAAGCCTGTTTGAAGCCACTGGGTACCACATACTGCTGAAGTGAGAGCTTAAAGGTATCAGAGAATACTCCAACCAGTTCAGAGCACAGGTCTTCAGTATTCGGCCAGATACCCCATCTGCGCCAGATGCTTGCCATGGGTTCAACCTCCTAAATATGCTCTCATGCCAACCTCAGAGACTGAAATAACAGGGCTGTTGGGGGCTGTGGGATTTCATGAAGGTGCCTCCATACTTTAGCAGTCAAAGTGAGCATAAAAGGCACTGAGCTCATCTGGGAACTAAATCTTGTTGTCATGTATGTTGCTTAGTTTACTTTGTAGAAGGTGATAGCATTCAAGTCCTGCCACAGTCTTTTGTGATCCAATTTAGTCCAGATTTGCCACTTCCTATGTGAATTGGCTTTCCAGTAGTCATTCCTGGACCTCTTGTATTTGTGGTGACTTGGGACCCCAATGATTCTACGGGCCCTTTTTACACACCTGTCCTTGTAAATGTCCTGAATCATGGAAGCTCACAACTACAGATGCGCTGGGCTGTTTGCACCACTCTCTGCAGAATCCTGCGATTAAGGAAGGTACAGTTCCCATACCAGGCAGTGATGCAGCCAGTCGGAATACTCTCAATTGAGCCTCTGTAGAAAGTTCTTAGCATTTGGGGGCCCATACCAAACTTCCTCAACTGTCTGAAGAATAATATGAGCTGCCTTAATGACTATCCCCTAGTAGCACTCACATCTACAGTGATGAAATGCTTTGAGAGGTTGGTCATGACTAGACTGAACTCCTGCCTCAGCAAGGACCTGGACCCATTGCAATTTGTCTTTCGCCACAATAGATTAACAGAAGACGCTATCCCAATGGCTCTTCACATGGCCTTAGACCACCTGGACAACACAAAGATCTATGTCAGGATGCTGTTCAATTGGATCCGCTGCAACTGGATCCTCGACTTCCTAACCAGAAGACCGCAACCTGTGTGGATTGGTGATAATATCTCCTCCTCACAGATGATCAACACTGGTGCATCTTAGGGGTGTGTGCTCAGCCCACTGCTCTACTCTCTCTATACCCATGACTGTGTGGCTAGGCATAGCAAAAATACCATCTATAAATATGTTGATGATATAACCATTGCTGGTAGAATCTCAGATGGAGATGAGAGGGTGTACAGGAGTGAGATACAATAAGATGAAAGAGCTGATTGTGGACTTCAGGAAGGGTAAGATGAAGGAACATATACAGTGGCATGCAAAAGTTTGGGCACCCCTGGTCAAAGTTTCTGTTACTGTGAATAGTTAAGTGAGCAGAAGATGAACTGATCTCCAAAAGTCATCAAGTTAAAGATGAAACATTCTTTTCAACATTTTAAGCAAGATTAGTGTATTATTTTTGTTTTGTACAATTTTAGTGTGAAAAAAAAAGAAAAGGAGCACCATGCAAAAGTTTGGGCACCCCAAGACATTTGAGCTCTCAGATAACTTTTACCAAGGTCTCAGACCTTAATTAGCTTGTTAGGGCTATGGCTTGTTCACAGTCATTGTTAGGAAAGGCCAGGTGATGCAAATTTCGAAGCTTTATAAATACCCTGACTCCTCAAACCTTCTCCCAACAATCAGCAGCCATGGGCTCCTCTAAGCAGTTGCCTAGCACTCTGAAAATTAAAATAAATGATGCCCACAAAGCAGGAAAAGGCTATAAGAAGATAGCAAAGCGTTTTTAGGTAGCTATTTCCTCAGTTCGTAATGTAATTAAGAAATGGCAGTTAACAGGAACAGTGAAGGTCAAGTTGAGGTCCAGAAGACCATGAAAACATTCCGAGAGAACTGCTTGTAGGATTGCTAGAAAGGTAAATCAAAACCCCCATTTGACTGCAAAAGACCTTCAGGAAGATTTAGCAGACTCTGGAGTGGTGGTGCACTGTTCTACTGTCTAGCAACACCTGCACAAATATGACCTTCATGGAAGAGTCATCAGAAGAAAATCTTTCCTGCGTACTCACCACAAAATTCAGTGTCAGAAGTTTGCAAAGGAACATCTAAACAAGCCTGATGCATTTTGGAAACAAGTCCTGTGGACTGATGAAGTTAAAATAGAACTTTTTGGCCGCAATGAGCCAAGATATGTTTGGGGAAAAAAAAGGGTGCAGAATTTCATGAAAAGAACACCTCTCCAACTGTTAAGCACGGGGGTGAATCGATCATGCTTTGGGCTTGTGTTGCAGGAAGTGGCATGGGGAACATTTCACTGGTAGAAGGAAGAATGCATTCAATTAAATACCAGCAAATTCTGGAAGCAAACATCACACTGTCTGTAAAAAAGCTGAAGATGAAAAGAGGATGGCTTCTACAACAGGATAATGATCCTAAACACACCTCAAAATCCACAATGGACTACCTCAAGAGGCGCAAGCTGAAGGTTTTGCCATGACCCTCACAGTCCCCCAACCTAAACATGATCGAAAATCTATGGATAGACCTCAAAAGAGCAGTGCATGCAAGATGGCCCAAGAATCTCACAGAACTAGAAGCCTTTTGCCAGGAAGAATGGGTGAAAATCCCCCAAACAAGAACTGAAAGAACCTTACCTGCTACAGAAAGCGTTTACAAGCTGTGATACTTGCCAAAAGGGGTGTTACTAAGTACTGACTGTGCAGGGTGCCCAAACTTTTGCTTCGGGCCCTTTTCCTTTTTTGTTATTTTGAAACTGTGAAAGATGGAAACAAAAAAGTAATCTTGCTTAAAATATTAAAGAAGTGTGTCATCTTTAACTTTATGCCTTTTGGAAATTAGGTCATCTTTTACTCGCTTAGCTATTCACAGTAACAGAAATTTTGACCAAGGGTGCCCAAACTTTTGCATGCCACTGTACCAATCCTCATAGAGGGATCAGAAGTAGAGAAAGTGAGCAGTTTCAAGTTCCTGGGTGTCAAGATCTCCAAGGACCTAACCTGGTCCTAACATATTGATGCAGCTATAAAGAGCACAAGACAGTGACTACATTAGGAGTTTGAAGATATTTGGTATGTAAACAAAAACACTTATATAGATGTACTGTGGAGAGCATTCTGACAGGCTGCATCAATGGGGGGGTGGTGCTACTGCCCGGGAGCGAAAGAAGCTGCAGAGGGTCGTAAATTTAGTCAGCTCCATCTTGGGTACTAGCCTACAAAGTACCCAGGACATCTTTAAGAAGTGGTGTCTCAGAAAGGCAGTGTACATTATTAAGGACCTCCAGCACCCAGGGCATGCCCTTTTCTCACTGTTACCATCAGGCAGGAGATACAGAAGCCTGAAGGTACATACTCAGCGATTCAGGAACAGCTTCTTCCCCTCTGCCATCCGATTCCTAAATGGTCATCGAAACCGTGAACACTACCTCACTTTTTTAATAAATATTATTTCTGGTTTGCATAATTTTTAATTTATTAAACATAGTTATACTGTAATTGATTTTCCTATTTATTTATTTGTTTGTTTATTACTGTTTTTGCTTCCTCCTCTTCTATATTATGTATTGCATTGAACTGCTGCTGCTAAGTTAACAAGTTTCACAATATATGCCAGTGATAATAAACCTGATTTTGATTTTGATTCTGAGTTCATGGAGCACAAGTGTATAATTCTCCCAATGGTAAAGGTGCCATGTAGAGTACTTTCTAGCCTGGAGTACATCACGGAAGTTGAGTCAAGGAAATTAGCAGCAAGTGCAATATTTTTTATTCACTGGAATTAAAACCTGCAGATCCACTGACTACTGAATGAAAATTCCAAATCATGAGCATAAATTTGTAATTTATTTACTTATTCATTTACTTAGAGATAGAGCGCAGAACAGACCAGTCTAGCCCAATGAACTTGCACTGCCCAGCAACCCACCTATTTAACCCCTAGCCTAATCGCAGGACAATTTCGAAGGACCAATCAATCTACTAATCCGTACTTCGTTGGACTGTGGGAGGAAACCCACACGTTAATGGGGAGGACGTAGAAAGTCTTTACTGATGGAGCCGGAATTAAACTCTGAACTCTAACACTCTGAGCTGTAATAGCATCTGGCTAACTGTAATGCTACCATGGCATTCCAGGTTACACCCTACAAGACCAAGAAAATCCCAGATTTAATTTATGGATGCTGCAAGTGATATCATCTTGTTATAGGCTGACAGCAGAAAATCACACAGGTGTTTTCTTCTTATAAAAATTCAGCTATCTTTGGTATAATGTACGTTTTCCATTTAAATACATGGATATGATATATGCTGGTGGAATTCAGAGGAAACAGTGAGAGATGAGGAAGTATTAATTTAGAGGCTGAGAATTTCAAATTCATTAGGTACTGCTGAATCTAACAGCAAGATGCAGTTAATATTTTGGAATGTTTTTCCTGGTTATTGTTTACTGGATTGAAAGGACAACTTTCAATCGTAGGCGGTGGGGGAAGGATAATGAGATCCAAAGAGACAGTGGATCAGAAGAGGACAGTGATAAGGATAAGGATTAGGAGTAGGGAAAGGGAAATGAAAGGATTAGAAGATTCAATGGAGATATCAATGGATGTGCCTAGAGATTGGGGAAGGAAGAAGCACTTGGAGAGCGAAAGCAAGGAGGAGGAGATTCGTAAAATGGAGGACAGTGGGAAAGGGCCAGAGGGAAAAGTGCAAGCTGGAAATTACATATTGGGAAGGGAGCAGACATGGATGCCAATGGATTACAATGCTGTGGGATGCTTTATTGCTGGAGTGACTAGCAAGGAGCATGCAGGTTATGGTTTCTCTTAGGCTAGAACAAAAATACTCAATAAGCATTTACCTTTCATCTGAGCATCTGTGCCTTCCGTCAGGTTCTGGGTTTCCTGGGACATTGGAAACTTGGCCAGCCAACACTAAACTAGAATATAGTTAAGGTCTTGGGCATGCAGCCTTTCTAAAACTTTTAAATATTGATGAATGAGCTGGATTCAGCTTTGAAATAATTGAAATTTTTACTTTTTACTCAATCAGTTCTGGGTGTTAACATTGTTCTACTGCATACAAAAACAACGGTGGAATCTGAATAAAAACAGAAATGGATGTGATGGGTGTGATACATGGTTATAGTCTGTTGAAACTCCGTGTCTCCGCTCACACAATAACATCTCCTGGTCTGTTTTTGAAAGCAGAAGAGAAAACTGCTAAAATGATTTCTAACCAATTTGCTCACTCAATAATGAAAAGTCTATAAAAAGGAGTGAAAAGTGTCAGTGTGTGTCTGACTGGCATTAATGAATTCTATCGTATCAAACTATTTAGGATGGAAATCTTATTTTTCAATGTGCCTGCTTTACAATATCAAATGATGTCGACATTTTAATTTATTTCACTATAATTCTTTGGAATAACTATAATGATATGATGTCTTTGTATCTATTTCAAAATCTTTTCCTGTCATCAATCCCCCAATCTCAAAACCACAAACTAGATTATCACCAGGGCAATACTAATTTTTTTTTCCACTTGGATATTTTCTTTTCTCTTAGAAAGCTGAAAGAGGTCTATTTTGTGTCAGATATTATTGTTAGAGCAGGGTAACAGTCAAAAGAAAAATGCTTAAATTTTTACAAAAAAGGATTAAAAATAGACATGAATTCGCTGACAAAATTAAAGTCAAATCACGGAGAAACTGTATCCTGATTATTCTTGGCAGCAGAGGAACATGTATTTCTTTAAATCACCAAAAAAGCTTTGTCACAAAGAAGAAATGGAAACATGCAAATATGTCACATGCCTGTTTCCGGAATCAGAAAACTGGTAGATGAGAATAAGAGAACATAAAGCACAATAGAATTATCAGTCCATTTTATAAGTAATCTACATTAAAATCCTCTATCAATAACCTTCATTCTATCTCTCTGTCCCAGAATTAGCTTAAAGGTACTGTACATATTCCTTACTTCCTAATTCAGTGCTATAACTCCACTATCTCATATGCAGAATTAACTTCTGAATCATCCTATTGCTCATTGTTAACAGAACTACAATTACCTTCACAAACAAGAGAAAATCTGCAGATGCTGGAAATCCAAGCAACACGCACAAAATGTTGGAGGTACTCAGAAGGCCAGGCAACATCTATGGAAAAGAGTAAACAGTCCACTGCACTCTTTTCCATAGATGCTGCCTGGCCTGCTGAGTTCCTCCAGCATTTTGTGTGTATTGCGACAATTAGCTTCCTTTGGTTTTAGCTGGAATATTTCTGCATTTGTGTTGTCAATCTTCTGAACTCCCTGCAAAGGAGAAATCCAGTACACTATATGTCCAATGTAATTTGTGATGCTCAGAAAAATCTTAACCCCCTCAATGGTGTGTGCTAGTAGGGGACGTGGCTGGTTACATCTTTACTTCACCTCCATGTCTTCTCTACTCAGCAATAAACTTCATATGCAGCATCTGATTAACACTTGCCTACATTACTGGTCCATCATGGAAGATCAACAGAGTCATATAGCACTAAAACAACAAATACAGGCCACTTGGCCCATCTAGTCCATGCCAAACTATTATTCTACCTAGTCGCATGGAACTGCACCTAGCCCATAGCCCTCCATACTCCTCTTATCCAAACTTCTCTTAAATGCTAAAATCAAACCCATGTCCACGACTTCTGCTGGCAGCTTGTTTGTAATCTCACCACCCTCTGAGTGAAGAAGTTCCCTCTCGAGTTCCCCTTAAGCATTTCACCTTTCACTCTTAACCCATGACCTCTAGTTCTAGCCTTACCCAACCTCAGTGGAAAAACACAAACAGGAGAAAGTTTGCAGATGCTGAAGATCCAGAGCAACACACGGAAATTGCTGGTTGGAACTCAGCTGGTCAGGCAGCACTTTGTGTGTTGTCTCAGCTGGATAAAGCTGGTTTGAATTTACGAAGCAGTAAGATATTTATCTATGCTTTAACAAGAATGCCTATGGTTTCTGGAATTTGTACATTTGGCTTGCTATCTCCTTGCAGTTAACACCCCATAAAAATCTAACCTTCCTCTTATGTTTTCTATCATTATTCAGTTCCACCTCAATTCTGTCCTTACCCAATAAAAGACTTTAAGATGTACATTATGAGAAGACCATATCACGTATTCCTTTGACTTAATCTCCTGAAAACTGATCAGCATGAGTTCTCCCTCCTGACTTTTAAAGATCATTAACTAATTTTCAAATTGGTACCATCAGTTAGTGTGTCTTGGAAGGGCTCTGGAGAACTCGCTGTTAGACACAACACGTTCCACACTTGTATATTGCAGTGCTTAAGTATATAGGGTTATGTTCCATAGCGTCCAAAATCCACTTCATATCTGACCCCTTAGATTTTGCATTTGGCAAGGCTCCATTCATTTGAAAGGATTCAACAGCTACACTGAAATTGTAAGGTAAGTCAGTAGTTACGTTCATTTTATTAACTATTATTACTAAAATAAAGTAAAATAATAAAATTGAATGTGTTATTCAAATAATTTATTTCCATTGATTTTTCAATATTTGAATTATTTAAATCTTTAACAGCTGTTTATAAATACAAAGATAGGTGGAGGAACAGGTAGTGTTGAGGAAACAGAGAACCTGCAGAGAGACTTAGATAGTTTAGAGGAATGGGAAAAGAAGTGGCAAATGAAATAATGTTGGAAAGTGCATGGTCATGCACTTTGGTGGAAGAAATAAACAGGCAGACTATTATTTAGATGAGAAGAGAATTCAAAATGCAGAGATGCAAAGGGACTTAGGTGTCCTTGTGCAAGATACCCTAAAGGTTAACTCCAGGTTGAGTTGGTGGTGAAGAAGGTGAATGCAATGTTGGCATTCATTTCTAGAGGTATAGAATAGAAGAGCAGGGGTGTGATGTTGAGGCTCTATAAGGCACTCGTGAGACAACACTTGGAGTATTGTGTGCAATTTTGGGCTCCTTATTTTAGAAAGGATATACTGACATTGGAAAGGGTTCCGAGAATGATACATGAGAAAGATTCCAGAAATGAGAAATGTCTGGCAGCTCTTGGGCTGTATTCCCTGGTGTTCAGGAGAATGAGGGATATTCGCAGAGAAACATTCCGAATGTTAAAAGCCCTGAACAGATTAGATAGGGCAAAAGGTATTTCCCATGGTAGGGGACTCTAAGACAAGAGGGCACGACTTCAGGATTGAAGGACATCCTTTTAGAACAGAGATGTGGAGAGATTTCTTTAGTCAGAGGGTGGTAAATCTGTGGAATTTGTTGCCACGAGTGGTTGTGGAGGCCAAGTCCCTGGGTGTATTTAAGGCAGAAATTGATAGGTTCTTGATTAGCCAGGGCATTAAAGGGCATGTGGTGAAAGCAGGGGAGTGGGGATGACTGGAAGAATTGGATCAGCCCATGATTGAATGGCAGAGCAGACTCAATGCTCCTATATCTTATGGTCTTATGGACTATTCTGAGGTAGTACCCTCTGGTCCTAGACTCTCCCACTATAAGAAACATCTTCTCCACATCCGCTCTATCTAGGCCTTTCAACATTTTGATAGGTTTCAAAGAGATCCCTCCTCATTCTTTAAACTCCAGCAAGTACTGGCCCACAGCCATCAAACACTTCTCATATGATGTGTTATGAGTGATGGACAGACCTGATGGACAATGGGGTGCAGAGTTAACCATTCCCCCCCCACCCCCGAGAACTACGAACTATTGCTGTTGTTATGCTGCTCATGAGAGAGAGAGAGATAAAGCCCAGGAAAGAACATTTGCTACAGATAAGAGGAGGAGAGAGACTGTTGATTTACTGTATTTGACTCTTCCTGGATTATTTACCTTCCACTACAAGGACTTTACTTTGCTCATTAACATTCCTCAGGAGATAGCAGGAGTGGCCTGATTTGATGGACACGGTCATTCAGAGTTGATGGATAGCTGAGACCCCGTGAGTGGGGATAAAAGACAGGTCTGGAGAGACACCCTTCAGACACACCAGTGGACACTGACTGAGTGTTGGGAACCCACAGAAAGGTGGGGGCTTCGGAGACCGAACCAGGAGATCGGTCAGTAAAGCTCACAGTGTTACAGCAGGGCCGGTGGGGACTTGTGTGTGTCCACTCATGCCAGAGTGACGAGTCCACCACAGAAGAATGGTCTAGCTGAAGACCAGAGGGGTCATAACTGAATGGCCACAACGACATGATGGATTAAGAAAGCCACAAAAGGTTTGGCTGCTGTTGCATCTCGCTCTCTCTCTCTCTCTCTCTCTCTCTCCAACAATTTCAATACAACAACCATAACCACCTCAGCATTTATGAACTGAACTCTATACTTTCCTATGATAATTCATTTACCCCTAAGACATCGATAGAGCTTGTTTATTATTGATTATTATTATTCCTTCACTTTTAGGTTTATTACTGCTAACTTGTTTTATATGTATATTTGCATTTTTGATATTGTATTGTGTAGTTTACTAATAAACACCTTTAGTTTGGTACCACCAGACTCCAACGGATTCTTCTTTCTCTGCTGGTCAGACACCCAGTTACGGGGTACGTAACAAATTGGGGGCTCATTTGGTATTTGATTACCATTTGGGGGGGCCAGTGAATCGGGATAAAAGTCCCTTATCTGATCTGGTTGTGTGGATAACCAGACGGGAAACCAGTAGAGATGGAAATTGACAAATTTTTAAAAGACCCGACTTCGGGGGCATTAGAGGATGCCAAGAAAGCGGAATTGGTAAGCGTTGCAAAACGATTAAATCTCTTGGCGGTGAAATCGTCAATGAGCAAGTTGGATATACAGAGAGCAATAGCTGTGCATTACGTATCCGAGGGTGTGTTCACGTCGGATGTATTGGACCTGTTCCCTGAGAAAAAACCAGTCGAGGGTGACCTTTAGATACAGATATAAAGATTAAGGTTGGCTGTGGAGAAGGAGGAAAGGGAGCATGAGCTGCAGATACTCCAGATAAAGGAGATAGAAGCTGCAAGGCAGAGGGAGGACAGAGAGAAAGAGAGGCAGTTTGTGCTGGAAATGGAGAGGTTAAAGGCATCGCAGGGAAGAGACCGGGTTGCAAACCCAAATGAGGAGTTCAAGATTGGTCAGGAGATCCAGTTGGTACCTCCATTCGAGGAGATGGATGTCGATAAGTTCTTCCTTCATTTTGAGAAAGTGGCTGTGAATCAGAACTGGCCTAAGGGGAAATGGGCTGTTCTGTTACAGAGCGTACTTAGGGGGAAGGCGCAACAAGCGTATTCGGCATTGTCTATGGATGAGTCTAAGGATTACGAGGAAGTAAAAAGGGCTGAATTGAGGAGTTACAAGTTGGTGCCAGAGGCATACCGGCAGAAGTTCCGGAACTTGAGAAAGCCGTGGAACCACATGTATTTAGAGTTTGCCCGTGAGATGCAAATGTATTGTGAGCGTTGGTGCGCCTCAAAAGGGGTCGTTGGTGATTATGATAAACTACTACAGTTAATACTGATGGAGCAGTTTAAAGGTTGTATCCCTGAGAGTATGAAGACATACTTGGATGAGGTTTTTGGGCATGGTGGGGTACTATCGAAAATTTTGTAAGAACCTTGCGGACATTGCCCTCCCGCTTACAAAGCTCCTACAGAAGGAAGAAAAATTTGAGTGGAGAAGTCCTTGTCAGGAAGCTTTTGAGAAGTTGAAAACCATATTGTGCCACCAGCCTGCGTTAAAAACACCTGATCTCTTGAAACCTTTCTCCCTGGCGACTGATGCAAGCGATGAGGCTGCAGGGGCAGTCCTATTGCAGAAAGCAGGGGATGGAGTGGAACACCCAGTGGCGTATTTCTCTCGAAAGTTCAATGTGCATCAGAGAAATTACTCCACTGTGGAGGAAGAATTGTTGGCACTTTTCTTGGCAATTCAGCATTTTGAGGTCTACATCTGTGCAGCACAGAGACCATTAATTGTTTATACTGATCACAACCCTTTGGTATTCTTGGCTAACATGAAAAATAAAAATAGGAGGTTATTAATTTGATATTAAAATGCAACATGTAAAGGGGAGTGACAATGTAATTGCTGATTGTTCATCTAGATGTTAATTTGAAAGTGTATCTGTATTATTCTTGTAGTTAAGACCACTTCTGTATTTTGTTAAACTCTGTAATTCAGTAATATGCTTTATTAGTTAATTTTCACCCTGGTGAACATTTCCAAAAGGATGGGGGTGTTATGAGTGATGGACAGACCTGATGGACAATGGGGTGCAGAGTTAACCATTCCCACCCTCCTCCTGAGAACTACGAACTATTGCTGTTGCTATGCTGCTCATGAGAGAGAGATAAAGCCCAGGAAAGAACATTTGCTACAGATAAGAGGGGGAGAGAGATTGTTGATTTACTGTATTATGACTCTTCCTGGATTATTTACCTTCCACTACAAGGACTTTACTTTGCTCGTTAACATTCCTCAGGAGATAGCAGGAGTGGCCTGATTTGATGGACACGGTCATTCAGAGTTGATGGATAGCTGAGACCCTGTTAGTAGGGATAAAAGACAGGTTTGGAGAGACACCCTTCAGACACACCAGTGGACACTGACTGAGTGTTGGGAACCCACAGAAAGGTGGGGGCTTCGGAGACCGAACCAGGAGATCGGTCAGTAAAGCTCACAGTGTTACAGCAGGGCTGGTGGGGACTTGTGTGTGTGTCCACTCATGCCAGAGTGACAAGTCCACCACAGAAGAACCGTCTAGCTGAAGACCAGAGGGGTCATAACTGAATGGCCACAATGACATGACAGATTAAGAAAGCCACAAAAGGTCTGGCTGCTGTTGCATCTCGCTCTCTCTCTCTCCAACAATTTCAAAACAACAACCATAACCACCTCAGCATTTATGAACTGAACTCTATACTTTCCTGTGACAATTCATTTACCCCTAGACATCGATAGAGCTTGTTCATTATTGATTATTATTATTCCTACACTTTTAGATTTATTACTGCTAACTTGTTTTATATGTATATTTGCATTTTTGATACTGTATTGTGTAGTTTACTAATAAACACCTTTAGTTTGGTACCACCAGACTCCAACGGATTCTTCTTTCTCTGCTGGTCAGACACCCAGTTACGGGGTACGTAACATAAGACTTTCAATCCCAGAATCGTTTTTGTGAAGCTTCTTTGAACCTCTCCAAAGACAGCACATTCTTACTCAGATAAAGGGCCCAAAACTGCTCACAATACTCCGTGAGGCCTCACCAGTGCTTTATAAAGCTTCCACATTCGATCCTTGTTTTTAATATTCTAAGCTGTCAGATATCTATCGGAGCTGTCTGTGGGAAGAGTTTCAGTTCCTGCCAACTATGGCTGACTGGCTGCCAGTGAATCTTGGCAACTTGCGAAAAGACCCACTGACAGTTAAGCTGACAGGTCATGTGAAAGAAGGCAGCTGTAGACGGCAAATGGGATTTGCAAGCCTGGTCTGACACCATCACTCCAGCCTATCTCCTTTTCTCAGCTCCAACAGTTATCTGATATAAAACTTCCCTTTGCTTTGTCTTTTTAAAAAACATTTCCTAAAAAACGGTTAAATGAAGTGAGTAGCCTGAAAAGTAACTGCTGCCTATTCAGTCACATTAGTCCATTGTGACTTCTGCTCGAGGACTCACTAGTGGGAAATTCAGCAGGACACTCTTATAAAGCCTTCTATTTATACCTTTGCTCAATTCAGAATGTGTAAATAATGTGGCCAATCCCAGGCTGTGTAAAATACAGTGGACGATCTGTAATTCCGGGGAGGCTGTTTGCTGGGAGAGAGGGGCAGATGTTTGGTGGATTGAAAGTTTGGTTGCTAGTGAGGGCTGGAAGGGTAGGGGGGAAAAAAGGTATTGAAACTGATGGCATGAAAGTGAACATCTGAACTGTGGAAGCAGGGGGCAGATATGATAGTTGGAGGATGTGGCTTAAGTAAGCAGGAAATTCTGGAAGTAACATGCAGTGGTTCATTGGTGAATTGTTACAGCACAGACCAAAGGATCCATAAGAAAAATAAGGATGAGCAATAGGCCCTCAATTTTCCTATACACTGAAATTGAATCCATCATGCACAAAAACATAAGACCATATGACCATAAGATATGGGAGCAGAAGTAGGCCATTTGGTCCATTGAATCTGCTCCACCATTCAATCATGGGCTGATCCAATTCCTCCAGTCATCCCCACTCCCCTATCTTACCCAACAACTTGACCTCCACAGCTGCTTGTGGCAACAAATTCCACAGATTTACCACCCTCTGACTTAAGTAATTTCTCCGCATCTGTGTTCTAAATGGACGACCTTCAATCCTGAAGTCGTGCCTCCTTGTCCTGGACTCCCCTACCATGGGAAATAACTTTGCCATATCTAATCTGTTCAGGCCTTTTATCATCCGGTATGCTTCTATGAGATCCCCCTCATTCTCCTGAACTCCAGGGAATACAGCCCAAGAACTGCCAGACATTCCTCATACGGTAACCCTTTCATTCCTGGAATCATTTTTGTGAATCTTCTTTGAATCCTTTCCAATGTCAGTATATCCTTTCTAAAATAAGAAGTCCAGAACATGGCACTGTTCTAAATGTTTTTCACAAAAAAAAATCATGTTTGTTTTATTGAAGGGTAGAATTATAAGAACTGGGGGGGAAATCTGACTTGAGTGGAGCACCAACACAGAGGCTGTGTACAAGAAGCGCCAGAGTTGCCACTACTTCCTGAGGAGACTGAGGCCCTTTGGAGTATGCAGGCCTCTCCTTCATATGGCTGTTGTCACTAGTACAATCTTCTATGCGCTGGTGGGCTGGGACAATGGCATCAACATGTGTGATGCCAACAGGCTCAATAAACAGATTAGAAAGGGTGGCTCTGTTATAGGAGTCAAACTGGACTCACTGGAGGCTGTGGTAGAACAAAGACCCTGTGGAAAATCCTGGCAAACCTGGACAATGTTTCTCATCCTCTGCATGCCACCTTGGCTGAACAGAGGAGCACTTTTAATAATAGACTAAGACAACTGTGTTGCTCCAAAGAGCGCTATATGAGGTCATTCTTACCCTCGGCCATTAGGCTCTATAATGAGTCAACCTATAGCTGGGAAAGTGACGACTCCCTCCTGTTAGGCTGTTTGAGGTAACATTTTTTATTCTTTCTTACTTCTCTTCTAATATTTGTATATCTGTGCACTTGAAATTACCATGAACTGTTACTTCCTTCGGGATCAATAAAATATCTAACTATCTATGCTTCATATTACAATTTAAAACATACGGACTTAAATATTCTGGGAGAAAGGCTGTTTACAGCACCAGACTACTTAACAGAGCAGGCTTTCTGTGCCAAATGCATTTTCTTATTTTACAGTTTTGTTGCTTGGACTGCTCTGCCTATTTATAGAAAGGAATGGTTTAATAAGAGCACAGATAAAATAAAACAATGAATTAATTCTTGGGAACAGTCAAGGAGATGTGATTCTATTATGCTTATAAAGAGGAAAAGAGGGAATATTTAATTTTGCAGAACCAATAATCTATGTTGATTTAGACGGATATCATGTAATCCACTAATGGAAGATGCTTTCAAATGTATGCCATTTTTTTTCTCCAAAAGGCTAAAGCTATAGTTTGAACTAGCAAAGTCTATTTTGTAAGGAACGATATTCTATGGAAATAAAGTTAACATTATTGTATGATAATTTGGAAAATCTAAAAGGCAGTCATTAAAAGAATGCTTTATTATCTATTAAAGTAATGACTCAATGCTCTGTGCAATGTTCAGTCCCTATAAATGACAATGTTAGATCCCTTTAAAAGTATCTTCAAAGTAGATTTTCCAAGTCTTTACAGCTGGTGGGACTCTTCACCGATCACAAATAGAAGATTAAGATCAGCAATTCTGTAGATTTCCAAGGTCAGTTTGGAAATGTCACGTACCTCACGTTATAGAAAGGTTCTGAATTCTATTTAAAATAGCTACACACCTTATTGTATTGATATAGATGAAATGTATTCACACAAACTAATCTTGAAATAACCATTCTGCGCTCAGCGTCTCAGAAACAACGATGAAATAAATGAGCAGCATTTCCTTGGTGGCTTTGGTTACAAGTAATGTTGCTCAAGTTAACAGGAAAATTAGTAAATCAGTTCATTAACGTCTTGTGCCGAGACATAGTGAAAAACTTGTCTTTTATACCATTAACACAGTTCAATTCATTACAACAGTGCATTGAGGTAGTACAAGGTAAAACAGTAACAGTGCAGAAGACTCTTACAGTACATAGAAGGTGCACTGCATGTAGACAATAAGGAGCAAGGCCACACCGAAGTAGATTGTGAGGTTAACAGTTCTCATAAGTCTTATAACAGAAAGAAATAGTTTGTAGCAGTTACTCGCAAATAAACTAAAACCCCTCAGAGACTAAGCGCGGGTGAGGGGTTGACATTGTATGGCGCAATCCAAGAATAATGAAGTTCTAAGTTGAAGAAAGTACGTTCGATCCTTTATGAAGAAACCAGCAAAAATGAACAATCTTGTAACGAGAAAAAAACTAATGAAACAAAAGTAACGAAATAATGAAGTGAGCAGTCTTAGCAAACTTAAGTATATTTAAACGATCTTAGAGTATTAGAGAAATTAACACTTAGACGTTAAAGGTCACCAAAAAAAACAGTCCCCCAACCTGCTCTGACCTAAAACTGACCTAAGACAAAGCATGAGTACGTAACTTATACTCTTCACTTCTACCACGCTCCAACCCATGTGCCAAACTGCCCATTATAAACATACAACACAAATTACAACATAGACAGGCAGAAAATAGATACATGGCTCCTACAATGTCCTTAAGTCTGGTAGTCTTGTTCTTTTAGATTTTTGTATCTTCTCCACAATAGCAGGGGTTGAGGACAATGTTCAGGGTTGAAGGGGAGATTGCATAATTTGGTTGCTTTACCTAGGCAGTAAGAAGTCCATGGAGAGAAGGCTCCGTGACGTGCTGAGCTGTGTCCATAACTCTCTGCAGTATCTTGTGGTTGTGGGCAAAGTAATTGCAATACCAGGTTTTGATGTGTCTGGATAGGATTCTCCGTGTTATACATCAGTAAAAATTCGTGAGGGCTAGAGGGAACATGCCAAATTCCTTTAGCGTTCTGAAGTAGCAGTGGCACTAGTGAGGTTTCTTAGCCATGGTGTTAATGTGTGTAGACCAGGACAGGCTATTGATAATGAAGCTCTCAAATCCTCTCAGCATCAGCACTGCAGACGTGAACAGGAGCATGTGCACTTTCTCCCTTTCTGAAATCAATGACCAGCCTCGTTTGCTTTGCTGACATTGAGGGAAAGATTATAGTCATGATACCATGTCGCTATGCTCTCTCTCCTTTCTAAAGCTCTTTGTTATTCTTGAAGCAACACAATATCCTCAAACTCACTTTAAACTGAGAACACACCACCTCAGTTTATCTTCTTATTCAAAGGTTAGAATTTCTGATCACGTAGCTGCCCTACAGTTCAACAATGGAATGATAAAACACTTGAACCTCGAACATCAATGTAATGCACCAATCCATTGGTATTTTTTGAAGTAATTGAGAAATTAATTATTTGCTAGACACACTGTGATATGTTTCAAGGAACATTACACCTTCACTGTCTGCTGTTGTGGCTGTGGTGTCATAATCTTACAGTTTATCATTTCTTGTTCTGTCACTTCATTCCATTCCAATTGTATTCAAATTCTTTTACACACAAGACAGAAAGCAATATATTACTCAAAGTTAGCAAACACTAAAACCATTTAACTTATGTTAAAACTTATTTTGATGTCATTGAGTTTATTCACCACACAAATAACTTCATTGTGTGGTGAATAAACTCTTCTTGGGCTTTCAGCCAGACACAGGTATCAATTTTAACCAGGGTTTTGATGTCAATCTATGCCATCTTCATCAGGGATGATGCCTGGGCACGCCTAGTCCAGTGGTATTTTATACCCCCATCATCCATCCCTCCTGATTGGTTAGTCCTTAACCGACCAGGTTTCCGCTGTCCCCCCCCCCCCCACCCCCACCGCTTACAATCAAATTCCAGATCTTACTTCGAGCGAAACCTTCGTCTTTGTTAAAATTCTTTTCCTCTATTTTTATTTCAATGGCTTCCTTCACCAGCCAGTCCCAAAAGCCACTGGCATGGCACAGTAGTTTTGTGCCATTGAAGTCAATCCTATGGCCATTGTGAATGTTCCCCATGTTCATCCCTTACTGAATAATCAATAAAGTTTTATCTTTCTCAACCTGAGAGAGACTGCAGGCACTGGAAATCTAGAGTAACACATACAAAATGTTGGAGGAACTCAGCAGGTCAGGCAGCATCCATGGAAAGAAATAAACAGACAACATTTCGGGCCAAAACCCTTCTTCAGGTCCTGAATTATTGACTGTTTACTTCTAAAGATGCTGCCTGAACTGCTGAGTTCCTCCAGCAATTTGTGTGTGTGTTACTCTTTAATACATAAATCAAGGTTTTGCACAACTGCCTATGACAGTAACTGCCTAGGTTACCCATGTTCTGCAGGACAGCAAGTATTATTAACTGCTTGGAATAAAACTTGCAGCTGAAACGCTTGCAATGAAGTGAGGGATACATTGCTTTACATGGAATTTGTCTCAGTTTATAGTTTATTTTCTAATCATGGGGTTTGTCACTCCCCAAGGTTTGTGTAACCATTTTGAGTCAAAAAAAATTTTTTAATGTCTCATTGTTTGTTCTGAACCCAATGAGGTTGAGGAGTGACATTATTGTTTATTATATGATTATGAGTGCCATAGACAGGGTTCACAGATCATCCTTTTCCTAAGGTAGAAGAGTCAAAAATGGTAAACTTGTGAATTGGTTTATTATTGCCACATGCACTAAGGTACAATGAAAAATTTGTCTTATGTACCATCCATACAAATTAACTCATTGCAAAGGTGCACTGAGGTCATACAAGGTAAAACAATAAGAGTGCAGAATAAAGTGTTAGAAAGTGCAGAGCAGGTTGACAATAAGGTGCAAAGTCATAATGAGGTTGATTGTGACATCAAGAGGCCATCTTATCATTCCAGGAACCATTCAATAGTCTTATAACAGTGGAGCAGTAGCTGTACTTGCAGCTGGTTGTCTGTGCTTTTAGGCTTTTGTAACTTTTGCCCAATGGAAAGGGGGTGAGATATTTGAATATGTTGGCTGCTTTACCGATGTAGCAAGAAGTATAGTCAAAAGCCCATGGAGGGGAGGCTGGTTTGTGTGATGGGTTGGCTGTTATCATAACTCTCTAGTTTATTGCAGTCAAATGTGTAATGCATAGATGTAAACTGAGAGGGGAAAGATTTAAAGGGGAAAGATTTAATGGGTATACACTCAGTGGCCAATTTATTATGTTCTTCTTGTAGCTAATCATGTGGCCATTGAGTGACTGAATGCTCATGGTCTTCTGCTGCTGTAGCCCCTCTTCTTCAAAGTTCAATGTGTTGTGCATTGAGAAGCTCTTCTGCACACCACCGTTGCAACGCATGGTTATGTGAGTTACTGTTGCCTTCTGTCAGCTTGAACCAGTCTGACCATTCTCCTCTCACCTCTCTCACTAACAAAGCTTTTTTACCCACAGAACAGCTACTCACTGGATGCTCTTTTGTACCATTCTCTGTAAACTCTAGACTCTATTGTGCATGAAACTCCCAGGAGATCAGCAGTTTCTGAGATACTCAAACCACCCTGCCTAGCAACAACTATCATTCCATGGTCATTTGGATCACATTTCTTTCCCGTTCTAATGTTTGGTCTGAACAACAACTGAACTGATCTATGGACCATAACTCCATGCTTTATGCACTGAGTTGCTGCCACATGATTGGCTGATTAGATATTTACAGGGCAGGTGTATAGGTGTACCTAATAAAGTGGACATGGCGTATGAAATGAGCTGCTAGAGGAGGTATGGAGTGATATGGGACAAATGTAGCAAAATGAGATTAGTCTGGGCATGGATTAATTGGGTCAAAAGGCTCGTTTCTATGGTGTAGAATTCTATGAATCGATTAAGTTGAAAAAGAAATGAACTTCCTATATGAGGAAGCCTTTATAAAAAACAACTAGTTGAACATCCAGTGGGTAACTTTAAAATCAGATGCATGTAGCACTTAAAAAGACCATTCAAGAATAAGTACAGTTTAGTATTACTTAGTGTTCCAGGAAAATCTGAGGGATCCTTCATTGGTTATTACATCCTTCTCTTACAGAAATACTGATTCGAATCCATCCTTGCAAACAAATGATAGTCTTAAAACCAAGTCCACAACTGGGGTGCCAATCTATATGCGTATTTGTTTTATTCAATATTTGTGCCAGAACATGCACATCTGTTTTTGATTTTGGTGTTAAACTTGTATTTTACCAATGGCACAAATGTTGTGCAGTGGCATAAGAAATTACCTGTTACAGGCATTGTATTATAAGCAGTTAGAAGAAACTGATCATACGGCATTGTAATATTCCTGTAATTTGTTCCATTTTGCACTGGAAGGTCTCACATTCACTGGCTTACAAGCTTCGCTCAGGAACTTATCTCCTGCTAATTTTCACCACAACCATTGCAACCTGAATCTCGGTCTGATTTTCCAGATAACGAATACCTGAACAAAATTACAACCCCTAGATATTTGGATTTTATCAAACAGCAGCATCTGTCGCATTTACTTCCTAGGCTGTTATGAAATAGTATTGATATTCTTTCTTTCTTTAAAAATAAATGTACAGCAGGTTTTCACCATAGAACTAAAAATATCTCTCTCTCTAAACGAAATGCAGTGATGCTTCAATGCTGCATCAATTTTCCTTCGCTGTTCATTAAATACAGTACAGCAGTACCTATGCTGGACACTAATATTTAATTATAGTAGTGGGCAACTAGTCCATCTCAGCACCTGTGATGGGGGGGGGGGGGGGGGGAACAGCTGTCTTCTATATCCTTACCTGTGCATTTTTTAAAAATACGATCATTATACATACCAGGAATTCCAGGCTAGAGCATTCACAGGACTCACAACTGAATTTGTCCCACTGCCCTGTGCATTCACTCAACCAAAAATAATAATACAATGAAGAACTGCATCACCTACCAGTCTTATCCTTACAGAATTGAAAGCAGCACAGTTGGCCCATGGCACCCTGTAGCTTGCACGATGTTCCCTCAGCACTCCAAGCCACTGAACAAAGATCTGCACAGCTTTGGAGAAAATCTTTTCTCTGTTTTCACAGAGGCGGGGGAACTCAAGGCAGTGGCTTGCAAAGAGCTCCACCACCCTGTCAAGCTTACTCATGGAATTGTTCTACGATTGACAGGAAACTGGCCATCCTCCTTCTCTCTCTCTTCCCCCCTCTCTCCCACTTGCTCTCTCTCTCTCTTCCCCCCTCTCTCCCACTTGCTCTCTCTCTCTCTCCCTAGTCCCACCTTCATGCCAAATATGGTCTCCTTATTAATGATGCAATCTCTCAGTAATTTATTCAAAACTGTGGCACACAGTAAGTAAATACATAGTAAGTTTCTCTTTAACACAATGAAAATTAAGCAGTTTGCTGCCAGGATTAGTATTTCAACTGAAATTGAAAGAAGGTTAACTCTTCACTTGCCAGCAATAACTCTTCCCTTTCAACATTCAAAGTAGGAGTTCTGCAAAATAGCAAGTAAGCAAATATCTGATGCACTATAAATAACTGAGGGAATAATGGATGTATTTTGCTGGGCCTTCTCATCTTATCACTCCTTCCTTGAAGGTAGCAGATTCCTATGTTCTGGCTCTAAGAAATTCTGCTTTGCTGTAGAGATCTTGAATCAGGGAAACATTTAGTCCATCAGATCATATCAGAAGGACTGTACATTAGCAGAAGGGTGCCTAAATTCTGCTTTGCTTTGCTGGAGCAGCACTGCAATCTCGTTCGTTCTAAGCAATAATGTTCTATTCTATCCTACAGTGCTTTGCTTTGCATAGATACCTCTGTGGTTTCTCACCAGGTATACCAGGAGAGCCATTCTATACAAATATTGTGAGAAGGATCTACTCAAATGATATTGGTGGGTTTGCATTCAGGATGACAACAAAGGCATCTGATAGATTCTCTGTGTAGGACAAATGTGGAGCAAAATAAAATGGACCTGAACAGAGCTGAAGACCTTCTGACGTTTTACAGTAACAACTGTTCTGGCTAGAGGCGTAAGCTAGTTGTAGAATTTGCCGACCAATGTACTGCCAATTCCTTGTTTTACAAAAGGTTGGCTTTTATCTCTTCTCTTGAGAGAAATGGTGCAGAACTTTGAGACATCATCTACCAGACTTAACTCCATACAGGCAGGATGGACTGATTGGCTTCTTTCTGAGCAGTGGGATTCTATTTAAAGAAATGAAAATAGCAAGGCTGCTATTTGGTACTTAGCACTTACAATCCTTTGCCGACATCTCTTCCCCACTCCCAATTCTGGCAGGCTGTAGAGATCTTGAATCAGGGAAACACTTAGTCCATCAGATCATATCAGAAGGGCTGTACATTAGCAGAAGGGTGCCTAAGTTATGTTTAACATGGTTTAAAATTAATGCTGGATTACATCATTAATAAGGAGACCATATTTGGCGGGGAGGTTGGAAAGAGGATGTCAGAGGTAAGGAGAGCAAGAGAGAAGGAGCATGGGTGTTTTACTCGAAGAGTTCTAAAATGATAACTGGATTAAACATACACCATTGTTAAGTGGAAGCTGATACGGTTAAAATCTTAAAAACACAAAATGCTGGCAGAACTCAGCAGGCCAGGCAGCATCTATGGGAGGAGGTACCTCCTCTGCCAGCATTTTGTGTTTTTATTTATCTCCAGCATCTGCAGATTCACTCGTGTTGGTTAAAATCTTGTTTCCCAGATTCAGCAAAATTGAAAATTACTTTTCTCAAAGGTGTTTCATAGTTCCAGTATCCTTAATGCATCAAAACACCTAGATCTTGCCCAACTGTTTACCAAAAAACAATCGTGTATCACTAAGTAGTGTAGTTCCAATGTTGCAGACTTCCAGAGCTCTGTTTGTGAAACTTGTTATGGGCACCTGGCACAACATTAGTTCAAAGTTCATGTAAATGTATTATCAAAGTACATACATGTCATCATATACAGTCCTGAGACTTTATTTTTTAGTGGGCATACATAGTAAATCCAAGAAGCACAACAGAATGAAAAAAGATCACACCCAATAGTGGAACATCCACTGTGCAAATACAAAGAAATAATAATAATAATAATAATAATAATAATAATAATAATAATAATAATAATAATAATAATAATAAATAAGCAATAAATATCAAGAACATGAAATGAAGAATCCTTGAAAGTGAATCCATAGGTTGTGGGAACAGTTCAGTGATGGGACGAATGAAGTTGAGTGAAGTTATTCCACTAGTTCAAGATCCTGATGGTTGAGGGGTAATAATTATTCCCGAACCTGATGGTGTGCATCCTGAGGATGCTGTACCTGCTTTCTGATTGCAGCAGTGAGAAGCAAGCATGGCCTGAATGATGGATTGCTGTTGTAGCACCACTTAGCCAGTCGTTCAATCTCCCTCCTATATGCTGATTTATCACCACCTTTGATTTGGCCAATGACAGTGGTGTCACCAGCAAACTTAAATATGGCATTGGAGTTGTGCTTAGCCTCACAGTCATAAGTATAAAGTGAGTAGAGCACGCAGTCTTGTGGTGCAGCTGTGCTGGTGGAGATTGTGGAGGAGATGTTTTTGCCAATCCAAACTGACTGAGGTCTTCAAGTGAGGAAACCAAAGATCCAATTGCACAAGGAGGTATTGAGGACAAGGCCTTGAAGCTTACCCATTAGTTTTGAGGGGGTGATAGTATTGCATGCTGAGTGGTAGTTGATGAAGAGCATCCTGATGTGTGCATCTTCGCTGTCTAGATGTTCCAAGGTTGAGTGATGAGCCAAAGAAATGTCATTTGCTATGGACCTGTTGTACTGGTAGGCAAATTGGAGTGGATCCATGTCACTTCTCAGGCAGAGGTTGACATGTTTTATCCACTGACCTCACAAAACATTTCATCACAGCAGATGCAAGTGCTACTGGATGATAGTTATTGAGGAAGATTAGCACATTCTTAGGCACCGGTTCAGAGACTGAAATCACAGGGTTTCCAGGGGATGTGGGAGTTTGTGAAAGTTCCTCCATGGTTTGATGGTCAAAGTGAGCAAAGAAGGCACTGAGCTCATCTGTGAGTGAATCCCTTTGTCAGCTATGTCACTTGACTTCACTTTGCATGAGGAGATAGCGTTCAAGCCCTGACATGACTGTCCAGCATCCTTCGGTGATTCAAGTCTAGTAGGGAATTGCCACTTTGCCCATGAATTGGCTTTTCAGATATTGTACCTGGCTGGGCCACTTGTATCTTAGGTAGACCTGAATGCCATTGATCAGGCTCTCAGCAGATTGCAGATCTCATGGTTCATCCAGGGCTTCTGTTGAGGGAAGACCCTGAACGATTTTGTGGGGACACGGTTGTCTACAATTAAGTTTATAAAGTCCATGACAAGTGTGGTGTATTCATTCAAATCCTCTGAAGAGTCCTAGAACACGGCCCAGTCCATCAACTCAAAGCAATCTCATAGGCACTCCTCTGTATCCTGCAACCACCTCTCTGTTGTCCTTATCTCTGGAAATTTGCTCCTTAGCCTCTGCTTGTATACAGGTAATAGAACAGCCAAATGATCAGATTTCCCAAAATGTGGTCCAGGGATGAACGGTTGGCATTCCTAATTGTAGTATAGCAGTCATCAAGTGTGTTGGGACCTCTGGTGCTGCAGATTATACGTTGATGATAATTGGACAGAGTATGCTTCAAAGCAGCCGGTTTAAAATCCCCAGCAATGATTTCAAAGGTGTTGAGGTATGCATTTTGTGTTTGCCAATGGCAGCATTCAATTCTTCGAGTGCCTGTTTAACATCTGTCTTTGGCAGTATGTAAACTGTAGTCACGATCACAGAGGAGAACTCTCTTGGTAAGTAGAATGGTTAGATGCTCCAGGTTGGGGAAAGAAGACTGTGACAAGACAGCTGTATCCAAGCACCACAAAGAGTTATCATGAAAGACAGATCCCCACTTTTTGCCTTCTCCAAATCAGCAGTCTGGTCCATCCTGTGTACTGAGAAGCCCTCAATCTTACCTACATATCTAGTGTGTCCAGGATGCCCCATGTCTTCATGAAACACAAAACGTGGCAATTTCTCATTTCTCTCCGATATACCATTCTTGACCTTGGGTCCTCAATCTTGCTCTTCAGTGACTACATTCATAACAAGATGCTGGGTAGAGGAACATTCATTCCCCTGCATTTCGGTGTAGTTTGGAGTCCTCCCTTCCTCCCTCTCTTATAGCCATGGTAATGTACCTTTGTCCGCTTAAAGCTGCTGTACTTACCTGCTGGAGAGTTAAGTCTGCCAAGTCCTTCAGAGGACTATGAAATTGCTAGTTCATTAAGATGGTTCAAAAGAATGTTACTTAAATGGAAATTACAGGCTGCAGATTTTTGTGAGAGTAGGTTAGAAGAAGTATATTTAGAAGTTTTGTAAGCTGCCTGCAAAACGTCACCATGATTCACCAGTGCCATCTTGCCAGCATTAATTGGCAGTGCATCCCGGGAGAAGAAAATTCAGCAAGGTATAAAACAATCATTCTTGCTACGTATTTCAGCAAGGATCCAAGGTCATCCCCATTGCACTTAAATTATTCCTAGAAACAGAGATAGAGAAAAATAGCAGAAGTAGGTCATTCGATCTTCAAGAGTGCTCCATGATCCAATATGATCAGGGCTGACCTTCTAAATTCAGTAGCCTGGTTCGGCATGCTCCCCATATCCGTTGACATCCTAGTCCTTAGAACAACTTCTGATATCTTCTTGACCTTGCTTAATGATTTTAGCTTCAATTGCTTTCATCTCTCTCCATGAGAATATTGTTCTCCTTAAATAACCATGTAACCATGTAACAATTACAGCACGGAAACAGGCCATCTTGGCCCTTCTAGTCCATGCCAAACGCTTACTCTCACCTAGTCCCACTGACCCGCACTCAGCCCATAACCCTCCATTCCTTTCCTGTCCATATACCTATCCAATTTTACTTTAAATGACAATACCGAACCTGCCTCTACCACTTCTACTGGAAGCTCGTTCCACACAGCTACTACTCTCTGAGTAAAGAAATTCCCCCTCGTGTTTCCCTTAAACTTTTGCCCCCTAACTCTCAACTCATGTCCTCTTGTTTGAATCTCCCCTACTCTCAATAAAAAAGCCTATCCACGTCAACTCTATCTATCCCCCTCATAATTTTAAATACCTCTATCAAGTCCCCCCTCAACCTTCTACGCTCCAAAGAATAAAGACCTAACTTGTTCAATCTTGCCCTGTGACTTAGGTGCTGAAACCCAGGTAACTTCTCTGTACTCTCTCTATTTTGTTGATATCTTTCCTATAATTTGGTGACCAGAACTGTACACAATACTCCAAATTCGGCCTCACCAATGCCTTGCACAATTTTTACATTACATCCCAACTCATACACTCAATGCTCTGATTTATAAAGGCCAACATACCAAAAGCTTTCTTCACCACCCTATCCACATGAGATTCCACCTTCAGGGAACTATGCACCATTATTCCTAGATCACTCTGTTCTACTGCATTCTTCAATGCCCTACCATTTACCATGTATGTCCTATTTGGATTAATCCTACCAAAATGTAGCACCTCACATTTATCAGCATTAAACTCCATCTACCATTGTTCAGCCCACTCTTCTAACTGGCCTAAATCTCTCTGCAAACTTTGAAAACCTACTTCATTATCCACAATGCCACCTACCTTAGTATCATCTGCATACTTACTAATCCAATTTACCACCCCATCATCCAGATCATTAATGTATATGACAAACAACATCGGACCCAGTACAGATCCCTGAGGCATAGGCCTCATAGACAACATCCACTGCTTTACCCTCATCAACTTTCCTAGTAACCGCTTCAAAAAATTCAATAAGATTTGTCAAACATGACCTTCCACGTACAAATCCATGTTGACTGTTCCTAATCAACCCTGTCTATCCAGATAATTATATATACCATCTCTAAGAGTACTTACCATTAATTTATCCACCACTGACGTCAAACTGACAGGCCTATAATTGCTAGGTTTACTCTTAGAACCCCTTTTAAACAATGGAACCACATGAGCAATACGCCAATCCTCGGGCACCATCCCCGTTTCTAATGACATTTGAAATATTTCTGTCAGAGCCCCTGCTATTTCTACACTAACATCCCTCAAGGTCCTATGGAATATCCTGTCAGGACCCAGAGATTTATCCACTTTTATATTCCTTAAAAGCGCCAGTACTTCTTCCTCTTTAATCGCCATAGTTTCTGTAACTTCCCTATTTGTTTCCCTTACCTTACACAATGCAATATCCTTCTCCTTAGTGAATACCGAAGAAAAGAAATTATTCAAAATCTCCTCCATCTCTTTCGGCTCCACACATAGCTGTCCACTCTGATTCTCTAAAGGACCAATTTTATCTCTCACTATCCTTTTGCTATTAATATAACTGTAGAAACCCTTCGGATTTATTTTCAACTTACTTGCCAAAGCAACCTCGTATCTTCTTTTAGCTTTTCTAATTTCTTTCTTAAGATTCTTCTTACATTCTTTATATTCCTCGAGCACCTCATTTACTCCATGCTGCCTATATTTATTGTAAATATCTCTCTTTTTCCTAACCAAGTTTCCAATATCCCTTGAAAACCATGGCTCTCTCAAACTTTTAACCTTTCCTTTCAACCTAACAGGAACATAAAGATTCTGTACCCTCAAAATTTCACCTTTAAATGACCGCCATTTCTCTATTACATTCATAATTACATCTATTACAAATAAGTCCTAACTGGTTTCCTCCTTATCCTTGTCTTCCCATGATCCTGGATTCTCCTGCTACAGGGGAAAATGCTTCCTGCATCTAATTGTTTCAGACCTGTGAGAATTCTGTAGATGTATATGGGATCCCCTCTCATTCATCTAAACTCTAATGAATATAAGCCTAATTAAACCAATTTCTATTTATGTATCACTCCTGCCATCCCAGGAGTCAATGCTCATTACATCATCAAAAGTTCCAGTATACTTGTGAAGCATGATATCTTTTTCACAGATTCACATTGACTTTGTCTGATCCTGTCACTCTTCAAGCACTCTACTTATTTTATAATGAACTCCAGCATTTAGTTATAGAAAAGTACAGCACAGAAATGGGCCCTTTGGCCCATCTAATCCATGCTAAAACATATAAACTGTCTACTCACATCCACCTTTACTGGGACAACAGCGCTCCATATCCCTACCGTTCATGTACCTATCCAAACTTCCTTTAGACGTTGAAATCGAGCTTGCATACACCACTTGCGCTGACAGCTCATTCCACACTCTCACGACCCACTGAGTGAAGAAGTTTCCCTTCATGGTCCCCTTAAACTTTTCAGTTTTCACCCTTAACCCATGACCTCTGGCTGTAGTCCCACCTAACCTCAAAATACACTTCATAATTTTGCACACCTCCATCAAATCTCCCCTCAATTTTCTACATTCTAAGGAATAAAGTCCTAACCTACTCAATCTTTCCTTATAACTCAGGTCCTCCAGACCCAGCGACATCCTTGTAAATTTTTCTCAGCTCTCCCATGTTTTCATCCCTTTTGTCTTTATTAAATCAGTTCACCTTCATATTCATTTTATTATCAGACGTAATCAAAACATACAGTGAAATGCACTGAACAACTAACACAGCCTAAGGATGTGCAGGCGATAACCTGCAAGTGTCACCACACATGCCGGCACCAAAATAGCACGCCCACAATGCTTGGTAGAACACCACAAGCAACAAAACAACAGCAAGAAGCCTCGTTCCTCCCTCCCACCGTGCACACAGATCCCGGAACAGGCTGTTTCCACATCTCTGCCTCCAGCAGGCTTGCAAATTCACAAACCTTCAGCTATGACTTCCCCAGTGGACTCACAGTGAGCTCCCAGTTATTAGAGAAAGCAGTTCTGTATAAATTGTTGATAATGTATGCATATAAAGCTTTCTTGTTAAATTCCGGCAAGTTTTATTTAATAAACATTGGGAACACTACAGAACAATGCAGGACTCCAATTTTTTTTGATATACCGGGTAGTTAAGATTATTTAGACAAGATATTGACCTAGAAATTCTTCCCACAGCAATACACAATGGAATTTAATCTAAAATTCAATTGTTAAAACATATGGGGCCTTTCCTGTATACATTAAGCAGCTTCCAAAATTTCTTGACTCTGTGTTTGACATACATGGAGGCTGCCAGGCAGGTAAAGCGACATCATTTGCACATAATGCATTTTCCCATCTGAGCTTCTAGTTTAAGTCAAGCCTCCTTCCGCATTTTTTAATCACAATCTGTGACTGGGGAGTGTAAGGACTCCCTGTTAAAATCTGCAAGAAGAATTTTATTGCACATGATAGAAAGCACGTAAGCTGGAAGATTGCAGAGTCCATGCCTGCATTTGGTCTGTGTTCTTTTAGGAAATTTAAAAAAAACTCTAGTCTTAGAAATAATTGATGTACCAGTGGTGTCTGTTACTTGATTTTAAGTACGAAAGAAAAATGGGCAAGTGAAGGGTTAGACTGGTCTTGGAGTAGGTTACAGAGTTGGCACAACATTGTTGGCTGAAAGGCCTGTACTGTGCTGTTCTATATTTTATAAATCGGGATCCAGTTTGCAATTTCTGTACAAAAGCTGTCCATGCTTTATAAACTCTCAATTTATGAAGAGGTTAGCTTACAATGACAAAATTTCTAACAGCAATACCAATTCTGTAATTTTTTAAACAAAAATCTGCATTCCGTGCTCTTGAATAAATCTCAACAATCATCCCCTCAAGGCTCCAGCTCTAAAGTGGTGCTGCCTCTCTAGGTGGCCAAAAGGGAGCTACTTTCCAAATAATGGTGGCGATCTTGTTTACGTTATTAGAAAGGATGGGTGATTCAAGCTAATCAAGAATCTTAAGGGTTCCTATTTGGCCAGAAGAGGATAAGTAAAACCAGCAAGAACACAGTTGCTTATTGACTGCCAATTACTGCAGATAATAAAATTTAATAGGAAAAAAAGGTTGAACATGGAACCAAAGGAGGCAGGTGGGAAGAAGTGAACAGTGGGAGGGAGGTTCTTAGTTAGATGAGAGAGCATGGGTGATAGGCAGATGGGGGTGGATGGAGGAGAGGAAACAAATAGAGTGATCAGGGGTTGGGGGTGAGTGTGAGGAGGAGAGGGTAAAAGGACAAGAGGGCAAGCTGATTAACAGAAATTAGAGGTTTTCATACAACCTGGTTGTCGAGCAGCCAGACAGAATATGATGAATATAAGGTTCCTCCAGTTTGCATTTGGCCTCAACACTGGCCACGAAAGGGGGTCAGGACATACACGTTGGTAGTGGAATGAGGTGGGAAATTAAAATGACTTGCGATCAGAAGCTCCAAATGGCCATGATGAATGGTGTTAATTTTAAAACAGTTTTGTTGTTGTACTCCAGGAGCCAATTCCAAATAAACTCTTAATTTCTGCCAAAAGGATAAAAGGATTGGCAGAAATTAAGAGTTTATTTGGAGTTGGCTCCTTGAGTACAACATACGCTTCACACCAACAGTCCTCCAACATATACTCAAATCCCAACACCATCCAGTCCAGGTAGAATCCCTTACAGTTCTGAGACCTGTACTATCAAAGTACCTACCAAGATTTAACCTGAGAAAAGTGAATTGGACATCTTTCGCAGAATCCCTTGATCAACTTGTCAATACCATACCACCAGATGATGAATTAGTCCAACTAATCTGGAAAGTAGCACAGCAGAACATACCTAGAGGCTGTAGAACCAAATATATTCAGGGATTGACTAGTGATATCAAGCAAAGTTATGATGAGTATGTCAACTTATACGACCAAGACACAATTGAAATAGGAGAGTCAGTTCTGTCCCTACTGAGCCAAAAGAGACAACAGCGTTGGCAGGAACTGATAGAAAACACAGACATGACCAAGAACAGTAAGAAGGCATGGGCAACCATTCAGAAACTCAACTCAGACAACAGACCACCACAGAGAATTGCTGCCATAACACCCAATCAGGTTGCCCACCAACTAATACTAAATGGTCGACCAAATAACAAGGAACAGAAGCAAAAGAAAAAGCAACATCAGGAGATGGAGTCAGCTCTCTCAAACAGGAATAACAACTTCCCACCTCTCACCCTAAAGAATTAAAGATTGAAGTAGCACAGCTAAAATCCAACAAAGCTGCTGGCATAGATGGGATTCTTAATGAATTCCTTAAACACCTTGGACCTAAGGCACTCCACTGGCTTCTGTCCCTTTTTAACTGTTGCCTAAGATCATTAAAAATACCTAAAAAGTGGGGAAGAGCCAAAGTTGTTGCTCTCCTAAAACCCAATAAAGACCCCAACATCCCTAAAAATTACAGACCGATTTCCTTGCTCTGCACCCTCTATAAACTCTACGAGAAACTCATACTGAAAAGAATATTCCCCCTAGTCGAAGATCTTCTAACTCCAGACCAAGCCAGGTTCAGGCCAGGCCGCTCTCGCTGTGGTCAAGTCCTGAACTTAACCCAGTATATTGAGGATGGCTTTGAAATGCTACAAATTACAGGGGCTGTATTTGTTGACTTAATAGCAGCATACAAGACTGTGAATCACTGAAGCCTTCTACTGATATTAAAGTACTGATGTTAAAGTGTTAAAGAACAAAACCACAGTCAAAGTAATAAGAAGCCTCCTAGAAAATCACAGATTTTATGTAGAAATGAATGGAATTAAGAGTAGGTGGCGTCCACAAAAGAACGGACTACCACAGGGATCAGTCCTGGCACCTCTACTATTTAATGTTTACACAAACGACCAACCAACCTTTCCTAACACACGCAGGTTTATCTATGTAGACGACCTATACATAGCAACACAAGCTAACTCCTTCCAAGAAGTTGAAGTACAACTTACAGCAGTCCTCGAAGCAATGAAGCAGTATTATGAAAAATGGTCTCTGAACCCAAATCCATCATAAACTCAAGTGTGTGCATTTCACCTGAGGAATCAAGAAGCAGCTTGGAAGCTCAAGATCTTCTGGTGTGCGAAGGAGCTCGAACACCATTTGACTCCAATTTACCTGGGCGTGACATTGGATAGGATGCTCTCATTTGCCACCCACATCCAAAAGCTCCAAGCAAAAGTTGGCTCTCGCAATTTCCTCTTTAAAAAATTAGCAGGCACGAAATGGGGAGCTAATGCTCACACACTTAGATCAACTGCCCTAGCATTCTGCTATGCACCTGCAGAATACTGTGCACCTGTGTGGGGCAGATCAGCCCATGTGAAGAAAATAGACCCGTTGCTTAACGAAGCCTGCCGAATAATCACAGGCACACTGTGCCCCACACCCACTAACATCATTTACAGACTTGCAGGCATTCCTCCCCCAGAGATATGAAGACACACTACAACAAAAATTGAAAAAGGTAAACAAAACTCGGATCCACGGCACCCACTACATCATCATGTGCCAGTTTCCAACCACCTAAAGTCGAGGAAAAGCTTTGCTACAGTGGAGGAACTACCGCACGGAACATCCCCTCAAACATACAGGATTGACCTCTGGTAACAAACAGAAGCCAGAACCCCACCAAACAATACAGAGCAAGAGCCCACAGAAACGTTGCCAGACGGGGCATTGCTTGACAGACGGAAGTGGTGCACTCTCAACAGAGCGAGAGCGGGAGTTTGTAGTGTGGGAGACAATATGGTGAAGTGGGTTTTACAGACCAGCCAATCCTGTGAGTGTGGCAAAAGGGAGCACAACATTGAACACATTCTGCGCAACTGTCAACTCTCACCTGATTTAGCTGACACTGACCTGCTCAACATCAACATCAACCAAACAACACTAAAGTCTGGTGTGACAGTCTATGATGATCATTTCTGCCAATAAGGCAATATTACCTGATCAGGTGGTATTATATGCCCCGCATAGCTGATGCAAAAATCGATGTAGATTCTTTCTTGGATGTCATAATCTCTGGTTCACATGGTTAGCTTCTAGCAGCCTTGTCCTATAACAATATGCACTTTAATGAAGTTTATGTGCCCTAATTTATTCACTCATGGGATGTTGATGCCACCGACATTGGTATTTATAGTCCATCTCTGAGTTGTCAAGGGAAGAGTCAAGAACATTAGTCAATCTGGAGTCAGATATAGGTCAGCGCAGATAAGGAAGGCAGATTTACTTCCCTGAAGGACACTAATAAACTAAATGTATTTTTTATAATTCTGTAGTTTCAGGGTCACCAGTACCAATGCTAATTTTTACCTTTAATTCCAGATCTTTTATTTTTTGAATTAAAATTTTTCTGTTACCCAGCACTTATTGAACTCCTGCTTATCAAGACATCTGAAATTAAAAATATAAGCTAACCTTGGTATGGATGACAAGAAAGTTACAGTATTAGAACATAGAACAGTACAGCACAGTACGGCCCTTCAGCCCATGATATTGTGCTGGCATTTTAATTCAGTGCAAGATCAATCTAACCCTACCCTCCCACAGAGCCCTCCATTGTTCTTTCATCCACGTGCCTATTTAAGAGTCTCTTAAATGTCCCTACCTCGGCCACCAACCCCGGTGGTGTGTTCCATGCACTCACTGCGCTGTGTTAAAAGAACTACCTCTAACATCACCCTAAATGTTCCTTCAATCACTTTAAATGTACGTCCTCTTGCTCTGGGGAAAAAAGTTAACTGTACTCTATCAATGCCTCTCATCCTCTACCAAGTCACGTTTCATCTTCCTTTGATCTAAAGAGAAAAATCCAAACTTACACAACCTTTCCTCATATGATATGCTCTCTAATTCAGGCGGAGTTCTGGTAAATCTCTGCTGCGCCCTCTCTAAAGCTTCCACAAGGCAATCAGAACTGAATACCAAGTAAATTCAATTTTCAAAGTAAATTTATTATCAAAGTACATATATGTTACCAAATACAACCCTGAGATTCATTTTCTTGTGGACCTACTCAGTAAATTATAGAATAATAACCATAATGGAATCAATGAAAGACCACCCAACATGGGTCTTCAACCAGTATGCAAAAAACAACAATTTGTGCAAACTATGTGTGTGGTCTAACCACAGTTATATAGAGCAGCAACATCACAAAGCCCTGACCTCAATCCAATAGATAATTTGTGGGCAGAACTGAAAAAGCGTGTGCAGGCAAGGAGGCCTTCAAACCTGACTCAGTTACACCAGTTCTGTCTGGAGGAATGGAACAAAACTCAAGCAACTTACTGTGAGAAGCTTGTGGAAGGCCACCCAAAATGTTTGACCCAAGTTCAACAATTTAAAGGCAATGCTACCAAATACTAACAAAGTGTATGTAAACTTCTGACCCACTGGAAAAGTGATGAAAGAAATAAAGGGGAAATAAATCACTCTACTATTAATCTGACATTTCACATTCTTAAAATAAAGCAGTGATCCTAACTGACCTCATAATAGGCATCCGTTAGTCTCGAGAGACCATGGATTTCCTTGGAGAGCTTCCAGGGCGCAGGCCTGGGCAGGGTTGTATGGAAGACCTGCAGTTGCCCAAGCTGCAAGTCTCCCCTCTCTACACCACCGATGTTGTCCAAGGGAAGGGCAAAGGTCGATACAGCTTGGTACCAGTGTCGTCGCAGAGCAATGTGTGGTTACATGCCATTGCCCAAGGACACATCACGCTACCTTAGCTGAGGCTCAAACTAGCGACCTTCAGGATCACTAGACCAATGCTTTAACCACTTGGCCACGCGGAAACACAGGGAATGTTTTCTAGGATTAAATGTCAGTAATTGGGGTAAAACTGAGTTTAAATGTATTTGGCTAAGGTGTATGTAAACCTCTGACTTCAACTGTATACACACACACACACACACACACACACACACACACACACACACACACACGTGTGCCTCAGATGTCTGCATAGTACTGTATATTTGGTGTTAGTAAGTTACACAGCTTTCTAGCTAAAAAAAACAGGAATAAGAAAGATTTCTTGTTTTGGATATTATTTGAACAGATTAATCTTTGTTGGTCAGTATAAAGGAACAAATCAATTATCAGATGTTGTTAGAAGGTGCTGACTAGTCAGCATTGTTAGTTATTTTGTTTCTTCTCTGTGGCATTTTGCATTTTAAAGCCCTTTGCATTTACTCTTAATTACTCACTCTTAGCCTGAATTCTGAGCACAATTAACCATGTACAGTTCATGTTGGCTAGCCTGTGACTTTAGCACCTGGTTTTAATATATTAAGAAAAGTAGCAGAAATCCTTTCTAATTGAATGGCATTTTGTACTGGGTAAAATTTTGGAAGTAACAAACTATTTCGTATATGGCAAGTAGGGTACGGTGTAGTGGAGGGGGATCAATAGAAAATTACAAAATGTTTAAAAAATGCTTTGTTAGCTTGTGGGTGGTTGATATCAGCTTTTGTATGTTTTTGGCCAAACCCAATTTTATCCTTCTTCATGGTGTTACAAACCCTAAGTCAAAGTAGGATAAAGGCCAGACTAAGAGTGGTCCACTGGTCCTCCAGGTTCAGGGGTTCAGCTCATGGCCAACAACGCTGACTGCTCAAAAAAAATGTAATGGAAAAAGCAATGAAGAATCCTTCTGTGTCTGTATGTGACCAAAGACAGAGAGAGATGGAGGACCTAAATGCCAGCGGTGTTACAGGCAACATACACAAAATGCTGGTGGAACGCAGCAGGCCAGGCAGCATCTATAGGAAGACACAGACAGTGCTTCTTCGCCTGCTGCATTCCACCAGCATTTTGTGTGACAGTGCTGCTTCTTCCTGTAGATGCTGCCTGGCCTGCTGTGTTCCACCAGCATTTTGTGTGTGTTGCTTGAATTTCCAGCATCTGCAGATTTTCCCGATGTTACAGGCAGTAAGTAAGTCATGGAGTTACAACACTATCTGGCAGAAACTGGTAATGAACATTATTGAAAGTAGAACTAATAAAAGTGAGACTATCTTTCCAAAACTGCAGATATTCATTCCAAGTCTGTTACCCCTTCTGTTATCTACTCACATTGAACTGGACAATATACAACAATGCTAGGATATTTGTACCTGGCTATCATTGGCTCATGCTCAACACCAGTTTTAACTCAAAGCAACTAAGCTTCTGAAGTTATTGTGGTGAGCGCTGATGAGTGAGTGCAGGTGTGGAGGAATGACAACCTCCCATGTTGAGGCAGAAAGAAGATTTTATTCAACTGAACTTCGATGGCTTGACTGAGTGATACCATGAGACGAATCATTCTCGAAACACACATAAGGACCAGCACTAACTAGGAGTCCGCTTAAATAATCACAGTACACTGACAATCTGTGCCAGTCAAATTAAACTTGACAAGTTTAAACAGAAAGTGCAAGGGCTTAATGACTCTGGATAAGACAAATATAGGTGCAAGGTCGGCAGGCTCATGACAGAAGTGATGCTTAACACATAACCTTCTAGCTCAGAGGTCCAAAGGGAAAATCTCACAACTGCATCAAGACTTTTACATTATTTACAGTTAGGCTGGCAAAACTATGAAGCTTAAATAACTGACTTGTTATGTTTTATGCTATGTTTTATTCTCATAATATCACAAGACGCCACATTGCACCTGATATTTTTTAGTAGATGAGCTGAGATGTTCTTGAGAATTCAAATAAAAGAAAGCGGAAAAAAAATCATTTCAGTTATACTGTTGTTTCCATGGAGATGGATTTTATCTTAAGTGATTCCTACAGCAATTCTTTAACATTTATCTCTGTGGACTATCTGAACAACGAGATAGTCTTGTTAAGATAAGGAGTTTGGTAATACAGTGGATTCCAGTTACATTGGGATACATCACCTCTACATTCTGGCCCAATTAAGAGACTGGACCAATAAGTGGCTGCCCCAATTAGCCAATGATTCATGAAAACAGTTAAAAAGGCACATAAAAAAGACAAACTACCACTTAACTGAGTAAAAAATTAAATACTTAAATGAAACACAGAACAAATTAGAACATATCCACCGATGACAGGAACCTGTGCAGGAGGGTTGTTAAAGTGGAACAGTCATTGCACTGGGGCAGTTCCACTCTCTTGATCTCGGAAGTTGAGGTCCAGTGGTACAAGGAGTCATCACATCTGGGGTCTTCCTCGGTTGTAGTGGGTGACCATGACTTTTGTTGAGCCTTGCCATACCCTTCACTCTCCACGGAGTGTTGCAGAGTTGTCTTCCTGGCTCTTGGATCTCAACGTAGATCTCATCCGCCCAGCCTGTCGCATACTAGTACAGGCATGTCCCGATCTCATCGAGGTATGAGATCCGCCACCCACCCTCACCTGGATTTAGTCCGCCTGTACCAGGGTGTGGCCACTGTCGCATGCACACAGTTTCTTGGAGCAACAGGTGACAGCTGAATGTCCAGTGGAGATCAAAGGTAACATTCAAGATGACTGTTGATACCTGCAAATTCTTCATAGTTCCCAACTTGTTGAAGTAACAAAATTGTTTTATTTTTACTCACAGTCGTTTCTGGCATTTTCAACCGTGAATGCTTGAAACCGGAGTTAGCAAAACAATTCTCAAAGGTTTATTTTATTGTCAAAGTACAAATATAGAATACGACTGACATTTGTCATCTCCAGATAGCCACAAATACAAAAAGACCATGGGTGTTTTTCGAAGTAATCAACTCCCCCCCCCCCCATCCATCACGAATAAAAAACTCACAAACCCCAAAATCTGACACCCCCTTCCCTGCAGAAAAAAAACAGGCACAGTAGCAACAAATCCCCAACAACTCCCCCAGAGAAAAGAAACAGAGACAGTAACAATCCCCGACCCCTTCACTCGCAAAGAAGAACAGCAACAATAGCATCAAAAGCCTGAAAACCCCCTCTCGCACACAAAAATCTAACAGATCACCTACCTGCCAATCAGCCACATGAAAGAAAATGCCAAGAAACTAAAGGAGACCACTACAAAGTACAGTCCAATAATCACATAAATCTCAGAGTATCGAAAACATCTTTCCATCAGCGTAGAAGCAGCACGACTGCAGTGCCAGATCTGAATGCCGCCCAGCAGGCTGCTGATCATTGTTACCCCGGTGGCCTCTATTCAGAGCAATCACTGACTGGGTCTGAACGCCACCAACCCAGCTGCTGACTGTCGTTACCCTGGAGGCCTCCATTGGGAGCGATCGCTGACCAGATCCGAATGCCGACGACCAGGCTGCTGATTGTTGTTGCCCCAGTGGCCACCACTGGGATCGATCGTTGACCGGGTCTGAACGCCACCGACCTGACTGCTGACTGTTGTTCCCTGGTGGCATCTATTAGGAGCGATCGCTGACCGGGTCTGAATGCCACTGACCCGGGTCCAACCTCCGCCAAATTCTGAATTGTCTTACTTATTTCTTGCCAACTATCAGTGACAAAAGCACTTCTTTTTGAACACAAACACACACCCCGATGCTATTTAAAAACTGTTCACTCTAAGCATGGTGTAGCGTCTAATGACCACACAAGCGTACGTGACAATAGTTCAAACAGCCATGAGCAAACAACAATTAGCAGAGCAACCACATGTGCAAACGTCAATAATCAAGCTTAAATAAGTGTAATCATATGAACATATTAGGTAACTATCAACAAGGCAAGGAGAGCGGGAAAGACCAGGGCCAAGGACAGTTAGGGTATTACACATGAATGAATTTTTTCGAGAAACTGGATAGCTACTAAAAAGCTTCAGAGGTAATGTGTTGTCCTAGTGGTGATGGATTTGTTCTGTCTCCCTGATGGTAATCTTTTGAATAAGAGACTGCTAGGATGGATGATAAATGACACCATCCTTAATCAGAAGATCATTCGATTCCCTGAAGTGCCTGAGTGATGGATAACACCTCAGTCCAGTCTGGACTATTCATCAGCTGGAAAATATTTTATTCCATTAACACGTAGATGGAAGATACCTGAACCATACCTGTGATTTCCTCTTCCTGTGAACCACTACTCTTTCCTTGTGCTTTCAGAAGTCCAAGCAGATGCTAGAAGGGAAATGGTTACTCACTGAAAAGCCTGGATCAACCCAGGAGGATGCTGCCCAGGAAAAGTACAACTCAAGGCTTCAGACCATCAAAATGCTATGGAGGAACCTACTGGAACGCCTGAAATATATGTTGGACGCCTTAATTGCCCTGGAGGAGTGCTTCAAAACACACCTAATCTTAGAGTGTCAAGAAGGGTGCTGATCTTTTACATCACCATGCAAGATCCGTGTGACTAGCATTTAAACGTGATCTGGGGATTGGAGCTTTAACTTCCTGATACACTTGAAATGGAAGATGAGAAGTGGGGATACACAGCTCATCAACAACCAGGACAGTTTTAGTTTGCAATGTGTTTGACTCAGCAGACACATTGCTTCATCTGTGTCAAGCATTTTACCGTGTATTCAAAAGGTAGATCTGCGAAGAGATTCAGAACATTTTTCTGATCTGATGGTAAATATAAACCAGAGGACCCCCATCCTAAGAAGCTCTCAATCTAAAACAAGAAGGTCATAAGACCATAAAATATAGGAACAGAATTAAGCCATTTGGCCCATCGAGTCTAGTCCACCATTTCATCGTGGCTGACCCATTTTTCCTCTCAGCTCCAATCCCCTGCCTTCTCTCCAAATCCCTTCATGCCCTGATCAATAATGAACCTATCATCCTCTGCCTTAAATATACATACAGACTTGGCCTCCTTAGCTGCCTGTGGCAATGAATTCCACAGATTCACCACTCTCTGGCTAAAGAAATTCCTCCTCATCTCTGTTCCTAAAAGACACCCCTCTATTCTGCAGCAAACAGTGCTTTTATCTCCTTATGTCAGCTAACCATTGCTATGCACGGTAGGCAAGAATTTCTGCAGCATGTGGAGGAGTAGAAGGAGTTCTGCAAAATCTTCAATCGCTTTGTGCAAGTGATTCACTTTAATTAGTGAGGATATAAAATTATATTTCCATATATCATATCTGATTTGCATATTTCCATTTCCCCAAAAAAGTAATTAAGTGAAATATAAGGTAACTTATTATATCAAAAATTTTATGGCACTCAACTTCTTGTCAGATGGGTCAAACTCTTGCTAACTTGCTACTTATATTCAAGTACTTAATCACATATAAAATCCTATTGTTTCCATAAATATTCTTTTAATAAATATCTGAAAGAAAACCACAAAGAGCCTGAAAACTGCAGTAAGAGATACTGAAAAGACTGAATACATTACAGTTAAAAGCATAAGAAATATAAGCGTAATCAATCCTCGCTGATTTGATGCAAACAGTGAACTTTAATGTACGTTTTGATACTTCGATGTATATGTGACAAATAAAGCTAATCTTAGTGAAGTGGACCAAATTGCCCTGAAGTCGGTTTCACCATTTAATTAGATCAAGGTTGACCACATCTTGTGCCCATCTCGACTTATCTGCCTGTTCTACATAAACACTGACAGTTCAGAAATCTCAGCTTTAAATAAATGATGCTGCCTCTACTGATCTGAGGCAGAAAATTCCGAAGATTCATGACCATTGAGAGAAGAAACTCCCAATCATTCCCTCCTGAAATGGGCAACTCCTTATTGTGAAACTGTGTCCCACTGGTGAGGGATTCCCACGTACAGAAGTCCTCTCAATGTTACATCGTTAATACTGATATACTGTCATGGCAATGGTTAGCTCATGTCAAACAGCATATATTTCTAACAGTTCTGATTCAAGTTTTATTCTTTACCAACCAAAAATTAAATGCAATAACATGACTCCAAATTCACGAACATTTGCACACATTACTGGAGGTAAGATATTGTGTATGTGCCAGCCCGCTCAAGTTGCACGGGAAGCAAATGAGGCCACAAAGGAATGCTATTCAGTGCACACTTGTTTAGCACATTAAAGGCTACCCAAAAACCGTACCCTGCCTAGGAACGTCCTTGTTCTCCTCCTCTTTCAAACAAATTGAGATTCCCTCTATCCTTATAGATTTAGTTTTCACATAATTTATCTCACCCACAGTTGTTTGGAACACTAATAATTCAATTTAAAAATATTAGCTATAATTAAATGATTTCTCTTTGTCTAACTTGCGAGAAGTCTATCAAGCAGGAATTATGCCAACCAAAGAGAAATATCTAGGCTACAGGGTTGGTAACTACAGGAGACAAAGCTCCAAAGCGAACCACATTGCTCTGTAGCAATGCATTTTATCTTTTACACAAAAGCTGTTAAATAGCCAAAGGATTTATAACCGTCAGCAAACCTAAATTGAATATCAAGTCCAAGATACACTCATACTAAGCCAGCTGACCTGTTCTATTCTTTAGAGTTTAAGATTATGTGCTGCTATGTGTATAAAAACTTCAAAGTTTGCATGAACATCTATTATTGTTATGGTTGTCGCTTCACATGACATCAGTGAAGGATAAGAAAGTTTACTTTGATTATCAAAAGCCTTCTTGTGATGTGAAGGATTACTTAAATAGTAGCTTGTACTTTTTAAGTGAAATGTCCGTAAGGAAAGCTCGATACGTTAAATTATGTACTTCTCGTCTATTGAGAATCGCACTCCATCAAGAAAATAGAAGGCCACTGAGTATGCGAAATGATTCAGTGTTGCTATTATCAGTATGTGGCTCACAATCAAGACAGCTGGCTAATTTATATTTAGCTCAGAGTTAACTTGCTGGCAAAATTTGCTGGTGTCGTAATGAATTATTCTTTACTGAACACTGCTTTTAAATGTGCTTTTAAACATCTCACCCTGACTTCCAAAGCAGTAAAAATACAGCCAATATTATATCTTCAATAAACCATGCAAATTATCTTCCAGAGGAATTCTATTATAAATATTAATATAATGTAAAACTCCAGTTAAATTATGTGTATTGCAAAAATGTCCTTGACAGATATATCACTTTACATTCGAAATATGTGGAGGAAGTTGAACAAAAATGTAAAAATGTAAATCTACTCCTTGCGTTTCTTAGGCTCTAATCCAGAACATCGCCCCAGAAACTGCTAAGGAGTTTCTGCTGGTTGAGCTGAAAACTACATCATATGCCTTACATAAACATACCCCTCAAGGTATCAACATGTACACATTGCATTTTCCCCTGAGTTCTGCAGTGATCTCTCTCCCTTTCCCTCTCTCAAATTCCTACAGATGTACCCTGAAGAGCATTGAAACTGAGTGCAACACCCTCTTGTATGGAGAGGCCATGGCACAGGATTTAGAAAAAGCTGCAGAAAGTTGTAAACTCAGCCAGCTCATCATGGGCGCTACCCTCCCCAACTTCTAGAGTATCTTCAAAGGCGATGCCTCAAAAAGGCAGCATCCATCATTAAGGACCACCTTCACCCTGGATATCTGCTCATGAGAAAATGACATGCTTTCTTCTCTTTGCTACCATCAAGGAGAAGGTACAGAGCCTGAAGCCACACACTTAACCTTTCAGGAACATATATGTCACCACATACAACCCTGAGATTCTTTTCCTGTGGGCATACTCAGCAAATCTATAGAACAGTAACTGTAAACAGGATCAATGGACAACAAACTGAGCAAATGCAGATATAAATAAATAGCAATAAATAACGAGCATGAACTAACAAGATAAAAGTGTCCTTAAATAGGTGTAGTTATCCTCTTTTGTTCAAGAGCCTGATGGTTGAGGGGTAGTAACTGTTCTTGAGCCTGATGGTATGAGTCCTGAGGCACTTGTACCTTCTACCTGATGGCAGCAGCAAGAAGAGATCATGGCCAGGGTGGTGAGGATCTTTTATGATGGATGCTGCTTTCCTATGGCAACGTTTCATGTAGATGTGCTCAATGGTTGGGAGGGTTTTACCAATGATGTACTGGGCCGAATCCACTACCTTTTGTAGGACTTTCCACTCAAAGGCACTGGTGTTCCCACACCAGGCCGAAATGCAGCTTCTTCCCCTCTGCCATCAGATTTCTGAATGGACAATGAACCCGTCAATACTTCCTCACTATTTGTTCCCTCTATTTTTGCACTACTTATTTATTTTTAATATATACATCTTATTATAATTTATAGTTTTTATTTCTATATATTGCAACGTACTACTGCCACAAAACGACGAATTGCATGACATATGCTGCTGGTGATATTAAACCTCTCCCTCTCCCTCTCTCTGTACTTTTCAATATGGCAACGCTCAACCCTCTTTGTTGCTGAGCTGCTGCATTGGTTGTTGGTGTGTATTTAATATTTCAGTAAATATATTGTTGGATTAAGAATTTTTGTTCGTTTAAATGATACACTATGGGTTTTATGCAAAATACATGAATTGCATACCTCACGATGCTACCAAGTGATAAGTGCGTGCCTCACTTAAAGTAAAGGATAAACTAAAGCTTGCAGCTCTCAGCTCTCTTGTACTTGTCTGAATTAGCTTAAAGTTTCGGGGTTACAGAACATGACATTTGTGAATATGACCACATACCCTTTCATATATGTAACTTAAAAGGACTGATTTTTTTTCAGACAGTGTTCGTTGCCTTCTATCAGTTTCCCAGTTCAATATCCCTAATTCAACAACCAACCCATTTAATCTTCTGAGCCCATTTGGGAAAAATTAGTTCCAAGCATAATATCCTATATTCCAAGGAGTAATGGAACAGGATAATTTGCACTTCTATTACGTCTATTTCAAAATGAGAAATGTATACTTCAGAATAAAAGGGCAAAATCATTAACTGACAAAAGGTTTATTATTAATGTATTTTTGTGATATATTAAAGTTAAAAGAATGTTATGTGTCTAGTGCCCTCTCATGGTAGAACAACATTTGTGAGTATTTCCTGGTCACAGGTTGGTGCTAAGATGGAGGTCAACTATATTGCTAACTTGTCAGCAGCAAAGAAATATTCTCGTAATATTATTCACCACAAGGCAAAGAATGTGACAGGGAGGACTCTATTTAAAGAAAGAATAGCATCCAGAGGCAGTATAATATGTCAAAAGATACTCTATAAATGGAGACCAGGAGTTACAATAGCCTTTTATTTAGGGGGAAAAAGGTAATAAAATTGATTGATAATTACAAATTCAAACCTTAAAATTGAAGTCAAAACCCTTGAAACTCAATCTGTACCAGAAACGCTAGGCAGCTTCAGTTCACAGCAAACAATTGTGGCAGGTTAGCTGGCCAGTGTAAATTGCCAAACTCTGTAGGTGAATGTGAGAATCTAGGGGGAGTTGAGGAGAAAGTTGGGCCAATAAAAATGGAACTAATGTAAGATTAATGTAAGGTGGTCAATGCTCTGTGTGTACTTGGACCTTTTTCTCGTGCTGTACCTCTATAACGCTGAGATCTGGACTTCTGTCTGGTTATTGGTCTCAGTGCTTACCCTACAATAGATTACTTATTGATCCTTTTAGTTTTACAGTGCACGCCAGACACAAGCCCTGACAACAATTAGCGAGTCATGCCAATGAAATTTGGACTTTATATACGTGTAGGGTGATGGTGGAAGAAATCCTCATGAGGAGAGTACTTACAACTGCACTTATCACAAAAGAAGTAATCTAATCAAATGCTCCCAGCAGGAACAAGAAGCTTTTCTTTTTTTTTACAAAGCATTGTATAAATAATACTCTTGCTAAAAATGAGGAACAGAAGCCAAACAACTGTAAAAACAATAAAGAACTCAAGAACAAAGATCATATGGTAGGAGGCAGCACAGGTTGTAAATCACAAATTCCCCGGCTCCTTCTGGGGGGAAAAAATGAGTTCTTTAGTAAAGAGGGCCTGGTCTTAGTGCTCGATCTGCTGTGGTAAGTGAGATAGCTGCAGACTGGTATTAATAGTATATTATATACCTAAACATAAGAAAGTCTGCAGATGCTGAAAATCCAAAGATTTTCAAAATGCTGCAAGAACTGAGGTAGCATTTATGGAAATGTATAGGTAGTCATCATTTCAGGCCGAGACCCTTCTTCAGGACTGAGAAATAAGGGCAAAGATGCCAGAATGAAAAGTGGTGGTGGGGGGCGGGGGGGGGGGGGGGAGGGGGGGAAGAGGCCAGCTGGAAGGTGATAGGTGAAGCCAGATGGGTGGGAAAGGTCATCTCGATACTCTCTTCTCTCCAAAGACCTGCCTGTCTTGATTAGGGTGCCAATTTTGCAGATTAAATCTTTAAAACTTTGCAGGTTTCATGGCAATATTTCTGAATGTTTAATGTTTTTCCTTCTGAATGCCATTTTCAGTCAGAGTAGCAAGATAAGGCTTGATAGAGACAAAGTGCACTGAAGCACTGGCAGCTTCTTGGCTACATCATCGTCAGTCTGTGATTGTAAGGACTTGCACATCATAAGGGCTGTGAAAGGAGCTGTTGAATACTGGATAGGTACACCTTCTTAGATTTGTTATGAATATCCAGACATCTCTGGTACGTCATTAGAACAAAATGGATGTCACATTGCTACTGGCTAACTCACAGAGCAGATTAATGAATACACAGACAACTCTTCCTGCTATCTGATACAGTCTGGAGGTTTCTTGCATCACAGACCAGAATGGGTCTCGAAATCTGAAAAAGTCTGTTGTTTTTTACTTAACCTGTCAATCATGCGAGCTTATTTCTTGCCAGCAGCTGCAGTAGGGAGAGGAGGAAGGAGAAGAATGTAAAGGAGGAATTGAGGGAGCATTTGAGGAGGACAGACAGTCATAAGTCAAATAATTGGTCTGCAGTTTCTCTTGTCATAATCTGTATTCCTCCCTCTGCCACAGTAAAAGTCTTAGGAACAAATATATAGCTGGTGTGCCTAAGCCCTTTGCACAGTACTGTAATAATTTTAAGTTTTGCACTGCATTGCTGCAAAAAAAATTCATAACCTGTGTGAGTGATGTTTAATCTGATTTTGATATGGGTCTTTAATTGTGGACTGAGAGTCGGAAGGGAGCAAGGAGAGTGGAATCATGTTTGGGAAAAGGGAACGGAGCAGTAGCTAAGACCAGAGAGACATTCTATAATGATCAGTAAACCAATTATTTGAAACCAAATGACCTTGCCTGGTGTCTCAGGAATGGACGTCTCTGCACCCCTGCCACCATACTGCCCCCCCCCCCCCATCTTCTGCCACCTGTACTCCTTCCCCCTCCCCTCATCTATTCCCCACTCTGGCCTTTCACCTCCTCTTACCTGGGTCCCTTCCTCCTTTCTCCTATTGTCTGTCTGTATCCTATCAGATTCCTTCTTTACCAGCTGTTTACCTTTCCCACCCACCTGGCTTCACCTATCACCCTCAAGTTGGCCTTCCTCCTCTCTCCCTGCCCCCACCACCTTTTCATTCTGGTGTCTTCTCCCTTCCTGAAGAAGGGTCTTGGCCTGAAACGTTGACTGTTTATACATTTCCACAGATGCTGCCTGACCTGCTGAGTTCATCCAGCATTTTGTGTGTCACTTGGGAAGTTGAAACTGCCAGCTTAGATAGATCTGTTCACAAGGCGTAAATTGGAGATGTTAATACTTCTCGACATATCACCACATTGTGTTCATTTTCCTTAGGTTGGCTACACCATCTGTCTCTGTGTTAGAACTAACATATGGTTTTATCCTCCTGGTAGCTGGCATTTAGCTGGCCATTCTCCTGCTATATTTGCGGCCACTCCTACCCATCTCTCTCCCAGGTAGATTAATTGCCACAGGTTATGAACTGTCTGTACTTGTGTTGCTGGATCAGAATGAGTGACAAAATGGGTGACAAAACCTTTGTTCACTCCTGCTGAGCTGTCACCCAGCCAGTGGAACTTCAAGGGAAGAACCTAAATGAGGCATAAGATTATTGAATTCCCTCATCTCTCCAATTTATGACACTTATCAAGATGTATCTGCTGCTTTCACATTTAATTAGTTTACCTGTTGGCAAAAGCTATGACATTTCCAACTTGGTTGCTGAGCTCACAACCATTTGCACAACCAGACTTAAACCAGTGATCCAAACCCAGAGCAACAGAGCCTCACGTCACAGCAAAATTAAATATTCTACAATTTGACAGGCAAAAATTGTTAGCCTTTTAGTTTCCCTTATGTTTTTAACATGACTTGTCGTTCTTCTTATCTGCTTCTTTGTTTATCTATCAAGGACATTTCCTCTCAGTTTCCTCTTTCATGTGTTTTAAATACAGATGATTTTTAATCAATTCATTACAGGCTTCCACTACTTTCCTTAATTTTCTCCGTTGACTGTTAGAAGCTGAATTATCATTGGAATTTTATTCTTTGTCTTGACAGATGCAAAAAAAACTAGACAAAACTAAAAGCACATAAATAAATATTCTTTCTTAAAGTGCTGTTTCTGATCAGTAGGCTGTTGCTGACAAGAGTGAACAGATGCCAATATTTCTACATTGCACTGGGCCAGGTTGTGATGGAACAAGCCAATGTTTGGACTCTCTGCTTGAGGTACCTGCCTGTATTTATCTTTTCCGGATTTGGAGACCCTTCCAAAGCCTGCAAGCAAGTGCCTTCTCCTGAGGTCACAGCCCCAAGACAATCTGATCACCTTTGACAGCTTTCCACTGGCAAAGTTCTTCTCAACTGTTTATATGACCAGTGGTGTGCCTCAGGGATCTGTTCTGGGACCCCTTCTCTTTGTGATTTTAATAAATTACCTGGATGAAGAAGTGGTGGGGGGGGGGGGTTAGTAAATTTGCTGATGACACAAAGGTTGAGGGTGTTGTGGATAGTGTGGAGAGCTGTCAGAGGTTACAGTGGGACATCGATGCAAAACTGGGCTGAGAAGTGGCAGATGGAGTTCAACCCAGATAAGTGTGAAGTGGTTCATTTTGCTAGGTCAAATATGATGGCACAATATAGTATTAATGGTAAGACTCTTGGCAGTGTGGAGGATCAGAGGGATCTTGGGGTCCGAGTCCATAGGAAACTCAAAGCAGCTGCGCAGGTTGACTCTGTGGTTAAGAAGGCATACAGTGTACTGGCCTTCATCAATCATGTAATTGAATTTAGGAGTTGAGAGGTAATATTGCAGCTATATAAGACCCTGGTCAGACCCCACTTGAAGTACTGTGCTCAGTTCCGGTCGCCTTACTGCAGGATGGATGTGGAAACCATAGAAAGTGTGCAGGAGATTTACAAGGATGTTGCCTGGATTGGGGAGCATTCCTTATGAAAACAGGTTGAGTAAACATGGCTTTTTCTCCTTGGAGCGAAGGAGGATGAGAAATGACCTGATAGAGGTGTATAAGATGATGAGAGGCATTGATCGTGTGGATAGTCAGAGGCTTTTTCCCAGGGCTAAACTGGCTGCCACGAGGGTACAGGTTTAAGGTGCTTGGGAGTAGGTACAGAGGAGATGTCAAGGGTAAGTTTTTTTACGCAGCGAGTGGTGAGTGCATGGAATGGGCTGCTGGCAACAGTGGTGGAGGCAGATACGATAGGGTCTTTAAAGAGACTTTTGGATAGGTACATGGAATTTAGTAAAATAGGGGGCTATGGGTAACCCTAGTAATTTTTAAGGCACAACTTTGTGGGCTGAAGGGCCTGTATTGTGCTGCAGGTTTTCTATGGTTCTATGTCTCTTGTGGTCACGGGAACCACGGGGACAGCTCACCTGTCATATCAAGATAGGGCTTAAATGCAAAATAGCTCAGACTAAAATTGCACCAATTGTGCCTGCAATAGTCATAGATGCAATGACAGATTTTGATACAAGCTCCCTGCTGTTTCCATATACCTATGGTAAAGTTAAATTCATTTTACCATTTAATAGGGTAGTAATAACCATTTCTTTAAACCAGCCTTTCTCAACTTTTTCACCCTGGTGGAACCCTTGAAATAATTTTCAGGTCTCAGGGAACTCCTTCATAAAAAATGATCATATCTACAGCTCATGGTGCATTAGCGTGATCAGCAAGTTGTAGATATAATAATCCAAAAATAGTCATTGCTCTTTTGAGTGGAGAGTGTATGTTTAGCCAATCTTTTTTGCAAAAAAAAAGGTCTGTTTTACCCTTTTGAAGCTTTGTTTACCCTTTTGAAATTAATCTCTTTGTTTTTCTTCCATAAATTTAAAAAAACATAATACATTTTGGGTAAACAACTGGCTTAAGCCAAAATGGGATTTAATTTTTCAAAAGGTAGACTTGGTAGATTTAATTTAAATAAAGGTTGTAAATTGGTTTTAATCAATGCAATTTACAACATGAAAATTTATTGACCATGTTGAATAGTAAAGTTACTAAAAACCACAAGCCAAAGCAATATGAATAAAAATATAGCCTAAGGCACAATTTTATACAAGACTTTGAAAAAACATTTTCTTACTAAGTGACATGACCGGGCTCAAATATAGACCTAGCATGTGAAACCTGTGCTTGTTTTTTGCTGCACAAATACTCAATTCTGGGCCGAACTTGAGATAAGCATACACAGATTTCATCTTCAGCTAAATGAGACAATTTCTATCCTTGCTCTTGATGCTTGTTAAACTTGAAAAAAGCTTGCTCACACATGTAAGAAGTTGAAAACTGCAGCAAAGTGTTCATTGCTTTCCTATGAATTGCAGGACACTCTGCTTTCACAGAAATCCAGAACTTGTCCAGGGACAGGTCAGTAAATCTCATCTTCAGTGCACGATCAGACTGCAGTTCACAAAGTTCTTCCTTTTCTCTCAAAGTCAAGTTCTCTGGCTGAGCAGAAGGTGCAGAGAAGGGGTCTCTCACTCAGTCATGCACTTGTTTCGAAAGGGAGGTAAATACTGTTTGCTTTAGTTCTGCAGTTCTTCCAAGTGGCTTTCAATAAGTCTCAAGACTTTCTGATCCTTCCTCAATCTCAAGCCCAAGCAGCAGTGGAAACATTTCAAGACTTCCTTTTGCAACATGATTTTCGAAAGGTTCAGGTCCTTTTAAATCCAAGAACCATGTCACTTGAAATCAAAACATTTTTTCCAGGGCCTTGCAGAGACTTGTTCAACTGGTTCATATGATGAAAAATGTCTGCCAAGTAGGCTAGTTTCTGCAGCCATTCTTCATCTTCAAAGCACTCAGCAAAACCTGGCGTACTATTTTCACCTTTCAGCTCAGACACCCTGTTGAGAACTCTTCCTCTGATAAACCACTGGATTTCTGCATGTCGCAGAAGATTGGTGTGCTCTTTGTCCAAGTTTTCACACAGTTTTTTAAACATTCTCAAGTGAACTGGTCTTTAGTTAATAAAGTTAACCATTTTCATAGCATCATCAAGAACTTTTTGCATTCCATCTCCAAGAGTTTTTGACATCAGCACCTTTCTGTGAGGAAAGCAGTGTATTGTGATGATGTCAGGACTTTTTTTTAACAAGAGAAACAAAACCTCTCATGGAGCCAACCATTGATGGGGCACCATCAGTACAGATGCCAACACAGTTCCTCCAAGACAGACCTTTTGCTTCCAGATATGAAGACAAATATATCTTGGCCTTTGCTTATTTCAGGCAGCTCTTTGCAACAGAAAAAGTCATGCTACAACATGAACATTTATTGGTGAAATGTGTTCACTCATCAGACTGGATAGAGAAGCTGTTGTTTTTCAGTTTAACACACAAAGCTTCTTCAGCATCATGTGACATGTCATCAATACGTCAACTTATCATACTGCTTGAGAGTGAAACCTTTTCAATTTCTCATACTGCATTTTGTCCTAGCAATTTACCCACTATAATTTTACATGCGGGCATTATTAGGTTCTCACCAACTGTGTGACTTTTCTTTTTTGGGTTATAAGTTCTGCTGCTACATAACTTGCTTGTTGAACCCTTTTACTGACTGTGACTTTATTAACAAAATCTTTGCTGTTTGTTTTGAGATTCAAATAGCAATCTAAAATAATAAGCACTTTTACATGTCATATGGCTGTGATTTGTACTTAATTCTCAATTTTGCTGGAGCCATTGCTGCATTTAAGTTGTTTGCCACAGACTAGGGACCATGGAATAGGACAACTTGAATTACCAGTCCATGTAAAACCGATTGATAAATAGCTTTCATTGTAATGATGGACTTTTTTTTGTGTCTGTTGTTGCACTAGTGCAGTGAAATGACTCAGAAGATTGTAAGTCTTCATCATTAACCTTATCAGAATTGTCTGTAGGCATAGGCCGAGAATCCTCTTCTTCCATCTCACACCTCCTCTTCAAAAATCACCACACTGGACCATCTTTAGAATGAAAATTTCCTTGCAATTTTCAACTTCACCAGTAGAGTTAACAGGCACACCAATCATGAGTTGGAGAGCTATGACAGAGGAGGCAGCGCACAGGTCTGGGAGCAAAGTTTAAAAGGGAGAGTTTCGCGGGAACTCGGCTATAACCAGCACACCAATCATGTGTTGGAGAGTAGGGAAGGTTCCAGCAAAAAAGGGAGGCATTGCCTAGTGGAGCAGTCATCAAAGGAGCAGTCATCGTTGGAGTGGTCTGAGTCAGAGTAGTAGGGCCTTGGCTCATTTGGGCTTCGGCGAGATAAGTGGGTAAGTGGACTTCATTTTTCCTTGCATTTTTTGAAGAATAGAGAGCACGTCTGTAGGGTTAGTACTTTCCTTGGGGTGTCAGATGTGGGAATCCTGTAAATCTTCTAGTCTCCCAGATGGCCACATCTGCACCAGGTGCCCTTAGATGCAGCTCCTGAGAGACCGTGTTAGGGATTTGGAGTTGCGGCTTGTTGACCTACAGCTTATTAGGGAAAGTGAGCAGGAGATAGATAGGAGCTACAGAGTTAGTCACCCCAAGGCTGCAGGAGTTAGATAAGCGGGTGACTGTCAAGGAAGGGAAGGGAAAGGAAGAGCTCAGATAGTAGAGAGAACCCCTGTGGCCATCCCCCTCAGTAATCATTATCTTATTTTGGTTGCTGTTGAGTGTGTGACCTATCAGAGGAAGACCATGGCGATCGGGTCTCTGGCACTGAGCCTAGTTCCATGGTGCAGAAGGAAAAGAGGAAGATGAGGAATGCGGTAGTCATAGGGGATTCCATAGTGAGGGTAACAGACAGGAGGTTCTGTCAGCCTGATAGAGACACTCGCATTGTGTGTTGCCTCCCAGGTGTCAGGGTACGGGATGTCTCAGATCAGATGCAGAGTATTCTGAAGGGAGAGGGTGAACAGCCAGAAGTCTTGGTATACGTTGGTACCAATTGGCAGAAAAAGGGAGGAAGCCCTGAAGAGAGAATTCAGAGAGTTGGGTAGGAAACTGAAAAGCAGGACCTTCAGGGTAGTAATCTCAGGACTGCTGCCTGTGCCACATGCTAACAGATGCAAGAATAGCATGATCAGACATATTAAAGCGTGGCTGAAAGACTGGTGTACAGGGCAGCGCTTCAGATTCCTGGATCATTGTGGCCTCTTCTGGGGTAGGTACAACCTGTACAAAAAGTAAAGGTTACACCTGAACCCAAAGGGGTCCAATATCCTAGCAGGCAGGTTTAATAGAGCTGTTAGGAAGGGTTTAAATTAATTTGGCAGGGGGATGGGAACTGGAGTGATAGGGCTGAGGAAGGGGAAAACAGAAATAAGACAAAGATAGCATGCAACAGAGATGATAGAAAGGATAGGCAGGAGATGAGGCATAATCATAGCCAGTGGGATGAGTTACAGTGCAATAGAGGCATGGTGCAGTTAAAACAGAAAGCAACAAATACTGGACTGAAAGCGTTATATTTGAATATATGCAGCATAAGAAATAAAATGGACGATCTTGAAATTCAGCTACAGATTGGCAAATAGGATGTTGTGGCCATCTCTGAAACTTGGCTAAAGGATGGCTGCCATTGGGAGCTGAATGTCCAAGGATACACAGTGTATTAGAAAAATAGGTTAGTAGGCAGAGGGGGTGGTGTGGCCCTGTGTATAATAAGTAATATTAAATCATTAGAAAGGGATGACACAGGATCGGAAAATGGAGAGTCTCTATGGGTTGAGTTAAGAAATGGCAAGGGTAAAAGGACCCTAATGGCAGTTGTATACAGGCCTCCGAACCGCAGCAGGGATGTGGATTACAAATTATAGCAGGAGACAGAAAAGGCATGTCAGAAAGGCAATGTCATGATAATTGTTGGAGATTTTGACATGTAAGTGGATTGGGAAAACCAAGCCAGTACTGGACTTCAAGGGATGGCGTTTTAGAACAGCTTGTTGTGGAGCCTACCAGGGGATCAGCTGTGCTGGATTGGGTGCTATGCAATGATCCGGAGGTGATAAGAGAGTTTAAGGTTAAGGATCCCTTAGGGAACAGTGATCACAGTATGATCGAGTTCACTTTGAAATTTGAGAAGGAGGAACTAAAATGCAATGTGTCGGTATTTCAGTGGAATAAAGGAAATTAGAATGGCACGAGAGGGGAACTGACCAAAGTTGACTGGAAAGGGACACAAGCAGGAAGGACAGCAATGGCTGGAGTTTCTGCAAAAAATGAGGGAAGTGCAAGACATATATTCCAAATAAGAAGAAACTTCCAAATGGAAGAAGTACACTAACGTGGCTGATAAGTGAAGTCAGAGACAAGTAAAAACTAATGAGAGAGCATACAAGGAAGACAAAACTAGTGAGAAGATTGAGGATTGGGAAGCTTTTAAAAACTTGCAGAAGGAAACTAAGAAGGTCATTAGGAAGGAAAAGATGAATTATGACAGGAAGCTGGCGACTAATATCAAAGAAGATACAAAAAGCTTTTTGAAATATGTAAAGGGTGAAAGCGAGTTGAGGGCAGATATAGGACCAATAGAAAATGACGCTGGAGATATTGTAATGAGACACAGAGATGGTAGAGGAACTGAATGCATATTTTGCTTCAGTCTTCACAGTGGAAGACATCTGCAGTATACCGGACATTCAAGGCTGTCAGGGAAGTGAAGTATGTGCCATGAAAATTACGACTGAGAAGGTGCTCAGGCAGCTTAATGGTCTGAGGATAGATAAATCTCCTGGACCTGATGGAATGCACCCTCAGGTTCTGAAGGAAGTAGCTGGAGAGATTGTGGAGGCATTAACAATGATCTTTCAAGAATTGATAGATTCTGGCATTGTACCGGATGACTGGAAAATTAGAAATGTTACTCCACTATTTAAGAAGGGTGGGAAGCAACAGAAAGGAAACTGTAGACCTGGTAGCCTGACATCAGTGGTTGGGAAGTTGTTAGAATCGATTGTTATGGATGAGATTACGGAATACCTGGAAGCACATGACAAGATAGGAAAAAGCCAGCATAATTTCCTGAAAGGAAAATCCTGCCTGACTACGCTACTGCAATCCTTTGAGGAAATTACAAGCAGGGTAGACAAAGGAGATACAGTAGATGTGGTGTACCTGGATTTTCAGAAGGCCTTTGACAAGGTACTGCACGAGGCTGCTTAGCAAGTTAAGTGCCCATGGAATTACAGGGAAGTTACTAGCATGGGTGGAGCATTGGCTGGTCAGCAGAAAACAGAGAGTGGGAATAAAGGGATCCTATTCTGGCTGGCTGCCGGTTACCAGTGTAGTTCCACAGGGGTCAGTGTTGGGACCACTTAATTTTACAATGTATGTCAATGACTTGGACCATGTGATTAATGGATTTGTGGCTAAATTTGCCAATGATACAAAGATAGGCAGAGGAGCGGGTAGTGTTGAGGAAACAGAGAGCCTGCAGAGACTTAGATAGTTTAAGGGAATGAGCAAAGAAATGGCAAATGAAATAATGTTGGAAAGTGTATGGTCATGCACTTTGGTGGAAGAAATAAATGGGCAGACTATTATTTAGATGGGGAGAGAATTGAAAACGCAGAGGTGCAATGGGACTTGGGAGCCCTTGTGCAGGATACCCTAAAGGTTAACCTCCAGATTTAGTTGGTGGTGAAGAAGGCGAATGCAATGTTGGCATTCATTTTTAGAGGTATAGATTATAAGAGCAGCGATGTGATGTTGAGGCTCTACAAGGCACTCATGAGATCACACTTGGAGTACTATGTGCAGTTTTGGGCTCCTTATTTTAGGAAGAATATACATTTGAGAAGGTTCACGAGAATGATTCCAGGAATGAAAGGGTTACCGTATGAGGAACGTCTGGCAGCTCTTGAGCTGTATTCCCTGGAGCTCAGGCGAATGAGGGGGGAATCTCATAGAAACATTTCCAATGTTAAAAGGCCTGAACAGATTAGACATGGCAAAGTTATTTCCTATGTTAAGGGAGTCTTGGACAAGAGGGCACAACTTCAGGATTAAAGGACATCCATTTAGAAGAGAGATGCAGAGAAATTACTTTAGTCATAGGGTAGTAAATCTGTGGAATTTGTTGACATGAGCGTCTGTGGAGCCCAAGTCACTGGGTGTACTTAAGGCAGAGATAGATAGGTTCTTGATTAGCCAGGGCATCAAAGGGTATGGGGAGAAGGCAGGGGAGTGGGGATGACTGGAAGAATTGGATCAGCCCATGGTTGAATGGTGGAGCAGACTCGATGGGCTGAATGGCCTACTTCTGCTCCTATATCTTATGGTCTAGAGTTTGTTCACTCCCATAAGTCCATTGGCAGCCCGCAAGGGAAAGTTTGGGGGAAGTAATTTAGAAGGGACAGGACTCAACCAAATAAACGCAGTCCTACAGCGCACTGCCATACTTGGTTGGGAGACTTCTAATGTGATTGATAATGGGCTGTTCACTCACTGCCCATACTTGCGAGTCCTAGCATTGCGCATTGCGCGAACTTCAAAACATGATGTTTCTTTTTTTTTTAATTCACTATCTTTTGCAGAACCCTTAGCGACCTCTCATGGAACCTCAGTTGAGAAACCGTGCTTTAGACTGTCACATCTTGTAAGCAACTGTGTAGATCTATTAAATAACTTCTAAATAGTTTACATCAGCTCCATCATGGGCACTAGCCTCAGAAGTACCCAGGACAACTTCAAAGAGATGTATAGATTTACCATAACTATTTAACAAAGTTAACAAATTTCACAGCATATGCCGGTGGTATTAAACCAGATGCTGAATTTTTAATCCTTCATTTTAAATTGATGATATGTTTTATTCCAGGCCACAATGACACATTATTTGTGATTTATGTTTTTCTCTGAAGCAAAAAATTGGATTATGTCGACCAGAAGATGTCTGGCAGACCACAGTAAACATTAAGGTGGCTGTCAATTAGGTTTTGAACAGCATTTGCTTAAAAAAAACATGAACAATATTGTTTCATTTTGGCAGTTTTTACAGTGATCTGCTCCAGTTAAAGCTGCAATGCATGTAGCCCCAATGTCTGTGCAGAGAATAATGCCAATTTAAACTGCATCTCTACCTGCAAATACTCCTTATCCTTTAATTCCTTGCCTCTTCATGTATCCAAATGCCTTTTAAATAGTGCAATCATATCTGTTTCCACCTCCTCCCCCGGCAGCACGTTTCAGGCTATGTACTCTTATGTATAAAAAAAACTTACCCCTCAACTTCCTTTAAACTTTCCTCCTCACATCCTAAAGTTATGCATTCTACTATTTAACATTCCCAGTTTTGGAAAAAGTCAATCAAACCTATCTATACCTTTGATTTTATACATTTTGATCAAAGTGATCCTTAGCCTCCAACACTTGGCGCACCTTTCCAACTGGATCAAAAAATATTTTGATTACCAAAATTCTACGTATTTGAGTGAGGACACCTGACGTGGTTTCCTACTATCAAGCAGAGGGGTGGTATCTCCTCAAACTCTTCTCAACAATATACTCTTTATGGAATGATGTATTGTTATGAGTGATGGACAGACCTGATGGTCAATGGGGTGAAGAGTTAACCATTCCCAAACCCCCCTCCTGAGAACTACGAACTATTACTGTTGCTATGCTGCTATTGAGAGAGAGAGATAAAGCCCAGGCAAGAACATCTGCTACAGATAAGAGGGGGAGAGAGACTGTTGATTTACTGTATTATGACTCTTCCTGGATTATTTACCTTCCACTACAAGGACTTTACTTTGCTTGTTAACATACCTCAGGAGATAGCAGGAGTGGCCTGATTTGATGGACACGATCATTCAGAGTTGATGGATAGCTGAGACCCCGTGAGTGGGGATAAAAAGACAGGTCTGGAGAGACACCCTTCAGACACACCAGTGGACACTGACTGAGTGTTGGGAACTCACAGAAAGGTGGGGGCTTCGGAGACCGAACCAGGAGATCGGTCAGTAAAGCTCACAGTGTTACAGCAGGGCCGGTGGGGACTTGTGTGTGTGTCCACTCATGCCAGAGTGACGAGTCCACCACAGAAGAACGGTCTAGCTGAAGACCAGAGGGGTCGTAACTGAATGACCACAACGATACGACGAATTAAGAAAGCAACAAAAGGTTTGCCTGCCGCAGCAGCTGTTGCTGTTACATCTCGCTCGCTCTCTCTCTCTCTCCCCAACGATTTCAATACAACAATCATAACCACCTCAGCATTTATGAACTGAACTCTATACTTTCCTATGACAATTCATTTACCCCTAGACATCGATAGAGCTTGTTTATTATTGATTATTATTATTCCTACACTTTTAGGTTTATTACTGCTAACTTGTTTTATATGTATATTTGCATTTTGATATTGTATTGTGTAGTTTACTAATAAACACCTTTAGTTTGGTACCACCAGACTCCAACGGATTCTTCTTTCTCTGCTGGTCAGACACCCGGTTACGGGGTACGTAACAGTATTTACAGAGAAAAAAAACATTTCTATACACATCTCCATAATTTTCTATAGCATTCATACCTGGTCTATGTTCTGACATGACACCATGTCTTTTTGAAGCCTCTCTTGTTTTAATCACTGGCACCTTGCATTTATATCTGTGATCTTAGTTTGTTGCTTACTGAGACTTTTATTTTAACAGTATGTTGCTAAGGCTTGTACTGTGCAACTTGTCACTTCCTTGTCTAATATTTTCCTTCATGCTTATTTCCTCAGAGTTTTTATATTGTGTTGAACTCTTTACCCTGCTCTACTTTATTTCATTTTTATTAACATCTACATATTCTTGAAGCCTTTCTGTATCTCAGCTTCATTTCACTTCCCATTGACTTTTCTCTTCTTTCTCAATCTTTGTGCATCAGTCAGCATCTCATGATCTCTATTCTATTCCTTCTTCCTTTCTTCATTGGTGGTAGATCTTGTACCATTACTCCCACAGTCTTCAAGCACCACTGTTATTCCATTATATCTGAGCATTCTCCAGATACTCCTTCGGCATCTTGATCACCCTTCCATTATTCTAAATATCAAATATAAATAGCTATTTCCATTTTTATTATGCTCCAAATATTGACCATTACAACTTACGGTGTGAGAACAGTCAGTTCTTCACTCTGGCACATTTCCAGATATACAATCAGTGGCCACTTTATTAGGAGCCCACTGGTTAATGCAAATATCTAATCAACCAATCATGTGGCGGTAACCCAATGCAGAAAAGCATGCAGACATGGTCAAGAGGCTCAGTTGTTGTTCAGACCAGACGTCAGAATGGGGAAGAAATGTGCTCTAAGTGACGTTGTCTGTTGAGTGATCGTTAGTGCCAGCTGGAGTGGTTTGAGTATCACAGAAACTGCTGATCTCCTGGGATTTTCATGCACAACAGGCTCTAGAGTTAGAGTATAGTGTAAATGACCACCCTAGTTCGTGCTGACAAGAAGACGAACATAACTCAAACAACAGTTGTTTACAGAACAGCATCTCTAAATGCACAACACATCAAACCTTGAAGCAGATGGGCTACAGCAGCAGAAGACCACGAACATAGACTTGGTGCCCACGTTATTAGGTACAGGAGGCACAGAATAAAATGGCCACTGAGTGTATATGTTTCCTTTACCATCAATATATCCATTAGGAGATCTGTACCACTCAGTAAAATTATAAGGTTAAAATGTGCCAGTGATCAGAGTTCCTTTGTCATTTTGACATTCAGTTCAGTGGTTCCCCAAAGGAAACTAAAATCACAACTAAAACCTTGTAAGATTGAGAAATCTGAAAACTATCCAATTATTAAACAATTCCAAATAGACCACTTCTCAAAAGGCCAGCTCATAATCTGGGTATATCTCATTTATGTGGGTGCATTAAACCAATAGCAGCAATGCCTCATAAGTAGACAATTTACAGGAATTCAGGTGCTATTTACTACAAACAATTGCAATATATCATACAATTTGCATATTTACATCAGCTAAGGATTTTCATATGAGAAATCTAGGCCAGAAAGAAATGTGTAACAGAAGCAAGCTTAACAAGTTTTACCTGATCACCCTTAACCTGTTCGGCCTTATCAGAACAATCTCACTTAAAACTTTCCTGCGCCAACATTTTTCTTCTTACTTTGTAAGACCTGATTGTATATTTGGTCTTAGTTTTATGGCATTGTGTGAACTAGTTGATATAAAAACCTAAGTAACACACACAAAATGCTGGAGGAACCCAGCAGACCGGGCAGCATCTATGGAAAAGAGTAAACAGTCGACGTTTCAGGCAAAGACCCTTCATCAGGACCTGATGAAGGGTCTCGGCCCAAAACGTTGACTGTTTACTCTTTTCCACGTTTGCTGCCTGACCTGCTGAGTTCCTCCAGCATTTTGTGTGTGTTACTTTCTAGTTTCTTCATCTGCAGATTTTCTCAGGTTTGTAATATCAAAACCTAGTTATACAACATGATGCTCATATTACTCAGAAATATACAATCATAGATCTTTCAGCCATTCTATAAATCAATAAGCTACAATGTAAATAACTAAATATTAAGCAGGGAGAAAAAAACAACAAAAAATAAAGAAGCATTTTGTACTTCATTGGAGAGCATACCGCTCACTTTCTTTACTGCCAATGACCACCATCCCAGCCACATATTTCAGTACTTTTGAAAGGTTTGTTGAACTTTACAGTGCCTGGGAGATGTCAGGGGATGGACAATTCTGTTATTTTAACAGACATCTTAATTCAAGCCAGTAGCTGGCAGCAGAGTGCAAAAATAGGATCAGAGACTTCAGAATCAAGGCTTATGGGACATGAGAAGGTATTGACCATCAAAGGAGCACTGGAAAAGAATTGGTAGCAGTGGCTTCCGTGCCTTGTAAAATTTCTGCTTTGTACAGTATTAATTATACACTTTGACAATGTATTGAGGAGGGATTTTGTGTCATTAGTAACTTACCGTAGAAAATTACAGGACAACAGCCTGACTTTCTACCCAACATTTAAGGAAAGGTTATAATATTTATACTTGTACCAGGGCCCAGTTAGCAACTCATCATCCTCTCATACAAACAGTGTTTTTCTGGAAAAAACTTTAATATTTAATATAAACAAAATAAGTACAAATGTTCAAATATCTTGGTTATGAGATAATATTTAATTAAAATATTGCTTTACTACAATTTAGATAAGCATCTTGGTCTATTGCATAAATGGACTTGGTCTATTTCCATAAAAGACAGTTTGACCGCAGATGCAAGTGAAGAGAAAGAACTAAGTAAGTACCATGGAATCACAGATTGAAACGTCAAAGAAGGCAGCTATTCAATTCTTTATGCTGGGTCAAATGCTTTATGTTAAGGCCCCAGCTACCACTCTAGTTTCCAATTCAACAGCACAATTGTTCCAAGACAAGATCAGATTTAATTAATGAAACTGAATTAATAAAAGCAGCGCAAAAGGAATTCCTCAACCTTTTTCAGTGCAGTTCATCACTTTTCCCAGTGATGAACTGAATTCCCATTCTCTTAACATCAAGACCACCAAGGAGTCTTTGTCAAATTGCTTTGTCAAAGGTAGGTTGTGCCTTATGAGGCTGATTGAATTTTTTGAAGATGTACTAAACACGTTGATGAAGGTAGAGCAGTAGATGTAATGTAATGATAAGGCTTCTTGAGAAAGTAAGGAGGCATGGGATCCAAGGGGACATTGCTTTATGGATCCAGAACTGACTTGCCCACAGAAGGCAAAGAGTTGTTGTAGACGGGTCATATTCTGCATGGAGGTTGGTGACCAGTGGTGTGCCACAGGGATTTGTTCTGGGACCCCCTACTCTTTGTGATTTTTATAAATGACCTGGATGAAGAAGTGGAGGGGTGGGTTAGTAAGTTTGCTGATGACACAAAGGTTGGGGGTGTTGTGGATAGTGTGGAGGGTGTCAGGGGTTACAGCAGGACATTGATAAGATGCAAAACTGGGCTGAGAAGTGGCAGATAGAGTTTAACCCAGTTAAGTGTGAGGTGGTTCATTTTGGTAGGTCAAATATGATGGCAAAATATACTATTAAGATCACAAAACAAAGGAGCAGAAGTAGGCCATTCGGCCCATCGAGTCTGCTTCTCCACTCCACCATGAGCTAAACTATTCTCCCGTCTAGTTCTAATTTCCAGCTTTTTTCCCATATGCCTTGATACCCTGACTAATTAGATACCTGTCAATCTCCTCCTTAAAAACCCTCAATGATTGGGCCTCCACAGCTGTGTGTGGCAACAAATTCCATAAATCCACGACACTCTGGCTAAAAAATTTTCTCTTCATCTCCGTTTTAAATGGGTACCCTCTAATGGGTAAGCTTCTTGGCAGTGTGGAGGATCAAATGGACTTGGGGTCCAAGTCCATAGGACACTCAAAGCTGCTGCGCAGGTTGACTCAGTAGTTAAGAAGGCATACTTCTTCTTGGGCTTCTACATTGGGCTTCATCAATCGGGGGATTGAGTTTAAGAGCCGAGGAGAAAGGTCACAGCCATATAGGACCCTGGTCAGACCCCACTTGGAGTACTGTGCTCAGTTCTGGTCACCTCGCTACAAGAAGGATGTGGAAACTATAGAAAGTGTGCAGAGGAGATTTACAAGGATGTTGCCTGGATAGGGGAGCATACTTTATGAGAATAGGTTGAGTGAACTCGGCCTTTTCTCCTTGGAGTGACAGAGGATGAGAGGTGACCTGATAGAGGTGTATAAGATGATGAGAGGCATTGATCATGTGGATAGTCAGAGGCTTTTTCTCAGGACTGAAATGGCTAACACAAGAGTGTTAAGGGTGGTAAATTGGATTAGTAAGTATGCAGAATGTACTAAGGTAGGTGGCGTTGTGGATAATGAAGTAGGTTTTCAAAGCTTGCAGAGAGATTTAGGCCAGTTAAAAGAGTGGGCTGAACGATGGCAGATGGAGTTCAATGCTGATAAGTGTGAGGTGCTACATTTTGGTAGGAATAATCCAAATAGGACAGATACAGTAAATGGTAGGGCATTGAGGAATGCAGTAGAACAGAGTGATCTAGGAATAATGGTGCATAGTTCCCTGAAGGTGGAATCTCATGTGGATAGGGTGGTGAAGAAAGCTTTTGGTATGTTGGCCTTTATAAATCAGAGAATTAAGTATAGTAGTTGGGATGTAATGTTAAATTTGTACAAGGCATTGGTAAGGCCAAATTTGGAGTATTGTGTACAGTTCTGGTCACCAAATTATAGGAAAGATGTCAACAAAACAGAGAGAGTACAGAGAAGATTTACTAGAATGTTACCTGGGTTTCAGCACTTAAGTTACAGAGAAAGGTTGAACAAGTTAGGTCTTTATTCTTTGAGCGTAGAAGGTTGAGAGGGGACTTGATAGAGGTATTTAAAATTATGAGGGGGATAGATAGAGTTGACGTGGATAGGCTTTTTCCATTGAGAGTAGGGGAGATTCAAACAAGAGGACATGAGTTGAGAGTTGGGGGCAAACGTTTAAGGGTAACACGAGGGGGAATTTCTTTACTCAGAGAGTGGTAGCTGTGTGGAACGAGCTTCCAGTAGAAGTGGTAAAGGCAGGTTCGGCATTGTCATTTAAAGTAAAATTGGATAGGTATATGGACAGGAAAGGAATGGAGGGTTATGGGCTGAGCGCGGGTCATTGCGACTAGGTGAGAGTAAGCGTTCGGCATGGACTAGAAGGGCTGAGATGGCCTGTTTCCGTGCTGTAATTGTTATATGGTTAAGAGGGCACAGTTTTAAGGTGCTTGGAAGTAGATACAGAGGAGATGTCAGGATAAGTTTTTTTATGCAGAAAGTGGTGACTGTGTGCAATGGGGGACCGGCGACAATGGTGGAGATGGATACAATAAGGTTTTTTTTAAAGAGACTAAAGAGACTCCTGGTTAGGTACATGGAGCTTAGAAAAATAGAGGGCTATGGGTAACCTTAGGTATTTTCTAAAGTAAGTACATGATTGGCAGACCATTATGGACCAAAGGGTTTGTATTGTGCTGTAGGGTTTCTATGTTTCTATGAGTCATGGTAAAACTTAGCTAAAAATAAATCAAGGGTAACTATGCAGATTCACAACTACCACAAAGAAAGATGATTATAATTGGTGACAACTAATTATTTGAACTCCAGCACACAACAACAGCAGGTACTCAAGTGTCCTAGTATCATCTATCTTCAGTTACTCTAAAAGAGCTATACAGATGTATAGCATATACATGTGACGATGAACTCAGAGCACGGATCAATACATTGAATTATGATGGTGTGGCCATTTAAAAAACTTGGTTGAAAGACAGACAGGAATTGGTCCTTAATGCCTCGGGGCTTTGATGTTTTAGAAAAGATAGAGAGGGAGGTAAAAGAGGTGACACAGTAAAAGAGTGACAACTGATTACAGTTGTAGTGTAATCAGGGACAATATCACAACTGCACTTGCAAAATCAGAGATTTAAGATAAGGGCCTGATGGTCTACACCCCAGGTTATTGAGAGAAGCAAGTGAAGAGATTGCTGGTGCCTTGACTCTCTAGCCACAGGTGAGGTCCCAGAAATTAGCAACTAGCTAATGTTATTCCATTATTCAAAAAGGGAACCAAGGATAATCCTGGAAATTATAGATTGCTGAGTTTCAATTCGGCGTTAGGGTCATCACTGGAGTGAGCTCTTAGAGATGGGATTTATCATCATTTGGAAAATTATGGCCTAATTAGGGAGAGCCAACATGGTTTGTACAGGGCAAGTCGAGTCTTACTAATTTGAGCTTTTTGATGAGGTGACAAGGGTGACCGATGAAGGTATAGTTTTGGATGTTGTTTACATGGAGCGCAATAAGACGTCTGACAGAGTCCCTCACAGAGGACTCATTCAGAAGATTAAGATACACGGGATTCATTGGTTGCTTGGATTCAGAACCAGCTTGCCGAAAGAAGACTGAGAGTAGTTGTTGAAGGGATAGAGGTCTGTCATTAGTGACGTTCCACTGGGATCTGTACTGGGACCTCTGCTGTGTGTGATGTACATAAATGACCTGGATGAAAAGGTGCAGTACTGTGCAAAGGTCTTAAGGGGCCTATTGGTATATACAGAACCTAGGACTTTTGCACAGTACTGTATTTGTCAACACTGCATACACAGCAATTTTGTAAATCTGGCAGGAACAAAAGACGTTGGGAATGGCAAGGTGGGTATACTGGTTAAAATAGGAAGGTGGTTGGGAAACAGCAATAAAAGTACTTAGTTTTATATTAGCTCAGTAGTATTAAGTATAAATTGGTAACTGGAAAGACATTATATATAGTGCTGTGTCAAAGTCATAGGCACCCTAGATATATACAGTACATGCATCTCAGACTTTTGCATGGTACTGATGGGTGGGCTCGTAAGTTTGCAGATGATACGAAGATTGGTGGTATTGTGGATAGCACAGAAGTCTGGAATAGAATACAATAGTACATAAATCAGTTGCAGATATGGCAGAGGAATAGCAGAAAGAGTTTAACCCGGCTGAACGTGAAGTGTTGCACCTTGGTCATACCAGACAGTGATGCTTCCAGTTAGAATGCTCTCCACAGAACATTTGTAGAAATTTGCAAGAGACTTTGGTGACATGCCTAGTCCCCTCAAACTTATAATGAAAGATAGTGACTGTCATGCCTTCTTTGCAATTGCATCAATATGTTGGGCCCAGGATAGGTCTTCAAAGATGTTGACACCCAGGAGTTTGAAACTGCTCACCCTTTCCCTCTCAATGAGGACTGGTGAGCGGTCCCTCGACTTCTCCTTCCAGAAGTCCACAGTCAGTTCCTTGGCCTCACAGACATTGAGTGCAAGGATGTTGTTTCGATACCAGTCAACCAACTGATCTCCTGTACGCCCTCTCATGTGAGGGTTGAGGTAAGACCAGGGTTAAAGACAACATTCAGGTAAGGATGACTGTGGCGACCCACACAGGAAAGACCTTTGAGGTGAGACTGTTGGAACCACCCCTGCTTATTACAGATGAGATGAGCAAGGGTGACTGCAGCAATGTGCATTCAGCCAGATGAGAGGGAATTCTGAAGAGAGACCTTTTCTAGAAAGACCTTGGAAGAACATAGCTTCCTTTTACATTGCTGTGGGTGCCAGAGACAGATGAGATAGGAATAACAGAAATATAGAAAACACATCCAACAACTTAAGCACAATTGCTTCACTAACTTCAAAGTAGCATTGGTTGTCAGCTTCTTATTTCTATTGACTTTTAACACTTCCATTGTGAATGGTGATTGATCTTGCGAGTAAGGAATTCAAAAACACACGATTTACTAAATGGTCAATATCTATAACTGGTAAGCCAATTCTGTATAAAAATAGTCAGTTTCTGTCATGGCTTCAGAACAGTGTGGTGACAGGGGTCATGCTGTTCTCCTTGTGCACAAATAAAATAAGGTGGGGTTAAGCTGTAGAGTGTCCAATTACAGTACTGTGCAGAAGTCCAAGGCACATATATATAACTTGGACTTTTGCAAGTACTGCATTTGTCAACTTGGAGCGGAGAGTGAGTTTGTAATTCTGGTCGTAGCACAGGATGCTGGGAAGGACGAGGGTGGAGCACCACGGGAGGGCTGTGGGGCAGGTAGCAGAGAGGGAGTGCCAGAGGTGGGAGGTGGCAAGGGTGCAGACACACCCAGCCCTGAGACATCAGGCAAGGTCATATGATTCCAAGCAATTGGTTTATTGATCATTACAGAATGTCTCTCTGGTGTTTTTTGCTCCTCTCTCCCTTCCCCTTTTCCCACCTTTAATTCCCCTCTCTGTGCCCCCTTTCCACTCTCAGCCCACGATGGAGACCCATATCAGAATCAGGTTTATCATCACTTACATATGTTAAAAATATTAAAATACAAAGAGCTATTAGAATTTATTGAGAAACAAAGGGTAACTGATAAGGGTTTACAATTCCTGTTGAAACATTTTGGACTAGACTAGGACTTTCATATGATTACAATGAATGATTTTAACTCTAATTCAGATTTCGGGAAGCAAAACAGCTCAAATATCAAAGTCAATGAAAATCTAGGAATATTTACTGAATCAATATTTTAACATCATTAAGATTACAGAGCCATGCTGATTTAATAACGCTTAAGAAACTGGAATCAATTCACAATCTCACTTTAACACACACCTTGCAAAATAAGACTAAGGAGTAATCTTGAAGACAGAAAATTACATACCAGAATTTAAATACAGTAAACTAGTTTAAGTATTAATGAGAAAACTAATAGACAGAGCAAGTATTCAAACAAGGAACATTCCACCATACAAAGCCAATACTTAACTCTAACAGATAAAGATTTCCCTTGTGTAATTAAGCAACTTGCAAGGAATATAAAAGCTAACAGCAGAGTGTATTGGAAGAAATACAGTGGTATGATATTAAAGGCCAGCAAAGAAACATCAAACTTATAACCATATAACAATCACAGCACGGAAACAGGCCATTCCGGCCCTCCTAGTCCGTGCCGAACTCTTAATCTCACCTAGTCCCACCTACCCGCACTCAGCCCATAACCCTCCACTCCTTTCCTATCCATATACCTATCCAATTTTACCTTAAATGACACAACTGATCTGGCCTCTACTACTTCTACAGGAAGCTCATTCCACACAGCTATCACTCTCTGAGTAAAGAAATACCCCCTCGTGTTTCCCTTAAACTTTTGCCCCCTAACTCTCAAATCATGTCCTCTCGTTTGAATCTCCCCTACTCTCAATGGAAACAGCCTATTCACATCAACTCTATCTATCCCTCTCAACATTTTAAATACCTCGATCAAATCCCCCCTCAACCTTCTACGCTCCAATGAATAGAGACCTTGTTAAATGAGTGTTTATTTTCACAGTGGAGGACAGAATATTGGCAGTAGGAGACCTAAAAGTAGATTCAGTACAAAACAGGAGTTGGGGTAAACATTCTTTCAGAATCTAATGGTTCCCACTGCTGAATTTTAAAGGAAATTGGTGAGGAAGTTCAGGATATGTCATCCTCTACATAGCACCATCCAGAGACAGAGAAGCAGTTTCAGCGACAGGTTACTATCGATGCAATGCTCCTCAGACAGGATGAAGAGGTCAATACTCCCCAATGCCATTAGGCTTTACAATTCAACCGCCAGGACTTAAGAACTTTTTAAAAGCTATTATTAATGCTTTTTGAGATAGTGATTTAGATGCATATCATATTTTTTACTGAGTTAAGTATTGTATGTAATTAGTTTTGCTACAACAAGTGTATGGGACATTGGAAAAAAGTTGAATTTCCCCATGGGGATGAATAAAGTATCTATCTATCTATCTAATTACTCATCAGCTACAGCTAGGTGCTCTAGTGAGGAAATGGCTATGAAGATCTTTAAGGAGTAATACAACATGAATGGAGTTCATAAATACATGCACTATGGGGGCCTGAAATGTAAAGAACTTGATACTACTCACTATGCTTGCTCCCAATGACCGAAGGAAAAGTCGGTGATCTCTTCTAACTCACGTGTATCATTTTTAATTCTTTGGAGAATTTTCAATTAAAATGGAAAAATAAAAATTGCTTCAAGAGGAGACCTGCTCCACTTTTTCTTCCCCAATTTCCTTGCTGAAGTTTTCCATCTATGTAAGTGCACACATGGTTCACATTCTGTGAATCCAGCCTTCAGGCAGTCTCACAGGATCGAGGATGACATGCTTCCACTCTGGCTTTCTGGGTCTTAAGATAACTGATGAAGCCAATGTGGGAACAGCAGATCTTCCACAAATGGGGCAGGAGATAGCTGAAAAGGCTGGTCATTGGGGGTCCGTGAGGTGATAATCTTACACCTTTTCTTCTCTAGAAAGTGTAACCATTGCTTGTTCCGTAAACCGGCCATCTTGTGCCTCACTAGGTGCAGCAATGTCAATGCCATAAGCTGTGATTTAGATCTGTCAAGCTGGGATTGTCCAACATCCTTGTCCAGGTTCCAAACTTCATAATATTGAGCAGAAATTGCTGGTCACATCAGCTACCACATGGGTTTTCTAAACCAAGGTCTTCATTCAAAAATTCTGGCGATCATACTCCACTATACGTGTACTGATACTCACACATAAAGGTAGGCATGCACACTGGTGTCTCTCATTGTGTGCTCACTGGCATACACACAAATGGTCTACCACTGAGGTGGTAGGAATACTAGGCAACAGGTGTGCATGTTGAGTTGCTGGAAGGGTCAGCTGTAGCCTTTCAGTATACAGAGTTACATCTGCAGTTCTAGTCTGAGTAATGCATTTGAAGTAGCTGAAGGCATTTCAAATGCGTTGGAGCTCCGACCTTCATACAGCTACTCAGCTCATGGAAGATACTTTGCAGCTCCTGCCAACTCCTCTTCACTGTGGTCTCAGATCCACTGGTCCCTTGGGGCAAAGGTCCACGTCTCCAATTCATCCTCAACTTTGGTGAAACAGGAGGAATGCTTTCAGCTCTCCACAGCTTCCATCCACCATGACCACGATTAACTCAACAATACTTCCACCGCTGCTGTGACAAACTGCACCATCCTTTAAGGGACTGGAGAACTGAGATGATTTTGTTTTGCAAGGTTCTGGCAGGTGTCGTAAAAACAACAGAAAACAAATGAATGTGCAGATGCCGGAATCCAGAACAAAAACAAAAGTACCGGAAATATTAAGTTGACCTGAAATACAAAAAGTGGGTTCTCTTTCCAAAGCACTCTCACACATTTTTTCCATCATTTCTGTTTTTGTTCCACTAAGTACAACATCTAATGGTTAGGATATTAGCTGCTTGATATATAAGGAAGCTTAAGGAATATTGGCAGTACAAATAAAACTGAATTATAATTCAATACCAGGTTGTAAAGGCGTGAAGGGTTATCTTGTAGCATGGGAGACTGAATTTCTTGCTATTGATGTACTATAGCTTTGTGCCAGTAGGTGGCGCACACAACCTATTTATGACTTACACACACGCAATGCTGGTGGAACACAGCAGGCCAAGCAGCATCTATAAGGAGAAGCGATGTTGACGTTTCAGGCCGAGACCCTTCGTCAGGACTAACTGAAAGGAAAGACAGTAAGAGATTTGAAAGTAATGGAGAGAGGGGGAAATGTGAAATGATAGGAGAAGACCGGAGGGATGAAGCTAAGAGCTGGAAAGGTGATTGGCGAAAGTGATACAGAGCTGGACAGGGAAAGGATCATGTAACGGGAAGCCTCGGGAGAAAGAAAGGGGGAGGGGGGGAAGCACCAGAGGGGGATGGAGAACAGGCAGGGTGATGGTCAGAGAGAGAGAAAAAAAAAACAACTAAATATGTCAGGGATGGGGTAAGAAGGGGAGGAGGGGCATTAACAGAAGTTAGAGAAGGACTGTCTGGGGCCCTGAATGGTGGTGAGGGAGGAAGTGTAAGGGCAGGTGTAGCACTTGTTCCATTTACAAGGATAAGTGCCAGGAGGGAAATCCAGGAAGGGATGGATCCAGTCCTTCCAGGTGAGGCGACACTTCAGCTGTGAGTCGGCTGGTGTGGTATACTGCGTCCGGTGCTCCCGGTGAGGCCTTTTATATATTGGTGAGACCCAACGCAGACTGGGAGACCATTTCGCTGAACACCTACGCTTGGTCCACCAGAGAAAGCAGCATCTCCCAGTGGTCACACATTTTAATTCCACGTCCCATTCCCATTCTGATATGTCTAACCATGGCCTCCTCTACAGTCAAGATGAAGCCACACTCAGGTTGGAGGAACAACACCTTATATACCGGCTGGGTAGCCTCCAACCTGGTGGCATGAACATTGATTTCTCTAACTTCTGTTAATGCCCCTCCTCCCCTTCTTACCCCATCCCTGATATATTTAGTTGTTTTTTTTTCTCTCTCTCTGACCATCACTCTGCCTGTTCTCCATCTCCCTCTGGTGCTTCCACCCCCCTCCCCCTTTCTTTCTCCTGAGGCCTCCCGTCCCATGATCCTTCCCTTCTCCAGCTCTGTATCACTTTCGCCAATCACTTTTCCAGCTCTCCGGTCTTCTGCTATCATTTCGCATTTCCCCCTCCCCCCACTACTTTCAAATTTCTACTATCTTTCCTATCAGTTAGTCCTGATGAAGGGTCTTGGCCCGAAACGACGACCGTGCTTCTTCTTACAGATGCTGCCTGGCCTGCTGTGTTCCACCAGCATTTTGTGTGTGTTGTTGTTTAAATTTCCAGCATCTGCAGATGTCCTCGTGTTTGCTATTTATAACTTCCCGATAATGTAGCAACTTGTGATTTTAATTTTCATTTGGATGGATAAAGCCAAAGTGAAGAAGTGGAAGTGAAGCAATTCTAAAGAGATGTAACTAGCTAACAATTTCAGATTTTAAAAACTTGTAAACTCAGGTTCTCTACCTGAATTGTAGCCCAGAATACATTGCCATGGGGATCTCCTGTTGTCAGTCACACTTTCTCACCAATCCACTATTGGTGGTAGAACATACCAATTCTCATGGTAGCATTAATTTTACCCTGACTATTCTGAACTTCATGGTTTTATCAAGACCACACTGCATAATCTGAGCGCTTTGGTATGGGTACGGCCAGAGCAAAATGGGAAAAGTAAATAACCTCATATTTTTCCCTATTCACAGAAGGGTCCAGAGCAATAAGGATATCATCAACAGAGAATCATACTACAATGGAGTGCATTAATGAGATCCTTCAACCCATTTTGAATACTAAATTAGGCTGCAATTTCAAATACGAACTTCTCAATGCAATAAATCTAAACTGAGAGGGAAACCACCAGAAAATGAACATTTGATCCACATTTGACTTCAAACCCACAGTGTTAAAATTCTGAAGGCAAATGAGGTCAAACACTCAATAAGAGATTCTGCAGATGCACACACACACACACACACACACACACACACACACACACACACACACACACACACACACACACACACACACACACACACACACACACACACACACACACACACACACACACACCCCCCCCCCCCCCCCCCCCCCCAGTTCGGGCCAAAACCTTTTATCGGAAGAAACCAATTTAAGTCCGTTCCACCATTCAATGAAATCAGCTCATTTGTGGGCATGACTCTACAGTATATACCTTAATGTCTTTGAATAACCAAAATCTGTCAATTACAAATCTCAAATTAGCTACTTCATCAATTGCTGTTTATAAACAAGAATTCCCAATTTCCACCGATGTCAAGCTATAATTTTAAGACTACTCCCCCTCATTGCAGACTCAAAATCAGCAGAAATATTTCCTCCCAATGATCTTTATCAGTCTCCTTATATAAATTTTAATTAAATATTTTTAGTGCCAACTGTCATTAGTTTTTAGTCATAGATTCATAGAGTTGTAATGCATAGAAATAGGCCCTTTGGTCCACTTTGTGTCTATGACAACTATTACGCCTACCTATACTAATTGTGCTTGCTTGCATCAGTTCCATATCTTTCTATGTCCTGCTCGTTCAAATACTGTGCAATGCCTTTTAAGTGTTTCCGGCAGGAAATACTTGAAAAAACATGCAGTGGCTTTCAATTCTGAGCATTGATAGCAGGTACACAGTATGTTTGCGACTGAAACTTAATTTTTACTTCACATAACATTTCAAAGTAAATTTGACACCAAATTCAATACACTCAAGTAAACATGAAGGCTTAAAAAGAATGGCTTTCCTGGTAGGTTATGTGCATGCACTCGTTAGGTACAAACACAAATGTTAAAAATCAACACAAAGTGGTAAATTGCAACTTCACTTCTCTTCACTCACGAACAGGGACTCCAAGTGTTCACAATCGGATTAATCAGTTGGGTAACCAATTTAAAAATATCTATGAACCAACAACATATACACTTAGTGACCATTTTATTAGGTACCTCCTGTACCTAATAAAGTGGCCACCGAGTGTAAGTTTGTGATCTTCTTCTGCTGTAGCCCATCCACCTCAAGCTTCAAAGACACTCTTCTACATACCACTGTTGTAACATGAGTTACTGTCGCCTTCTACAAACAAAAGAAAATCTGCAGATGTTGGAAAACCAAACAACACACACACAAAGTGCCGGAGGAACTCAGCAGGCCAGGCAGCATTTATGGAAAAGAGTACAGTCGACGTTTCTGGCCGAGACCCTTCAGCAGTCCTCAACCAGTCTGCCCATTCTCCTCTGACCTCTCTCATTAACAAGTTCATTTCGCCCACAGAACTGTCGGTCACTGGATTTTTTTTTTTTGGTTTTTGTACCATTCTCCAAAACCACTAAAGGGTGTTGTGCACAAAAATCCCAGGAGATCAGCGGTTTCTAAGATACTCAAACCACCCCATCTGGCACCAACAATCATTCCACAGTCAAAGTCAGTTAGATCACATTTCTTCCCCATTCTGATGCTTGGTCTGAACAACAACTGAACCTCTTGACCATGTCTGCATGCTTTATGGTTTGAGTTGCTGCCACAAGACTGGCTGATTAGCTATTGGCAGATGGACCTAATGAAGTGGCTACTCAGTGCAGACTAATAAATACATGTTGGAGTTAATGTTCTAACTTTACACAGGGATTTTCACCGACGTGCACGGAGCACACTAAGACTTCAGAACATTCTTCCTACTGCGACCACCATTTAAAAGCTGAGCTGGACAATTTATAACCTGAGCCCTCCACAGACTTGCTGACTTCCTCCAGCATTTTGTGTGTGTTGCTCAAGATTTCCAGCATCTGCAGAATCTGTTGTAGTTATATCCAGGCCTGGAGTTAAACTTTCAAATATGTAACTGCTGTCATAAAGGGCGATTACTTCTATCTTAATGAGAGTCCCAGCCACCTTCCATGCTCAGCCTATTTGCTGCATAAATCCTCATCCATTTCTAATTCTCATTAAGCAAATGCTTTTGTAATATCCCTCATTCTCCAGTAAATCTCTGTTCCTCTTCATTTAGGCTAAGCTAACAACACTTGCAGACATCTATTCTCTCTGGCTTTCCAATACCTCAGATTTAAAATGTTCACGTCTGAATCTCTAACACATTTTAACCCTCCCTTTCATTATGACACCTTCCCGAGCAGTACGTCTAATTACATCACCTGGAATTGATTCAAAGATCCCATCTCCATCATTCTCTTCTTTGACCCTACCAACGGCAGGTGTAATTTAGGCTATAAAGACTCCATAATCTTCACGTCTCTTCAGACTTAACTCTAGCTTAAGATAATTCTTAGGTTTTAGGCTGTAAGACCACCATGCACAGGAGCAGAATCACGCCATTTGACCAATCAAGTCTGCTCTGCCATTCCATCATGGTTGATTTATTATTCTGCTCAACCCCATTCTCCTGCCTTCTCCCCGTAACCTATGACGCCCTGATTAATCAAGAACTTATCAATCTCCACCTTAAATATACCCGATGATTTGGCCTGCACAACCATCCATGCTAATGAATTTCACAGATTCACCACCCTCTGGCTGAAGAAAATTTTCCTCATCTCTGTTTTAAATGGACGTCCCTCAATTCTGAGACTGTGCCTTCTGGTCCTAGACTCCTCCACTATAGGAATCAACCTCTCCACATCCATTCTGTCTAGGCCTTGCATATTCGATTGGTTTCAATGACATCCTGCCTTATTCTTCTAAACTCCAGTGAGTTCAGGTCCAGAGCCATCAAACACTTCATATATGTTAACACTTTCATTCCTGAAATCATTCTTGTGAACCTTCTCTGGGCTCCCTCCAATGTCAGCACATCTTTTCATAGATAATTTTAAGCTACCTTTGTGTTAATCTTTGGTTAGTCCACAAGCTGGACTACTAAGAATGCTTTAGTCAGACAGTAACGAGTCCTGTCAGCTCACTTCCCCTCTGCAACACCAATGTCACGAATTCATCACAGCAGCTTGCCAAATTTTGCTCACCATCTTTCCACAAGGGAACTACTGTGTAGCACAAAGAAACCACAGCAGTGGTACAAAGTAGTGTGCTGCCAAGTGAACTCATTGCCAGCAACAGTGCCACTTCCTGCTTGATTCATAAGATAGTTGAGCTTGAATAAGATTATTTTGTGAGTCAAATGCCACCCTTTCAACGCAGATTCTTAAGAATGTGTACATATATTATTAATTGTATTATATGTGCATAATACTTTATTTCCAATACATTTTATCTGCCTATGATAAAAAAAAGATTTTTTTGTTTGCGAAGCATGCACATTGGAAACTGTTACTCCTTTGTTACACTTGCGTGATGAACTACCAGCACAACAAGGAGATATTTAATCAGAATTCTCAGACACCTTAACAGACTGCTAATTAATTTGAACAACTGGCCTTGAAATAAAGAATTTTTTCCCCTGGCAGAACTAATATATTTGGATCAGGAAATAATCTGAGGATGTCCCAAAAGCACACAATTTTAAGTGAAGTCCACAAGTTGTAATTTCAAGATAGAAAAAGGTGATAGTCACCATTCACGCAACAAAGCTCCATTAATAGCAATCAAATCAAGAAACCAGGTAACCTGCTTTAAGCAATAGTTAAGAAATCAATGTTGATTAGCATTTTTGCATTAGGGTCTTTTGCCTTTGGCTTGTAAGAAGACATAAGACCATAAGACATAGGAACAGAATTAGGCCATTCAGCCCATCAAGTCTGCTCTGCCATTCCATCATGGCTGATGCTGGATCCTACTCAACCTCATACACCTGCCTTCTCGCCACATTTGTTGATGCCCTGACCGATCAGGAAACTATCAACTTCTGCCTTAAATATACCCACAGATTTGGCCTCCATCGCAGTCTGTGGCAGAGCATTCCACAGATTTACTACTCTCTGGCTAAAAAAAAATTCCTCCTTACCTCTGTTCTGAAGCGTCATCCTTCAGTTTTGAGGCTGTGCCCTCTAATTCTGGATACCTCCACCATAGGACACATCCTCTCCACAACCACCCTATCTAGTTCTTTCAACATTCGGTAGGCTTCTATGAGATCCCAACGCATTCTTCTAAATTCCAGTGAGTACAGGCCCAAAGCTATCAACTGCTCCTCATATGTTAACCTCTTCATTCCCAGAATCATCCTCATGAACCTCCTCTGGATTCTCTCCAATGACAACACATCCTTTCTGAGATATGGGGCCCAAAACTGTTGACAACACTCCAAGTGCAGCCTGGTTAGTGTCCTTTAAAGGCTCAGCATTATCTCTTTGTTTTTATATTCTATTCCCCTTGAAATAAATGCCAGCATTGCACTTGCCTTCTTTACCACAAACTCAACCTGTAAATTAATCTTCAGGGAGTCTTGCACGAGGACTCCCAAGTCCCTCTGCACCTCTGAAGTTTAAGCCTTCTCCTCATTTAAATAATGGTCCACACCATTGTACCACACAATTCAGTATTTTCTCTGAAATTCAATTCTCACCATGGGCCACTTCTTCAGTATTACAATAAATAGGAGTGCCAAACAATTTTACTTGTAAAATGCTCTGGACATAAATGCACCAACAGCATTATAAATCAGAGGTGAGAGAGCAATTTCAGTCTTCATTCTGACCCTGATAATCTGAATAACATTTGACCATTTTCAGTTTGTCCATTAGCAGCTGGCACTTTCCTATCTTGTGTGTTATTAATATGGACTTGTTTCTGAAAATTCATTTGACAGTGGAGTTGACAGCTTATCAGAGAGCACTGGAAATGCTCAATGGAAGGCAACATAAATGGAAGGACAATTGAAAACCCTTCATTAGAAGGATTCCAATTAAGGATCTATCCCCTTTACGGGCAGCACGATTAGCTTAGTGATTAGCGCAACCTCTTGAAATTACTAGTGATTTCACTTGCTCCATCACTGAAATGTTCCCACAACCTATGGACTCACTTTCAAAGATTCTTCATCTCATGTTCTTGATACTTACTGCTTATTTATTATCATTTCTTTTACTTTGTGCTTACATAGTTTGTTCTCTTTTGCACACAGGATGAACCCAAGTGGTTTTGGCCTTTCATTGATTCTGTTATGGTTACTATTCTGTGATGAATTTAATGAATCCCAGTGTTGTATTTGGTAATGTATATGTACTTACATAATAAATTGCTTTTGAACTTGTTGAACTTTGAACATGTGACAAATAAAGCTAATCTTGATCTTTCTCTCTCTTTCCACAGATGCTGCCTCACCTGGTGAATATTTCTAGCACTATCTGTTCATAGTCAGATTTTGAGCATCTGCAGTTTTATTGAGATTGAATTTTCATTTGCACATCAGACTTCCTTTGCCCCAGGATGGAACTCCAGGTGACTGGATATGTAAATCGTATCAAAAGCAGGATTTCACTGGTAAGAGAAAGATAACTATGGCCAACAGAAAAAAAACCTCAAAAGTTCTGCAGATGAGAGAGATGGTTGAAGAAGGTAACTGCTTAAATATAATATTTTGCATTACAAACTCTGGCATGACCTTCATTGGCATGAATGAGTTGGGCTGATAGGTCTGTTTCAATGGTGAATAACTCTAAAGAATATATAAAAATAATATTTTTAAAGAATATATAAAAATAAGAAAACAATGATTGTAAAATTCACACTGAGTTACAGTGCCTTACTGTACATATAGATAGGGACCCTAAAACATTTTACACAGTACTATTATTTTATGTATTGCACTGTACTGCTGCCGCAAAAAACTAAACAAATTTCATGACACGTATTTGACAATGAACCTGATTCTGGTATGGGTCTCTATAAGACCATAAGATATAGGAGCAGAATTAGGCCATTTAGCCCATCGAGTCTGTTCCATCATTTCATCATGGCTAATCCACTCTTCCTCTCGGTTTCAATCTCCTGTCTTCTCCCTGTATCCCTTCATACCCTGACCAATCAAGAATCCATCACCCTCTGCTTCAATATGCATAAAGACTTGGCCTCCACAGCTGCCTGTGGCAAACAATTCCACAGATTCACCACTCTCTGGCTAAAGAAATTCCTCCTCATCTCCTTTCTAAAAGGACGCCCCTCTATTCTGAGGCTGTGTCCTCTGGTCTTAAGACACTCCCACCGTAGGAAACATCCTCTATATCACCATTTGAAAGGTTTCAATTAGGTCACCCCTCATTCTTCTGAATTCCAGTGAATACAGCCCCAGAGCCAAATGCTCTTCATATGACAAGCCATTCAATTCTTGAATCATTTTCATAAACCCCCTCCAGTTTTAGCCTCTAAGATAGGGGCTCAAACCTGCTCACAATACTTCATTTGAGGCCACCAGTGCTTTATAACATCTCAACATTATATCCTTGCTTTTATATTCTAGTCCTCTTGAAATGAATACTAACATCATATTGTCTTCCTCATCACAGACTCAACCTGCAAATTAACCTTTAGGGACCCCCAAATCCCTTTGTGCCTCAATTTTTGTGTCTTCCTCCACTTAGAAAATACTCAGTTTTTTCATTTCTTCTACCTAAGTGCATGACCATGCATTTCCTGTCACTGTATTCCATCTGTCACTTCTTTGCCCATTCTCCTAATCTGTTTAAGACCTTCTGTAGCCTCTCAATTTCCTCAAAACTATGTACCCCTACAACTATCTTCCTATCGTTTGCAAACTTTGCAACAAAGCCATCTATTCCATCATCCAAACCAGTTAGATATAACATAGAAAGAATCAGTCCCAACACAAAACCCTGTTGAACACCACTAGTCGCCGGCAGCCAATCAGAAAACGCTCCCTTTATTCCCACTCATTGTCTCCTGCCAATCAGCCATTGCTTTATCATGCTAGAATCTTTCCTGTAATACCATGCATTCATAGCTTGTTAAGCAGCCTCGCGTGTGGCACCTTATCAAAGGCCTTCTGAAAATCCAAGTGCACAACATCAACTGATTCTCCCTTGTCTATCCTGCGTGCTTTTTCTTCAAATAATTCCAACGGATTTGTCAGGCAAGATTTTTCCTTGAGGAAACCATGCTGACTACAGCCTATTTTACGTACCGCCAAGTACCCTTAACAATCGACTCCAACATCTTTCCAACACTGAGGTCAGACTAACTGGCCTATAATTTCCTTTCTTCTGCCTCTCTCCCTTCTTGAAGAGTGGAATGAAATTTGTAAATTCTTCAGTCCTCTGGAACCACTGCAGAATCTAGTGATTCTTGAAAGATCATTACTCTTGTCTCCACAATCTCTTTAGCAGCCTTTTTTAGAACCCTGGGGTGTAGTCCATCTGGTCCAGGTGACTTATGTAACTTCAGACCTTTCAATTTCCAAGAACCTTCGCTCCAGTAATGGTAATTTCACACACTTCATGACCCCTAACACCTGGAACTTCCAACATGCTGCTAGTGTCTTCCACAGTGAAGACTGATGTAAAATACTTAGTCGGTTCATCTGCCATATCCTTGTCCCTCATTACTACCTTTCCAGCATTGTTTTTCAGCGGTCCGATATCCACTCTCACCTCTCTTTTACACTTTATGTACCTGTTGCGGACAGAGAGTGGGAAGGAGGCAGGGTGAGGGGAATTATGGTTGGGAAAAGGGGCAGGGAGAGGCGGGGAGCTGGAAGCACCAGAGAGACAGTTTGTAATGATCAATAAACTACACCCTAACCTCGTTATATGCGTCTTCATACAATGCAGATTCACAGTTATGCGAGGAAGCTATTTCTACCAACGTCTCCTTATATGCGTCCAAAACGCACAGTTATGTAAGGAGCACTGCTTTCCCGCCAATACAAGTCACGTGCGCACATCTCACAGACTCACTATTGGGACGAGAAGTACCGCTTTCCCACCAATACAAGTCACGTGCACATGCCTCACAGTCTCACTCCCGCCAGTCTCGCACTGGTTTTGGCAAGGTGTGGATGTGCGATCTTGCGCTTGAAATATTTAACTATGCCTCCTAGACATCCGATGTCACGTCCTGGGCCATCAGCCAAGCGGCAGAGAACTGCTTTAACACTTGAAAAAAGTAGGAAATTATAAACAGCGCAGCATCAGCTGAAGGTAACACAGCTCTGGGACGCTACTGCCAGGAACAGAAACTTGCCTTTAAAGTTCTTTTGTTGCTTGACAATGTGCCAGCCCATCCTAAACATTTGGACAGCATTCATCCTAACATAACAGTGCGTTTCCTGCCGCCTAATACAACATTGCTGATTCACCCACTTGACCAAGGTGTGATCCACATTCAAGGCGTATTTTTTTTATGGTGAAGTATCTCTCAGATGCTGCAGGCAACAGATGATTTTGAAAATCCCGGGAGTTTACCAACGGTGAGGGAATGGTGGAAGTCGGAACACTTGGCACAAATGGTGATGGACGTGGACCCAAGTTTAGAACTGAGTCAGCAGTTCAGTCGTTCCCTGCCGTCAACCCTTCTTCCCTACAAGCAAATTTATGCTGAAAAACAAAATGCTGCCACGCAAACAACCCTCACCACTTTCTTCAAACCGGTGTCATCTCCTGCTCTCAGCAGTTCTAAGAGTTCTGTGCGTCTTCCTTCACCCCTTGCTGTGCCTGATATGATCCTGTCGACCACAACCATCCACCTTATGCATGCAAGGCTGCCCGACACAACAACCACTCATCTCCTGGAGCGAACACACCTGTCACTGTTGATGAGTACTGTACACCCTAGTATGTTAACTTTCTATGATTTATTACATTGAATATTACCTTAAATTGATGAAATATAATACGAATGTTGCCTTGTGGTACTGCTTTTGTGTCGTATTGGTATGAAAATGTGAATAAATTACAGATAAAACATATCTAGGAAGCCTTCCGGAAAGCATCCCTATTTTCTCCATTTAAATAATTATTCACATTATGCGTCGACTGCAAGGAACGTATCCACCGCATATAATGAGGATAGGGCGTAATTGTTTGGACTCAAATTATCTTGCCTTGTTCCTCAGGGCTGGCTGCACCTATGCCACCCCCCCCCCCCACCCTTGCCCCGGCACTCCCTTTCTGCCACCTGCCCCACAACACTCTCATGGTGCTCCACCCTTGCCATTCCCATCATCCACTGCTCCTGCCAGATTTACAAACTCTCTCTCCACTCCACGTTGTCAATGACAGTATAGTGCAAAAGTCCTGGGCACTCTGGTTATATATACGTACGTGACTTTTGCACAGTACTGTATACCCTCGCCACACCCGCACCCTTTTCAACATCCTTTACTCCTGCCAAATTTACAAATTCTGCTCCATTTTGACAAATACAGTACTGTGAATTTGGGCTGACGACCCTTCAGCTTTTAAGCGTGGTTCATCTTAAGATTAGATTTTATAATTTGTACAATAGCAGAGGAGATTCCCGAGTAAAGAATAAATACATTCAGAACTTCACATTAACTAAATGCAATCAAATGTACTTACCCACAGCAAGTGTGGTCTCACAGTGATAGTATCCATTTGGTTGCTTCTTCTTTAGCATGGAGCAAAGTTGTACGCAAGTCACAATCTCATCACCAAAATAATGATTTTTAAAATTTTTATACAGTTCTGGAGAAATCTTCTTAATTCCCTGCAGGTTGTAAACAAATAAACTATTGTTTTTATATTTCTGATCATTTTGGGTAACAGAGCATTACTTTCAATATTCTATAATCTGAAAGCTAATAAAATTGAATTAATATAATTCCAAATAAAAGTGCAATATTTTGTTAACATGAATAGATTGTAATCAACTAATGTTAATTCAAGAACAAAGGTGTATAATATACAGAATATTGACTGTGAGAATTTACAACCAAACTTCAGACCAGATAATACTGCATCTGTAAGGAGTTTTAACATTCTCCCCATGACTCCTCAGGTTTCTCCAACGTACAAGCTACAGTTACTAAGTTGTGAGCTTGCTGTGTTGGTGCTAGAAACACGGCTACACTTAGAAACATAGAAAACATACAGCACAATACAGGCCCTTTGGCCCACAAAGCTGTGCTGAACATGTTCTTATCTTAGAAATTACCGAGGGTTACCCATAGCCCTCTATTTTCTGAACTCCATCCAGGAGTCTCTTAGAAGACCCTATTGTAACCGCCTCCACCGCCAGCCCATTCCACGCACTCACCACTCTATGCGTAAAAACCTTACCTCTGACATCTCCTCTGTACCTTCTTTCAAGCACCTTAAAACCCTGCCCTCTCATGCTAGCCATTTCAGCCCTGGGAAAAAGCCTCTGACTATCCACATGATCAATGCCTCTCATCATCTTATACACCTCTACCAGGTCACCTCTCACCCTCTGTCGCTCCAAGGAGAAAAGGCCGAGTTCACTCAACCTACTCTCATAAGGCATGCTCCCTAATCCAGGCAACATCCTTGTAAATCTCCGCTGCACCTTTTCTATGGTTTCCACATCCTTCCTGTAGTGAGGCGACCAGAATTGAGCATAGTACACCAATTGGGGTCTGACCAGGGTCCTATATAGCTGTAACATTACCTCTCGGCTCCTAAACTCAATCCCACGATTGACGAAGGCCAATGCACCGTATGCTTTCTTAACCACAGAGCAAATCTGGGCAGCAGCTTTGAGTGTCCTATGGCCTCGGACCCCAAGATCCCTCTGATCCTTCACTTGTGGGCTGCTGCCAGCACATCCTTGGACTGTATTAATAATTGATGTAAACGGTACATTTCACTGTGCATTTTGGTGTACACGTGACAAACAAAGCTCATCTCTATCATTATCATTGATATTCTACTAAATATGCAGAAAAATTCATAGCCAGCTTCATTTGCTATGATCAAATGGTGACCCTCTGTAAGAAATTGTTTATAATTGTTCTTCTTTTGTCCCTCCGATTTGGTTTGCTAATTTATTTCTAGCTACTAGATCTCATTGCTTACTAAGAAGTTTACAGCTGTTATTGATTACTTATTATCGAGTTGTTAAGCAATTAACCTTTGTCATCTCGTTAGCTATTATAATCACTTGTATATTTATTCATTCATCAGAAGCATTTTTATGAGTCAAAGGAATTTTAATAAATATTTGAATCTATCTTTCATGAGGACGACGAGAAGTATTGTCATTTTACTCAGATCCTTACGTACCGTATTGCATTGGCGATCAATAAGACCGCCTTCAAGCTAAAACTCAGGACTGGAGTCTACCTATCTGCCTAGCTTAAGAAAACATGGAAGCTTTTGAGCAAGGGCAGAATAGTTCTACTGCAGACAAATAATGAGCATTTTTTTTTTGTTACCGGATAATATACAAGCCTGAATTCTGCTGCCAGTCACAAACCAACAACACTTAATATTCACCTTGCTTACAACTGCCCACAAGTGTATTTTGTGTTTTTTCAGCACACTGCATGCTAGAATGGGAGCAACATCTGTAAACAGGGGAAGCAACAGCTCTTCAATTAGTCAGAAAAAAAACACGATGACACAGAGTCCAACCAGGAAATACAAATCACATCTAAATACTGTGAAAGAAATAAGAATTGCCTATGGAATTGGGTGAGAGAGATAACACAATCAGATACTGAATCGTAAAGAATGTTTTACTTTTTGAAAATTCTGCAGTATTACTGCAGAAATAACAGGAATATGAACTTTAACATGTATTTTTCAGTGGTCGTTACATCTATACCATGAAAAAAAAATCAGTCTGGAACTCATAAACCTAACCAAAAGTCATCTTTAGACTTAGATTTGAGAGATACGGCACAGGAACAGGTCCTTCCAGCTCAACAAGCCCAACAATACACCCATGTGACCACACATCTTTGGAAGTGGGATGAACTGCAACCAGAGGAAACTCATGGCATCACAGGTACAAACTCCTTATAGACAGCGGTAGAATAGAACACCTGGTCCAGGCGCTGTAATAGCATTACACTAATCGCTATTACATAGCCTCAAGATTCGGGGGAGTAGATTTAGGACAGAAATGAGGAGGAACTGCTTTTCCCAGAGAGTGGTGAACCTATGGAATTCTCTGCCCAATGGAGCAGTGGAGGCAACCTCAGTAAATATACTTAAGACAAGATTTTTGCATTGTAGGGGAATTAAGGGTTTTGGGGAAAAGGCAGGTAAGTGGAGATGAGTCCATGGCCAGATCAGTCATGATCTTATTGAATGGCTGAGCAGGCTCAATGGGTCAGATGGCGTACTCCTGCTCCTAATTCTTATGTTCTTACACTACACTACTGTACCACCCAATCTTTAGTGAACATCTAACGGCTTGATGGCAAACCTCATACCATTTCTATGATTAGGTCCTGCAATTGTCTCCTAAGCTGTTTCCATGTCAGTAATGGACACCAATGGTGCTGAGTTGCCTCACAAAAGTTGCATCACCTGGACTCTAGATGGCAGCTTCTGAGGCTTCAATCCTGCATCAATTTCCTGCTGCAAAGACCTTGGAAGTGCTTTTTAAATGTATTTGAATATCAAGCATGTTCTAAAACAGTTCCAAATATAAATAATGTTAAAAAATTAAATATTAAAAACACCCGTTGCAAGTTATTTAAAATATTCGTTAGTCGGGGTCAACCATGGGTGTTGTGTCCTAGCTGTCTGCATTGTTGGTGCATGCTATCAGTCGATACACAAGCCTGGGCAGTACGATATGGAGAGCAAGCTGTTGCCCGTGCAGCAGGCTCCTCCTCTCCAAACAGATGAATTCAAAGGAACGGCGGAGACCAATGCAGTTTGGCACCAGCAGCATCACATGAGTTGCCAGTCAGCGTTGAACTCAACATAGGGACTTCATCCAGATTTTTCCTCAGGGTTTACTCCCAAAGCCTCCCCATGAGTAGGTAGAGCCACAAGGCAGTGAAAGTTTGAAATCAGAGTTTTCCTTCTCATAGATGAGCTGCTAACCATAGCTCATGAGCCCCATCTGCCCAGAGCTAAAAACATTAGGATTTTTTAAAAGATGCATACAAGTCATCTGCACCTAAATATACCAAAGTTTATTAAAATGTATGGGGCCCTGCAAAGGGCATCTGGCATCTTAGAAGCCATTTTCTGTCATTGCCTGAGCCTATTGCTGAGTGCTCTGTCAGAAGAGCAGATCAGTTACACAGGAATGTGGCATCCAGACCATCTCCAGCTTCTGTGCCGCGTTGCACAGTCAGAGCAGCTGGCCCATGAACAACACCTCACCAGCAGTCTTCTATCAAGTCAATGGCAAAAGATACATTCATATTGCGCCAATGGTTTGAGTGTGCAGCCTAACAGTGAGAAATACTGGCAGCAGCTTCAGTAAATCCCTGACATCAATATCTGCATCTCCACTATTGATTCAGCGAGTGTGACGGACATTGCTGTACGATTTATTTTTTAGTAACTTCACTCTCCATGGGCTGCATTATGCTGGACCCAACCTACAGCCTAGACTCATTGTTCAGGGTGCCGACTAACTAGGACTTTCCTTTTCCTTCTGCAAGCAGCTGACCAACGGGCAAAACTCAAATCACTACAGTTTAGCAACACTTCGACCACCCTGCACTAAAGTCCACTCCTTTTGTTCTAATTGTGTTTCGTTGGAAAAATTGTTTATAATTCATATTTAATGAATGTTTTTCCTGTGAATGCCACCCATATGATGTTACATTACGTGCTTTGATGCACATAGCATCGTATAAGATTCGGGTGGTACAGTAGTATAGTGGTTAGCACAACACTTTACGGTACCAGCGACCCAGGTTCATTTCCCAACGCTGTCTATAAGGAGTTTGTATGTTCTCCCCATGACTACGTGGGTTCCCTCTGGGAGCTCCAGTTTCTTTCCACAGTCCAAAGACCGTTAGCAGGCTAATTGGCTATTGTAAATTGTCCTGTGATTAGGCTAGTGTTAAATCGGGAAATGCTGTGCAGCGTGGCTCGAAAGGCTGGAAGGAGCTATTCCGTGTTGTATCAATCAATCAATAAGTGCTGCTGCAAGAACGTTTTTCATTTCACCTGTGCATACATACATTTATTTGTGCATATGACAATAAATTCCACTTTGACTTTGCCATGTTGACTCTCTGCATTAACTGTCAAACCTTGAGGAACACTGGGCAACAATCAACAAGAATTTCTCAGACACCCTGTTGAGACCACCCTTCTGAAAGCCCTGGTAGATCACCACTCTTTGGGATGCTTAAAAAAAACAGTCCAACTACATCAAAATATTATTTGAAAAAATAGAAACAGCAAATGAAAAGAACTCTAAAATAGTAAGTAATATTCAAAACTTTAAAATAAATTACACAGAAATAAAGTTAATTCCTCCAGAACATCTGTTGTGCATAGAATTGTTCCCAAGCAGAATTTGGATTGTGAAGAGGGAGACAGAGTTTAAAAGAAGCGAGCCGGGGGCAGTCGGAACATTTTCCACGCAAATTTGCATGGAGAATTGGATTGTGCATAATTAGGCACTTGACAAGAGCCAATAAAAAGAAGTTGGGTCTATGTGTGAGTGTTGGGGTGGGGAGCTGAGGCTTTGGCTCATCGAGGATTCAGCAGGGAGAGCTGTAGGCCATGGGTAGATTTTTTTCATTATTCTTTTCTCCCTAATCGCACATTTAAAGCAGATGGGATTCCTTACTATAGTACAGCTGTGGTTGAGTGTGTTGGCACCCCTGACGCTGTAGGTTATATGCTGATGATAATTAGGCAGAGATTTCTTCAAACAAGCCTGATTGAAGTTTCTTGTTTGGTGATGGCAGCATTCAATATCTCGAGTGCCTGATTAATGTTGGCTTTTGACAGTATGTAAACTATAATCAGGATCACGGAAGAGAGCTCTCTTGATAAGTACAAAGGTCCACACTATGTGACAAAACCACCATGTCTGAGCACCACAACGGCTCAGCAAATTTGTGGATGACACCAAGATGGGTGGTGTGGTGGACAGCAAGGAAGACTATCAAAGCTTGCAGCAGGATCTGGACCAGCTGGAAAACTGGGCTGAAAAGTGGCAGATAGGATTTAATGCAGACAAGTGCCAGGCGTTGCACTTTGGGAGGACCAACCAGGGTAGGTCTTACACAGTGAGCAGTAGGGCATTGAGGAGTACGGCTGAACAATGGGATCTGCAAATAGAGATCCATAATTCCTTGAAAGTGGCATCACAGGTAGATAGAGTTGTAAAGAAAGCTTTTGCACATTAGCCTGAATGAGTACAGAAGTTGGGATGCTATGTTGAAGTTGTACACGAGGCCAAATTTGGAGTATTGTGTGCAGTTTGGTCACCTATGTTCCTACAGGAAAGATGTAAATATGACTGAAAGAGTGCAGAGAAAATTTACAAGGCTGTTGCTGGGATTTGAAGACCTTAGTTATAGGGAAAGTTTGTATAGGTTAGGATTTTATTGCTTAGGCGCGCAAAAGATTGAGGGGAGATATGACAGAGGTTTATGGGAGGTATAGAAAGGGGATATGCAGGCAGGCTTTTTCCACTGAGGTTGGGTAAGACTGCAACTAGAGGTCATAGGTTAACGGTGAAAGGTGAAATGTTTAAGAGGAACTTATTCCACATTGTCACCACCTTCTGAGTGAAGGAGTTGCCAGGGCACGTACATGGTAGATGTGGGTTCGATTTCAACATTTAAAAGTAATGTGGATAGGTACTTGGATGGGAGGGGTATGGTGGGGTTATGGTCCAGGAGCAGGATGATGGAACCAGGTAGATTAATGGTTCGGCATGGACTAGTTGGGCCAAAGAGTCCATTTCTATGACTCTATTGCTGCAGATCCCGCTTGGCATAAACTGAAAGATGGGATGTAGTGCATGTGTGCAGCCATCTCATTTGCAGCTAGTTTCAGATTTTAAGCTTGGCCAACTATGCGTGGATTCAAGACAAGTCCTGTTCCAAATGGCTGATAATTGACCTACTATTACTGCATTCCAGGTTATCTTGGAAAATAAGTAATCTTATTTCCACCAAAAATCATTAAAGCATAATAAAATAACAAAGAGCATTATTACACAGATAAACGTGTCACCTGAAGCAAAACTAGCAAGGTATAAGGTACTTTTAGAATGAGTTCACTAAGTGTCACATAAATAAAATAAGAAATTAGGAAAATAAATGGCATGTTGATTCATATTACAAGAGGATTTTTTAAGTACAAGAATAAATTTGTCCTACTGCAATTAAATAGTCTTAGAATAAGTGATAGGGCATAAAAATCTAAAGCAAAATTTCTTCACAGACAGGATTAAAGCTTGGGGAATTTTCTACTCATGTGCAGCACAATCATTAAGTTAATTCAAAACAGAGATCAATAGATACAAGAAGTTCTGCAGATGTTAGAAACCTTGAACAATCTGATCATTGTAAATAGTGAAGACTGCTGCAGGGAAAGTGATTGCACTCGTTTAAAGTGCCTCCTCTCAGTAGCTGTAATGCTGCTCCTTGAACTAAGTATGGATTCTGTCAATCTTAGGATCTAGGGATCTTCTCTGCAAAGCAACCCCAACAAAAAGGCTGGGAAAAAGCACCCGCCAACGATAGATGGACATTTTTAACTTTACTAAAGCTTTTGATTTCATCATTAGGGAAATCCAGTAAGGTGGTGGCGCATGGGAACACAGTGGCCTGTCAGGGACCAAACAAAGGTGCACTTCTCTTTGTAAAATCTGTTTTTTTACAATCCAAAGACAATTTTACTCCAAGAACATCGAGTACTGTCGGGTTTCTCCATCAGTGATTGGAGTAGCTGGACTGGTGTTGGCAGCAGAGCCAACTGAAGTGTCAAAGGGATCAGCCAAAATGTCAAAAGGTGTTGGCTAGGTGTCGACAGAGCAAGTCGGGATATTGGAGGAGCCCGCCGATGTGTCGGAGGATCCTGCCTGGGTTCAGAGGAGCTGATCTGGCTGCAGACCGTGTTGCCACCTGCTACTTGGAAGCATCGGAGTTGGTGCAGTATAACCATGGGAGGTTGTCTCGGACACTTCACTTGTGATCGCAAGAGTCTGTTGGACAGTGATAACACAAGTTGCTGCAGGCCTGCTATCCTTGTCTGGTGGAGGAACAGTCAACATGCGAGCTGTGTAGCCTCAGCTGTAGCGAGAACTAGGCCTCAAGCGTCGGGTTTGCCTGCTGCTGCAGATCAGGTGATGGGTGCGGAAGCACTACAGCGTAGCTGGGGCCTGGCCTCACCCATTGGTGCTGCTCGCCCGTGCTGGAACAGTGGAATGGCAGGTTAGAATGACAGTCTGTACACTGCCAGGAGACTGCATCATCAATTGCTAGACATTGTTTCTCGAGGTCTTGGACTATATATGTTTTTTTTTGAGTGAATATGCTTCTTTGCTCGATATTTTTAATTATGTTATTCACTATTTTTGGATGTTTAGTTGTTTTTTTTTGTATGTTTTGCACCTTGGCATCAGAGGAACGCTGTCTCGTTCAGTTCTATCCATATATGGTTTGAATAATAATTAAACTTGATTTGATTTGATTGATCTGATTTGACACTCCTCAAATTCAATAGACCACAGAAATTCATCTCCACAACAGCATGTAAGGTAAGGCACAAACCAACACATTTACAAAACACCAATCCGAATGAAGATTGATGTCAAGTAAGGCTGCACTATTGTTCCAGTACTTTTTTCTATCTTTTCTACCACAGCACCCTACCTGCAGTAAACACCTCATGGGAAAGGAGCTAAATCTTCAAATTTGTTGAGACTATTCAATATATGACAACTACACTCCAAAATGGATTTCGCCCAAACTTCAGTCATTCAGATGCAGTAGACAGACAATGCTTACAATCACTCAAACTTATAGGATGAGCTGCAAAACACTTGTTCAGAAAAGCATACAGAAGGATGAGCTTTACACTCACCATCTGCAAGATAAAGGACTAGTGTCAACTGCAGCACACTGTTCTCTGACAATAAAGACTCATAGCAAAGCCCTGGAATACAGAAGATAGAAAACTAGAGCACACTGTGCAGACCCTTCAGCACATGATGTTGTACAAACTTTTAACTGACTGCAAGATTAATCTAACCCTTCTCTATGATGTAGCCCTCCAGTTTTCCTTCATTCCTGTGCCCAAGTAACAAACATCTCAGATGTATCTACCTTTACCACCACACCTGGCACCACACTCCACTCTCTATGTAAAAAAAAAACCTCCCCCCCTCTAATACTTCCCTCCAATCACCAACCTCCTGGAAATGGTGGACCATTTCTGAAAGGTGGTTATAAACGAAATTCATCACTGCCTTCATTGCATCTGTATGGCCTTTGAGGGTAACAAATGGCTTCTGGTTACATTCTTCCCTACATATGGAAACATTCATCCTGCACACACTCTATCAAAAACATTCATCATCCTCCCGCCACCCCACCTGAGACAGGGTTCTTCTTGTCCCAACCCACCACCACACTAGCCTCTGCGTCTAGCACATAATTTTGTGTAACTTCAGCCATCTCCAACAGGATCCCACCAAACACATCTTTCCCTCCCCCCCCCCTTCTGCTTTGCACAGGGACCCCTCCATAAGCAAATCCCTTGTCTATTTGTTCCCATCCCTGCCCCCACTGATCTCCCTCCTGGCAAGCAGAGCAAGTGCTACACCTGCCCCTACACCTCTTCCCTCACTACCATTCAGGATCCCCAACAGTCCTTCCAGGTGAGGCAACATTTCACCTGTGAGTCTGTTGGGGTCACCTACTGTATCTGTTGCTCCTGTATATCGGGGAGACCCAATGCAGGCTGAGTGACTGCTTCACCAGAAAAAGTGGGATCTCCCAGTGGCCACCCATTTTAATTCCACTTCCCATTCCCATATGTCAATCCATGGTCTCCTCTATTACCACGATGAAGCCACAGTCAGATAGGAGGAGCAATACCTTATATTCCGTCTGCTGAACCTCCAACCTGGTGGCATGAACATTGATTTCTTGAACTTCTGGTAATCCCCTCCCCCCGCTTTACATTCATCATTCCCCATTCACTTTTCTCTCTCACCTTCTCTCCTTACCTGCTATCACCTCCCTCTGGTGCTCCTCCCCGCTTTTTTCCCTTCCATGTACTTCTGTCCTCTCCTATTAGATCCCCCCATCTCCAGCCCAGTATCTCTCTCACCAATCTACTTCCCAGCTCTTTACTTCACCCCTCCCTGCTTCCAGGTTTCACCTATCACCTTGTGTTTCTTTCTCCCCTCCCCCCACCTTCTAACTCTGGCTCCTCATTTTTTATCCCTCCTGTCCTGATGAAGGGTCTCAGCCCAAAACGTCAACTGTACACGAATGGTGCCTGACCTGCTGAGTTCCTCCAGCATTTTGTGTGTGTTGCTTGGATTTCCAGTGTATGCAGGTTTTCTCTTGATTATCATTTTAAAGATTTCAACTAAGTCACAAGAAATTAAACATAGTCATTTTTTTTGTTAATACATAAACCCTCACATTTCTAGTATAATATTCATAAAATCTCTGTATCCTCTCCAGTGCCTCCTTTCTTTCATATAAAAAGTGGTTGCATACAACAGTGTCCTAACCAAGGTTCAATGATGCTTGACATTTGCACAATTATATGTATGCACAGGTGGTATCAGAAAGGATCTGTCATGTGTGGATTACAACAAGTTGGTTTCTGGCAAAGGTGTCCTTGATAAGTGGGAGGCCTTCAAAAGTGAAATTTTGAGAGTAGTGCTTATATGTTTCTGTCAGAATTATAGACTAGGATAACAGGTTTAGGTAACCTTGGTTTTCAAGATATTGAGGGCCTTGTTTAAAAAGAAGAAAGAGCTGCATAGCAAGTATAGGAATGAAGGAGCATATCAGGTATTTGAGCAGTAAAAGATATGCAAGAGAACACTTAAGTAGGAAATCAGGAGGGCTTAAAGAAGACATGAGGTTACTCTAACAGACAAGGTGAAGGAGGATCTCCAGGGCTTCTACAGATAATATTAAGAGCAAAAGGATAGCAAGAGACAAAACTGGTCTTCTGGAAGATCAGACTGGTCATTCATGCATGGAGCCAAAAGAAATGGGAGAGATCTTAAATGGATTTCTTTTGCATCTACTAGGGAGATGAACACAGAGTCCATAGAAGTAAGGCAAAGCAGCAGAGAGGTCATGGACTGTATACAGATTACAGAGTTGCTCTCACTAGTCGAGTTCTCCAGTCTGTCCTGATGGAGCACTGCCACATTTTCCATGACTATCTATCTATCTATCTATCTATCTATTTATTTATTTATATTTGTTGACATTCTGTGTGGAGTAGGCTCTTCTGGCCCTTTCAGCCCGCCGCCCCAGCAGCCTGATTTAACTCTAGCCTAATCACGGGACAATTTACAAAGATGAATTAACCTACCAACCAGTATGTCTGTTTTTGACCATGGGAGGAAACTGGAGCACCTGGAGGAAACACATGCGGTCACAAGGAGAACGTACAAACTCCTTACAGGCAGCGTCAGGAAATGAAGCCAGGCCGCTGGTACTCTAAAGCATTGCGCTACCCACGAGCTACTGTGCTACCCCTCCTTCATTAATCCCTCACACTCTGTCACATCTGAAACAATGGAATGCAGAATACCGAGCTGCCAGTCCTGCCCCTCCTGTAACCAAGTCTCACTGTAACATCATAATTCCAGGTGTTGATCCTCGCCCTGAGCTCATCCTCCTTTCCTACAATGCTTCTTGCACTGAAATATACTCAGCTTGGGACTGTAGTCACACTGTGCCTTTGATTCCTGAATTTGCCTGAGGTCTTACCAACATCTGCCTCCACAATGTCCCCACTATCTGCTGTGGCACTCTGGTTCCCATCCCCCTGCAATTCTAGTTTAAACCTCACCTTGCAGCATTAACAAACCTTCCCGCTAGGATATTAGTCTCCCTCCAGTTCAGGTGCAAACCGTCCCTTCAGTACGGGTCCCATTTTCTCTGGAAGAGAGTCCGATGATCCAAAAATCTTAGGCCATCCCTCTTACACCAACTCCTTAGCCACATATTAAACTGTATAACCTTCTGAGTTCCAGCCTCACTAGCATGTGGCACGGGTAGCAATCCTGAGATCACAGCCCTGGAGGTCCTGCCCTTTAACTTAGCACCCAATTCCCTGAACGCCCTATGCAGAACCTTGTCACTCATCCTACCTGTGTCATTGGTACCTACATGAACCACGACCTCTGGCTATTCACCATCCCTTTTAAGAATGTTGAGGACTCAATTCAAGATGTCCTGGGCCCTGGCATCCAGGAGGCAATATACCATCCAGGAATCTCGTCCTCACCCACAGAACCTCTTTTCCGTTCTCCCAACAAATCCCCTATCACCACCGCATACCTCTTCCCCCCCTTCCCTTCTGAGTTAAAGAGCTAGCCTCAGTGCCAGAGACCCGACCACTGTGACTTCCCTCTTTCATAGAACATAGAATAGTACAGCACATTACAGGCCCTTCGGCCCACAATGTTGTGCTGACCCTCAAACCCTGCCTCCCATATAACCCCCCACCTTAAATTCCTCCATATACCTGTCTAGTAGTCTCTTAAATTTCACTAGTGTATCTGCCTCCACCACTGACTCAGGCAGTGCATTCCATGCACCAACCACTCTCTGAGTGAAAAACCTTCCTCTAATATCCCCCTTGAACTTCCCTCCCCTTACCTTAAAGCCATGTCCTCTTGTACTGAGCAGTGGTGTCCTGGGAAGAGGCGCTGGCTGTCCACTCTGTCTATTCCTCTTAATATCTTGTACACCTCTATATGTCTCCTCTCATCCTCCTTCTCTCCAAACAGTAAAGCGCTAGCTCCCGTAATCTCTGATCATGATCCATACTCTCTAAACCAGGCAGCATCCTGGTAAATCTCCTCTGTACCCTTTCCAATGCTTCCACATCCTTCCTATAGTGAGGCGACCAGAACTGGACACAGTACTCCAAGTGTGGCCTAACTAGAGTTTTATAGAGCTGCATCATTAAATCGTGTCTCTTAAACTCTATCCCTTGACTTATGAAAGCTAACACCCCATAAGCTTTCTTAACTACCCTACCTACCTGTGAGGTAACTTTCAGGGATCTGTGGACATGTACCCCCAGATCCCTCTGCTCCTCCACACTACCAAGTATCCTGCCATTTACTTTGTACTCTGCCTTGGAGTTTGTTCTTCCTAAGTGTACCACCTCACACTTCTCCGGGTTGAACTCCATCTGCCACTTCTCAGCCCACTTCTGCATCCTATCAATGTCTCTCTGAAATCTTTGACAATCCTCTACACTATCTACAACACCACCAACCTTTGTGTCGTCTGCCAACTTGCCAACCCACCCTTCTACCCCCACATCCAGGTCGTTAATAAAAACCACAGTTCAACCCCTCCTCCCCCAACAAAGTGATATACCTGTTGTGGAGTTGTTGAGGGGGATGGCCACAGAGGCTTTCTGCACTGGCTCCTTAACCCTATTCCCCTTCCTGACTGTCTCCCAGTTTCCTGTGTCCTGCACCTTGGGTGTATCTATCTCTCTATACATCCTATCACCCACTCAGCCTCCCGAATGATTCGGAGTTCATCCAGTTGCAGCTCCAGCTCCTTAATGTGGATTCTTAGCAGCTGCAGCTGGATGTATTTCTCTCAGATGTAGTTGTCAGGGACACCGGAGGTCTCCCCGCCTTCCCGCATCCCACAAGAGGAACATTTCACTATCCTACCTGGCATCTCTACTGTCCTAGCTGAACAGACATAAAAGAAGAGAAGGGGGGGAAAAAAAACTTAACCTAGAGCTTTTCTTTTCTTTGCTTTCTCTGGCTAAAGCCTCAAAGAGCTAAAGTCTCCAGATCACCAGTCTGACTCTGTCCACTCGGACAGTGTCGGCTGCACTTGCCCCTGCATTCCTTTAATTTGCTCTTGCTAATCAATCCCAAGCATGGACTGGTCGCTGGTCAAAGCTCTATTATGCTGCCATGACCCGCTGCTGCCTTTTTCAACTCGGGCTGTGGACTTGGCTGAAATTCCCTCCTCCTAAACTTCCGATGTCCGGATTGGTCACTGGTCAAAGCTCTATTATGTTGCCACGATCTATTGCGCCCTTTTTCTACTTGGGCAGTGGACCTGAGTGAAGCCCCCCCCTCACAAACTTCATTTCAACCTTGGGCATGTTACCAATGTGGGCTTCATTCTTTCAACCTAACAACAAGCGGGCAAGCCTCAAGCTGATTTATTTACTTATGGAGAAGTGACAGAAAATCTTTAGTACAGTACAAGAAAATCAAACACTGAATGGACAATTTATTAGGTACCTCCTAAAGGTATGTTCATGATCTTCTGTTGCTGTAGTCCATCCACTTCAAGATTTGAAGTGCTGTGCATTCAGAGATTCTCTTCTGCACACCATTGTTGTAACGCATAGCTACTGTCGCATTCCTGTTAGCTTGAACCAGTCTGGCCATTCTCCTCTGACCTCTCTCGTTAACAAGGTACTTATGCCCACAGAACTGCCGCTCACTGGATGTCTTTTTGTTTCTCGTACTGTTCTCCGTAAACTCTAGAGAATTCTGTGCGTGAAAATCCCAGGAGATCAAAGTCACTTAGATCACATTTCTTCCCTATTTTGATATATGGTGGCCTGATTAGATACTTGCATTAACGAGCAAATGCACAGATGTACCTAATAGACTGGCCACAGAGTGTACATTGTCGTGAAACTGAACAGAAGACCAACATGTTTCCCACAAAAATATGGTGGTATTACCTAGGAACATGAAGCCATTATTAATAAAAACAGACCGCGTTTTCTTAACCAGGTCAGACGTTGGTACCTCTAATAAGCAGCACAATTCTTCTCCATTACCAAGAGCATTCAAAGGATTTATAAATACCATTCATATTAACACCATGTCAAACTCAATAAAACGCGATGATTTGTTTTCAACACAGTCACACTAGAAAAAAATGTGACATGCTACTTCTTGCAATTTTAGAATTTATCTTTGATGTATTCATCATACGGCCAAACATGTCGTGCTAAATTACTTGTACCCAGGAGCAATACCTAAATTTAGATGACAGACTGGGAGCTGTTGAATGCTTAACAATTTTTTCTCAATATATTCCACGCACTTTTAATATATACCGTATATATTCCATACATTTTTCCAATGAGAGTAGAATTTTTGTTTTAAATCTAGTGGGATATTATAAATCGGGAATGCCTAAACTGAAAGAGTGGTGAAAGCAGATTCAAAGGAAAGTTAGAAAAGAGAAATGAATGAAAAGGAAACGTTTGCATGGTGAGAGGATAAGAGTAAGGGAGCATGAATAACTGGGCTGCTCTTCCACAAAACCAACATAGGGACATCGGGTTAAATGGTGACACATCATGATGGGACTAGAAATTTTTGATCTGTGTGTACAGGGATATGAAGGGTTAAATGGTGGTCCCATCTAATGAATGACTCTATGAGTCATAAATTTACCAATAATAAATGAATTAACTTCAATTTCAAGTTCCACATGTCAATATCTCTGAGGACCTAAGCTGAACCCAATATATCGATGCAGCTATAAAGAAGGCAAGACAGCAGCTATATTTTATTAGGAGTTAGAGGAGATTTGGTATGTCACCTACAACACTCACAAATTTCTACAAATGTACTGTGGAGCACATTCTAACAGGATACATCACTATCTGGTAAGGGGGTATGGGTGGGGGTGGTTGGGGGCTACAGCACAGGAAAAGAGTAAGCTGCAGAGAGTTGTAAAATTAGTCAGCTCCATCATGGGCACTAGCCTCCAAAGTAACCAAGATACTGTATCTTCATGGAGCGGTGCCTCAAAAAGTCGGCGTCCCATCACCCAGGACATGCCCTCTTCTCACTGTTACCATCAGGAAGGAGGTACAGAAAGCCAACGGCACACACCCAGCAATTCAGAAACAGCTTCTTCCCCTCTGCCATCCATATAACAATTACAGCATGGAAACAGGCCGTCTTGGCTCTTCTAGTCTATGCCGAACGCTTACTCTCACCTAGTCCCACCTACCTGCACTCAGCCCATAACCCTCCATTCCTTTCCTGTCCATATACCTATCCAATTTTTTTTTAAATGACAAAATTGAACCTGCCTCTACCACTTCTACTGAAAGCTCGTTCCACACAGCTACCACTCTCTGAGTAAAGAAGTTCCCCCTCATGTTACCCCTAAGCTATTGCCCCTTAACTCTCAACTCATGACCTCTTGTTTGAATCTCCCCTACTCTCAAAGGAAAAAAGCCTATCCACGTCAACTCTATCTATCCCCCTCATAATTTTAAATACCTCTATCAAGTCCCCCCTCAACCTTCTATGCTTCAAAGAATAAAGACCTAACTTGTTCAACCTCTCTCTGTAACTTAGGTGCTGAAATCCAGGTAACATTCTAGTAAATCTTCCCTGTACTCTCTCTATTTTGTTGACATCTTTCCTATAATTCGGTGACCAAAACTGTACACAATACTCCAAATTTGGCCTCACCAATGCCTTGTACAATTTTAACATTACATCCCAACTCATATACTCAATGCTCTGATTTATAAAGGCCAACATACCAAAAGCTTTCTTCACTACCCTATCCACATGAGATCCCACCTTCAGGGAACTATGCACCATTATTCCTAGATCACTCTGTTCTACTGCATTCCTCAATGCCCTACCATTTACCATGTATGTCCTATTTTGATTAGTCCTACCAAAATGTAGCACCTCACACTTATCAGCATTGAACTCCATCTGCCATCTTTCAGCCCACTCTTCTAACTGGCCTAAATCTCTCTGCAAGCTTTGAAAACTTCATTATCCACAATGACACCTACCTTAGTATCATCTGCATACTTACTAATCCAATTTACCACCCCATCATCCAGATCATTAATGTACATGCCAAACTACATTGGACCCAGTACAGATCCCTGAGGCACACCACTAGTCACCAGCCTCCAACCTGACAAACAGTTATCCACCACTACTCTCTGGCATCTCCCATCCAGCCACTGTTGATCCATTTAGTGAATGGACATTGAACTGATGAACAGTCCTCATTCCTTTTTATTTCTGTTCTTGCACAACTTATTTAACTATTTGATGTAAACAGAAATTAAAAAGGAATGAGGAGTGTTCATCAGTTCAATGGATGAGTCCATGGTTTGCTAGAATGGTAAGGAGAAGGTAAACAGTTCTTCAGCACATTCTGGTTAAGCCCATGACCAACATAAAAGTTGTAAGGGGAAATATTGGCTTTGCTGGAATTCCATTCAGATTAGCACTAATCGACCCAATAAAAAGCTGCTTGCTCATAGAAGACAGAAAACCCACTGAAGCTTCCAAGAACAAAAGAAGTCAATATTGGGATCACTGACTCATTTAGCTCCAGGATCAATCCTGAAACTTTTTCTGGAATTTTTCTTTTCTTCTTTTTGAGCAATAGGACCCCATCAAATGGATGAGATGACTCTCTGATTTCAACTTCCTCAGCTGGACAGCTGATGCTAATGTAACAGTTCAGGTCTAATCAACTGTCATAATTATTTAAAATGACTGCGATTTGGGACAGCATCATCGACAGCCCAAAGCAACTTCAAACAAATATATTTAATATTTCATGGGCAACAGAATCCCATTCTCGCTTGAGGATATATGCTAAAACAATGTATTCTGGTGCTCTTGGCAAAAGTCTGGTACAGCACACAGCAGACGTTGCCACTGAATATGTCAAGCACACTTTGTGCAGAGATGTGCTCCCAGCATGGAAACATGACAGCCAAACTTGCAATGAGAACTACATTTAGTGATCAATTTTATGCCACAGTTCAATCCTCTCATGCATTAGAAGCAGGCCCCTTGGCAAAATGTTTGACAAGTTCTGTTCTTTGTTCATCACCACACATTTCAATACCACGCAGGGCTATTCATATAAAATTAATACACCAGTGTTCCAGCTGACAATATTAACTCAGCTACTCATGGATAGGCAACTACTGAGATTTGATATCATACATTTATTTCTTACTTCATTTCACTTCAAATTTATACACAGAAAGGTATGTGTCTCTATTTCTTGATTTACAATGGCTTGATATATGAAATTTTCACTATAATGGCATTGATCTTCTCATGGACCATAATTTTAATCTACAGAGCTCTTTTTTACTGTAAGGAACAGCTTACCAGTCCCATGGGAATATACCGCACAAAACCGCCCTGAGTGTATACAATTGATGAAATATTTTTCAGGAATTCATTTTTCTATCAGTCATGGAATAGTTGTTTATCTTTCTCTCGAGGATGACTTCCACTCAGGTTCTGTGCTCCCAGAGTCCTTTATCAACAATGGGTCACTGGCCTTTGTGTTTTTCCCCAATGTGGGCACATTTATCTTTACAATTCTATGATACCAATGACGCGCGAGACCTGGCTGCTATAGTCAACTTGCAAGGTAACCCTGTAGCCCTGACTCTGCTGCACCCAAAGCTGCCAAATTGGCATTAGGACTATTTTTAAAACTGTCTGATAATCTGATATTATCTGTGGTTGACGAGTCTTACTCTGGCTGGAGGTCTGTGACCAGTGGTGTTCTGCAGGGATCTGTTTTGGGAACTTTGCTGTTTGTGACATATAAAAATGATTTAGTTGAAAATGAGTGGGCTGGTACGTTTGGAGGTGGCATGAAGATTGGTGGTGTTATGGCAAGTGTAGAAGACTGTCAAAGGATACATCAGAATAGAGATCAGTTGCACATATTGGTGGTGGGGGGGGCAGGTGAGAGAAATGGTAGGTGCAGTTTACTCTAGTCAAGTGTAAGCTGCTGCACTTAAGGGAGATCAAATGTAAAAAGGGTGAAGACACAGTTAATGACAGACTCCTTAGTGTGTTGGTGTACAGTGCAGAGGCATCTTGAGATTCAAGTCCATAGCTGGCTGAAATTAACCACACAAGCTGATAAAGCAATACACGCGGCATATAGCACGCTTGCCTTTATTAGAGCATTGAGTTCTAAATTCAGGAATTTACACTTCAACTTTATAAAACCAGTTGGACATATTAGGGTACTGCATTCAATTCTGGCTGCCCCAATATTGGAATGATGTGGTGGCTATAAGAAGGATACTGAAGAGATTTACCAGAATTCTGCCTGGATTGGAGGGCATCGTTCAAAGTAAAGTAAGTATAAATTCTACACCCTCACCTTGGAAAGTCTGATCACCAGGCTGTACTTCTACTCCCCGAGTATAGGCAGAGACTGAATACAGCAGCACCAGTAGTGAGGACCAAGAAGGTATGGATAAGTGAAGCACAGGAGTGCTTACAGGACTGCTTTGAATCAGTGGACTGGCCTAAATTCATGAAGTCATTTTCAAATCTGGATGAGTATGCCACAATTGTTACCAACTTCATTAAAACCTGTGTGAATGAGTGTGTGTCTATGAAAACTTGCTGTACATTCCCAAACCAAAAGCAGTCATCTACTGAGAGATAGATCTGTGGCATTTAAGTCTGGTGACCCAGGTCTGTACAAGAAAACCAGGTATGGCTTGCAGAGGGCTATTTCAGGGGCAAAGAAACAATTTTGAGTAAGGTTGGAGGCAACCTTGGCTGCGCGTCAACTCTGACAGGGTTTGCAAGTCATTACTTCCTACAAAACAAAACCCAATAACATGAATGCCAGCGATGCTTCACTACCAGATGAGCTCAATGCCTTCTATGCCCACTTAAAAATGGAGAATATTACTATAGCTGTGAAGATCCCCGCTGCACCAGGTGAGCCTGTGATCTCTGTCTCAGAGGCCGATGTTAGGCTGTCCTTAGGGAGGGCGAATCCTTGCAAGGCAGCAGGTCCCAATGGAGTACCTGGTAAGGCTCTGAAAACTTGTGCTAACCAACTGCTGGGAGTATTCAAGGGCATTTTCAACCTCTCACTGCTAGGGTTGGAAGTTCCCACCTGCTTCAAAAAAGCATATCAACAGTGATGAAAAGTTTTGAGAGGTTGGTCATGGCTAGAAAGAACTCCTACCTCAGCAAGGACCTGCACCCACTGTAATTTGCCAACCGTCACAATAGGTCTACAACATGGCTCAGTGGCTCTTCGCACAGACTTAGATCACCTGGACAATACAACCTTGTACTTAATGTGTTTGCCCCTGCTGCATTTCATGGCAAATCCAGTAGCAGAGAAAGAGGTCTCACTCACTGCCATCAGATCTCCAGCTTGTCTCTTATCTATGCTTTTCAACACATCAGTGTGGAAGACAGAGATGAACCAACTTGGGCAACCAGTGCAGCCAGTTGGACTGCTGCTGCTCAGCATCAGAAACTGGACGCTGTTTGTGTGGCATTTATAAATTTTCCCTTTTAGGTTTCCTCCAATCAACTCCCAAATTCCAAAGACAAACAGGTCAGTAGGTTAACTGTCCAGTGTATATCACCGATTGTCCATTGATGAGTATGTGGAAATATCAGCAAAAAGTAGAATTAATACAGGATCAGTGCAAATGAGTCAGTACATACTCAGTGGGCCGAAAGGCCTGTTTTCCTACTGTATAACTCCATAAGTCAATGAAGGGACTGAGGTTCCTCACAGTTGAAACAAAATCGTCACTTACTTAGTTATTTTAGATACAGTAATTGTTTCTGGCAGAAAAGTTTATGGACTGAATAAATAAATATTAAGTTCTAAATGTTAAACAGGCATTGCAGTAATTTTCTAAATTTTTCAGTCACATAAAATTATTAAATACAAAGAATGTTGTGGCCTTAACCTTTTTTTAATTACATCTCCTGAAAGCTTCCTGAGACATTTGTTAATGTTAAAGGCATAATTTTCTTGTATGCTTTTATTTGCTCTTAAACGATGATGGTATCACAGCAGAGAGATTGTGAATTACTAGTATTATTAAATGAATGAGAATATATACAAAATCTTTAACAATGCTTACCACTAGGATTTGTATCTTATTTATGAACTATGAAGGTAAGTCGAAAGGAATCCAGTAACTGCAGCCAATCCAATTCAATAAAAAGGGCGAATATTGTTCCAAATACAGAAAGCACTGATACAGCATGATCTTCACTATGAATTTAATGATATTTATCAAGAATGTCCCAGCACACTTCAATGGCTTAATTGCATTAATGAGAAAAAGACAACATAGTAAAAATAAAACACAACACATTAATTACCAGAATAATGACGCTTCTAGGTATAAAGTACTGAAGATCGGTGGTGCATCTGACTCAGACTTGAGCTCAGCCTCCACAACATTCACTTCTCCCTTACTAACGACACTATAATTATAGGATCATTTACCAAGGTACGTCAACATACTTCCACAAAACTGCTTTTCAAAGAGTCACTCATTGCTGAAAGAACAAACTTATACTTTGACAATTAATAGAAAAAATGGGTTTACATGCCTAATGTTCACTCATTAGACAATGGAGAGGACATGCGTATCAGTGACGCTGCCCCCACTCGAGTACTTCTCAGGTCCTTCTCATTTACATTATTTATTAAAATATTTCATGGGCTGTACTTTATGACATGATGCAATTTAACTAGGTCCTAGCTACAACGTCACATTTTATTAAATTTGATTCAATGATTTTACACTGTTGAAATGAATGTATCAGATTGCATTGTTTCTGCAATTTCTCACCCGAGCTGTGGTAATGAAACTTGACAGGGATAAGGTAATACTGAATATCGACCAAATATTTTGGTCCTAACTTCAATTATGAATATTAATTGGTATAATATATATCCATAATGCACAGACAGGCATATCATCCAGCATGCAATGTTTCTGCTCAATGGCATTCTGTAAATCACAGAAGCCAGTAAATTAACTAGTTAAGGTTGAATGAACACTGCATAATACAATAAGATATAGGAGCAGAATTGGGCCATTTGACCCATCAAGTCTGCTCTGCCATTTCATCTTGGCTGATCCATTTTACCTCTCAGCCCCAATTTCCTGCCTTCTCTTCATATCCCTTCATGCCCTGACTAATCAAGAATCTATCAATCTCTGCCTAAATACTCTCAGTGACTTGGCCTCCACAGATTCTGCCTAAAGAAATTCCTCCTCATCTCCATTCTAAAAGGATGCCCCTCTAAAAGGCTTTGTCCTTTGGTCCTAGATTCCCCCACCATAGGAAACATCCTCTCCACATTCATTCTATCGAGACCTTTCAACATTCGATAGGTTTCAATGAGGTCACCCTTCATTCCTCAAAATTCCAGTAAGAACAGGAGAATGTACACTCCGGAGCAGTCTGATCTGAACAGGTTCTTTCACTGAAAAGAAGGGACTATTATCTCTTCTACAAACATCAGCAAAAGGTAAGCTTGTCTAAGTTTCAGCCTTACCTTCTTTTTTTCCAATCTAGCCTATCCCTGTTTGTGGAAAGATGTAAAATCAAAATCCCAAAATCAAGGGTGAAATGGCTATGTCCATGTACAGGTACTTGAGCTTAATAATTAAGATCATAATTAATTCACAGTGTGCTTATGAGTTAGTAAGATACAATTTTAAGAAAACTGTATATGGTGGCTCTGCAAAACTGGATATTGAATATAAAGAGGATTACTTGATGTTATTTACATTTTACCTGACACTATTCTGGCCAACGTTCAGTAAGCCATAGTACAGATTAAGAAGTAGTGTTTTATTATCACAGTACCAACATGAGCAAGACACACCCAAGTTAAACTTGGGACGTTGACCATAAACTACTCATATGAATATTAATAAAGCCAGCTTACTACTCAAAATGCATTTTAGCACTGATGTGTATTACCAAATATGAGGCTTCATCCGATTTTTTATAACATTATAATCAACATTTAATTGCATACAATCTATATACATGTTTACTCTCTGTTGCCTCATTAAGAGCAGTAACATCAAGATTCCCGCATTTTTTAAAAAAATCACATTTGGTTCCTAGTGGTATTGCTTGAATAGAGCATGAGAATTGAGATGTCACCACTTTTTTCAATGTTAGTACCAGAATTACTTTACTTCTCATTTAGATAATACTTTCTCAACACTTCCAGCTCGGACATTTTCTGGATTTGTATCCTGAGTGAGAAATGCTACATTCATATTCCAGCATTCATTCAAATGTATGTTAGAATTAGTACTCCTAAATAATGAATCAATGCTGCAGGTTAGATGTTGGTTTACCTTTTGCTCTATGATAGAATATGATGAAAGCCTTTCTTAATTATATATTATGTAGGTGTCACAAAAAAGATGTGCAGGTATCCAGAACCCAGTATGAGTGCATTAGTACGTATTCTCATTTACTTAGATCTTCCTCTCGCAGCTAGTTCAAAAGAAATGTTGCTCCTAATTCAACTTACTAGATTGCTTATTCTTGATACAATTCTGATTGTTATAAAGCAATATACATAATACTGACCTCTATTATAATGATACACAAGAAGTAATTCCTGCAGTGTTAAAATCATTTTCTGTATATCCAGCAACATAAGACACAACTTCAGCAAAGACCACTATCTTACCTGTCTCTTGGTACTTCCTATTTCACACAACACAAAAGACAACGGTAAAAGAACAAACCTTCTTACATGATAAAGAAAATTATTACTACGAACCAATGCACCTCTTAAATGCAGCACTCATGAAATTTCTGCGCAGCAACATCAGCATTAACACCACAGCAACTCCAAATAATTTTTCCTGATATTGGCTTACTTATATACGTGCTTATCATTCAATAGAAATGTGATCAGACCTGATGATGCAGCTTTGGTGCCCTTGATAGTTTCATAAAGGTTAAGTGAGGTTTAAAAGCTCTGCTGTCTCCAGTCAAAATGCCATTTGCTTGGAATCTTTGCCTTATAGTCTCTGTGGAGTAAACAGATAAGGTATAGTTCATTCCGGAAAAAATAGATAATTGATATATATCCAAACGTGGCATATAGCTGGAGCATTACAAAATGAAGAAACAATCAATAGTTTCAGGAAGAATCATATCCATTACACAGAAGAATATCATTCAGTTGAAATGTATATTATCCTCTATATGTTCAATTATTGGAATTTTTACCACAAAACTTTTTAATCACCAGAAAATTTAAAATAACACACACAAAATAACAGAGGAACTCAGCAGGCCAGGCAGCATCAATGGAAAAGAGTACAATCGACGTTTTGGGCTGAGACCCTACATCAGGACTGGAGAAAAAAAGATGAGGGGTCAGACTAAGAAGGTGGGGGAGGAGGGGAGGAAGAAAGACAAGATGATAGGTGAAATCGGGAGGAGCTGTGAAGTAAAGAGCTGGAAGTTGATAGGTGGAAGAGATAGCTGGAGAAAGGGGAATCTGATAGGAGAGGAGAGAAGGCCAAGGAAGAAAGAAACATGGGGAGGAGCACTAGAGGGAGGTGATGGGCAGGTAAGGAGATATGATGAGAGAGGAAAAATAGGAATAGGGAATGGTGATGGAGAAGTGGGGCATTACTGGAAGACCAGGAAATCGATGTTATTTAACTTTAAATTTAAAATTAATTTTAAATGAAAATTTAACTTGATGGATGTTCTGTTTTATAAAATATTTTCTTAAACAGAGCTCATTTTTAAGAAACTATAACCATCTTAACCAAATTAGACTCCTTAACATTTTTCAGGAGCACAAGCTCTGCTTGATTTAAAAATAAATCAATGCATTAAGCTGCTACATCAAGTAAACATGAAATGGAGTATAGTTCATTAATAGGCTAACCATTTCATTTTGCAGGCAGTGGTTAAATATTCCCCTTGTTAATGAGATGAAAATCAAATGAGATTCATCATAGTGGAATGTGTGCACAGCACACTGTATAATACAGGTTTGACGTTTGACAGAAGTTGGTGAGTAAGGGAAATAACGTAATAGAACCTCTTTGGAGCTGGAAACTGGGGTGCATTATTGGAATTAAATTATTATTTTTACTTTACAATCAGATAATTTAATCTGCTTAATGTACTGTACAAAAATGAAAGGGAGAAATACACATACACTGATATAAAATTTTCAAGTTTTTAATCTTTGATATCTACTGTCTGTTAATCAAAGGTTTTGTCTGTTTATGAATAGTTACTCCAAATGACCAAGTGAATTTACATGCAATATCTGCAAAGAACTACCGTGTACAGTGTGCTAGAAGCACAAGAGAACAATAGATAATGTTCTCAGCTCTTGGCTTACACCCAAGAAATGCAAAAATAATGCAAAACAAATTGAACTTATTTACAGAATTCTACAATTCATGTTTTTCCTTGAAACCACTGCTTATCTCTCTCAGCCTGAAATTTATTTCCTGCCACACACATTACCTGATGTGCTGGGTTCCTTCAAAAGATCGTTTTTTGCATTTATGTTTCAGTTGTGCATTTAGAGAAAATGAAACCTGGGATCCATGGATCCCTCAGTTAATGGCATAAAAACGGTTGGGAACTCATGGTTTAAAGTCATACTATTACTTGATAACTGACAGTTAAAGTAATATTCATACAGATTAAAAATTACACTATTTTATATATTACCACAAGATTTTCTACAGCCAGGCTTATTTCTAATGAAATAATCAATGCAGTTGACATTCAGACAAACTAGTAACAGCATTGATATGGGTCATCAGAACTAAATTTAGACAAGGGCAAGAAGTCATGTTAAATTGCGTCACAACCAGCTTTACAAGGAGAATTGAAAAAGAAATGCCAACTACTAAAATTAGACAACTTCATGTGTTAATAAGTCAATGCTAAAATATCAATATCAAACTAATAAATATCAGTCACATTCCATAATTATTAATAAAAACAGATATTCTAAAATATATTTCTGTCTGGAAGAGAGATACATTAAATGGCTTTCCTTTGTTGCCATCATACTAAATGATGACATCTGCCAATCAATGCTTTAAGATCTGTAAGAGTAAAATTGTTAATATTCTGTTATAAAACCATAAGACAGAGGAACAGAATTAGGCCATTTGGCCCATCGAATATGCTCCGCCATTCCATCATGCTGATTGTTTTTACCCCTCCTCAGTCCCACTCCCCAGTATCCTTCCCACAACCTTTGATGTCATGTCCAATCAAGAACCTATCAAGCTCTGCCTTAAATACACCTAACGACCTAGCCTCTACAGCAGCCTGTGATAATTAATTTCACAAGTTCACCACCATCTGGCCAAAGAAATGTCTCCACATCTCTGTTTTAAATGGACGCCCCTCTATCCAGAGGGCTGTGCCCTCTTGTCCTGGACTCCCCCACCATGGGAAACATCCTTTCCACACCTACTGTGTCTAGGGCTTTCAATATTTGAAAGGTTTCAATGCGATCCCCCTTCATAATTCTAAATTCGAGCAAGTACAGACCCAGAGCTATCAAACATTCCTCATAACTCTTTCATTCTCCAAATCATCCTTGTGAACCTCCTCTGAACCCTCTCCAATGCCAGCACATTCTTTCTTAGATGAGGTCCAGAACTGTTCACAATACTGAAGGTGAGGCCTCTCCAGTGCCTTATAAAACCTGAGCATCACACCCTTGCTCTTATATTCTGGACCTCTTGAAATGAATGCTAACATTGAATTTGCCTTCCTCACCACCGACTCTACCTGCAAGTTAACATTTAAGGCACAAGGACTCTCAAGTTTGCATCTCAGATTTTTGGATTTTCTCCCCGTTTAGAAAATACTCTGCACATTTATTTCTACTACCAAAATGAGTGGCTATGCATTGTTTAACATTCTCTTTCATTTGCCACTCTCTTGCCCATTCTCCTAATCTGTCAAAGTCCTCCTGGAGCCTACCTGTTTCCTCAACACTAGCTGTCCCTCCACCAAATCTTCGTATCATCTGCAAACTTGGCAACAAAGCCATCTATTCCATCATTGATGTACAGCATAAAATGAAGCAGTCCCAACAGTGACCCCTGTGGAAACACACGAGTCACTGCCAGCCAACCAGAAAAGGATCTTTTTATTCCCACTCAGCCAATGTTCTAACCATGCCAGTAACTTTTCCTGTAATGCCATGATGCTCTTAACTTGGTAAGCAGCCTCATGTGTGGCACCTTGAGAGGGGAGAATGCCTTTTGATTGCTTGAGGATCGCTCTGCCACGGAGAGGGAAAGGCCTGCCGCTGTGCCCAGAAAATGTTACTTAGGTTTTGTGCTTTTTGGATATGGACTTGAACTATACATTTTTTTTTCGGACTTAAGTTTTTTATATTCCGAATTTTCACCTGATCTTTCTCATATTTTTGTGTGCAGGGGAGGGGAATTTGGAGGTCGATGTGCCTGTTCCATTTTTGTTCGTTATTTTGAGAGGGGAGGAGGGATTTGGGGGTTGATGATCGTGCTGCTGTTCTCTTCTTTCTTGGTTTTGTGGCTATATGGAGAAGAAGAATTTCAGAATTATACACTTTGATAATAAACAAGCCTTTGAACCTTTGAATTAATTCAGCAAATGAGCTTTCTATGAAGGACATAGGAACCGTTTCCACTTTATATCAGAATTGTGTGGACATGCACCTTTCCACCATGTTATTTTGATAGCTCAGAGCCTGCCTGCTTCTATTAGTAATACCAGTAATGTCTGACCCACAATGTTTGTTAAAGTCATGTTTAAAGTGTACTAAAGACTTAGCTATAGCTGAGCAGTTAAGGTTGGAGTGACCTCGAAGTCTTGTGGAAGAACTAAATACCCAAAAAGCTTGGCCCAGATTCTTAACTAGTGAATACGTCCATCACTTTGACATGTATTTCCTTGCATCACAAATTGTTCTCTAACCAATATAAAATTATATAATAAATACCAATCAATTCATCATAAGGATTAACAAGAGGAGAATTGAAAAATGTTAAAAGCATCTTAAAAATTTAATAAGAAGCATTTAAATTTAATTAAGAGTTGTAAGATGCTTTAGGATTTTTAAATTCATTTTATGTTTCCTCTAAACATGTATCATGTTTTGAGTGTCTCTGAAAGATTTTGCATGTTTTGACAGTCAACAAAGCCAGGTACTATGGGACTAACCCAGCTGCTGAATTTTTCTGGTGATCAGGGTTTGTTCTGTCACTTTCACCCTGAGACACCACTCATATAGACCAAAGCAGCGTATATCAAAATGATCCACAATCTTTCAGAGTAAATTTATTGTCAAATAGATAACAAACACAAAAAAGCCTATAGATGCTGTAAATCTAAAGCAACACACACAAAATGCTGGAGGAACTCAGCAGGAAATGAATAAACAGTTGATGTTTCAGACTGAGACTCCTCTTCAGGACCTGGAGAAGGGTCTCGGCTCGAAACATCAACTGTTTACTATTTTCCATAAATGCTACCTAACCTGCTGAGTTCCTCCAGCATTCTGTGTGTGTTGCAGTAAGAAGATAAGATCTACAAGTTTGTGAAGAAATGAGATCACTGTTTCCTGTTTCTCACTCAGCAAACCACAATTGCTTACATTCTGGAGTATCATAGCAATTCATTATTCACAGAAATCATGAATTGTCTTGCCCTACCTAGCTAGCCAAGAAAGAACCATGCAGCCAAATCCCTCTTCCCAGCTCTTGAATTGTGTCCTTGTTTATAACATATCAAGTGGCTCATCCAGATATTGAAATAAATAGATTCAATCTCTAAATCTCTTTCAGGAAAACATTTTAAACATGGCCCCTACATTTTAATCAAACTCTTAATATACATCACAGAAAGCACAGGACTTGGTATTGAGACTTCAGGTCATTGAAATATCTCTCAACTTTAATCATTATTTTCCAGACATTAAGTAGTAATTCAAATCTACTTTGGCTAAATTACCTCTTGGTCTGGTTAAAAAAAATCTTTCTGGAAGTGAACCTTGGTCTTTCTTCGCCCTTTTCAATAAATATGTTAAATGTGATTGAAACATGATCACTGCTAACCAAAATGCAGTCCATTAGTTTCCCTTCTGCTTCTCAGTTCTTTCCCCCAAACTAAGCATCTTTCTTGATAGAGCTACTATGTACTCAACAAAGAATTCTGCTCCTTCTTTACCATTCACACTGATACTACGTCAGTTAACTTCACCAGTTAGTGTTAAGTGATGGAATCCTATTATTAATTATTTATTGTTCTAGCATTCATTAGAAATGTTACACACTGTTTTATAGTTTGAGGGTCTACAATATATCATCCAAAATTACACTTCATTTTATCATCACCTTCAGTATTTTGAAGTCTATCTAAGAGAGGGAAAACTCTGATTTCAAACCTCCGCTGCCTTGCAGCCATACCCACTCATGGGAAAGGCTTCGGGAGTAAACTCCGAGGACAAAACCGGAGCTGGAGCCCCTAAGGCAGTCCGATATTGTCTTCCACCTCGTTCTGGCAACTCCTGCGACGACACTGGTGCCAAGCTGTATCGGCCCTTGCCCTTCCCTTGGACAACATCGGTGGCATGGAGAGGGGAGACTCGCTGCATGGGCAACAGCCGGGCTTCCATACAACCTTGCCCAGGCCTGCGCCCTGGAGAAGACTTTCCAGGCGCAGATCCATGGTCTCGCGAGACTAGCGGATGCCATACAGTATTTTGATACATGTAACCAAGATCCATGATAGATTTTAATTATATGCTCCATGGGTATAGCTTAAACTACTCACTCTCTCAATCTCCAGCATCAATATTCCTGGAAGGTCTATAAAGGCATTCTGGAATTTTCAAAAATTATTATTTTTATTTTTTTAGTATCAGCAAATTAAGTCATTTGTTTAAAATATTCAGCTAGCAGTCAGGAAATATCAGCTTGTGTGTGTCAGCTTCGTTTAAGGTCCATCTTCACTGGGCAATGGTTACATATCTGACCTCAGGCTCTGTCTGGCCTAAGTACTCAATGTGTAGTTTAATCCTGAGTTAACTTTTACAAAACTGCAACAAGCTGTTTGAGAGTTCATCCACTTCTTTGAAGTTTCACAAAAAATGGCATTGACCAAATAAAAGCAACAATGAAAAATCGTAAAGCCCCCCTCCCCCCACATTTTGTGGGAAAATATTAAAATCTAATGGTTTCTCAACCTTAATATGGGGAATATATTCCTAAACATCAAGTGATAGGTACAAAATGATGAATGGAAAGAAATGTCTGTCATGAAAAACTACATAACAAGTCATATAAATGTGGGAATAACATTCAGAAATTAATTCATTTGGAAAACATTTATTAAAAACAGCCCAAGTTCTAAAGACATTTGGCAAGACATTTGCCAAATACTTGCAGAATTCTGACATTTTTATATAGTACAATGATCTAAAATACTTGTGGGTACAAAATCCCAATCAAACCACTTACCAGTAATTTGGACTAGTGTTCTCAGGTGTTCATTTTGAATTAACTGTGCAAATACTACTTCTCCTCTGAAATCTGCAATCCCATCAAATCCTAAGGACAACTGTGTTCCCAGTAGGATTTCCTGCACTGGCTCCTTGCATTCTTCAATTGTACTCACTGCTCTGCCAGAAAGAAAATCAAACAACTCCCATAAATAAAGGAACAGATTTGTGCTCTAACTTCTCTGCTCAACCAAAGTAAAAGCTCACATTTTGGCAAAATACACTTTATGCATTAAAAATGCTTGTTACTTTAAGAGCTTACAAAATATACCGGACAATTCTGAATGTTGGCAAAGAAATGGTGTCTGAAATATTGAACATTACTGAAGAGCAATTTGCAAGTTTAAAGAGAAGAAAAGCATTAACTACCACCTATTAGATGTTAAATCTTTTTGATCTAATAGGTCAGGAAGGATATAACTGTATGCCAAATTATGCCCTATGCTTAAGTTTGCAAGAGGCAACCATCATAAAAATTAAAGTAGGAAAAGGAAATAAGAAATGGAAACTCAGCAATCAATTTTTTTCAAAATATTAGAAATATCAAAAGATATAAGGTAAGACAGGAAAAAGATCTTCAAGTGGAAGATGGACCATGATTTGTTGAATTGTGGAGTAAACTTGACAGGACAAATTCATCTATTCCTGCTGATAATTCACACATTCTAATGTAACATATATTGCAAAGAAAAAAATTAGATAAAATGTATATTGAGAAGTCTGGAGCTATGAATAATTCAGGGAAAAGAATGCAGGTTAATAACTCAATCAGAATTTTAAAACAACTACAGTTGCCAGTTTGGTATTCATTGCAAGGAACTTTTTTTAAAGAAACACTCACTTGTTCACCTCCACATCACTTGCCAAATATGTCACAAGAATGGTGATATGAAGACAGGAAATTGGTATCATGGCCTTGGAAAGTCTTTCATCTGCCTGTACTACAAGGTCTTGCACTGCCTTGATGCCACCTATAATCTTAAATGGTTAGAAAAATTAGAAAAGTATTCCCAATACATTTCAAATACAATTATCCAACAACAATCTAAGATACAAAATCTAGCACCTAGTTACCCACTCAGAAACCTTAGTTTCAATGCAGTTATAGGAGGCATGGTATCATAGCTGTTAATCCTGATGTAGACAGCTGCCTGTACGGAGTTTGCCTATTCTTTTCATGACATTGTACAGCCAGCTTCCATCTACTATTCACATACCCTCAATGGCCACTTTACTAGGTACACCTTACTCGTTAATGCAAATATCTACTCTGCAAATCATGTGGCACTGCAACTCAATGCATAAAAGCACGCAGACGTGGTCGAAAGGTTCAGTTGTTGTTCAGACCAAACGTCAGAATGGGGAAGAAATGTGATCTAACTTTGACCTTGGAATGGTTGTCAGTGCCATATGGGGTGGTTTGAGTATCTCAGAAACTGCTGATCTCCTGGGCTTTTCACACACAACAGTCTCAAGAGTTTACAGAGAATGGCATGAAAAACAAAAAAAAACATCTAGTGAGTGGCAGTTCTGTGGGTGAAAATGTTTTGTTAATATGAGAGGTCAGAGGACATAAGCCAGACTGGTTCAAACTGAAAGGAAGGCAACAGTAACTCAAATAATCACGCGTTACTACAGCGGTGTGCGGAAGAGCATCTCTGAACACACAACAGGTCGAAGCTTGAAGTGGACGTGCTACAGAAGACCACAAACATACACTCAGTGGTCACACAGAAGTCACTTAATAAAGTGGCCACTGAATGTATGTGCCAGTAGACTAACTACCCAAGTGTAGGTAAGTGAACCAGAGGGGAATGAGAGAAGCTTATGAGATAAAATAAGCCGTGAGGCTACAGGAGAAGCGCTGTAGGGGATCAGGACTGGTGGGTTTGCTCTGGGGGGAGCTGATGTGGATCTGATAGCTTTTAACTGCCTCTTCTGAGCTGCAATATACAAGTAAATACTGCAGAGAAAACTGCAAGGAAGCTCAAGCTGAAGCAAGAACAAAAGGTTTCTTCACATCAGTGTTAAAAGCATCTTAACCATTCCAAAAATTGAAATAATAGTCTGTAATCATTCACTTTCAACTTCCACAATGCCAAAGTCCACAGTCAGTAATTATTCACTGGCTAATGCCTGCTATTCCTTTGAAAAGCTATGTTTCCTTCCCCATTCCAAATTAGAATCCACTTATTTACCTGTCAATAATGCAACGTCTTAGCCAAAGTTACATAAACAGCTTATAAAAACATTGAAAAATAACTTTGGTTCAAATGTAGCTAAATTTTATAATTGAAGTTACAATATACAGCTACTACTACATAATATCTGGAGCAAATTCACCAGATTTATTCCTGGGAAGAGAGGACTGCACTTTGAGTAGAATAGCCTTTAAAATCCCAACAGTAGCCATTGAGAGGCTGCTTCCACTAGATCGGGGGCTCCCAACCTCTTTTATATCATGGACCCTTACCATTTACCAAGGGCTCCATGGACCCCAGGTTGGGAACCTCTGCTCTAAATGAAAAGACTAAAGATGTTGATCATTATTTAGCCAGTCAGGACATGAAAGAAACTGACCCTGATATCAGGACAAAGACAAAGTATGATATGAAAGAACACAGGTTAACCTGAAGTTGCTGATCAACAAAAGGAAAAGGGTCCAATGATTTGAAATATTGAATACCACTTGCCCAAAGGAAGCTACCCGAGTTGATGGAGACCAATTATCTCAACCAAGGACAGAACTGCAACAATTGCTCAAGGTTGATTCAAAAATCCTATATATGGTTTCCCCATGTCAGCTTTTGTCTTTCACCTCACACATCACCCCCCCCCCCCCCCACAGCTCTGCTTTGAAAAATGTAAACCATCCAGTTTCCAGAAAGAATCATTGCCCTGAAATGTTAGTTGTTTTCTTTCTCCATAGGTGCTACTTGACTGGCTGATTTTATAGTCACACAAAACTACAGCACAGAAGCATGCCCAGCCATCTAGCCCATGCAATACCATTTAAACTGCTTAGTCCTATTGACCTACACTCAGACCATAACCCTCCATAGCCCAAACAAGGGAAAATATTCAGATGCTAGAAATCCAAGCAACACACACAAAATGCTGGAGGAACTCAGCCCGAAACGCTGACTGTTTACTCTTTTCCAGCCTGGCCTGCTGAGTTCCTCCAGCAGTTTGTGTGTTGCCCTCCATAGCCTTCCCATCCATGTACCTATTCAAATTTCTCTTAAACGTTGAAATCAAGATCGTATCCACTACTTGCACTGGCAACTCGTTCCACCCTCTGTGAAGAAGTTTTCCCTTCACATTCCCCTTGAATGTTTCACCTTTCATTCTCACCCAGCCTTGGTGGAAAAAGCCTGCTTGCCTATCTATACCTTGCATAATTTGTATACCTCTATTAAACCTCCCCTCAACTTCTAAGTTCTAGTGAATAAAGTTCCAGCCTGTTCAATCTTTCCTTATAGCTCAGGACCTTCAGTCCTGGCAACATCCCTATAAATTTTCTCTCTACTCTTTCTCCCAGCTTTTCTGATTTTGTTTCAGGATAAAGTCCTATGGTTAACCATTTCAGCTGTGTCATCTGTGGCATTCTTTCCATCACAGAAAGGAGAAATGAACTGCTGATTGTATAATGTTCAACTCTACTCTCAACACCACAGCAAATAAAGCAGTCCACCCCTACAGCTGTTAAATGAGAAATAAAATGCCTGTCACATGTGCTAGTGTGACTGTCATCAACAAGAGTATCTGACCACCCGATGTTGACATTCAACTACATGAACGTAACCAACATCCTAAAATCACCACTTAGCTGGATCAGACACATAAAAAAAACTCCAGCTTGCTCCATTGGATCATAGCGTATCTGATCTTGGCCTCGATGTTACCATCAAGTCTGTCCCCACTAGTTTCTGACTGCCCTGTAATCCAAACATCAGCCTACCTCACTCTTAATTTTCAGTGACTCTGCCAAGATGAGGGCAAGTAACTAATCTTATAAATCTACCGAGCTTTTCAATAGTCTGTCGCTATGAAGGAATTCTTTCTATTTGCCCAGAAGAGGAAATCAAGGGATATTACAATGTGTGGATGTGTTGGGAATGAGTAGGAAATACAGCAGTTTAGCCTTGCTGTTGAATGGTGGAACAGGAGTGAGAGGCCATGTAGGTTTCCATGGTTTCTCAGCTTTTTGTGTTCATGATAAGAACAAAACTATTTTTGATATCTACACAATCTGGCCTCTAGAAGATGTTAGCTAATAATCTCTTGCTATGTGATCAGAATGAGGACTCTGAATAAGTACAATAAACATCTTTCAACTGGAACAAATGTAAAGCATTCAGACATGCAATTTCACACTGTGATTTCATTGGTTTAATTATTGCACTTCAAAAATTAAATAAATAATTGCAAAATATTGGATGTAGCTCTATCCCCCGTTGAGCATGTCTGAGGGCAATTAGAAAAAATAAATGTATTATGTTTCCAGTTGAAAAGATTGCTAAATTAACACAGCATACAATTAAAATTTTGGACTTTGCTGTAGTTTCTGTCAGATGGCTTAAGGCTCATAATTGGTCTGAGGAATAACTTCCTGCAAGACCAACATTCTGTTCTCAGTTTTTCATAGCATTACACGAATTATTACAGGATTTAAGGACCTGAATATGATGGCAAATTTCTTCTAAGACAACTCAAATGTATTTATTGTGTAAATGGCAATTACTCAAATCAAACTTGGACTTCTGGCTTTTGCTTATATTAAGGCAGTTTATTTCAGTTGAGGCTGTTACTGAGTGTGGTTTAGCAGAGCAAACAGCATGTTACATAATTCCCCTTTAACATTCAATTATTATTCAGCAACCCTTGCTGAAACTGTGCTCTGTTTGTAACAAGTACTTCAGTTAGATCTACTCATGACAAATGAGCCCTTAAGTAATTCAATGGGGACTTCACCACCAGCATAATGCAAAGCCTTTGGCAGGGGAGTAAGATAAAATGGAAACTAAAGGAAAATAAAAGAAACAACCAAATTAATGAAAAGTTGTCAGTTAAAAAAAATAAATTATCACCCGTGCACACGTTTTTCAAAATAAAGTGCTTTTCTCCCATCATCTACTATTCTTTGCACCCCCCCTTCTAACTTGGAAATCAGCCAATCTGTTCCTAGACCTCCTATCACTTTGCAAACTGCAAGTGAAGATAAATGAGCAAAGGCTATTTATCACACAGGATCTCCCTCAGTAACATTACAATCAGGGAATCATAAATAGATACCTACATCCTAGAACCATATGACGCAAGTGGAATATCTAAAGATTGCCCAAATTCTAGTTCTGTAGTTATTCCCCATAAAATCAAATCCCAATGCTGTTCCAGATGTTGATTTTTAAGAATATCCAAAGATCCCTTAATTTCAGTCTGGCTATGGGCTTGATAGTGTTTATCAACATAAAACTCCATGTCCTTGGTCTTCTCGTGCCATTGCCTACTTTTCAGAACACAGCTTCCTTTAAGCCTCAACCTTTAGTTGCTATATAATTCTTTCCTCTACTGAATGAGATGTTGTTCCGCCAAATTCAATGGGACATTATTTGCCAATTGAGCAAGCATTGAAACTCCGAATCAGAATTAGATTTATTGTCACCAGCATGTGTTGTGAAATTTGTTAACTGCAGCAGTACAATGCACAATATAAAAAATAGAGAAAAAATAAGTAAATCAATTACAGTACATTAGATTAAAAATAGTGCAAAAACAGAAATAACATATATATTTTTAAGAGGTGGTGCTCATGGGCTTAATGTCCATTTAGCATTTGTATGGCAGAGGGGAAGAAGCTGTTCCTGAATCGCTGAGTGTGTGCCTTCAAGCTTCTGTACCTCCTTCCTAATGGTAACAGTGAGGACACGTCCTGAGTGATGGAAGTCCTTCATGATGGACGCTGCCTTTTTGAGGCACCGCTCCTAAAGACTAGTACCCATGATGAAGCCGACTAATTTTGCAACTCTCTGCAGCTTAGTTCGATCCTGTGCAGTCGTCCACCCATACTAGACGGTGATGCAGCGAGTCAGAATGCTGTAGGAACTTCCAAGTGTTTTAGGTGACATGCAAAACCTCTCAAACTCCTAATGAAATATAGCTGCTGTCTTGCCTTCTTTATAGCTGCATCGATATGTTTATGAAACACTGCAATTAAAAGACACACAATAACCTGCAAGGCGGTAACGACAGAATAATATTTTTATTTAAGTTTTTAGAGGAATAGATAATGATCTAAATGTTAGAGATACATTTACTGGACTCTTTTTCCAAGGGATGATAGGGAACATTTTGTATTTACTTGACAGGAGTGGCAGAATCTGCTTACCATCTCAAAGACAAAACCTTCAACCTCCCATGGCACTAAATTAGGAAAGTCAGCTTGGAATTTTTTTATACACATCTTTAGAGTGAGACTGCTGAATTTGAAACAAGAATACTGCAATGGAGTTAAGGTAGACATTAGGCTTTCAAGACTGAGTAACGTTAATTTAGCAGAGACTAAATTGGTAAACAGGCCTTTTGTTCCACCATGTCTCTACTACTACAATGCCAATCCAATCAGATCTACTTGCACTTGGTTTATATTTCTTTATCGCCTGCATATTCATGTGCCTGTCTAATGACATGGAAACACATGTCTGTTTCTACCACATCACCTAACAGCGAGCAGTGGTAGAAGCACTTTCTGTTCCTAGGCATCTTCTACTCTCAGTAAAAAAGCTTGACTGACAAATCTGCTTTAAACTTTCACACTCTCACCATAAACCCATGACTCTAATATCTGAGCAACACACACAAAACACTGGAGGAACCCAGCAGGCCAGGCAGCATCTATGGAAAAAAGTACAGTCAACGTTTCGGGCCGAGACCCTTCGGGAGCACTGGAGAAAAAAAGCTGAGGAGGTTTGAAAGGTGGGGAGAGGGAGAGGGGAGAGAGATGCCAGGTGATAGGTGAAGCTCGGAGGGGGAGGGATGAAGCAAAGAGCTGGGAAGTTGATTGGTGAAAGAGACAGAAGGCCATGGAAAAAAGAAGAAAGGGGGGTGTGGGGAGAAGAGGGAAGCAATGGACAGGCAAGGAGATAAAAACAGAGGGAAAGTGGGTGGGAAATGGTGAGGGGCAGGGGGAGGCATTACTAGAAGTTTGAGAAATCGATGTTCATGCCATCAGGTTGGAGGTTACCCAAACAGAAAATAAGGTGTTGTTCCTCCAACCTAAGTGTGGCCTTATTGCGACAGTGGAGGAGGCCATGGATGGATATATCGGAATGGGAATGGGAAGTGGAATTAAAATGGGTGCCCACTGGGAGATCCTGCTTGTTCTGGTAGATGCTGGGTGAAGCAGTCTCCCAATCTAGGTTGGGTCTCACCAAAATACAATGCCTTCACCCCACCACCCCCCCCCCCTCCACTTACCAGTTCCCATTCCCTCTCCCATGTTATCTCCTCGCCTACCCATCGCCTCACTCTAGTGCTCCTCCTACCCCCCCCCCTTTCTTCTTTCTTCTATGGCCTTCTGTCTCTTTTACCAATCAACTTCCTAGCTCTTTGCTTCATCCCTCCAAGTTTCACCTATTGCCTGGTATTTCTCTCTCTTTCAAATCTACACCTCAGCTTTTTTCTCCAGTCCTGCTGAAGGGTTTTGGCCCGAAACATTGACTGTACATTTTCCATAGATGCTGCCTGACCTGCTGAGTTCCTCCAGCATTTTGTGTGTGCTGCTCGGATTTCCAGCATCTGCCGATTTACTCTTGTTTGTGACTCTAATGTCGGACATTTCCACCCTGGGAAAAGGTCTCTTAATATCTACTCATCAGGTCCCTTTGAGTCCAGATGAAGGGTCTCAGCTCGAAAGGTTGACTGTTTATTCCCCTCCATAGACGTTGCCTGACTTGCTGATCGCCTCTACCACTTTGTTGCTCACGATTTCCAGCATCTTCAGAATCTCTTGTGTTTATTGTTAGACAGGCACATGAATATGCATGGATTAAGAAAATATAAACCAACTGCAAATAGATTTGATTGGATTGGCATCATAGTTGTAGAGATATGGTGGAACAAAGGGCATGTTTACCAATTTAGTCACAATGCTAAATGAATCTCTTGTGCGGACTATACCTAAATGTGGAGAAGGTTCAAACATCAGAGATGCAGAGGGACTTAGAAGCCCTCGTGCAAGACTCCTAGAAGGTTAATTTACAGGTTGAGTCTGTGGTAAAGAAGGAAAATGCAATGTTGGCATTTATTTCACGGGGAATAGAATATAAAAGCAAAGAGATAATGCTGACACAAACAAGAGAAAATATGCAGATGCTGGAAATCCAAGCAACACACACAAAATGCTGGAGGAACTCAGCAAGCCAGGCAGCATCTATGGAAAAAAGTACAGACAATGTTTCAGTCCTGTCGAAGATTTCGTTCCGTAACGTCGACTGTACTTTTTTTCCCCATTGATGCTGCCTGGCCTGCTGAGTTCCTCCAGCATTTTGTGTGTGTCGCTGAGAGAATGCTGAGCCTTTATAAGACACTAGTCAGGCTGCACTTGGAGTGTTGTCAACAGTTTTGAGCCTCATATCTCAGAAAGGATGTGTTATCATTGGAGAGAGTCCAGAGGAGGTTCATGAGGATGATTCCGGGAATTAAGGGGTTAACATATGAGGAACGTTTGGCACCTTTCGGCCTGTACTCACTGGGATTTAGAAGAACGCCGGGGGGGGGGGGGGGGGGGGGGAATCTCATTCAAACCTACTGAATGTTGAAAGGACGAGATAGGGTGGATGTGGAGAGGGTGCTTCCTATGGTGGGGGTATCCAGAACTAGAGAGCACCGCCTCAAAGTTGAGGGGTGACCCTTTAGAACAGAGGTAAGGCGGAATTTTTTAAGCTAGTAGTAAATCTGTGGAATGCTCTGAAACAGACTGCGGTGCAGGCCAAGTCCGGGGGTATATTTAAGGTAGAAGTTCATTGTTCCCTGATCAGTCAGGGCTTCAAAGAATATGGTGAAAAGGCAGGTGTATGGGGTTGAGTGGGATCTGGGATCAGCCATGATGGAATGGCGGAGCAGACTACATGGGCTGAATGGCCTAATTCTGCTCCTATGTTTTATGGCATTGCACCGTGTGACAAAGTGATTAAATATATAGGTGACCCAGTATTCACATGGTTACTACCTCTTGACTGCATTTTTGTAAACTGTTTCAATAGCTTCAGCAGCTTTCTTGTCTTTTCTATTGCAATCAAACCTTGTCAGGTCTACTGATTCCTCAATTAGAATTTCTTTTGGTCCAGGAATAGCTGAAAATTCTGATTGTAGAACCACAAACATGCTGTTCAAGAAAGCCATCATGGATGCATTCTATGAAACCTTCCTCAAGACTGCCCCGACCAACTTGATTCACCCAATCTATGTGCAGTTAAAGTCCCCCATGATAACTTCTGTTCCATTCTTATGTGTGTCAGATATTTCTCTGTTTATTGCCTGTGCCACTGTAATGTTATTATTCAGTGACTGATAGATAACTCCCACCAGTGATTTCTTCCCTTTACTATTCCTAATCTCTACCCAGATGAATTCAACAGTCTGCTTCTTCAATCTTACATCATCTCTCACTATCCCCCTGATCTCATCTTTAATTAAGAACACTAACCGACCTCCCTCACCTTCCTACCTATCCTTCCATATTTCCTGATATCCTTGGATATTTAATTCCCAATCCTCTCCACCCTGCAATCGCGTTTCTGTAATGGCCACTAAACCATACCACTTTGTACTAACTTGTGCCACAAGTTCAGATACAGGTACAGGTATTCAGATAGAGTGACTTTATACTCATTGTGCCTTTAAAATCTAGTAATCTTTGTCTCTTTTACACTTGACTTTTCTGCACGCCACCCTTACTTTTCTCATTTTTCTCTTTTCCTTTATCTTTATTGACACTTTATTTTTTTGCTTTATGCATACTTCTCCAATCTGTTGAACCCACTCCCCTACTATTTAGTTTAAAGCCCTACTTTTGAAATTCGCTAGGATCCAGGTCCCATCACAGTTCAGGTGGAGCCCATCCCATTGGTACAGCTCCCACCTTCCCCAATACTGGTGCCAATTTCCCATGAGTTCAGACCCACTTGTCCCACACCAATCCTTGAGCCCCACATTTTACTCTCTAATCTTCTTGACCCTATGCCAACTTACACATGGCTCAGGTAGTAATCCAGAGATTATCACCTTTTTGATTCTGTTTTTTAATTTAGTCCCTAACTGCTCAAATTCCCTCAGCAGAACCTCTTTCCTCATTCTACCTATGTCTTAGGTACCCACATGGACCACAACAACTGGATCTTTCCCCTCCCACTACAAATTCCTCTGCTGGTCAAATAAGATGTCCTGAACCCAGGCACCAGGCAGGCAACACAGCCTTTGGGATACTCTATCCCCACGACAGAGATTTCTATCTATTCCCAATTACCACTACATTTCTCTTCTATCCCCCCTGTTGAATGGATCCCTGAACTACAGTGCCACAGTTAGGTTGCTCATCCTTCCTACAGCCCCCAGTCTCATACCCACAGGGAGCAAGAATCTCAGACCTGTTGGACAAGCTCAAGGACTGAGGCTCATCCAACACTAGCTGCCTCACATGCAGTCACACCCTCTGGTCACCTCACTACGGGAAGGATGTGAAAACCATAGAAAGGATGCAGAGGAGATTTACAAGGATGTTGCCTAGATTGGGGAGCATGTCTTATGAGAATAGGTTGAGTGAACTCGGCCTTTTTTCCTTGGAGCAATGGAGGATGAGAGGTAACCTGATAGAGGAGTATAAGATGATGAAAGGCATTGATCGTGTAAATAGTCAGAGGCTTTTTCCCATGGCTGAAATGGCTAGCACGAGAGGGCATAGTTTTAAGGTGCCTGGAAGTAGGTTCAGAGGAAATGTCAGGGGTAAGTTTTTTTTACTCAGAGAGGGATGAGTGCGTGGAATGGGCTGCCAGCAACAGTGGTGGAGGAGGATATGATAGGATCTTTTTAAGATACTCCTGGACAGGTACATGGAGCTCAGAAAAATAGAAGGCTATGGGGTAACCCTAGGTAAGTTTTAAGGTAAGGTCATGTTCAGCACAGCTTTGTGGGCCGAAGGGCTTGTATTGTGCTGTAGGTTTTTTAAACCATCTCTGCGTCTTTTTCCCTCAGATCAGTTGTTTGCTAACAAAGACTTGCTCCTTTCCCTTCCTTCTTTCTTCATTTCAGCATCAAGAGCAAAACTCTTCTCAAAGCAGTCAACTTTTTGTTGGAGTGTGTGGCATCATTAAGGCATGAAGACATGCTTTCCCCAACAATTGACTGTTTTACCTGTTTTTTCTTCGAGATATACTTGCACATCAACTTTCCTCCTTTCATAATGATTGTTGGCATTTCTCTGGAATCTTCTCATTGTACCAGACTGGTAAAGGTTTATGGAGCTTCAGTCCTCCATTACCTACTGATATGCTGTCTTGTCCTCATCTCCTGTTCTCAGTTTTCTGTGATGGGGTGCTTACATCTTCAAGGATAGAGTATGACAGCGATGATTAGCTAGGTTTTCACTCTAGAGTGCTGAGGGATGGGTTCAGCAGTGGTATCTGTCACAGTCGAGTCTGAGTTCAGAAGTGTCTCAAAATGTGTTTTCCATCTGGCTTTGTTTATCCAAAGAAGCACTTACCCATCTGTGGCACAGGGTGGGCCTCACACCTTAATGGCATCATTGTAGCATGGACCAAAGCTCTCCATGTTCTGTTTGGGGTGGGGGCTACTACACAGGATCAAAGTAAGCAAGAGAGTTGCAAAATTAGTCAGCTCCATCATGGGTACTAGCCTCTGTAGTATCCAAGACATCTTCAAAGAGTGGTGCCTCAAAAAGGCAGCATCCATCATTAAGGACCCCCACCATCCAGGACATGTCCTCTTCTCATTGTTACTATCAGGAAGGAGGTACAGAAGCCTGAAGGCACACACTCAGTGATTCAGGAACAGTTTCTTCCCCTCTGCCATCCGATCTCTGAATGGACATTGAAATCATGAACACTACCGCACTACTTCTTTAAAAATTTCTATTTTTGCATTACTTACAGTAATTCAGATTTTTTCTATATCATGTACTGCATTGCACAGCTGCCACAAATTAACAAATTTCATGACAGATGTTGGTAATATTATACTCGATCCTGATTTTGATTCTGATTATACTGTAAAAGAACATGACTTTGAAATAATAAGAGGTCATAATGAGATTATATAATTAAAATGTCTTTGTGACAGGGAGCAATTAAAGATGCAATGTATCATTCCCGCAGGTTATATTATTCATTTTTCTCTTAAATGCCACGATGGTCTCATTTTCCTCCCTTTCATTCCCTCTTTATTTGTCCGTGCACATTAAATTTTATTATACTTCACCCTATTTCCTTTTCCTTGTTCCTGTTTCTGCCTTTAAACCACATTGATTGCCAAGACAAGCTGCTCATCCCACCTTTCATCAAGACGCCAAACACTCAATTATCAGATATTTTTTCCCCAGGAATACAAAATGCAAATAGTTTCAAACTTAAAGAGGTAAGGGAGGGAAACAAACCAATAATGAGGCACGCCAGGAGCTGCTCTGCAATTAGAGTCATAGAGAAGTACATCACAGAAGCAGGCCCTTCAGCCCAAACAGTCCATGCCAAAACCATTTAAACTGCCTCTTCCTACCACCTTCTAAAGAATACAGTCCTAAACCAATTCCTTATAACTCAGGTCCTCCAGACCCAGCAACATCCTTATAAATTTTCTCTGCATTCTTTCAACCCTACTTACATCTTTCCTGTAGGTCAGTGACCAAAACTGCACATAATACTCCAAACTAGGCCTCACCAACGTCTTATGCCTTTTCAACATAACATCCCAATTCATTTACTCAATTAATTGATTTATAAAGGCCAAAGTGCAAAAGCTTTCTTTACGATCTTATCTACCTGTGATGTCACTTTCAGCAAATTTGGACCTGTATCTCAGATCCCTTTGTTCTACCACGTACCTAGCAGCCCTGCCATTCACTGTGTAAGATGTACCCTGGTTGGTCCTACCAAACTGCAAAACCTCGCACTTGTCTGCATTAAATTCCATCTGCCATTTTTCAGCCCATTTTTCCAGCTGATGCATATCCCCCTGCAAGCCATGATAGCCTTCCTCACTGTCCACTACACCCCAAATCTTGGTATCATCTGCAAATTTGCTGATCCAATCTACCACATTATCATCCAGATCATTGATATAGATGACAAACAATAAAGGACCCAGCACCAATCCCTGTGGCACAGCACTAGTCACAGGCCTCCAGTCAGAGAGGCAACCCTCTACTACCACTCTCTTGCTTCTCCCACAAAGCCAGTGTCTAATCCTAATCCTAATCCTACTTACTACCTCATCCTGAATACTGAGTGGCCTCCCATGCGGGACCTTGTCAAATGCCTTGCTAAGGTCCATGTAGACAACATCCACTACCTTGCCTTCATCCACTTTCCTGGTAACTTCCTCCAAAAACCCTGAAGATAGGTTAGACATGACCTATCACGCCAAATCCATGCTGACTATCCTTAATCAGTCCATGTCTATCCAAATACTTATAAATCTGGTTGCTTAGAATACCTTCCAATAACTTCCCACAACTGACATCAGACTCACTGGCCTATAATTCACTGGTTTATGTTTATAGCCTTTTTTAAACAGCAGAACAACACTGGCTATCCTCCAGTCCTCTGGTATCTCCGCTATCATTAAGGATAACTTAAATATCTCTGCTAGGGCCCTGACAATTTCTGTAGCTGCCTCCCGTAAGGTCCAAGGGAACACCTTGTCAGGCCCTGGGGATTTATCCACCTTGATTTGCCTCAGGGTAGCAAACACCTCCTCCTCAGTAATCTGTACAGAGTCCATGAAGTTGATGCCAATTTGCCTCACTTCTATAGACTCTGTGTCCATCTCCTGAGTAAATACAGATACAAAGAATTTATTTAAGATCTCTCCCTTCTGTTTTGGCTCCACACATGGATTACCATTCTGGTCTTCCAGAGGACTAATTTTGTCCCATGTAATTCTTCTGGTCATAACATAGCTGTAGAATCCCTTAGCATTCTCCTTCACCTTGTCTGCTACAGCAACTTCATGCTTTCTTTTAGCCTTCGTGATTTCTTTCTTAAGGACATCTGTCTATGTTTGAATTGGGAAGAAAGGTACAGATAGAAATCTATGCTTTGCCAGGAATCCAATATTTTTAATAGCATGAATCATTATCTTGTCTGTATTGATTTTAAAACATGCTTTTAATTACTGCAATATGCAAAACATGATTGAAAACAGAATTTGTCCATTTGATTTTGATTAATACCCCAACATTACATCAAAATGAGTTCAACAAGCTGGGAAAACTTTTTTTTAAAAATTTGGTACATGTTTATGATATTAAAACAGCTTTGAAATTGGACAAAAAGATCTCCCATTAGAGTTTGATATTATAAACACCAAAAATAGTAACTTCTGAAACTGTGCAATTAGCAATATATTTACTGTGATTATTAAAATTCTTATCTCAGAGAACAAAATATATCCTAACAAACTAATTAAAGAGGATGTAATGAGTAAAAATGTGCATGTCAGCAGTAGATGTACACCAATCCCTAAAATAACAGGAATACATGGAACCAAAGCAGACTATTTTTGATCATTTGACCAATCACAAAATTTGAAAATGTCATGTTTTGGTCTGGACCTCACTTTTATCATTCACATGATGTAGTTACTGTGTATTGTTCTCTTTGAAGTGAATATAAATGTATTTATGAATTTTATAATCCTTTTGATAAGGATTTGCTTTAAAATTAGACCCTCTGGTGGAAAACAAATAAACAACCATTCTCAATGCTATACAACAGAACATGCAGAAAGTTCAGACTACTGACTTTGTAATCTTAAATGTCCTGCATATCTTTTGTAAAACAAATCAGTTATGATATAAAATTATTACCTTTGGGTTGGTTATTGGAATAGATACAAAGTAATTTGGATGAACTTTTTTTTTCTTTATTTGACCCGAGTCTTCATCAGTCTCACCGCCTAAAGTACGCTTTCTCTTTTTCTTTGAAATCTTTACAGGGGCTTTAGTGACTGAAAACAAAAATCAAAAGGGAAACACAAAGTCATTTTCAAAGTGTATTTGCCTCAACGTCAATTGTAAGGATTTAAGCCATAATTTACCACAAGAGGGGTTCCCAACCTGGTGTCCACAGACTCCTCGGTTAACAGTAGGGGCCCGTGGCATAAGAAAGTTAGGAACCCCTGTATTACAACTTATTCCATAGAAAATACATAACAGAATCCTCTGATATATAATTAAACTTGAGTGTCATCAGTTAATTGAAAACTACACTCAAATCTCACTTAGTACTGAGGATGTGTTCCTTGGAGGTGGAGCGCTATGTAAATCAGCACTATGTGGGGTCATTATAACATTACGATATATGATAAATTAGTTTATGTATACTCAGTAATTTGTGGCATAACAAACATGTAAATAGGCCTAACCTGTACATCAGTGGAGCAGCAACACATTGCAACAGCAGTGGAGAGAAGTGGGTGGTGGTTACATCTTAGAGGAGGGACAAGACTGTGGATCCTTTTCTAACTTTGGCTTCTTCTTCAAGTAGGCATCAAGATTTGGCTTCCTTTCCTAAAGTTTCCTCTCATGAAGCAGTTCTTGGTAGCAGAACTCATGTCGAAAACACATCTCTTTGCCATACTGCTTCCCCCTGAGCTTGTCTTCAATGTCAATGTCAGTCAGGGTCATTATCGACGAATTGGCCCATGATTTGTGTGATTGTGGTGATGGTGGTGCAGAAGAATTTTGTGGTGAGGTTTCTTACTGGTTGTTTCCTCTTTTCCATCCACGTCCTCAGATTCAACCAGGATGTGCTACTCTGCTAATTCTCGAAGCTCTTCATTATTTAGGTTCTCACCATGTGAATGCAATAACTCTTCAACATCACCATCATTAACATCCTCTAATCCCACTTCAATGGTCAGTTCAACCATGATTTGGATGACTGGTTCTGCTTGAAACCCTCAGATGTCATTGCATGCTTCTGACTATAGCTTCTTCCACACTCCATTCATGCAGTTTGAAGTTACTCCATCCCAGGCTGCTCTAATATTGTCTACAGCTTTCATGACATTGGAGTTTTTCCAAAATTGCCCGATGGATTGTTTGCCTTGACCTATCATTTCCTCTACAAGTTGCTTGAATGTGCGATGAAGGCAGTAGACTTTAAAATTTGATAATACTCCTGATCCGTTGGATGAAATAATGAAGTGGTATTGGGTGGGAGGTAAACCACTTCTACAGGAATGCAGGTCCAAAGCGTGTCAGGGTTCTCAGGGTGGCTTGCGGCATTATCAAGCACCAAGAACACTCTAGGTTCAAGGTCATGCTCCTCACAACACTGCTTCACTATTGGACAAAAATGTGAAACAAACCAATTTTGGAAAACATCAATCATCACCCAGGCTTTCTTGTTTGATTTCCAAATCACTAGTAGACTTGATTTTAAAATGCCCATCATTGCTTGTGGTGTTTCAGAGTGATACACAATGATAAGCTTTAACTTAAAATCACCTTTAGCATTGCCTCCTAGCAAGAGAGTTAACCAGTCCTTTGCAGCATTGAACCCAGATGCATGTTTCTCTTCTCGGGAGATGAAAGTACGAGAAGGCATTCTTTTCCAAAATAGGCCCGTTTCATCTACATTGAAGACAAGCTCAGGAGGATAATCAATCTTTTCGATTATGGCCTTCAGTGTTGTAGGAAAATACAGGACTGCCTTGCTGTCTGCACTAAGCACTTCACCTGAGATATGTATGCTATGGAGGTTACTGGGCTTTTTAAATGTATCAAACTAACCTCTGCTGCCTGTGAGTGTTACTGACGTATCTTCTTCTTCTTGAACTTGATTGAAGATGCTTCTTGTCTTTTCCATTATTACCAGCTGGCTTAGAGGCATGTTTCTTTGTGTTTGGTCATCCACCCATATACTTAGACAACTTGCAATTTTTTTCAAACAAATGGCTCCTTGAACAAGTCAGCTTCGTAGGAGATAATTTTGAGGTCATCAATGCAGAAGCCTTTATCTTGTCTGCATTTTTTATAATTGCTCTGATTGTCGATGTGGTGCCAAAATCAACCTGGCACTCACCAGCTTCCAAACATCATATCACTTAGAGCTTCACAACCGTGCTAATGCTTTTCTTAGACACCTTAGATGTATCACCCTCACTGGAAGTTGCGAGCTGTTTTCCAGACATTATGGGTAAAAAAAATGGAATTTAAATTGGTGAGTGAGCAAGAACGTTTACACACATGGGGGAGGAAGAGTGTGAGCTAATATGTGATTGACTGTAAGTTGCTCAGAGCTCATGTAAAGCGCTCTCATTGGCTGATTGAACGTGTACTGTAATGGCAGCTGCTCTGGAGAAGCTTTAAGTGTTGCTTGGAATGAATTTTTGTCATTTTGAAAAATTTCAGTAAAGAATTGAATAACCGCATTGTAACAAATCCGTGCTGTGCAGGGTAACGTCAATGCGAGTTTTAAGTGTGTATAAGAATGTACAGCAATAGAAACATCTCTTTTACACAGTTTTAGATGGGTGAGTCAAACAGTGAAGCAAGATTGACTAGAAGGGGAATGAGAGGGATGGATACTTTATTTGCAGTTGCTACTTGGCTTTGTGGGTACTACCAGCATTTTTGAGTCTTTTATGGTCTACTTACTTAACGCTCTGATCATTCATTTCACTTCTGCTTATGTGGTCACAAGAGGCAGAGGAGCGGCTGAAGGATTGCTTCGAGTCGGTGGACTGGGCCGTGTAGATTTGAATGATCACATGATGGTTGTCACGGATTTTATAAATACAGTCATAGAGGAGTGTGTCCCCTCAAAATCACTCCGAGTCTTCCCCAACCAGAAGCCATAGATGAACTATGAGATCAGATCAAAGGCACTGAAGTCTGGTGACCAAGAAAGTTACAAGAGATCCAGATACATCGAGGATGATTCCAGGAATGAAGGAGTTAACATATGAGCAGCTTTTGGCAGTTTTGGGCCTGTACTTACCGGAATTTAAAATAATGCGTGGGGATCTCATTGAAAGCTACCGAATGTTGAAAGCACTAGATAGGGTGGATGTGGAAAGGATGTTTCCTGTGGTGGGGATATCCAGAACTAGAGGGCACAGCCTCAAAATTGAGGGGTGACCCTTTAGAACAGAGGTATGGAGGAACTTCTGTTAGCCAGAGAGCAGAGAATCTGTGGAATGCTCTGCCACAAACTGCAGTGGAGGCCAAGTCCATGTGTATACTTAGAGCGGTAAGTTAATCATTTCCTGATCAGTCAGGGCATCAAAGGATATGGTGAGAAGGCAGGTGTATGGGGTTGAGTGGGATCTGGGATCAGTCATAATGGAATGGCAGAGCAGAATCGATGGGCTGAATGGCCTAATTCTGCTCCCATGTCTCATGGTCTTATGCCATATTGATGTTTGCTATTTAACACCACTGTCAATGGCCAAATCAAAGATGGTGACGAATCAGCAGATAGAAGGGAGATTGAAAATCTGGCTAAGTGGTCAGAGCAACAACCTCTCACTCAATTGCAGCAAGACCAAGGAGCTGATTATTGACTTCAGGTGGTGGGACTAGAGGGTCAGCAACTTTAAACTCCTTGGTGTTATCATTTCAGAGGACCTGTCCTGGGCACAGCATGTAAGTGCAATTACAAAGAAAGCACAACAGCACCTCCACTTTCTTAGGAATTTGCAAAGATACAGCATGACGTCTCAAACACGGATGCCCTTGAACAGAAAATCCTACATAAAGTAGTGGATATGGCCAACTCCATATGGGTAAAGCCCTTCCGCCCTCCCAACACTGAGCACATCGACATGGAGCATTGTCGCAGGAAAGCAGCATCCATCATCAGGGACCCCCACCAGCCAAGTCATGCTCTCTTCTCACTATTGCGACTAGAAAGAAGGTACAGCTTCAGAAGGAGCTTCAGTACTCACACCACCAAATTTAGGTACAGTTATTACCACTCAATCATCAGGCTCTTGAACCAGAGGGGATAACTTCACTTGTTCCATCACGGAACTTCCCACAAACTATGGACCCATTTCTAAAGACTCATATTCTCACTTCTATTATTTCTTTTATTTTTCTTTTGTACTGGCACAGATTGTTGTCTTTTGCACGCTGGTGGTCAGCCCTGCTGGGTGCGGTCTTTCATTCATTCTATTAAGATTACTGGATTTATTGAGTATGCCTGCAAGAAAACAAATCTCAGGATTGTATACGATAACATATATGTACTTTGATAATAAATTTACTTTAAACTTTGGGGCCTTGTTGTGCAGAAGTTACAATATGCAATTAACACCAACCTCTGGAAGTGGGAGGAAACCAAAATACTTGGGCATTTTGTTTTAATTAGAGTGAGGAAAAGGAAGTTACTCGTTGAGCATATTTAGAAAAAAAAAGTAACTGATTTGTCCTCAGAATTCCAAATATCTCACAATTTAGATCTCACCTATTAAACCATAAGTGAATTCCTTTTCCCAATGCAAGACAGATAGGTTGTAATGAAGGTTGGGACGTTCAATCTTGAAGGGTCATTTTGGGTAGAGACAAGTGAAGTGTGGATGGAATAGAATGGAATGGAATATGGGTTATGGTATTAATGGGATTGTTTTGAAAAAACATAGAATCCATTAGATGACATTTGCATAACTCTAATTAATATAATTCCATTCTATTTTAATTTGGATTAAAGCTTCAGAGCACTGTTATAATACTATTTCTTCACCAATGTCTATGCCTTCCAGTCAGCTTGAACCAGTCTGGCCTTTCTCATTAACAAGACATTTTCACCCTCAGAACTGCCACTCACTGGATGATTTTGTTTTTCACACCATTCTCTGTAGATACTAGAGATCATTGTGTTTGAAGATCCCAGAAAATCAGCAGTTTCTGAGATACTCAAACCATACCTTCTGGCGCCAATAATTATTCCATAGTCAAGGTCACTTACAGTTACAAGATAAGGTTTGTGAACCCTTTGCAATTATGTACCTGTTTTTCGGCACTGATTACTCATAAAATGTGGTCTGATCTTCATCTAAGTCACAATAACAGACAGACACAATCTGCCTAAATTAATAACACACAAACAGTTGTACTTTTCATGTCTTTATTGAACACATTGGTTAATCATTCACAGTCCAGGCTGGGAAAAGTATGTAAACCCTTTTGTTTTAATAACTGGTAGAATCTCCTTTAGCAACAATAACCTCTACCAAACATTTCCTACAGAAGCTGATCAGATTTGCACAATAGCAAGAAGGAAGTTTAGACCATTCTTTCATACAAAACTGTTTCAGTTCTTCAATATTTCTGGGATACCTTGCAGGAGAGTTTTCTTCAGGTCATAACACAGCATCTCAATTGGGTTAAGGTCTGGATTCTGACTTAGTCATTCCAAATTTTCTTCTCTTTAAACCATTCTATTGTTGATTTCCTCTTACATTTCAGATTATTGTCTGGTTGCATCATCCAACTTCTATTAAGCTTCAGATGACAGGCCGCTACCCTGACATTCTCCTGTAAAATGTCTTGATATGATTTCGGATACAATGTTCCCTCAACAACTGCAAGCTGTCCAGGCCCTGAGGCAGCAAAGCAGCCCCCAAACCATGATGCTCCTTCCACCATGCTTCACAGTTGGGATGAGATTTTAGCGTTGGTGTGCAGTGCCCTTTTTCTACCAAACATCTCCACAGAACATTGTCCCAGTAGCATTGAGGAACATCCAGGTGGTCTTTTGCAAACTTGAGATGTGCAGCAATATATTTTTTTTAAAGAGAGAAGTGGTCTCCTCTGTGATATCCTTCCATGAACACCATTCTTGTTCAGTGCTTTTCTTATAATGGAATTGTCAGAGACTTTAGCAAGTTCTAGAGCTTTCTGAAGGTCTTTTGCTGTTACCCTTGGGTAACCTCCTTCATCGCTGCACGTTGTACTCTTGGTGTGACCTTTGCAGGATGCCCACTCCCAGCAGCATCTGTACTGAATTTCTTCCATTTGTAGACTATTTCTCTTCATGTGGACTGATGAACACTCAGGTCTTTAGAAATGCTTCTGTAGCCTTTTCCAGCTTCATGCAACTGTACAATTCTTCTTCTAAGGTCTTCTGAAAGTTCTTTTGATCAAGGCATAGTGTACATAAACAGATCTTTCTTGAGAAGGATCTATTAATAACCTGACTTTGTGCATCTTTTTTATAGGGCAGGGCACCTCTCCACACCTTCAATCTCATCTCATTGACTGGAAGACCTAACTCCAAATAGCTTTTGCAGAAGGCATTGCACCAGAGGTTCACTTACTTTTTTGAACTTAGACTGTGATGGTTTAACTGATGTAGTTAGTATTGATGAGAAGTAGTACAATTGTTTGTGTGATATTGGTTTAGACAGATTTTGTGTTTGCCTATTATTGTGACTGAGATGAAGTCATATTTTATGAGTAATTAATGCTTTTATGCATTGAGTTGCTGCCACGTGATTGGCTGATAAGATATATGCATGAAAGAACGGATTAATAGGTGTACCTAATAAAGTGTCCACTGAGAGTATACACACCTTGTATTTCAACAGAGGAACATGTTTTGAACACGAGAGAACTGAAGGAATATTATTCGAAAATCTATTTTTCAAAGCAGGCATTAGCTTCCAGCAGGTTGACATGAACATTGATAAGTTGAACAATCCTCCTGTTCTCCAAACCAACATTCCTCACTCAGTAAACAGTACCAAAACAAATTAATTTGACTTTAAAAGTGAAAGAAATAACTGTAGAATTCCGCCTGAGAGCTTGATTCACATTTGCATTCTATCCCATTTTATTCAGCCAATTGACAAAATATGACCAGAAGTTGGTGTAAACAATGGCATAAATGATTCAGAGTGCTTGCTTATTTGTCTAAGATCTCTTGGTTTACAACAGCTTGAGGTTAATTCTTCCAAGTGAGCAATCCCATGTCACAATTATTCTCCTCTTATTTCTCTGCAGCCCTACATTTTATTCCCCACTCATTCACCCCCTCCCCCCTTTTGATTATTTTGCAGTTGTCACTAAGGGATAATTTATGATGGCCAATTAATTGACTTCGGAATGCGGGAGGAAAACAGAGCAGTCGGCATTGAAAGGGATCATGTGCAAAATCCACGTGGACTGCACCTGAAGTTAGGATTGAACTTGAGACCCTAGAACTAAATGCTGCACCTCTATGCTATTTGTGCTCTGGGCTAATAAAAATATAACTTGCATTTGTTTAACGCTATTCATGATCTTCCACTTACATAAAGCGATATATTCAGAAGAGATTTGTACAAAACAAAAGGATTCCATTCCTTCATAACAATTATTGGATGGAGCTTCCAGACATGGATTAATGAAGTTTTATTTTTGTGGCCAGTATAGATTTCTTCTGCAGTCAAAATGTCCACAACTAGAAATCATAGGTTGTGCATGTGACTCTGAACAATCACATATGTACAAATTAATTTTGGCACAATGCTCATCAGTGGTCTGAATCCACCCCAAATGGAAAAGGTCCAGATTCAGAATAATGGAAGCTTCAAAGGCTGGTTTAATGTGCAATTACTTGAAGCAGCTCTGGAATATAAAACAAGCATTTGTGTAACTAATTAACTGGGGCGGCATGCAGTAATGAGATCAGATCCAAAGTACTGAATGTGTAAGAGTTTACTTTAATTGATGATGTATGTAAAGACTACTTCCAGAACCTCTATCTGTTTTTTTTAATATATGTAAGCTCATTGGGATTAGATAATGACTTTTAAAGAGAATACTATATCATGTCTATGCACATCACTTTCTTCAAGAATGCATAAATGCATTTTAGAGGCAGCTCTACAAACATGAAGAAGCTGAATGATACACGTTTGAGCATATGTCCTACTTAATGCAAATTTAGATCAACTTGCGTGTTTGCCTTAAAGCAACCAATTATAAACTTTTAACACATAAAAAAGACATAAATGCTATTACTGTAGCTGAAAAATTATAATTTGTCTCCAAGCTATTTGTGAAAACGTAGAGAGAAAATGGCGGGGATTTTGTGAGAAGTGCATTGATACACTGAATCTTAAACGTAGAGTCTAACCTATTTGTGAAAATATAGACGGACATTGATGCACTAAATTTCAAATGTAGAGTATCCACCATATTATTCAAGCAACTGCGTTCAACCATCTACCCTAATGTTTCCTTTCAATGCAGAATACAGCTAAATACTAAGCTCAAAACTTACAACCATATTCTTCCCGTATCTCTGCATTTGGAAATGGGAGCTCAGCCAGAAGACTGTTGACTTCTTTCTCTGCAGCTGATTTATTTTTCTTCCTCTTTTTTACCTTTGGCCTCTTCCTTTTATCATCTGCTGATTGTGTCCCATCACGGACATCTGTACAAAACAAAAAGAACAATAAAAATAATTTGAGATAGGTATTATTTAGTGAGATCATTTCAGTAATCAGTCTGATTGAATGAGTAGCTCAAGAAGAGTGAAGAGACATTGTCACTCAGAAAGCTAATCGATTATAATGAACAAGAGAAAATCTGCAGATGCTGGAAATCCAAGAAACACACAGAAAATGCTGGAGGAGCTCAATGGACAAGACAGCATTGATGGAAAAGAGTACAGTTGACGTTTTGGGCCAAAACCCTTCAGCAGGACTGGAGAATAAAAGATGAGGAGTAGAGTTAAAAGATGGGGAGGGGGAGAGGGAAGGAGAACACAAGGTGACAGGGAAAACCAGGTGGAGGAATGGTGAAGTGAAGAGCTGGGAAGTTGATTTGTGAAAGAGATACAGGGCTGGAGAAGGCAGAATCTGATAGGAGAGAACAAAAGGCCGTGGAAGAAAGAGAAGCGGTGGAGGAGCACCAGAGGGAAACAATGGGCAGGCAAGGAGAGATGAAGTGAGAGAGGAAAAGGGGGACGGGGAATGATGAAGGGGGGGGGGGGTAGCCATTAGCAGAAGTTCAAGCAATTGAAGTCCATGCTATCAGGTTGGAGGCTACCCGGTCAGAATATAAGGTCGCAAACATGAGAAAATCTGCAGATGCTGGAAATTCAAGCAACACACACAAAATGCTGGTGGAACACAGCAGGCCAGGCAGCATCTACAGGAAGAAGTACAGTTGATGTTTCAGGTCGAGACCCCTCATCAGGACTATAGGGAAAAAAGAGATAGTAAGAGATTTGAAAGTGGGAGGGAGAGGGGGAGACCCGAAATGATAGGAGAAGACAGGAGGGGGAAGGATGAAGCTAAGATCTGGGAAGTTAATTGGCAAAAGGGATACAAGGCTGGAGAAGGGGGAGTATCATAGGACGGAAGGCCTTGGAAGAAAGAAAGGGGGAGGGGAGCACCAGAGGAAGATGGAGAACAGGCAAGGAGTTATTGTGAGAGGGAAAGAGAGAAAAAAAAGTTAAAATTAAAAATTAGAGATGGGGTAAGAAGGGGAGGAGGGGGCATTAACGGAAGTTAGAGAAATCAATGTTCTTGCCATCAGGTTGGAGGCTACCCAGATGGAATATAAGGTGTTGTTCCTCCAACCTGAGTGTGGCTTCATCTCAACAGGCCATGGAGGAGGCCCTTCTCCAGCCTTGTATCCCTTTTTCCAATCAACTTCCCAGCTCTAGGCTTCATCCCTCCCCCTCCTGACTTCTCCTATCATTTTGGGCCTCCCCCTCCCCCTGCCACTTTCAAATCTTTTACTGTCTCTTTTTTCCGTTAGTCCTGACGAAGGGTCTCGACCCAAAACGTCAACTGTACTTCTTCCTACAGAATATAAGGTGTTGTCCCTCCAGCCTCCCACTGGAAGATCCCACTTCTTCTGGTGGACAGAGTGTAGGTGCTCAACGAAGCAGTCTCCCAATCTACGTCTGGTCTCACTGATATACAGGAGGTCACATTCGGAGCACCAGACACAATATATAACCCCAACAGACTCACAGGTGAAGTGTTTTCTCACTTGGGAGGTCTGTTTGGGGCCCTGAATGGTAGTGAGGGAGGAGGTGTAGGGGCAGGTGTGGCACTTGTTCTGTTTGCAAGGATAAATGCCAGGAGGGAGATCAGTGGGGAGGGATGAGTGTACAAGGGAGTTGTGTAGGGAGCGATCCCTGTAGAAAGCAAAATGTGTTGGGGGGGTGGGGAAGGATGTGTTTGGTGGCAGGATCCCACGGGAAACAGCAAAAGTTGTGGAGAATTATGTATTGGATGTGGAGGCTGATGAGGTGGTAGGTGAGGATAAGAGGAACCCTATCCCTGGTAGGGTGGCAGGAGGATAGGGCGAGAGCACGCATGCATGAAATGGACGAGATGCAGTTGAGGGCAGCATTGATGCTGAAGGAAGGGAAGCCCCTTTCTTTTAAGGAGGACATCCCCTTTGTTCTGGAATGAAAAGCCTCATCCTGAGAGCAGATGAAGTGCAGACAGAGGAATTGAGAGAGGGATGGAATTTTTACAAGTAAAGTAGTGGGAAGAGATATTGTCCAAGTAGCTGTGAGAATCCGTGGGTTTGTATAATCCAGGTAGCTGTGAGAGTCCATGGGTTTATATATAGCCCAAGTAGTTGTGAGGTGATATGTTGAAGTGATTTATCCAGAAACAGGCCTTCTGCCTACCAAGTCCATGCTAGCCTTTATGACTGTTTTAATCCCACTAATCTGTAACCTTCTATATTTACCTATTTATCTGTCTAAGTCTCTCTGAAATGTATTCAATCTGTAAAACAAAATTCCTCAAATCCTTTCCAATGGTCCTTTTATCGCCTTAAGCCTATGCCCTCTTGTTTTTGAACCCTTATCGTGGTAATGAGGTACTGTACCCTTTATACAAAGGTGTCCTCAAGAAGCCCACAACCTTGTTGTGGTTTGGAAGTTTGCGTACCTCAATGACCCAGAGAGCTATGTTGACTGGAGTCAGGGCTTTATGCTTTGGCTCTTGATAGGGTCACCCATGCCAAACAGGTCAAAGGGTAGAGGCCAGACTAAGAGTGGCCCACCACTTTAGACACCATTCTCAGATTATCCCTCGGTTTTCTTTGCTCCAGGGAAAACAAAACCACACATACAATCTCTCCTGTAGATTTATCAATCTTTATGAATTCCATAACATACAACACCTACTCCATATTATAGTGACATGAACCAGGTCATCAACATACCCCTCCCTGAGCTCACTCTCTTCAAAGTTATTATCCTTAGTGAATACAAATGAGAAATGTTTATTTAGGACCTCGCCCACATCATCTACCTCCATACCTAAATTAATCCATAAGGGAACCTACTCTATCCTTGATTACCTTTTTGTTTCTGATATATTTCAAGATTCAAGACTGTTTATTAATACAAGTGTAAAGGAGAGCAAAGTGATTGTTACTCCAGATCTGAAGGAGCATAAAAAAGCCACATAAGCACAATAAATATACGTAAATACACAAGATTAGCTTATGAATTGTATGTACATAAATTGACAGTGTAAAAAGGTGACTGACTGGACAAGGTAAAGTTGTGCTGGTGAGGGGTGTGATGGGGTAGATTAATGGTTGGAGGTGTTGATCAGCCTGACAGTTTGGGATTTACAGAAATGTTTTGGAATTCTAATTCTAACTTGTCAAGGATATTTCATGGTCCCTTTTTGCCATCCTAATTCATTTCTTTCCTACACCCTCTATGGTCCTCAAGAGATTCATTCAATTCAGTTGCCTATACATGTATCAAGTTTCCTTTTTGTTCCTTCTATATCTTGTTCCTTCAATATCATCAAAGGCTCACTAATCATAACATCTTTGCCTTTATTGCCAAACTCCTACTAACTCTTTTTTAAAAGTCTCCCATGTTAGATATTGTTTTATTTACAAACATCTCCTCTCAATCAATTTTCACCAGGTCCTCTCTTAAACTATTGATATCAACCTTTCCCCAATTTAGGACCTTGACTTGAGGATTAAACCTATCCCTTTTCATAACTACCTTAAAACTATCACCATAGTGTTCTACCCACTTCCAACACCTGCTCAGTTTCGGTTCTTAAGAAAAGTTTGAACATTGCATCATCTCTAGTACGACTCTATATTTTGTCTCATAAAACTCCTTTGTACTTAACAAATTTGACATCTAAGTTTCTTGCACTAAAGCAATCCCAGTCTATATTGGGAAAGTCAAAATTCCTCTCGACATTAACTTACTGCTATTATACTTTTCTGTGATTTACTTACATATCCGTTTCTCTAATTCTCACTAACTATTGAAAGATCTATACTATAACCCCATCAAAGTTATCACTTCTTCCTGATTCCTGAGTTATGGCCTCACCATACTATCCCCTCAAAGGAAGATCAAATGCCTGAAATTCTAGTCAGGTTATTCTTTTCTAACAATTAAACTTCAGAAGGTTGGTAAATAAAGCATTCTGTAGAGGATCAGGGAATTACTGAATGCGTTTTCTTGAGTTCAGTTTAAATGTCGATAACCTTGCTGTCATTCCAACATCAATATGTAAGCCATAATTGTTGTAAATTCAATGAGGACAGTAAAATGGTGGAACTGTTTTACATTGTGTATTTACTTAGTCACACTGAAGTAAATTCAAATGTACCAATTCTGAAAAGAATGTTTTTACAGATCACACATCACAGATAATATCTGCTTATTTTGTAAAGCGTATTTTGATGATTCATGTTTTACATTACTCATATTCCTGTACAATTGTCATATGCAAAAGGACCATAAGATATTTCTAACATGGATAAAGCAGTGACTGACTGGCAGGAGGCAAAGAGTGGGAATAAAAGAAGCCTTTTCTGGTTGGCTGCCAATGACTAGTGGTGTTCCAGAGGTGTCTGTGTTGGAACCGATTCTTCTTACATTATATGTCAATCATTTGGATGATGGAATTCATGGCATTTTTGCAAAGTTTGCAGATGATAAGAAGACAGGTGGAGGGGTAGGTAGTTTTGAGGAAGTAGATAGCCTATAGAACGACTTAGACAGATTAGGAGAATAGGAAAGAAGTGGCAGATAGAATGCAGTGTCCGGGAAGGGTATGGTCATGCACTTTGGTAGGAAGAAGGATAGATAGGGTTGACTATTTTCTAAATGGAGAGAAAATAGAAATATCTGAGGACTAGAATATAAAAGCAAGGATGCAATGTTGAGACTTTATTAAAGCACTGGTGAGGCCTTATTTGGTGTATTGGGAGCAGTTTTGGGCCACTTATCTTAGAAAAGACATGCTGAAACTGGAGAGGGCTCAAAGCAGGTTTATGAAAATGATTTCAGCTTTAAATGACCTGTCACATAAAGAGCATATGATGGCTCTGGGCCTGCTTTCACTACAATGTATAAGAATGAGTGGTGATCTCATTGAAATGTATCAAGTGGTGAAATGCCTTGATAGAGTGGATGTGAAGAAGGTGTTTCCTGTGGTGGGAGAGTCTAACACCAGAAGACACAGCTTCGGAATAGAGGGGTGTCCTTTTAGAACAGAGATGGAGGAATTTCTTTAGCCAGAGAGTGGTGAATCTGGGGAATTCGTTGCCGCAGGCAGCTGCAGGGGCCAAGTCTTTATGCATATTTAAAGCAGAGGTTGATAGATTTTTGATTGGTCAAGGCATAAGGGATACAGGGGAGGCAGAAGATTGAGGCTGAGGGGAAAAATGGATCAGCCATGATGAAATGGCAGAGCAGACTCAATGGGCCAAATGGCTTAATTCTGCTCCTACATCTTATGGTCTTGTGTAGAATTAGCCCATTTGGCCCATCCACTCTGCTCTACCATTTCATCATGGCTGATCCATTTCCCTCTCAGCACCAAATTCCTGCCTTCTCCCCGTAACCCTTCAAGCCCTGACTAAGCAGGAATCTCTCAACCTCTGTCTTAAAAATACATAATGACTTGGCCTCCATAGCCACCTTTAGCATTGAATTTCAGATTCAGCACCCTCTAGCTAATGAAATTCCTCCTCATCTCCATTCTAAATGGATGTCCCTCTATCCTGAGGCTGTGTCCTCTGGCCCTAGACTCCCGCACCACAGGAAACATCCTCTCCACATTCACTTTATCGAGGCCTTTCAACATTTGACAGATTTCAGTGAGATCCCCACTTCATTCTTCTGAATTCCAGAGAGTACAGGCCCAGAGACATCAAACTCTCCTCATATATTTTTCAAGATAGCGGCACAATGCAGCTTGCAGTGGCCACTCCGGAGCTGATATGTTATTTGGTAAGCGGGGTGCCGTGCGCAATCCTAATCTAATGAAAAACGGATGTGGGAGCACGGAGGAACATCTGAAAATCTCCAGGGAGGCCCTCTTTGTTGCTGCTGCTGCTGTGAGGTCCGGGTCTCTGCTGAGAACAGGCCCCCAGTCCTCGGGGTCGCGTTGCCGGTGGCCATTGGCGGGGGCGTCTTAATACGCTCGGCAGAGGATGGTGCTCGGAGAAGCTGTGCCGGAGGGGATGGTCGGAGGCTCGGAGGTGCAACAGATTCGGAGTCTGCTGCGGTCAGGTCGCTTTCAGTGTATGCTGTGTCTGTGAGGCTGAGTTGGGCGGCGCTGTGGAAGTCCATAGCGGGGGTATTCCCTTCTGCCGCCAGCCTGGGATGGCGAGTCTATTGGGACCCTGAGGACTTGTGGAAACTGTGTGGTGGTTTCTTTCAAACTTATAGTCTTTTAACATCTTTGGACTATTTTTACCATGCCCATGGTCTGTTTTTTATCAAATTATGGTATTGTTTGCACTGTTGTAACTATATGTTGTAACTATGTGGTTTTGTGCAGGTCTTGTAGCTTTAGTTTTTGGTCTTGTTTGTCTGGTGGATTTGGAGCTCCTTTCCGGGGAACGCGCTAAGACAGTAGCGCGATATTAATACGCAGCAGCCTCTCCGGGCTCTGGACTGGGGATTGCCAAACGTTATGTGGATTTTCTGGTGTAGTCTATTTTGTCATGTGCTTTGTTGCTATCATTCTGGAGGAACGTTGTCTCATTTTAAAACTGCATTGCATTTGTGGTTTTTAAATGACAGTAAGCTGAATCTGAATCTGAATATGATGATTCTTTCAATCCTGGAATCAATTTTGTGAACCTCCTTTGAACCCTCTCCAATGTTGGCATATCCTTTCTAAGGGGCCCAAAACTGCTCACAATACTCCAAGTGAGGCCTTACCAGTGCCTTATAAAGCCTCAACATTACATCCTTGCTTTTATATTCTAGTCTACTCGAAATGAATGCTAACATTGCATTTGCCTTCCTCACCACCAACTCAACCTCAAACTAACCTTCAGGAAATCCTGCACAAGGACTCCCATATCCTTTTGCACCTCAGACTTTTGAGATTTCTCTCCACTTAGGAAATAGTCAATTGCAAAATGTCTCAGCTTTGAAGCCCAACTCCCACTGTTAGGAAGGTACAGAAAATCCTATGACATTATTGAAATAAGAAAATCAGATTTATTATCACTAACATATGCCATGAAATTTGTTGTTTTATGGCAGCAATACAGTGCAAGTCAAAAAAAAATTAGTATAACATGTACTGAACAAAAAAATAGTGCAACAGAGGAATAGTGTTCATGGACCGTTCAGAAATTTGATGGCAGAGGGGAAGAAGCTCTTCCTAGAACACGGAGTGTCAGTGCTCAGGCTACCGTACCTCCTCCCTGTCGGCAGTAATGAGAAGAGGGCACATCCTAGTTGTGAGTGTCCTTAATGAGGGTGGCCCCCATTTTGAGGCACCACCTTTGAAAGATGTCCTCAAATTCCTCAAAATCCGAGATGTCCTTGAATGCCTATGCCCATGATGAAGCTGGCTGAGCTTACAACCTCTGCCGCCTATTGCAATCCTACCCATTGGAGCCTCCATACCAGACATTGCTGTAAACAGTCAGAAAGCTCTCCACTGTACATCTGTAAAAATGTGTTATTCATACCAAATCTCCTTAAGCTCCTAATGAATTATAGCCACAGGCATGCTTCTTCATGATTGCATCAATATGGTGGGCCCAGGACAGATTATCTGAGATGTTAATGCCCAGGAACTTGAAAATGCACACCTGATCCAATGCTAAACCCTCAGTGAAGATTGGTGTATGTATTCCTGACTTCCTCTTCCTGCAGTCCATAATCAATCCCTTTGTCTTGCTGATGTTGAGTGCAAGGTTGTTGTTGAAACACCATTCAAACAACTGAACAACTGATCTGTCTTGCAAACACGAGACAATCTGCAGATGCTGGAAATCCAAAGCAACACACACAAAGTGCTGGAGGAACTCAGCAGGTCAGGCAGCATCTATGGGAAAGAGTAAGCAATTGACGTTCTGGGCCGAGACCCTGCCCTGATGAAGGGGAAGGGTCTCATCTCGAAACTTCAACTATTTACTCTTTTCTAAAGATACTGCTGAGTTCCCCCAGCATTTTGTGTGATCTCTCTTTCTCCTGTACACCTCCTCATTGCCATCCAAGATTCTGCCAATGACAGCGGTGTCACTGCTGAATTTATAGATGACATTTGAACTGTGCCTAGCCACACTGTCGTAGGTGTAGAGGCAGTAGAGCAGTGGACTAAGCACACGTCACTGAGGTATGATTGTCAGTGAAGTGATGTTATTGCCAATCTTCACCAATTGTCTTCTCCTGATGAAGTCAAGAATCCAGTTGCAGAGGGAGGTACAGAGGCACAGATTTTGAAGCTTGTTGATTAATACTGATGTGATGGTGTTGAACGATGAGTGGTATCAATAAACAGCAGATGTTTCATAGATGTTGCTTATGTCCAGGTGCTCCAAAGCCACTTGGAGAAACAGTGAGACTGTGTCCACTGTAGATCCATTGTGGCAGTAGACATATTGCAGCGGGTCCAGGTCCTTGCTCAGGCAGGAGTTGATTTTAACCATGATCAATCTTTCAATGCACTTCATCACAGTAGATGTGAGTGCTACCAGGTGATAGTCATTGAGGCAGATCACTCTGCTCTTCCAATGCACCTATTTGATGCTCTTTTTGAAGCAGATGGGAACCTCCGACATCAGCAGGTTGAAGATGTCCTTAAACACTCTAGCAAGTTGGTCGGTACGGGTTTTCAGTGCCCTGCCAGGTACACAATCAGCGACTGAAGCCTTGTGAAGTAGAAGATAATGGTATGTTTTCCCAATGTCAAAACCAGCACTTATCCCTGAACCTATATCACCAAAAAAAGTTATCTGCCTTATTCCTGTTTTATGAGTAACCATAAACTGGTAGCAGAGTTTGCCTGTGGTAAAGTACTATATCGCCGTTGAACGCTTTGAGACTTGCCAAATTTGAGAAGGCACAATAAAAATACAGTTCATTGCTTATTGGAAATGAACACATTTTATCTACATTCCTATTGGTTACAGAATTACACACTCCATACCATAAAATAGATTTGCTTCCTCCAATGCTAGCACAAAACTAAAATAAACCAGAAAAACAAATAAAGCTCGTGACTGTATTAAAAATCCATCTAGAATGTTTTGCAGCATATATATTCTACTGACAAAACTATGACAAAAATCATTTTCCAGAAATGATCTCCAGCTCGGCATAATTTAAGTTTTATGTTCTGATCATTTTTGCAGCTAAAATCAGTTTGTTTAGTTTAGGCATCTAAGTTTGATTTTTAGTAATTTAAGTTTTCAACTTTGCAAAAAAAATTAAAGCTTTGCATAAAGATTAAAGCAAATTTGCATGAATCTGTAAGCTTAAATCATTGTGCTCATTTTGCAGTAGCATTATCAAAAATACCAAACTGTTAAAAGTACAGATACAATATCTTCAACCATATGCTTTGTTTTAAAGTGCTAATTTCATAATTGATTAATTAATGAATTCTGTTCACCAAGACCAAAAATACTTTCTCATCACAAGTTGTGCTTGAAGTGAAATTGAAATTTGTGTTTATTTGATAAAAATTGCATCCTGCCAAGCCAAACCATTACGTATAATAAACTCAATGGTTTCTGCTAATTGGATTTCTGGAGCGCCATTTGAGTGTTCTTTTTAGAGAGGGAGTGATTTTTTTTCTCTACAAGTCAAAACTTTTAAATATTGTGTTTGAATAATGCATGGCGCTTACACAAATCTGCATTGAAGTTCTTCTTTCTTTGAAATTTAGTGAAGTGTACTGGAGCACAGTAAAAGCAAAGTTAGAATGCATCTGCTTGAACTGTGGAAAACCACTGTATTTAAAGAGCATATTTTTAACTTTACAGCACAGAACCAGACCCTTCGACCCATTAGAATGTGCCGAACCAAGATGAGTCCTTTCATTACTAGCCAAGATATTTTGACCTTTGCCTTCTACTCAAAACACTATTTTAAACTCTCTATCGGTCATTTCAAAAAGCATAGAGCATACTGATTGAAATTCCCCTTTGTCTTGAATGGATGAACCTTTGAACAATGATTCATATAGTCATCTCTTTGTTTTGGTATAAGCCCCTGACTGATAAAATGTGACAGATGCCCAGATGGGACTGCTTACAAATAATCATTTAACCAGATTATATTTACATGAGCATTTGGTTGGATCCCCGCGGTGTTTTTATTTGCTAGGTCACGTATGGGTATTAAACATTGTGTTTGCTACAATTTAATGGAAATAGAGGATTAAAGAAAAAAACCTTCACACAGAGAAGCATACAGACTCCAGGAAAAGAACGATTACTCTCCTCCTGTGTGCAATGCACGACTAGCAGCTATACCTGACTGGAGGCCAAAATGTGACATAGAGGATTGTATACTTCAGAGTGATTCTACCACAAACTGGCTAAACCTCTCAGCCTAACAGACAAAAAAGGAGAAATGAAGAACTTGCATCTATGATTTCGATTCCAAAGTGTCTTAATTTAGCACTTTTTCAGTGACTTTTGTGATGCAGAAACCAAACTACTAATTTGTATACAGCAAACTCCTACAAACAGCAATATTATTAATAGCAAATATTCTGTTTGATTCCCTACTTAGTGATCCGAGGACACAGCCTCAGAATAGAGGGGAATCCTTTTAGAACAACGATGAGGAGGAATTTATTGAGCCAGAGAGTGGTCAATCTGTGGAACTCTTTGCCACAGGCAGCTGTGGAAGCCAAGTCTTTATATATATTTAAGGCAGAGGTTGATAATTCTTGATTGGTCAGTGCATGAAATGAAATGGGGAGAAGACAGGAGATTGGAGCTGAGAGGGAAATGGATCAGCCATGATGAAATGATGAAGCAGACTCGATGGGCCAAAAGGCCACATTCTGCTCCTATATCTTATGATGCTCCAGCTGAATTTTGTATGCGAAATATCTTTATTTCAGCTCAGAATCTTTCTTACAAAACAACACAATAGCTGCACTACTCAAAACTTTGGGCAATTATCATTTGCGCATACACTTTCCTATCACCATTCAGCTCTATAAATCTCTATTGTGGTCAACATGCTTATCAGTAGAAGACCAAATTCACACTCTCTGGGTTTGAGCATTTCAACACACTGAAGCCCTCCAGGAAGAAAAATGCTCCCGGCACATCCTTTGTCCTGCTTTTGCCATATGGCAGAGTAGAAGCCTTTCAGCGAGAGAAAAAAATCTCACTGAGCTAATTCCTCCTAGCAGCTTTTCTTGTATTTATCAGGCTCCCTTGATTACTGGCTAGCTGTAGCAAATGCATCTGCAGAGTTTAAATCAATTCCTAATTAATGTACCAACAATGTAATCCTTTGTTTTTCACTTGTTAATGAGAATTGTAAACGCTTTCTCTGGCAGGGTACTGAGCTACTGGATGAGCAGGATAAGACACAAACAGCAGAATTTTGGACGAGCTATTATTAATCAAGGCAAGCCAAGAAAATATTGGTATAATCATTCAATTTCTCAGACACCAGTGATGGAAATGTTCCAATAACAATGGAATAGGTTAGATAGAAACACTCTGAACAATCCAAAATACTCAGAATCAAAATCAGGTTTAATATCACTGGCATATGTCATGAAATTTGCTGTCTTTGCGGCAGTAGTAAAATGCAATACATAATAATAAAGAAGAAAGTATGAATTAAAGTATATGTATATTAAATAGTTAAGTTAGTAATGCAAAATTTAAAATTTAAAATAAGTAGTGAGGTAGCTTTCATTGGTTCAATCTCCACTCAGAAAACTGATGGCAGAGGGGATGAAACTGTTCCAGAATCATTGAGTGTGTCTCCTCAGGCTTCCATACCTCTTCCCCGATGGTAGCAATGAGAACAAGGCATGTCCTGGGTGATGGTGATCTTTAATGGTGCATGCTGCCATTTTGAGGCCTCTCTCCTTGAAGATGCCCTGGGTAATAGGGAGGCTGGTGCCTGTGATGGAGTTGACTAAGTTTAGAAGTCTCTGCAGCTTATTTTGATCCTGTGCAGTAGTCGTGTCCCTCCCCCCACCACCACTACATAGGGTGATGCAGCCAGTTAGAATGCTCTCCATGGTACGTCTGTAGAAATTTGAGTCTCTTTGGTGATATACCAAATCTCCTCAAATTCCTAATGCCACTGTCTTTGGTGAAATGCATGAAAAATGAACCAGGAAGTACACCTCAGCTATACAGAGCGCCAGTGGTAACTTTGATGCGGATGGTTTAATTCATTAGGATAATGCAACACAGTGGCTAACTTAAAGGACTGATATTCAAAGGCTTAAGCATTAACTGTTTCTCTCTCCAAAGATACTGCCGGGTCTGCTGAATGTTTCCGGCATCTTCCTTTTTTGATTCACCACTTCATACTTCCCTCTCTACATAACCTGCTCCAGCCCTATAGCCAAGTTCAAAAAAGCACAACTAATATGTGTAAACTCTCACAAACCCAAATATTGTAGTCAACACTATCAGTATTCCCCAGCTGTGGTATTTTCAGCATTCTCAATCCTTTCCTTAAGCTATCTGGACCCTAACCTCTGGAACTCTCTCCCAAAACCTCGATTAATTTTTTTCAGGACATAACTTTTATCATATTTTTGTTAATTTCCCCTGAAATCATATGTAGCACCTTTTTGATAATACTCCTCTGAAGCACCTTGGAAAATATTTGATATGTCAAAGCTTGGCCATAAATAGAAATAATTATTGTTGCATTTGTCTACATCATTCTCTTGTAAATAAATGGCCAGGTTTGCAATGTAATTTGGCTCACTGAAAATGCAACACTTTCCCCCCCCCCAATTTAGATTAAAGAGACACTGCCCCGGACTATTTACACTCCCTTTCCTTAATTCAGTTTAGCATGCTGCTATCCTCACCATTGAAAACTTAATTCAGTTTAGCATGCTACTACCCTCATTACTGAAAACCAATGACTGATGCATCGGATGTCCAGGCTTAATATGCACCCATATTTTTCTCTCTCCAACTGCATCAGGTGCAGCACAGTGGTGCAGGGTGAAGAGCTGCTGCTGCACAGTCCCAGTGACCCAAGTTCGATCCTGATCCTGCCCTCAAGTGTTGTCTCCCAGTGACTGCTTAAGTTTCCTTCCACACCTCAATATCATGCAGATCAATAGGTTTGTTGGCTATTAATTGATCCTGGAGGTGGTGGATAGTACAAGAGTCTGGAGATAATTGATTGACCCATGGCACCAACATGGATAGATCCCATGATCGACCATCATCTCTTCAAGTCTAGCCTCTCCATGTACCGATCCAAGTGCTTCTTAAATGGTACTGCTGTACCTGCCTCCGCCACTTCCTCCGGCAGCCTGTTTATATACTCACTGCCTTCTGTGTGAAAAAATTACCCCTCAGATCCGTTTTAAATCTTTCCTTTCTCACTAAACCTAGTTTTGGACTCCCCTACCTCAGGGAAATGACTTTTGCTGTCCACTTTATCTACGGCTCTCATAATTTTAAACACTTTGATAATGCCGCTCCTCATTCCCCTCTATTCTGAGGAATAAAGACCCAGCCTGCCTAACCTCTTCCTATAACTTAGCCTGGCAACGTCCTCATGAATCTTCACTGCATTCTTTCCAATTTAACCACAATTTTTCTATAACCAGGTAACCAAATCCATACACAGTACTCCAACGGTGGCCTCACCACTAGCTTATACATCTGCAACGTAATATCCCAAATCTTACATTCAGTGCTCTGACTGATGAAGGTCAGTGTGCTAAATGGCTTCTTCACCACCCTATCTACCTGTGATGTTGCTTTTAACGAACTACGCACTTACAATCCAGGGCCCCTCTGTTCCATAACATTCTGTAGTGCTCTACAAACATATTTGGTTTGACTTTCCAAACTGCATCACCTCACACATATTGGATTCCATTTGCCACTCCTGGGACCACTTTCCTAACTGATCAAGATCCCCCTGTAATTTACAATAAACTTCTTCTGAGTCTGAGAGCCAGAACAAAGATAGTCAAGAAACTCATCCTTGGAGTTTCAAAGTTTAAATTTTCAATATGCATTTATTATCAAAGAATGCATAAATTATACAACCTTGAGATTTGTTTGCTTACGGGCAGTCGCGAAGCAAGGAACACGAAAGAACTCAATTAAAAGACATAAGACCCACTACAACCCCCCCACCCCGCTCAAAGAAAAGGACAAAAAGAAAAAAAACACAAATCATATAAACAATAGATGAGAGCAACAACAGCAGCATTCCAAACCAAATTGAGTGTTTAGATTCAAATCCCCAGAGCAGCCTGGAGTAGGCCCAAAGCCTTGGTATTCAGATCATCATATTAGCACGAAAAATTGCTGTAATGTTTGCAGACAAGAAGCATAGCAACCGGTGGCAGTCTCACAGCCTTAGCATTGCAGAGAGAAAAGCCCCCAGACTACCTGGGCCGTTGTTTAAATTGTCCAAACCTCACACTGGGACCCAGACTCTGCCGCTGGCAAATCACTCCGGGCCTAATTTGAAGCCACTCTCGACCTCTCCAAATCAGCATGGTGCTCAGAGTGATCCAACCTCACTCACTCTTGACACCCTGCCTTTCCATCTAGATTGCCCAAACAGTGGATTGTACCTCACATTAGGACCTGGGCCTTGCGCGGCAAATGCTCCAGGCCTCAAACACGCTACCCATCGATTCACTGCAGACCTGGATTTCACTGCCAAAGAAGCCATTCTCGACCTCTCCAATTCGGCTCGGTGTTTTGAGCAATCCACCCTCTTACCCAGGTTAGTCGGGACAGGCATCAGAACTCCTCTGTCCCATCTTCTCCTCTCTGAGTCATTCACTCCAACCTGCACAGCTCCAACTCCAAGGGTGTCGATTTTGCAGCGCACCAGCAGGGCAATCCTGAGAATTCACCTTGCCTTCGCTCGCTTCTTCATCGCTTGCAGTGATAGTTTACCACAATTTACTTCAAAAAATGTGTTATTAATAATGGTTTTAATCAAACTCCTTTGCTTTTGAACTACAAGTAAGCTGTTACACTCCTTCCGTGGCACCATCTTAGACCAGAAGCCCTCCATGCCAAAGGTCTGACTTGACAACACTGATTCTGACCTTCAGCTAATTGTCAACAAATTTGCCGAAGTCTCATACCTCTTTGGACTTACCCTCAGCCTAAGCAAGATAGAAGTCCTATTTCAACCTGCTCCTGCATCAGCTGCTACCAGCCCCTCTATCACTATCGAGGGAACAAGACTGAGAACAGTGTAAGAATTCAAGTGCCTCAGCAGTGTCATTTGTAGTTATGGCTCACTAGACGGAGAACTCAGTGCCAGGATTTGCAAGGCCAGCCAGAGATTTGGTCGAATGCGATCGTGTGTGTCGAACCAGCACAAAATCTGCCTGTCCACAAAACTAAAGGTGTACGAAGCTGTTGTCCTCAGCAGTCTCCTAAATGGTTGTGAAACTTGGAACGTATATAGAAGGCACCTCAAGATGCTAGAGCAGCGTGCACAAGACCGAGCCTTGGTTCGAACCACTCACAAGCCAGTGGGCTGACGCCGAGCAGTACTAATTGCTGCCGGATAAAGGAGGAAAGCAATAGCAGTGGCTCCATTTCTGCATCCAGCACAGTTTTCACGTCCTTACTGCAGACATCTTTGTTGGACTCAGCAGCCACCTACCAACACACAACAGAACTGCACAAATCTAACCATCATCATCGCATACAACAGACAACCAATCAAGTCTTCACTATCAATAACACCTCCTAATTACATGCCATCTGCAAACGTGAGAGAGATTAGGTTGCAAGAAGATAAAAGGGGAAAGAGTGTGCTCTGAGAGCAGGTATAGGCCAAATGGTCTCCTACTGTGCCATAAGAAGATATGAGAGAGAAGCTTCATATATCAACACAGTTTTAACATTGTACCAAAGGAAGCATCACTGGCAATGCCAGCATTTATTGTCTACTCCTACTTCCCCTAGTGAAAATGCTGATAAACGAGCCAAGATGGGGCTGGCAAGGCACAGCGACATTTTGCAGACAATTAACAAAACTGCTAATAATTCTACTAAACGTACTTCTTCTCCATTACAATCACTGCAATCCACAGCCTGTAATCTCCCTTTGGGAGGTGTGCTTTTGAACCATCTGTACAACCTGGTGTTCCAAAACATCAGTATGAAACTGGACTCTCAAAAATGCAGGTATGGCCACAGTGGGCATTGCTGGAGCGAACTCTGGGGCAAATTCAAAGTTTGGGCTGGATTGACATGGCAGGGCGTGGGCCCAAAAGCGAAAAACAACCCAATGTTCAGCCGGTTTAAGCACCCAGCCCAATTAAAAAGATGAAGGCATCGAGGCCAAACGTGAAGGATGAACTGTTGTCCGGCTCACTACACTGTGACGCATTATGCACCTCAGCACTGACTCTGCAGCCACTGGCGCTCACTTCAGTGCAGAAGTGACTCAGTGGCTGAGGAGTGCAGCCATTGGGCTCCTGGATCAGCTACAGTACTGAACTGGCTCCGTGGCTGTGAACTCACTTTCAGGGACTCTGCGTTCACATTCACTGTATTATCTGTTTACTTTTTTATCGTTTGCACAATTTGTTCTTTTTTCTTACACTGGATGTTTGATGTCTTTGCGGTGTGGAGTTTTTCATGAATTCTATTGTGTTTGTTTTGTGGCTTCCTGCAAGATGAATAATAAATATACTTTGAACTTACTTGCAGCTCTGTATGTAGATCCACCACTATATATTTTAGGTAGCAAGGTCCAAGGTTTTGACCCAAAATCAGAATAATTTCTGATATGGCACAGTGGAATAACAGCATGACACTTTGCACTGCCAACAACCCAGGTTAAATTCCTGCTGCTGTCTGTAAGGAGTTTATCCATTGTCCTGTGACCCCATGAGTTTCCTCGGAGTGCTCTGGTTTCCTCCCACATTCCAAGAACCTCTTAGTAAATTGTGGGTATGCTATGTTGGTGTCAGAAGCATGGCAACACTTGCAGGCTGTCCCCAGCACATGCTTGGACTGTGTTGGCCATTGACACAAACATTGTATGTTTCAAAGTACAGGTGACAAATAAAACTAACCTTTATAAAGCTACTTTTCCAACCCGGGGAAACCTGGAAGTGGTAAAATTCACATATGCTTGCTAATGAGATTAAGCAATGTCCTTTTCTAATTCCAAGTGGTGGAGAGCATTCTAACTAGTTGCATCACTGTCTGGTATGGGAGGGCTATTGCATAAGATCGAAATAAGCTGCAGAGAGTTGTAAACTTGGTCAGCTCCATCGTGGACACTAGCCTCCATAGTATCCAGGACATCTTCAAGGAGCAATGCTTCAAAAGGGCGGCATCCATCATTAAGGACATCCATCACCCAGGACATGCCCTCTTCTCATTGATACCATCAAGAAGGACGTACAGAAGCCTGAAGGCACACACTCAATGATACAGAAACAGCTTTTTCTTCTCTACCATCAGATTTCTGAATGGACAATGAACCCATGAACACTACCTCATTATTCCTTTTTTTGCACTATTTATTTTCTAACATAGTAATTTTATGTCTTTGCACTATACTGCTGCCACAAATCAACAAATTTCATGTTGTATAAGACAGTTATAATAAACATATTCTGATAATGAAAAAGGTAACTTGTGTGAAATGAACACTATTCCCTATTCATCAACACCTTCCTTAGAGTTGTTTTGCTGTAACACTCCAATTATTAGAGAACTCCCTCAATCTGAATTAATGCCGGCAAGGGTATTAACAGCTAAAATGCTTTGAAGAATTCCTGGATTGATGTACAATGGCTAAGATGATTTGTCTCCAACAGTGACAATCACTTCCTTTTGCATGAGCTATCATCAACTTACAGAATAACTTCTTCCTGATTCAGTTTGGTAGAACCCAAAATGAGCGCTGGGGAAGCAGGGTACTGATGAGCACAATCACCGTGCTGATGACTGAGATTTCTCAAAACTGGCAAGCTTTGTGCTGCTTTTAATGGAGAGCACATTCCACTTTGCTGGGCTGCTCGAATTACTTGTCAGAAGAGCAGCTGGTTGTGGCATGTGTCAGGATGCTGTTAGGCCCCCTTTCCTTCACTGTCCATCATGCAAGCAAATACTGTATTAAGAAAGTGTGTGCTAAACCAAATCCAGAGGATGGCAGCCACTGTGATGTTAACAATCGTAAACACAAAGCACACTGCAGATGCTGTGGTCAAATCAAGACGTACAAAAAAGCTGGATGAACTCAGCAGGTCGGGCAGCATCGTGATGTTAACTATGACAGGTACTCTAAAGAGTTCATCTACTTTCCAGTCATCAGTTCCACCACTACTGTCTATGTTTTATTTTCCCTAACTGCACATGGCAGCTGGGTTTCCTCCAGTTACAGGTCAAAGACGTACTGGTTGGTAGTCATTGCAAATGGCCCTGTGATTAGGCCAGGGTTAAATCGGGGATTGCTGGATGGCTTCGCTCAAAGGTCTGGAAGGGGCTATTCCATGCCGGATTTCTAATTTCTAAAATTTGATCTCAGTTGCCCTGTTTATAGTGTGCTGCTTCTGTTGTTTAACAAGCATTACCTCAATCTCTTTAACTCAATATTATTTAATTAATAAAATTGTAACAATGCTTATCTATTTCTAAACTGCAACCCTCTTGCAATAAAGGCCAAGAGGCTTTTTACCTTCCAAGCCATTTGCTATATTTCCCTACTAAATATTTCCAATTTATGCCCAAGGAACTGTGTGAAATGCATTTGTGCAACTTTTCTCTTCAGCCTTCATTAGAGTACTCTTAGTGAAATGCAAAGCTCACAACTTTCCACATTTGCTGCATTTTCACACTCAACCTCAGAAACAAAAATTATCTGATGGAAATACTCAGGCAGCATATGGAGATGTAGTTAACATTTCTCAGGTTGATGAAAGCTGAACTGTTTCTCTCTCTCTTTCTCTGTTAATGTTAACTCATCCCCTTTCTTTATTTTATAGTTTTTTAAAAAATTATTGCATACTGCACAAATTGTTTATAAGTATTTGGCATCATTGTTCTGGACAAAAACAATGAGCCTGAGATCTTTAAGCAAAAATTTAATGCAAACATTAAAATGGTACAATCAACAGATTTTATCTTATTGTAACTGATGTTATAAATATTAATTTCATAACTTTAAAAGTTATTAAAGTCACAGACATTTTTCAGAAGGCAGTTTGGATTATAGAATGGTTTCAACTGTGGAAAAGTGAAATCTTTCACACTGGAGTCAGTTATCAAAATATTTACATGAGAATTTTCAGTTGGTAGATATTTGCAGATAAAGTAACTGAAATAAGATTGTGGGGAGGAAATTATGTCATCATATATGACTTTTAATATAAAAAGAATTACAAAATAATTTAAAACAAACAATGCCACTATTTCAGTCAGAAATTGCAGATTCAAATCTAGAGTCATTTGTTCTTGACAATACATTAGATCTATTTTACCTTGTACAATCTCTGACTCATAAGGAACAAGCTCAGAAAATAATCTGACACTTAGTATATTAAATGCTGGCTAAAAGTCTGCGCTTTAAAGTGCAGAGAATCTCGCCAGTTATTTTACAATCCCATTTTAGTGCCTTTATGCACGTGATTATAAAAAATTAAAATTAGAAAAAACTTCCAAATCAGCAACAGCCAAGGATAGGTATTTCAAGAAATATACTTCGTGCTATTCTCACCATTTCCCAGAAGCTCAGCAGTATTTATATCCGAAAATAACCGGAGTATGTTCGCTGGCGAATCTTCTGCAGAGACTAAGTCACAGTCAGGTGTTAACACTGACTGAACTTCTTCAATACTTTGCTGGTCGCACTCCATGCTTATGCTGCAATGATCTTCACCCAGAGCCTTTCCTTTCGATGTCTCCATGCTCCCAACAAAAAGTGAACCCAAGAACTCTGCTGCAATACTCCTGTCAGTTTCGCCCGGTTTTACAACAGTTGCTACAAACTCTTCTTGAAGTAAAACAGAGTGGCGTTTTATAAAGTTTAAATGATTAGAAATATAGAAACTTTGTAAGTGATTCCTGGATTTGCATTTACTGAGTGATTCCCTTCTTGTGACAGGTTGAGATAATGCAACACGAGAATCTGAGCTTCCACCGAGACATTTGAAACCCCTTTGCCCCACAAATAGACTGCAAGGTATCCTGGCTGTAGGTTTCAAGTGCGCTGACCTTTCACCTTGTAAACCTGCCAAATGTATTGCAGACCGCTCGCGCCCGAAAGTCAGGTGCAAACTCCTGCGGCTGTGAGTTACGAATGCAACGCAGCATGGATAACTCGGCCACCTCCTCCCAGTCTCCCGCAGCGACGACAGATAGGAAAGGCGTCTCAGTGTTCTGCTGGTGTCCAGGTCCTCCCTCTGGCATTTTGCAAACAGCCGGGTTAAGTGGAACCGTGCGAGCATTGAGGGGTAGGGACGTCTTGTGGCCTCGTTCACCCCCCGGGGTTGCGCGGCTCGATCCCGGTTAAGTTGTCCGGGCCTGGGACCTCCGGCTCTGGCAGTGGGCCTGCATTCGGATTCCGCTGGCACAGCCGGCGGGAGGGTACGGTGGCTCGCAGGGATCGGCGCATGCTCCCGCCGGTCCCACTGAGCTGACGTGAGAAGACTGTCGTGGGGGGCAAGGCTTTGTGCTCCCATACTGCTGTCCTGTCCTCCTCCTCAGTGGGCCAGAGCCACTGGTGTCGCCTCGGCTGCAAAGTAAGGAAAGGGGCAAATGACTCGTCCTCGTGTTTCGTCCTTTGCCGTGGACAGTGTGATACCTGCTGAGGTGACGGACTGTACAGGTCTCCGCTGGACAAGAGGTGCTTCAGGGAAGGACAAGGGGGAAGTTTGGAGATGGTCCATTGCATTTGCATTGGGCACCCCACGAAGGGACGCCGTGCTGTCGTGAATGCTCGCTCCTCATTACGAGGAGTAATTGCATGCTGTATTAAGATGTAGGAGACCCTGCTTTATCTACTGTATGATAGCAACAGTGGACGACCTGTATTTTTCCCCCACACTATTTTTTCTATCCACTCACCTAGCTCGTCAACAATTAGAACCAGGTTTATTATCACTGAAGTAAACCGTGTGAAAATTTTTGTTTAGCAGTGACAGTACGGTGCAAAGAGATTTTTTAAAATGCTATGTAAATTTCAAAATAAATACAAAAAGAAGGAATAATAAGGTCGTGTTCATGGACCATTTAGAACTTGAACAGCAGAGGGGAAGAGGCTGTTTGCTGGTCTTCAGGCTCCCGTACCTCCTCCCTGATGGCAATGACAAGGAGGCATGTCTCCGATGGTGAGAGCCCTTTGAGATGGATGCCACCTTCCTGCGGCACTGCTCTCAAAGATGTTCTCGTTGGTTGTGCTTGTGATGGAATTGGCTGAGTTGACGACCTTCTGCAGCCTCTTGTGATCCAGTACGTTGGAGCCTCCACACCAGGCAGTGATGCAACCAGACAGAACACTCTCACATACATCTATAGAAATTTGCTAGAGTCTTTGACGACATACCAAATCTCTTCAAACTCCTAATGAAGTATAGCTGCTGATCTGCCTTTCTCATGATGGTATGAATGTGCTGAATTTGATAGAGCCTCTGAGATGTTGTTGCCCAGCAACTTGAAACTCTTCTCACTTTTCAGAATCAGGTTTATTATCAATGGCATGTGTTGTGAAATTTATTAATTTAGCAGCAGCAATTCAATGCAATACATGATAATATAGAAAGAAAATAAGTAAATAAAATACTGTAATTGTATATTGAATAGATGTGTTCTTGGGTTCAATGTCCATTTTGGAATTGTATGGCAGAGAGGAAGAGCTGTTCCTAATTCGCTGAGTGTGTGACTTCAGGCTTCTGTACTTCCTTCCTGACAGTAACAATTAGAAGAGGGCGTGTCCTGGGTGATGGGAATCCTTAATAATGGGAGTCACCTTTCTGAGGCACCGCTCCTTGAAGATGTCATGGATACTATGGAGGCTACTTCCCAAGATATAGCTGACTAATTTTATGAATTTCTGTTGCTTCTTTAAGTCCATTATATATAGGAGCATCTCAGTTCTAAATGGACATCCTTCAATCCTGAAATCGTGCCCTGTGCAGTAGTTCCCCCCGCTAGACCACCCCCCCCGCCTATACCAGACAGTGATGCAGACTGTCAGAATGCTCTCCATGCTACATCTATAGAAGTCTTTGAGTGTTTTAGTTGACAAACTAAATCTCTTTAAACTCTTAATGAAAAATAACTGCTCTCTTGCCTTGATATAGCTACATCAATATGTTGGGACCAGGTTAGATACTCAAAGATCTTGACATCCAGGAACTTGAAATTGCTCACTCTCTCCATTTCTAATCCCTCTACAAGGATTGGTTTGTGTTTCCTCATCTTACCTTTCGTTCTTTCATCTTACTGGCATTGGGTGCAAGGTTGTTGTTACGACACCACCCAACTAGCTGGTATATCTTTTCACCACTTACCTCAATGAGGAGGAGAAGGACTGTTGTTTTGTGGTAGGTAAATTGCAGTGGGTCGAGTTGTCTGCGAGGCTGGAGTTGATGTGTGCCATAACCAGCCTCTCGAAGCATATCACCATGACAGTCTCAGTTTACTGGGGATGAGGTTGAGGGAACAGAAGGAAATTTGAATTGTATGCAAATATTAATTGCAAAATGAAATTAGTGTTATTAAATACTGTATTTGTAATTATGCAGTGGATGAACGGGCTGATTCATTTGCAGTTAAGTGGAATAATTTAATTAAAGCTTTAAGTTTCATCTGTCTCACACAAAGACTCGGTGAGCTTTTGATGTATTTAATGAGGTCTATCAGCATGATAACATCTGTTATCCAGGATCTTATAATTTTAAATGCTGATGGCTGATAAATGTTCTTCGGAGTACCCCTTCCTAAAGTTCACAATCAGTTCCTTGATTGTGGTAAATAAACTCTTGAAGCCCCTTTGCATTCATTTCCTTGCACAAAGATACTAATTTTATATCTCTACCCCAGTAAGCCACAGAGTTGCTTGAGTCACTTGATTTCATTAAAAATGGCTACTGTTAGATTTCTGAATATCAAGTAAATCAAGATATATGGGATAGAGCAGGGAAAAGGTACTGAGGTGGTTGACCATCCAGAATACAATGTTTAGAGGTTTTCTAGACCACTACCTAGAATGTGCTGGTTGTCTCATAAGGAGAGTTTGGAAATACTGTTTGTGTCTGTAGAGATTGTTAGAAAAGAATTTACAAGAAAGATCTGGAAGAAGCTGCAGGAGTTGTAGACTAAATCAACCCCATCATGGGGCACTAGACTCCCCACCGTCAAGAAAATCTTCAAAAGGTGGCATCTATCACGAATGAGCTGCACCGCCCACAACAAGCCCTCTTCTCATTACTTCCATCAGGGAGGAGGTACAGGAGCCTGAAGGTACACACTCGATGCTTTAGGAATAGCCTCTTCCACTCTGCCATCATATTTCTGAATGGTCCATGAAACCATGAACACTACCTCACTATTTTGCTTTTTTTTTTGCACTATTTATTTTCTTATTGCATATTTTATATATTGCATTGTATTGCTGCCACAAAACAACACAATTCCCAACATAATGTCAGTGATAGTAAACTCCATTCTGATTCTGAAAGATGGAGGGAGGATTTGATTTGAAATACAAAAAGTATTCTTAAGAGTGGACATACTTTATTCATCCCCATGGGGAAATTCGACATTGGAAAAAAGTTGAATTTCCCCATGGGGATGAATAAAGTATCTATCTATCCATCTATCTAGAGAGAATGCTTCAGAAATTAGTCATTGCTGAAAATTATTGAATTATCCTTTAAAACACAAGATATAGGAGCAGAAGTAGGCCATTCAGCCATTAATGAAGCAATCGATGAAAACAGATGAAGTAATTTTTTTTTCCTCAGTTATGAATCTTTGGATTTCATTTCCACAAAGGGCAGTTAAAATAGACTATTTAAATATTTGTAAGGCACAGGTAGGGGTACTTCAAGCTCTTAACCACTGTTCCCTAATGAGAATTGGCTCATGCGTCCAATTTCCTCTAAGTTACAGTGGCCAGATCACTTGATTTTTTTTTGTAGAGTGAAAATCTCATTCTATCTAATCTAGGCAGCATCTTGGTAAACCTTTCTTGCAAGCTTTCTCCACAGCCTTTCTATAATGGCATGACCAGAACTGCACACAATACTTCAAGTGCAGCCTAACTGCATCATGGCTTTCTTACTCATACTCAGTGCCTGATCAATGAAAGCAAGCACACCGCCTTTACCACCTTACCTAGCTGTGAAGCCACTTTCAGGGAGCTATGTTCTTGCACCCCCAGGATCAATGCTGTTAATCATCCTGCCATTAAATGTAGGTTTTTCCTTTACATTTTACACTTGGGTTAAAATTCTGTGTCATTTTTCTGCCTGTACCTGTAAATTCTACAGTATATTCTGTTGTATTGTTTGATATCTTTCTTTACTGTCTACAATTCTACCAATATTTGTGTCATCTGCATCCTGAGTGACAGAGGGCTGAGTAACCTTGAGGTTCACAATGTGAAAACTAACAATAGACAAGGAGTTTGGCTTACACCCAAATAAACGGTAAATTGTTTTATCTCTTCCCCATTTATTTTCAGCCTGCACATAGGATTCTCCTTCTTTTCGGATATCACCATACATTTTGTCTTTTTGCAATTGATAGATAGACCCATTTTTGCACTTTCTTCAACAACTATATCAAGTTTTGTAGTTCTTCCTCTATACTTGCAATTAACAGTGTCATCAGCATATCTGAAATTATTGATGTTTTCACTGCCAACTTTGATTCCCAAGATGTCTCTTACTTTTTGTAATATTGTTTCACTGTACACATTAAACCAATCAGGGGAGAAAACACACCCTTGTCTCATGCCTCTCTTGATTTTCGTAAACTGACTTACTTCTCCATCTATTCTTACAGCGGCAGTTTGTTCTCAGTAATGATTTCTGATTAGGTGGAGGTCTTTCGAATCGAGATCTAGAGTTTCCTGTAATATTTCAAGTAACTTATTGTGCTTCACTTTATCAAATGCTTTTTGATAAAATGGGGAAGACATAAAACAAGTACAGAACTTTTGCTGCTTAGGAAGCTGGGTGACATCAGATGGCAGGTGCGACATGGAATCAAAAAAAGAATAGGGATGGCAAAAGACAACTTTACGAGAATGAAGAGTATACTGAGCAACACTAAACTAGGCATGACAACCCGCCTCAGAGTACTGAAATGTTACGTTCATCCAGTTATGTTATATGGCTCAGAATGTTGCACAATATCTAGTAACATGAGACAAATTGAAGCAGCAGAGCTGTGGTTTTTGAGGAGGATGCAAAGAATATCATGGACGAAACGAATATCTAACAAGGATGTCATGAACAGTGCAAGCACAAAAAGAGAAATAATGTATGAGATCATGAAAAGAACGTAACTTCATTGGACATGTGATTAGGAAAGAGGAGGAATGCACGGTAATTATGGGAAAGATTTAAGGAAAGGAAGCAAAGACAACTGATGATGGAGACAGCAGCCAGAAAACTGGAAATGAATACCAATGAATTGATCCACTTGACCCAAAAGAGGAGTGTGTGGACCATGACAGTCAAAGCTCAAGTTGGGCATGGCACCTGATGATGATGATGAAACAGCAATTAAAATGGAATTGGACATTGGCTCAGCTGTTTCAGTCACTGCACAAAATGAGTTTGAATGGCATTTCAAAGATACTGAACTGAAGCCTGTCGATACCGAGCTAAGACCTTACATTAGAAAAAAGATAACTTGTGGAAATGACATTCATAACAGTGAAATGTAGCAACCAACAAGCCATCTCAGGATTGCAAGTGGTAAAACAGGAGGGCCAGCATTGTGGCAGCATGATTGGTTGAGATATCTACAACTTGACAGGAGATCCATCTATCATTTCCATGCCACATCCCCTGCAATAGAGTCAACTGAAGGTGAATGAAGGAAGGTACTAGATGATGCCACAGCTGTGTTCGAGGATGGCATTGGAAAACTCAAACATATCAAGGGTAAAATAGTGTTAAATACAAATACCATACCGAAGTTTTACAAAGCCCGTCCAGTTCCTTATACCATCCATGGTAAAGTAGCCATTGAACTAGATCACATGGAGGCTGAAGGAGTTCTTTCCCAGACTAAGTATAGCCCATGACCAACTCCAGTAGTCCCAGTAACCAAGAAGAATGGGTCTGACAGGATCTATGGTGATTTTAAGGTCACCATCAACCCAGTACTGAAATAAGATTAATACCCTCAGCTTAGGATAGAGGATATAAGATCATAAGATATAGGAGCAAAAGTGGGCCATTCGGCTCATCGAGTCTGCGCTGCACTGCCATTCAATTATGGGCTGATACAATTTTTCCAGTCATCCCCACTCCCCTGGCTTCACCCCATACCCTTTGATGTCCTAGCTAATCAAGAACCTGTCTGTCTCTGCCTTAAATACACCCAATGACTTGGCCTCCACAGCCATTTGTAGCAATAAATTCCACAGATTTACCATCCTCTGACTAATTTCGCCATATCTCTGTCCTGAATGGGCATCCTTCAGTCCTGAAGTCGTGCCCGCTTGTCCTAGATTCCCCTACCACGGGAAATAACTTTGCCATTTCTAATCTGTTCAGGCCTTTTAACAATCAGAATGTTTCTTTGAGATTCCCCCTCATTCTGAACTCCAGGGAATACAGCCCAAGAGCTGCCAGACGTTTCTCATACAATAACCCTTTCATTCTTGGAATCATTCTTGTGAATTTTCTCTGAACCCTCTCCTATGTCAGTATATCCTTTCTAAAATAAGGAGCCCAAACCTGCACACAATACTCCAAGTGAAGTCTCACAAGTGCCTTATAGAGCCTTAACATCATATCCCTGCTCTCATATTCCATACCTCTAGAAATGAATGCCAACATTGCATTTGCCTTCTTCACCACCGACTCAACCTGCAGGTTAACCTTTAGGGTATCCTGCACAAGGACTCCCAAGTCCCTTTGCATCTCTGCATTTTGAATTCTCTCCCCATCTAAATATTAGTCTGCCTGTTTATTTCTTCCACCGAAGTGCATGACCATGCACTTTACAACATTGTATTTCATTTGCCACTTCTTTGCCCATTTCCCTAAATTATCTAAGTCTTCATGCAGGCTCACTGTTTCCTCAACACTACCCACTCCTCTCTTTGTATCATTGGCAAATTTAGCCACAAATCCATTAATCCCATTGTCCAAATCATTGATGTACATCGTAAAAAGCAGCGGTCCCAACACCAACCCCTATGGAACTCCACTGGTAACCAGCAGCCAGCCAGAATAGGATCCCTTTATTCCCACTCTCTGTTTTCTGCTAATCAGCCAATGTATTTCCCTCAACACTGTAACAAAAGAGGTACAGGTACTGTATATCTTTTGGTGCCTGGAGTCTATGCTGAGAAGCTCTTGAAAGGGTTCCATTAGTTCGGATGTGCCACCATTCTAAATAAGTACAGTACTGTGCAAAAACAATCTTAGGGACATATGTATAGCTAGGGTGCTTAAGACTTTTGCACAGTACTGTTTTTGTCAGAGAATGAGTTTGTAAATCTGTCAGGAGCAATGTCCAGACTGGTTCAAGATGACAGGAAGACGACAGTAACTCAAATTACCATGTATTATGACAGTGGTATATAAAAAAAAAATCTCTGAACACGCAACACATCAAACCTTGAAGTGGATGGACTACAGCAGCATAAAATCACACTGGGTTGGTCTTAAGCACTTATACATTTAGCTAGGATACCTAAGACTTTTGCACAGTACTGTATTTGTCATCATAGAACAGAGAGTGAGTTTGTAAATCGGGCAGGATCAGAAGATGTTGGGAATGGCGAGGGTGGAGCACCGTGGGGGGGTGCGTGGCTGGGGGACAGGTGGCACAGGAGAGCCAGCGGGGGTGGTGGGGGTACAGACACGAGGCAAGGTCATAATTCCAAGCAATTGGTTTATTGATTATTACAGAATATCTCTACATCTCTCTGGTGCTTCCCACTCCCCCTTTTCTCCCACAATAGAGACCCATATCAGAATCGGGTTTATCATCATTCACGTACGTCATAAAAAAAAATTCTTTTTGCAGAACCATTACAGCGCAATTCATAAAATTACTCCGGTACTATGCAAAAGTCCTAGCATCCTATGCATCCTAACTGTATATATGTGCCTAAGACTTTTGCACAGTACTGTCATTCTACGAAGTTACCTGTCAGTCATGGGCCTTTGCGGCTTGCCATAGAATGTTGATCTGCCAGGTTTCTCGAACACCTGTATTTACTAACTGTTATCTTAACTAGAGCCGTTAAGCCCTTGTGCTTTCAATTTAATCTTGTCAAGTTAATTATGACTGACATATGTTTCCCGCATTCTTGCCACCCCTAGATTTTTTGAAGGTTAACTCTTTAGAGGAGGTCTACAGTGTTATGGAGAATGATTTGTCTCTAAGGCTCTGTTGGTACTCCAATGCCTAACCTCTTATTTCCCTCTCTTTATGTGGACTTGCCCATTCCTCCGCTCCTGGATTGAGTCATTAGCCTGCTGTCTGCCACTCCTGAGTTGAGCTGGTGCCAGTGACCCCCATGACAGAGAGAGTTTGCCATTCTTCCACACTTCAGTCCAGTCCTGTAAGTGTACACCATGACACCTGTCTATATTCAAATGTTAAAAGCCTGTGATTATAGCCATTAAAATAAGTTAATTGTTTATTGTCATCTTTGTGTTCAAAAAGTATAAAAACTTGTATAAGTCTGGAAGAGGTGAATGAGGTTTTCCTCAGAAGATCTACTGTGAGAATGAAATCTTTTCTAACTCCCAATTGCAGCTTCCATGTGGCTCAGTGTAGTCAGATACAACGGATAGAAAACAGTGTAAAAGGTTTTCTAGTTTACTTGATGACACGAGACTTTGAGATGTTGTGTCAATGTTAACAACTTCCAAAATCAGTCCTTTGCTTATTTACTGTGCCATCACTTCTGTTAGATTTTTCCTGTCGGTGAGGCAGAACTTTTAACTGCGCAATATTTGCTGACAGGTATAATTTTTTGAGTAACTCTGTATCAAGTATGATGAACCTAAAGGACAGCTTTCCCATTTTAGTCACGATCCCTTTATACTTAATGGCTTTTGTGTCTGAATCCATTATGGTAATCACTAATGGCTACTTGTCCTGATATGTCTGTTTATGTATTTGTTTAGTTAGAGATACAGCGCAGTAACAGGTTGTTCTGGCCCAATAAGCTTGCACTGCCTAATTATGCCTATGTAACCGATTAACCTACTAACCCGTACAGCTTTGGACTGTGGGAGGAAACCGGGACACCTGGAGAAAACCCATAAGGTCACAAGGAGAATGTACAAACTCCTTACAGGCAGCAGCAGAACTGAACTCAGGTCACTGGTGCTATATTAGTGGTACAGTAATTGCTGTATCCATTATTTGTACTACACTCTAATGTAGCAGCTTCGATATGTTGGAGTGCAACGGTAGGCTACTTCAGAAGGCAGTTAAATTTAAATTACAGTGATGTGGACTTGGTAAGATCATGTGAAAATCAGCTGAGCAATGTAAGTGAACAGTCCCGTGGTTTAAAATTAGGAGGACTATATTTGGATTGAGAGATGAAAAGCTGCTTTTGATGATAGAAGTGATAATCAGAGGGCATAGGTTTCAAGTGATTGGCAGAGGAAACTTAGACAACATGATGGAAATATTAACATGAGGATTTGCAAAGCTGTGTATGCAGAATCAGTAATAGTATTCAAACAGAATGGGATAAATATGTGAAGGAGAAATATTGTTGGAATATGACTAAAATGTGGAGCTGAACTAGGATCTCTGTTATTGCTCTCTCAGGCTTACTGTGCTTATTCTGTGCTGTACTATTCTGCATTTTTATGAAACAAAAGTAGTGTGTTAAAGAAAAAGGATTAGCTTTATTTGTCACATGTACATTGAAACATAATTTACAATGAAATGTGTTATTTCAGTCAAATCAAATCAATGAGGATTGAGCTGGGCAGCCCACAAGCGCACACTTCCGGCAGCAACTCACCAACCCTAACTGTACGACTGGGATGTGAGGAAGTGAATACAGGTTGACAAGAGTCTTATTATGTCCTTACATAGGAATATAAGCACATTGGAAGTAGTAGAAATGGGCTCTTCAGCACCTCAATTTAATTTCACCATTTAACCCAGCACCACTTTCTTGCATAAACCACCATAAATCTTGTTTCACTTAATGCTTGAATAGCTGTTGATTTCTGTGCTGAATATACACAGCAGCTCAGCCCTCTTGGGTGGAGATTGTCAAAGATTAGCCATCCTCTGAGAATAGATTTTTTTTTTCACTGGCATCATTAATAACCTACTGTAAAACCTGGATCTAGACATCCTACAACAATCAACAATAGGTAGAGACAAAGAATGCCATTTAACATAGGGAATACAGAATTCAATCACAAACTCACAGACACCAATGTTATGATGATAGGTGAAGTTGACCAAGCAACTAAATATTGATTATTCTATTATCAATACCCTTACCAATCTTCAAAAAGAGTACCCTGAGACTTCTTACTTCTACCTGAATGTTGCCCAGATACACACAACCTTATCCCTTTTGAAGCATAAAATAGAGTTTTTGCTATATAAAGTTCATTTCAACATGATTAAATTTATAAACTAGAAAATATAATAATATCTGTTCTTTAAAAATGTGACCTTTTACTTCATCATTCTGGTTATTCATTTTAATCAATGAATTAGGAAAAGTCAAGGATGACGTGCGCCTTCTGGCATTTCTAAGTTCATTACTCCTGACTGTGTAGAGGAGAAATAAAATCAAGAATCTGGAATAGTAAAGAAAAGCTTTATTGTGCAATACCAATCAATCAGAACAACAAGAAAGACTCTGACTGTTCTGCTCAAGCCAATTTCCCCCCGTTTATATGTTTCTGATATACATACAGGATCAAACAAAACAGATATATTTTGTTTATTCAATCATTTCCCCAAGTCTTTGCACCAGAGGTGTTAATTTAATGAATGTCTCTGCTCATCTTCCTTGACCATAGCAATTAGACCTATCCTCATCTCATCCTTCCTTTGGTATTACAAGATTTGTCTCAATCAAATTAATTTTACAATACTTCATCAAATGTTCCACAATGGTTTTCAGAGACATTTCAGATTTAATTAACAGAGGAACATAAACAAAATGCTGGAGGAACTCAGCAGGTCAGGCAGCATCTATCGAAAAGAGTAAACAGTTGACGTTTCGGGCCGAGACCTTTCTCGGGTCCAGTTTGTTGCTTTGGATTTCCAGCATCTGCAGATTTTCTTGTGTTTGTTAATTAACAGAGGTTCTTACAAGCCCCCTTTCTTTTTTCAGCAGAGCATACTCCAAGGTGCAGCTAAACCCAAGGACAAACAGAAATTGCTTCAATTTCCACCCTTAATCCTTGGATTTAACTATGAATTTTGCTAATTCCTAATTCTTATTTCATTCTACATTGGCCATGTACAGCTGCTTTTTCAATATATTTAATTTAGATGTATCCACAATTCATCTGGCAGGTAATTCTATATACTGATCAGCCTGTTAGAAAGGAATTCTGTTTGAACTTTTGCTTCAAATTCAAAAGCTGCACATATGAGATTAATTTCATTTTTAATAATCAAAGCCTTTGTATTCTATTTTGAACAGAAAAATAGTAAGGATATTGTGAAAAGTTTTGAAAAAAATCCCATATTTAAGGATGGCTGCTTTCTGTTGAGAAACAAGGTAATCAGTGACATAGAGGATGAACAGACTAATTTAACAAGTGTCACAGGTAACTGCCATTTTAATGCTACCAGCCCACCAAGAGCAAAAGCTGTTACATTTTATATCAGAATTGCTTTGTTCCATGGATATAAACTTTTAATTAGAAAAACCTGTTACCTGATATCTGTGCTTTTAAAAAACATGTTGATTTGCAATGTTATTTAATTGGAAAGGATAAATTCAGATACAAATTCAAAACAAAGAGGATCTACTGTGGGCACCAAAAAACAATTTCCTTTTCTCTGTGGAACTCTGGTGTTCAGCTTTCTTAGGGCTTTTGAAGCAATCTGTGAGTATTTAATTGCATATTTTTCCAGAGGGAAAATGTAACTTGCAGAGAACCGAGCTTCAAGGGACACTGCTAGTTGGAAAAGAACATGGTGTATTTAAATGAAAATTCTTAATTATAAGTGAGATGGTCAACAAGTCAGAGAAATTTTGCAAAGAGAAACAGGGTTAATGTTTTAGGCTGACGACCTTTCATCAGGGCTAGGATAAATCAGAGATTAAAATGTTTATGTTACAGTAAAAGGAACTGAAATAATTAATAGGGTGGACAGGAGAATCTCAAGAGAAATGGAGCCAGCTGAAAGATGATGGTAAAAGTGTTGCTGAATAAAAAGCAAAAGTTATGTCTAGGGAGGTATAAATTGGAGGAAATGAATGAAAATTGAAATAGCCTGAAACTGGGAGAGAAACCAAACACTGGGAATTTGAGGCACAAGGCTGGAATAGCTGCTTATCTGAAATCCTTGAACTGATTGTTTCATCTAAAAGGCTTGGTATAACCTATTTGGAAGATAAGATGCTGTACTTTGAACTTTGAACTTTCTGGTAAGAGTGTAAGAGGCCAAAGTTAGAGAGTTTGGAGTTGAATGAGTTAAAGTGGTAGATAACTGGAAGCTGAGAATCACCTTTGGGAATTGAACAAAGATACTCTGCAATCAATCTGCATTTAGTTTCCCTAATATGAAAGTGCCTACTTTGTGAACTATTCCAAAATGGATAAAGTAGAAGTAAATTTCTGCTGGGTTATATGCTTGGGGCCTAAGATGGTAAGGGAGGAGGGAAATTGTAACCATTAAATCTACAGTGGTACAGGAAGATTCCATGAAGGGAGTCAAAGTTCAGGGGGGAAGATTAAACAAGAGAATTACAGAGTCAACAGTTTCTTCAGAATGCTGAAGAAGGTGAAGATATGTTTGGTAGTGGCTCTGCATTCTTTTGAGTGTAGAGACTGAACAGGAGGGCAATTATTAAACCTACTGAAGAATTGGCTTAACTCATTAACTATTTACGGCTGCATTCTAAGGTTCTACAGCTAGACTGATTGAAGCCAGTGATGTTCTTCATGCCTCTCCACAGCTCCTGTGTGCTATTCTGCCCAATTTTGTAATCCAGCTCTCTCCTGTATTTCTCTTTAGCCACCTTGAGCTTCTTCTTTAGCTCCTCTGCACATGATTCAATTCCTTTCTGTCTCCTGATCAAAAGGCTCTCTTTTTGTGGTTTAGAAGAGCTTTTAGATCACTGGTGACCCATAGTTTGTTGTTAGGGAAGCACCGAACAGTCCTTAATGGAATTACAGTGTCCACACAGAAGTTGATGTAGCCAGTGATGTCCGTTAATGTCTTCCCCATATGGTTCACAAAACACATTCCAGTCAGTAACCTCAAAGCAGCTCTGCAAGGCCTCAAGGGCCTCTGGAGACTATCTTAGTGGTACTAGCTGTTGCTGTACTTTGGGCTTGGTTTGAAATGTGATCTTTCTGTCAATGCCATGGAATTAGTAAGGTAAAATGTACAAGACCAGCAGCAATGGACATTAGTGCATCACTGTAAATATCCTACCGTTCTCCTACCATCTGGCAGGAGGTACAGAAACTTCTCTGCCCGGACGTTCAGACTAAAAAACAGATTTTTTTCCCACAGGGCTGTCATGCAACTGAGCAAAGCTCTATTTTAGAGTTGTTTGTTTTTAATTCAATTGTAACTTAGATGTCACTCTAAATAACTCAGATGTTATTTTAAATTTAGTCATCGTGTTTTAGTAATTGAATTGCCAGTAGGCTGTTTTGCTCTGAATTGAGTGGCACTGCAATCTTGTCCTCAGCAATGACAATAAAGCTCTAACTACTGTTTACAACATACTTGTCAATAACATACAGTGTTCCTCCTTACCCCGAGCACATATTTTCCAGATTACTTAGCAGTAACAATGGTGAAATTTTGTTTTGTACTGAGCACATAAACTTTAACTTTTGAATCGTAGCACATACACACAATGACCACTTTATTGGGTACCTCCAGTAACTAATAAAGTGGCTATGGAGTATATGTTCAAGGTCTTCTGCTGTTGGAGCCCATCCACTTCAAGGTTCGATGTGTTGTGCATTCAGAGGTGCTCTTTTGCACGCCACTGTTGTAATACATGGTAATTTGAGTTAATGTGTCACCTTCCTGTCAGTTTGAACCAGTCTGGTCATTCTCCTCTGACCTCTCTCATTAACAATGCATTTTCACCCACAGAACTGCTGCTCCCTGGGTGTTTTTTTGTTTGTTTTTTGCACTATTCTCTGCAAACTCTCACAACGCTCACAAAATGTTGGAGGAACTCAACAGGTTAGACAGCATTGATTGTTTACTCTTTTCCGTAGTTGCTGCCTGACCTGCTGCGTTCCTCCAGCATTTTGTGTGTGTTGCTTGGATTTCCAGCATCTGCAGATTTTCTCTTGTCTATAAACTCTGGATACTGCTGTATGTGAAAATCCAGGAGAGTGAGATTCTCAAACCACTGCATCTGGCACCAACAATTATTCTACAGTCAAAATCACTTAGGTCACATTTCTTCCCAATTCTGATGTTTGGTCTGACCAACAAATGAACCTCTTGATCATGTCTGCGTGCTTTTGTGCTTTCAGTTGCTGCCACATAATTAGCTGATCACATATTTGCATTAACAAGCATGTGTACAGGTGTACCTAATAACGTGCGTACTATCTATATTCCTTAGATATGCCTATTTATAAGTTAATGATTATGATACTAGGATTGACATAAGACAATTTCACAATAGTGGCTAAGCCACCCCTTTGCAGTCAGTCAGTGGCCTATGTCACCTTCACAAAATTCTGCTGAACCTGCTTGGGCAAGGTATCGTTTCAGTGTGATATCGCAAAAGGACATTGAATACAGCTGTGGTGTTCACAGTTCATCAACTTCAGGCCATGAGCATATCTATTTTAGTGCATTTGATTAAAGCAAATCAACTTTCTTAAATACAACAAATCGCCATAAAGCGAGGGATGAAAGTGAAGATGATTTACTGTGGCCAATTAACTTACGAACTCTACATGCCATTTCAATATAGGAGAAAACCCACAAAATCACACTAAGGTCTCTGTACAGGCAGCACTGGGATTGAACCCAGGTTGCTATGGGCAAGTCTGAGCTATGCCACATTGCTGCTAGTTGGATTTACTGCCTAGTAGAAAAGAGTGTCCTGGGTGCAGATTGGAAGATTATTTTTACAAATTGAACTCAGTGAAAATTACATTGAAAATCTATGAGGTACATGGGATGAGCTGTGCAGGGATAGAGACCAGGTCAGATTCTAACTACCTTTTGAAAGCAATGGCCTCATTACCAAATGAGGATAATTATGTGGAAGTAGTGTTCATTAGATTTACTTACGCCAAGATTTTGATGCAAAAGCAACTAGGAGAGCAAAATATCCTGGAAATATTCAGCAGGCCAGGCAGTAACTGAAAGAAAAGCAGATTTATCATCGCAAGTCACTGAGTTTTAGCTGCATTCTCCATTTTTATTTTTGATTTCCAGCATCTGTAGTTTTTTTACTTTTCATTCAGAGATTTTTCATCTTAAATAGAAGCATCTATGATGTCCTCCCAAAGCAAGCCATCAGTCAATAGACAATAGGTGCAGGAGTAGACCATTCGGCCCTTCGAGCCAGCACCGCCATTCAAGGTGATCATGGCTGATCATCCACATTCAGTAACCTGTTCCTGCCTTCTCCCCATATCCCCTGACTCCGCTATCTTTAAGAGCTCTATCTAACTCTTTCTTGAGAATTGAGAGAATTGGCTTCCACTGCCCTCTGAGGCAGAGCGTTCCACAAATCCACAACTCTCTGGGTGAAAAAGTTTTTCATCAACTCTGTTCTAAATGGCCTACCCCTTATTCTTAAACTGTGGCCTCTGGTTCTGGAATCCCCCAACATCAGGAATGTGTTTCCTACCTCTAGCGTGTCCAATCCCTTAATAATCTTATATGTTTCAATCAGATCCCCTCTCATCCTTCTAAATCCCAGTGTATACAAACCCAGTCACTCCAATCTTTCAACATATGACAGTCCCGCCATCCCGGGAATCAACCTCGTGAGCCTACGCTGCACTCCCTCAATAGCAAGAATGTCCTTCCTCAAATTTGGAGACCAAAACTGAACGCAATACTCCAGGCGTGGTCTCACCAGGGCCCTGTACAACTACAGAAGGACCTCTTTGCTCCTATACTCAACTCCCCTTGTTATGAAGGCCAACATGCCATTAGCTTTCTTCACTGCCTGCTGTACCTGCATGCTTACTTTCAGTGATTGATGAACAAGGACACCTAGATCTTGTTGTATTTACCCTTTACCTAACGATACCATTCAGATAGTAATTTGCCTTCCTGTTCTTGCAACCAAAGTGGATAACCTAACATTTATCCACATTAAACTGCATCTGCCATGCATCTGCCCACTCACCCAACCTGTCCAAGTCACCCTGCATTCTCCTAACATCCTCCTCATATTTCACACTGCCACCCAGCTTTGTGTCATCTGCAAATTTGATAATGTTACTTTTAATCCCTTCATCTAAATCATTAATGTATATTGTAAGTAGCTGTGGTCCCAGTACCGAGCCTTGTGGTACCCCACTAGTCACTGCCTGCCATTCTGAAAAGGACCCGTTAATCCCCATTCTTTGTTTCCTGTCTGCCAACCAATTTTCTATCCATGTTAGTACCCTACCCCCAATACCATGTTCTCTAATTTTGCCCACTAATCTCCTATGTGGGACCTTATCAAAGGCTTTCTGAAAGTCCAGGTACACTACATCCACTGGCTCTCCCTTGTCCATTTTCACAGTTACATCCTCAAAAAATTCCAGAAGATTAGTCAAGCATGATTTTCCCTTAGTAAATCCATGTTGACTTGGACCGATCCTGTTACTGCTATCCAAATGTGCCGTTATTTCATCTTTTATAATTGACTCTAGCATCTTCCCCATCAGTCACTAAGCACTGTAAATTTATTCAATCAATGAGGTGCCATCAATGAACAATATCAAAGCATACAAAATGCTGGAGGAACTCAGCAGGTCAAGCAGCCTCCACGGAATGCTACCTGTCCTGCTGAGTTCCTCCAGCATCTGTGTGTGTGGCTTTGGATTTCCAGCGTCTGCAGAATTTCTTCTGTCAATGAAGAATATCACACTGGTTGAGAGATGGTCCCTGAGAATGGAAAATTCAGAGAAGCAAGAAAGAAATTATGTGGATTTCAACAAAGATGACACACCTCTCTGTTAGAGTATTACAGCACAGCAGATGGAACTGATAATGGTACACAGTAACATGATCATGAAAATTGCTTCATCCTAAGTATTGCACAACTCTAAACTGAAAATACAGATGTTCTTTACAAAACAGGAAAATTAGAATGCAAATATTTAAAAATAAATTTATATATAGAGGAGCGGAGTTAACGACAAAATATAATTTTAACCGATGAATTATGGCAGCCCAATCTTTGTTTGTTTTTTTTAGGTTAGTTTGTTTTAGTTTGGGGTTTTTTTTCCCCTTTTGTTATAATTATAATTATCTTTTTCATGGTTAATTACTAAGAGATTGGGAGGTTAGACTCCATTTATTACTTGGAATATGTGTTTCTACATGTTAACCGTTATTAATGTATTCCTGATCTCTATGTATTAGTATTAATATTGTTTATTGGAAACTTAATAAAAAGATTGAAAAAGAAAGAATGCAAATACTGTCTGGTTCCATTTGAGTGGAAGGAGCTGGTGATACTATAAGCAGTGCGTATTCTATTGACTTTGAAGGAAAAACTTGAAACTGGAGACAGTAGTAATAGTCTCAGTATATATTCATTCCCCAGGATACAGTTTGCGTGTATTGAGACTCTGTCCAGACCCAAGAGATCTTGATGAAGCTCTGGAAATAAGCCAGTATCCCATGAAAACAGTAGGGGATGTTGCCCAAGGCCTGAGTGATGGCTTTTTGCTCTCTGGAAACAATGAAGCAGTGGAAACAACATAATTAGACTATGACTGAAAACTGAACTCTCTGATGAGAAGACATAAGGAGAAGCAGCTAAACATGAATAGACAAAAGCTTAAAATGCGGAAACTCTCCTTCATAGGTCATCTGATCATCCGAGGTGCTCCGAAGCAGATCCAGCCAAAGTCACTGAGGTGAAAAATGCGAAGCCTGAGGGATGTCGCAGATCTACAGCAATTTTTTGATGTTGGTAAGCTATCACACAGATGATCAAGAAGGTAAAAGGATTGGCTAGATACTCATGATAAGATAATCAATCAAATCCTGGAAGTGATTGGGTGGAAGGGTGGATAGCTGTACAGTGTACTTGAACATCATTGAAGCTTTATAAACACAAAAGATTTTACAGATGCTGGAAATCCAGAAAAACACAAACAAAGTGCTGGAGGAACTCAGCAAGTCAGGCAGCATCTATAGAAATTAACATTTCTGGCCAAGGCCCTTCGTCAAGACTGGAAAAGGAAGGGGGAAGGAGGATGTTTCTCATTGACAACAATTGAGTGAGATACCAACAATCCCCAAAAAAGGCAAACCAAATAAAGACAGATTAGCTTGATAATTTGTTATGGAGCTAGTTTTCAATTCTCAAAAATACTGTTATATAATTGTAAGCATAAAATTTTCTGATAAAGCTGGCATCCAGTGTAATGCACAGGGTAATATTTCAGTTTGGTGGGATGGAATCAACCTGAACTGCTGTAGTATAAATAATTAAAATAAGAGAATTCATTACCTTTTGTTTAACTTAAGAGTTAAACTTCCCTTCCCCTCTTCTACTATTCCCCACTCTGGCCTCTTACCTCTTCCTACCTGCCTATCATCTCCCTCTGGGTCCCCTCCTCCTTCCCTTTCTCCTATGGCCTACTCTCTCTCCTATCAGATTCCTTCCTTTACCTCTCCTACCCATCTGTCTTCACCTCTCACATTCTAGCTATTCTCCTTACCTCTCATCATCTTTTTATTCTGGTGTCTTCCCCCTTCCTTTCCAGTCCTGAAGAAAGATCTTGGCCTGATACGAAAGATGCTACCTGACCTGCTGAGTTCCTCCAGCATTTTGTGTGTGTTACTTTGGATTATGCCGGCTGTTTTATTAAGGCAGCTAGCAGTATAGACAGAATCCATAGAGGGGAAGCTGTTTCCAAGTGTGTTGAGCGGTGTCCACAGCTCTCTGTAGATTTTTATGGTCTCAGGGAAAGCAATTGCCATACCAAATTGTGGGTGTCTAGAGAAGATGCTTTTTATGATGCAACAATAAAAACTGATCAGTGTCAAAGAAAACATGCCAACTTTCTTTAGTCTCCTGAGGAAGTAGATGTGTTGGTGTGCTGTTTTAGCCATGTTGTCTACATGGTTGAACCATGAAGAACTGTTGGTAATGTTCACTCCCAGGAACTTGGACAGGAGGAGGAGTATAGGAAACTGATACAGGACTTTGTGATATGGTGCAACTCAAACTACCCGCGTCTCAATATCACCAAGACCAAGGAGATGGTGGTGGACTTTAGGAGATCTAGGCCTCATATGGAGCCAGTGATCATTAATGGAGAATGTGTGGAGCAGGTTAAGACCTACAAGTATCTGGGAGTACAGTTAGACGAGAAGCTAGACTGGACTGCCAACACAGATGCCTTGTGCAGGAAGGCACAGAGTCGACTGTACTTCCTAAGAAGGTTGGCGTCATTCAATGTCTGTAGTGAGATGCTGAAGATGTTCTATAGGTCAGTTGTGGAGAGCGCCCTCTTCTTTGTGGTGGCGTGTTGGGGAGGAAGCATTAAGAAGAGGGACGCCTCACGTCTTAATAAGCTGGTAAGGAAGGCGGGCTCTGTCGTGGGCAAAGTACTGGAGAGTTTAACATCGGTAGCTGAGCGAAGGGCGCTGAGTAGGCTACGGTCAATTATGGATAACTCTGAACATCCTCTACATAGCACCATCCAGAGACAGAGAAACAGTTTCAGCGACAGGTTACTATCGATGCAATGCTCCTCAGACAGGATGAAGAGGTCAATACTCCCCAATGCCATTAGGCTTTACAATTCAACCGCCAGGACTTAAGAACTTTTTAAAAGCTATTATTAATGCTTTTTGAGATAGTGATTTAGATGCATATCATATTTTTTACTGAGTTAAGTATTGTATGTAATTAGTTTTGCTACAACAAGTGTATGGGACATTGGAAAAAAGTTGAATTTCCCCATGGGGATGAATAAAGTATCTATCTATCTATCTTGAAACTCTCAACTCTCATCTCCACAGCACCATTGATGTACCACTCCCTTCTATGACGACCTTATTTGTTGTTGGGAAGGTTGTTGTCATGACACCATAAACACTAAACTCTCAATATCTTTCCTGTACTCCAACTCATCATGATCTGTCACCTTCTACTGTGGTGTTATCTACATAGTTATAGATGGAGCTAGAGCAGAATTCGGCCATGCAATCAGGATTGTACAGTGCAGGGGAGGTGAACCTATGGCACGTGTGCCCAAGATGGCACACAGAAAAATTTTGTTGGCATGCAGTATGCAGTGCCGTTCCTTGATTCCTTAAACCCCCACCCATAAGAAAAAAATGAAACAATGGATGACTTTTTAAAAACTGAGAGCAGTGAGATATTTTCAAAGGAAATGTCTCATGCTGGATTGACGCCAGCTAAATAGTTTCAAGGACGTATGACATTGGATGATAAGTTTTGAAATCCTTGCTGTTCTCAAAATATTTAGATAGTAAAATGTTTACAATAACAATACCATTTAGAAATGATGTTATTTTTAAATTGTATTTTCAAAGATAAATATTAATAATTGTTAAACTGGTTTTTAAGGTGCTTCATTTATTTCAGTTTGTCTCTGTTATACTTTATTAGTTATAAAATAATGAATAAAATTAAGCAAGAGGACTCGTGCTTTTTCCATAAAAAATGTCCATAATTATTGTAACTAATTTATTTGTCAATGATAATTACTGCTCAAAATTACTATTGCATGCAAAGATAACATGGGCCAGAAGCTGACCCAAATCATCAAGCAACTCTACATCAAAGCTAGCAGTGCGGTACTTGTTCAAGGCACAGTTAGAGAGTGGTTCCACACATCAGTTGGAGTCCGACAAGGTTGCCCCTTTTCACCCACACTGTTCAATATTTTCCTGGAGCAAATAATGACAGATGCCCTGGAAGACCTTATTGGCACAGTCAACATCAGGGGTGAGATCATAACCAATCTCAAGTTCACCGATGACATTGATAGGCTGGCAGGAAGTGAGGATAAATTGACCTACCTTGTGAACCATCTGGATGATACATCTACCAGATATGGCATGGAGATCAGCACAGAGAAACAAAGCTGATGAGAAAGGGTGAGGAGCCAGTCACAATAAAAATCACAGTCCACGACGAGAACTAGAGACTGTCAAAGGGTTCGATTATCTTGGTACCATCATCAACCAAGAAGGATCAAATCCTGAACTCCTTACAAGGACAGCCCAACAACAGCAATGCTGGATAAACAAAAACCAATCTGGAGAGATAATTACAGCACTGTCGGATCTAAGTTGAAACTCCTGCATGTACTTGTGTTCTTCCTTTTCTTGTATGCATGCAGATCATGGATTTTGCCAAATGAACTGCCAAAGAAGATCCAGGTAGTAGAAATGAGATGCTTCAGAAGGCTCCTCGGCATCTCTTATGCGGACCTTGTCTCAAACAATGAAGTATGGAGAACAATCACCCAATGCTTGAGACATTACGAAGATCTACTGCCCACATTAAAGAAGAGCCAACTGAGATGGTATGACCATATAACAAGATCAAGTGTACACTCAAAGACCATTCTTTAGGGAATGGTGCAAGGGAAAAGAAAAAGGGGAAGACAGAGGAAGAAATGGATAGAAAACATTGTACAGTGGACTAGGAAAAGCTTTGCTGCAACCCAACAATCATGAGAGTTGGAGGCAACTGGTGCGGTGCTCATCTGTATAGCACCCCTATGATCCAGGCATGTTGTGGTATCTGTAATCGTAATTGTAATTGCCAACTTGAGCAAACACTCTCAAAAAGGTTCACCACTCTGATATAATGTATAGAGAAGGGGGTTGAGGATACAACGTTGTGGGGCACCAGTGTCGAGGATAATCATGGTGGAGGCATTGCTGCCTATCCTTATTGATAATGGTCTGTCAGTCAGGAAGTCAAGGATCTTGATGCAAATGGAGGTTTTGAGTTCATGGTCTAAGAATTTGTGAGCGAGTTTGATTGGAATTACAGTATTGAAGGTAGAGCTGTAGTAAATATACAATACTCTAACGTTTGTTACTTTACTGTTCAGATGCTCCAGAGATTGGTGTAGAGCCAGAGCGATGGCATCTCTGGTGGACCTCAGAATTAGAATCAGGCATGTACCATGAAACATGTTGTTTTATTGCAGGAATACAGTGCAGTAAATAAAATTTGCAAAATAAATAGGGGTAGATAGTGCAAATGATGAATAACATGGTAGTGTTCATGGACTGTTCAGAAAGCTGATGGCAGAGGATAAGAAGCCGTTTTTAAAACATGCAGTGTGGGTCTTTGGACTGCTGTATCTGCTTCTCGAAGGTAATAGTAAATAATCAAAACTAAGGAGCTGGTTGTGGACTAGCTTTTCAGGAATGGAGATAGGCTAGCCCCTATTGACATCAATGGATCTGGGGTTGAGAATGTTAACAGCTTTGAGTTCCTCAACATAAACATCACCAAGGATCTAACGTGGTCTGTACATACCGGCTGAGTGGTGAAAAAGGCACAGCGGTGCCTCTTTCACCTCAGACAGTTGAAGAAGTTTGGTATGGGCCCCCAAATCCTTACTAGAGGGGCACAATTGAGAGCATCCTGACTGGCTGCATCACTCCTGGTATGGGAACTGTACTTTCCTCAATCGCAGGACTTTGCAGAGAATGGTGCAGACAGCACAGTGCATTTGTAGATGTGAACTTCCCACTATTCAGGACATTTACAAAGACAGGTGTGCAAAAAGGGCCCGAAGGATCATTGGGGACCCGAGTCACCCCAACCACAAACTGTTCCAGCTGCTACCATCCAGGAAACGGTATCACAGCATGCATGTGTAGCACCCACAGCATAGTCTGAAGTATCAGTAGTAATGGCTATGGGTGTGTTGGGGAGTGGGTACACCAGTAGGGTCACATTGGAAAGAGCTTGTTTGGTATCATCAAATGCCCTGGTCAAGTCAGCCTTTAAGCACACAATACAGGGGGAGCATAAGTTCAGCAGCTTGCAGAATGAAGCTGTGATAGAAATTTACCATACTTAAAAACTCCTGTAGTTTTTTTGTAGTGCAGGGCAGTGGGAAATCCATAATAGCAGCTACTTTTGATGGGAGGGGTTTTGCACCTTCTGTGGAGATGCAATGGCCAAGAAAGTCAATGGTTGCCAACCCAAACAGGCATTTAGCTGTGTTAATAATCAACCCATATTGGCTTAAGTGCTCGAAAAGTGTGTGGAGATGTGAGTGCACTGGTGACAAGTATGTCATCCAGGTAAACAAAAAGAAAATCTAAGTCTTTTTCTAGAGAGTCCATCAGCCATTGGAAAGTCTGTGCTGCATTTTCAGACCAAATGGCATGTGCAGAACTCAAGGAGGCCATATGGGGTTATCATAACTGTTTTGGGAATGTCCTTCAAGCACAAAGGCATCTGATGGTAGCCCCTAACTAGATTGACTTTGGAAAAATTAACTTTCTGACTCAACGTGCAGCAAAGTCTTGGCTGTGTGGGATGGGGTAATGATTGGGGTGGTGGTCTCATTAAGGTGTCAGTAATCACCACATGGACGGCAACCACCATCAGACTGAGGGACAGTATGGAAGGGCAAGGCCCAGGACTATTCGACCAGTGTACAATGCTAAGTCTTTCCATGTTGGCAAACTCAGCCTTTGCAGTTGCTAGCTTTTCAGGGTCCTTTCTACACTGTGGAAACGTGGTGCTCAACCCCATGTTTTGTGACTGTAGTGGAGAATGTGGGCTTGGTGAGATTTTGGGAATTCACCCAGCAGTCAAGTGAACACAGATGTGTTGGTACATGTGCTTGACAGAGTCATTGTGGGGAACTTACTGGGGGATCAGGGTAACAATCCAAAGTCCGTGACATCCACAAGCCAGCACTTTTTAAGATTGAATAGTAGTCCTTGGGCACACAAGAAATCTGCAACAAGCAGAGGTCTAGCCACTTTAGCCAGGATGAAATCCCATGTGCAACATTGCCCACTGAAGCAGAGTGTCACTCATCAATTCCTTTAAGTCTGGACCCTGCTGCCATTGGTGGATTCCAGCGAGCTTTTGTCGCTCTTTGCCTTCTCATCAATAGGCGATGCTGTCTGCTTCCATGTCACGCAGGAAGCGTCACCCTGAAAAGGTGTCCATAATGTCCCTGGTAGCTGGAACCCATGGCGTTCGCAGACCTCTGAGGTCCTGATGCACTGGCACTGTTGAAGCTGCAAAGTGGTCAGCACTTCCTAGAGTTTGTACCAAAGTGAGCATGGTAAAAGCACAGGCCAGGTGTCATCTCTTTCGCAGGAGCAGGCATCGTTATATGGGAAGCCTTGCTGACCTGGCTTATTGAGGTAGAGAAAGGAGCAGGAATGATGCATTGCTGTCTGGCTGAGTGTAGACTATCAGCCATTTTAGCAAGCTCTCTATAGTCCTTCACGGGTGCGTTAATGAGAGCTATGCAAACTCGATGAGGTGTTTGCTGCGTGAAGAGTTCTTTCAAAATAAAGCAAGGATGGTGATTTCCCAGGAAAAACAGCATGTGGTCCATTAGCTCTGAAGACCTAGCATCACTGAGGCTGAGCAAGGAGAGCAACTGTTTGGCGCGCTCAGACTCTGATTGTCCAAAGTTCTGTAAAAGGTGAGTTTTCAGCAATCAGTATTTATCATACTCAGGTGGCTGTTCTAGTAGACTCACTACTCTTACAGCCATGGAGTTTCCAAGTGACGCTACCACGTAATAAAATTAGGCATGGTCCATGGTGATTTCTCGTAGCCCAAATTGGAGCTCAGCTTGTACAATCCGAGAGACAGTATTATGTTCCCAAAACTCCGGCAGTTTCAAAGTGACTGTGTTGACCGATAGGTTCAATAACTTTGGCCTCGTTCTAGAGCATTGGGGTCACCAATGTAGGTTTTCACAAATAAAACGATGTGAGGCATTTTATGTTTAAGAAAAAACTGTGACAGCTCATTTATTGAACTCCAAAAAACTGAACACAAAGCATGGTCAGAGTACTTTACGTTATTACGTCTTCACATTAGACCAGCCTCTTAAAGTGAATCCCAACTCAATGTCAGTGATTGTGAATTACATTACTCTACACAATCACCAGCCTCTGTGAGATCATGTAGATCACAGTTTAGTGGGAATGAGAAAGGGGGAACAGGAAGAAAATTGAATTAAATGTGAATATTAATTACAAAATGAAATCACACAGTCTGTGTTATTAATCACAGAAATCTGTGCTATCTGTGTCTGGTCAAAGAACACTGAGGCTATCTACAAGAAGGGCCAGAACCGTCTGTACTTCCTGAGGAGACTGAGGTCCTTTAACATCTGCTGGACGATGCTGAGGATGTTCTACGAGGCTGTGGTGGCCAGTGCTATCATGTTTGCTGTTGTGTGCTGGGGCAGCAGGCTAAGGGTAGCAGACACCAACAGAATCAACAAACTCATTCGTAAGGCCAGTGATGTTGTTGGGGTGGAACTGGACTCTCCAACGGTGGTGTCTGAAAAGAGGATGCTGTCCAAGTTGCATGCCATCTTGGACAATGTCTCCCATCCACTCCATAATGTACTGGTTAGGCACAGGAGTACATTCAGCCAGAGACTCATTCCACCGAGATGCAACACTGAGCGTCATAGGAAGGCATTCCTGCCTGTGGCCATCAAACTTTACAACTCCTCCCTTGGAGTGTCAGACACCCTGAGCCAATAGGCTGGTCCTGGACTAATTTCCACTTGGCATAATTTACTTATTTTTATTTAATTATTTATGGTTTCATATTGCTATATTTCTACACTATTCTTGGTTGGTGCAATTGTAATGAAACCCAATTTCCCTAGGGATCAATAAAGTATGTCTTTCTGTCTGTCTGTCTGCCTGTAAATAATGTTCTTTATAATTACCATGAGTAGATGAATGGGCTGATTCATATGGAGGTAAGTGGTATTTCATAAGTTAAGCCTTAAGTTTGATCTATTTCACATGATGACTCAGTGAGCTTTTCATGCACTTAATATCTATCAGCTCGTTAACAACAGTTATCAAATACCTATCAATTTTAAATTCTATTCAAAACTAATTCTGTTGGACTAATGTAAATAATATTACAAATGACTATGATATCTATATGATATCTCTTATTCTAGCCATTAATCAGAATATTCCTCTCAATACAAATATATTTTGTTAATGTATTTTGCAGAACCAATTGCATTTTGTCAGAATGGCTAAGATAATGCAAGATTCAAGATTCAAAATCGGTTTATGTCATTTCCTGTAAACAAGTGAAAGGAGAATGAAATAATTGTTACTCCGGATATGATGCAGCACAAGAAAAATGCAATTGATAAAGAGCACAAGAATAATACTGAAAAACACACAATAAATGTAAATACATAGGATAGCTTATATCCATAGATTGATTGTATGGCTATAAAGTGACACTATGCAGTATATAAGATGACTGAAGGGAAATAATAAAGTAGTGGTGGAGTTAGTGGGTGGAGGTGTAAATGCAAAATGCATTTTTGCAGGAATGAAAGAGTTACTGTATGAGGAATGTCTGGCGGCTCTTGGGATGTATTCCCTGGAGTTCAGGAGAATGTGTGGGGAGGGGGATCTCATAGAAACATTCTGAATGTTAAAAGGCCTGAACAGATTAGATATGGCAAAGTTATTTCGCATGGGAGGGGATTCTAGGACAAGAGAGCACAAATTCAGGATCGAAGGATGTCCTTTTAGAACTGAGATGCAGAGGAATTACTTTAGTCAGAGGGTGGTAAATCTGTGGAATTTATTGTCATGAGCAGCTGTGGAGGCCAAGTCACTGGGTGTATTTAATACAGAGATAGGTTCTTGATTAACCAGGGCATCAAAGGGTGTGGGGTGAAAGCAGGGGAGTGGAGATGACTGGAAGAATTGGATCAGCCCATGATTGAATGGCGGAGCAGACTCAATGGGTCGAATGGCCTACTTCTCCTATATCTCATGGTTTAATGGTCTTATATTATGTAATAATATTTGACTTTAGTTGCTCTTGCTAATTTTCCCTCACTCTACACATATACAAATAGATCCATATTCTTCTTCTGTTGCAATCCTTGTATTAACTTCAGCTTTATATTACTTGAATGAGCTCTTGAAACTGTGTTGAAAGGCTAACATTTTGAATTGCACACCGGTGACTGAAGTACAAAACTCCTGATTGAAACTCCAGTGCAGTATTGAGAGAATGCTCATCTATCAGAAATTCTGTTTTCCCAGGATGGAAATGTTAACTTAAGGCTCTGTCTGTTTTACAACAGAGATTGTATTTCAAAGAATACTTCCATGACTGTAAAATACTTTGGTGATATTCTAAGGAAATGAAGGATGATACATGTGTGATGCACCATCAATAACTCACGCTGAGACTTAGGAAGCGAGATATCGGCTTTTATTGACTGGAAGAATAAACAACACTACATCCTGGGGAAAATGAGGGAGAGCAGCAGCCCACAGTCGCCTTTATACTGGGGTCTGTGGGAGGAGCCACAGGAGCAGTCAGCAGGGTCTGTGGGAGGAGCCACAGGAGCAGTCAGACAGGTATATCTAGTTCACCACAATGTGTAATGTTCTTTCCTGAAAACACTGGCACCTGTTGGGATCCTCTAACATAGAGGCTGGCAGCCATTTTGTGTCTTCCAAAATGTGAGCCTTTGTCACAACCATTGGATTCGGCAGTGCAGTAGATATGGCAATTGCACTTGTGAATATGCATGTGTCAGCTAATCAATATTTCATTGTGATAGTATTTAACTCCATACTTGTCATAGTAGTGCTTGTCAAGACTTGGATACAGCACAGCAATGCTTTGCTGCCTGTTTGCATTCGGCCTTGCCTGAGAAAGTAGACTGTCAAGACAACTGACCCTGAAGACTAGCAGTATTCGTTTAATATTTAGTTGTTCTTTTCGGCTGCAGTGTAGACCTTGTTTTCCATTTGAGAGTTTTAGTTAATGGCCCAGTTTGGCCTAGTGTATTGTTTTCTTTTCCCTTTCACACTGTTTGCATTAAAGTCTGTGATCTATCGACCCGCTTCAGTCTCTGTCACTCCGCACTTGGGCCATATACGAACCTTAGAAACATTTGAGCATACAGTAATCTTATTCTCAGCTACCAACCATACTTAAAGACATATGATATGTCTGTGGTCAGTACTCATGATATGAATCAACCAAGGGGAAGTTTTTTGAATGCATATGTTTTTTGGGCCAATTTAGCTAAGATTAGTTAACCCAGCACAGAATCTCGAAGAATTTCAACAATGTCCCTCTGTTAACTTCACATCTACATCTTCTGTGGTACATACAGTACGGTAATAAGGCCTTGGTTCATTCTCTCAATTATTCTAATAGATATAAAATACCAATAGTATTCCTGTCTTTGCCTCAGTTTAAGTGCTTAAAGTAGAGAAAACTAGAATAATTCCATTTGCCTATGTTAGTCCTATAATCCTCAATGCTTTTCCTATGCAAGTACCTGTCTAAATTACTTTTTGGTGTTATTATTACATTTGCATTCACTATTTTCTACGGTAGCTTGGCTCACTGTGTGAAAATCTTACCCTTCAGAAGGTGTCTTCTACTTCTAGACTCCCCTGTCCTGGGAAAAAGAATTCTGACTACTCATAATCACGTACACCTCTGCAAAGGTCACCCATGATCTCTTGCATTGCAGTGGGAATAAACCTAATCTGCCCAATATCTTGTTATGATTACAGCCAACTTCCTGGTGTATCTCTCCATCCTTGTTCAAACCATGTGGTAATGTGGTCAGTCCTGTAGGTGCTAGGGTTTTGATCATATAATGATGAAGGAATATCACTTTTGTAAAGGAATGATAACAACAACTTTATACAGATTTATAACAACAAATTTATATCAGAAAATTTTTGCAGGGCCAGACTGCCTAATCTATATGTACATCAGCAAGGAATCATTCTATTAATCAGAGATTTTGGAACCAGTTCAACAGTGATATATGGAACAAATTGAGTTGTGGAGTTGTGGTGGGTATTACTTACTTCAAATGGGCCTCATCATGGAACAGAAGGTCCACATTTGGTCCACCTTTTTAATGGGGACACATTATAATTGAAACATGGCAACTATTGCAAAAGGCTGAACAGTCTGAGTAAAGCCAAACCAGTAAAAGAATTTAAAATTATGAACAATTTAATAGGTTAATATGTAAAAATCACAACCTTAGAGCATAATCAATTCTGTAAGTACTTAAGGCAAACTTCTCCTGAGAATAATTAAAATGAGGAACATGCATTGACATGGAATACTTGGGAATTGATACCTCTAAGAGATGCTTGATAATTATATGATCAAAAGCCTGCACTGGTCAGGGTTGACCATGGACATTGCATCCTAGCTGTCTAGATACACAAGCCTGGACAGTACAATATGGAGAGCAAGCTGTTACCCATATATAGCAAGGTCTCCCTTTCCACGCATCTGATGAAGGCAAAAGGATGGCAGAGTCTGATACAGTTTTGCACCAGCAGCATTGCAGGAGTTGTCAGTCATCGTTGAACTCAATGTAGGACTGCCTTAGGGACTCCAGCTCCGGGTTTTTCCCATGGGGTTTACTCCCAAAGCCTTCTCCATGAGTAGGTATGGCCACAAAGCAGCAGAGGTTTGAGATTAGAGTTTCCCTTCTCCTAGATGAGCTGCCAACTGCGGCTGACGAGCACCATCTACCCGTAGTGACTGGTTTTAAGGCGCAGTAACCCGCTTTTGTACCTTCCTGTCAGTAGAAACGGTTCCCCTGGGCCTGGTAGCTAAGCCACTTGTGAAGGCCTGGAGCTGGACTTGTGTCAGGCTATTTGAGTCTTTGGGAGCATTTAATAGGTTGTAGGAATTTACCCCTTTTTTTATCACCCCTGGTGATAGCAACCTTAATTATATGAGGAGAAACAAAATTCTAAGTTATTGTCCTGAAGAAGGGTCTTGGTCTGAAACATTGACTCTTATCATTTCCATAGATACTGCCTGACCTGCTGAGTTCCTCCAGCATTTTGTGTGTGTTGCTTCTGTGTTATTTTGATAGGATTAGGTGAGTCGGATGCAAGAAGACACCTATAGAAACACCAGGATTGATTCACTAGCCCAAATAGGTTGTTTCTGTGCTATAATTTCTAGATATGTATGAAAATTAAAAATGACATTTTCAATTCATTCTTTAATCTGCTCCTATTTTCTATTTTTTTTCTAAAGGTTTTCTATTTTGACATGTCCAGTTATAATTTAAATAGTGTTTGGCTCTAATAAACTGTAAATCTTATATTCTATTAATCAGCTTCTTTGTAAACTTTTGATGATTATATCATGATAATTATAACTTCCTTTTGAGGTCCTTCAGCATTCGGCTAGTTATCTAATCCAGTGATTAGTTAAACTGCAACAACCAGAAATATGTCCTTGTGCCTTCTAGAATTATTTGATAAGAGACAGGGTAACCACAAGAATACTAAATGTGGCTGAGGGGACAGTTAAATTAACCAAGATAACTTCTTCATTGAGGTAAGTTAATCTTCCTGTTGGTTTTAATTTCATTAAAAATAGCAATACCAGCTAATTTGCCTTGTTTGGATTAATTCTTGAAACCAAATTATTTGTATGAATTCAAGATTTACAGTCACTTCACTTGACTTTATTTGCCTGTTACTGAACTGTTTCTAAAAAGCTATGGATTCACTTTCAAGGACTTTTCATCTCATGTTCTTGATATTTATTGCTTGCCTATTTATCTATCTATCTATCTTTTTATTATTTCTCTTTTTTATGCACGTTTGCTGTCTTTTGCACATTGGCTGTTTGTTCACCCTGTTGGATGCGGTCTTTCATTGATTCTATCAAGGATCTTGGATTTACTGAGTATGCCCGTAAGAAATTGAATCTCAGAATTATATATGATGACATATATTCTTTGATCGTAAATTTACTTTAGATAGGTACATAGAGAGGAAGTGCTCAGGGGGTTCTAGGCTGAAGCAGGTAACTGGGATTAGCAGGGAGGATGCTGCAGTTGGTATGGACTAGTTGGTTCAAAGGGCTTGTTTCCATGCTCTAAAACCCTTTGACTAATGGTCTGGCCTCCACCACTCTCAGTAGCAGAGAATACCAGAGATTCTCTACCTTCTGCAAGATGTTTCTACTTCCCTTAGTTTTAGTTGACAGGTTCTCATTTTGCAACTATAGATCATAAGATATAGGAGCAGAATTAGGCCATTTGGCCCATCGAGTCTGCTCTGCCATTTCATCATGGCTGATTCATTTTCCCCCTCATCTCAAATCTCCTTTCTCCCCATATCCACTCATGCCTTGACTGATCAAGAATCTATCAGCCTCTGCCTTAAATATACCCACTGACTTGGCCTCCACAACATATTCCACAGATCCACCACACTCTGGCTAAAGAAATTCCTCCTGAACTCCGTTCTAAGTGGAGGGCCCTTTATTCTGAAGCTGGGTTCTCTGGTCTCCCCCACCAGAGGAAACATCCTCTCCACATCCACTCGATTGAGGCCTTTCAATATTCGATAGTTTTCAATGATATCCATTTCCCCCCCTACATTATTCTGAATTATTTATGACTCTCCCATGACTGGAAGCAGTTTAACATCTATCTTGTCAAGCCTCCTTAGGATCTTATTTGTTTGAATCATTCTTCTAGACTACTGGATTATGTGGCTTATCTTAATAATACAACTCTCTTATCTCAGGAATTACACCAGGGAATCTCCTTTGGACAGCTTCCATTGCTACTATATCCTATTTTACATGAAGGGAACAAACAAAACTGTGAAATGCATAACTATAACAAAAGTTCCCTATTCTGAAATTCCAATCCCTCTGCAGTAAAAGCCAACATGCCATTTGCCTTCTTAGCTACTTGCTGGACTTTTTGTGATTCATACACAACACCTAAATCCCCTGAACTTCACTCATTTGCAGCCTGTCTCTGCATAGATAATAATCCATCTTCTGATTCCTCTTATTGAAGTAACTTCCCAGCTCTTTACTTCACCACTCCCTCCTCTGTTTCACCTATCACCTTGTGTTTCTTCCTCTCTTCCCCCACCTTCTAACTCTCACTCCTCATCTTTTTTTCTCCAATCCTGATGAAGGATCTCGGTCTGAAATGTTGACTGCGCTCTTCCACAGATGCTGCCCGGCCTGCTGACTTCCTCCAGCACTTTCTGTATGTTGATCTTAGTAAGAGGTCATTTTCTTCAGTAAGATGAATCGGAAGGTGGATTATACTTTTCCATATCGAACTCCATTTGCCAAGTTTTCAACCAGCCACTCACTCTATCTATATCCTGTCTAGGAATACAAAATGATAATGTCCTCATTATAACACACACTTCCACTAACTTTTGTATCAACAGCAAACTTGGAAACATTACATTTTGTTCCCTCTTCAGGGTCATTAATGTAAATTGTAAACAACTGAGGGCTAAGAACAGATCTCTGGGATATTCTGCTAATTAGGTCCCTCCATTTTAAAAAAAGATGCAGTTATTCCATGTTTTCTATGTTTTTATTCAATGCCAACACACTTCCTCATTAACTCTTCCTGTTGTAAATTTTAATAATATAGTCGCCCTTAAAATCACCCTATCAGATTCCCTTTCGTGAAATTATACTGACTAATTCTGATTATATTAAGCATTCCTAAATGCTTAGTTAATTCCTTTTTGATTATCAATTCTAGCATCTTGTCAACAACAGATGTTACACTAACTGGCCTATAGCTCCCTGCTTTCTGTATTTTTTTCTGAACAAGGGAGTCGCAGTGGCTGTTTTACAATCTTCTGTTGTCATTCCTGAATTTAGAGAGTTGTGAAAATTTTCTAAAAATGGGTCCACTATCTCTGCAGCCATGTTGTTTAAAACCACGTGGTGCAAGTCATTGGGTCGCTTTGATTTGTCCACTTTTTGCCTCATGAACTTTTGCCCCTTGTGATTGGAATTTTTACGATTTCCTCCACGTCATTTACTTTTAACGCTTTATCAGAGATAGTGAAACCCCATTACTAAATATGGATTTCAACACGATTTAGAGCAGTTAAACAGGGTTAGAAAGTTATGAATAATGTTTAAGTAGATCATATTACTGAAAGTACTGTTAACTAAATAAAAGTGAGAATCACTTTAAAACAATTTGTCCTCTACCTTAAATGATTTTTCTTATTTCTGTAGAGCCATGAATTGTATTGCCTGATTAATTTTCTGATAAAGCTTTTAAAATTGGCCCACTGCCAGTTGTTTTGTGTTAGAAAGGGTCTGAGCCATTTGCTGGACAATTTCTGGAGAACATTTCAGGTCAGAAGAACAAAGAATTTTTTGACTATTATTTCCAAAGTGACATACAAATTGGTTGGGAAGTTCAAAAAAAAATCTCCAGTGTATTCATCTTATCTTTGATCTTATCCATTAAGGACAATCAGAATGACTGTCAAAAGACTCCCAAAACACAAAATTACAATAATAAAAAACACACAATGTTCCAGCACAGAGTGAGAGAAAGAATCAGGCCATTTACCCCAAAGGTGTGCTGTTATTTTTCTCCATATGAACCACTCAGAATAACTCATTCTTCACTATAATTCCCTTTGAAGTTGCTTTAGGAAGTAAATTGCGTTTACTTTTGCAGCTAAGAAGGCAAATTTTGACCACCGTCTTTGTAAGGAATTTGCCCCCAAAATTCCTCAGCATATATGTCAGAGGTATCTTGGAAATGCAAAAATAAAATGAATACACTGATTTCAGCCGTGATAATAAGTAGCAGTTTTCATGGGTTGGAGACTGCACTTGAAAAAAACAAATATATGTAAATCATGGAGCTGGGTGAGATGATGGATTCATAGACTGATAGAACACAGAACAGTACAGCACAAATACATATATGCAGGGTGGGTCTTGAAGGGATAGGGGCTGATCTGAGCAAATTGGGATTAACTGGGTGTGCACTTGGCTGGCATTGACTTGATGGGCAGAAGTGCCTGTATCCAAGCTGCATCGACTCTACATGCGACAATAATAATCCATCACCAATACCAATATGCCACCTCCTTAGTATTGAAATGTCCTAGGACAGCAGTGGCAAACCTCTTTGAGAGCATGTCCCCATATTGGTGGTAATCTTTTAAAAATACTCTCATGTGCCATGCTAGTTTTGAGCAGAGTTTATCATTGATTAATAAATTATTTATAATAATTATGGACTTTTGCTTACTTGCATGTATTCATTGTTCTACTATTAATAAAAGTATTACAGAGACAAGCTGAAATGAATGAAGCATTTTAGAAAACCTGTTTAAAAATATTAATGTTAATCTTTTTAAAAGATAATTCAAAAATAACTTAATTTCTAATAGTATTATTATTATTGTAACTGTTGACTATCTAAATACTGATGCATACACTAGCTATGTGTGGATTTGAAAATGTATCATCTCCCAACTGTTCGGTTAATACCAAGGTGCCACGAGATGTTTCCTATGAAGACATCTCACTGCTCTTATTTGTAAAAATCATCTGCTACTTCATTTGGCAGTAAAGATGATCATTATGTATCTTTTTATTATGGGTTGCAGCACTGCATGCTGTGTGTCAGCAATTTTTTTGCGTGAGCTATCTTGGGCACGTGTGCCATTAGACTGCCACCCCTGTCCTAGAATCTCAACTTCGCTCTCCCTATTCTTTCCATTTCCATGTGCTACTCCTTGGTGAATACTTAATTAACCACCTCACTCATTACTCTGGCTCCACGTATATTCTTGATTGTCCTTGAGAGGGCTATTTCCCTTGCTACCCTCATACTCCTAAATTATTTATAAAATGTCTTGGGATTCTCCATAATCCTACTTGCCAAGGACATCTCATGATCCCTTTTAACGTTTCTAATTCCTTACTTGTTACCTGATTCCTTTATTTTGCTCAGGAGCCTTGTCTAGCTTCAGCTCTTAAGCCTTCATCATTTTGACTAAATTTACAATAATTTTGTCATTCAAGGTTCCCAAATTTTGCCATCTTTATCTTTCATTCTCTCAGGAACATGTTGGTCATACAGAATGGAAACAGAAAGCCATATATACAGAATCATACAACATAAAACAGACCCCATTTCAAAGCTGTAGCAATCCCCAGTATATGGAGAAGTGCTATACACTTCCACATATATAATGTGCACATACACTGTTAAAGGCAGATGCAGACATTTCAGCTGCATAGGAGGATACTAGAAACTTTGTGGTATTGAATTCTGTAAACTGACACAACTCAGAGTTGCACAGAGATATGCAACAACGTTTTTCTGTGAATTTTGTCATTGAAGATTGCACTTTTTATTGAACTTCCAGAAATTGTGTACTGGTTACTCACGACATTGTTTTGACATCACTAGAACACATTAACACAATTGCTAGACATCTGTATCATAACTGGAGTCACATCTTACGACCATCTGTGCTGCAGAGGAACACCACGATGAAGCACACAAAACAAGGCTGAGAGTTTTGCAAGCCTTTGGGATAGTTAAATCAAATTCAAGGTTGTATTTTGTCTGCACTTGTTGGTGCAAATACCATGCCTTATCTGCACTCACCGGTACTGGCAGGGTTCTTGTCTGCATTCTGGAGCGATAGTGCTATGTATTGAAAACCTCGGGGGTATTTGTATTTAGTTTGCTTGAAATCTGACATAATTGTGCTGTGTGTTCTCTGATCTCAGTAGTGCTTGTGCTGAATGTCATATGAACTCATGTTGTGTTAGCACAGTGCTGTATCTGAACTCAGCAGTGTAGCAGAGCATGTTTTTAATCTTGAGAGTTTAAGCACTATGTAAGTAAGTCCAGACATGTATGTGGCTTTTGATAGCTCCTCAGGTGATGTCTTGGTGTATTTAATTAAGTAATATGGTTTAATTATTATTATAGTTTTTTAAGCCTTTAAACTTGTTGTTTTTAAGAAAAAAAGTCACGTTATCTTTCCTATTCACACTGTTCCATACTATTCAATGTTCCATAAAACGTTATAAATTGTATATTTTAATTGATGATAAAGCTCTAGTTTTGATACACCTAAGGGCTTACGAGAAATTGTATAATGGTTGTTTGTAGCACAGAATTGTTTCATAAGGAAACAAAAACATTGTCCACACAGATCAACAGCTAACCTGACAAACGTGTATGAGCACAAAGGCATGAAGGGACAGTAATTAAATAAATATATAATATTACAATAATAAGGATAAGATTGAATTCTTCATTAAAATCACGAAGGCTATTTGTAGTAAATACTTTATTTATTTTCATGTATTACATTGATCACATGATCACATTGAATGGCGGTGTTGGCTCAAAGGGCTGAATGGCCTACTCCTGCATCTATTGTCTATTTTATTTATAGAGATACAGTGTAGTATACACCCTTCCAGCCCAGCAATCCCTGATCTAACCCCAGCCTAATCACGGGACAATTTACAATGACAAATTAACCTACCAACCAGTTCATCTTTGGAATGTGGGAGGAAACCAGAGAACCCGGAGGAAACCTACGTGGTCACAGGGAGAACATACAAACTCCTTACAGACAGCAGAGAGAAATTAATCCAGATCACTGATACTGCAAAGGTGTTATGCTAAGCATCATGCTACCGTGATGTAAATGCCTTTGTAAGACCATGCAACTTTAATATATAGGAGCAGAATTTGGATATTCAGTCAACCAAAGCCTCTGCAATATGCAATCATGGATGATTTTTTTTTCTCATCTCCATTCTCTCACCTTCTCCACATAGCCCTGGACCCAGTTACCAGTCAAGAGAGAACCTATCAATCACCCAGCCTCCAAAGCCCTCCATAGCAAAGAATGCCTCAGATTTACTACCCTCTATCTGAAAATACTCCTCTTCATCTCAGTCCTAAAGGGACACCCCTTTATTCTGATGCTGTACCCTTTGCCTTTGATGAACTGGACAGTAGCCACAATTTCTTAAATGTAGACAAATCCTCTGGTCCTGATGGGATGCACCCCAGGATGCTGAAAGAAATGCATTTATGATCATTTACCAAAATTACCTAAAATGCCACTGTTTCCCAGGAACAGAAAAGGCTACAAAACAGAAAAACATAAGAATATGTTCTTATGTTTCCACACTAGGCTGTGATCCAACCAATGAGGGTACTCTCCACTGTGCATCTATGGAAGTTTCTCAAAGATTTTGGTGACATGCCGAATCTACACAAATTTCTAAGAAAGTAAATGCAATGTGCTGTCTTTTTTGTGATGATACTTATGTGCTGGTCCAGAGATTTTGGCGAGCCTTATTCTTTTGTTAATTTTTAAATGTTTCACAGTATTACCATAGTTAATAACCTACACACACATCTGAATTTCAGAAAGACTTACTTCATCACCCCTCCATCATCTACCACCTTCTGCCTCACCTGGTTTCACCCATCACCTGTCAGATTTTACCTCTTTCTCTCTCCTGTTCTGATGAAAGGTCTCGGGCTGAAATGCCAACAGTTCTTCCTCTCCAATAATGTTACCTCACCTGCTGAGTTTCTCCAGCACTGTGTGTGTTCCTCAAGACCTTCTGCACCTGTAGAGTCTATTAAATTTATGATTTTCAGAAACATTTAAAAACTAGGCTAGGGGTGTGGATTTGACGAAGTTTTCAGTTGGGGGTGTTGGGAGGTTGGTGGGTGGGGGGGGGGCAGATAAGTTCAGTAAGGGTATCCTCAGTGTAGCAGGCCCTGCCATTGCTCAGGCTACATCAGTTTCTGAGTTGTTTCAGGTCAGAAACATAGATTTTCCACATCTGTATTCAGTAAGTATTGGCCTGGGCTAACTGTAGGTTGTGATTCTGTGTGGTGAGCCATGACCATAGCAGCTGGCCCATAGTTATTTTTGGTACTAAACCAACCCGCACATAGAATTCAAAGTAGCATATTCTATTCCTCTCCACCCAAGGGTTCATACTTTCTTAAGTTTTTAAAAAAACTTCATTATCACACAGTGGCCAGTAAGTTGAATTCACAATTTTCAAAGACAATCTCATATCCTTCTGTGTCAGCTTCCTGTCCAAGTCGTAGTGATACCCTCTGATAATTTATCCTGAAGCTCCCTTATGTTAGCAGTTGGCTCTGCCACTGTTAAATGGATCTGCTGCATGAATTTGTATGTCCTTAGATTTAATGGCTCCTGACAATTCTCTCTCCCCTTTTGTGTACTTCATCTCCTCTCAAAGTCTTCTTCAAAATTCCTTGTGACTGACTACATTTCCAGAATTCATACTGAAACAAATTTGATAATTAAACTATCGTAGATATTTAAAATGAACTCAGATATGTTCATCATCATTCCCAGGATAAATCTACTTTTATAATATCCTAGTGTGGTATTGTTGGAATTTATCAGGGAAGATAAAAATTCTGATGAGACCCAGTTGTTGAAATGTCAAAACTGATGTTTCTGCATTGTCTTCTATTCACAGCCATCTATGACATTTCTATATAATCTGCAGTAAAGTAGTTAATGATGAATGGTCTTGGCCCACAACATCGACTGTTTATTCCTTTCCATAGATGCTGCTTGACCTGCTGAGTTCCCTTAGCATTTTGTGTGTGTTTCTCTGGATTTCCAGCATCTTATGCTTGTAAAATAGTTTTACTAAATTATAGATCTTTAATTTGATCTGATTTTGATCTTTTATACTGATATTGTTCCAGAGAAGCATATTCAGGATACTGATCCCAGCTCTAGGTGGGAAATCTGGAAAACTCATCACTGAATTGGTTTGTATCTTTTAATACAATCACCTAATTATAGTATTACTCCTGGGTTTGGCTTCCAGTCTGCAGCAGCAATTATGTTGGAATCCCAGGTGGCAAAATCTCAGAGTAATTAAAGGACCTTTCAAAGGATAGAACTAGGAGGAAATTGATCAAAGAAAGGGTGAGGTTTTATTGTGTAGTCAGAATGCTCAAGGACAGTTGTGCTTCACTTTAATGAGACATTGCCTGATATACTGCTGGAGAACGGATAAGCCTCTCCAGCTTTAGGAGGAAGAAACCTACTGATGTCTAACGTGGCTAAGGAAGCTGGTAGCCAGAACATTGTGGTATGCCACTGGATTCAATGCAAAATAAGCAGTCTAAGATCCAAGTAAGAGAAAATCTGCAGATGCTGGAAATCCAAGCAATACACACAAAGTGCTGGAGGAACTCAGCAGGCCAGGCAGCATCTATGGAAAAAAGTACAGTCGACATTTGGGCTGGGGACTGTACTTTTTCCCATAGATGCTGCCTGGCCTGCTGAGTTCCTCCAGCACTTTGTGTATGTTGTCTAGCGAACCAGCCAAGGTAGGAAATCACTCAAATCATTCACACACCTTCCCTCTATCTGGCATTAAGACTTAATCCAACACATATAAAATCCAAAATATAAAAGCAAGGTTGCAAGGCTGACACTTTATAAGGCATTGGTCAGACCACTCTTGGAGTGTTGTGGGTGGTTTTGAGCCCCTGATCTAAGAAAGGGTGCACTGGCATTGGAGAGGGTTACAAGAAGGATCCTGGGAACGAAAGGGTTAATGTTTGATGGTGTTTGATGTATCTGAGCCTGTACTCACTGGAGTTTAGAAAAATGAGTGAGGATCTCATTGAAGCCTATTGAATATTGAAAAGCCTAGACAGAGTGGATGTGGAGGGGATGCTTCCTATAGTGGGGGAGTGTAGTGCCAGAGGGCACAGTCTCAGAGTAGAAGGAAATTCCTTTAGAAATAAGGAAGAATTTCTTGAGGCAGAGGGCAGTGGATCTCTGGAGTTCATTGCCACAGACAGCTGTGGCAGCCAAGTTATTGGGCATATTTAAAGTGGAGGTTGATAGTCAGGATGTCAAAGGTTACAGGGAGAAGGCAGGAGAATGGAATGAGAGGGATAATAAATCAGCCAAGATGGAATGGCAGACAAGTGAATGGCCTAATTGGCCCTTCTATCTTTTGGTCTTATAACTACATATCCACATCCTTCCTGTTTGTGTTGTTTTCTTCTATATCACCATCTATCCATCCACCCATCAGCATCATGCATCAATTCTTCTGCAGTTGATTCCTTTCCCTAATCATCACCTCTTCCAAATAACTAGATGACAATTAGGCAAAGATATACCATACCTTTTTATCTGTTCTTTCATGAATAGAAGAATGAGAGAGAGAGAGAGACTTCTGTTAATTATAAATTATTATAAATTACTATGATTGCACATTGCACATCTAGATGGAGATGTAACATACAGATTTTTACTCATCATATATGTGAAGGATGTAAGAAATAAAGTCCATTCCATTCCTTTATCATGTCAGAAGCTCCTTCCATTCTCACTAGTCTTACAAGTCCTATGTGGAGACTCGGGAATACTGTTGATCTCAGATGTAGAAGGATTCTTCATTGCTGTTTCCATAACAGTTTTGTTTCACCAGTCAGGGTTGTTAGCCCTGAGCTGAACCCTCTAATCTGGAGGACTGATGAACCGCTCTGGCCTCCAGCCTTTGACTTTTTCGGCATGGGTAATTCTACCAAGAGCCAAAGCACAAGGTCCTGATGCCAGCCAACGTAGCTCTCTGGGTCACGGAGACGCACAAGCCTCCAAACCCAATGACAGCTGAGAACATGGCCCAATTGTTGGGTGATTACAATGGGGTTCTGCTAGATACATATTGCAGAAGGAGGTCATAGTTAAAAGGAACTATGGGTTCAAGGAAAGATTCGTAAGAATCGAAGTTTTGCTTTCCTATGATTTTAAAAGTACATTTTTTTTAAAAATCATAATTAAAAGACACCTACAATGTTTGTTCTGGATGGGCTTGAAAACCTGTTAGCAATATTGTAAAACACAAACTGCGTAACTAGAAATGGAGAATCAAATTCAAAATTTGTTCCACGCCCAGATTGATGCAATAAGATTTGTGCAGACTGCAGATCTGATGACCAATAGGAAATATTGAAGGGATTTGAGAAAATCATAGATCCTTGTGTAATTCAATTGCAGACAAAATTTTAACATAATTTTAAACCCCACGTTTGCATTTTTCTCACACAGTTTGCAAATGTGGATGAATCACCTGGTGTGGAAACTTGTTTTCCTCGGACTGTTTAACTTCCTATTCCTTTCCTTTTCTCCTTGCCTTTTTTTCTAGTTTTGATTTATTAAGTAAGCAGCTGAAACTATGCCATGTTAGCTATTTAGCATAAAGACATTGAGGTGCATCAAAGTTAGTGTAGATAGTATCTTAAATATTCTAGGCTTCTGATGACTCTGATTAAATCGATAGTATGAAATGCAAAAAATTTCAGCTGTACTGCTTGTTGTTCAAGCTTGTTCAGGCTTAAATCTTGTAATTGCCTTAATTGGCAGACTTCTGTGACATTCTGCTGGTTTGCTCTAATGCCCTTGGACATGAGAGGCTCTACTGTCGACATAAATATACAGCAATATCCACTAGCACATTTAGCATTCTATTCGGGGATTAAATTTTGATTGATTTACTGTGGTTATGATACTGAACTTATAAACATTGATTTAAATTAAATCATAACATAGCAAATTAAGGAATTAATAATTTTTTTTTCCAGTTCAGTTCCTTTTTATCTTTTTATTGCTTGCTACTAAACAATTATTTTCTTTGTATATTTTTTGTTTTATACACAAGTTATATCAAAGTTAATATTCTTTCTGGCATTAAACAACAGAGTCAAGGAATTAATCACTTATAAAGACAAAGTTTTTGAAAAATTCCAAGGTAGAATGCTCTGTTGGAAAAGAAACAATGAGTTAACTAAACAATTGAAAATAAATCAAGAGTAGAGGTAATGAAAAATGAACAGCTGTAAGTGGGGGAAATGCAATGGGTTTAAAGAGCCAGGTAGCAACCCTGTCTGGCATTATTATCTTTAAAAGGTCTCAGCCCAAAACGTCAACAGTGCTTCTCCCTATAGATGCTGCCTGGCCTGCTGCGTTCCTCCAGCATTTTGTGTGTGTTGCTTATCTTTAAATATGTTGCTTTAATTCGTAGATTTTACAGTTTTGGATCACTACAATAACTTGGGTGGTACGGTAGTGTAGTGGTTAGCACAACGCCTTACAATACAAGCAATACGAGTTCAATTCCTGCTGCTGATTGTAAGGAGTTTGTACTGTATGTTCTCTCCATGACTTGTGTGGGTTTCCTCTGGGTGCTCTGGTTTCCTACCATAGTCCAATGTTGGTAGGTTAATTGGCCATTGTAAATTGCTCTGTGATTAGGCTAGGATTAAATTGAGGGATCGCTGGACGGCACAGTTTAAAGGGCCTGAAGGCCCTATTCCATTCCTGGGAAACAAACAAATAAATAAATAAATAAATTGTAATCTTCCTGTGCCATCTTCCAGGAAACTGCTTTCATAAAATACTATCCAGGTGTGTTAATAAACATTTTTCACTCTCTAGTCAAATACCTGGTTTAATAATATAGACAGGAGGATGAGTTCCCCCTTCATCAATCCTATCGTTTCATTAGTAAAGCTCAATATGCTCATGTGTATCAAAAGTGTTTTTTAGTCATTTGATTGGGACACTAACCAATGAGAAGGCAGCAAGAGCACTGCCAAAAAAAAACAACATCCATCATCAAGGACCTCCACGATCCAGGCCATGTTCTCTTCTTGCTGCTACCATGTAACTGTTCTGTATTTGCACAGTTTGTCATCCTTTGCACGTTAGTCTTTGTGTGTAGATTTTCATTGATTCTATTGTATTTCTTTGTTCCACTGTGAATGCCTGCAAGAAAATGAACCTCAGGGTAGTATTTGGTGACCGAGGGAAGGGGTGGGGCTAGATATGTTGATGATGTGAGGGGGGCAGTGCTCAATGTGGTGATAGAGAGAGGGAGTGGGTTGTCTGTGGTGGGGCTGAATATGTTGATAGCGATGGAGTGAGGGGCAGATTTGGTTAAAGTGAGGGGGCGGAGCTGCATATTGTAATGAGTGAGGGGGCGGAGCTGCATATTGTAATGAGTGAGGGGGCGGGTCTGTACGTGGTGATGGAGTGGGGGCGGGTCTTCACGTGGTGACGGAGTGAAGGGGCGGGGCTGCATATTGTAATGAGTGAGGGGGCGGGTCTTCACGTGGTGATGGAGTGAGGGGGCGGAGCTATAGTGAGGCTCTGAATTCCGCCCCCAGCAGCTCGTGGAAACTGCATCAGTTCAGCGCGCGTTCGGGGGGGAATTTCAAGCGCGGCGACGCGGGCGGTGTTTACCGGCGGCCGCCGCATCTCTTTCCTTTCCTCCGTCACGGCGCGCAGCGCAGCGCGGCTCGGCTCGTCTCGGCTCAGCGCTGCGGTAGGGTGTCCGAGGCGCGCTGGCGCCGAGCGAGCAGCGGAGGAGCGGAACCCCGAGCCAGGGTGCGGGGGGCTCACCTCCCGCTGGAGATCTCTCCCGAGAGCAGCGGCGCCATTTTGCGTGGTGATCACAGATTTTCCTCTTCAAGATACTGCTTCCATGTGAGTTTTATTATGTATATTTTGTCTTTCTTGAATTTCCCCTCCTGAGTTGGAAGATCTGTGATTCCCAGTATCGAATTACCAAGCGGTAGAGTGGAAACCAGTTATCTTCACTGTAACCCCCAGCCCCTCAGCAACTCGTCTCACATACTCAGGGGAGGAGGGGGTAGCCTTCTAAATATTAATTTCTGATTGTTTTGCATGTTATTTCCCTTCTTGCAGTGTAACGGTGTGCGTTATGAAGGGGTGTAGTAGTTGTATGGCAGCCTGTTTCAAAGTGCCGCGTCCAATGTTGCCTCGCCCACTTGTAGGCGAGAATGAAGTGCAGGAACACTTCACGAAGTTTTATTTTATGATCGTTTTGGGTGAATTATTGGTATTTCAGAATCCAATGTTGTACCGTTCTTGTGTTGTGCAATAGTTTGCGCATATTCTCAGGCAGAAGTCCCTTTTTCCGGATGGGCAAAAATTGATTACTGTGGTAATTACAAGAAATACAAGTGGGTTTCATGTGTTTGTCTTCGTTATGGTCGTGAAGCGTGTGTACATCTTCGTAGTATTCGCGGAGTCTCCAGTGCGCGTCTCTGTTCCGTGACTATTGGATTGTGCTTTTTTAATGATAGCGTTGTTTGCACATGCTGTTTTCTTCTCATTTTGTTAATTTGCATTGAGGAAAATCTGTATTTAATTTTCCTTTTCCTTTTGAAAGCAATCTGTATTCAGGAGGAATTTAAGTAATAAGGGTTATATTCTACACAAGGTTGAGGATGAGGACGACATAATTTTGACGTTTTGGTGGTTGGAGAGTAGGGGTTCCCGATCTTTCTTGGGCCATGGGCCCTCACCATTAACTAAGGGCTGCGTAGACCTCAGGTTGAGCACCCCTGGTCTACAACGTACATTTATCATGCACAACTTGACCTCGCTGTACTTCTCTTCAAAGGCAGAATGTGAGCTGGAGTACGTGTTTGCAAGTGTGGTTAACGACCTTTTGAAGGCGTTGTAGCGGTGAAAAAATGTGTTGTATGAATGTACACCATTCCTTTAAAGAGAATTAATTTATCACTACAAATAGATATGTGCATTATATGATTGCCTTTATGGTGACTTCGCTGCAGACCGGTTAAGACTGGAACTGATTATCCAAGGAAGGCTGGCAAGGTATGAGGATTGGGTTAGGGCGACTCATTAATAGATTTGAAGTGGATAGGCAATGATCTGCTTTTAAGAAATGAATGTAGATACAGCTATACATCCCCTTCGTGAGTAAAAACATAGAATATTGCAAGCCAAACAAAAATTAAGGATAATAGATTAAATGTGGAGATGTTTTTTAAAAAAAATATGTAGCGGGCTTGATGACCGTGGTTTCATAACGGCAAAAAGAACCAAGAGTTTGAATGAAAGAGTGAAAGTAAGTTGGAATAACTTCTAAGGAACAAAAATGTGGACTGTTTTCAATCTTCCATGGGCATGTAAAAAAATAATCAAGGGCAAATGTACTCAGGAATATGGGAATTTATAAGAAGGGGCACATGAATGTAGCAGCAGCCCTTAATGTAGAGGCTTGACTGGAAGATCCTCATCCTATTGCGGAGAGGCCTGTGAGTTCCTGAGATCCAGAAAACTATACTCTTTGGAGTTTAGCCATCTGGAACTTAGCTCCTGCTAGGATCACCCATGATGTTAAGGTCAAGGTGGGAGGTTCCAGAACCAGGGGTTCCTAACCTGGGGTCTGCGGACTCCTCGGTTAGTAGTAGGGTTCCGTGGCTTAACAAAAGTTTGAGAACTTCTGTTCCACACAGTGATCCAACCAGGATCTCAATGGTGGAGCTGTCAGAAAACAATGACACATCATAACAGCAGTGAAGGCTGAGAAAGGCTACATAGTGCAGGGTCCCTAGTTGTCTTGCATTAGATGCCACTGGACACTGGTCTGTCAAGCACCTGTGCATCGCCCTTCCCACGTTGAACAAAGTCTTGCACGTGTGTTCTCCATTAGGGGAATCCACTCTAAATATGTGCATCCCAGGATTTATTTATTTATTTAGAGATACAGTGTGGAACAAACCCTTGCAGTACAAATGTCTTGCAAATGGTGTTGGAATTAAACTCCAAACACTACTGAGCTATAATAGCATCACACTTACAGCTAGGCTATCGTGGTGCCCCAAGGAGATCAGTCTATGCAGTCACCTCATGACCCACCAATAGACAACCCCTTAAGAGAACATCGTACTCAATTTGAGCAATCACAGTACAGTATTACTACTGTGAACAATCCAAAAATGATGGACAAGGGCAAGTTGTAGGATTAAGATGTGATATGTATTGGGATGGATTGACATACAGTATGTCTAGGATTGAATTGGAATTTTACAAAGTTCATGCAGGAGATGATGAACATGGATGATATCGGGGTGGAATTGGAAGCTCAGCACTGATCTTTCAGACTAAAACAGGTTGCATATTTACTTTTCAGCCCAGAAGGTAGCTACTGAGAACTAGAATTTGGAGCCCAAAATAGAACAGACATGCTTGACGAGGTGGCCCTTTGTGTGACAGACAAGGTGATAAAGGAAGAGCGTGGGGCCCTTTTGCAGCAAGGGATATTGCTGAGTAAATTGCTGCAATTGGAGTTTTGAGCTGAAGTATGAACAATGTATTAATTTTTATCAATGCTGAAGTGCTTCAATTTTTTTTATGCTTGTTGGTCTTTACAAACTGTAGCAGGTGTCTTCAGACATATTTCCCAGTCAACTGCGTTAAGGATGCCACCTGAGTTTATTTTTCCTCTGAGTACAGAGACAAAGCTAAGCTCTACTCCTACAACGGTCTCATCACAGCTGTGTATCAGTCCTAATCAGCAAGGCATCAGCTTTCCTTTACACATTTCTTGAGCAAACAAACAGCTGTGTGAAGTGATGGCAAGAAGGGGGTGTGCAGGAATGAAACGTAGAACATAGAAACATAGAAAACCTACAGCACAATACAGGCTTTCGACCCACAAATCTGTGCTGAACATTTCCTTTCCTGAGAAATTACCTAGGTTTACTCATAGCCCTCTATTTTTCTGAGCTCAGTATACCTGTCCAGGAGTCTCGTAAAAGACCCTGTCGTATCCGCCTCTACCACTTGTCACCGGCAACCCTTTCCACGTGCTCACCACTCTCTGCGTAGGGAAAAAAACAACTTACCCCTGACATCTCCTCTGTACCTACTTCCAAGCACCTTAAAGCTGTGCCCTCTCGTGTTAGCCATTTTAGCCCTGGGGAAAAAGCTTCTGACTATCCACATGATCAATGCCTCTCATCATCTTATACACCTCTATCAGGTCACCTCTCATTCTCCGTTGCCCCAAGGAAAAAAGGCTGAGTTCACTCAACCTATTCTCAAAGGCATGCTCCCCAATCCAGGCAACATCCTTGTAAACCTTTTCTGCACCCTTTTATTTCCCCATCCTTCCTATAGTGAGGCGACCCGAACTGAACACAGTACTCCAATTGGGGTCTGACCAGGGGTCATTACCTCTCGGCTCCTAAACTCAATACCACGATTGATGAAGGCCAATGCACCGTATGCTTTCTTAACCACAGAGTCAACCTGCGCAGCAGCCTTGAGTGTCCTATGGACTCAGACCCCAAGATCCCTCTGATCCTCATCACTGCTAAGAGTCTTACCATTAATACTATATTCTGTCATCATACTTGACCTACTGAAATGAACTGTCTTACACTTACCTGGGTTGAACTCCATCTGCCACTTCTCAGCCCAGTTTTGCATCCTATCAATGTCCCGCTATAACCTCTGATAGCCCTCCACGCTATCCACAATACCTCCAACCTGTGTCAACAGCAAATTTACAAATCTATCCCTCCACTACTTCATCCAGGTCATTTATAAAAATCACAAAGAGTAGGTGTCCCAGAACAGATCCCTGAGGCACTACCACTGGTCACCGATCTCCATGCAGAACATGACCCATCTATAACCACTCTTTGCCTTCTATGGGCAAGCCATTTCTGGATACACATCCACATATCAATTTCCCCTTGGATGCCATGCCTCCTTGCTTTCTCGATAAGCCTTGGAGCGGTACCTTGTCAAATGCCTTGCTGATACTCTGCAGCTCTTACCATCATCAATGTGTTTAGTCACATCCTCAAAAAATTCAATCAGGCTCATAAGGCACGACCTGCCTTTGACAAAGTCATGCTGACTATTCTTATTCATATTATGCCTCTTCAAATGTTCATAAATCCTGCCTCTCAGGATCTTCTCTATCAGCTTACCAACCATTGAAGTAAGACTCACCAGTCTATAATTTCCTGGGCTATCTCTACTCCCTTTCTTGAATAATGGAACAACATCCACAACCCTCCAATCCTCCGGAACCTCTCCCGTCCCCATTGATGATGCAAAGATCATTGCCAGAGGCTCAGCAATCTCCTCCCTCTCCTCCCACAATAGCTTAGGGTACATCTCATCAGGTCCCGGTGACTAATCCAACTCAATGCTTTGCAAAAGCTCCTGCACATCCTCTTTCTTAATATCTACATGCACGAGCATACTCAAGGTTTAGTGGTATCACAAGAACAACCTCCACTCAAAGTTAGCAAGACCAAAGAATTGATTGTGGACTTCAGGAATTTGGGAGAATATTCATCAGTTTTCATTAAAGGGCCAGTGGAATAAAAAGAAAGGTAGCTTCAAGTGTCTGGGTGTCAAGATCTTGGTGGATAGCTTAGCATGTTGTTGCAATGCTGAAGGCAAGTCGGTGACATTTTTTAAAGAGTTGGTAGATTTGGTACATCACTTAAAAAAAAACCACAACTCTGATTTCTCTGGATGTCTGATGGAAAGCATTGTGACTGGTTGCATCACCTCCTGGTATGGAGGCTCCTATGCAAGAGACTCAGCCAACCAGTTAGCATGATGCTATTACAGCTCGGGGTGTCAGAATTCAATGGATCCTGTAGGATTGTTCCTAACTGGAGCACTACTGAGATATTGCTTAGATTGTGTGAAAAGAGCATAGATTGTTTGTGGATAGCTGGACTGTTACTGCCACTCTACATAGCTCTAATGTAATTTAATTTATTTCTGGAGTATGCATCTGCCCGTCAGCCTTAACTGTATCTTGCTGTTATGATGTATACAGTTCATTTATGTTGTAATCTTCACTACATTTTGAATTGAATGATCTTTATTGCCATTATACATAGACACAATGAAAATCTGTTTGGCTTCCTCTCAGGCAATTAAATAAAGCAGTAGATAAAAACAAGACAGCAATAGAAAAACAGTGTTAAATAGTTAAGTAGCAGAAAATAAGTTGCAGCATCAGAATATCACAGTAATGCACAAAGTGCCATTAGTACAAGTATTTGAGTCCTTGTGTATGCTCATAGTTTCAGTCATTGTTCTGTGGGAGTGGTGTGATGGAGGCCACAGCTCTGGGGTAGAAGCTGTTCCTCAGTCTATTTGTTCTGATTTTTAGTGTCCTGAACCTTTTGCTGGACGCCAGCGGGCCAAACGGAGTGGCCGGGGCGTGTGGTGTCTCTGGTTATGCTGATTGCTTTCCTCCTGAGTCTGCTGGAAAAGATGGTGTCCGGTCTTGGGAGCTCCATCCTGACAGTTCGCTGGGCCGCCTTCACCACGTGATGCAGGTCTTGCTGCTCAGCAGCTGTTCAGCTGGCACACCACACTGTGGCGCTGTTGGTCAGGATGGTTTCAGTTGTGCTTCTGTAGAAGTTAAGCACAGCTTTTGTGGGAGTTTGGCCTGTTTCAGCTTTCTGAGGAAGAAGAATCTTTGTTGTGCCTCTTTTACAAACAGCGAGGTGTTTGTTGGTGGTCCATGTCAGCTGTTTTGACAAAACTCCATGGAACTTTAGGTTTTCCACACTTTTCACTACCTCTTCGTGTATATGGAGGGGGTGTGTACTCTGTCCTTTGATCTCCTGAAGTCAATGATCATCTCTTTTGTTTTAGAAGTGTTAAGGACCAGGTCATTGTCCTTACACCACTCCATCAGATGACCCACCTCGAGCCCATAGGCTGCTGCGCAGGTTGACTCTGTGGTTAAGAAAGCATACGGTGTATTGGCCTTCATCCTCATCTGAGATCAGGCCAACCACTGTGGTATCATCCGCAAATTTAATTATGGAGTTGAAGGTGCAGATGGGGGTGCAGTCATGTGTGAAGAGTGTGTAGAGCATAGGGCTCAGCACACAGCCCTGCGGGGTGCCTATTTTTAAGATGAGGGTGGTGGAGGTGTGCTTACTAATTCTGATTTGCTGTGGTCGGTCTGTGAGAAAGTTCATGACCCATGAGCACAGGGAGGAATCAAGGCCAAGAGTGTTCAGTTTGTTGACCAGTTTATGGGGGATGACTGTGTTAAATGCAGAACTCAAGTCCACAAATAACATCCTCACATTAGTGTTCATCTTAATCACAAAATTATCAAAAGAGATTTTGGAATAATTATTGTTTACAGGGAAATCGATTGAACCTGATTGTGACTTATTAACCAATATTTCAAATTGCTATTTTTAAATTTTGCAAAGAAACAGCAACAAAATCAGCTAAAGTTTTCCATATTTGAATACAATGGATTCCAGTTAATTGGGGCACATCAGGACCAGTACATTTTGCTCCAAGTAAGCAGTTGCCCAATTAGCTGAAGTTCCATGGAAATTGTTAAAATTGTTTTAAAATAATTACTCAGTTTTATATGTATTTTTAATGTAATTAAATAAAATAGAACAAATGAGAACACTACCAATACTGATGGATGGTTGTCTATTGTATCCAAAGATGACAGAAACCTGTGGAAAAGCCAATGCACTGGGATGGTTCCATTGTCTTCACCTCAGAAGTCTTGGTCCAATGGTACGCGTAGTCGCCACAACTAGGGCCTGTCTTGGTTGCAGTGGATGACTATGATGTCTTCTGTGTCTTTCATGCCTTTGCTCTCCATAAAGTGTTGCAGAATTTCTTTGGATCTTGGATGCCACTTTTGATCTCTTCTGCCCAGTCTGCTGCAGTCTACTTTGCATGCTAGGACAGGCATATCCCTATCTCACTGGGGTATGAGACCTGCCTGCTACCCTCACTTGGTTTAGCCTGCCTGTTAAAGTGGTGTACTGGAGTGTGACTGCCTTCTTGTGCAAACAGCTACTTGAAGCCACAGGTGAGAACTGAGTGTCTGGAGGGGACCAAAGGTGAGTGAGCTGCCCTGGAATGGACACGATAAGCCTCTTCACCAGAGGTGCTACACCTCATTAGGCTCCCCATGCATCTACTAACAGCTTGCAACTAACGGGCTCCTGGACCAGCTGCAGGGATGACTGGCATCAAGGCTGTGAATTCACTTTCATGAGCTTTAGTTTTTTTTTCTTTCATTGTTGGCACACTTTGCTCTTTTTTTACACAATGGGTGTGTGATTTTTTTTTATGGATTCTATGAGTTTTTTGTTTTGTGACTGACTGTAAGAAGACGAGTCTCAAGTTTGTATATAGTATACATGATACTGTACTTTGAGCTACCAATACTGCAACAGTACTATAAAACTGGATGAATTCCTCTATCAATAACTATTAAGAGCTAATACAGTATGCTGGCATTTTCTTTTGACAGTAAATGAACAAAATCAGTGCAGGTGCCTAGTACAGACAATGGACTGCCTTCAGACAATGCTTTAGATGGTTTCATCCTCCAAATCTTCATTTTCATCGTAGCATTCAAAATGATTGTCAATACCTTCAAATTCTGTGTAGTGTCTAAGTTGTTGGAGTAGAAAAATCAATTCATTTTCACTTCTAGCTGTTTCTGGCATCTCCAAGCCTGAATTCTTGAAACCCCACAGTGAGCAAATGAGTTCTGATTTGTTTTATTGCTTATTTCTCACCAACTATTAGTGACAAAAAATCTGCTTTTTGAACACAAACGTATGCAACTGTCGCTATTTTAAAATTATTTGCAGTAAGCACGGTGTACTGTCTAATGACCACACAAGTGCATGGGACATGCTAATTAGAAACTGACAGGTCTCCTGTCCCAATTAAGCAGCATAGTGTCCTAAATTAATGAAGGAAATCCGTGAACTTTTTCTCAATTAGGTTTTGTTCTTCTTCCAAAGTAAGTGGCTGTCATTAACTGATGACCAATTAACTGGAGTCCATTGTTTGAAGGATAATCAAGTTGTGGAAGCAGCTGTTTTGTGTAGCACCATTTTAAAAGCTAAAAAGATGCATAATAGTAAATGCCAAAAAAATGCATGGTATCTTTTGCTGTTTTATAACGTCAGTTATATAACAGTTGGGTAAGTAGCTTTTGGGGTTTTCATCGAGATTTCATTAGGTACTTTTAAGTGGCCCATCTCCAGAGAGAGTTCTCAGTAACTGCATCTAACTTAATTGCATTCCTCAGCAAGTTGACCTGGATATAGAGTGTACCTAATGGATCACACCTTGGAGTCGATGACAGTGAGCTTCAGCATGACTGGATGGCATCTTTCACCACATCAATAGTTGTTCAGCATCAGTTGAGATTTATCTCGGTGTTAAATAAAAGTGCATTGGGAAGTATGACTATCTCATTTCTGGAGCAGTCCCATGATCGAATGGTGGAGCAGGCTCAAAGGCCCAACTGGCCTAATTCTACTCCTATATCTTATGATCTAGTCATCATAAAAGCTGTATGTAATGTGGCATGTCCTCTCAGCGTCAGTCAAGCAAAGACTTGATGTTTCTTTGAATGCTGTGGTGATGAGGCATTCTGCCAAATAACTTTGATGTTCCTCTTGGGCAGCTACCTTTTCATGATCTTCTGTGTCCTTTTCCTGCAGGATATTTGACTTGTGTTCTTCTGAATCAAACATCGTAACAGTGACATGGTATGACAAAGTAACTAAAAAGTTGCATCCTTCTGTACACTGGGGATGGAAAGCACTTCTGCATACTAGGTGTTTGTGTACTTGGTCTGAGCATAACTTGATGTGGCCATCTGATTGTGGAATGCTCATTACATAATTTCTGTTTTTCCAAAGTTCCACGAGCCCAGTTCACTTTTGAGCTTCAGATAAACTGTTTGGGCCTGATGTAGGGTTTTGGCCCAAAATGTCACCTCTTTATTCTTCTCTGTAGACGCTGCCTGACTTGCTGATTTCCTCCAGCATTTTGTGTGTGTTGTTATGAGTGTTGAACAGACCTGATGGTCAATGGGGTGCAGAGTTAACTATTCCCAACCCCCCTCCTGAGAGAGAGAGAGGGAGAGGGAGAGAACGAGAGAGAGAACGAGAGAGAGAACGAGAACACGGGCAAGAACATCTGGTACAGATAAGAGGGGGAGAGAGACTGTTGACTTACTATATTTTGACTCTTCCTGGATTATTTACCTTCTACTACAAGGACTGTACTTTGCTTGTTAACATTCCTCAGGAGATACCAGGAGTGGCCTGATTTGATGGACACGGTCATTCAGAGTTGATGGATAGCTGAGACCCTGTGAGTGGGGATAAAAGACAGGTCTGGAGAGACACCCTTCAGACACACCAGTGGACACTGAGTGTTGGGAACCCACAGAAAGGTGGGGGCTTCGGAGACCGAACCTGGAGATCGGTCAGTAAAGCTTACAGTGTTACAGCAGGGCCGGTGGGGACTTGTGTGTGTGTCCACTCATGCCAGAGTGACGAGTCCACCACAGAAGAACGGTCTAGCTGAAGACCAGAGGGGTCATAACTGAATGACTACAACAACACGACGGATTAAGAAAGCCACAAAAGGTTTGCCTGCCGCAGCTGTTGCTGTTACATCTCGCTCACTCTCTCTCTCTCCAACGATTTCAATACAACAACCATAACCACCTCAGCATTTATGAACTGAACTCTATACTTTCCTATGACAATTCATTTACCCCTAGACATCGATAGAGCTTGTTTATTATTGATTATTATTATTCCTACACTTTTAGGTTTATTACTGCTAACTTGTTTTATATGTATATTTGCATTTTTGATATTGTATTGTGTAGTTTACTAATAAACACCTTTAATTTGGTACCACCAGACTCCAACGGATTCTTCTTTCTCTGCTGGTCAGACACCCAGTTACGGGGTACGTAACAGTGTTATCAAAGATTCTGGGGGGTTGTTACAATGTTGATATAGGGTGTGCAAATAAGAGGACCTTTTTATTTAAAGCCAGTTTATTTCCTGTGAATGAGAAGGAAGGAGGTAACAATACTATTTCTTCACCATTGTACACTAACTTGCTTGTTTCTCACGTTTGCTTCTCCTCCAAGCCTTATTCCCAGCACTCTCAAGTAATCATATTTAACAGTGAAATGAACAAAAGGGTCAATTGAACCAGGCAAACAAGAACATGGGAACTACAGTGATGGTTGTAGATGCATATCGATCTTTGGATGAGCTGCAAATTCTGGTAGAAGATGATGCTGTTATCCATGCAGGCCAAGTATTTCCTGTGGAGTTTGCGCTGCCTTGAATTGTCACCTTGATGTTTGTGCCCCATTTGAAGGACGTGGCAGAAGTCCCTATGCAACTCATTGCAAATATGCCAAGCAATATATTGTTAAAACTGAATTATCAAGAATTTGTAATATTTAACTTAACTGTTCTCAGATTTTTTTCAATGCCTTCATTAGCAGAAGAGAAGTACTCATGTTTTTTTGTTTGTGTCGGATGGAGAATTGGCTGCTCCATGTATTTTAGGGCTCCTTTGAAACAGTTTTTAAAATAATTATTGAAATCTAGTGTTCTCTTTGGTCTATTGAAGCTCTTTAGTTAAACATTTTGATGTCTGATTGGGTTTTTGAATTTTACTGAAAGCACTTTACTCGAACACAAATCTTATTAAACCGAAGACCAGACATCCTGGAGAAGTTGCTTGCATTGTTGAAGACTAATTTAACAAATTAAGGAATTACCGTAGATTCCAGACTACAGAGCGCACCTGATTAAAAGCCGCAGGCTCTAATTTTAGAAATAAAATCAATTTTTTAATTGTAAAGGCCGCACCGGATTTTAGGCCGCACCGCTACTTTTAAATATACATACGTATCGGTAACACAAATTACGTTGCATATACTTTTTTACTGAACAGCACGAACAACATTCCAATATCTCCTAGCGACTGGTAAAAATATATATACTGCAGCCTACCAGGAAAAGTTATTGATCGACTTTAACTTAAAAGCAGCGTTTTCGCTCGGGTCTGACGCGCTTGCGTAACGTGATCGGGTCTAATCGGGTCTGACGCGCTTGCGTAACGCGATCGGGTCTAATCGGGTCTGACGCGCTCGGGTCTTGCTTTTCTTCGAGTATTTTCCATGTTGATGAGGGTGAGTACAAATGACTGATTTACAATAATTTAATTGTGAAAGTGCGCTTGATTTATCGTACAATTTCATTGGACCTCTGTGAACTACTCATCAATTTTATTGGTCTACTGTTACGAGGCAAAATGTTTACGAGGCGGCATGAAAAAAAACCATGTATTAGCCGCTCTGGATTATAGGCCGCAGAGTTCAAAGCTGTTCAAAATGTGGGAAAAAAGTAGCGGCTTATAATCCGGAATCTACGGTATTTATGTTTAAAACTCTAGATACAGATTTAGTGCTGTGCAGAGTAATGAGAAAGAATCTTCTGTGATGCTGATGATAATAGCAGTTACTGCCTTGATGTGTGGTTGTAGTAAGTTGATGTGTTCTTTTGAAGCCGTTTGATTTCTAAAAAGGCAACAGCAGCATTTCTGGTGTAAACTATCTTATTTTTGTTTTATTCCTGGTGATTTATTTTGTGGTGTACCACTAATACGGATGTTTCTTGTGTAAAAATAACTGACCAGATTTTAACCCAAAAACATCCGAAATGCACGGATTACTCCATCTGGCCCTTCTAATAGACAATAGACAGTAGGTGCAGGAGTAGGCCATTCGGCCCTTCTAGCCAGCACTGCCATTCACTGTGATCATGGCTGATCATACACAATCAGTACCCCGTTCCTGCCCTCTCCCCATATCCCTTGACCCCACTATCTGTAAGAACTCTATCTAACTCTCTTTTGAATGCATCCAGAGACTTGGCCTCTACTGCCTTCTGGGGCAGAGCATTCCACATATCCACCACTCTCTGGGTGAAAAAGTTTTTCCGCATCTCTGTTCTAAATGGCCTACCCCTTATTCTTAAATTGTGGCCTCTAGTTCTGGACTCACCCATCAGCAGGAACATGCTTCCTGCCTCCAGTGTGTCCAATCCCTTAATAATCTTATATGTTTCAATCAGATCCCCTCTCATCCTTCTAAATTCCAGTGTATACAAGCCCAGTCGCTCCAATCTTTCAACATATGACAGTCCCGCCATTCCGGGAATTAACCTTGTGAACCTACGCTGCACTCCCTCAATAGCAAAAATGTCCTTCCTCAAATTTGGAGACCAAAACTGCACACAGTACTCCAGGTGGGGTCTCACCAGGGCCCTGTACAGCTGCAGAAGGACCTCTTTACTCCTATACTCAATTCCTCTTGTTATAAAAACCAGCATGCCGTTAGCTTTCTTCACTGCCTGCTGTACCTGCATACTTGCTTTCATTGACTGATGTACAAGAACACCTAATCTGCTCTCATTCATCAAGATTGTAACTGATCACTGAGCTTGGCATTATTTTCCTGTACTATCCTGATATACTATGATTTCCTTTAATAGCCATTGAGGTTGAAGGCTGACGACCCATGGAATCTGTGATGAGACATACTGTTCCAATGATAGGCTGATGCTGTTTCTCTTTAACTTGGTCCTAAACTTGTAAAACCCTGTGAGAATTTTGCAAACTTTAATGAATACAGAACATTTAAAGGACAATACCCACCCTTTTGACTCATGATGTTGTGTAAACTGATTAACTTTAAGATCAATCTAATCCGTAATCCTTAGTCCTGTTTTTCTATTATCGTATCTAATAGTTTCATAAATGCCCCTAGTATATCTGCCTCTAGCTTGCCCAATTAATCCTCAAAACATACTCTCTAGTATAGGCAGCATCCTGGTAAATCTCCTCTGCATCCCCTCTAAAGCTTCCACATCCTTCCTATAACCAGAATAATTTCAAGTGTGATCTAATCAGGATTTTATAGAGCTGCAACTTTATCTCACAGCTCTTGAAAACAACTTGGTTAATGAAGGAACTCGATCAAAGGTACAGGCAGTGGCAGGAATTGAACCCTGGTGACCTGTACAGTAAAGCATTGTGTTAACCACTATGCTGCTGTGCCACTCCCAAATCACTAAAAGCAGGGGTCCCAGAATACATCTTTGCAGAACACCACTGTTCACTGCCCTCCAGGCAGAATACACTATACATGTGTCCCCTGTTATGAAAGACCTATGTTAGTTACCTGTTTTTGCTAACAGAAGGCGTTTTCACTGTTCCGAAAAAAGGCAGCGTGTGCCCAAAGCAGCCAAGCTCCTCCCCCGGAACTGCATTCTAGCCGGCATTGCTTAAACACGTGCCTGTGAGTGTCTGTGCTTTATGTCGATATATTTTGTGCATCCGTTAGCAAGATGAGTTCTATGGTATCGGAAAAGCCTAAAAGAGCATGTGAGGGTGTTAAACTTAGTGTAAAACTAGACATAATTAAACGTTTCGATCGTGATGAAGTAAGGACATAGTGAGTTTGGCTAAGGAGGCTGGGTTTGTGGAAGTTGATGAAGATGATGTTGAAGAGGTTTTGGCATCCCATGACGAAGAATTCAGAGATGGAGCTGATGAAGAGGAAAAGATAACAATTGAAACCACACGCAGTAGCGAACCGCCCGAAAGTGAAGTCGTCCAGGAACTGAACATGAGGCAATTGCGTGAGATTTTCACTGCAATTGATAGCGCTGCAATGATTGCAGAAAAGAATGACTTTAATTTTGAAAGGGTATGTAGGTTTAGGGCATATTTGCAGGATGGTTTGAGTGCAAAGAACTGTATGATTGAAAAATGCGCAAGGCTAAGCAGTCAAGCATACTGTCGTTTTTCAAGCCTTCCACATCAGCCACAGCAGACAATGAACCTTGACCTTCAACATCGAGGCAGGCAGACATAGAAGAAGGTGACCTGCCTGCCCTGATGGAAACAGACGACGATGAGATGTCACCCCAGTCTTCCACCATCCCAACCTCCGACGACTCAGCCTAACACACCACCATCAGTGTACTCACTGTCTTCCTGATTCCAGTAAGAGAAACTGAGAATGTGAAAAGAGTAAGGGGTACATGTAGAGGGGGTGGGCGAGGGGTAAGTGTAGCAAAATATGTAGACAGGACAAGAGAGAGGAAGTAAGGAGAGGTAGCTAAAGTAAGGTGCCAGGCCAGACGTGGAGACCACAAGGAAAAGGGAACCTGCGACCACAAGACAATGTGCTTGACCAAGTATTTTGAGGATACCTATTTCAAGTGTTTTGAAGTGCGTCAGTATTAATTCTAGGTATTACGCTTTAACCTTTGCTAATTCTGAGTATTTCGCATGCTTAGCTATGCAATAGCCAATCAATTGATGAATTTGAATCGGTAACCATATTTGCGAATGTAGTACCCTGCTTTTGGGTTTAAGTATGACCTTTGTAAACCGACAGATTGGGAGTTGGCTACCGTACGCCTGAAGTGCGTAAGGGCTGCAAACTCCTCTCTGAATAAAAGCTGCTTCAGCGGTAATTTCGTGTCTCTGGTGTTTTTCCTCAACTGAGCAGGTAACAGTTACAGATTGACAATTGAAACTACACTGTACATACATTATTTCTACTTTATATAGGCTGTGTATTTTTATGTGTTATTTGGTTTGATTTGGCCGCTTCATAGCTTAAAGGTTACTGGAGAGAGTATTTCTGCCGAGAGCGCTTGCGTGAGATTTTCGCTATGGTGGACAGTACTGCAATGATGGTAGAAAAGTATTCCTACTTTATATAGGCTATGTATTTATCAGATCATTCCTGCTTTTACTATGTATTACTATTATTTTAGGTTTTGTGTTATTTGGCATGATTTGGTAGGTTATATTATGAGTCTGCGAACACTCACAAATTTTTCCCATATAAATAAATGATGATTGCTTCTTCACTTTACGACATTCCGGCTTACGAACCATTTCATAGGAACGCTCTACCTTCGGATAGCAGGGGAAACCTGTATCTATAAACGCACATTGTCTTTTTAGGCAGTCAATTTAGTATCTACACTACCATATTTCTCTGGATCCAATGCCTCCGACTTTCTGAATAGACCATCAATTGAAGACTTTGTCCAACCCCTTACTAAAACCCATATGCACCAGAGATACTGCTCTATCTTCATTAATGTGCCTTGCCACATCCTCAGCATCGTAAGGCATGATCCCTCACAACACCATGTTGACTATCCCTAGTTAGTGTTTCTCCAGTAAATCTTGTAAATTTGTAAATCTAGTCTCAAGAATCTTCAAAAATTTGTCCATCACTGAAGTAAGACTCCAGTTCCAAGGGTTATCCTTACTCAGTTCCTTAAAGGAATAACATTTGCCAACATCCAGTCCTCTGGTACTACTGCTGTGGCCAGCAGGGATGCAAAAATCATCATCAAAGCTCAGTAGTCTCTTACCCTTGCTTCCCATAATAACCTGGGATATATACCATCTGGCCTGGGGGCTTATCTATCATATTTTTAAAAAAGTTCCAGCACATCCTCTTAACATCAATATGTTCTAACAAATTAGCATGTGTTACATTGCCTTTACAAATGTTAGGGTCTCTATCATTGGTGAATACTGAGGAAATGTATTCATTAATGGCCTCTCCTCTGACTCGAGGAACATTTCCTCTATTATCACTGATGGGTCTCACTATCAGTTTAACTATTCTTCACATGGGTGAAGAACACCTTGGGAGTTTACCTTACTCCTACTCACCAATACTTTCTGACCCCTTCTAGCTCTTCTAAGTCCATTTTTCAGTTCCTTCCTGAGTACTTTGTAACTCTGTAAAGTTCTATCTGATCCTTGCTTCCTAAATCTTGAGTAAGATTGTTTCTTCTTCATCTCTTTTCAACCATTATTCCTTCACCCTACCATCTTTCCCATGTTTCTGTGGGGCAAATCTATCCAGAACCCCATGCAAGTGCTCCCTAAGTAACCTCTACATCTCTGCTATGCTTTTCCCTGAGAACGTTCCCCTCCCCTAATTTAATATTTACCTATACTGTTTGCTCCTATGCCTCTCCAAAGTTTGTAGCAAACTTCAAGGAGTTGTCACAGTCTCCAATCGATCTGACACCTGACCTGTTTCATTGCCTACCACCAGATGCAACATGGCCTCTCCTGTAGTTGGCAGTCTGAATATTGGTCCTGGATACCTTTTTTTAAAAAAAAAATGCCACTCCATCCAAACCTTCTGCACATAAGAGGTGCCAATCACTCTGCTTCCCATCTCCTACAAACTAATTTAAAACCTCCCTATCAGCTCTAGCAATGAGCTCTACTCATTCTTTTAAGCCCCATATATTATAGGGTTTCTTATCTAAATGATATATTAAAGAAAAACTGACGTCATGTCTATAGACAGGAAGTATGCCCTAGATTACTATTGAGTTGGCTTTGTGGCATTGCCAACAGGAAGTGAGTTTCAGTATTTTTGTTAATATTAGGGTTGTAGTTATATGCCTTGTTGAGATTAAAATAACATTTCCTTCTCTGTGTCTCTGTCATAGTTCTATATTTTAGTGATAAGGTAATGGATCACCAATATTTCTTTCAGTAACTTTTAAAATGTTTTATTCAGATGCTTTCTGCATGGATACTGATGCTGCCAAGAACAAATTAAATAGAACCCAGCAAGAGGGCATTTGATTCATGTCTACTCTGCTATTTGATTAGGTCATGGTGGTTCTTTAAACTCTGCTCCACTTTCCTGCGCTAACCCCATATGATTTTAGTCCCTCAGTCTCTTTTTTGAATCTACTCTGTAAAGATTCCCTGAACTCTAGTTTAAGGATATCTTTCATCCTCATCCGGTTTGAATGGCAAGCTCCTTATTTTAAATCTGTAAACTAGATATCCCAGCCAAACAAAGCATCATCTCCGCATTTAACCTGACAGGAGCTATTTACAGAAATTATATTTGAATTGTCTTGCCTCACGAATTCAAGAGAACGAATACCCAGTTTGTGTAATCTCTCCTTGAAGAACAAACTGCCAGCGACAATGGTAGAAGTGGCTTCATTTGTAACATACAAGAGAAGTTTGGGTAGGTACATGTGTGAGATACGAACGGTTATGTCTAGGTCCAGGTAGATGGGATCACACAGAAGACCAGGTTGGCATGTACTAGATGGGCCAAAAGACCTGCCTCTGTGCTGTGGTACTTTTACTTTATGAATATGCACATGCTGTTCAATGAATCTGTAGGAAGTAAATCCATCCTTGGGTCAGGAGAGAGGACGTGTACATATTTCAGATACTCATCTGAGCTCTTAGGTAAATGGAGCAATACATCTCTACACTTCACTCAAATCTGCTTACAGAAATGGCCAAGGTAATATTTGCCCTCTTGACTGTACACTGCCACTTAATTTTCCATGACCATTGTAACAGCCGCAATGTTATTTGAACACAATCAGATTTTCTTCATTAAAATCAAGTTGGAAAAGTCGAGGCATCCAGAAATATTTCATTTCCATTCACTTAATACCCAAATCTTCATAAAGCCTCTGTTTGCTCTTTGTAGTCTATCCTACTGCCTTGTTCTGTATCATCTGTGAACATGGATGTATTCCGCTTGATCTTTTCCAAATTGATTTTAGGTTGTTGACTAGCTAGGGCACCAATACTGATACTTGTGGTGCCTCATTGGTTAGGGCCTCCTGACTAGGGAAAACAAGTTTATTCCTGTTCAGTTTTGTATCCAAACTTCAGCTTATTCCACTATATTATCTCCCTGTACTTTAATTTTGTTTAATATACTTCATTGAAGGCTTTCTGAAAATCAAAGTACACCTCATCAACTGATTTGCCCTTGTCTATTTCGCTAATCACAGCTATTTTAAAGAAACAGGTTTATTAATAGTATAAATCCATGTTAACTCTGTCCTGTCTTACTGCTGTTTTTTCAAATGCTTAGTTGATCCCAGCAGCTTCCCTTCTAATATTGGGCCAACTGGTTTCTAGTTCTCGTTGCATCTCTCCCTCCAATGGTGAGGTTATCTTTCAAACTTTAGTCTGCTGGAACCATTATAGAAAATGTGGGCCAGTAGTGCATCTGCTGTCTTTGTGACCACCCCTTTGAAAACTCAGATGGTACCAGAGTTTCAATGAATGTTGAATGGGAACTCTCACCACTCTTTTATTTGTGAATTATGTAAATAGTATTCTGTCGTAATCGTATTCAGCAAGCTAGGTAGTCCTGGGTTGTACTTCTGGATTGCTGCCTGTGCCACGTGCCTACAAGGGTAGAAACAATCTGCCAAATCATCCTAATGCGTGGCTGAGAAGCTGGTGCAGGGGGCTGGGCTTCGAGTTCTTGGATCATTGGGATCTCTTCTGGGGAAGGTATGACCTGTTCAAAAGTGACAGGTTGCATCTGAACCCGAGGGAGAACAATATTCTCGTGGGCAGGTTTGTTAGAGCTGTTGGGGAGAGTTTAAACTAATTTGGCAGTGGGTGGGAAACAGAGTGAAGGGATTTGGGATAGGATGGATGGTAAAAGAGCAAAGATAGAGTGCAGTCAGACTATCAGGAAGGGAGGCAGTTGATATAACAAAATTGCAGTCAGCAGTGTGTGCATCAGTGTATTAGGGATGCAGAATCATAAAGGGTAGCAAATACAGTAAATGCTGTACAGACCTCATTCATAGAGTATAAGAAATAAGGTGTATGATCTTGTTGCACTATTACAGATTGTCAGTTATGTTGTGGCCATCACTGAATCATGGCTGAAGGATAGTTGTAGTTGCTAGTGAAATGTCCAAGGTTACACGTTGTATCAGAGGGATAGCAAGGTAGTCAGAGGAGGTGGCGTGGCTCTGCTGGTAAAGAATGGCATCCTATCAGTAGAAATATGTGACTTAAGATTGGAAGATGTTGAATCCTTGTGGATTGAGTTAAGGAACTGCAAAGGTAAAAGGACCCTGACGACAGTTGTATACGGGCCTCCCGAAAGTAGCTGAGATGTGGACTACAGATTATAATGAGAAGTTAAAAAAAAGGCTTGTTAAAAGGTTGTGGGAGATTTCAATTGAGGTCAATTGAGGGTAATTGAGGTATCAGGTTGGTGATGGATCTCAGGAGTGAGTTTGTTGAATACCTGCGAGATGGCTTTTTAGATCAGTTTGTCATTGAGTCTACTAGGGGATCAGCTATACGAGGGGTGTTATGTAATGAACTGGAAGTGATTAGGGAGCTTAAGGTAAAATAACCCTTAGGAGGAAGTGATCAGAGTATGATTGAGTTCAACTTGAAATTTGATAGGAGAAAGTAAAGTCTGACATAGCAGTATTTCAGTGGAGTAAAGGAAGTTAAAGTGGTCTGAGAGAGGAGCTGGCCAAAGTAAATTGGAAGGAGATGTTGGCAGGGATGACAGGAGAGCACCAATGTGTGAGTTTCTGAGGGAAAATGAGGAAGGTGCAGGAGAAATGTATTCCAAAAACAAAAAAAATACACAAATGGCAAAATAGTACAACCGTGGCTCACAAGGAAAGTCACAGCTAATGTAAAAGCAGAAGAGGGTGCATTCAGCAATGCAAATATTCGTGGTAAGACAGGATTTGGAAGATTTTAAAACCCTACAGAGAGCAACTAAAAGAATCATTAGAAGAGATAAGGTGAAATATGAAAGCAAGCTTGCAAACAATATCAAAGTGGATAATAAAAGCTTTTTCAAGTATGTTTTAAAGAACTGCTAGAAAATGAGGCCGGAGAAATAATAATGGGGACAAGGAGATGGCAGATGAACTAAGTGAGTATTTTGCATCAGTCTTCACTGTGGAAGATACTAACAGTATGCCAGATATTGAAGGGTGTGAGGGAAGAGAAGTGTGTGCAATTACTATTACAAGGGAGAAGGTGCTGAAAAAGCTGCAAGACCTAAGGGTACATAAGTCATCTGGACCAGTTAAACTGCACCCTAGAGCTCTAAAAGAGGTAGTGGTAGAGATTGTGGAAGCATTAGTAATGATCTTTTAAAAATCATTGGACTCTGGCATGGTTCCACAGGACTGGAAAGTTGCAAATGTCACTCCACTAAGGCAGCAGAAAGGAAGTTATAGACCAGTTAGCCTGACCTCAGCGGTTGAAAAGATGTTGGAGTCAATTGTTAAGGATAAGGTTATGGAGTACTTGGTGACACAGGGCAAGTTGGGACAAAGTCAGCATGGTTTCCTTCAGGGAAAATCCTGCCTGACAAACCTGTTAGATTTCTTTGAGAAGATTACAAGTAGGATAGATAAAGGGGATGCAGTGGATTCTGTATATTTGGACTTTCAGAAGGCCTTTGACAAGGTGCCACACATGAGGCTGCTTACCAAATTAAGAGACCATAGTATTACAGGAAAGTTACTAACAAGGTTAGAGCATTGGCTAATTGAACAATCCAACCAAGACCTCAGCGGTGGAACAGGCAGACGAAGTTACTTCAAACTCAATGGCTGTGAAGGCAGATGAAGGCTGCAACAAATCCATCAGCTCCAATCGTCATGGTTTCCATGCCATTGGAATCAGTTGGTTGATTAGTGTTTCTTCGAGTGCAACATCAAGTACATGTTAAACAAGTACATGCACAGGCATCTTCGGTCTGTGAAACGGAATGTAGACCATCATACTCGACCTGGAGGGATAGCCACAACGATTGGCTGATTGGTAGGAGGCAGCAAGTGGGAATAAAAGGATCCTTTTCTGGTTGGCAGCCAGTGACTAGTGATATTCCACACGGGTTGATGTTGGGACCGCTTTTTATGCTGTACATATCAATGATTTAGATGATGGAATAGATGGCTTTGATGCCAGGTTTGCAGATGATGAGATGATTGGTAGAGGAGCAGGTAGTGTTGAGGAAACAAGTAGGCTGCAGAAGGACTTGGACAGATTAGGAGAATGGGCAAGGGGGTGATAAATGAAATACAATGTTGGAAAATGCATGTTCATGCACTTTGGTAGAAGAAATAAATGTGCAGACTATTTTCTAAACAGAGGAAATTCAAAAATCTGAGATGCAAAGGGACTTGTGCAGAACAAGGTTAACTTGCAGGTAGAGTATATGGAGAAGAAGGCAAAGGCAATGTTAGCATTCAATTCAAGAGGTCTAGAATAGAACAGCAGGGATGTGATTTATAAGGCACTGGTGAGGCCTCACCTTGAGTATTATGAACAGTTTTGGGCCCCTCATCTTAGAAGAGATGTTCTGGTATTGGAAAGGGTCCAGAGGAGGTTCACAAGGATGATTCAAGGAATGAAAGGGATATCATACGAGGAACATTTGATAGCTCTAAGCCTGTACTCACTGGAATTCAGAAGATTGGGGGGGGGGGGGGGGATCTCATTGAAACCTTTTGAATATTGAAAGGCCTAGACAGAGTAGAATGAAAAGGATGTTTCCCATGGTGGGGTAGTCTAGGACAAGAGGACATAGACTCAGGATAAAGGGTGGGGGGGGGGGGGGGGGAGTCCATTTAAACCAGATGCAGAGAAATATTTGGCCCGAGGTTGGTGAATTTCTGGAATTTATTACCACAGGCAGCTGTGTATGCTGGGTTCTTCTTGATTGGACATGGCATCAAAGGTTACAGGGAGAATGCTGAGGACTGGGGCTGAAGAGGGGAATAAAAGGATCTGCCATGATTGAATGGTGGAGTAAACTTGATGGGCCAAATGGTGTAATTCTACTCCTATGTCTTATGGTCTTGTATTGGAGGAGCCTAACAAACTCTGGGTACAAAGATGCAGCCAATATTCAATATTTCTTTATTAAAGGCTATTGACTAACCCCACTATGGATGGTCTAAGCCTGGCTGCAAACTAAGGTTGGGCACGGGGCAAGGTTGGCAGCCTATGCCCGACTAAGGGTGATGAGCTGAAGAAGACTGTGTCTTTAATATATTGATATGACTTTGAATGTTTTTGATTGTCAATAGTTTAAAAAGTCTCAGCAAGAAATCTTCCTCTTAAAATTGAGGATTTGAAGATTGGTAAAACTAACCTTGGCAGTAATGTTGGCAGTCTTCATTTTAAAAAAAAAATATAATACAATTTACTGAATATCTTTAGTGCTATAACTACACTGTGTGAATAAAGTTTGTATGGTACTTGAGGGAGAAATGGCTGCATTTTGAAGCTCTTAAGTGTTTTTCAAATATTGTATTTGGAGTATTGATAAACTAGTGTTCTATGGATGGCAGCAGTGTTGACTGAAGCAGTTTCAAACATGAAACCTAAAATACATTAGTGTGGTTTAACTGGTCAGGCAAACTGCTTTTGTATTGGGCTGGTTTTTCACATCACTAAAAGGGACGATGGTTGTGGTATACTTCTGCTTATTAGGATTTCCTATTTCATGCAGCTTTATCATCAACTGCATTTAATGTGTTTATTTATAAAACTGTGATTAAATAAGCCACATCTTGTTTTTACCGTTGTGTACATTGTGGCTGTTTGTGTTTTTAAATTTGACTTAAGGGTGGAGGTCCACACTTGCTATTGAATGGCACGAGTGGATTCTACAGCTTTTTATGTAGCAGGCATGTGGTTATTCTGTGAAATGGTTGAAAGTATTTATGAAGATAATGTACATATCTGCCAACTTTGTACACTTATTTTTTAATATAAGAATTGCTTACTCGAGTTTCAGGTTTAATAATATAAAGTGGTCATTTTGGCATTTCTTTAACTGATTATAAAAATAAATGGGTAGCAATCTAGAGTGAAGATGTACATTGAGTTATTTATTATTAACATAAGTGATGTGGCATTGTAGTCTCAGCTCTCATTCCCTGCAGTGGAGAAACAGCAATTATTTTCCATTTAATTACCCCCTGGGATATACTCTTCTCATTGATGCATTGCATGTATGCTTTAACTTTTGTGTTGTACATTCAACCATGGAATTATTCTTTTAATTCTGTCTAGTTGCACTGAAAAAAGATTTACTGAAGGGGTCAGATTTGAATGGCTAGATGCTCATCTTCTCATTTTAGTTGGGCTGGATGCCCAGTTTTAAGTTTGGTGCACAAGGATCCCCCTACCTTTATTCCCTTGCCTTTTATCTTGCATTTTATTTTTTACTGTAGGCTGAAAATGTTTGGATGTCTTTAACCTCTTGAGGGAATGGTCTAATGGCTTGCCCTGTTAACCAGCTACCATTATGGAAGTAAAGGAATCAAGTTGATAATAGGAGGGAAATTAATGTCTCTTCAAGAAAGAGAACTGGGATGAAAATAGATTGAGAGGAGAGCTTTTCTTTGATTTCTTCCTTCTCAATCTTTTTTTTCTATTGGCCTATGAACTATGCAACAAGATCTCAATCTTTAGAAATCTAGGTTGTCACTCTCTATTGTAGAACTGCTTGGCAATGTGAGTTTGAAATTAATGCTACCAAACCCCACACGAAGCATCATTTGACACTGCTTATTAAAAAAGAATGCAGTTGTAGGGAAATCTGTATGCATTATAATTATCCTGAATATGAGAGAATTCTTAAGAAATTGGTTGTTAACTTAATCCTTGCATGGCCACCTGCACCAGGTGGCAACAATAGTCCCAATTTCCACTTTGCCTTCCTGTCTGAAGAGCCAGGGATTAACGGTCAGGAGAAGTGATGTAGTTGCAACAGATTGGCTCTGAAAATCTGCTGATACAATGATTCAAGTATTACAGTAATCGACATCCCTGTATATGTAACAGGATAATTGAAATAATTTTGGCAACTAGTTAACTACAACCATTCCACTCTTCTTCCAACCTTACCAAGATATAGTCCAAAAGCACTTCAGTGGCATTGGTGATATTGATGATTGTTGCCACTTCTGTTCCTTGGCAAAAGAAAATCTTTTGTCCTGCTTTATTGCACTTTGGATTTTATTTCTTCTAAAACAATTTGTTTGAGCGTTTTGTAGCCTTGTTTATGTGGAGTTTCCAAACAAATATCTAAGCTTGTATATCAGCAACACTAAACTCTACCACAGGGGTGTCAAACTCATTTTAGGTCACGGGCCAGATTGAGCAAAATGCAGCTTCATGCGGGCCGGATCAGTTGGACGCGTGCGAACGCAGCTTTCGTTGCCTCCGTTTTTTCAGCCTGCTCTCATGTGTCTCAGTCTCTGCTATAACTACAAAGTGTTTCACTTTACAAATTCCGTTTCTTATGAAGAAGACTGCCGAGCAAGACTGCCAAATAAACACTAAAAACCCTGAAAACCTGGTACCTGAATAAACTCAGCATTAGCCATATCATACGCCATAGGCGCTTCGATTACTGGGGCCAGCTTTAATAGTAATTAGATATTATCTCGCGGGCCAAAGATAATTCCACCTCAGGCCGGATTTGGCCCGCAGGCCTTGAGTTTGACATATATGCTCTACCACAATCAGTAATCTTATGGCTGACATTTCCCTCCTACAATGAATTTAGTGGGATCTGCACCAAGCATACTTATAATGATGAGGTGCTAGTCTAGTGATGAATTACATACTTGGCCAAATGCATGTAGTGGTGAGAACCAGACAACCTCAACACGAGCAGATTAGAACAAAGCTCTGCAATACCACCACAGCCACTTGTGAATAATGGTGGACAATTGCAAAAAAGGATGAAGCTTCAAAAACACGTCCTCAATGATGGACAGGATTGGGGGGTGTTACTCAGCAAGTGAGGGCTTACAAAGGCTTGAAGTATCTTCAGTTTGGTTTAGCAAGAAAAAAAATGAAGGATGGTCTACTTTGTCTTTCTGCTAAGATCTCCCATCACAGATCCCAGTTTTAAGCTAACTTGATCCACTCCAGGAGATATAAAGAGATCAAAATCAGGTTTATTATCACTGTCTTGTATGGCATGAAATTTGTTTTATGGCAGTGCAGTGTAAATACATTAAAATTTTATTGTAACTTGTGAAATAGTGCCAAAAAAGGAATAATGAGTTGTTCAGAATTCTGCTAGAGGGGAGGGGAGGAAGCTAGTAGGCTATGGGACTTAACTATTTCTCAGTTGCAGTACAAAGACCTGCATTCCATAGCTAGTTATGCTTCTAGCCAAGTTGTTTCAGTACTGGACCTGGCTTTGAGAAAGTCTTGTTCTAGCATGATCCAATCTTGCTAATATCCCAGTGATTAATCTATGTCCTCAAAGTAATGGATACTATAATTGAGAGCTGTTGACAGAAACCATCCACCTATAACCTATTTGCCTATGCCTGGTGGGTTTCATCAGACCCATTCAGTTCCAAACCTCCTCATGACCTAGGTCCAAATGCAGTACTAAGAGCTGAATTCCAGAGATGAATTGAGACTGATTGCTGTAGACGTCAAGATGGAATTTGAGTGGCATTAAGCTGTCCTGGTAGAACTAAACACAAAAGGGAAGATACTCTAATGGTCGGAGTAATAACCTACATAAAGGAAAATGAAATAATTGAACAGTCCAGTGAAAGATTAAAATTTGAGTGCCTAGCAGAAGAGTGAAATTTGAGCTCTCAATAAATTGAACAATGTGAAGCAGTCAAGTCTGATTTCTTCCGCTTAATAACACATTTGTTCACAAAATACGTAGCTCAAAACTTTAATACCTCCTGATTAAGTTGCCAGTATCCTTTGTAATTAGAAGGAAGGATTAGATCCTGTAGCCAAGAGAAATTGGCTTTGGTACTCTAGTATGCAAGCTGAATCATTAACTTGGCCCTAATCTTCATTCTCACTCCTCCCAGCGGTTCCTGTACAGCACTGACGGTTTGCATATTGGTTGGTAATATGTCATAAACTTCCTTTCCAGCACAATAGATTCAAACCTTCAGCATGCCAACAGGTGCAAAAGACGACCAATGGGTTCAGAATGTACATAAGTGCACATAAAGTAGCTATATGCAGCTGCTTCCTTTATGAATGGGTGCTTGATAGTGCCTAAACTGTTGCTTATGCATTCTGACCTTTTACTCAGGCAGTTCATGTGGGGTCCATAGTTGCCACTTGTGAGATGGTGTCATTCTTAAGTATACAGAGCATTAGAGAAGCTCAGCAGGTCAGGCAATGTCTGTGAAGGGAAATGGACAGTAGATGTTTTGAGTCAAATCCCTTCACTTGGACAGTTCTGATGAAGAGTCTTGACCCAAAATATTGACTACCTGTTTCCATCCGTGGATGCTATGCCCTGTTGAATTCTCGAGTGTATTGCCTCAAATGCCAGCATCTGTAGTCTCTTGTGTCATCGTTTATTGTTGTGCATTAGTCATGGTTAAGCTATATAATAAACATCTGAAGTGTTTTAAAGAGATCTAGATTCTGGGGATGTCAGAAGGTGTATTGATTGGGAAAAGTGAAGTTGGATGTGAAGCATATCTTCATAGAAGGTTGAAACGAGGTCTGAAAGGTCTTTGGCTTTAAAGGATATTGATAGGGCATGGAAGTGATTATCCCAAAGAATGCAACATGAAAGAAGTTGAATTGGTGAAGATAAAACTGAACTACAAGTAGAGAAAGGTACAAAAAAGAATGGACGTTAATTTGGCATGGTTGTGAATATTTAAGAAGGTAAGAGTAGATAGGTTTAGCTTCTCAGCCTATTACTTAGAACAGACATTGACCAGTGTTGTATGTTGATTCATCCAGCTAGGGATAGTGACTCTGGGTAAAAATTCTTGGTGAGGATGGGATTTTTGTGGTGGAACTGAAAATGATTGCTTGCCTCCATCATTTAAATGGAGAAAATTGCTATTATCTTTCATATCATTCAAATGTTAAGTTGAATGATGCAAAGGATAATAAAAAATAGATATTTTGAGACTATTTCATATTAAAAGGCAAAAGAAGAATTAAAGTTGGCTAAATGCTGTAATCCTCCATTTTAGGATGGTGTTGGTGAACCTCTGCAACTTCTGGCTGGTGGCTATCGAAATAAGGATAGCAGTTAAATACTTCGTTAACTGTACTTTTTCTGGCAAACTATGATTGCAAGTAGTAGTCTTGGAGGCAATTCGACGTGGCAGAACCAAGGTGAGGTGGCAGGCCAGTTGCCAAGGGTGTGAAAGGTTGGGCACAGGCCAAATCGAAGCCACGGGGTCCAGGCCCCAGAATTGACTTTATTTCTTACATCCTTCATATACATGAGTAAAAATCTTTACGATATATTTACATATAAATGTGTAATTTATAGTAATTTATAATAGTATGTACAACAGGACATGCAATATAACATAGAAATACAGTTGTATCAGCATGAATTAATCAGTCTGATGGCCTGGTGGAAGCAGCTGTTCTGGAGCCTTTTGGTCTTGGCTTTTATGCTGCGGTACTGTTTCCCGGAAGGTAGCAGCTGGAACAGTTTGTGGTTGAGGTGACTCGGGTCCCCACTGATCCTTCGGGTCCTTTTTTACACACCTTTGTAAATATCCGGGACAGTGGCAAATTCACATCTACATATCGATGTAATGGAGATTGCAGACTGCATCGAGGCAGCAAAGTCTGTTGTATCAATGTGGCAGAACCCATTGTTTGGTTGGAGTGAAAAGATCAGGGTGTTGTGGCCTTAGGTGAGGTATGGGCTCATTTATATCATTGCTGTAAGACTTGCATGGTCCTGTGCTGAAGTATGGGACTCTATTTATGGACTTCAGTTCGTAAATGCTATTTGCTTTGTGGTTACCGTTTGCATAATTTTTTTTCATTGCACCTTGGGTGTTCGGTCTTTTTTATGGGTTATTTCATTTTTCTATGGGCTTGATGTGGTTTTTATTCTCTACACTTTGGGTTTTAGACAGCCTTTTTAATATAAATATATGGAGTTTGCTTTTGGGTTTCTTTGTTTCATGGTTGCCTCTTAGGAAATGAATCCAAGGTTGTATAATGGATACATTGATAATAAATGTAATTTGAAAATAATCCCTAGCAGGGCGTTTGTTTGATAAAGCCTATATAAGTAACACCTGACATTGCACATTGCATATTTGAATCAACTTAGTTTACATTGTCAGTTTCATAGCTGTCTGTGACATGTAGAGTTTTTAACCCCTTTTTAGCATGTTGCACTAATTTCATTGTTCTTTTAAAGATCAGTTCAATTGGTCTGTCCCATTGGCCTGTTTCGCTAACATTTTTTCTCATGTTTATGCTTTTGAAAACGATGTATTTTGAATCTGTTTCTACCATTTTTAAGCATTCAGATCATGATTTTTATTTTATTCAAAATAAATTTCTTTGTCTCCAATGTTTTTACAATTGTACCTGCCAGTAATAGACTTTCTACTAGTAAAAATTTTCTCGTTAAGTTTCTCTTCAGTGAATTTGTGTTCTGTACTGTGATATACTGTAAATAGTAATTTCTTCATTCATAGTTTCAATTCTCAGTCATGCTTTTGGAATTTCATAATGTGTAGAGCTATACATTGGTCTATCTTGAGTTATGCTTTAGCAAATGATAAACTGGAATATTTAACCTTTACACCTGAAAATTAACTGACCACTGCCTTGCCTTTCATTCCACTGCACCACATCTTGGGAAAGATAATGGGCTTATTTTATATCTTTTAAATGTATATTGGGAATTCTATGTAGTGAGAAGTCATTTTCCAATTTTTTGGTGAAAAAATATATATTTGAAAGATTTTGATCATACTCTGCCACAGGAAAATTGTGAATCTTTGTTAGAGTAAATTTGATCCATTAAATTAAAAATTTAACCAGTTTTCAAAATACTTTGAAATTGCATCATTATCTACTGCTCTAGATGGCACTGTACTCTTCCATGACTTTAGTGTGGCAGCTACGTAGCTGGAATATTTGGCTAATTATCATTGCCTTCTGATTGTACAAAGGAATGGAACAATGTTAATCAGTATTGTCATTTCTATTTAATATCGCACATTATTTTCCCTTTCCTGCCTCCTCATCTGAACTTTCCATAGTCATAAGTTTCCATTGCATACATTCGTGTTTGACTTTGTGACATGTGTCATTCAAATCAACATATCCTCTTGAGATTTTTATTGAGTTATAATGGTTGAGCAAAATGTACATATCATTTGACAGTTGATCCTGATTTTTAGCTTATTTCTAAGATTCATGCGAACAGTATGCTTCTCAATATCAGTAAAAATTTTAAGTATTAGCAAAGCACTATAGATTTTATACTTTTATCTCTTGGGTTGAAAACTGACACATTTATTTTTGTTTAATATTGTCAGGGGGCATTTGGTACCCAGAAGTTGTCGGACATTCTAATCTTGTATTTGTCAAGAACATATGCTGGTAATTCTAAGCTTCTGCTTTTGAATAAATTGTTCAGTAGCACAGAGCAGAAAAGAATCTATGGGGGTGTGGGTGGGTTTGTTGATCATTTTGCAGTAGTTAAGATCCGAGTTGTTGAAATACAGACTCCTGTGGTTCAATGGCGAGGCCCACTTTATGTTCTCAAAGCATCTATGGATAGGCAATAAATACTGGACACCCACACACTATGAATGAATAAAAGTTATGCAGGCAAAATTTTGATGTCACTTACAGCAAAAGAAATGAGTACTTGTCAAGTATGATCTATGTAACCTTTCAAAAGTATTCAAAGCAAGCTATTTGTTCAAGAATTAAAGTGCATTATGTGTGGTATTTCTGTTGATTTATATAGTCTGTGTTTACATTGAAACAGATGAAATGCTATTTAATCTGTAGGTGTAATACAATTCCTTATTACTCCCATCTCTTAATGAATGTTGGCTTTGAGCAGGATGTTCTCCTTGTTCTAAAATTGAATTTCGACTAGAAAGAAATTAATTTATTTTTTCACAAGAAGTTCAAGAAGCTAAGTTTCGAAATTCTAACTGCAGTTTGGAAAATGTTTTCTGGTTATTTGTCCTGCTGTTAATCTTGGGTTTGCTTCATTCTTCTGCAGTGGAGAGTCTGGTCAGTCCTATTGCTTGTTACAATACATTGCTTATTGAAATTACAGCAGATATTTGTGCTAATTAATATTATAGGTGGGGTTAATGTCAAAGTTTAGAAAACAGACTTTTATTTCATAATTTTCTTTATAACTTTACACTACCAAATTCTTGGTTTTTGTGCTTTTAAGGATTTAGAATCTTCACTCTCCCTTTTACTGAGGTGCAGAATTGTACAACATGGAGGACCCTTTTGGCTTCCATTGTCCCGCCAAAACTGTGATAATCTCCTTATGCCTTACCTATCTAAGTCAATATTCAGATGTCCTTTAGACATTGTAATTGTGCTTCTATTACCTCCTGGCAGCTTGTTACATATAACCATTGTCCTCTGTAAAAACAGACCTTCAGATCTCCTTTGAACTTCACCCCTTACTTTAGAACTGTGCACAGTTCATACTCCCCACCCCCACCCCCCAACACTATCTACCTCTACCCTAGAAAAAGACTATCTACCCTATTTACGACCCTCACAAAATTGCTAGTCTCTATAACGTCCCTTGTCAGCCTCTGATGTTCCACTGGGAGTAAACCCAGCCTGTCCAGTCTCTGGAAATGTAGCATTCCATTACAGCCAACGTTCTGGTGAATTATCTCTGTTGCTAGCACATCTTGCCTATAGTGTGGTAACCAGAATTGTTCATAAAACTCTTGAGTGTAGTCTGAATAATATTCTGTGAGTATGCAATGTGGTGCCTCAGCTCTTCAGCTCAATGCCTCAACTTATGAAGGCAAGTATATTTCATGATGCTATTCACCTGTGTTACCACTTTCAAAACAATGGTTTCCTGTTAATTGGGGCAGTCACTTATTTGGGACAAATCTTACCAGAAACAAATCGAGAAAATAGGCAGGATTCCCTTAATTTATTTGGGATGCTATGCCATTTAATTGGGGCAGGAGAGTGTTGCCAAACACTTCCGAAATAGTGTCAATCATGAGCACGTCATGTGTGTTGATAGACAGTACACTGTGCTTGGAGCGTATAGTTTCTTAATACTGCTACTTCTGTGTGTGCAAAAAGCAGTGATTTTTCTCATTAATAGTTGGCAAGTAATAACCAGTAAGACAAATCAGAACTGTTTTGCTCACTGTGGTTTCAAGCATTCAGGCTAGGAGATGCCAAAATGTCCGGGAGTGAAAATAAAATGAGATCACTACTTCAAGTTAGTAACTAATAATTTGGAAGTATCAGCATTCATCTTGAATGTTATAATTAAAATGAAGACTTGAAGGATGCAATCGTTAGCAATGTTTGATAGCAATCCACTATGTGCACTGTTTGCCCTGATTTTGTTCACTGGCAGTTTATGAAGAGTACACCTTAGCATACAGTGAATGAATTCCTTCGTTGAAAACTATTAGAAACAATACAGTTTTATAATACTGTAGTAGTTTTGGTAGTGTTCTAATTCGTACTGTTTTATTGTCTTTTTTTATACCTTTATAATACTTTAATGAAACTTCAGTTAATTGGGGCAGCTGCTTAATTGGACCAAATGTACTAGTCCTGATGTGTCCCAATTAACGGGAATGCATTGTATTTTATATCACTTCAGTGCACTTCTGGTAATTAATAGAGAAAATAAAATGACGATTAACTTCATACTGGCAGTTTGAAGTTGGAACACGGAACACATTTCAGATCATTTTGTTGCAAAATGGCATCATCCTTGGAAAGCTGAATTAGGCTCAGAAAATTGACCTGCATGGTATTGTAACAGATGATGGGAAAGGAGCATTTCCTCTCAGTACATTGGTAAAAACAAACTAAAACATCTTGCTTTAATTACTCAGAATTGTAAAACATACATTTAAAACTTGGCAGTAGAAATTGTTTGGTATGTTTTTCCTCTTCATGCTGCTTGGTAATTGACAAAAGGACTTGTTGATTGGTTTGGCACAATTTTTGTTCAGTTTTTTTGTTACAAAATGATGAAACTCCAGAAAATTGTTGGAATGTAGTCTTTTCTCTCAACAGACAGTGAACAATCATTAATGCATTCTTATTTTATTTCTTCAAAACTCAAATGCATGTTTTCTCTTCAACTAGCCAAAATTTAGTTTAGCTTGCAAAAAAGAATAAAATGTGCAATATTTTTGTGCTGATCATCAAGGTGCTTTCAGTTGTGTTGTACTTAAGTGATGGGGAAACTTGTAACAGCACTAACCACGTCCCTCAGAATTAATTGTCAGGACAGAAGAATGAAATTCACTGGTAAACTGCCACAGGATTCTTTTTATTTTGGATATTTTGTGTGGAGATTTTTCAGTTCTCCACCCCAAGACTGCAATGTAAAGGGAAAGGGCCTCCCACATCAAGTGACTTCCACTGGAGACTGCAGTCACCTCTAGATAGCAGAACTGACTGCTGCAATATATTTGCGCACCAGTTTGATCTTTGTCCTTCTCGATTGAGGGTAAAATTTGGAAGAAGCTAGGATGTGTTTTGTAATGTGCTATTCTACACTACAGCACCTTAAGGAAACAGTCATTCCAGTTACTACTACTTATCCTTGATGTGTTCTAGATCTAAGATCAATAAATGTTTTCAATGTAAGAGTTCTGATTATAGATACTAATCTTCTTAAACGCATCACTAAGTTCATTTCTTATGAACTATTAATGTCATTAGAAAAAAGAGAGAAGATGAAAATATGTCTCCCCTCCAACTTCCAGAATACAGGATGTTAACAGGAAAAGTTCTCTCTAGACATGGGCAATATCTTATCTATTACTAAATACCATTACATATCTCACTTTATGCAGTAATAGAAATGGGTTATTCAGCCATCAGGCTATAAGACATAGGAGCAGGATTAGGCCATTCAATCCATTGAGTCTGCTCTGGTATTTAATCATGGCTGATTAATTGTTGCTTTCAACCACATTTTCCTTTGTTCTCCCCATAATCTTTGATGCTCTATCAAGAACCTATTCATCCTCTGCTTTAAGTATACCAAATGACTTTGCCACCACAGTCATCTCCTTAGAGTCTAACCTGCCAAATCATGCATGAAGTCTACTTCAACTCAATTTTATCCATGTTTGGCATGGATATCTCAGTTAAACAGATACCAGCCAGAAGTGTATTTGTAAGAATAAACTCAGAAATGTGCTTTTCTAAGTAGTGCTTCCACTTAATGACAATTCATCAATTGAAATGTATTTTTAATATTTCAACCAGCAAATTATGAAAATATCCCATGATCAGAGGTCTAAATGAACAATCATAATTCAAATTGATCAAATATTTTGATCAAAAAGATAAGTATCAAGAAAAGTGCTGGTTTTATTAATTCATCTCTGGAAACACATGCATCCAAATGTTTGTGCTTTTTCTGTGCATTATGGGTAGTCGTAACTAAATACTTTTTTTGTTAAACCAGCAATGGGAAATTTGGGCTGTTGCCTGTCATTGAAATGTCATCAACTACAATATAGGTATCTGGCTACTTGTAAATAGTATTCTTTGATATTTGTTAGTATTTGAGGTTAGTATAAAATGATTGAGAAAACACAGATTCATTCAAACCATTTGTGAGTTTATGATATAGTCATAACGTACTGGCTGAATCACTGCTTAAAAACAATCACTTGAACTGATGAGTTGTCATTCAATGGAAGCATTGCTCTTAAAGCATCTTGTTTGTGAGCTAACATTTACAAATGCACTTCTGGCCAGCATCCCCCGTGGCTCTCCAAACTTTGTAATTATCTGCGCTAAGTTATTGCAAAACACACTGAAATGCTTTAGTAAACAAAATATTTTCCACCTTAGATGATATTACTGTACATGTAAAATGTTTGGTCCTTATTACCAGAATGGAAAGGCGGGCTGCAATAGATTTTAAGGTTGCGTCAGGACTGCTGAACCACCGATTTCATTTGTAGTCTTGTTTCAGATGTGGTTGAAAATAGCTGAAGTTCAGAACTGAGATGACAGTGAATCCCTTATGATCAAACTTGACTCTGGCAATATGGAACCAGTGAAATTTGACAGGGTGAATGCAAAAAGAAACCCTGGCATGAGTAAAAAAATATATGGGTGGCTAAGACTGACAAACCAAAATCTAAATGGTTGTAAAATCAGCTTCTTTCAGGCATTTAATCAAATATTAAATTCCCAGTTAAGGCTCATCCATCAATGTGCACTGACTGTTATTTCAAGCAGTTATGAGCTTTACATAAAGGAAATATTTGAGTATAAAATACTTTGAAATGCAAAGTAAAATAAAGTAATACCAGTTGAAATGGAGTATTTCTAAGTTTATATTTTCTGTCCAATTCTCCTTTTGCTTCAAGTTGAGAAAATGACTCAAAGAAAACTTGAAGCTTTGACAGCTATTGTTAATTGAGATTTTGTTGCTTGAACAATTGCATAAGTGTGGTTAACTGTTAGCTGAACAGCAAAGATCTCTTTTCCTTGGATTTTGTCAATGAGTTGTAAACTCATCTTGTCGAACCATGGTTTTCCTTATCATCATGACATTCTGATCTAGATGGCTTTGCAACTTAAAGTTAAAGCTTCCATAGATTTTGGAACTAGTGATGGCGATGAGTTTCCAGGTGACGGCAGTATGTGTCTTGGAGGAAACCCACAGGTAGCAGTTCTACCACATATCTGGGGTCCTTGAAATGGGATACTTATGATAATAAGGTTGTAAAACACTGTTTAAAAAATTATTCCTTCCAAGCTGAAGAAAGTTTTCAGGGCAATGAAGACAGATGTTCAATATTAAATTTCCAGGCCTTTTTTTTCCCCTCTCTTCAGGTAGTTGGCTTTCTTTGGCATACCCTTTTATGTAGGGCAAAGCCAATCATAATGTATGAGGCTTTGTGGTTGATAAATTGTCTAGTCTTTCTTGCATGGCATTTTAATCATTTGAACATCAAATTGAAAAATAATACCAGTTATTGCAATATTGGAGTGCAAAATTTTTTAATTCATGCTATATTTTAAAAGGGTGTATTCTGCTTAATATTTATGCTGCCTATGATCAAATGTCACTCGAGCAAAAGTATTTCCTTCATTCAGGATGGCTCTGAAGTTGGGATTTTGTTTTCCTTGAAACTTAATGTTCAGTTGAATGACTGCAACTGGAAAAATTTAAAGAAACATTGTACTATCCCAATACTTAATGTCACAAACAAGAGAATCTGCAGATGCTCGAAATCCAAGCAACACACACACATAAAATGCTGGAGGAACTCAGCAGGCCAGGCAGCATCCACAGAAAAGAATATAATTGACATTTCAGGATGAAACCCTTCGGCAGGACTGGAGGGGGGAAAAAAGCTGAGTAGAAGATTTAAAAGGTGGGGGGAAGGGAGAGGGAGTGTCCAGATGATGGGTGAAACCTGGAGTTGGAGGGATTAAGTAAAGAGCTGGGAAGTTGATAAGTGAGATGACAGTGGGGGGCATTAGTGGAAGTTTGAGAAATTGATGTTCATGCCATCAGGTCGGAGGCTACCCAAATGGAATCCAAGATGTTGTTCCTCCAACCTAAATGTGACCTTATTGTGACAGTGGAGGAGGCTATGGATGGACATATTGGAATGGGAAGTGGAATTAAAATGGGTGGCTACTGGGAGATCCCACTTGTTCTGGCAGATGGAGCGTAGATGCTTGGTGACGCAGTCTCCCAATCTATGTCGGGTCTCACCAATATACAGGAGGTCGCATGGGGAGCACCGAACACAGTAAATAGCCCTAACAGGCTCACAGGTGAAGTGTTGCCTCACCTGCAAGGACTGTATAGGGCCTTGAATGTTAGTGAGGGAGGAGGTGTAGGGGCATGTGCAGCACTTGTTCTTCCCCCACCCAATCAACATTAGCAAAAGACTAAAAGTAATTTTTTTAACTGCACTGTGATCTACCTGTTTGCAAATTAATCTCCATGTTAAATCTGTGACTGTATTTCACTAGCTTTGGGATATGAATGCTATAATATAAGCATAAGATGTGGAGAAGGTCTTGGAGAGGAAGGATATACAGTCAGCCCTCCCCATCCGCAGGTTCCGCATGCACGGATTCAACCAACCGTTGACCGGGAAAACCCGGAAGTTCTCTCTCCAGCACTTGTTGTTTGAGCATGTACAGACTTTCTTTTTGTCATTATTCTCTAAACAATACAATATAACAACTATTTACATAGTATTTACATTGTATTAGGTATTATAAGTAATCTAGAGATGTTTTAAAGTATACGGGAGGATGTGCATAGGTTACCGCGGAACTGAAAGTCGGATCAGGTACATCCGGTATTGTTCAGTGTCAGTCAAATGTTTGTCTTAATATATAGTATATATTTTACCTTTCTGTGCATATAAACACTTAAGAAACGTAAGTATTTCAGTAATTAAACCACTGCGTTGCTTAGTAATAATTGTAGCTTTCATCGGGCAGGGCCTTTCACATGCTCCATTATTCTCACTTTATCCTTTAAAATTGTTCTGGTCATTGACCGACTGTCGCCTAATGTTTTTCCAATGACTGATGGTGTTTCACCACTTGATCTCAACAGGCAGTGGAGTATACAATACTCCAAATTTGGCCTTACCAATGCCTTGTACAATTTTAACATTACATCTCAACTCCTATACTCAATGCTCTGATTTATAAAGGCCAGCAATACCAAAAGCTTTCTTCACCACCCTATCCACATGAGATTCCACCCTCAGGGAACTATGCACCATTATTCCTAGATCACTCTGTTCTACTGCATTCTTCAATGCCCTACCATTTACCATGTATGTCCTATTTTGATTAGTCCTACCAAAATGTAGCACCTCACACTTATCAGCATTGAACACCATCTGCCATCTTTCAGCCCACTCTTCTATCTGGCCTAAATCTCTCTGCAAACTTTGAAAACCTACTTCATTATCCACAACGACACCTACCTTAGTATCATCTGCATACTTACTAACCCTAACCCCATCATCCGAATCATTAATGTATATGACAAACAACATTGGACCCAGTACAGATCCCTGAGGCATACCACTAGTCACCGGCCTCCAACCTGACAAACAGTTATCCACCACTACTCTCTGGCATCTCCCATCCAGCCACTGTTGAATCCATTTTACTACTTCAATATTAATACCTAACAATTGAACCTTCCTAACTAACCTTCTGTGTGGAACCTTGTTATAGGCCGTACTGAAGTCCATATAGACAACATCCACTGCTTTACCCTGGTCAACTTCCCTAGTAACCTCTCCAAAAAATTCAATAAGATTTGTCAAACATGACCTTCCACGCACAAATCAATGTTGAATGTTCCTAATCAGACCCTATCTATCCAGATAATTATATATACCATCTCTAAGAATACTTTCCATTAATTTACCCACCACTGACGTCAAACTTACAGGTCGATAATTGCTAGGTTTACTCTTAGAATCCTTTTTAAACAAAGGAACCACACGAGCAATACGCCAATCCTCCGGCACCATCCCTGTTTCTAATGACATGTGAAATATTTCTGTCAGAGCCCCTGCTATTTCTACACTAACTTCTCTCGAGGTCCTAGGGAATATCCTGTCAGGACTCGGAGATTTACCCACTTTTATATTCCTTAAAAGTGCCAGTACTTCCTCCTCTTTAATCATCATAGTTTCCATAACTTCCTTACTTGTTTCCCTTACCTTACACAATTCAATATCCTTCTCCTTAGTGAATACCAAAGAAAAATTGTTCAAAATCTCCCCCATCTCTTTTGGCTCCACACATAGCTGTCCACTCTGATTCTCTAAGGGACTAATTTTATCTGTCATTATCTTTTTGCTATTAATATAACTGTAGAAACCCTTTGGATTTATTTTCACCTTACTTGCCAAAGCAAACTCATATCTTTTTCCTTTTCTAATTTCTTTCTTAAGATTCTTTTTACATTCTTTATACTCCTCGAGCACTTCATTTACTCCATGCTGCCTATATTTATTGTAGATATCTCTTTATTTCGGAACCAAGTTTCCAATATCCCTTGAAAACCATGGCTCTCTCAAACTTTTAACCTTTCCTTTCAACCTAACAGGAATATAAAAATTCTATACCCTCAAAATTTCACCTTTAAATGACCGCCATTTCTCTATTACGTTCTTCCCATAAAACAAATTGTCCCAATCCACTCCTCCTAAATCCATTCGCATCTCCTCAAAGTTAGCCTTTCTCCAATCAAAAATCTCAACCCTGGGTCCAGTCCTATCCTCCTCAATAATTATATTGAAACTAATGGCATTGTGATCACTGGACCCAAAGTGCTCCCCAACACATACCTCCGTCACCTGACCTATCTCATTCCCTAACAGGAGATCCAACACTGCCCCTTCTCTAGTTGGTACCTCTATGTATTGCTGCAAAAAACTATCCTGCACACATTTGACAAACTCCAAGCCATCCAGCTCTTTTACAGTATGGGTTTCCCAGTCTATGTGTGGAAAATTAAAATCTCCCACAATCACAACCCTGTGCTTACTACAAATATCTGCTATCTGCTTACAAATTTGCTCCTCCAATTCTCACTCCCCATTAGGTGGTCTATAATACACCCCTGTAAGTGTTACTACACCTTTCCCATTCCTCAATTCCACCCAAATAGCCTGCCTAGATGAGCCCTCTAATCTATCCTGCCAGAGCACCGCTGTAATGTTTTCTCTGACAAGCAATGCAACACCTCCCCCTCTTGCCCCTCCGATTCTATCACACCTGAAGCAACGAAATCGAGGAATGTTTAGTTGCCAATCGCACCCCTCCTGCAACCATGTTTCACTAATAGCTACAACATCATATTGGGGAAATTAAAATCCCCCATCACAACAAACCTGTTATTATTGCATCGTTCAAGAGTCTGTCTCCCTATGTGCTCCTCGATGCCCCTGTTGTTATTATTAGGTGGTCTATATTTTTTAAAACAGTTATGTTATTGACCCCTTCCTGTTTCTAACTTCTACCCACAGAGACTCAGTAGACAATCCCTCCATGGCTTCCTCCTTTTCTGCAGCTGTGACACTATCTCTGATCAGCAGTGCCATCTCTTTTGCTCCTCTCCCTGTCCTTTCTGAAATATCTAAAGCCTGGCACTCTTAAGTAACCATTCCTGCCCCTGAGCCATCCAAGTCTCTGTAATGATCACAACATCGTAGCTCCAAGTACTGATCCATGCTCTAAGCTCATCCACTTTGTTCATGATACTCCTTGCAGTAAAGTAGATACATCTCAAACCATCAGTGTGAGTGTGTCCCTGCTCTATCACCTGCCTATCCTCCCTTTTGCACTGTCTCCAAGTTTTCTCTATTTGTGAGCCAACTGCATCTTCCTCCATCTCTTCAGTTCGGTTCCCACCCCGCCCCCCAACAATTCTAGTTTAAACTCTCCCCAATAGCCTTTGCCAACCTCCCAGCCAGCATATTGGTCTCCATGGGATTCGAGTGCAACCTGGCCTTTTTGTACAGGTCATATCTGCCCCAAAAGAGGTCCCAGTGATCCAGAAATTTGAATCCCTGCCCCCTGCTCCAATCCCTCAGCCATGCATTTATCTTCCAGCTCATTCTATTCCTATACTCACCATAATGTGGCACAAGCAGTAATCCTAAGATTGCTACCTTTGTGGTCCTGCTTCTCAACTTCCTTCCTAAATCCCTGTAGTCTGTTTTTAGAACCTCCTCCCTTTTCCTACTTATGTCGTTGGTACCAATATGTACCACTACCTCTGACTGTTCTCCTTCCCACTTCAGGATATCGTGGACATGAACAGAAACATCCTGGGCCCTGGCACCTGGGAGGCAAACTACCATCTGTGTTTCTTTCCTGCATCCATAGAATCATCTGTCTGACCCCCTAACTATAAGAGTACCCTATCACTGATGTCATCCTCTTCTTTTCCCTACCCTTCTGAACCACTGTTGCTTCCCCCAGGTAAGTCCCTTCTCTCTCTCTCTTCTTCCCCCCCCCCCCCCAAACAGTACTCAAACATTAGTACTTATTGTTACAAGGGGAAGCCACAGGTATACTCTCTGTACTCTCTGGTATCAACTCTTGCCCTTCCCTCTCCTGACTGTTACCCAGTTTATCTATCTCCTGACACCCTAGGAAATTTTACTACTCTTTACTTCTCTTTCCATAGGGATCACTTCCTCCATGATTCTTTTTGTCCATTCATCCTCACCCCTGCCCCCCCCCCCCCCCGTCTTATCCCTGCAGGTGGAAAAAGGCCTGTATCTGCCCATTCACCTTCTCTTTGACCTCCATTCAGGGCCCCCCAAACAGTCTTTCCAGCTGAGGCAACACTTCAACCTGCAAATCTGTTGGGGTCGCTTCTGATATCTGTTGATCCCAGTGTGACCTCTACATTGGTGAGACCTGATGTAGATTTGGGGACTGCTTTGTTGAGTACCTTTGCATGTATCCACAGAAAGCAGAATTTCCTTGTGGCCAACCATTTTAATTTCTATCCACGTTTACATTCTACATTGGTCCACAGCCTCCTCTTTTGCCACAATGAGACTACTCTCAGGTTGGACGAGCAATCCCTCCTATTCTATCGAGGTAGCCTCAAACCTGATGGCATAAACATTGATTTTTCCAACTTCCATTATTTTCTGCTCCCCCTTCCCTCTTCAATTCCCCACTCTGACTCACATTCTTTTCACCTGCCTATTATTTCCCCCGGTATCTCTCCTCCTTCCCCTTCTCCCATTGTCCTCATTGTCTTCTTTCTTCTATCAGATTCCTTCTCCATCCTTCTACCTTTTCCATCCAGTGTCTGTCTTCCACCATCCCTAGCTCACCTGACTTGACCTTCTAGTTTGTACTCCTCCCCTCCCCACCTTATTGTTGCTTCTTCCTCCTGTTTTTCCAGTCCAAGTGAAGGGTCTTGGCCCAAAACATCAACTGTTTATTCATTTCCATAGCTGTTGCCTGATTTGCTGAGTTGTTCCAATAGTTTGCATGTTGCATTGTTTGCTTCACCATTTTCTCTTTACACAAGGGCTGCTTGACGGAGACTTCAGAGAATTTTTGTTTATTTCAGATTTTCACCACAGCAGTTTTTTGAAAAAAAATGTTGGCTGTAGAATTCATTATATAAAAGCATGACCCTTGCTCTTGGTATCATCTGGCTGATTCAGTTCAGTTTTGAGTTGAGATTTTTTTGCAACAATTCAGTTCCAGGAAGGGAAAATCCAGCTGTTCCACAATGGAACAGATGTTTGTTATGAAGAAATAACGGGCTTTGTAGCAAGCAGAGTTGCTTGTAAACCGAGCAGAAATCATTTTTATAAAATGATGGGTGTTAAAAGTAAAGCTTCTAGCATTTGAGTTATTGATGTCCACTTAAACAGCTTTGTTTTGCTACAAAATATCTCAAGTAAAATTTTAGTTGTTTGAATTAGGCTATTTATAGAAAGCTGTCAAATATGTTAAATTTGGAAAGCTGTTGTCAAGGGAGTGAATTTTAATTGTCTAAACAGTTTTTAATTGTAAATTATATCAGATGAAAATCTGGTTATGGTTTTCTCATGTGCGTCACAGAAGTGCACAAATTGATCTGTCATTTCTTCCACTTCAGGCTAATTTGTCACTGCAACCTGAATAGCTCCAGTCTCCATTAAAATGTGATTATTTTTAAGAACCACTTAAACAGTTTACACAAACTATTGGTGTCTGCTGCACGCAATGAAGGTGGTGAACTGGTTTTGAAGTTTGTTCCCTTTTTTGCCACAATGACTTCCTGGCAGATGATTTAGTACCAGGCTTGATGCCACATTTTGTTCATAGGTTCAAAGTAAAAGTTTTCATAATCCTCATGAAAACATCTAAAGTAATTGTTCGGACAACACTTAGGGGATCAAAAATGTAGGTTTCTATTCTTCACACCTCGCCCTCCCCCCTTTAGGTTTTGTAATTCCACAGAAACTAATTGGAAGAACAACAGAAACACAGGGTAATGTGTGTAATTAGCTTCTTTAGCAAGGTGCCCACATATGATGGGCTGTAATGACATTTATGCATTTATTTCATACAAGCTGTAATAAATTATGTAAGCAAAGAATGCTTAATCAGACAATATATTTACAATATTTCTCAAATATTACTGAAATATTAAATACTCTACACACATCCCTGCTTAGCTATAAACTCCAACTCAGTATAACTAAACTCCAATCTCAAACAATAACGAGGTGGCCTACAGGGAAGAAGTCATCTTCCCTGCAGCACTTTTCCATCATAGTTGCACTAATTGAATATTTTCAAATTAATTCAATAAAAATTTCTTATCTGCAAGTCATTGTTCAGAGAAAGTTGCCTAAATTAAGCACTAATTGCTTTTACTTGGTGGTTTTAAAAATTCTTTTAAAAATGCTATTGTGAAGTATGTGCAGATATGTTCAGTATCTGATTTGTTTTACTATTCCTCAAACTATCTCAAAAGTCTGGGCATAGTAGCTGTAAATTCACCTCCTGTAGAGATTTTGATGGGGTATCTCTCATTTGTAATTTTTTGTATTATTAGTAATTTTTTATTATTTGACCTGAGGCAGAATAATTGGTGTATATTATTGTTGCGAGTATCACGAAACATTGCAAAACTTAGTTTGCATGCTATCCAGGCATATCATGACATGCGCAAATACATTGAGGTAGTAAAAATGAAAACAAAATGCAGAATATAGTGTAGCAGTGACAGTGAAGGCATACTAGAGGTAGCCAAATAAGGTGCAAGGGCCATGGCAAGTTAGATTGGGTGATCTAATCTTATGGTAGGTCAGTTCAAGGACTAAAATGATAGAAGTGGTTCTTGAGTGTGGTCGTAACTACTTTCAACCTTTTTGTTTCTTCTGCGTGACAGAATTTATAACAGGGTTGGGAGGGGTCTTTGATATGTTGCTTTCCCAAGGCAGTGGGTAGAGCTGACAGTATAGGTGATTTCATGATGTTCTGGATTGTATTCACTGTCATTTCTAGCAATGCAGTGGCAATACCAAATGGTGATGCATTCAGATAGAATGTTTTCTGTGTTGCATCTTAAAACTTGGTAAGAGACATTGTGGACTTGCTAAATTATTTTAGGCTTCTGAGGAAATGGTCATTGGTCTACTTTTTGGTCTATAGTATCACCGTGTTTGAGCTAGGGTAATTTGTTATGTACATCAAACAAATTGAAACTTTTAGCTATTTCCACTTCACTACCATTGATGCACACGAGGATACTCCACCATGGTTCCTGAAGTGAATGACCAGCTCCATTTTGCTGGCATTGAGGGTGAGGTTATTGGCTTGATACCATGCCACTAGACTCTCTGCCTCTCCCTCCCTTCTTCTTGGACACCATCTTGTCATTGTTTGAGATTTGGCCCATTTTGGTGTCACATTTCAAATTTTCCAACTCAGAACAAAGCGGCATTTACTTCTCATCTATGTGCAAGTGCAACAAATTGTTGTGAAAAGCTACATACTCCTTGTACCTCTATGAATTGCAATTCTTCACTGAGGTATATAGGTGTTCAATTGCATTCAAACTTCAAAAAACTATATTCAGCTGCATCAATATCTTCTACATGTTACCTGAATAGCAGTCATTGAGAAAATAAAGGAAAGGTGTTAGCAACCGAATCTGATGGCAAGTATTTAAATAAAAGGAAGGAAGGAATAAATAGTAAAAGCAAAATATTAAAAGTTTTCTGTGTTACTTGAGGCTACAATGGGGGCGGGGGTGTGAAATTTCTTTTGTCCCTGAATATAACACATAATATTCATATTGAAGAAAATAATTATGCAATTTTTTTAATGTTTGTGGGATATCTGTATTTCACTGACACTTGGTTTCCCAAGGAATATTATGAAGGATAGAAACTGATTAAATTTGAACATAGTTATAAACTATTAAGCTTGATTTGCCATTGTTAAGGTTGTTTTTTTGTTCTGCTTGAATCCTTGGTTAGAATTTTATTTCTAATTGTTTCAAACTATTTCTATAATTCTTGTGCCTGCTTCTCCATTTGATCGTTTACAACTGATCTTTTTATCTCCTTCAGTTTCCTGCATCACCCTTGTCCCTATTTTTGATTTCAATGAATGTCCAACAGCCCTCATGGGTAAAGAAATTCTACCCTTTTTGGCAGTATAAAAGCCAATATAACGGGAAATAAAAATAAAATATCTAATACATAGAAGGTTTCACTTGTTTTTGACCTTATCTTTGTTTCCTTTTTCCTACTATGTGCATTTTTTCAACAAATAACAAAATGAATTGGATTGTGCATCTGGTGAATAAAATGTTCAAGTTATCATTTCCATACCGCCTATAAAGAAAAATGTTTTTCTTTTCCTGACTTGAATAGAGGGAGGTCAAGGCGCAAGATATAATTGAAATGTATTAAGGCTTAAGGCTGATTTATAGTTGTGAGTATGGGCTTTGCCATAGCCCACACCGTAGCCCTGATTTTCACTTCTGCGTTGCTCTATACCACCGCGAGCATGCGTTGGTGTGCGCCAAAACGCTAGTTGGCGGTGGGGTTTCTGTGCCACTGTGTTGAGTTTCTTCATGAGAGACATGGATGAGGAAATGCATTTCAAACATTTTCGCATGTCAGCAGGTAGATATGATTGATTTGGTTCATCTATTTTGTATCGGTGTATGCACAGCCTACAGACATGGGTGGAGAAGAAGCAACCAGAAATGCATAGGAGGAAATGAGATGCTACCAAGCAGACCAATCACAGTTGTTGCAGTTTGCATCGCTGCGACACGTGAGTAACTTTTCTGGAGAGGTGCACGTCACTCTATGGCGTAGGGTACACAGCACCTATGGCGTAGATGTGACGCACAAGTATAAATCAGCCTTTAGATGTACAGACTAGAAGAAAACTATTTACCTTTGCAGAAAGATTGTGTAGAAGGCATATAATAATGGGATTTATAGAAAGAAGTTGGTTGTATTCTTTTGCTTTGTATGCATTGGGTGTCTGGAAAAACTTTTATTTGTCACATGTACCGAACAACAAAATATTGAAACATAGTGAAGTGTCTCATTTGCTTCGACAGTGCACAGTTTGAAGATGTGCTTGGGGCCACCTGCAAGTGTTGCCATGCTCCTGGCGCCAACATAGCATGCCCACAAGTTGATAGCCCTAACCCAAATGTCTTTAGAATGTAGGACAAAATTGGAGCACCTGGAGGAAACCCATGTAGTAATGAGGTGAACATACAAACTCGCTAAAGACAGCAGTGTATTTGAACCCAGTCACTGGCACTATAATGGTGTTATGCTAACTGCTAGCTGCTGTGCTGCACACAATTGCTGGTTGAGAATAGTAGCCAGAAAACCTTACTGCATTCAAAAAAAGTATTTAGAAAATCAAGTGCTCACTCATTTCCTACAAGACCATGAATTGTGAATCCTAATAAGGCCAAGGAGCTGTATTTCTTTTTAGATTATATTGGCTTTTAAAATGCTGAACATTTGTTTTCTTCAACTTGAAGGTCAAGAATGATGGATCCAATGTTCATAACTTCACTACCATCTCCATTTATTTTTCAGAGCTGATGGCCTTGAGCTGCATCATACAACTTGGGTACCTTAGTATCCTGCTCTTTCCAGAGATTTCTAAACTCAAATTGAAACTGCTTGCTAGCTCCTTGATCCTGACCTCAAGCAATTCTGGCAGTGAAGGCTGTAATTCCTCTGTCACTGACATTATAATTGGATAATCAGTTTCCTCCCTTCCATAATCAACAATTGTTCTCATATAAAAGTCTTGCCTTGTCTGTTCAATCCTATGCCAGTTCATTGATCACCTATTGAACGGATTGTTTTGATTTACGTTGGTTGTTAGTCTCTCCCTGGTTTAAATACAAACAAGATTTTGTTTTGAAAGGAGGATCAGCTTTTTTAACCAGAGTTAAGTGAGCTGTTGCTAGCTGTTATCAGAGGAAAATGCCTTGGGTTCCATGCAGCAAGAATTGATCGGTGAGGCTGTGGACATGTTTCGGGGGAATTTGAGGTTCATGGTGCATTGTTGAATCATTGGGCTCTCTTCCAGAGAAGGTGGGACCTGTACAGAAGGGACAGTTCATCTGAACAGGAGGGGGAAAATTTTGTTAATGCTGTATAGTGGGGTTTGAACTAGAGTTGCAGGGGGATGGGAAACCAGAGTGCCAGAACAGTTAGTGGAGAGGTTGTGGAGGCAGATTTTGTTAAAACCCCAGACAAAGTTACGAATCAAAAGGTTGATCATTGTGTAGCTAGTGTCCTGAGCTGTGTATATTTCAAATCAAGAAGTATTGTTGGAAAGGCAGATAATTGTGTTGGAGATAAGGTACCTGGGCACTTAATGCCCAAGGATACACATAGTATTGAAAGGACAGGCAGGAAAGCAGAGGGGGTGGTCTTGCTTTGTTGGTTTTAAAAAATGTAATCAAATCACTAGAAAGAGGTGACATAGGATTGGAAGGTGTTGAATCATTGTGAATAGAGGTAAGGAAGAGAAGGAAGTCGGAGGATCAGAACGGGAGTGCGGCGGGAGCCATTTTGATTTTTTTCTTATTCTCATCGGAGTTAAGAGAGGCGTGACTGCACAGGCGTGTGACGTCGGGCAGTGAAGCGGGGAAGATTTAAAAAGGACACAGCCTTAAACAGCGGACAGTGTCGTTTGCAGGCAGTGGAGTGAGCCAGGAGTAGAGTGAAGGATTAAGGGCTTTGGCTCAACGGGCTTAGGCGGAAGAGGGCGAGGCAAGGTAGGTTTCGGTTTCAGTTTTTCCTGTTATTTGAGGAAAGGGGATGTATGAAGACAGCTTGTTGTTCTCGGTGTCGGATGTGGGAGGTCCTGCAGTCTCCTAGCCTTCCGGACATCTGCCCCAGGTGCGCCGAGCTGCAGCTCCTAAGGGACCATGTTAGGGAACTGGAGCTGCAGCTCGATGACCTTCGTCTAGTCAGGGAGAGTGAGGAGTTGATAGAGAGGAGTTACAGGCAGGTGGTCACACTGGGGCCACGGGAGGCAGACAGGTGGGTCATGGTTAGAAGGGGGAAGGGGAAGAGTCAGGTACTAGAGAGTACCCCAGTGGCTGTACCCCTTGACAATAAGTACTCCTGTTTGAGTACTGTTGGAGGGGGTGGGCAGCCTACCTGGGGGAAGCAGCAGTGGCCGTGCCTCTGGCACAGAGTCCGGCCCTGTAGCTCAGAAGGGTAGGGAAAGGAAGAGGAAGGCAGTAGTAATAGGGGATTCGATAGTTAGGGGGCCAGATAGGCAATTCAATGGACGCAGTCAGGAGACCCGGATGGTAGTTTGCCTCCCTGGTGTCAGGGTCCGAGATGTTTCTGATCGCGTCCAAGATATCCTGAAGTGGGAGGGTGAGGAGCCAGAGGTCATGTTACATATAGATACCAATGACATAGGTAGGAAAAGGGAAGAGGTCCTGAAAGGAGAATATAGGAAGTTAAGAAGGCAGTTGAGAAGAAGGACCACAAAAGTAGTAATCTGGGGATTACTACCTGTGCCACGTGACAGTGAGAGTAGGAATGGAATGAGGTGGAGGATAAATGCGTGGCTGAGGGATTGGAGCAGGGGGCAGGGATTCAAGTTTCTGGATCATTGGGACCTCTTTTGGGGCAGGTGTGACCTGTACAAAAAGGATGGATTACACTTGAATCCTAGAGGGACCAATATCCTGGCGGGAAGGTTTAATAGAGCTGTTAGGGAGGGTTTAAACTAATTTGGCAGGGGGATGGGAACTGGAATGATGGAGCAGAGGAGAGGGAAAACAGAAATAGATCTAAGGTAGTGAGCAGTAAGGATGTCAGGAAGGATAGGCAGGTGATGGAGCAAATTTGCAGCCATTGGGATGAGCTGCAGTGCAATCAATGCAAAAAGTACCAAATACTGGACTTAAAGTGTTATTCTTAAATGCACGCAGCATAAGGAATAAGGTGGACGATCTTGTTGTAAAGTTACAGATTGGCAGGTATGATATTGTGGCCATCACTGAGACATGGCTACATGGCTAAAGAATGCATGTCTCTGGGAGCTGAATGTCCAAGGATACACGATGTATCGGAAGAATAGGCAGGTAGGTAGAGGGGGTGGCGTGGCTTTAATGGTAAAAAATGACATTAAATCATTAGAAAGAGTTGACATAGGATTGGAAGATATAGAATCTTTATGTGTTAAGCTAAGAAATTGAAGGGGTAAAAGGACCCTGATGGCAGCTATCTATAGGCCTCCAAACAGCTGCAGTGATGTGGACTACAAATTACAACAGGAAATAGAAAAGGCTTCCCATAAGGGCAATGTTATGATAATTGTAGGGGATTTTAACATGCAAGTGGATTGGGAAAATCAGGTCGGCACTGGATCTTAAGAGAGAGAATTTGTAGAATGTCTACGAGATGGCTTTTTAGAATAGCTTGTTGTTGAGCCTACTAGGGGATCGGCTGTACTGGATTGGGTATTGTGTAATGAACCAGAGGTGATTAGAGAGATTGAGGTGAAGATACCCTTTGGAGGCGGTGATCATAACATGATTGAGTTCACTGTGAAATTTGAGAAAGAGGAGCCGAAATCTGATGTGTCGGTATTTCAGTGGAGTAAAGGAAATTACAGTGGCATGAGAGAGGAACTGGCTAAGGTTGACTGGAAAGGGACACTAGCGGGAAGGACGGCAGAGCAGCAGTGGCTGGATTTCTTCAGATACATAGTGTAAAAGAGAAGTGAGAGTTGGATATTGGGCTACTGGGAAAATTATATTAGAGAGGTAGTACTGGGGTACAGTGAAATTGTGAACGAATTGAGTAAGTATTTTGTTTCACTCTTCACTGTGGAAGATACTAGCCTTATGCTGGAAGCTCCATGTGTCAGGGGTCATGAAGTGTATGAAGTTACCATAACTAGAGAGAAGGTTCCTGGGAAACTGGAAGGTCTGAAAGTAGATAAATCAACTAGGCCAGATGGTATACACCTCGGAGTTCTGAAAGAGTTGGCTGAAGAGATCATGGGGGTGCCAGTAGTAATTTTTCACAAGTTACTAGATTCTGGAATGGTTCCGGAAGACAAGAAAGTTGCAAATGTCACTCCATTCTTCAAGAATGAAGAGAGGCAGAAGAAAGGAAATCATAAGCCAGTTAGTCTGACCTCAGTGGTTGGGAAGATTTTAGATTTTCTTATTAAGGACCAGGTCTTGGGGTATTGGATACACATGATAAATAAAATAGGCTGTAGTTGCATAGTTTTCTTAAGGAAAAATCTCGTCTGACAAATCTTTTGGAATTCTTTGAAGAAATAACAAGCAGGATAGACGAATCAGTTGACTTGGATTTTCAGAAAGCCTTCGACAAAGTGCCACTTGTGAGGCTCCTTAACAAGCTACGAGCCCATGGTATTACAGGAAAGATGCTAGCATGGATAAAACGTGGCAGATCGGCAAGAGGCAGAGTGGGAATAAAGGGAGCCTTTTTTGGTTGGCTGCTGGTGACTAGTGGTGTTCAACAGGGTACTGTGTTGGGACCGATTCTTTTTGCATTGTATGTGTTACAAACCCCGTAACTGGGTCACTTACCAGCAAAGATAGAGAGGTCCGTTGAAGTCTGATGGTACTATTTTTAACAGTATTTATTAGTACAAATACACAAAAATAATATCAATGCAACCATACAGATAATATACGTCGTCAATACTAAATCTAAAAGTGCGGGTATAATAATAATCAATAAGAAATAGCTCTATCGTTGTCTAGGGGATAATGTATTGTCCGATGGAAATATAAAAGTCACTCAGTTCATTCAGGCTGCAGCCTTTTGGTCGTCGCTGTGTTGCACTTTGGTGGAGAGAGAGAGAAATAGGAATAGAATGGGAACAATTACCGCTGCGGGTTTTCCAACCTTTATGATTTCGATCCTTCGGGAGTCCCATTCGGGTGGCCGTTCACTTGTGGCCTCTCCTTTAGCTAAAGCCGTTCTTCTGTGGTGAGGCCGCCAATCCCAGGCCAAGGGAAAGGACGCACACGAGCCCCCCACCGCCTGTCGCTGTTAAACGCTGTCACGGGATTTCTAGCATTTCTCCTGGTGCGTCTAAAGGGGTTGTTCCCTAGACCCTCTTTTATCCTTACTCACAGGGTCTCAGATGTCAATCAGGTTGGGATGATGCAATCCCTCAACCAGCCCACTCTGGTCATCCCCTGAGGGGCTTCAATGAATAGTACAGTACTCAATACACAATTCCGTCTCCAAGAGACAATGGCCGTTATCAGTGGCTTTGTTTCTGCTGAGGCCAGGACACATTCCAAAACCTTGTGGATTCTCTCTCATTTCCTGGGTCCCAGACCCGAATTAATAGCGCTCTTGCGATTCTCAAAAAGGAGGGGGCGACTTTGTACCCTTCAGCCCCTCAGAGTTGTGGCACATTCGTAACATATGTCAATGATATGGATAATGGAATTGATGGCTTTGTCGAAAAGTTTGTAGGTGATGTGGAGATAAGTGGAGGGGTAGGCAGTTTTGAGGAAGTAGACGTACTACAGAAGGACTTGGATTAGGAGAATGGGCAAAGAAAAGACAGATGGAATACAGTGTTGGGAAGTGTATGGACTATTTTCTAAATGGAGAGAAAGTATAAAAACTGAGAAACGAAGGAGCTTGGAAGGCCTTGTGCAGGATTCCCTAAAGAGTAATTTGCAGGTTGAGTCTGTGGTGAGGAAGGTAAATGGATGTTGGCATATATTTCAAGAGAACTAGAATATAAAAGCAAGGATGTAATGTTGAGACTTTATAAAGCACTGGTGAGGCCTCACTTGGAGTATTGTGAGCAGTTTTGGGTCCCTTAGAAAGGATGTGCTGATGCTGGAGAAGGTTCAAAGGAGGTTTACAAAAATTATTCCAGGTTTGAATGGCTTGTCATATGAAGAGCGTTTTTTGCCTCTGGGCTTGGTTCAGAAGAATGAGGGGTGACCTATCGAATAGTGAAAGGCCTTGATAGAGTGGATGTGGAGAGGATGTTTCCTGTGGTGGGAGAGTCTGAAGACCAGAGGACATAGCCTCAGAATAGAGTGGTGTCATTTTAGAATGAAGATGAGGAGTTTCTTTAGCCAGAGAATGGTGAATCTGTGGAATTCTTTGCCAAAGGCAGCTGTGGACGCCAAGTCTTTAAGTATATTTAAGGCTGAGGTTGATAGATTCTTGATTGATCAGCACACGAAGGGATATGTGGAAAAGCCAGAAGTTTGAGACTGAGAGGAAAATTGGATCAGCCATGATGAAATGGCAGATCAAATGGTCTAATTCTGCTCCTGCATCATATGGTCTATTTCTGGATTCTGGTTACTTTGCTGTCTTTAAGCAGTTTGATCAGGGTGGTCTGTATGGACTTGGGTGCTTATGCGAAGAATGACTCTGCATGCAGCCTGCAGTGGGTTAACGGTGCAGCACTGAACTAACCTGAACACTACTGGACTCATGGTTTGATGTTTGATATTGTGTTGTTCGCATGCTTTTTGCTGTTTGTGCAATTTTTTTCGTGTATTGGGTTTTTGATGTTTTCTTGAATGTATTCCATGGTTTTTCTGTTTTGTAGCTGCATGGGGGGAGGACAAATCTTAGTTGTATTCTGTATACGTACTTTAATAGTAAATGTACTTTGCGTCATTGAATCATTTATTTACACGTATAAGGGATTTGCTGTGCTGATGGCATGATGTGTGAAAAAAAAAATTCAACAATTATAATAAAGAATTATATAAAAATAAATTGGAGGTTAAAGTAGATATGGAATAAAATGTACATGAATGCACATTTGCATATTTGCAATATATACAGCATTATAAAAAGTGGTTTAAAGTGTTTACAGTGCTTTTGTTTACTATGATCTTGCTCTTAACTAACAACTACCTTCATCTTTACAGCTTAGTGGTTCCCTTGTCAGTGTACCCAGTGCAACTTAACGCAAGTGAATAGTTTGAGTTGTGTTTATTGAAAGATGCCCCCTGTACAGTCTTGTGCAAGATATAAACTGTTCCATTTCCTAAAGAAGGTAATCATCCGATCCTGCTGGAATGTATTAGATCTGTTATTCCAGTAAACAGAACTACAAAGCTTTTATTATATTGACAGTGAAATGACAAACAAGAGTGCCTTTCGACCAATGCGTATGCCACTTGTTCTTGGATAGGGCTTACACTATTCAGCAAGTTGTTGAAGGAAACACTGGCTTTTTGAGCTCTCATGTGAACCTTGTTTAATTTTGTTGTGCCAACAAGCTTCATCAGATTCTTCTCTCATCAGGAACAAAGTAAGCAGTTTGATGTTTTGTCACACAAAATTTGCAGACTTCAATGTTCTTAAGCTAAATTTGCTTTTTTGTCAGTTGTGGTGTAGCATTGATGGATTGTTACATGTGATGTTTTTCCTGACATCATCTTTGCATTGTTTTTATTGCAATAGATGAATTAGTGTGAGAATATTTTAATTATTTTGCTTAGTGAGCTTTTCAGTAAAGGCACAGTTTTTGGAATTGACATAAATTAATTTTTTCATTTTTAAAAAACAGTTCAGCATTACCATGTCTTCTAGCCACCGACTGTTGGCAGTTGTGTTTCTGGAATGGGATGGTATTAAAATAGTTTGTTTTAACATTACACAAATTTTGATGGTACGTACTGTTGCCTGATATAACTGGCTGTAGGTACAGCCTTAAAAGTCTTGAAGTCTAATTTTTGTCAGGTTTTTTTCCCATAACTTGTCCTGAAGGGGAAAGGAATGATTTCTGAAGTATTTTGTATATTTTCTGTATTTCATAAATGCGTGAGTCTAGAAGTTATTTGCAAGTGCACTCAGTGTCATATTGCCCTAATATGAAAATAACTGTCATCCCCAATCAAGATTGATAGATTTATAAGTTGGCACAGTAGTGTTGCGGTTAGCACAAACTCTTTACAGCACCCCCAATTGCCAGTCGAAATTCAGTTCCCACTGCTGTCTGTAAGAAGTTTGTACGTTTTCCCTGTGACTGGGTTTCATGCCATATTTATAAATTCAGAATCAGGTTTATTATTACTGTCGATGAGAATGATATTGGGCGATAGTCATTAAGACACTGGTATAATTGCTGTCAAGGACCTCCAGCAACCAGGGCGTGCCCTTTTCTCACTGTTAACATCAGGTGGGAGGTACAGAAGGCTGAAGGTACACACTCAGTGATTCAGGAATAGCTTCTTCCCTTCTGCCATCTGATTCCTAAATGGACATTGAATCTTTGGACACTACCTCACTTTTTAAATAGATATTATTTGTTTTTGCACAAATTTTAATCTATTCAATATATGTATACTGTAGTTGATTTATTTATTATTTTATTTTTTCTTCTATATTATGCCTACCATTGAACTGCTGCTAAGTCAGCAAGTTCCACGACATGTGCCAGTGATAATAAATTTGATTCTGACATTCCAATGATGTATGGGTTAGCGCATGTTCTGTTGACACTGGAAATGTCAAGCACAGCCCTCTGTGAATTGATTTGATGCACACAACACAATCTTTTGAAGTACATATGACAAGTAAAGCTAATCAGTATCTTTAGATGTGTTTAACGACACAACTGAGGAAAACAGGATACGTAAAATCAAAGTCTGCATATAAATAATTCAGCAATGTTTGAGCTATATGGCTATAATTCAGTAAAACTAGAAATAACTAACTTATTGCTAGTTTGGATAAAGCTTAATTCCTAGGTCTAAATTTTTTTATGATGGGTAAAGTAACTTATGAAATCTCAATGTTCTCGTTGCCTGCATTGTGAAACGGGGAGTATTGCTGCTAGAAAGAAAGGAAATATAATAATAATAATAATAATCATTTTCAACAGACAATTTCTGTCCAGCACCCATTGAACAGAAGATGCAGGAGGAGTTTTGAAGGGGTAAATCTTCATACTGAAGATGGCTATTCCATCCATTGTACTTGTACTGGATCCCAAAGCTGCAGTTTTCCTATTTCATGCACATGAACCTTTTTTTATTCTGAACTCCACTTTGTTTCAAAAGCTTTGAAACTTCAGGAGAACAATTCCAATATTGAAATTGTACCATGATCATTCTCCTTCTCTGTTTCAATGTCTACCCCTATCTTCATCTCAAGCCAAACAGTTCCTGTACAATTCCAGCTTTCAGTGAATATGGAGAATTGCCTTGGTATTTTCTTTTTCCCACGGAAAGCAGGGTGATTTCCACTCAGTCTATTCTTGATCATTAGTTGTCCTCAAAAATATCAGATGGCATTGAGTCACCAATAACCTCTATTACTGATGTCCAGATATGGCTTTTGCCAGCTCCAAATGTGACAGCCTTGGTCAAAATAAGCCCAAGAGATGAATTCCAGAGGTGAAGTGATCGTGATCATGAAGGCAGGATTTAACCAATTGTGGAATAGGGCCTCCTTGGTAAAACTGAAGTTAATGGGCATTAAAGGGAAAGCATTGGTGGTTAGATTCTTGCCATGTATGAGGCTGAGGTTATTCAGCCTCAGTTACTTGCCAGTTGTCCTATGTATAACTAAGTATCAACATCTTTCCGTCCATGATAAAGTCTGTTCAAGGTGGACTGCGCAGTGCCTGCAATTCTGAAGAAACTCAACATCATCCAGGACCAAGTAATCTGCCTGATGAGTGGCACCCCATTTACCACCCTAAATATTGATTTGTGCCACTACAAGTGCAGTGTCTATGTTATTTGTGAAACACATTATGGTTATTTCAATAACCATGCCTGCACTACTGCGAAAGAGGAGGGCAATAACTACAAGGAAATGCCATCACTTCCCAATTTTCCACTCCAAGTCATGTATTTTCCTGACTTGGAAATGCACTGTTACTCTTTGCTGCAGGATCTGAAGGCTCATTTCCTCCCTCAAGCATATTGAGGATTACTTGATTAATAATTCTCAATTGAATGCCAATCTTGAGACCACGGAGGTGATTTTGTTCAAATGGAAATTGAGTTTAGTCCAAAAAAAATCGTATTGGTGATGAGGTATGCTAGTGGCTCTACCTATTAGAGTTTGAGTTGATCTGGTTTGTCACCAAAGACTAACAAATTTCTGTTTGTTGTCTGGTGAAGAACATTCTGACTAGTTTCAACACAGTCTGTCTGGTATGGAAGCCCCTATACACAAGATTGCAGAGGTTGTTGACTTGGCTAGCTCTGTCACGGGCACAACTCTCCTCACTTGTCAAGGACATCTTTAAGTAGTGGTGTTCAAGAAGGCAGCATCCATCAGAAAGGACCCTCACAATTCAAAATATGCCCTGTGCTTGCTACCATCAAGGAGGGGGTACAGGAGTCAAAAGATGCAGACTCAATTTGGAAACAGCTTCTGCCCCTTGGCCATCAGATTTCTGAATCGTTTATGAAAATATGAACTCTCCTTTTTTCCCTTTTTTGCACTGTTTATTTTGTAATTGTTAACAAATTTATCTTTGCACTCTACTGCTGCCACAGAACAACAAATTTTGTGTCTTTTAAGACATGATAATAAACGCTATTCTGATTGTGCTGTACTATTTAAATGTATCTTGTTTTGCAGTAGATGACTTTGTTCGCAGAGCATCTCACAAATGGTTTTCCTTAACTTGTGTGAGCTTGTAAATTTGTGGAGCTATGAGAATGAGTTAGCTGGATTGTCCTTTCATTATAAAACATATGAATGACATCTTCTTATTTATGACCATCCTGTGATTAACAGCAGGTGGAGAAAATTGAGTTGAGGTTTCCAAATTATATCAAGCTTATCTTTTCCATTGTTGGATCTGACTGTTTAATTCTTAGATTAGATTGATAAATTTATATTTTCTTTGCAGCTTAACAATCAATTATTGGCTTGTATTTTACTGAGTATAATTATATACAAGTAACTGCCTAGTCTGCTTCCTAGACTATGCAAGTTCAGTGTGTTCTTCTAATGTTCCTTCTCTGTAGTATGAAGGAGGTATACCACAAAAAATGGTATCTTAATCTTCTTGGATCTCAGCTTTTCCTTCACTTAATAAACCTCTATCACTGTTCATTTCAACAACATTGTTCTATCAACACTCAGTAAAATGAATGTAAAGCAACAAGTATTGTGCTGCTTTCCTGACATTTGGAAGAACCTTGGATTTAAACAGTGGAATCCAACACCCTTTAGCATTTTCTAAAGAATTTTTATTTTTATGCATGCCAAGTTGTGTATATTTTAATTTTATTGTCATGTTTACTGTATACTGTACTGTTCTACTGTTGAAAACAAGCTATTTGTACCTTGTATGCTAATGACAAGAATAAACTTCAGCAGATGGAAATTCTGAAACTGTTTAGAACCCAGATGTTGTAGAGATTTGGAATCAGATTTATTATAATTGATATGAGGTATTGTAACTGACATATTGGGAAATTTGCTTTTTTTATGACAGCAGTACAGTACAAGCCATAAAAATTACTACAAGTTGCAGAGGGAAAATGTGTAAAAGCAGGATCGTGAGGTACTGCATAGTGTTCAGAAATCTGATAGTGGTGGGGAAGAAGTCATTCCTAAAATAGTCACAGAACACTACAGCACAGAAACAAGCCCTTCAGCCCATCTAGTCCATGTCGAGCCATTAATCTGCCCACTACCATCGACCTGCACCCGGACCATAGCCCTACGTACCCCATGTACTTATTGAAATCTCTTTTTAGCATTGAAATCCAAGTCATATCTATCACTTGCACTGTCGGATTGTTCCACATGCTCTCTGAAAATATTCCCCCTCATGTTCCCCTTAAACATTTCACCCTTAACGCATGACTTCTGGTTGATGTCCTGCCCAACCTCAATGAAAAAAGCCTGCTTGCATTTACCCGTCTAGGCATTTCATAATTTTGTGTACCTCCATTAAATCTCCCAACAGTCTTCTATGTTTTAAGGAATTTTAACATGCAGGTCAATTGGGAAAAATCAGGTTGGTAATGGATGTCAAGAGTGAGTTTGTTGAATGCCTACGAGATGGCTTTTTAGGATAGTTTGAGCCTACTAGGGGATCAGGGTGTTATAAAATGAACCAGAGGTGATTAGGGGGCTCGAGGTAAAGGACCCCTTAGGAGAAAGTGATCATAATATGATTGAGTTCAACTTAAGAATCATTAGGAGGAAAAAAATGAAACATGAAAGCAAGCAACATCAAAGTGCATAAGAAGTAGTTTTTGAAGTATGGAAAAAATATAAGGGAGATGAGAGTGAATATAGGACCACTAAAAATGAGGCTCAGAGTAATAATAATGGGGACAAGGCATTGGCAGATGAACCAGATGAGTATTTTGCATCAGTCTTCATTGTGGAAGACACCAGTAGTGCACCAGATGAAGGGTGTGAAGGAAGAGAAGTGCTGCTCAAAAAGCTGAAGGACCTAAAGCTACATAACTCTCCCAGACCAGATTAACTATACCCTACAGTTCTGAAAGAGATAGTGATAGAGATAGTGGAGGCATAGTAATGATCTTTCAAAAATTATTAGTCTCTGGCATGGTGCCAGGGGACTGGAAAATTTCAAATGTCACTCCACTCTAAGAATGGAGGAAGGCAGCAGAGAGGAAATTATAGACCGGTTAGCCTGACCTCAGTGGTTGGGAAGATGTTGTAGTCAATTGTTAAGGATGAAGTTATGGAGTACTTCGTGACACAGGGCAAGGTAAGCATGGTTTTCTTGAGAGAAAATCCTGCCTGACGAACTAGTTGAAATTCTTTGATAGTACAGGTAGGATAAATAGAGGTGCAGTGGATGTTGTATATTTGGACTTTCAGAAGACCTTTGACAACATGAGACTACTTACCAAGTTAAGAGCCTATGGTATTACAGGAAAGTTACTGGGATGGTTAGAGCATTGCTGATTGGTAGGAGATAAAAGGATCTTTCTATGGTTGGTAGCCAGTGACTGGTATTCCACAGGTGTCAATGTTGGGTCCGCTTTTTATGCTGTATATAAATGATTTAGATGGTGGAATAGATAGTTATGTTGCCCGGTTTGCAGATGAATCAAAGTGGTGGAGGGGCAGGTAGCTTTGATGTAATGGGTAGGCTGCAGAAGGACATGGACAGATTTCAAAAATGGGCAAGGAAGTGGCAAATGAAGTACAATAGTGGAAAATGCATGGTCATGCACTTTGGTGGTAGAAATAAATGACAGGCTATTTTCTAAGTGGGTAGAAAATCCAAAAATCTGAGATGCAAAGGGTCTTGGGAGTCCTTGTGCAGAACACCCTAAAGGTCAACTTGCAGGTAAGTCGGTGGTGGTGAAGGCAAATACCATGTTAGCATTCATTTCAAGGAGGGATGTAATGCTGAGGTTTTATAAGGCACTGGTGAGGCCTCACCTTTGAGTATTGTGAACAGTTTTGGGCTTTTCGTCTAGGAAAAGCTGTGCAGGCATTGGAGGAGGTTCACAGGGAAGATTTCAGGCATGAAAGAATTATATGAGCAATGTTTAATGGGTCTGTAATCACTGGAATTTAGAAAGACAAAGGGTATCTTATTGAAACCTTTTGAATGTTTAAAGGCTTAGACAGAGTAACTGTGGAAAGGATGTTTTCCATGCTGGGAGAGTGTAGGACAAGAGGGCACACCCATTTAAACAGGAACATCAATTTAACAGGTGTGGAGAAATTTCTTTAGCCAGAGTGTGGTGATTTTGTGGAATTTGTTACCACAGGCAGCTGTGGAGGCCAGTTAGTTTGGTGTATTTAAAGGAGAGATTGATAGGTTCTTGATTAGACATGACATCAAAGGTTACAGGGGAGAAGGCTGGGGAGTCCCATCACTGATCGCTGCAGCACACCACTAGTCACAGTCCTCCATTCAGAGAAGCAAATATCTACTACCACTCAACACACACAAAATGAAGGAGCTCAGCAGGACTGGCAGCATCTAGGAAAAGAGTTCAGTCGACGTTTTGGGCTGAATCCCTCCAGCATTTTGTGTGTTGCTCAGCATCTGCAGATTTTCTCTTGTTTGTGATTGGTCTGCAACCACTCTCTGGCTTCTCCTGCAAAGCCAATGTCTAATCTAGTTTTCTACCTCATCTTGAATGCCAAGTAACCAAACCTTCTTGACCAACCTCTTATGCAGGACCTTGTCAGTGACCTTGTTAAGGTCCATGTAGACAACATCCACTGCTTTGTCTTCAACTTTTCTGATAATTTCCTCGAAGAACTCTTAAGATTGGTTAGACAAGAACTGTCGCATACAAAGCCACATTGACTATACCTAATCAGTCCCTGTCTATAGAAACTAAGAAAACCTACAGCACAATATAGGCCCTTCGGCCCACAAAGTTGTGCAGAACATGTCCTTACCTTAGAAATTACATAGGATTACCCATAGTCCTCTATTTTTCTGAGCTCCATGTACCTATTCAGGAGTCTCTTAAAAGGCCCTATCATATCCCCACGCTCCACCACTGTTGCTGGCAGCCCATTCCACACACTCAATCACTCTCTGCGGTTTTAAAAAAATAAAAACAACTTACCCTTGACATCTCCTCTACTTACTTCCAAACACCTTAAAACTGTGCCCTCTCGTGCTAGCCATTCCAACCCTGGGATAAAGCCTGTGACTATGAGGTTTGCTGGCTTATAATTTTCTTATTCTTAAGAGCCTTGCTTAAATAATGGAACAACATTAGCTATCCTTTAATCCTCTGCTAGGGCCCCTGCAATTTCTGCTCTTGCCTCCCACGGGGTCTAAGGGAACAACTGGTCAGACCCTGGAAATTTATCCACCCTAATGTGCCTCTGCAGCAAACACTCCCCTGCCTGTTAACTGTATAGGGTCCATGATGTTGCTGCTGCTTTGACTCACTTCTGTAGACTCTGTGTCTATCCCTGAGTCAATTCAGATACAAAAAAAAATCCATTTACAGTCTTCCCCCCCATCTTTTTTAGCCCCCTGCAGAGGACCAATTTTGGCCCTTACTATCTTTTTGCTCTTAATATATTCTGAGGAAACCCATAGGATTCTCTTTCACCTTATTTGCTAGAGCAACCTCCTGCCATTTTAGCCCTCCTAGTTTCTCAAGTGTTCTTCTGCATTTCTTGTATTCCTCAAGTACCTCATTTGTTCCTGCCTGCCTATATGTGCTGTGCACCTCCTTTTTCTTAACCAAGGCCTCTATCTCTCAAATAACGGTTCCCTAAACCAGTTATCCTTTCCATGTATTCTGACAAGAACAAGCTCTGCACTCTCAGAATTTTCCTTTTAAAGGCCTCCCACATACCAGGTATGCCTTTGCCAGAAAACAACCAGTCCCAATTCATGCTTGCCAGATCCTTTCTGAACCCATCAAAGTTGGCCTTTCTCAATTTTAGAATTTCAAACCTGGGACCAGACCTACCCTTCTCCAAAATTACCTTGAAATTAATGGCATTATGATCACAAGATGCAAAATGTTTCCCTGCACAAACTGCTGTTACCTGCCCGGTTTCATTCCCTAATAGGAGATCTGCTATCACACCGTCTCTGGTTGGGACTTCTATGTACTGATTAAGAAAACTTTCCTGAACGCATTTGCAAATTTTCCCAGTCAGCCCTTTTATAGTATGAGAGTCTCAGTCAACATGTGGAAAGTTAAAATCCCCTACTATCACACCCTTGTTGCTTGCAGCAGTTTTTGATCTCTCAAGTTTGTTCCTCTAAATTCTGCGGACTGTTGCGTGCTCTATAATATAATCCCACTTCCTTGATCTTACCGTTCTTACTCAGTTCTACCCATAAAGCCTCACTACTCAAAAAGCTCTCCAGCCTGTTCTATCTGAGCACTGCCATTTCATTTTCCTTGACTAGTAATGCTACCATCACCATTTAATCCCTCCCTTTCTGTCACATCTGAAACAATGGAATCCCAGAACATTGAGCTGCCAGTCCTGCACCTCCTCCAATCAAGTATCACTAAGGGCTACAATGTCATAATTCTGTGTGATGAGCCATGCCTTAAGCTCATTCAGTTTTCCTATGATCCTACAATTCTCCTTGCATTGAAATATCCGTGGGTCAGAGCATTAGTCCCTCCATGCTTGACCTTTTGATTCTGGACTTTGTATGTAGGCTTAATTACATCTTTATCAACAACCACTCCATTAGCTGTTCCGGCACTCTGGTTCCCATCCCCCTGCCACTGTACTTTGCACTAGCAATCCTTCCTATGAGGATATTAGTTCACCTCCAGCTCAGGTGCAAGCCATCTCTTCTATCCAGGTCCCACATTCCTGGAATAGAGCTCGATGATCCAGTAATCTGAAGCTCTTCTTCCTGCACCATCACCTTGCGTGTTAAACTGTATGATCTTCCTCTTTCTGGCCTCATTAATATGTGGCACAAAAACAACACTGAAAATTTTGAGTGAGGATCTTCAGGTTCCTCCCTAATGATGGTAATGAGAAAAGGGTATGTCCCAGATGCTGAGAGTCTTTAAAGATGGATGCTACTTTCTTGAGGCACCACCTTTTGAAACTCTCCTCAATGGTGAGGATGGTTGTGCCTATGATGGAGCTGGTTGTGTTTACAACCTTCTACAACTTCTTTCAATTTTGTGCATTGGAGCTTCGACGCTAGCTGGTGATGCAACCAGTCAGAATGCTTTCCACTATTTGCTTGTTTTTATGACATGTCAAAGCTCTTCGAACTCTTAATGAAGTACAGCCTCCAGCGTGACTTTATGATTGCATTAATGTGTTGGGCCCAGGATAGATCCTCTGATAGATCCTTGGCTTTGTTGATGTTGAATGCAAGGTCATTGCGATTCCACTTAACCAGTTGATCTATCTTACATTTTCACGATCTGAGATTCTGCAGTGGTGTCTTTAGTGAATTTATAGATAGTGTTAGAACTGTGCCTAGCCGCAGTCATGTAGTGGGATTAGAGCAGAGAACTCGGCATACTTCCTTGAGATGCACCTATGGTTGATTGTCAGTAAGGAGGAGATGTTATTACTGATCCACACAGGCTGTGACCCCTCATTGAGGTCAACAATCCAGTTGCAGAGGAGGTATGAAAGCCCAGGAATCCTTGTTCACCAGCAATGAGGGGATGATTGTGTTGAATGCCAAGCTGTAGTTACTGAACAGCCTGATATGGATATTGCTGTTCAGGTGATCCAAGGCTAAGTGGAGAGCTGGATGAGTTTGTAGATCTGTGGTGACAGTAGGTGCAAGAAACTGGCTGTTCCCCCAGTAGACTTCATGAGTACTGCAATCCAACTCTTGAGTGCAGTCACAATAACATCTAGCAAGAATCTCTAGAAGATCAGGGCTTCAATTTTTTCCATGAATGGCCCTTGTATATGATTTGGGTTGTTGATTAATCTGTCCCACAAAGGTGCTTTACATGATGTAGTGATGCTGTAGCTTGGGTGCTGTTGTCTTCCATGTTAGAATTTTTTACAACTATTTTGTTGAAGTACTTTTTAATGTAGGATAAGAAAAATTCATATAATTTAATATTCAACCCTGCTTGTTTATACCACTTGTGATACTTGTGGCTTTTTTTTCCTCCTTTGTTGCAGCTACTAACATTGGCCCCATAACCTTCTCACTTCTCCCTTCTATTTATTCATTCAACTTTAAAAGAACCAACTTTAAGGGATTTTTGGGATCATGTTACACTGTAGGACTTGTTTTTAACAACTGTTTAGGTGAAATGATATGCTTTATTTGAAGCTGTGCTTGGGAAAACTGACATCCTATCTTGAATAAACCTGGTAGTTACAGTAGATTACACACATTCTATAATCTGACTCCATAATTTACATGAGAAGAATGTGTCTAATGAAGCATTATAAGACCATGTGGAACAATTGAATTAAAGGATGCATTCGTGCAGAACTTTGGAACAGATTGATAATCAGACATCTTTTCCAGAAATACTTACAGGTTGCATCGTACTTTTATTCCCTTGAAACATCATGTGATGCAAAATGTACAATAAACTTTCTTTCTGGTCCCTCCCACCTTAAATAATATTGTTTTTACAAGAATCACAAGGAAGTGAAAATTGATTCTCCATTTAAAAGCCAACCCTTGTGTTAATGGCATTCCAGGTTTTTTTTTTGATTATGCTGCTGCCCCAGTGGTCTGAATTCTGACAATATTTACTGAAAGGGAGATGATAAAGCAAAGTTCAAAGTTTATTTATTAAAGTATGTATGCTTTATACAACCTTGAGATAACACTCCTTCCAGGCAGCCACAAAACAAAGAAGCCATTTAGAACCCATTAAAGCAACAGAAGATTGTCAAGCACCCAATATGCAGAGAAAATAAACACAAATCAACGCAAACGATAAAAGTAAGCAAATAGCACTCAGAGTGAATTCACAGCCAGGCAGATTCGAGCTGAAGTCCAGTGCAGAGAGAGATGAGTAAACCTTGCGGAGCAGCGAGCTGAATCAGCCCATAACTTGCCTCCAGCCCCAACACGCTGACCTTTTCAATCTGGCCCAGCACTTATTTCATACAAGCCTCAGGTTATTCCTTGTTCTCCGACCCGGACCCCATCGCTTTGATGAGCTGTCAGGCCCAGGCCCCGCCGCCTTAATTCAGCCTGTACCCAACCTTTCCAATTTGGCTTGATACTTGAGTCGATCAAATACTGGATCTTTCTTTGATCTTGGCCCCGGGCCTATGCTCTGCCTTGTCTCTGTTCTGCTGCATCGAATTGCCTCCAAGACTGCTCCAGCAACGGGCAAACATTGGCTCATTCCCTGTTCTCTGGCCCGAACCCTGCCACCTTGATTCGGTCTGTGCATGTTTTGCAGCAAGCATCCTACACATTGGAGACTTCAGTTCATACTGCAAAAATGCCAAGTCATATGTGTGGTTCAAAAGCTCAACCCGAAAGGGAAGTTACAGGCTATTGTTTGCAGTGATCATTTATCAGAAAAAGTGTGATAAGAAGGTATTTAGTAGTTGTTTGTTTTTATTTGCCACCAGCATTTAGTCATTGAGTTTTGCCAGCACGATCTTAAACTCAGAGCATATGGTCAACAGCAATATATTCTATATTTATAAATTAAAATTTGTAATAGTGATTGTAGGCAGTATTAGGTGGGTGGGGGGGGGTAAGAGTGAAAGGTGAGAAGTAGGAGACCCCTCCTCCCCCACCCCCCACCCAAATCTGGAATGTCCTTTGTCAGGGAAAGTGGCTTCCCTTCTGCTCTGTGATGGACACCTTGCATTTCCTCCATTTTTCCACCTTCCTCCAAATCAGAATCAGGTTTGTTATCACTGATACGTGTTTTAAAACTTGATTTGCAGCAGCATTACAGTGCAGTACAATTACAGTGCAATGTTGAGGCTCTATAAGGCACTGGTAAGACCTCACTTGGAGTATTGTGTGTAGTTTTGGGCTTCAAGAAGGGATGTGCTGACGTTGGAGAGGGTTCAGAGAAGATTCATTAGAATGATTCCGAGAATGAGAGAGTTAACATATGAGGAATGTTTGACTGCTCTTGGACTGTACTCCTCGGAGTTTAGAAGAATGGTGGGGGAACTCATAGAAACATTTCAAATGTTGAAAGGCATGGACAGAGTGGATGTGGAAAAGTTGTTTCCTATGGTGGGGGAGTCTAGTATGAGAGGGCATGACTTAAGGATTGAAGGGTGCCCATGCAGAACAGAGATGCAAAGAAATTTTTTTAGCCAGAGGGTGGTGAATCTATGGAATTTGTTGCCACGGGTGGCAATGGAGGTCAAGTCATTGGGTGTATTTAAGGCAAGAGATTGATAGGTATCTGAGTAGCCAGGGCTTCAAAGGTTGTGGTGAGAAGGCAGGGGAGTGGGACTAAGCGGGAGAATGGATCAGCTCATGATGAAATGGTGGAGCAGACTCGATGGGCCGAATGGTCGACTTCTGCTGCTTTGTCTTATGGTCAATACATAAAAATACAGTGCCTATAAAAAGTATTCACTCCTTGGAAGTTTACATGTTGTTTTACAGCATTGAATCAGTGGATTTAATTTGGCTTTTTCTGACACTGATCAACAGAGGAAAAATTCTTTTGTGTCAAAGTGAAAACAGATCTCTACAAAGTGATCTAAATTAATAACAAATATAAAACAAAATAATGGATTGTAAAAGTATTCACCCCTTTTAATGACACACTGAATCATCATTGGTTCAGCCAATTGGTTTTAAAGTCACATAATTAGTGACCATGTGTAGTCAAGGTGTTTAAATTGATTGTAGTAAAAATACACCTGTATCTGGAAGGTCCAACTGGTGGCGAGTCAGTATCTTGGCAAAAAAAGACACCATGAAGACAAAAGAACATTCTAAGTAACACTGTGGGGGAAAAGTTAAGCACAAGTTAGGAGATGGATACAAGAAAATTTCCAATTTACTGAACATCTGGCGGGGGGGTTGGTGCTATATCGGGTAACATAATTGGGAGAAATTACATAATTCACAAGCACCGACATGGAGTTGGAGTTGTGCTTTAAGAGGCTGGCCTGCCGTGGTAACATTATTATGCAAAGATTTTTTGCAAGCTTTTGTGTTTAGGTTTTTGAGTTCAATAAAATGTTACAGGTTTCATTAAACATAAAATGCCTCACTTTGTTTCTTTTGCGAAAACCTACAATATCATTTAATTTTTGGCCATTTCTCAAATCTCCAAGACTGAATGCTTGAAAATGCAGTGAGCTAAACTGTTCTGCATTTTCTTACTGCTTTTTATTCACCAACTATCAGTGACAAAAATCACTGCTTCTTGAACACAAACACCCGCAACTGATGCTATCTAAACTGTTTGCTCTAAGCAAGCTGTAGTGTCTAATGGCAAGTAACCACTTGTTGCTAGTTTAAAAACTGGTCTCCTGTCCCAATTAACTGGCATCAAATAAACAAAAGAAATCCTGGCTATTTTCTTGATTAGTTTTTGTTCTTCAAGAGCTGCCCCAATTAATAGTGCCCCAACTTCTGGCCCAATTAATTGTGCAAAAAGAGAGCAAAATAGTAAGCAAGGCACACAATGTTGGAGGATATCAGCTTTGGAGGAGAATAAACCATCAATGTTTTGCACCAAGACCCTTCAGGATAGTGAGGGAATGTTTATGGTTCCTGCTCATTCCCTTCTGGTTGTTGTCTTCCTACTCCGCTTTAATCCTGACTGACACTTCCATTTCCCCACAAATGCTACTTGATCTCTGAGTTCCTCCACAATATTGTTTGTTTAAGGTCAAACTGCTTTCATTCAGTTTTCTGCTTTGTGCAGATAGTGATCTACACAGTATTTAAAGTTGTAATCAGGATATTAATGAACTTGAAAGTTTATGTAAAATAATTCTTTTAAGAGTTGTGTGTGTCTAGCAGTTAACTGTATGAACCTTAAGCATAAGCATCAAACACAGTTTGAGTTGTTGCAGGAGGTCTGTACATTATGTTGTTATTTTGTTGCCACCTACACTGAAAATGTCAGTTGGAAGTACAATTGTCTAGCATACTGGAAGAATTCAGATGTTCTGAAAAGTATGGAATGATTCACAACTATTAAATAAGTAAAGCAGAAACTCTGAATTTGTTGAAAGTCTTCCAGTGCAGTCATGGAGTTGTTGAGCTTTCTTGCATAGCAAGAGGCCATATAGTTAAATTGTTCCCACACTACCATTGTTTCCACACATCACTAATGTGTTTACTCTTCCAGATATTTATCCAAGTTATTTTGATCTAATTCTATCAACTGCATTCCAACTGAAGTTTTACATTTTTCCTTGCATTATCTAATTATTTCCCAATCGAATTAAATGTAAATTTGAGTAGGAAGAATCCAGTACTGTATTTGAAAAGAAACTCTTAAATCAGTACAAGCTGCCAATTATTTAAATTAGCGAATTGATTCATTCAATGGTAAAAGAAACGATCTTTTTTTACCCCCTGACTGGAGTATTATGTTGGTATGCCTTTTGAATATAATTTTCTTTTGGATAAGTAATGCTACCACTCTGAAGGACTGAGGTAATTAAAAGACAAATAATCCTCTTGGCTTTTTCTATCATTGTTCCACCAGTGTGAATGGTGTCACTTTCAATGTGATTGTTCTACAGTCAAATTTCCTATTTTGTACTGGGTCTGCAGAAGAAGCAATGATTTGCTCTGTTCGCCTATCTTTGATTCATTTGTGTCTAGGAATCGATTTACTGCCTCAAATATTGTCAGTGACTTTGCCTCCACTGCTTTCAACAGGTTCACTACTTAGAAATTTCTCAACTCATTCAAAAATGGTTTTGCCCCATAACCTGAGATGCTAATCCAGGTTCCCAACCTCGGGTTCACAGGTGCCTCAGTTAATGGTAGGGTGGCCCATGGCAAAAAAAAAGTTGGGAACCCCTGCACTTATTCCTTTTTGTTCTAAATTCCCCAACAGGGAATCTGTCCTCCTTGTATTCAGCCCTGTCAGACTTTCCTGTATTTCAATGATATTACCTCCTTCATCTAAACTTTAGTGAACCTAGGCTTGTCTGTTCGGTCCCAGATATTGGTCTGGTGAAGTTTAGTTGCTCTTCCTCTATGCTGAGCATGTCCTTGGGTAAAGGTACCAGACCAAAATTATGCATAATTGCCCAAGTGTGGTATACCAAGACCAGTTGGTATACCACACTTTGCTGCTCTTATGAAAGGCAACATTTCATTGGCTGCATTAAGCCAATGCATGTGCATGCCTGCTTTCAGTGACTGGTGTTACAAGGCCGTTTGGTTCTAATTTGTGTTTTCATCTGCTCTGATCTTAGTTGTGCTGTTTCTCATTTATAATTTTGCATTTATTTACTTTAATCAGCCACACATTTCCTTTTTCACTCAAATTGTCCCCATTGCTTAAAAGCTTTGTGTCCTCCTTGCAGCTCTCAGTCCCATTATTTTGTGTAAATGTAAGCTTGAAGTATTTTATTTGGTTCCCAGTAGAACATACATTCCTTACTGGAGCAACTTCATAACTACAAGATTGTATGATTGAGCATGTAACTTGAAATGGTTCATGGAATTTGAAAAACTTACTGTGGCATTTTTATCACAATCATTTAAGCATCTTGACTAGAGTACACTGCCCTTTGCATTTGACAATTGAATCTGCCTTTTTGTATCATGCATGTGCAGTTCGATCTGGTTAAAAATGACTAGATGGAGCTGAATGCACAGACTACAATGGCACAACAGTTGGGGAAATTAGACAAAATTTTATGAATTTCTAATACATTTATTGTACACCAACATTGTCCTATTAGGTTTTCTTTTCGTTTCTAAGGAAGTTACTCAACTAATGTATCAGTGTAAGTACATAATGTAGCATTATTGGAAGAGTCAGTTATTTACCTAGTAATTTAATATTTTGAATTTGTTATTTATCTAATGTTCATATTTGAAACTTTTGCTGGGGGGAAAAAACCCTGCAAATGTGTTAAGGAAATTATTGTTGAGATTTTGATAATAGATTGCAGATCAAGTGAGAATTTTAGAAATTCAATTTTTCTAATTAAAACTTACTAATTTGTTAAAATTCTTTATGCTGTTGTAGTTGACCAATTATGACGACCGAAGCTGGATCTACAGATCAGGTAAAGGAAGAGTCAAAAGAAATGGAATGGGGTGATTCTGAAGCATCAAATCCTGACAAGTCTGCCAGTTTAAATCAGGAACCAGAGAAAGAAATCCAGGAAGATAAGCAGTCTGAATCCACAACACAACCCCAGAAAGAACAGGAGTCAAGTCCTTCAGCTTCAAGTGCAAATATGCAGGCCACTCCTAGCAGTGACAAAAAGGATCAATTGGGTGGTAAAGGATTGTCCCGTTTTTTGCCTGGATGGTTAAAAAAGCAAAAACCACTTTCCCAGGTGGAAACTACAGAAGGGAAGGAAGCCGATGAAGGCATTCAAGCTGATGACAGAAGTTTAGAAAATGAACAACCAGAGTTAATGAAGACTGCATTAGAAAATGAAGTAGTGAAAGGAATGGAAGAAAAGCAGAGCCATACAGGTGAAATAAAGGAGCAGCAGTCTTTGAGTAGTGCGGAACTGCAGGTAAAATTGATTATGATTACCATTTTAAAATACAATGCTGTGCTGTTATACTGGATTTCTGTAATACTGAATCTCACACACTTGACCTTTTTTGTCACATCTTATTTTCAATTCTCTTTCAAGTCTATATTTTGTGGAGTGCAGTTTTAATAAAGATCTGAGTTTTGCAACATGATCCAAATTGGGGAAGAATAACTTGGATTGTGGGGGGAGAAGAAGCAGATGGATGCTTCAAGTGCATATTAGTCCTGTGTAGCATTTATAAAACATGTATTTGAGTATTTTCAGCTTTGTTAGCTTGTTGCATGACCTGTAATATATCTGAAAATAGATATTTTGTGAACATTAGCTTGACCCGAGAAAGAATTTTATTTAAGGCACTGAACCTTCTGTTCATTTCCAAAACTCTAATTTCAAGTAGATAATCAGGGCACCTACTGGCTGATTTTTTTTTGTCTTTTTAAATAGTTTTAAGTATGGTGATGTGAAGTTTGCTGGACTAGATAAGCCTAAGGTCCCTCTAGTTCATCTTGTGCAATTTTTTTTAAAAATGCTGCAGTAATTTGATGTATAACGCTATACTGCTGTCACAAAAACAAATTTTATGACATATATACATGATGATAAACCTGATTCTGATACAAGACCGTAAGATATAGGAGCAGAATTAGGCCATTTGGCCCATTGAATCTGATCTGCCATTTCAACATGGCTGATCAAATTTTCCCCTCAGCCCCAATCTTCTGCTTTCTCCCTGTATCCCTTCATGCCCTGACTCATCAAGAATCTATCAACCTCTAAATATACCTGCAGACTTGGCCTCCACAGCTGCCCATGGCAAAGAATTCCACAGATTCACTACTCTCTGGCTGAAGAAATTCCTTGTCTCCATTCTAAAAGGATGCCCCTCTATTCTGAGGCTGTGTCCTCTGGTCTAAGACTCTTCCACCATAGGAAACATCCTCTTCACTTCCACTCCATTAAAGCCTTTCAATAGGTTCAATGAGGCCACCTCTCATTCTTCTGAATTCCAGTGAATAATACCAGAACCATCAGATGCTCTTCCTATGACAGGCCATTCAATCCCAGAATCATTTTCATGAACCTCCTTTGAACCCTCTCCGGTTTCTCAGATAAGAGGCCCAAACCTGCTCTTAATACTCCAAGTGAGGCCTCACCAGTGCTTTATGAAGTCTGAACATTACATCCTTGCTTTTATATTCTAGTCATCTTGAAGTGAATGCTAACATTGTATTTGCCTTTCTCACCACAGATTCAACCCACACACTAACCTTTAGGGAATCTTGCACGAGGACTGCCAAGTCCCTTTGCACATCAGTTTTTTTTGTATTTTCTCTCCATTTAGAAAATGGTCAACCTTTTCATTTCTTCTACCACAGTGCATGACTATAGATTTCCTGACACTGTATTCAATCTGCCATTTCTTTGCCCACTCTCCTCCTCTAGCCTCTCAACTTCCTCAATACTATCTGCCCCTCCGCCTATCTTCATATTGTCCGCATATTTTGCAACAAAGCCATCAAATCCATCATCCAAATCATTGATGTATAATGTAAAAAGAATCCGTCCCAACACAGACCCCTGTGGAACATCACTAGTCACCCCGGCAGCCAACTAGAGAAGGCTCCCTTTATTCCTACTCTTTGCCTCCTGCCAATTGGACACTGCTTTATCCATGCTAGAATCTTTCCTGTAATACCATGGGCTTGTAGCTTGTTAGGTGTGTCACCTTGTCAAAAGCCTTATGAAAATCCAAGTACACAACATCAACTGATTCTCCTTTGTCCCGGTTGTTACTGCAAAGAATTCCAACAGATTTGTCAGGCAAGATTTTCCCTTGAGGAAATCATGCTGATTACGACCTATTTTATCATGTGCCTCCAAATACCCTGAAAACTCATTTTTAATAATTGATTCCAACGTCTTCCCAACCACTGAGATTAGACTATCTGGCCTATTGTTTCCTTTCTTCTGCCTTTCTCTTCTTGAAGAGTGGAGTGACATTTGCAATTTTCCAGTTTTCTGGTACTATTTCAGTACCCAGTGATTCTTGAAAGATCATTCCTAATGCCTCCACAATTTCTTCAGCCAATACTTTCAGAACTTTGGGGTGTACACCATCTGATCCAGGTGACTTATCTACCCAAGCACCTTTCAGTTTCCCAAGAACTTCTCCCTATTGATGGTAACTTCATACACTTCATGCCCCTGACATCTAGAACTCCACCATACCACTAGTGTCTTCCACAGTGAAGACGGACAAAAAATGCTTATTCAGTTCATCTGCTATTTCCTTGTCCCCCGTTACTATTCTCCATCGTTGAACTGCATCTGATATCCATTCGCGCCCCACTTTATGTATCTGAAGAAACTTTTGGTATCCGCTTTAATGTAATGGGCTAGATTACTTTCGTATTCCATCTTTAATGACTTTTTTAGTTGCCTTCGTTGGTTTTTAATAGCTTAGCAATCTCTAACTTCCCACTAATCTTTGCTCTATTATATGCCCTCTTTGGCTTTGACGTTGGCTTTGGCTTATTTGCCATGGTTTTGTCATCTTTCCTTTGGAATACTACTGACTCTTTAGGATGTATATTTCCTGTACCTTCTGAATTGCTTCCAGAAATTCCAACCATTGCTGCTCTACCATCATCCTTGCGAGTGTTCTTTTCCAATCAATTTGGCCAATTCCCCTCTCATTTGTCAATTCCCTTTACTCCAGTGTCATACTGAAACATCTGATTTGAGCTTCTCTTTCTCAAATTCTGGGGCGAGTTCTATCATATGATAATTTTCCCCTAATGGTTCTTTTACTTTAAGCTCTCTAATCAATTCTGGTTCATTGCACAATACCCAATCCAGAATAGCTGATCCCTAGTGGGCTCAACCACGAGCTGCTCTAAAAAGCCATCTCGTAAGCATTCTGGATATTCCCCCTCCTGTAATCCAGCACCAACCTGATTTTCCCAATCTACCTGCATATTGAAGTCTCCCATGACTATTGTAACATTCCCCTTTTGGCATGCTTTTTCTTTCTCCAGTTATAATTTGTAGGCAACATCCTTGCTACTCTCATTATCCAACTCTCATTAGGGTCTTTTTACCCTTGCAGTTCCTTAGCTCTGTCCACAATGATTCAACATTTTCGGACATTGTCACCTCTTTAAAATTATTTGCTTTCATTTTTGGCAACAGAGCAACGCCACCCCCCTCTGCCTTCTTGCCTATCCTTTCGATACAATGTGTATAACCATGGATGTTAAGCTCCCAGCTATAATCTTTCAGCCGTGATTCCATGATGCTTTCAACATCATACCTGCCAATCTGAAACAGTGCTGCAAGTTCATCTACCTTATTCTGTATACTGCACGTATTCATATACAAAACCATCAGTCCTGTATTCACCCTTTTCAATTTTGTCACTCCATGTTCAACCTTTTGATTCCTAACTTTTGCTGAGGTCATATCAACATCTGCTTCTGCCACCACAGCCTCTCCACTAACTGTTCTGCCACTCTGGTTCCCATCCCCCTGCCACTCTAGTTTAAACCACACTGTGCAGCATTAACAAACCCTCCCGCTAGGATATTTGTTCACCCCCCCCCCCCCCCCGCACCGTCCCACTTTCTGTACAGGCCCAATGATCTAAAAATATTGTGTGTCCCCACCCCCTCCCCACACCAACTGCTTAGCCACATGTTAAACTGTATAATGTTTCCAGTTTTAGAGAAGTATTGATTATTTTCTAAGTGGAGAGAAAATTCAAAAATCTGAGTTGCAAAGAGACACGAGTTCTTGTGCAGGATTCCTGAAAGAAATTGTCGGTTGAGTCAGTGGTGAGGAAGACAAGTGCAAAGTTAGCATTTATTTCAATAGGACTAGAATATAAAAGCAAGGGTGTAATGTTTTATAAAATTTTATAAGGCTTTATAAGATGCTGGTGAGGCCTTACTTGGAGTATTTTGAGCAGTTTTGGGCTCCTTATCTAAAGAAGGATGTACTGACATTTGAGAGGTTCAAAGCAGATACACAAAAATTATTCCGGAATTGAATGGCTTATCATATGAGGAGTGTTTGTCTCTGGGCATGTACTCACTGGAATTCAGAAGAATTGGGTGGAGGAGGGTCTCATTGAAACCAAACAAATGGTGAAAGGCCTGATTGGAATGGATGTGGAGAGGATGTTTCCTCTGATAGGGGAGTTTAAGACCAGAACCTCAGAATAGAGGGATGCCCAATTAGAATGGAGAAGTGGAAGAATTTCTTGTACCTGCCTGATTTACAAACTTGCTCTCCACTCCACATTGAGAAGTACAATACTGTGCAAAAGTTTTAGGCATCCTAGCTATATATGTGCCTAAGGTTTTTGCACACTACGATAAGTGTAATAATGAGTGTATGTTCATTACCCTGTAATAGACCCAAGATGGGGGTGAAGAATTTGATTATATTCACAGGCAGAGAGCTTGAATTCTGACAGAACCAAAATAATTAGTTTCTGCAAAATGTGCAAAATTAGCAGCTGTAAGTGTTTTGAGTGGGGTAACTGAACTTAGATTATATTTGTTCTTGACAGGAATGTGTAATTTTAACATGGCTATAGCAAACACAATCTGATATTTACTGATTATAAAAACATTGAGGGCCGAATAAAGCTTTCTAAAAACATTAGATACTTCAGAGAAGTATCTAAAGTACAGCATAATATATGTGGATGTTCAGTGATTGGTCTTGAATCTTGGGTGTTTACACTTTGAATTGTGTTGTGGGTTATCAGGCACATAGTTTAAATACACAGCAGTTGAAACAGTACAGTAATAAATGTTGTATTTTTAAAAATTGATACTCATTAAAAACATGTACATTATCACAAGGCTATCTCAGCATTGTACACAATTAAAATCAAGTCAAATAAGAGCAGTGGGATGATGAGTTCTGAGGAATTTGTAACTGAGGAAGGGAAGATGATTTTGAGGTTGGGTAGCAAGATGGGGCAGAAGGATAGATGACAAGACACAGTAGTAGAGTGTGACAATGGACAGAACCTGGTTTCTTTAGATGGGATGAAGAAAGTTAGAGGGAAAAATAAAATTGGAGATGGGCACGGGGTAGATGTTTACTATGCAGTGGCAATGGAGTAGGTGTAGTTATACTTTTAGTGGGAGGTGCAGCTGCACTGAATGAAAAATCAATCCATATGTTTACTTGTTATTTGTCTGTCCTTGTTTAGAAGTTTCATGTCTTTAACATGACTTGCAACTTGTATATTGGCATGTATGTAGCAATTACAGTGGATTCTGGTTAATTGGGGCAGCCACTTTTCTCAAACAACTCTAAAAGAATAAGTAATTGAGAAAATAGCCAAGATTCCCTTTGTTTATTTGGAACATTATGCTGCTTAATTGGGACAAGTGGCTGTTCCCAAACAGCTGACTAGCATCAGTCATACATACCTCTGTGGCCAATAGATTCTACAGTGTTTAGTGCTAACAGTTTTTAAGTAGCTTCATATACATATGTTTGTTTTCAAAAAGCTGTGATTTTTGTCACTGATAGTTGGTGAAAGGAAAAAGTGAAATGATTTCACTACCTCATTAGGAACTACAAAGAATTAGAGATTGACAACCATCTTGAATATTACATTGAAAATGAATTGGAGGATGCAATCATTGAAAGCATTGTATGAAGGCAGTCGATCATCTATACTAGGTGTACTAGGCACAGATTTTTTTCATTAATAGTCAATTGAAAAGAACATGGCAGTGTACACCGGATGAATTCCTCTGTCAATAACTATCAGGAACTATACAGTTTCGTAGTACTGCAGTGATTTTGGTAGTGTTCTAATTGGTCTGTATTTCACTTAAGTGCATAATTTGTTACTCAGTTAAATGATAGTTTATCTTGTACCTTTTTAACTATTATATTTTGAGAAACTGTGATTTACAAATTAGAGCTGAGAATGACCTGAGTGCGAATAAGGAAATAAGGAATAAGGAAAGAAAATTGCAATAAGGAGCAAGAATGCATGAGAAAGTGGTGGAATCATCAAAGTATAGAAGTCAGGTTCATGATAGCAAAGGTGAAAGGTTAGCACCAGAGTAATGGCTAGAGTTTTAAGCAAAAGAACCGATTGAAACAGCCAGGCCTAATTTAAGAGAGAAGTATATTTGATAAAAGGAATTGAGTTGAAAGATGTAAACCTTTCACAGTGAGAAATTTGATTATGTTCTTGAGGCTGTGGATTTGTATTGCATAATTATGACTGTTGAATGACCAACATTTGGAATATTGTTTTGGAGAGAGTACCCATTTTGTTATGACGTATGATCATCAAATGTTATTGTGTTCCTCTTTTAAAATGAATACTGGTTTCACATTTTTATAGGCTGATTTGACTGTTGCAGTAGCCTTTTTGTGGAAATGGAGGAGATGGCTTCTGAATCCCTGATGAAAACGGTCATAGTGAAAAATATATTTTGGTTTTGAAATGCAGTATGTTGGCTCTTTTAAATAAACTGGTATTTTTATATTAAGATTTGGGTGAGGAATCTATACTTTGCAACCCTTTGAATCATATAAAGCAAATTCTCTTTTGCAGCCAGATGAGGAGAAAAAACTTGAAGAAGCTTTGGATAAGAATGCAGATGTGAACAATGAAGAGGTGGTACCAGATGACAAAAAAGATGAAAGTAGCAAAGATGAGATTCAGAAAGATGAAGATGTAAGCAAAAAATCCCCCCTGAAAATTCCCAGAAAGGTTAAGATGGTACAGAGCAAGGTCTTTATGCTGGATGGTTCAGAGTTTACTTATGAAATTGAGGTAAGCACATCATTTATTTAAAAAATACCATTTATCATATTAACTGGTTGCATTATATATAACTGTGTTACTTAAAAAGGTACTATGTTGTCTTTATTAAATGATTTAGAACTTGGTTTCAGAATGTGGACTGCATAGATTGCAGTTATTTTGTATGTTCTCCAAAGTATCCAGAGATTTAAAAAGTGACATTACCATTTTTATTAGAACCCATGACAATGGTGCTTTTTTATGTAGTGATGGTGGACACTGAAAACTGGATGTTTAATCCAGTTGAAGATGCAGTGTTTTATTCAACAGCTCACTTGTACAATCTCCCTGTAACAGATAACCCTTGTAAACAAGCGTTGCAGTTACGTGACTCGGTTAACATTTTTTGCCTTCTATATACGCTGGTTATTATATATTACATATTTTGTTCAATAAATAATACCTTTTGGTCTGCGCTGCCTACTCGGGTAGTGTAAAATTGTAAATAAATGATGGCACTTCTTTCCATGTAGAAACTTGATTCTAAAGCAATGCGACCTCTTGCGGTATTGATATAGTAATTCTTGTATTGTGTTTAATTTCCTTTTAGAAAGAAGCTAATAATTCACAGGTTTAGTAATTGTGCATACTGCACCCTCAGAATTACCCAGCAAAGCAGATGTTTAGATAGAATTTTTATTATATCGTCCAGGTCAAGCTCAATGAAAATAGGCTTCAGTAAAAAGGCTTCAGAATTCAGTGCAGCTTTCATTCGTAAATAACGTGTTTAGAGAGTTTATCTAATAGCTGGAACTGATTTGTCCCTTTACAGATTGATCACTTTTAACTAATGCAAATACTGCCTGTCAGGTCAGATGCAAGTCACTGTATTTTGTGACCAAAATCATTTACAGAAATGTTCATGATCAGCTGAATTAGCTACTTCAAAAAGAATCTCTTAAATAATAAAGAATCATAAATTATGCCGTAACAGAATTAGAAACAACAGACCGAACAGCACTCTGATACTCAATCTTCCTCCCAGCTATTCTGCAGTTCTTGCTGGTACTACTTAGAACACAAAGAATGTCCTAATTGGAGGAATGCTCTTTTCATGGATTGTGACATCAGCACGACATTAAACTTGGATTTGGTACTACTTGCTGATACTCTTATCAGTGGTAGACCCACATTGATAAGATTTTGTGCTCGCTGGTGAAATCTTTCTCCTGAGGTGGTTTGAATATCCTTGCAAGGGGGACTTGCAGACCAATTAACCTTTATGGTTGTGGGGGAAGAAACCTAACAGTGTGGAAATGTTTTCATGAAGGTTTTTTGTTGCCCCTACAATAACAAAGATCTCCCCCTGCTAAATGTGTCCCAGTAGTTTGTGTGGTAGCAGACTCTATTCAAGAGTATTTTTCTCTTGATAGTATAATATGGAAAAATAAATGATCACAAACACAAAATTTTCTCTCACTGTACACATCAGCAGAGGGCTTTATTAAAAGTAACTTTGGGGGCTGAAGGAAAATGTTTCTTAATTTGTAAAAAATGCACTTGTATGATTCCAACATTTAAAAAATGCATTTATGAGGTCCTGCAAATTTGCACTTTTTTTTAAAGCAGTTAACTAAGGCTGGAGAAGTAATTGTTTTAAAGATGACTTGGCATACATTGTTTTTTGATAAGTTATGTTGGGTAACCAGGTTTGGTTAATTGTGTTTCAGGCCTTTATTTTCGCTTTAAGATGCTATACTTGGCTGGATACTTTGTAAATATTGTGAATACATCTGGTAATTACACTCAGTGGCCACTTTATTAGGTACACCTGTACACCTGCTTAATGCAGATATCTAATCAACCAATCATGTGGCAAAAATCATGCAGACATGATCAAGAGCATCAGTTGTTGTTCAGACCAAACATCGGAACGGGGAAGAAGTGTGATCAAAATGACTTTGACCATGGAATGATTGGTGTGGTTTGAGTATCTCAGGAACTGCAGTCCTCTTGGGATTTTCACACACAGCAGTCTCTAGAGTTTATAGAGAATGGTATGAAAAACAAAAGAAAAATATCCAATGAGCAGTAGTTCTATGGGTGAAAACACCTTGCTAATGAGAGGTCAAGCTGTTTCCAAGGTGACAGTAACTCAAATAACCGTGTGTTACAGCACAACACACTGAACTTTGAAGTGGATGGGCAGTGGACTACAGCAGCAGAAGACCACAGACATACACTCAGTGGCCACTCCTCTGGGTACAGGAGCTACCTAAAAATGTAGCCATTGAGTGCATATAAACTTGTTATTGCTGGGATCTCTCACTTGGCTTATCACAGGAAGTTTGTAAAATAAAAATCATTATAAATCAGTTAGAAAATAAACCCAGGTCAAATGATAGCACTTATGCCACTCGAGCTTGGGGCAGCAATGAAGGTTCTACATCTTTGGCGGTGTTCAGGGCTTCCTTCATCGTGTCAGTAGCTTCCTTTCGGTTTTCACTACTGTCAGTCAAGCAAGTCTTGGGTTGCACATAGATGTAGAAGCATTCTTCATTGCTGTTTCTGTAACAATTTTGTTTTACCATTCGGGGTTGTTATCCCAGAGTTGAACCCTTGAACCTGGAGAATTGGTAGACCACTCTTAGTCTGGCCTCTACCCTTTGATCTATTTGGCATGGCTGACCCTACCAAGAGCCAAAGTCAGGTGTTTATAGGTACCACTGGACTAGACCTGCCCAGGCATCATCTCTGATGAAGATGGCAAAGTTTCTCATCGAAACATCAATTATAATCAATACCTGTACCCAGCTGGAGACCTGTGAAGAGTTTATTCAATCTTGGAGAGTATTTTGAGGAAGTTAGCAGGAAAGTGGATGAAGGCAAGCCAGTGGATGCAGTCTACATGGACCTTAGTAAGGTACCTTGTGAGAAGCTGGTCGAGAAGGTTCAGACGCTCGGCATTCAAAATGACAATGAAAATTGGATTAGACATTAGCTTTGTGGGAGAAGCCGTAGAGCGGTAGTAGAGGGTTGCCTCTCTAACTGGAGGCCTGTGACTAGTGGTGTGCCACAGTGATTGGTGCTGGGTCTTTGTTTGTCACCAATATCAATGATCTGGATGATAATGTGGACTAGAGGGGCTGAATGGCCTGTTTTCGTGCTGTAGTTTTCTATAACTCTCCTTGCATAACTGCACATTAAGCTTGACTAGAAAATTGAACTGAAGAAAGAGGTGCAAGAGTTCCTTGCTGTGCCTTTTATCAGATTGTGACTCTCATGAGACTTGACTTCATATTCAGCTGAACCTCACTTTGCAGGGGCAGAGGGTTTGTGTTCCTAGAAAAGAGTCCTAGCAGCAGTGTGTGTAATTGAGCAGAGTCGTAGAAGGAAAGAACTCAAGTAAGAATGAGGAAAACTACAAGAAGCCATAAGTTGTCCTTAGCAAGTAGGATTATAAAAAACTGAGGCATTTTATACTTAAAACAAAAGGATAACTAGGGAGAGGTAGGACCGGTCAAGGATAAAGGAAGGAAGTTTTGCTTGTAAGACATGGGCAAGATACTAAGCAATACTTTGCACTGTTATTCACTGAGAAGGATATGGAGAATAGTGGGACATGTTTATGTCCTGGGGGATGTTGAAATTAAGATGGTGATGGTGCTGAGACTCTTGAAGAGCACAAAGGTGGATAAGACCCCAATACTTGTATAAGTAGCTAATATTGTTCCTTTGCTCAAGAAACAAAATGAGGATCATCATAGGCTGGGAAGTCTCATGCCAGTGTTGGGGGAAGCTATTAGAAAGGATTTTGAGGCATAGGATTTATGTGCATTATGGAAAAGAATGGCTTGATTAGGGACAGTCAGCTTGGCAGGTCATGTCTTACAAGCCTGACTCAGTTTATTTTGAGATGACAAATGTGATTGATGAGATAGGACAGTAGATGTTATCTATGTGGGAAGGGATTTGGTTCCTCATGGTTTGCTGATCCAAAAGATTAAGCAGCATCAAAGCCACAATGATTTGTTAATTTGGATTCAGATTTAGCTTGCCCAGAGGAAGAGGAGGAAGTGGCAGAACATAGAACTTAACTCTGACATCCTCCTTGTACCTATGTCCAAGCACCTTAAAACCATGCCCCTTTGTGTTAGCCATTTCATCCCTGGGGAAAAAAGCCTCTGGCTATCCACATGATCAATGACCCTCATCATATGCACCTCTACCAGGTCACCTCTCATCCTCTGTTGCTCCAAGGAGAAAAGGCCAAGTTCGCTCAACCTATTCTCATAAGGCATACGCTCCAGTTCAGGCAACATCCTTGTAAATAGAACCATAGAACATTACAGCACAGAAACAGGCCTTTTGGCCCTTGGCTGTGCCATTTAGAGGGAATTTCACTTATTACTGATGAGCATTCGGCTCTTTGGAAATGTTCTTGTAGTCTTTAACCAGCTTCATGCATCTCTACAACTCTGTGATGTCCTCTGGAAGTAGTTTTGATCGAGGCATGGTGCACATAAACAGATCATTCTCGAAGAGCAGGCTCTGTCAGTAACCTGACTTTGTATGTCTTTTTTTATATAGGGCAGGGCACCTCTACAATCCACCCCTCCAATCTCATCGCATTGACTGGAGCACATGACTCCAAATAGCTTTTGTAGAAGACATTGCCCCAGTGGTTCACATACTTTTTCCACAGATACATGTAATATTAGATTATTTTTGATGAAGGGTCTCGGTCCGAAATGTCAACAGTGCTTTTCCTTATAGATGCTGCCTGGCCTGCTGTGTTCCACCAGTGTTTTGTGTGTGTTGTTTGAATTTCCAGCATCTGCAGATTTCCTCGTGTAAGCAAGTATAGTGTTTTTTGTTTTATTTAATTTGATTAGCTCTATCTACTTTTAGGACTTGTATAAAATCTGATCACATTTTAGCTAATATTTAGGCAGAAATGGAGAAATTTCTACCGGGTTCACAAATTTTCCAGCACGATTGTAAATGTCTGTTGTTTCAAACATAACCCAATAAGCACATTTGCCTCCACGGATTATTGTTCACTTATTCTACCTACATTCCATTACCAACGCTTACTTAGCCATTTTCTTAACGGGCTCATCATTAATGCAATTTTTTTTTGTTTTCAGTATGTATCTTTAAATTTAGATGGGAAATCAATGCATTTTACCCCACTTCTGAAATTCTAAAGGATCTGTAAGTACAACCTCTGTACACAAAAGACAAAATTCAGCCCAATTATTCTGCACCACAAACAACTACAAAGTATTGAACACATTCTTGTTCAAGCATACATTAGTATGTTGTCTCAAATTCACTTGTGTGCTTTAATCAAGCAGATTTAATAGATTTAATTTCATAGTCTCACTATGCTTCCTGGCTCCATTTAATTCCAAGAATCTATTATCACAGCCTATTATGTATAAGCAAAGAACTGCATAAGTAAACACATTATACACTATTCTGTAAAAGAATACAAGCTTTGTATAAGGCATCCTTTACAATCTTATTAAGTGAAACCAAAGCAGTCATGATATAATTTGTTCACATTTCTAAGTATGAAATGCATTTGTTGGAATATTTCCAAAGCCTACTGTCCAGTTGGAAGAAGAAGTGCTAAAGCTGCAGGAAACACATTCCATTGCTTTAGATGTCCTACACCATGGCGCTTTGAAGATCCCAAGGCTTAACTATAAATATGCAATAGAGATATTAAATAACAACTCCGTGAATAAATTTAACCATGAGGAAATATTCAGGTTTGATTTTTTTTTAAGAGAATTTTTTGCACATGGTGTGTTCTTTAGTGCAGAGGAAGTAAACAGTCTGTACATCTCGGCAGAGAAATGATGAGGCCCAAAGAATACTATTTTAAGTATTCTTTTATTCCAAAAGTGAAGCCTTCAAGGGCAATAACTAATTTAGAGCATTACTCTATTCATGTACCAGGTTAAGAATAAAGTCAAGAATAGATCAAATTCACCAACTTGAAGTGAAGTCAGGAGCACCAATGCTTAACCAACTTAATCTGGTTGATGCTTCTCATTTATAAAGAGCCCAAAGATGAGCATCAGAAATCTGTGCACTCCTCTTCTGTAGGTGCATAGATGAAAGAAAAATGGAGGGCTATGTGGGAGGGAAAGGTAAGATTTTGAGCTTAGTGAGTTAAAAGGTAAGCACAACAATGTAGACCCAAGGATCTGTACAGTGCTGTTTTGCACTCTAACACCAAGCCAGTCTTGGCACTCAGCATCATCTCCTTTATAGGCAAGAAACTGTTTCATCCTCCATTACTAGCAATCTTTCTGCCAGGATCACACTTTAAGTCTTAATAGTTTGAATTCCCATCCCACTCCACTTGTTTTAAAATTGTTTCATTGGGCTGTCTGAAATCTTGGTGGTGGTGGTAGTCAGTAACTCAAATAATCACACATAACAAAAGTGGTGTGCAGAAAAGCATCTCTGAACGCACAGTGTGTTGGATCTTAAAGTGGATGTGCTACGGCAGCAGATCTTGAACATACAGAAATACACTCAGTGGCTATTTTTTTTTTTAGATACCTCTTGCACCTAATAAAGTAGCTACTGAGTGTCGTAGTACCAATCAAAAATGGAGTTTGCTCTACCAGTACCACAAGCCTTACTCCACGTTTCTTCGTAGACTGTCTGCCTTTTCAGTGAAACGGAGAGAAAATTTGTTTCAGCTTGATACCTGTACAAATATAACAAGCAACAATAGTGGAAATGCAAGAAAAACTGCATCTCAACATCTCTTTTGGCTCCATCAATAGATTACTATTCTGCTCTTCCAGAGGACCAGTTTTGTCAGTAACATATCTGTAGAAGCCTTTAGGATTCTTCATCTAGTCTGCACGCCTTCCTTTAGCTCTACTAATTTCCTTAAGTGTTCTCTTGCATTTCTTGTACTCATCTGGTACTTCATTTGTTCCTACTTGCCTATACCTGCTATGCACCCTTCCCTCCCCCCCCCCCCCCCCCTTAACCAGGGCCTCAATATCTCAAACCAAAGTTCCCTAAATCTGTTATCCTTGCCTTCTATTCTGACAGGAAAATACAAGCTTTGTACTAGTAAGAGGAAATCTGATCAAGAAGGATGATTGGGGGGTGAGGGTGGGAATCTCATTGAAACCTTTCGAATGTTGAAAGGTCTAGACAGAATACATGTGGAAAGGATGTTTCCCATGCTAGGGAAGTCTAGGACAAGAGGACACAGCCACAGGATAGAGGAGCATCCACTTGAAACAGATCCATAGAAATTTCTTTAGCCAGAGGGTGGTGATTTTGTGGAATTTTTATACCACAGGCAGGTGTGGAGACAAGGTTTTTGGGTATATTTAAGGCAGAGATTTATAGGTTCTTGACTGGACAAGGCATCAGAGATTACGGGGAGAAGGCCGGGGACTGGGCTGAAGGGGGGAGTAAAGGATCAGCCATGATTGAACGGCAGAGCAGACTCGATGGACCAAATGGCCTAATCCTGCACCTGTGCCTTTTGGTTTTGTGGTCTTATCAAAATTTACCTTTAGAAGGCCTTCCACATACCACATACATCTTTGCCAGAAAACAGTCTGTCCCAATCTGCACTTACTGGATCCTTTATAACACCATCAAAATTGGCCTTTCTCCTACTTAGAATCTCAACCTGAGGACCTGACTTGTCCCTTTCAATAATTACCTGAAACTAAGGCATCATGATCACTAGATGCAAAGTGTTACCCTACACAAGCTTCTGTTAACTGCCCTGTCTCATTCCCTAACAGCAGATCAAGTATCGCACACTCTCTCATTGGGTCTTCTATGTACTGATTAAGGAAACTGTCCTGAACACATTTACAAACTATCCCATCTAGTCCTTTCTACAGTATGGGAATTGCAGTTACTATGTGGAAAGTTAAAATCACCTTGTTTCTTGTAACAGTCTGCAATGTCTCTACAATTTTTTCCTCTAAATTCAGCAGATTGTTGGATGGTCTGTAGTATAGCTCCATTAACGTGGTCATAACTTTTATTCCTCAGTTCCACCCATAAAGTCTCAATAAATGTTTTTCAGTCTATCCCGACTAAGCACTGATGTGACATTTTCCCTCACTAATAATACCATCCCTCCCCCTTTAATCCCTCCTGCTCTTATCACGTCTAAAACATTGGAACCCCGGAATACTGAGCTGTCAGACTTGCCCCTCTTGCAACCAAGTCTCACTAATGGCTACAATATCATAATTCTGTGTTGCTCCATGCCCTGAGTTCATCCACATCTCCTACAATACTTGCATTGAAATATATACAACTTTACACATTAGTCCCACCACGCTCAACCTTTTGATTCCTGACCTTGAGGTCTTAATAATGTCTCCACAACCACTCCACTATCTGTTCTGGCAGTCTGGTTCCCATCCCCCTACAACTCTAGTTTAACCCCCCCCCCCCCCCCCCCCAATGCAGTTTTACTAAACTTTCCCACTAGACTATTAATCCTCCACCAGTTTAGGTGCAAACTGTTTCTTCTATAGAGCTTCCACCTTCTCTGGAAGAGAGTCCAATGATTCAAAATCTGACACCCTCCTTCCTGCAGGAACTCCTTAGTCATGTATTAAACTGTATAATCTTACTACTTCTGGCCTCATTAGCACATGACACAGGTAGCAATCCTGAGATCACAGCTGTTTTGGAGGTCTTTTCCTCTAAGTTAGCACCTAACTCCCTGAACTCACTTTGCAGAACCACATTCCTCTTCCTACCTATGTCATTGGTTCCTTTATAGACCATGACCTTAGGTGGCTCACCCTCCATTTAAGAATGCTGAGGACTCAATCTGAACTGTCTTGGATCCTGACTCATGGGAGGCAACATAACATCTGAGAATCTCATTCTCATATGTAGAACCCTCTTTCTGTTCTCCTAACTAATGAATCCCCTCTCACCACAGCTTGTTTTTTCTCTGCCTTTTCTTTCTGAGGCAGACTCGGTGCCAAAGACCTGACTGCTGTGGCTTTCCTCTGCTAGGTCATTCTCCCCCCTCCCAGCAATTAGAAACATAGAAAACCTACAGCACAGTACAGGCTCTTCAGCCCACAATACTGTGCTGGACATGTACATACCTTAGAAATTACCTAGGGTTACCCATAACCCTCTATTTTCCCAAGCTCCATGTACCTATCCAGGAGTCTCTTAAAAGACCCTATCGAATCCGCCTTAACCACCATTGACAGCAGCCCATTCCATGCAGCCACCACTCTCCATGGAATTTAAAAAAACACTTAACTCTAACATCTCCTCTGTACCTACTTCCAAGCACCTTAAAACTGTACCCTCGCATGTTAGCCATTTCAGCCCTGGGGAAAAAGCCTCTGATTATCCACACAATCAATGCCTCTCATCATCTTGTACATCTCTATCAGGTCATCTACATTGTGTAGGCCATGTTATTAATGTGTCCAACACAAGACTCCTTTTTTAAAAAAAACTCTACTGAGCTAGATTTGAAAATGTGTTTCCAAGCGCATAAAGAAAAAAATGTTCAATGATGTGCTCAATGCTTCCTTAAGAAATGCAACATTGCTGACCCTTGGGAATTCCATGTCTACTTGGAGAAGAGAAGTTTGTCGGGTGGTGCAGTACTTAAGTTACTTCCATGTGCTCCTAGTTCATGCACTTGGTTCTCAATAGCATCCCTTTCGCTTTAAAATATGTTGTTAAAGGAATATAGGCATAATTTTTTTTTTGAACCTTTGATTGAGATGAGAAATTATTTATCATTAGATGGTCTCAAACTGAGAAAATGTGTAAAGGTTACCCAGAGTAACATATGGCAATGTTGATTGCAAAAAGTTCCCTGTCTTCTGTCTGGAAAAAGAAACTCAATCTACATTTTGTTTAAAACTCTTTGTCAGAACTACACTGTCAGTCATGTTGTGCATTCCCCAGTGGTGTTTTTGCTAATAATGGTAATGAACCTCATTTAAATTGAAATAAAATGCTGTTTTGTAGTATTAATTTTGCATGCAGATTAAGTTACAAATTTATCTTTTGTTTTTCAGAAACGTTCAAAAGGGCAAATAATGTTGGACAGGGTGTGTGAACAAATAAATCTATTAGAAAAAGATTACTTTGGTCTCACTTTTCGGGATACTGCTGGTGAAAAGGTACGTTATAAATTTAAATGTCCATATATCTAGGTAAAGTTAACTAAAATGGGAGGATTTTAAAATGGAATAGAAAATCTATTTCAATCACTGAGGAACAAACTTTAGTTTAAAATCCATTATTTGTTGAAGCACACTTAACTATACAAATAGAATACTACGAATTTTTAAACACAAAAAGTTGTTGTTCAGTTGCTTTAGAAAAATTTTAACAATCTTAAGTAACCAAATACTTGAAAGCCAGGATCTGCCTTGTTTATGGATTAGTTGTCACTTTTTTTGCAAAGGAGATGAATGTTTTGCCATCTCAGCATAACTAGTTTGGGAATATTTTATAAAAGGTTAATTGATAGATTACTGATCAGTAAGGACTTCAAAGATTGCAACAAGAAGATAGAATGCGGTTGAGGGGGGATAATAAATCAGCCATATTGAATGGCAGATAAGACTAAAGTTAAATGGCTTAATTTTGCTCTTGTCTTATGGACTTGTAGTCTTAGTATGGATGCTAGAAATTAAATTAGCTGAACAATGAATATGTCCAGTGGTTCAGGCTGCACTTGTGTGAAGCCGTTAACTTTTTGGGGTACTACGGAAGATGTACATCATCCTGTTTGCTGTACTGTCTCAATAAAAATAGAGGTAAGAATGGATGTTAGATGAAAATATAGGGGACAATTGGGCAAAATGTGATGTGGTTGAAAAGTAAATTGACTTGTTCATTCAATATACATTTCATCTGGTCAGTGTACAAGAGACTGGGGCAATGAATAAAATATGCCTATTTGAAAGAAATGCAAAAAATTCTTCTTTCACTTGAATATTGGACATTTTGGCCATTGGGGAAAAAGAAGGCAGTAAGGAATGAATGGCATTTATTGTGATTGTATGAAAAGCAGTGGGAGAAAATGATGTGTTCATAAAGTAGTCCAAGGCGTCATGTAGGCAACATTCTCCTTGGAATGCTGGAAAGGAGGGTGAAAATGTGATTGGTGTGAATATTGTCCTTTCTTTACATCCTTAAAATCTTTTGAATGCGATTGTAAAAAGTGATTTTGTTTTTGTAACTAGGAAGGAACAAATTGGATTAAGTGAAGAGATTTCAACTAAAGCTCTAAACTGTTTCAAGAACATTTCAATACCAAGTATATTGCAAAAGTGGGTTAAAATGGGAAGCATTTTTGAAGTGAATATATAAACTTTTTGAAACGTTAATTGAAGTAACCATGGCTAGTTTTGCAGACGATGGTTAGTATGTGCAATATTTTCAGTAAGTGCACTGTGCAGATGGGGGGAGAGATGCCTGAGAAAGAAGAGATTTTCCTTTGTTAACGGTTCAAGATTCAGTGATATTTATATTTTGAAGTGCTTGTTAATAATTATATTAAACATTTGGCACTGAAGGTCAGAAAGAAAACCATAAGATTTGGAAGTGTCAAATATCTAATGATGTTCAAGCACTTTTGCAAAATATTACTTAAATATGTTCACTGTTTCCATTTATCACCAAGAATTTCAATCACTCTGTTGGAAACAAAATGAAGAAAATCCAGTATTAAAGATCTGCAATAGATCTCTCTCATAGCTTTCAGTTCCATTTTCACTCATTCAATTCATGTCGATAGATTGCAAGGAAAATTATTTTTCTTAACTACTGCAAATAAAGAAAATCGTGCAGTTGAACTGCTCCTTGAGTAAAGATGTTGCCCTTCTCCCTGAGCCCCCCCCCCCCCCCCCCCGCACTATCTTGAAAATATTTTTGCTTGTAGTTCTTCCATGTGCTGTGTGGATTGCCTAAGTTTTAAATCAAAAATAAATGGTATTCACTTTGCCATTTTCTATTCATGGTTGTTTTAAGACAGAATTTGAAAAAAAAAATTGCAGAAACTTTGATCTTGAACAGGATGAGTGTAGGCAAATTGCGGTTTTTAGAAAAAATATGTATCCCAGTTTAATTCTTGTAATGTGACTTGGAAAATGTACTATCTTGAGTTGTAGGTGTTAACAAGAATTCACAATATAGTTCAGAGTGATCTGTCTTCCTTGCACTAATTCTTAAACTATAGAAGCTATTGTTACTTCTTGGCACAGCTTGGATTTTTTTGCCTCTCCTCCCCTGCAGTGACTGTTTTTGACTCCATGTTAAAATGCTAAAAATCTTTAACTTCAAGTCTGCTTTGCTGAATACTTGATAATCTATTCTTCTCATTCAGTTGCTCCAGGCAGCTATTTATTAACCAGCTGTTCTTTTCAGCTGCAGCTATATAGAATGCAAACTGCATAGCTGCATACCAAGCACCCTTTAGATGTTTCATAAGACTGGCCTCCAGATTTGTAGACGGGAGTTTATAGTTAACCAAGACATGAGTATTGTGAAGTACTTCATTTTACTTGATCTCTCTCCTAATTAGTGTTAATGTTGAGCTTTTCAGGATGTACAAAATTAAAAAGAATTGAAAAATATTACAGTTCATTGAATTGGTAGAGGTCTGGGGAGGAAGTATTTTGCAGAATTTTTGTACCAGAATTAATAAATGCATTTTAAACTTTATTAATAAAGTTCATTTTCATGAAATTATTATTTTTAATATGTTAATAACTTAATGGAAAGAGGAAATGTGAATATATGGGGCTGTTTTGATATCTGAATGCAGGAGTACATGGAAAATCTTATGTTGCACGCTTAAATGGAAAATGAATACAATATGAATGTTGAAAAATCAGTTAGATTGTAGTTAGTTTCTAGTCTTGCATTGCAGCAAGCATTTTTAACCCATCAATATTATGGTAGATAAACTTTCTTCAATAATGATTGAAGTAATTAATCTAAAATTTGGAAAAGTGTATTTAAAGAGGACATTTGGGTACAACAAGTGCATAGCAAGTTATAGGAAAGCAAGAAATGCAAGAGAACAAGGTGAAGGAGAATCCTAAAAGTTTCTACAGGTCTGTTGAGAGCAAAAGAACTGCAGGGGACAAAATTGGCCCTCTGAAAGACCAGAATGGTAATCCATGTGTAGAGCCAAAACAGATAGAGGAGATCTCAAATGATTTCTTTGCGTTTGTATTTACCCAGAAGAGGAATACAGAGTCTGTAGAAATGAGACAAAGTTGCATCAACTTCATGGACCTTGTACAGATTACAGAGAAAGAGGAGGTGTTTGCTACCCTGAGGCAATGACAAGGTGTTCCCTCTGACCCTGTGGGAGGCAAGGGCAGAAATTGACAGGATCCTGGTAGAGATGTTTAAAACATCCTTGGTCACAGGAGAGGTGCTGGAGGATTAGAGGATAGCCAACGTTATTCCACTGTTTAAAAATGTCTCTAAACAGAAACCAGTAAATTATAGGCTGGTGAGTCTGACATCAGTTGTGGGAAAGTAATTGGAATGTATTCTGAGGGATCAGATATAAGTGTTTGGATAGACATGGAATAATTAAGGATAGTCAGCATCGCTTTGTGTGTGGTAGGTCATGTCTGACCAATCTTAGAGCTTTGGAGGAAGCTACCAGGAAAGTGAATGAAGGCAAGGCAGTGGATGTTATCTACATGGACTTTAGTAAGGCATTTAACAAGGTACTGTATGGGCGGTTGGTCAAGAAGGTTCAGTCGCTCGTCATTCAGCATGATGTAGTAAATTGGGTTAGACATTGGCTTTGTGGGAGAAGCCAGAGAGTTGTAGTAGAGGGTTCCCTCTCTGTCTGGTGTCCTGTGACTAGTGGAGTGCTGCAGTGATCAGTGCTGGTCCATTGTTGTTTGCCATCTGTATCAATGATCTGGATGATAATGTGGTTAACTAGATCAGCAGATCTGCAGATGACTCCAGGATTAGGGGTGTAGTGGAGTGATAAAGGCTACCATGGTTTGCAGAGAGATCTGCATCAGCTGGAAAAATTGGTTGAAAAATGGCAGATTAATTTAATGCAGACAAGTGCGAGGTTCTGCATTTCAGTAGGACCAACCACGGTAGGTTGCCATGTCTGGAGGACCTGAGTTATAAGGAAAAATTGAATCGGTTAGGATTGCGTTCTTTAGAATGTAGAAGATTGAGGGGTGTACAAATTTGTGGGTTCTAGATAGGGTAAATGCAAGCAGCTTTTTCCATTGAGGTTGGGTAGGATTACAACCAGAGGTCATGAGTTGAAGGTGAAAGGTGAGAGGTTTAAGGGAACTTGGGAAATTTCTTCACTCAGGGCCATTAGAGTATGGAATGACAAGTAAGAGAAGTTTGGTGAGGTACGTGGATAGTAGGAATAAGGAGGGGTATGGTTCCAGTACAGGTCAGTGTGAGTAGGCAGTTTAATGGTTATGGTACAGACTAGATGGGCTGAAGGGCCTATTTCTGTGTTGTACTTCTCTTTTATTCTGGCATTTGTAGGAATTTTTCTGAATTAGATTCATTCTAATGTACTGTTGTTTATCTCTTTTAGAATTGGTTGGACCCTGTCAAGGAAATAAAGAAACAAATTCGAAGTAAGTTTGCTGTTACATGATCTGCTATAGTTGACTAGGGGCATTTAAGATTAATATAGATATGCCTTCACTGTCATCTTGCATGCCATGCAGGTTGTTCTAGAAATGACCACGCTAATGGAGTCAGATATAAAGGGTTCTTTTTAGTAATGTACATAGTTTTATGTGACTGATAATGTTACTGTACTGAGCATGTTGTGCAAATTCCTGCCCTACACATTGCTGTGCTGGGAAACTGGCATGAATGCACCAATGATTCATCCAGACGTTTCAGAGGGCTGATGTTGGAATGAGCAATGCAATTGCTTTGCACTGAGATATGGATTTAGGCTGCACTCTGGCCAGTACTGTAACTGAGCATAAGATTTCAGATTTGAATGATCTCATGAGGAATTCTACAAGTGTCGAATGTAAGCCACCTGTTCCTTGTGTTGACAGGCCTACTGAATCTAATGGCCTTTGTCACCACTACATGTTGGTTGTAATGGAAGCTTCTGTCTCTCCTTTCTGTTAGGCTGTGCAACTCTGCTGAGCCTGCTAGTTTCTCTATCAGTGCCTTAAATGAAAATGTGTTAGATCAGGCACAAATCATTGGAAGGAGTCACATTTGAGATAATTGTTTTTCTTTTTAGAGAAAGAAAAAACCCCATTAAATCAAACCTGTCTCTCTCGTCTTGCTCCTGTTGTTGATGTATGTGGAGCAAAAGTATTGATTACCAAAATTTTCAACTTGGAGTTGGTAAACTGAATGCAATAAGTTTTTTAGGCATATGGAAGACAATTCTTAAAGAAAATGGCTTAATTATGAGCTCTATCTGTACTTTAGCAAATGTCATGTAAGGAATACCATGGGCAATGTTTTTCTGAAATTATTGTTCCATATAATCACGTGTTTCAATTATCCTCTGAAAACGGTTTACTAACCACCCCAATTTCCATGAGAACTGACTTTTTAGTAAAAATGTGTATAAAAGCTTACATTTCCTTCTCCCCAGCATGATTGATTCATGGGGTAGTGGGCTGGAGCGGGTGAAAGTCAGCAGACGAAGATTTGTTTGTGCATTGAGTGTTATCAGTTATCAATTTTCATGCTTGATTTTGCTGTACTACAGCTTGCTGAAATTGAGTAGTTATACAGTCTTAGGCTGGCACATCGAAGCATTCAAAACCACTTTATTTTGTTAACACAAAGTACACTGCAGATGCTGTGGTCAAATCAACACGTACAACACGCTGGATGAACTCAGCAGGTCGGGCAACATCTGTGGAAATGAGCAGTCAACATTTCAGGCCACATCCTGACCAAGGGTTTCGGCCCAAAACGTTGACTGCTCATTTCCATGGATGCTGCCCGACCTGCTGAGTTCATCCAGCGTGTTGTACGTGTTTACTTTCTTCTGTTGTCACGTCATTTAAAATAAGAATTGTATGTGATTGCAGGTTGTCCTTGGCACTTTCACTTTAATGTAAAATTCTACCCTCCTGATCCTTCACAACTAACTGAAGACATCACAAGGTATAAATTCATCAGATTAATTCAGTTCTTGTGAAAGTAATTATTAAATGTTGAAATCAATGTTTTTAATTAAACGTTTATGGCATTTTATAAGTATGTTTTATTTATATGTTCTAAATATGTTCTAGTATAAAAGAGATTTCTTGCAAAATAATTGGAATTTCTTCAAATCTGCTAGTATTGACAGGCTTGATATTCAAACATTAAAAATATTAAAATCTAGTTCAGGTCTGTACAGAGATAAGTTGTCCAAATCTAGCTGCATATGCCCAACTAATCCAATTTGCCAATATTTGGCCATTCAAACCAGTATAAGCCCAGAATGTACACCTGCACATACTGTGAGTCGTTGACTCACTAAGTGACATGTGGTGCTGCATCTGTCGCAGTGTTGTATCCCTGTGGCAGATCCAGGTCTTGTTGCATTTTTTCAGTATAATGCTTGAGAAATTGGTGTTCTAATCATAGAACAAACCTAGAACGGTTGTTGAAATTGATGGAGTCATGGATTAAATGTAAAATCTTAGATTTGATTTGAAAGTGGATTCTACTTGTGTTAAATGTGAGGGAAAGAGTTTTTAAAATTATTTTAGTTTTGAATGTTTCAAGTTATTACGAAGTTTCCAGTCTACATTTTAAAGTAATTATTTTAATACAATTTTAGTTTTTTTTGAATGATTATGTTAGTCACATCCACTTTGAAATGGGGAAGTTTGAATGCCAGTGTTGTCTTCTACCAAAAACCTTGGGGATTTCTGAAGGTGTCTTTATGGTCTGTCAATTGAGACTTAATCATTTGCTAGTTATTAGTGGCTAATTCAGAGTGGGGTGGGGGGAGAAGAGGAGGGTGGTGTTGGGGGTTAATGCATATGAAAGCAATAAAAATAAATCATTCCCAAAAAGGAAGCCATTCTTACTGTCTTTATCCCCTTGTAGAGCAAATGTGTTAGTCTTTCCTGTTCTTCAACAGTTCTGCAAATTTTACTTTTCAATGTTTCAGGCTATTTTGAAGTTTCCGATCTACATTTTAAAGTAAATATTTTAATACAATTTTAGTTTATCTTTGAATGTTTATAATGTTAGTCACATCCAACTTTGAAATGGGGGAAAGGAGAGAATGGTGGCATGGACTATACCTCTTCCCACCCTGCTAGTTGTAAAAATGCCATATCCCCTTCTTTCAATTCCTCCGTCTTTGCAGGTTATGCTCTCAGGATGAGGCTTTTCATTCCAGAACTAAGGTGATGCCTCCACCTTCAAAGAAAGGGGGTTTCCCTTCCTTCACCATCAAAGCTGCCCTCACTCGCATCTCTTCCATTTCACATATATCTGCTCTCACCCCATCCTCCCACCACACGACCACGGATAAGGTTCCACTTGTCCTCAACTACCACCCCACCAACCTCCATGTCCAGTACATTATTTCTCTGTAACTTCTGCCATTTCCAACGGAATCCCACCACCAAGCACATCTTTCCCTCTCTTTGCCCCCTCCTCCCCCCCCACATACTGCTTTCCACAAGGATCACTCCCTACGTGACCCTCTTGTCAGTTTGTACCTCCCCACTTGAGCTCCCACCTGGCACTTATACTTGCAAATGGAATAAGTGCTACACCTGCCTCTTCCCCACCACCTCGCTACCATTTAAAACCCCAAACTGAGGTGGATTGTATACTGTATTCGGTGATCCTGGCATGGCCTGCTGTATACCTGTGAGACCTGACGTAGATTGGGAGACTGCTTCCTTGAGCACCTACGCTTCATCCGCCAGAAAAAGCGGGATATCCCAGTGGCCACCCATTTTAATTCCACTATCCATTCCCATTCTGATATGTCAGGCATGACCTCCTTTACTGTCGTGATGAGGCCACTCTCAGGTTGGAAGAGTAACACCTTATATCCCATCTGGGTAGCCTCCAACCTGATGGCACCAACATCAAATTCTCAAACTTCTGGTAATGCGCCCTCACTCCCACCATTCCCTATTCCCATTTCCCCTCTCACCTTCTCTCCTTACCTGCCCATCATCTGGTGCTGCTTCCCTTTTTCTTTCTTCCATGGCCTTCTGTTTTCTCTCATAAGATTCCCCCCTCTCCAGCCCTGTATCTCTTCTACCAATCAACTTCCCAGCTCTTTACATCACCCATAAGACATAGGAGCAGAATTGGGCCATTTGGCCCATAGAGTCTGCTTCGCATCTCTGTTTTCAAAGGGCGCCCCTCTATCCTGAGGCTTTCCCCTCTCGTCCTAGACTCTTGTACCATGGGAAACACCCATTCCATATCTACTCTGTCTAGGCCTTTCAACATTCGAAAAGTTTCAATGAGATTCCCCCCCCCCACCCCCCTTCTGAATTCCAGTGTGTACAGACCCAGAACCATCAAATGTTCCTCGTATGATAACGCTTTCATTCCTGGAATCATCCTTGTGAACCTCCTCTGGACCTTCTCCAATACCAGTATATCTTTTCTAAGATGAGGGGTCCAAAACTGTTCATAATACTCAAGGTGAGGCTTCACCAGTGCCTTATAAAAGCCTCAGCATCACATCCTTGTTCTTGTATTCTGGACCTCTTGAAATGAATGCTAACATGACACTTGCCTTCCTCAACACCAACTCAACCTGCAAGTTAACCTTCAGGGTGTTCTGCACAAGGACTCCTAAATCCCTCTGCATCTCAGATTCCTGTATTTTCTCCTCATTTAGAAAATAGCCCACACATTTATTTCTACTACCAAAATGGTATTTCATTTGTCACTTTCTTGCCCATTCTCCTATTGGTCCTTTGAGCCTATACTCCATTCATTGGGATTATTGCAGATCTCAGCGCTATCTCCTCACACCATCTTTACATCTGTGATTCCCCTCATGTCCAGATATCTAGATCAGTGCTTTGAATGAACAGAGTGATTGAGCCTCCAGGGTTTTCTGGTTGGGGAATTCCATAACTTCATCATCTGTCTAAGACCTTCTGCATTCTACCTGTTTCCTCAACACTACCTGCCTCTCCACCAATCGTCGTATCATCTGCAAACTTGGCAACAAAGCCATCTATTCCATCATCTAAATCATTTGTATATAGCATAAAAAGAAGTGGTCCCAACACCGACCCTGTGGAACACCACTAGTCACTGACAACCAACCAGAAAAGGATCCTTTTTTTTCCTCACTCCCTGCCTCCTATCAATCAGTCAATGCTCTAACCATGTTAGTAACTTCCCTGTAATACCATGGGCTCTTAACTTGGTAGGCAGCCTTGTGTGGCAACTTGTCAGAAGCCTTCTGAAAGTCCAAATATACAACTTCCACTGCATCTCCTTTATCTATCCTACTTGTAATCTCCTCAAAGAATTCCATTTGGTTTGTTGGGCAGAATTTTCCCTGAAGGAAACCATGCTGACTTTGTCCTGTCTTGTTCTGTGTCACCAAGTATTCCATCACCAGGCTAACTGGTTTATATTCCTTTCTGCTGCCTTCCTCCTTTCTTAAAGAGTGGATTAACACTTGCAATTTTCCAGTCCTCTGGCACTGTGCCAGATTCCAATGGTTTTTGAAAGATCATTTCTAAAGCCACCTCCAATGCTACCTTTTTCAGAACCTTGGGTGCAGTTCCTCTGGGCTGGGTGATTTATGTATCTTTCGGTCTTTTCAGCTTTTTGAGCACCACCTCTCTTGTAACAGTAACTGCACCCACTTCTCTTCCTTCACACACTACAACATGAGGTGTACTGCTAGTGTCTTCCACAGTGAAAACTGATGCAAAATACTCATTAGTTTATCAGCCATCTCCTTGTCCCCCGTTATTATTTCTCCTGCCTCATTTTCTGGTGGTCCTATACCCACTCTCATTTCTCTTTTATTATTAACTTATTTGAAAAAAACTTTTACTATCCACTTTGGTATTATTTGCTAGCTTGCTTTTATATTTCATCTTTTCCCTTCTAATGATTTTTTTGTTGCTCTCTGTAGGTTTTTAAAAACTTCCCAATCACCTATCTTCCCACTAATTTTTGCTTTGCTGTGTGCCCTCTCTTTTGCTTTTATAATAGCTTTGACTTCCTTTGTCAGCCACGGTTGTACTATTTTACCATTTGAGTTTTTCTTCATTTTTGGAATACTCGTGTCGTGCACCTTCCTCATTTTTCCCAGAAATGCAAGCCGTTGCTGCTGTGCTGACATCCCTGCCAGCAGCTCCTTCTGATTAACTTGGCCAACTGCTCTCTCATACCACCAATTTTCCTCATCCACTGAAATACTGCTACATCAGACTTTACTTTCTCCCTATCAAATTTCAAGTTGAACACAATCATATTGTGATCACTGGTTCCTAAGGGTTCTTTTACCTTAAGCTCCCTAATCACCTCCAGTTTGTTACATAACACCCAATCCAGTATAGCTGATCCCTTAGGCTCAATGACAAACTGCTCGAAAACGCTTTCTTAGGTATTCAACAAACTCACTCTCTTGATCCTTTACCAACCTGATATTCCCATTCGACCTGTGTTTAAAATCTCCCATGATACCATAAATTGCCCTTTTGACTTGCCTTTTCTATTTCCTGTTGCAACCTATGGCCCACCTCCCAGCCACTGTTGGGAGGCCTGCATATAACAGTAAGGACCAAGAAGGTTTGGACAAGGGAAGCACAGGAGCCACCTACAGGACTACTTTGAATCGGACTGGACTGTATTCAGGGATTCATCTTTGAATCTGGATGAGTATGCTGCAGTTGTTACTGACTTCATTAAAACCTCTGTGGATGAGTGTGTGCCTACAAAGACTTACTGTAGTTCCCAAACCACAAACTGTGAATGAACCAGGAGGTACGTTGTCTGCTGAAAGCTAGATCTGTGGCATTCAAGTCTGGCAACCCAGGCCTGTACCAGAAAACCAGGAATGATTTGTAGAGGGCTATTTCAAGAGCAAAGAGACAATTTTGAATGAGGTTGGAGGCATTATCAGATGCATGGCAACTCTGGCAGGGTCTGCAAGACATTACTTCCTACAAAGTGAAACCCAATATTATTAATGGCAGTGATGCTTCACTACCAGATGAACTCAATGCCTTCTATGCACGCTTTGAAAGGGAGAACACAACTACAGCTGTGAAGGTCATTGCTGCACCTGAGGACTCTGTGAACTCCGTTTCAGAGGCAGATGTTAGACTGTCTTTAAAGAGAGTGAACCCTCACAAGGCAGGAAGTCCCGATGGAGTACCTGGTAAGGCTCTGAAAATCTGTGCCAACCAACTAGCGGGAGTATTCAAGGACATTTTCAACCTCTCACTGCTACGGGCTGAAAGTCCCACTTCAAAAGGCAGCAATCATACCAGTGCCCGAGAAGAATAATGTGGGCTGCCTTAATGACTAACACCCAGTAGCACTCACATCGACAGTGATGAAATGCTTTGAGAGGTTATTGCCGTAGTTTTTCGTGCCTTACAAATGACCAGGAGACGCAGAAGATTCTTCAAGAAGGATTAAACTTTAATTTGCAAATCAAAGCTGAGACAGTCATTGAGCTAGTCGCTGATTGCCCACCGATCCTCGGACACAGCAGCTTTTATAGCAATCTCTAGTTGCATTTTACACGTGCTGCACGTACATTGTGCATAGCAAATAATAAACTCAGAACTGAGCAATGTTCTAATCTACATTTCTTTAGTTCTTTAGCTACCTCTCATTAACACACCATTGTCATCTTAAGACTGCAGTCTCCTACCAAATTGGGTACATGCATAGCAAATAGGAAACTCAGAACTGAGCAATGTTCTAATCTACATTTCTTTAGCTCTTTAGCTACCTCTACATTCCTAAGATTTCATTCTACTAAATTGAGTACATGCATAGCAAATAACTGACTTCATAGTTAAAGTTTATACTTTTATACTCCAATATTATTTATGACTAGACTGAACTCTGCCTCAGCAAGGACCTGGACCCATTGCAATTTGCCTGTTGCCACAATAGGTCAATGGCAGAGGCAATCTCAATGGCTCTCCACAGGGCTTTAGACCACCTGGACAACACAAATACCTACATCAAGATGCTGTTCATTGACTGTAGCTCAGCATTTAATACCATCATTCCCACAATCCTGATTGAGAACATGCACAGCCTAGGTCTCTGTACCTCCCTTTGAAATTGCATCCTTGACTTCCTAACCGGGAGACCACTGCCTGTGTGGATTGGTGATAACATATCCTCTTCACTGACGATCAACACTGGTGCACCTCGGGTGTGTGCTTAGTCAACTGCTCTACTCTGTATACACATGACTGTGTGGCTAGGCATAGCTCAAATACCATCTATAAGTTTGCTGATGATACAACCATTGTTGGTGGAATCTCAGGTGGTGACAAGAGGGTGTACAGGAATGAGATTTGCCAACTAGTGGAATGGTGCCGCAGCAACAACCTGGCACTCAACGTCAGTAAGACGAAAGAGCTGATTGTGGACTTCAGGAAGGGTAAGACGAAGGAGCACATACCAATCCGCATAGAGGGAACAGAAGTGGAGAGAGTGAGCAGCTTCAAGTTCCTGGATGTCAAGCTCTCTGAGGACCTAACCTGGTCCCAACATACCGATGTAGTTATAAAGAAGGCAAGACAGCAGCTATATTTTATTAGGAGTTTGAAAAGATTTGGTAAGTCAACAAATACACTCAAAAACTTTATAGTTGTACTTTATAGTTGGTGAGCATTCTGACAGGCTGCATCATTGTGTGGTATGGAGGGGCTAGTGCACAGGACTGAAAGAAGCTGCAGAAGTTTGTAAATTTAGTCAGCTCCATCTTAGGCACAAGCCTACAAAGTATCCAGGACATCTTTAGGGAGCAGTATCTGAGAAAAGCAGCATCCATTATTAAATACCTCCAGCACCCAGGGCATGCCCTTTTCTTATCTGTTACCGTCAGGTAGGAGATACAGAAGCCTGAAGGCACACACTCAGTGATTTGGGAACAGCTTCTTCCCCTCTGCCATCTGATTGCTAAATAAACAGTGAAGCTTTGGACACTACCTCACTTTTTAAAAATACACAGTATTTCTATTTTTGCACATTCTTTTAAATCTATTCAAGTCTATTCTTTCTCTCTGCTAGATTATGTATTGCATTGAACTGCTGCTAAGTTAACAAATTTCATGTCACGTGCTGGTGATAATAAACTTGATTCTGATAACTGCCATCAACGTCCTTTTACTCTTGCAGTTTAGTAACTCAACCCACAAGGATTTGACATCTTCAGATCCTGTGTCACATATTTCTACTGATTTGATGCCATTCTTTACCACACCACCCCCTCTGCCTACCTTCCTATTTCTTCAATATAACGTGTAACCATGGATATTCAGCTCTCAACTATAACCATCCTTCAGCCACGATTCAGTAATGGCCACAACATCATACCTGGCAGTCTGCAATATTGCAACAAGATCATCCACCTTATTTCTTATACCACATGCATTTAGATACAACACCATGAGTACCGTATTTGCAGTCCTTTCTGACTCTGCATCCCTAATGATTTAATACTCAGTCTGTTGGCTGCAATTAAGCCCCATCAGCTGCCTGCCCTTCCTGACAATCTGACTGCACGCTATTGTTACTTTTACCATCTGCCCTTTCCTGGGTCCCTTCACTCTAGTTCCCACTTCCCTGCCAAGTTAGTTTAAACCCTCCCCAACAGCTCTAACAAATCTGCCTGCAAGAATATTGGTCCCTCTCGGGTTCAGGTGCAACCCATCCCTTTTGAACAGGTCATACCTCTCCCAGAAGAGATCCCAGTTATTCAAGAACTTTAACCCTGCCCCTCTGCACCAGCTTCTCAGCCATACATTTATTTGCTAAATCATTCTGTTTCTACCCTCACTGACGCGTGGCACAGGCAGCAATCCAGTAATTACTACCTAGGAGTTCCTGCTTCTCGGCTTTCTACCAAGCTCTCCAAGTTCTCTTTTCAGGAGCTCATTTCTTTTTCTTTCTATATCATTGGTACCAGTATGCTCCCCCCCCCCCCCCCCCAAATGTTGTAGATGCGATCTGAGACTTCCTGACCTTGGCACCTGGGAGGCAACATGCCATCCAGGTATCCCATTCACATCCACCAAATCTCCTGTCTGTTCCCCTCACTACCTTCTCTCTTTCCCTTCTGTACCATGGACCCATGCTCGGTGCCTGTAACCCGGTCGTCGTGGCATTCTCCTGGGAGGTCATCCCCCCACAAAAGAATCCAAAGCGGTATAAGTGTTTTTGAGGGGAATGGCCACAGGGGTGCTCTGCTCCAACTGCCTATTTCCATTTCTCCTGATGGCCACCCAGCTACTTGCCTCCTGCAACTTTGGGGTGACTGCTTCCCTGTAACTTTGATTAATTACATCCTCGCTCTCCCATACAAGCTGAAGGTCATCCAGTTGCTGCTCCAAATCCCTAACACGGTCTTCAAGGAGCTGCAGGCAGATGCACTTAACGCAAATGTAGTTCCCTGAGAGACTCTGGGTCTCCCAGTTCTGCCAGAGCGCACCACAGCCATTTAAATGGTACAGTAAGAGAGGCAAAAAATACCCAAAAAGGAAACCTTAACAGACACTTTACATAGAGCTGATGCCTCTTCTGAGCCGAAGCCTCCTTTGAGCCAAAGCCTATGGCTTTTACTCTTGCCAGTGGCCTACTCCCATACAATGGCCACTCTGCCTATCCCTTCTACACTTTTATTTATTTTATAGAGGTCTGTTGACGCTGCTGATAGGCCACGTACAATGGACAAATGCTCTCAAAACTCCCTTTTTAAATAACTGGTGCCAACCTGTGAGAAATCCCTCTTGGTAGAGCGCTATTGATGCAGCTGATGGGCCCTGTACAGCAGAGCTGCCCCCTGCCCACCCCCACCAGTTTCACTTATCACCTTGTGTTTCTTATTCCCCTTCCCCCCCCCACCTTCTTCCTTTGACTTTTCTGGTCATTTATAAACTTATTTATATACCCAGAGTTTCTCAGGGAAATACAGTCCATATCTGATGATGCATCCAGTTAGAATGCTCTCCACCTGTACATCTGTAGAAATTGGTGAGAATCTTTATTGTCATATTAAGTCTCAAACTCCTAGTGAAATATAGCTTTCTTTGTAATTGCATCAATATATTGGGCCCAGAATAGATATCCAGAGATGCTGACAACCATTAATTTGAAACAGCTCACACTTTCCATTGCTGATTCCTCTCTTGAGGATTGGTATGTATTCCATTGATTCTCCTTCCTGAAGTCCACAATCCATTTCTTGGCCTTGCTGATGTTAAGTGTTACATCATTGTTGTGACACCACTCAATCAGCTGATCTAACTCACTGCTGTACACTGCCTCATCACCATCAGAAATCTGCAAATAATAGTCTTCAATTAAATGGCAATCTTCAAGATGCAACAGAATAATTCTACGTCTGTTTTCATTAGTTGGAAGACCCATCTCCTCTTAAAAAAAATGCATGCCTTAATGTATAAATAACTCTTTTAATAAAAGGTAGAAGTTAAGATAGATGCAAAGGAATTAATTTTATTTACTTGGGTAAAATTACATAATCCTCTGATTAAATGTGAATCTTGTCTGCATGTCCGTGGTCCTCAATTAACAAAAATATCCATGTTTATTTACTTTAATAGCTAAGTTTTAATATTATGTTTGTATTTTTTTCTAACTGGCTAAATCTCAAGTAAGCAAAGAAAAAAACACTTTGAAAAATTTTAGTTTACTAAATTAATGAAACATGAGTTGTTTTTAAGTGGAATGTCATTAATGAAAGACCCTTGGTATCATCTGAAGTTTTTCTCATCCCAACTGGCATTCTCCATTATCTTTGCAGATATTATTTGTGCCTTCAACTCCGGCAGGATATCATATCTGGTCGTTTGCCATGTTCGTTTGTAACTCATGCCCTTCTCGGTTCTTATACATTGCAAGCGGAACTTGGGGATTATGATGCCGAAGAACACAAAGCAGGTTATGTTGCAGAATTACAGTTTGCTCCAAACCAGTCAAAAGAATTGGAAGAGAAAATCTCTGAACTGCATAAAACACACAGGTAGAAATCAGCAATAGTTGCTTGTCAAAGTATATTTACTTGTCATTGCGTAAGTAATGAGGTACTCATGGGAATTATAAGGGTGGCAGTGTGAAGGTATCTGGTAGTAACTGATGGCCTAGTTAAATGATAAGTTACCTCAGTATATGTTACTCTAGAATACATAATATTAAAATTGGTAGAATTTCTGTAACAGATCTTCTGTTTGAAAATCAAAAAGTTACAGGCTCTGAAAATCTAAAATAAGGATAGAAAATGCTGAAGCTGAAGTATTGAACAAGGCAGGCAAAATCTGTGGAATGAAAAACTTAATATTTTTGCTTAAAGACACTGTCAAAATTTGGAAAGAGTAAACATATTTTAAATTACAGAAAGAGTTGATGAAGGTATGATATTTTGAACTGGATTGTCAGTGCTAAACTATTGATGAATCCATAAGATATAAGAAGAAAATTTGTTCCGTGGATTCTGTTCCACCATTCAATCACACCTGATTTTTTTAACCCCATTTTCCCACCTTCACGTAACCCTTAACCATGACAACTGTATCAATTTCTGCATTAAACAAACCCAATGTCTTGGCCTCCTCAGCCCTCTGATAATGGATTCCACTGATTTGCTACTCTGTGGCTGAAGAAATTCTTCCAAATTTCGATTATAAAGGTTGAACAAGTTAGGTCTTTATTCTTTGGAGTGTAGAAGATTGAGGGGGGACTTGATAGAGGTATTTAAAATTATGAGGGGGATAGATAGAATTGACGTAGAAAGGCTTTTTCCATTGAGAGTAGGGGAGATTCAAGCAAGAGGACATGAGTTGAGAGTTAAGGGGCAAAAGTAAAATTGGATAGGTATATGGGCAGGAAAGGAACGGAGCATTATGGGCTGAGTGCAGGTTGGTGGGACTAGGTGAGAGTAAACGTTCAGCAAGGACTAGAAGGGCTGAGATGGCCTGTTTCCATGCTGTAATTGTTATAACCTTTATAACCATATAATGCCTCAGGCCTCCTTCCTTCTGAGCCACGAGTACAATTCCAGAGCCATCAAACATTAAGCCTTTCATTTCTGGGATCTTCTCTTGTGAATCTCTCAGGACCCTTTTGTAGGCCAGTGTATCTTTCCTTTGATATCGGGGCCAAAGTCGCTTAAGTTATTCCGAGTGCAGTCGGACCAACACTTTAGAAAGCCTCAGTATTGCATTCTTGTGTTCATAGTTTAGCAATCCCAAAAAGCATGTTAAATGTGACAGACCATAAGATGTAGGAGCAGAATTAGCCCATTTGGCCCATTGAGTTTGCTCTGCATTTATTTACTTTCCCTACTACCAATTCAATCAGTCCATGTCCTTTACACTAGCAGCCCCTCCAACTGGCTTGTTATCGTGTGCAAACTTGGAGACAATGCCATCAATTCCTCCATCCAGATTAGTAACGCATAAATGAAAGTTGTAGTAGTCATCCTAAATGGAAATGATCAAATATTCCTGTTTTGGACTACTGTAGCTGAATACTTCAGTAAGCAACATTGTTTTAAGACCTTTAAATTAAAGCCTATAGATCCTCAAAATCGATAGACCCTAGATAGAAGACTTGGGTTGCAAGTGCACTTACCCTTTTTTTAAAAAAGAGAAAGCATGGAATGTGTGCTGGGCTACAGGTACGATTAAAACGTAAAAGCTTTAGATGCCGGCTTCTGACTATCCTGCTGGCAAGTGTACAGTCTCTGAAAAATGTAATTGAAGACTTCAGAGCAAAATTGCAGTACCGGGGGATATCAAGGACTGTTTTGTACTTTGCTTCACAGAAACACAGCTCACCTCTACCATTTGGGATGTAGCGAGCGCTGCATGTGATTAACTCTTGGTGGTGCACAGACGTGATGGCTGTGTCTCAGTCCTCTCACCCAACCTGGAATATCTGGCATTGAAGTGTTATATATTTTATCTGCTGAGGGAGTTTTCCACCATCATCCTGATGGCAGTATAGGTTCCATCTCAGACCTTGGTCAGGCAGACACTGAAAGAGCTGAGCACCGTGATCAGCAGTACCTTCCATTTCAATGTGGAGGATTTCAACCAGGCCAGCTTGGTCTTACTACAGGTTAAGAATGCTTACTGTGCCATCTTGTGCCCAGACTTTAGAAAGTCTGATCACCTAGCTGTACTTCTACTAGTCCTGATGCATAGGCAGAAACTAAAGACCAGTGGTGATAACCAAGAAGGTATGGTCAAGGGAGACTGAGGAGTGCTTACAAGACTGTTTTGAGTCAGTGGACTATACAACATTCACGGATTCATCTTTGAATCTGATTAACTACGCCTCAGTTGCCATCTGCCTCATCAAGACCTGTGAGGATGAATGTGTGCCTTCGAGAACATACTGGACGTAACCAAACCAAAAGCCGTAGACGAACCTGGAGAATCATGGTCTGCTGAGGGCTAAATCTATGGCATTCAGGACTATACAAGAAGTCCAAGTATGCTCTGTGGACAGCTATTTTAAGAGCAGAAAACAATTCTGATTGAAGTTAGAGACAGAGTCGTCTTTGGCATGGTTTGCTTTACCTGTAGAAAGTAGAGTTTACTTTCTACAAGGTGAAACCTTACATTATGAATAGCTGTAGTGCTTCACTCCCAGATGAGTTCAGTGCTTTTTATTGCACATTTTGAAAGGGAGAATAAACCTACACCTGTGCGAATCCCTGCACCATCTGGTGACCGTAGAATCTCTGACTCTTGGGCCGACGTCAGAACATCTTCCATGAAGTGAGCCCTCACAAGGCATCAGGTCCCATTGGTGTACCTGGTAGGTTACTAACAGTGTGCTAACCTATTGGCAGGAGTGTTGAAGGACATTTTCAGTCTCTCACTTTTGCAGTTGAGGTTCCCACTTGCTTCAAATGGGTGACAATCATACAGGTGCCCAAGAGGAGCATGGTGAGCTGCCTCAATGACTTTCACCCAGTAACAGTGACATCTACTGTGATGAAGTGCTTTCAGAGATTGGTCATGGCCAGAATCAACTCCAGACCAGGCAAGGACCGGCACTCACTGCAATTTGCCAGTAGCTACAGTAGTTCTACAACAGATGCAATCTCATTGGCTCTCCACTCATCCTTGTATCACGTGGGCAATGTCAATACCTACACCTGGCTGCTGTTTGAGTATAGCTCAGTGTTCAACACCTTCATACTCTAAGTTCTAATCAACAAGCTCCAAAGCCTGGGCCTCCGCAACTGGATTCTTGATTTCCTCACTGGGAGACCACAGTCAGTGCAGATTAGAATTAAAACCTTCTCACTGACTATCATCATTGGCGCACCTCAAGGATGTGTGCTGAGCCCACTGGACTACTCTCTTCACCCACTGCTGCGTGGCTAGGCACAGCTCAAACACCATCTATAAATTTACTGATGACTCAACTACTGGCAGAATTACAGATAGTGGTGAGGAGGCATACAGGAGTGGGATGGGTCAGCTGGATGAGTGGTGTTGAAATAACAACCTTGCATTCAACATAATTAAGATCAAGGAATTGATTGTGGACTTCAGGAATGGGAAGTGGAGGCCACACGTGCCAACATTTTGAGGGGTCAGCAGTGGAAAGGGTGAGTAGTTTCAAGTTCCTAGATGCCAACATCTCTGAAGATCTATCATGGACCCAACATACTGATGCAATTACAAAGAAGCCATGACAGTGGCCATCTTTCATTAGGAGTTTGAGGAGACTTGGCTAGCAAATTTCTACAGATGTACCAGGGAGAGCATTCTGACCGCCTTACTGCCTGGTATGGAGGGGCCACTGCAGAGGATCGGAAAAAGCTGCAGAGCGTTGCAAAACTCAGACAGCACTAGCATAGGCAGTAGCTTCCCCAGTATTGAGGACAGCTTCAAAAAGGTGACGTCTGGTACTAAGGACCCAGAATATGCCCTCTTCTCATTGCTACCATTAAGAAAGAGGTACAGGAGCCTGAAGTCACGCACTCAGCATTTTAGGAACAGCTTCTTCCTCATTGCCATCAGATTTGTGAAGGAACAATGAACCAATGCGCACCACCTCACCATTTTTTTCTTTGCTCACTTTTTGCACTAATTTAATTTTATAATATATATTTCATATTGTAATTTGTAGTTTTTTATTATGCACTGCAAAGTACTGCTTACGCAAAACGCATAGTGATATTAAACCTGATTCTGAAGTTGCCCCAACACTAACCCCTGTGGAACTCCACTCGTCACTGATTTTCATTCCATTCCTTTTATCCCCACTCTGCCTATCAGCCAAACCTTTATCCATGCTAGTACCTTGCTTGGAACACCATGGGCTCCTGTTTAGTTGTCTCGTGTGCAGCACATTGTCAAAGCCCTTCTGAAAACCCATGTAAACAAAGTCCCCTTACTCATCTTTGCCTCTCCTGTTCCCTCAAAGAATTTTAACAGATTTGTCATTAAGATCTCACCTTAAAGAAACTGTGCTGACTCTGCCATATTTTATGTACACCAAAATCTTATCCTTCAAAATGGACTCTAAAATCTTATCAACCAATAAGTTCAGGCTAACTGACCTATAATTTCCTGTGTTTTGTCTCACTCCCTTGGGTGTTATGTCTTGGATTTTATTCTCCCCAATCATTTGAGACCGTCCCTGTCTCGTGATTTTTGAAAGTTTACTTTAATTCCCTGCACAATCCCTTCAGCTACCACTTTTAAGAACTGGGTTATAGTCTGTCTGATCCAGGTAATTGTCTCCTTCAAGCCCTTCAGCCTCCCTAGCACTGCACTCTTTTCTGCACCCAACTTTCTTGAATTTCTGGCATATTGACTGGTGCCTTTGACTGTGAAGACTGATGCAAAATGCCTAATTCAGTTCCTTTGCCCCATTAGTACCTCTCCAGCATTATTTTCCAGCAATTCAATCAATGTTTACTGTTGCCTTTCTATTACCTTTTGACTTATCGAAAGAAAAGCTTTCACAATAATGTATTCATTGACTGTTTATCCTCATTTCATCAAGCCATTTGATAAAGTGATGAGGGCAAATGAAAAGGAGAGAAAACAGACTTTCTGGTGAGTTTCACCAAGCAGGACACTAGGAAGCAAATTGCTAATTAATAGTTGATTAGAAGGTAAGGTCAAGTGAAGTGGCCATTTCTTTTAGAGTTTGGCAGTAAGGCTTTGGCTGAAGAGGTGGAGTCATTGATCCAGGTGAGGGAGAGTGAGCAGCTCCTTAAAGACACGTAAAGACTGTCAAATAACCAATGTACAAAAGAAAATAACTTGCAAATAAATAAACTGAAAACATGAGTTGTAGACTCCTTGAAAGTGAGTCTAGGCTGTGGGATCGTTCTGAGTTTTGATGTGTGATGGTATCCACACTGGTTCAGGAGCTTGATGGTTGTAGGGTTCAACTTTTGAAATTTTCCATTCACCAAAGCTATTTTCTGAGCAATGTCGTTGTAATCTTTTCCCTTTCACATAAATTATTGATAGAACAAAGGGATCTGGAAATACAGGTCATTGAAAGTGGCATCACAGGTAGATAGGGTTATAAAGAAGGCATTTGGCACATTGGCCTTCATAAATCAAAAAATGGGATATGTTGAAGTTGTATAAGATGTTGGTGAGATCTAATTTGGAGTATTATGTGCAGTTTAGGTCATCTACCTACAGGAAAGGTGCAAATAAGGTTGAAAGAGTACAGAGAAAATTTACAAGGATGTTGCCAGGACTGGATGATCTGAGTTATAAGGAAAGGTTAAAATTTTATTCTTTAGAATACAGGTGTGCGCTGCATAACGTCCATTCGGACAACAGCTGATCGCATATACATCTTTAGTCCCGATTGGAGAACATGACGTAGCAGAAGTAATCAACCTCGTGTATAGCGTGTCTCTTGAGTGTAGTAGCGTTACCTCTCTGTTTAATTTTCTTTCGAAAATATTACCGTAAAGTGCATCATGACTTCCAAATGCAGCAAAACCACTCCTAGTGATAGCAGCAGCAAGAGGGAAAGGAAAAGTATTGATTTGGAAGTGAAACAAAAGGTTATTAAACAATATGAAGGTGGAAAACCAGTGAATGCTATTGCTCGGGATTTAGGCATGTCGCACTCAACAATCACGATGATCCTGATAAATTGTGTGTGATATAGGCTAAGAAAGTATTTACATAAAAGTTTTAAAAAGTGAAAAAAATGAAAAAGTTTAAAATGAAATAAAAAATCATAGTGTATGTATTATGGTATACAGTATACAGTTTTAGTGTAAGTTCTTGGCTATTTAGTCAATATAGGTACATTACAGTACTCAATAAAGGTTTGCTAAGTATATAATATGGTGTTCACAGAACGTATCATGGCTGTTAAGCGACGCATACCTGTATAGAAGATTGGGTGGAGATTTGATAGAGGTATACAAAATTATAAGGGTAAATGCAAGTAGGCTTTTCCCACTGAGGTTGGGTGGGACCACAACCAGAGGTCATGGATTAAGGGTGAATGGTGAAAAGTTTAAGGGGAACATGAGGGGAAACTTCTTCACTCAGAGAATCATAAGTATGGAACAAGTTGCCTTCGCAAGTGGTGCATGCAAGCTCAATTTTAAGATTTAAGTTTGGATAGGTAGATGGATGGTAGGTGTATTGAGAGCTATGGTCCAGGTGCAGGTCAATGGGAATAGTTTAAATTGTTTCAATATGGACTAAATTGGCTGAAGGGCCTGTTTCTGTGTTGTATTTTTCTATGACACCTCAAACATTAAATTTGTGTTTTCTTTCATAATTCAGGTCATTGAGATATGAAATGATCAGCTGAGGCCTCTGTTCCAGGCCTAGAGGAATAAAGTATCACATTTTTGTCAGAATACATTTCTGTATTCCTCTTGTGTCAACTTAAGTGAATTATCTCATAACTTGTGACCGAGGTCTCAAATTGGTAATCTTTTGTTCCTGGCACATTTTTCCTAAATTCAAAAATGCACTTTTGAAATTCATAGGGATACTCTCCTACCTAACATGTTAAATATTTCTCAAAGCAAAACTAAATGTGACCTACTCTTAACAAATACATCCAACTGTCCATCTCTTATTGAAATGCTCATTTATTCTTGTCTAGATAGACTTAAAGCAATATCCCTTCAATTGATTATAAATTGCCATGTTTCAACACTCTATGGGCAATATAGTTAATAATTCCAGTTGACTCATCTGGCTCATTTTTAATGTGCCGACAAATTTGGTAAAACAAGTTAAGCAGACACAATTGAAAAATTGGATCATTTTTCTATCTTGATTTTTGAGGTGATAAAGTTCATTTGTTTTGTAATATACTTTAGCTCAGTCGGATTCAAATTGTTTAAGTCATCATAGACTTTATAGCAGAAATCACTTGTCCCTCAGTGCATTATCGGTTCATGTATTCTGATCTTCTCTTTATAAAATTTTTTATATAAGAGAAAAAGAGCTTTAGCGATTTTTAAAACAACTGAATTAACCATCTGATTTTATGCCTTTTGCCGTTACTTGTTTGTTTACTAGGGGTTTAACTCCAGCCCAGGCTGATGCTCAATTTCTGGAAAATGCCAAGATGCTTTCCATGTATGGTGTAGATTTGCACCATGCTAAGGTAATCACTTACCACTTGGTTCTATCATAATGAATGGGAATGCCAGGTTGGCAAATTTAAGTTGATGTTGCTTTGCAGATCATATCTCAGTACTTTTAGAGAATAAGAATATTTTCATTTCAAAACTTTTTTTCCCTTTGCAAAAAGTCATCAATAAGCACTTGCTGTTCTTTCTCCAATAAAATAATCACTCTGTTCTGTTTATTTGGTGGTTTTGTTGATGATACTGCCATTATCTTCCAAATCTCACTGCATAGCAGCAGTGAAATTAATTTTCATTGAGTGAAGAGGAATATGCAATATATAAAATTAATACTTTATTGGTCATTTTAACATAACAGCCTGAATGACACTTGTCCCTTGCTGGGAGTTCAGTAAAGCTGCTGACTTCTCTAAGTCAAAGCAGTGATGCTTTTCACTCCTATACATTGCAAAACAGAAGTCAAGAGCAAGCTTGGAGTTGCGACATCTTCTGCTCCATCCTTAGAATCCCCACTAAGTCTTGAGATGGTTCCCCAGCACCCAAGGTCCCATTCATTTAATGGTATTACCATTTTTGATCTAAAATTGTCAAGTATCATTTTTGATCTAAGATGGTCAAATACCATCTTAATTATGATTTTTTTAAACTTACAAATTCAATGACTGTCAGAGATGGCTAAGAATGCCTTCGATAGTTTTTGAGGTATTTGAAGAGTACCTCACCTAAGCAGAGCTCTCACTGGGTCCTCTTGTTACTACCTTCATGGAGGCAGTTCAGAATAGGTTTCAAAAGGTACATTTGGCCTACTGCCATAAGTGGCTCTCCACTTTGCAGCACCTTGACAATTGTAAAACATGTTAGACTATTTCTTGGTTATGACTCTTGTGTTCCACACCACTATCCCCTCAGAATTAGTCAGTAAGCTTATAAAACTGGGCTCTGCCTTGCTCTGCACCCGGATCCTCAACTTACTTACTGAGAGACTGCAATCAGTATATGTCAGTAATAATATCTCCTTACTGACAGTCAACACAGGCACACCTCAAGGATGCGTGCTTAGCTCACTGCTCTATTCTCTCTACAGTCATGACTGTGCAAGACTAGGCTTCAACATCTCATAGACCCAACACATTGATGCAATCATGAAGGAGGCATGCCAGTGGTTATATTCATTAGGAGTTTGAAGAGATTTGGCATGTCACCAAAGAAGCTTGCAAATTTCTACAAATGTACAGTGGAGAGCATTTTGACTGGTTGCATCACTACCTGGTGCAGATACTCCAATTCACATGACCGCAAAAGGCTACAGAAGATTGTAGTCTCAGCCTGCTCTGTCATGGGCACAGTTCTCCCCACCAAGTGTGTGGCATCCTTAACTAAAGCCCCTAACCATTTGGGACATGTCCCTTTGGTGCAATAATCAGGGAAGAAGTACAGGCCATGGACTTTTGCCATCAGTTTTCCAAAAGAACTGTTATTCCTTCATTTTATTCCTGTGTTACTTGGGTTTTGCACTATTTATTTATTTTGTAATTTATAGTATCTTTTATTTCTTTGTGCTATACTGCTGTTGCTAAACAAATTTAATGTGCAAGTCAATGATAATAAGCCTGATTCTGGACTGCAGCTGTTCAAGAGGTGCCTCACTACCACCACCTTGAGGGCTGCTGGGAATGGATATGGGAATTTGTCAGCAACCCTTGCGATTACATTAATACATCAGAAGTAGTGGAATAAATTGAATAATGGCTAATAGATTTAACAGACATTTGAAAATTTATCACATTTTTAAGTTAAGAGAATTAAATACAATATTGTTTAATAGAAACAAAAATAATTTTCAGGGTGGATAGAGTTGCGTTCAGATCATTTTTATGCACACATGCACATATTTAAAAGTGACTGGGAAAGCTAGGAAGTCTTGATGTTATTTTTATGAAAAAAGAATGTGGTCATTGGACATGTGAATCAGAAGTACATAATACGTTGAAACAGATGCAGACAAGAGAAGTTAGCTTTATTTGTCACATGTACATTGAAAGATACAGTGAAATGTTTGTGTCAATGACCAACACAGTCCAAATATGTGCTGGGGGCAGCCTGCATGTGTAGCTATGCTTCTAGTGTCAATATAGCATGTCCACAACTTTACTAACCCTAACTCGTACACCTTTGTAATGTGGGAGGAAATTGGACCACCCATATAATCATGGGGAGAATGTATAAGCTCCTCACAGAAACAGGAATGGAGCCCGAATCTTACAGCTGGTGCTGTGAAGTGTTATGTTATCTTCTACACCACTGTGGATAAGGGATTGAAGTTGTATAGCAAAAATGTGGGGCCTTTACCCAAAGGTTAAGAAGGGTTTTGATAAAATGGAACCTTCCAGAGCAAAAGTTGATTCTATGCGAAGAAAGCAAATTTATGATTTTGCAGAGACCACAATTAAGATCTGGATCATACAGTTTGACAGGATGTTGGAACATATTTAATAATTGTTTTAAACAAAAAAGTTGGATAAATGGGTCAAGACAGGTAAGTGGGATTAATTGAATAGCTGCAGTCAGTGTTACATTTTAAGTGTGGTTTGAAGGAGCCATGCAAAATTGCAGTCAATGGGCATGGGGTAAATTACTCCATTGGATAGAGTTGTGATCTGTACAAATTGAGATGGTTGTTATTGTTAAAAGCCGACCATGGCAGGTTTCTAACAAGAGAAAATATAAACTTTCAACTCTTGATGTCTGATAGCATGACTATGATAATGTCTCCCACTGTCAGTACCCTGGGGATTATCACTTACTAATGAATCATTTAGATTAGCCTACTAAACTGGCAACAAGTACAAATCAGAGTGAAGGTATTCTGTAGGGAAATGTTATGTCCCATTGTAAAGTATGACAACTGCACCAACCTCCATGTTATCTGCAAACTTGCTAATCTTTCCACTTCCCCTCTCCATTACCCCATTCTTTTCCCCCTTCATCTGCACATCACCCACCATGCACTCCCAGTTTCCCTTTTATTCCATGTTCAACTGTCATCTTCAGCTCTTTGTTACTACCACGTTCCAGAATCCCACATCATTCCAACTCACCCCCTCCCTCACCTGCCGATCATCCCTGCTCCATCTGGATCCATCTTTCACTTACCAGCTTTGGCTGCAACCCTTCATCCCCACTTTGGCCCTCCCAGTCCTGATGAAGGGCTTTGGCCCAAAACTTTGAATCTTTGTTGTCTTGCATAGATGATAGTTAGATGGAAAGATACTTTATTGATCCCAAAGGGAATTAGTGTCACAGTAACATTCCAAGTGTACAGATATACAAATATTAGAAGAGAAGTAAGAAAGAATAAAAAATGCTACCTTAAAAATAAGATGTACAAGATTTGCAAATTAAAGATTACCCCAACTAAAGGTTGACTCATTATAGAGCCTGGTGGCTGAGGGTAAGGATCACCTCATATAGTGCTCTTTGGAGCAGCCAAGGTGCTTCATGATTGTCTGGTTTTCTTCTGTGTTCCATTTGTTGCAATGCACGTACTCCCCATTTCATTCAGATTGAAATTTGTGAAGGCTATCTTTGCTTCACTACATTTTCGAGACTTGCCCGTAGCACTGTAATTAAGCGGCAGTATTTTTTTCTTTAAATTGTATATGTCATACATGCTTTGGGATGGGTAATTTCTAAATACTGATGCTTACTGTAAATTTTTACATTGGACAGTAGACAGACTTTAAATGCAAAAGGATCTTTAGAGTTATGTTATTATGTGATAAATTAGATCATTCAGTGTTTTCCAAGAATTTTGACCCATATACCGTAGGTCACATGAAGCATCCACTTGAAAATCCAAGAAGTCCTGTTTGTTATGACACTCCTTCCAAATTTTTGGATCAATCAATCTTTTTTTGTACGAACGTGTGTTATTGATCTGAGCTTTGAATTGTCCAATAGTTCAAGGTACCTAAAAGGAATGTTCATATTTTAATGAACTATACTGTTTTTCTGTTGGCTTTCACAGGATTCAGAAGGAGTGGATATTATGTTGGGTGTATGTGCAAATGGACTGCTCATCTACAAGGATCGTCTCAGAATTAATCGATTTGCTTGGCCAAAAATCCTTAAGATTTCTTACAAACGAAGCAACTTCTATATTAAAATTCGACCTGGGGAAGTAAGAACTTATCCTTGCTTTTTAAAAAAAAAAATAATAATAAAATTTAAGGTTAGTGGAATGCTAGTTAGGTACACAGGAGACTTTAATAAAATATTGAACATTGCTAATGTTCACGTTCCAAATAAGTTAGCTACGTGTAATAAAGCACATTCACTGGCGTGGAATCCCATTGTGGGTTCTGATAATAGAAAGGTATTTGTGCAGGATTTGTTTGATTTACTCAGTGTCGTGTGGAGTTGAAGTTTTTGGTCACGTCCCTTCATTGGGACTAAAAGGAAGGGATTCAACCAGCATTAAAAAATTTGAGGGTGAAGGGGTGTAGCAAAAGCCAGTAGGTGATAAATGGATCCAAAATTTTACTCAGTCACTGAAATTAGTGAACTGAAAATTAATAAATCAATTTGGTAATTCTGTAACAAAATTAGAGGAAGGACAAGTTATTGCCCTGTCATCTGGAAGAGACCAGAGAATTGCTGTAGATAAAGGTATTAACGTTGGTTATCCTAATGCTTCATAAGTAGGTACTAAGGGAAAGGTAGGAAAAGGAAGTGATATTAGAAAAACAAAGTAACAAATTTAGCTCTAGAAGCAGCAGCTTTTTTTTCTCTATGGTGGGGATATCCAAAACTAGAGGGCACAGCCTCAAAATTGAGGGGCAACCCTTTAGAACAGGGGTAAGGAGGAACTTTTTTTTAGCCAGAGAGTAGTAAATATGTGGAATTCTCTGTCACAGACTGTGGTGGAGACCAAGTCTGTGTGTATATTTAAGGTGGAAATTGATGGTTTCCTATCGGTCAGGACATCAAAGGATATGGTGAGAAGGCAGGTGTATGGGGTTGAGTGGTATCCGGGGTCAGCAATGGTGGAATAGCAGAGCAGACTCGATAAGCTGAATAGCCTAATTCTGTTCCTATGTCTTATGGTCTTTTAATGAATTGTATGGTAAGCCATTTGGTAGACATTCTTAGGCAAAAAAGTGTCTCGGAGAGAAAGGATAAGTTAGATGAGTGAAAATTGGAAGTGTTATACATTAATTCCTTGTTTGAGAATATCACGACTTAGATAATATCTAAAGTCAAAATACAGAGAAAGCACTTTGTACAATTGAAAGTGATCCATATACCATGCAATAGGACATAGGTGGGAGAGAAAGAGAAGGTGAAAATATATTCATTAACTTGAAGGAGGATGATGAAGCCTAAATCTTGGGGCAAGTTTTAAGTAATAAGTTGATTCTATAACTGATGAAGAATAGAACTAGTCTTTAACCATACCAACTACCTCTCAGGCTACTGAATTGCTGGTGGAAATCTCCTTTAATCCAGTGAAGCTTCTATAATTTTTGGCATGTCCAAAGTTAAACACACTGTTGGATAAAAGCTCACTTTTTGATATTTTCTTTACAATTTCCCTTAAGTGAGCTCATTACATTGAAGATACCCTATTTAGATGATTGAGTGGGGAGTTATAATAGTCATAAGTTTATTCTTTAACCCTAAAGATTGTTTTGCAGTCAGTTTGAGGAAGTAGAGCTAATTAAAATTGGAGTGATATGATGCAAAGTTAAAGTAAGGAAATAACTACAGTTTACAAACAGCTTTCAGCTGTTAATAGATGAGGTTAACAAAAACAGTACTACAAAGATGTAACTATGTTCATTCTTTCCAGATAGATCAGTTTGAAAGTACTATTGGTTTCAAGTTGCCTAATCACAGAGCAGCAAAGCGATTGTGGAAAGTTTGTGTGGAGCATCATACTTTTTTCAGGTAATGCTATTCAGGGATTTACGGGATAGCGCGCTGTTCTTCAACCCAAAGAACAACAGCCAATTTTATCAAGTTCAGCCAAAGAAGTAATATTTCTAAGAAATTAACTCTTATTTCAGTAAATATGATTATGGAAAGGCAAAATTTCAAAATACATTTAATATCAATGTATACAGTATACAACCTGAAATTTGTCCTCTTCATAGAAGTCCACAAAGCAAAGAATCCCCATAAACCCATAAAAACATTGAAGCCCTGAAGCCCCTCCTCCCTCGTCAAGCAGCAACAAAAGGATCGACCCCTCCCTTTACTCCCACCCACGCGAGCAGAAGCACCACCGCCACTACCCCTCCACCATGCAGTCAGCAGCAGAAGCACCAATGAGTCCATTGATCCAGAACTATCTAACTGTAGTTCACAAACCAGCACTTAATTATCTCAGATAGGCTCTCTCTCTCTCTCTCTCTCTCTCCAGTGAAGAAGAGGGGTTGCTCTTGCAATAATGAGAGTGGAGACCAGCGACTTACTGTTCTAGTGTTACCATTTTCAGCAACATTTCTCCAAACCACCCCCTCACCTCACTGTCTCAAGGGCCGACAGGCTCCCTCCCTCCATCAAGAGAGGGATCACTCAAGCCTTCATCTGACAGCAGCTGGCAATTAACAAACACTGCTTTTTGTCTCAGTATTCCTGCCTCGATGTTTCAGTCTCCTATGACGCTTCAGTTAGCAAAATCAGCTAGAAATCTAGTCACCCGTGAAGCTGCTCCCCAACTTCCGACTTCCCAGCCCCGAGGGCGCATGTCTTCTGTGCTGTTCCTGGAGATGGCGAAGCCCTAGAGCACACAGTAGGTCTAAAAACCCACCGATTGCGAAGAACCATAGTTTGAACTGGAGGTCACAGAAACTGACAGAACTGCAACCACCTTGAGAAGAAAAGAAAGGCATAGAGAAGTAAAGTATTTCGTGGACAGACTGGAATAAGTTACCTGGGTCTGCAGAATTTGCTGGTGTCATCTTAATATTCTTATAAATCAGTAAAACATTACATCTTTAAAGGAGGGCAAGGTTTACAGTCCAAGCCCCTTCTGTGGACCATTCCCAAGAAACCTTAACCTAGTTTAACTATACATAAGCCATGGACTATTTAAAAATGCTCATTCTATGTAGCTCCAGTCAAATTCCTTTTGCCCTTCTCGCTGCTACCCTTGGTTTCTGTTCTTTTTCCTCGAGCTGCATTGACATATCTCGTATAACAGAGAATGCTGGAAATAGTTCAGACAGCATCTTTGAGGGACAAGTTAGATAATATTTCCAGTCAATGATTTCTCTTTAGAATATAATGATCATCAACCTGAAATGTTAGAGAAAATGCAGGTGTTGGAAATGTGAAATAAAATTGAAAATGCTGGATGCACTTGGCAGGTCAGCCAAGCCTGCTCAATATTTCCAGCATTTTGTTTTCATATCAATAACGAAATGATAACGCTGCATGCCTCTCCAGGCACTTACTGACTTTTGAGGACGTCCAGTATGTACAGTATTTTTCTATATTTCCTATACTGTTTAACGTCATTTGAACATCCCTCCAGTTGATGAGGTGAAAGGGCTTCCATTTGAATGGCCCAGCTTGTTGTCAAGTTGTCTAGACCGTCTTGAGGCAGAGAAGTCTAAAAGGTAACTCCAAGCCTTCAAGAAATATTAGATACAAAACACATTTATTCATATTCTTCTCATAGGACAAATGCTTCCCATCTCTCTGAGTCACTGTCCACCTTCAACATTTCAGCTTTTTTATCTGTGAATTGTTTGCCTTTGTGTTTACTTAACATTCTTTAACAAGAATAAATGCCGCAGGGAATTTGTGGCAGGGATGGTAATAATTCAGGTTGCTGTAGCCCATCATGTCTGTCCCAGATCTTTAAACGACCTTGTCAAAATTGCATTTGGAGCCAACAGGGGACATGTGCTCATTTATGGCTTGTTATTCATTCAGATCTGTGCCTATCAGCACTGTAACCATGATTGATATGTGCCCTTTGCCTGTAGAGTCCTACTGTATGGAAATAAGTACTTTGGCCTGCTGAGTCCATACTGGCTATTATGCATCGATTAATACTAATCCTATGCTAGCTGCATTCCAATCCCATTCCCATCAACTCTCCCCAGGTTCTACCTCTCACCAACACACTGGCCAATTAGTCTTTAAATCTGTTCATCTTTGTCATTTGGGGGGAAACTGGAGGACATAGAGGAAATTCCCAAGGTCGCAGGGAAAGCATTCAAACTCCATGTAGACCTGATGGAGTAAGGATTGATCTTGGATAGCTAGAACTGTGAAGCAGCTATTTGCTTTGCCATCTTACTGTCATGGAATTATTGTGATAGACCTCTGTCTGCAAGTGTTCTATGTTCTAGTAATGGGGATGTAGTAGACAAGCGAGGAAGACTATCATGGCTTGCAGCAGGATCTGGACCGGCTGAAAAATGGCAGATGGACTTTATTGCAGACAAATGCGAGGTGTTACACTTGGTTGGACCAACCAGGTCTTACAGAATGAATAGTAGTGAGGAGTGCAGTAGGACAAAGGGAACTGGGAATGAAGATCTATAATTCATTGAAAGTGACGTCACAGGTTGATAGGGTTGTAAAGAAAGCTTTTGGTACATTTGCCTTCATAGATCAAAGTATTGAGTACAGAAGATGGGATTTATGTTGAAGTTGTATAAGACATTAGTGAGGAGTGAGGCCTAATTTGGAATACTGTGTGCAGTTTTGGTCACCTACATGCAGGAAAGATGTAAATAAGGTTGAAAGAGTATTGAGGAAATTTACATGGATGTTTTTGGCATGACCTGAGTCATATGGAAAGGTTGAATTGGTTAGGTTCAGAATCAGATTTATCATCACCGGCATGTGACGTAAAATTTATTAACTTAGCAGCAGTAGTTCAATGCAAAACATAATATAGCAGAGAGAGAAAGAGAAAAAATAATAATTAATAAAATAAATATAATAATAAAGTAAATCAATTACAGTATATATAAATTGAATAGATTTTTAAAAACGTGCAAAAACAGAAATACTATATATTTTTAAAAAAACAAGGTAGTGTCCAAAGATTCAATGTCTGTTTAGGAATCAGATAGCAGAGGGGAAGAAGCTGTTCCTGAATTGCTGAATGTATGCCTTCAGACTTCTGTACCTCCTCCCTGATAGTAACAGTGAGAAAAGGGCATGCTCTGAGTGCTGGAGGTCCTTAATAATGGACGCTGCCTTTCTGAGACACCACTCCCTGAAGATGTTCTGGTACTTTGTAGGCTTGTACCCAAGATGGAGCTGACTAGACTTACAACCTTCTGCAGCTTCTTTCGGTCCTATGCAGTAGCCCCTCCATACCAGTGACGCAGCCTGTCAGAATGCTCTGCATGATACGATACAACTATAGAAGTTTTTGGCTGAATTTGTTGACGTGCAAAACCTCTTTAAACTCCTAATAAAGTATAGCTGCTGTCTTGCTTTCTTTATAACTACATTGATATGTTGGGACCAGGTTAGATCCTCAGAGATCTTGACACCCAGGAACTTGAAGCTGCTCACCCTCTCCACTTCTGATCTCTCTATGAAGATTGGTACATGTTCCTTTGTCTTACCCTTCCTTCTGTGGAACATAGAAGATTGAGAGGAGATTTGATAGAGGTATACAAAATTATGCGGGGTATAGAACAGATAAATTCAAGCAGGTTTTTCCCACTGAGGTTGGGTGGGACAAAAGCCAGATATTTTGGTTAAGGGTGCAAGGTGAAAAGTTTAAGGGGAATATGGGGGAGGGGTGTGTGGGGAACTTCATTCAGAGGGTTGTGAGAGTGTGGAACGAGCTGCCAGTGCAAGTGGTGCATACAGGCTCAATTTCAACGTTTAAGAGAAAGTTGGATAGGTATGTGGATAGGCTATGGTCCTGGTAGGCAGGTTAAATGGCTCAGCATGGATTAGATGTGCTGAAGGATCCGTTTGTGTGCTCTACTTTTCTCTGACTTTATAACTATGCCAACATGTATATCCTAGTGTTGTTCAAGAACAGATCTTTTTTCATTTCTACTGTACCACAATGTTCTATTTATAGACCAGTTCCTTACCCAATGTCATATGGTGACAGTTATGTGTAACAAATTTATTATTTTTGTTATTCAGGTAGGCCTTTGCTGTTAAGTATTTTGTTGTACTGTGACAGACGTGTGAGCACAGGTACACTACACAACGTAAGGCCTAGGGTCCTTGGTTATACAGAGATACAGAGGCTCTGATTCAGGCCTGGCATGGAGGAATAACCCTAGATGCAGGCCCAGCATTGAAAAGAACCCCAGGCCCTGGGTAGACAGCTGTGGGAGTACAGTTCTACATCTTGGTTTCCAGATATTTGCCTTGATTTTAGCAAGGCCATTCCTTTTAGGGATCTGGGGCTGCTCTGGAAAATTCCAGAAACTGCTGGAAGGCCTTTAGCCAGATCGGCTACTGTGAGTGCTGAACTGGGCATTGCAGGGTTTTGGTGATGGTAGATGTAAAGATGGAAGTGGCTTATCTTCAAACAGCTGTATGTGCATCTGAAATCTTCAGCTGCTGACACCAAAATTAATAAATGCTGATGTGAATTTGTCAGACTTTTATGCAGTCAACATAAACATAACTGCAGCTATAATTCATGTTTTGCAATGGGCAAAATATACCTTCATTTGAGTTTCCTATGCCTTCCTGAAGACTGCGTGTGCAGGAAGTGTGTCCAGCTGCAGCTTCTGATAGACCGCATGGCGACACTGGAGCTGCGCATGGACTCACTTTGCAGCATCTGAGATGCTGAGAATGTTGTGGATACCACATTTAGTGAGTTGGTTGCACCACAGTTTAAGGATCTAAGGAAAGATGGGGAATGGGTGACCAACAGGAAGAGTAGTAGCAGGAAGGTAGTACAGGAGTCTCCTGCGGTCATCTCCCTCCAAAACAGATATACCGCTTTGGAGTCTGTTGGGTGAGATAGCTCATCAGCTGAGGGCAGCAGTAGCCAGGATCATGGCACCGTGGGTGGCTCTGCTGCGCATGAGGGAAAGAAAAAGAGTGGCAGAGCTAGTGGTCGCCAATCAGTCGATTGCGATCGACTGGTTGATCTTTGAGACTTTCCCAGTAGATCCCGAAAAAAAGAAAAATAAATGCACAAATACTGTTGTAATATGAGCATTATAAATACAAGTAATACTAATTAGGATAATGGTAATATAGCAATACTCCTGCTATGGAAAGCTGTTTGTAAAGAGAGGTTGTTTCCAGGATTGCAGGATTTTACTTCCATTCTTTCTGCCCAGTGCCCTGAGCAGTACTGTGTTTACCCAGACAAACTGGCAATGGAGTTCGATCGGCGTTCTGGGGAGTTAAATGTCATGAAAGATATCGCTGTATTTATTTCGAAACCATTTCTGCCAATCGATATAGAACAGATAGCAGCCAAATTCCAGCAAGTATTTGGTGTGCCAAGTGATATTGAAATAGAAATACTTCATTTGTAAAATGACTTTGAGCTTAAAGCAAGATCAGGGGATGGTGACTTTTGCGGGCTTGTCAGCAGGGAGAAGTTTCCTCATCTCACCACGTGCACTAAAAGTCAGTGCCTACTTCAGGTCAACTTATCTGTGTGAAATTGCATTTTCGTAGATGAAAATTATTAAATCTAAGTACAGGAGCTGTCTTACTGACAGACACCTCACAGACTGTCTCAGACTGGCTGCCTGTAGCCCCAGTCATCACACTGAGTGCAACAGTCAATTTTTCTTCATTTATTTTTTGTGTTGAAATAAAATTAAATAATGAAACTTAGAATTAAAAGAATGAAGAATTGTAATATTCTTAAAGAAAGACAGCTATAGCCTGTTTGATATGCTAGTTACAGTGTTTTCTTGGTTGAATTAATTTGAAAGTTTGACAAAAGCATTTTATATAATTCAAATACAATTAGCCCAAATAAAAGGCCTGAAGTTGGAAGTACAATCTGAGCTGTTTTTTCTCTAAACCATTTAGTCGGTCGATCTTGCCTTTCACTAAGGCCGAGCTAGGGGATCTTGGGCTTAAAAAGTTTGGTGACCACTATGGTAGGGGATTCTAAGGTAAGGGGAATAGAAAGGAGTTTCTGTGGCCGTAAGCGGGACTCCCGTATGGTGTGTTGCCTCCCAGGTGCAAGGGTCAGAGATGTCTGGAAGAGGCTGCAGGGCATTCTGAAAGGGGAGGGTGAGTAGCTAGCTGTCCTGGTGCAGGTAGGTACTAATGATATAGGAAGGAAGTGGAATGAGGTCCTACAAGCTGAATTTAGGGAGCTAGGAGATAAATTAAAGAGTAGTACCTCAAAGGTAATAATCTCAGGATTATTACCGGTGCCACGTGCTAGCCAGAGTTGGAATAGCAGGATAGCTGTGGCTTGAGCGGTGGTGCAGGAGGGAGGGTTTCAAATTCTTGGGGTATTGGAATTGCTTCTGGGGGAGGTGGGACCAGTACCGTCTGGACGGTCTACATCTGGGCAGGGCCAGAATCAATATCCTAGGGAGATTGTTTGCTTGTGCTGTTGGGGAGGTTTTAAACTAATATGGCAGGGAGATGGGAACCCACACAAGAGAAGAGGGAAGTGATGCAGAGACCAAAGCTAGAGTTAGTGAAGAAAAATGTAAGAGTAGAGTACATAAAAGTAAAAACAAAAAATCACATAGGTCACTAGATGCTGAAAGGACAATGAGTATAAGGGCACTTTATCTAAATACCCATAGTATTACGTTTGTAGAAACAAGATTAGTGAAATTGTGGCACAGGTCAGTACCAAGACATGATTTAGCGGCCATTACAGAAACCTGGTTGCAAGGTGGAGATGACTGGGAATTAAATATCCAAGGGTATCAGGTAATACGGAAAGATAGGCAAGATGGCAAAGGAGGTGGGGTGGCACTCTTAATTAAGAATGAGATCAGGGTGATTGTGAGAGACAATGTAAGAGCTACGGAGCAGAATGTTGAGTCCATCTGGGAAGAGATTAAGAATAGTAAAGGGAAAAAAATCACTGGTGGAAGTTGTCTATAGGCCACCTAATAAAAAATATTGCAGTGGCAGAGGCGATTAACCAAGAAATAACTGTGGCTTGTAAGAATGGAACAGCAGTTGTCATGGGGGATTTTAACTTCCACATAGATTGGGTAAATCAGATTGGTCAAGGAAGTCTTGAGGAGGACTTCATGGAATGCATCCGTGATGGCTTTCTTGAGCGGCATGTTAGTGAACCTACAAGGGAAAATGTTATCTTAGATCTAGTCCTGTGCAATGAGACAGGTAAGATTAACAATCGTGCAGTCAGGGATCCTCTTGGAAAGAGTGATCATAGTATGATTGAATTTCGCATACAGATGGAGGATGAAATAGTTGGATCTAAAACTAGTGTATTATGCTTGAACAAGAGAGACAACAACAGGATGAGGAAGGAGTTGGCTAATGTGGATTGGGAGCACAGGCTATTTGGTAGGACAGTTGAGAAATAGTGGAATACTTTCAAAGAGATTTTTCACAGTGCTCAACAGAAGTATATTCCAGTCAAAAGTAAGGACAATAAGCGTGGGGAGAGCCAGCCTTGGATAACTAAGGAAATAAAAGATAGTATCAAATTAAAAGTTTGTGTACAAAGTTGCGAAGAGTAGTGGGAGACTGGAGGATTGGGAAAACTTTAAAAAGAAGCAAAGAACAACTAAACAAGAAATAAGGAAAGGGAAGATAGAGTATGAAAGTAAATTAGCACAAAGTATAAAAACAGATAGCAAAAGTTTTTATAAATATATAAAGCAGAAGAGAGTGGCTAAAGTCAATGTAGGTCCCTTGGAAGACGAGAAGGGGAAATTGATATTCGATGATAAGGAAATAGCTGAGGCATTGAATGATTGTTTTGTGTCATTGTTCACGGTGGAGGACACGTCTAATATGCCAAAGAATGATGTTATGGACGAAATGGGAGGTGAGAACCTCGATTAAAATCACTGTCACAAAAGAGATGGTGATGAGCAAACTAGAGGGCCTGAAGGTAGTTAAGTCCCCTGGTCCTGATGTGATGCAACCCAGGGTGCTGAAGGAATTGGCAGAGGTTTTAGTAGACGCGTTGGTAATCATTTACCAAAACTCTCTAGACCCTGGGCAGGTCCCGGCGGATTGGAAAACAGCAAATGTCACACCACTTTTTTAAAAAGGATGTAGGCAAAAGACGGGCAACTATAGGCCAGTTAGCTTAACATCTGTAGTTGGGAAAATTCTTAAAGCTGTCATTAAGGAAGAAATAGTGAAACAGTTAGAAAAGAGTGGTTCCATTAGACAGACGCAGCATGGAGTTAGAAAGGGCAGGTCCTGTTTACTGGAGTTCTTTAAGGACATAATGAGTGCAGTGACTAGAGGGGAACAGGTGGATGTTGTATACTTGGATTTCCAGAAGGTGTTCGATAAGATGCGCATAAAATACTTACAAGATATGGATGCATGGAGTTGGAGGAAGTGTATTGGCATGGATGGTGGATTGGTTAACCAACAGAAGGCAGAGAGTTGGTATAAATGGGTGTTTCTCATGTTGGCAGGGCCTACAGCTGTTTACCATTTACATTGATGATTGGGAAGAGAGGACTGAGTGTAGCGTAGCAAAATTTGCTGATGACACTAAACTGAGTGGAAAAGCAAATTATACAGAGGATGTGGAGAGTCTGTAGAGGGATATACATAGGTTAAGTGAGTAGGCCAAGGTCTGGCAGATGGAATGCAGCGTTGATAAATGTGAGATCATCTGTTTTGGAAGGAATAATAGAAGAGCAGATTATTATTTAAATAGTGAAGGATTGCAGCATGCTGTTGTGCAGAGGGACTTGGGAGTGCTTGTGCATGAATTGCAAGGAAGTTGGTTTGCAGGTACAACAGGTTATTAAGAAGGCAAACAGAATGTTGGCCTTTATAAGAGCAGTGAGGTCATGCTCCAACAATACAGGGTACTGGTGAGGCCGCACCTGGAGTACTGTGTGCAGTTCTGGTCTCCAGAATCAGGAAGGGTATACTGGCTTTGGAGGCAGTGCAGAAGAGGTTCACCAGGTTTATTCCAGAGATGAAGGGGTTAACCTATGAGAAGAGATTGAGTCACCTGGGACTATACTTTCTGGAATTCGGAAGAATGAAAGGGGGTCTTATAGAAACATACAAAATTTTAAAAGGGGATAGATAAGATAGAAGTAGGAAAGTTGTTTACATTGGTAGGTGAGACTTGAACTAGTCTCAAGATTCAGAGGAGAAGATTTAGCACGGAGATAAGGAGAACCTGTTTCTCCCAGAGTGTGGTGAACTTGCGGAATTCTCTGCCCAGGGAAGCAGTTGAGGCTTCTTCAAATATATTTTAAGATACAGTTAGATAGATTTTTAAATAGGGGAATAAAGGGTTATGGGGAAAAGGCAGGTAGATGGAGCTGACTTTACAGAAAGATTAGCCATAATCTTATTGAATGGCGGGGCAGGCTCAGCGGGCCGGTTGGCCTACTCCTGCTCCTATTTCTTATGTTCCTATAATATTTTAAGTGCATGACTTATGATGGACTGCCTCAATATACATTATAAAAGAGGAAAGAACAATGGTATGAAATACTCCCTTTGGTAAGAAGCTTGTATGAGAAGAATTTCACTCAAATATTTACATAATATTTAAATGGTGAAAATGCAGTCTGCTTAAAAAAGTACTCAGTGGTTATGATCACATAGCATCTTTGTCTGAGCTGTTTAATAGTTGTTTACTAAGTTTGAAATACTTTGAAATGTAACTGTGTATATTCACCTACTTTCAACTTTGGACTCTTGAATCATTCTTTCCAGGTTGCTGTCTCCCGAGCAAACCCAAAAAAGCAAGTTCTTGACTTTAGGTTCCAAGTTCCGCTACAGTGGGCGCACCCAGGCTCAAACACGGGAGGCAAGCATTCTTATTGATAGACCTGCACCGTATTTTGAACGTACTTCAAGTAAAAGAATGTCCAGAAGCCTTGATGGAGGTAGGCGCAGAATGATCCATTCTTGGAAAATGTAGAGTATTTTCTGTTAACAAATTCACAAAGTCTCTTAAATTTAAGTATTTTCAGATAACGGAGAAACCACAATTCAGTTAATATTCCCCCCCCCCCCCAGAGCTTTTGTAGTTATGATGTAATTAGTCACAATTTGAGATGAAGTTAGAAACCGAAAACACCACCATCAGAATTTCACAGCAGCAAGATTTTTCAGGTTACCATAACTTTTGAATCATTGTCTTAACATTCTTCTGAACTGTCCTTTTTGGAGGGACCAAATACAATTAAATTGAAACAGATGCTTCTACTTCAGTACCTGTATATTTTCTCCACCATCTACTAACATTGCTTTTTCTCATAGAAGCCACAAGAGCAATGAAGCATGGATCATGGATTCAGACACTGTGGCCCAACTAATCTTTGCCATCCATGTTATCCACATACAGTAGCTTGTCCTAATGATCTGCATTTGGCCCATGTTCCTCCAGGCCCTTTCCATCCATAGATCTATCCGAGTGTTTCTTAAATCTGATCAATCTTTATTGCACAAATGAAGCTGCTAAAGGGATTTAATTTAGATCACTTTATAGAGATATGTTTTCACTTTGACTTGAAATAGTCTTTTTCTGTTGATCATTGTCAGAAAAGCCAAATTAAATCCACTGTGATTCAATGTGGTAAAACAATAAAACATGCAAACTTCCAAGGAGATGAATACTTTTTATAGGCACTCTTAACTGCCATCAGGGTCCTTCTACCCTTGCAGTTTCTTAACTCAGTTCACAAGGATTCAATCCTGTGTCACATCTTTGTACTGATTTGTGATAAATTCCAATGTAACAATGATCCTTTATTTTACTCTGTTGAATTATAGATCTGGTAACATCTTTTCTGATATTGGAAAGTATCTAATTTCTCAGGTACGATTTTCAGATCAGGAATAACATGCTTTCATCATGCCACTGTATTTGATATGTTATGAGAATTTATCCAACTGTTGTAATCTAACAGAAATCCTCTTTTTCGAACAGCTCCAGTAGGTGGCATTAATGAAGTGGGTCTCCAGCAGGAATCGTCATGTCTAGATTCAACAGCAGAGGACACTGCAACATCAGCTGCTGTTGATAAAACAGAAGCAGATAAAGAGTTGGCACTAAAAGATGTAACCACTGATTTGAAAGCTTCACAGCTGCATGTATCTGTGGAAGCAAAGGTACAATATTTTTATAGTTTTTCATTTTTTGGGAGCAATATTGCACTGTTCACAAATGAGAATATAATACAAGACATAGATATAGTACAGAACTCCTGTCTCCTACATTCCAAATAATTTACCACTGCATTGGCCAGGTGTAATGAGAGGCTTAAAAGCAGGTTTTTTAAATTCAAAATGAAGTTGTCAGTCCACCGTGTCTCCACAATGCGCAAGTACATTAATCAGGAAGATAAGTAAGATCATGATTCTAATGATCCTAAGGTCATGATTCATAGTGTCATTGAAGCATGCATCCATGAGACATTAAGGAATGTTAAATGTCAAGATGACTTGTTTTTTTTCTTGCAGAAGGGCAATTGACATGTAAAATTCATTAAGAAATCAGTTTTAGAATTGTAACTAACTGGAATGCATAGATTAGGAAAGAGGTGAGGGCTTTCTTGATTAAATGTGAGTAATGAGCAAGCTCATTGGATTGCTACTTGTTCCAGAATCATGATCGGTGATACATAATGTTTATATAAAATATCTCTGTATTATTCTTTAAATAAATAACCTGTAGCAGTTTTGAAGTGTTCTTCCTCCCTCATTGATTTTAATCCTCAAAGCCTGCTTGTTTTCCAACTATACTAAGTAATATTTATTCAGGAAATTTAACGCATTAAGTATAGCTACTCAAAATAAGAAAGCTGAAGTATTTTGAAGAGGTTTTCTGGCCAAGCTAGAAGAAATCACAACGATGAATTAGTAAGGTATTGAATGACTAGTCTGCAAACAAAGCATTGCATTGAAAGTATTGCAGAAGAGATATTCAGCTCTGTGTATAAGATGGCTGGGGTCACCCATCTTATAAAGACACTGCTCAGGAAAAAGTCAATGGCAAACCACTTCTGCAGAATTTGCCAAGAACAATCATGGTCATAGACCGTGATTGTCCATGTTATATGACAAGGCACATAATAATGTGATATAAGTGTTATCTTTGGAATTAGTAACTAACTGAATGGAGTGACAATTATGCCACTGTGAATGTTGAAAGTAAAAGGAAACACTTTTGCGTTTGCTACTGCTGTTCAGGAGGATTTAAACTAATGTGGCAGGGGGATGGGAACAAGTGCAGAGAGACAGAGGGGTGTAAAATGAGGGTAGAAGCAAAAAGTAGTAAGGTGAAAAGTAAAAGTTGCAGGCAGGCAAATCCAGGGCAAAAAGGGCAACTTTGCAACATAATTGTATAAGGGCTAAGAGTGTTGTAAAAACAAGCCTGAAGGCTTTGTGTGTTAGTGCGAGGAGCATTCGTAACAAGGTGGATGAATTGAATGTGCAGATAGTTATTAATGAATATGATATAGTTGGGATCACAGAGACATGGCTCCAGGGTGACCAAGGATTGGAGCTCAACATTCAGGGATATTCAATATTCAGGAGGGATAGACAGGAAAGAAAAGGAGGTGGGGTAGCATTGCTGGTTAGAGAGGAGATTAACGCAATAGAAAGGAAGGACATTAGCCTGGAGGATGTGGAATTGATATCGGTCGAGCTGCATAACACTAAGGGGCAGAAAACGTTGGTGGGAGTTGTGTACAGGCCACCTAACAGTAGTAGAAAGGTTGGGGATGGCATTAAACAGAAAATTAGAAATGCGTGTAATAAAGGAACAGTAGTTATAATGGGTGACTTCAATCTACATATAGATTGGGTGAACCAAATTGGTAAGGGTGCTGAGGAAGAGGATTTCTTGGAATATATGGGGGATAGTTTTCTGAACCAACATGTCGAGGAACCAACTAGGGAGCAGGCCATTCTAGATTGGGTATTGAGCAATGAGGAAGGGTTAGTTAGCAATCTTGTCATGCGAGGCCCCTTGGGTAAGAGTGACCATAATATGGTGGAATTCTTCATTAAGATGGAGAGTGACATAGTTAATTCAGAAACAAAGGTTCTGAACTTAAAGAAGGGTAACTTTGAAGGTATGAGATGTGAATTAGCTAAGATAGACTGGCAAATGATACTTCAAGGGTTGATGGTGGATATGCAATGGCAAGCATTTAAAGATCGCATGGATGAACTACCAACAATTGTTCATCCCAGTTTGGCAAAAGAATAAACCAGGGAGGGTAGTGCACCCGTGGCTGACAGGGGAAATTAGGGATAGTATCAAGTCCAAAGAAGAAACATATAAATTAGCAAAAAAAAGCTGAGGACTGGGAGAAATTCAGAGTGCAGCAGAGGAGGACAAAGGGCTTAATTAGGAAAGGGAAAAAAGATTATGAGAGAAAGCTGGCAGGGAACATAAAAACTGACTGTAAAAGCTTTTATAGATATGTGAAAAGAAAAAGATTGGTCAAGACAAATGTAGGTCCCTTACAGTCAGAAACAGGTGAATTGATCATAGGGAATAAAGACATGGCAGACCAATTGAATAACTACTTTGGTTCTGTCTTCACTAAGGAGGACATAAATAATCTTATGGAAATAGTAAGGGACCGAGGGTCTAGTGAGATGGAGGAACTGAGGGAAATACATGTTAGTAGGGAAGTGGTGTTAGGTAAATTGAAGGGATTAAAGGCAGATAAATCCCCAGGGCCAGATGGTCTGCATCCCAGAGTGCTTAAGGAAGTAGCCCAAGAAATAGTGGATGCATTAGTGATAATTTTTCAAAACTCCTTAGATTCTGGATTAGTTCCTGAGGATTGGAGTGTGGCTAATGTAACCCCACTTTTTAAAAAAGGAGGGAGAGAAAAACCGGGGAATTATAGACCGGTGAGTCTGACATCGGTGGTGGGGAAAATGCTAGAGTCGGTTATCAAAGATGTGATAACAGCACATTTGGAAAGAGCTGAAATCATTTGACAAAGTCAGCATGGATTTGTGAAAGGAAAATCATGTCTGACAAATCTTACAGAATTTTTTGAAGATGTAACTAGTGGAGTGGATAAGGGAGAGCCAGTGGATGTGGTATATTTAGATTTTCAAAAGGCTTTGGACAAGGTCCCACACAGGAGATTAGTGTGCAAACTTAAAGCACACGGTATTGGAGGTATGGTATTGATGTGGATAGAGAATTGGTTGACAGACAGGAAACAAAGAGTGGGAGTAAACAGGATCTTTTCAGAATGGCAGGCAGTGACGAGTGGGGTACCGCAGGGCTCAGTGCTGGGACCCCAATTGTTTACAATATATATTAATGATTTAGACAAGGGAATCAAATGCAGCGTCTCCATGTTTGCGGATGACACGAAGCTGGGCGGCGGTGTTAGCTGTGAGGAGGATGCTAAGAGGATGCAGGGTGACTTGGATAGGTTAGGTGAGTGGGCAAATTCATGGCAGATGCAATTTAATGTGGATAAATATGAGGTTATCCACTTTGGTTGCAAGAACAGGAAAACAGATTATTATCTGAACGGTGGCCGATTAGGAAAAGGGGAGGTGCAACGAGACCTGGGTGTCATTGTACACCAGTCATTGAAGGTGGGCATGCAGGTACAGCAGGCGGTGAAAAAGGCAAATGGTATGTTGGCATTCATAGCAAAAAGGATTTGAGTACAGGAGCAGGGAGGTTCTACTGCATTTGTACAAGGCCTTGGTGAGACCGCACCTAGTAGAGTATTGTGTGCAGTTTTGATCCCCTAATCTGAGCAAAGACATTCTTGCCATAGAGGGAGTACAAAGAAGGTTCACCAGATTGATTCCTGGGATGACAGGACTTTCATATGAAGAAAGACTGGATCGACTAGGCTTGTACTCACTAGAATTTAGAAGATTGAGGGGGATCTTATTGAAACGTATAAAATTCTAAAGGGATTGGACAGGCTAGATGCAGGAAGATTGTTTCAGATGTTGGGGAAGTCCAGAACGAGGGGTCACAGTTTAAGGATAAAAGGGAAGCCTTTTAGGACCGAGATGAGGAAAAACTTCTTCACACAGAGAGTGGTGAATCTGTGGAATTCGCTGCCACAAGAAACAGTTGAGGCCAGTTCATTGGCTATATTTAAGAGGAAGTTAGATATGGCCCTTGTGGCTAAAGGGATCAGGGGATATGGAGAGAAAGCAGGTACAGGGTTTTGAGTTGGATGATCAGCCATGATCATACTGAATGGTGGTGCAGGCTCGAAGGGCCGAATGGCCTGCTCCTGCACCTATTTTCTGTGTTTTAGTTCACTGTCCAGGTACACAGGTTTACAGAGTCTACTAAATATTGAAAAATTTAGTGTCAGAGCATAAATTGCATTAGTGGTAATGTTAAGTTAGTAATAGCTAATATTATAATTCAGTAATGAAATAAGACCATGGCTTATAAATTTAACCAAATAGGTTTGCTTGGGGGGTGGGGGGGAAGAGAAAGTTCAATAATCATATACATAATTTATTAGTGTTTTGTATTTCAAATTGATTATGTCCACAGGAGGAATATTGACTAATTATTGTGCAAATTGTTTTGCTTGTTTTTCCTGTGTTGTTTACTCTACTCATCTTGTAAAGACTATTGTTGGTCTTCATTCGTTTGAAATGTGCAACACTTCCTTGTATGACTCTCTGACTAATATTTCTCTTTTTGTTTCCTTTGCCCTCTTCTTTCTGGAATATGAACGTGTATACACTTTGAATTTAATTTAGTTTCGCAGCATTTGTCCACCATCTCCTACATATTCGAGCTATTCACTCCCTTCTAATCTCTTTCCTATTCCAGAGACAGACACTCTGTCTGACATTTCAGAAGATAGTGCATTTTCAGTTGGTGAATTAGACCAAGAATGTATTTCTGGGTCTATTTCTTCTCCTGACAGATTATGCACACTACTTCCAAAGAATGAACCCAGGCTAACCACACATTATCTTGCTCCAGTATTTACCACTCTCTCTCAATGTTCTAATCTTGCAGTACAGGATCAGAAAGAAACCAAAATTAAATCCAGTTCTGTAAGAAAGGCATTGGGTTCTGCATTTCTAAATCTATATAAATGTCTTCTTCCCAAATTTCCTTCATTGCTTGATGAGGATGGGTACATCAGCTTCCCCAGTCTCCCTGATAACTATGTTGCTTTGATTCCACCAAGCTTTCAAAAGTATATCCCCATTACATCTCCATCTCTAATTCCTTCCATCATCCTTATCTTTGTGCTGCTTCTGTCCACATCCCAGTCTGTTCCGTTATCGCTCATCCTTTCCCTTCCACTTGCTTTGTCTCTCTGTTACCTGGAGCCTAAGCCGACTACATTATATGGCTGGTATGACAATGACCTGAGTGAGAGAGCAGAGGAAGAGGAGGTGTGTAATTTTGCCACTTAATGCGCAACATTTAACAAACTTTTTTAATATATTAAAAATAGTTAAGAAGAAGGTTCTTTTTTTGGGTTCAGGAAGTTAGGACCATTTTTTATCAATGTTGTATCTTGTATTTTGGGGTCTGATTTTTGACCAATTTCTGTCATTTCATTGATGACAAAATGTTCCTGCTGATTTCATAGTTTCTGAATGTACTCTTGAATTTAGTCTGTTTCCACTAAAGCTGGGAGCGGAGAGCCTTCAAACCTGATGTGGAATCTATTTGATCTGTAAACATTTTCCACCTCTTACTAAACTCCCACTTGAATGGATGTTTATCACTCATTGATGCAGAAGTTTCTTCCAGTGATGTGCATTTTGTGGAACTTGTGTAACAGTTATAGGTCAGCTGCAATGTGCAGTCAGATATGCAATCAGATCAGTGTGTATTGATAAATCTGATGGATTGGTGGAAGAAGCTGTCCCAGAGCCTGTTGGTCCTGGCCTTACTCCTGCAGAACAGTTTGCCAGATGGAAGCAGCTGAAGCAGTTTGTGGCTGGAGTCTGTGATGATCTTCCGGGCCCTTTTTATGCACCTGCAGCTGTAAATATCATGAATAGGGTCAGTGCTACTGTCAACAGCTAGAGTTAAGTTTTTCTTTGTGAATTTCCATTTTCATCTGTGCCCTCCCACCTCTGTACTCTGCTTGACTGACAGTTTTGGAATTTGAATTCGGTATGTTGAAGCTTTCCAAGTTGATGACAATGTTTTTTTGTGTCGTGCATTTCCAATATACTGTATGAAGTAGCACTCTAGATGTATCATATTTCTATGCAAATCTCACTTCCAAATAGCTGCCTTCAAAATAAAACCCATTGTGCCCTTAATCTTCAACATTGATGTAAATTTGCTAATAATGTATAGATATTTCTACAAATTCTAACATTTTATTAAACCTATCACAAATCAGAGGCTCCTCAAGCCTGCTGTACCATTCACTAAGTATTTGACTGATCCAGTCTCAATATTGACACTAATTTCCCACACTCTTGGTATACATTATACCTTCATTCAAGTCGTCAAGCCTAATAGTGGAGGCCAAAGCTTTTATCCCTGACACCCGATTGGCTCCTGATTGCTAGTCCAAAAACAGCCTATTTATCGTGACTTGTCTGATGGTTAGCCAGTGTCCTATCTATGTTGGTATGTTATCCCCAACCCCATGCACTCTTGTAAAGTAACTGCATGTGGCATCTTTATAAATACTTCTGGGATTCCAAGTATGTTATATCTACTGGTTCCCTTTTATTCACCCTTTATGTTACACCTCAAGGAGCTCCATCAAATTTGTCAGATGCGATTTCCCTTAAAAGTTGCCTGATATATTTCTATCAGTCCTGCAGTTAGCACCTCAAGACAGATTCTAGCATTTTCCCCAATTATGGATATAAAGTAACTCCTTGTAATGCCTCATCATTTCTTGGTTCCACCTATAAAGTCTCACAGGATGAGTCTTAATTCATCTTCTGACTACTACTGTGACATTCCCCTTAATAAAAAATGTAACTCCCCTCCTCTTTTTCCTCTGCCTCTGTCTTGCCTGAACCACCTGTACTCAGTGTATTAGCCAGTCTCCCTCTTAACCATGTTTCTATAATGGTTGTAATATCCTAGTCCCACATAGCTTTCCAATCTAAGTCCATTGGCCTGATCTGTCAGACCTCTTGCATTGAAATAAATACAGTTTAATCCATTTATGAATGTTGGTGAAAGGTAGAAAAGTATTGCAACTAGAGGCAAGTGAAATAAGCAATGTATTTAAGATTGTTATTGTTTGCATTTATTTGTCATTTTTTAAGCAATGGATTAATTTTTTTCTTTTTATGACTTACTGAATGCATGCAGACAGAACAGGATGAAACTGCACCTCAACAGCTAAAGGTTGAAGCAACTTAAGTTCTTTCATTCTTTTTCCCATTGGTTTTTGGCTTTGAATGTTTTAGAGTGGCACATGGGATGTGGCGGTGTAGATTTTAATTCTAAAATGTCTTTTTTCTGATTTTTACTGTTTTCGTGCTTGCATGTACATTTAATTTTATTTTTATGTTGGATTTTTTTCTCCTTTCAATTTCACAGAATAAGTCATTGAGCATAGGAGGAGAAAATATTTATATCAGACATAGCAATTTAATGTTGGAGGTTGGTATAAAATAAAAGTATTTAGACAGACTGATGCATTGCACTGAATGACCTTTCACAAGCAGGCCGGCACAGTGAATATTGCATGCAGTGCATGGGAATGGAAATGCGTGCTGCTCTTTGCAAAGCCACATTTCTCAAATTCTGGGCTGTGCTGGGATTAATTTAGAATTTTAGCATGCAGAGGAGACTAAACTGAGCGCCAGGTAGAATTGAAAGCATTTTATTGTGGTTATATTTGGATGAATGAACACATTTACTAACCAGGAATACTGTACAAAAGAAAACTAATTGACGTTTCTTGCATAATCTGGTAAAATCTCACTGTTTTACCCAATAATATGCATAATATTTACTAAAATCAGCCACTCCAGTTATCGAGCTAAATGTGCATTTTCTACACCTCGTCTCACTGAATGTTTTTAATTGGTTGCATTAAGTTTATAATAAGAAAAGAAAACATTTCTAAAATTTAAGGCAAGTCTGTTTCACATTTAAACATTATCCTAAAACCACATAAATTGATCTGAAGCTGAATCCACTTAAGAACATGTTGTTTCTAATTGTTCAGAGCCTTCATCTAGTTATTGAAGTTTGGTGTCAGTGGGCACCTGCTGTTTGGTGTTGCTGCTCAGTAAATAATTCCAACCTATTTAATTACTATCCCAAAAATTCTCAATTGAGAACCCATTTTTCAGTGAGCCATGGTGTTCCTGTGTGTTTCTCATTTATACTAATTTAGTTTTAATCTATTGTCTCATTCTTGTTGTGTACATGTGCGGAAATTAGGACCTTGATAAAACCCAGGAGGATCTATTGAAACATCAAGCTAGCATTAGTGAGCTAAAACGCAATTTCATGGAATCCACACCTGAACCACGTCCAAATGAATGGGAAAATCGGTTGACTAAACCCTTATCACTGCAAACAGAAGGGGTACGTTTTAGAAACAGAGCCTCAGGATATAATATGAAGCATGTTTAATTTGCGTAGCATGTAATTCTTCAACCATAATAGTTAACTATAAAATAATTTTCTATACTTGGTATCAGTATCAATGATTGAGCACATCTACGAGATGACAATAGTGCGTACTTACTGAACACTTTTTACTTTTTCCAATGTTTTTACATGCAAGACAGGGTAGTTAAATCTATCACATAATTTGAAATATGCTGCTGATAAAAGATTTGTTATGATCTTATTGAATGCCAAAACAATGGGGTGCAAATGGCCTGCTCTTGTTTGCAATTAGACTTTTATATTTAGTTTAAATATCAGTTTTAAACCTACAGGTGTTGTTCCCATATTCAAATTTTGCTCAAAGCTACTTAAGAATCTTAAACTGCACTTTTTCGCTTCTAAAATCCCCCAAAGTTAGGTTGAAAACCAGTTTCCATTAATTGGCCCAGTTTGATAAGTTCTTCAGGTTTTTACCTAGTTTTTCATTTGTATGTATTAATTGACTGACGGGCAATAGGTAGATGGGACCTCCCATACTGAAGCCATGATCATTATGGTGAAAGGAAGGTTAATTTCTGACTTTAAGGTAAATTGTTTTGCATAAGCACACTGGTTCATGGGGGTTAAAAAGGTAACAGACAAGAACAAGAAGTTAAAAAAAAAGGTAAATAGCACTTTGTCCTTCATTACCCAGGGGTTGGAGATTAAAAATAAGGCTTTATTGTAATGGTACAGATGTTGGTGAAGCCTTACCTGGAATACTGCATATCTTTTCATTTAAAAGAATGATGGGTTGCTTTGTTCAAAAATGCAAGTTTTACAGGGTAGAAGTTAGGATGTTTTCAGTAGTGGATTGTTTTGAACAAGGGAAGGGGTCATAACTATAAGATGAGGGCTAGTCACTATTTTGTATGTAGAAATCTCATCTTGCAGAGGGTGGAAACAGGAGCATTAGAAGCATTTAAAGTTGAGGTGGATAAATATGAGTGAGATCATGGAACAGTGGGATAAAGGGAAATGGTACAGAAGAGTAAGGCTAGTATAGATGGCCATGATCAAATTAAATAGCGATGCAGGCTTGAAAAGACTGGCCTGCTTACACTGCTAATTTATTGTGTTTTATGTCCAGGCATGACCTGATAAGAGCATAGAATTGTGTCCAAGGTTCCACTTAAGTAAAACTACTGTAGTGTCAGCATCTTTTGGTGAAATTCCAAGTTTGTGTACAATAGATCTTTCAAATAAGAGTTGCTTCTTTAACCTAATTAACTTTTATCTGTCACCTGTAAGCCTCATGTTTGTCTTTGTGATATGTTGCTTTTTTTCCCCGGTATCCATGAATTGTTTACATCTTTGGCTGTATCCTGTTTGAACAAAACTATTTTGTATTCAAGTCAGAAGCCACTCACTCTTGTAAATACCACATCAGCAGACCATTTCAAGGGAATGTCATATCTGCATCTTCCATACTGACATTGTCAGCCAGTAAAGCCGTGTGATTTCTCTTATTGACACTGTTGCTGTAAAATTAAGGAATAAAGTTCCATAGTTTCTGGGTTACAATTTTCCAAATTAATATACAAAGAGTATAGTTAGCAAGACGGGTATTTTATTCTATTAACCTGAGAATTTAAAATTGTTGTCCTAGAGATTGAGAAATATTCTGGTTGAAAAAGATGGGACCAGTGAGCAAATCCATTAATAATCAGTAAGCGGAATTTAGCAACATCTTTCTATTTTTTTTCTAGTTCTTTCAATTGTTTTATCTTTTTGCAGTACACACAAAATGCTGGAAGAACTCAGCAAGTCAGGTGTTGCTTAAGATTTCCAGCATCTGCAAAATCTTTTGTGTTTTATCTTTTTAAATTGGCCTTAATTTTCTTCCAATTCTGTGGCCTTATCTAGATTGAAAATCTTCTGTTTTGCTTCCATTCCCATACCAATGCTGCTGTTGGCATGTGTCAGCTACTCATCCTTGGACCCTTTTATTTCTCATCTCTATGCAACCCTTCTGCAATGCTAACTTGATTTCATTACTTCATCCTTAATTTCATTACCTCCAAATGTGACTAGTTTGGCACATTGTTGGCCAGCCTCTTTTGTTACACTTTCTTTGAATTTTAAATGGGGCTTGTGAACTTTAAATAATCGACATATTTAAAAAAATATATATTCACAAGTTCTTTGAATTAGCCATTAAACACGACCAAAATGCCAATAAGCTGACTTTATAATTTTCTAATTGTGCAATTTACAGTCATCTTCCTGTGTTCAAAATGTTCCATGAGCTGACTCCAGCTCACTTCTAACTTTGTATATTCTGGATTCCTCCTGTTCCTACCACTCAGCCATCACTGAATAATTTTGTTCATCTTTTGTTTCAGTGCTACAGTATCAAATACTTCTGCCTTGACTTCTAACTTGCACAAATTGACCATGCTATTCTCGAGAAGGATATTGATAGAGTCTCAAAGTTGTTACCCCAGTCGAGGCACTCTAACCCTTTAATCTCATGGCAAAGCCTAATCAAGTTAAATATGCAATAACACAGGAGTAGCTTCAACAAAAGGAATTCCTAAGAGTTCAGTTTAAAATCAACTTGGCATCATGAGGCATTCTGGGAATATATCATCAATTTGCAGAAAGCTATTTTATAGGCTATTTAGCCTTGTGCTTTCAGCAGCTCTGAATGTCAGACTGGTGACAATTAAAGTTTCAAGCCTGTTAATTTTGTATGAAAGCCCCAATTACAGGAGTTTTCTCTGTCTTAGTGAAAGTACCAGGCTAAACACTCCACCTTTGAAATTTAATGCAGGGCGAGAGTGCAATAAAAAGAACTGGGAACTGTATGGAAGCCATCAGTAATCTCAGAAAATTTTTAGACAGACAGGTGCTTTCACCTGGAACCATGGTCATTACCTCAAGTCTTTGCCACAGGACATAATCTACAGTGGGTTGGAGATGATACAGGAATGTTTGCATTTTTCTGTTTCAATGTCAGTGCTTCCCCACTGCTGTGATTTTGTTTTTGCCTCTCTTCCAAACTAAGTTCTACCTTCTTGCAGCTGGGATAATAGGGAAGTAGTGTGGGGGAAGGTAGTACTCTGCAGTTGGCCACTACATTTCTTTGACTGCATGAAATTATACTTTTGCTCTGAATGAAAGAAGCAAGGGAATGGCAATTGCTCATCTACTCAGAACTTTGTATAATCCCTTTGGAAGGTCAGGATCCATTGTGCGGCACTTGTTCCACCTGACCCCATTGGTTACAAATGGAACGGCATTGAATATCTTGAGTAAGAACCGAACCCAGATCATATTGAAAACATGAGAAAAGTAGTTTTGCTGTATTAATGTTAACCTAAGAATAAATGCATTCATTTGTATTCACATCGATAGAGGTCAATGAATTGATGCCCTCATCATTCAGAGCTCTGCTGTTTGTTCTCTGTCAGTCATGCCTGTCATATTCGAGTTGGCTCCCAATCAGCAATGCCTGAATTTTAAATCGTCATTTTCTTCTTTCTAAGTCCCTCAGAGTTCTGTCAGCCTCTCTCTGGTACAAAGCCTCTGAATTAACTCCAGAAATCATACCTCTTTGGTTGTCCCTGAACTTAACTGTATTGCCATTGTCAGCCCTGCCTTTGTGACTTTTAAGGTCTGAAGCTCTGGATTCCCTCTTAAATCTGTCTGCTTCTTCTCCTTCCCATTTAAGGTGCTCTTTAAAACCTACTTTTTGTCTACGCTTTGGCCATTACTAACATGTCCATGTGGTTTGGCATCAAATTTTAAAGTACCTATATTTTAAGATGCTTTCCTGTTACACTAAAAGCATTATATAAATTGAAATTGTTCATTGTTTTAGTGACCAAAATATTGTGGTATATACTAGTATATACCATAATAGTATGGTATATATGAATATAACTAAAGAATATGATTCATTAGTCTTGACTGGAATTTGGTCTTATCAGCAGCTTCTGGAGTAACAAAATAACCAACTTATCCAAAGGCTCTTAAATGGTAAACTGGCTTATTGTAACCTGTACTAAGGTCCAGTGAAAAACTTGAATACCATTCATGCAGATCATTTCAGCACAACAGTGTATTATACAAGAGGAAAATGATTAAATGCATAATAAAATGTTACAGTTATGGAGAAAATTGCATTGCAGGTTGGTAATGAGGTGTAGAGTCATAATGAGCTAAATTGTGAAGTCAAGAATACTGATTGTGATGCATTCAGATAGGATTGCTGTCAATTAATTTGCCATGAAATATTAAAACTTTTCACAAATGCTCCAACATTTGGAATATGGATGATTTCCAACAGGTAAACTGTCATTTAGCGCAGTAAACTGGAGTTCTTTGTAACAATTAATAACAATGCAACTTTTTGAGAATGTACCTTTTATAATTCTATAGTTTTACATATTCTTGTTTTAATATTTATTGATTTTGGAGAATGTAATCATTCAAATTTGGCAATCAATTTAGACCGATTATATAGGTTTTACGAGATGCTGTATGAGCTGTTGTGAACATTTTGCATGTTTTGTTTACAGGTAAAAGATTTTAGGTGTATGCTATAACTTCTCTCATACTTGTTTTCTTCTTCAAGGCTGTTGTCTTAATTTTATTCTCAATTTTCTAACTGCATAGAGCTTAGAAGAGGAGATAACATCGCTCTTATTTAGTAAAGAAAGCTTCTCAACTGGCTTGATGGCCTCATCTACTATTTCTCAGGCATCAGAGGATGCTGGGTTGAAAGAAAAAGATGCTGCTGAATCTGTTTCTCACATACACGCCAAGCAGCTGTCTGAGGTGCTTTTAGAATGGAATTTATGCTCAGTAATTAAGTCACAGTATGTGTCACATACTACCTTGATTTGTTTTGTCCTGGTCATTATTTGCATGTTCTCACAGTTTTAAGCCATTTTGAATTCTTTTTCTCTTCATTGCTGTGCAATAATGAGTTTAATTATGTATTATATTGAACGCAGCAATTTCATTTGCCGTAATTATTTTTCCCCATAAGTTAGTGGTAAAGAGTGACTGCTCATTGTCCTTCAAAACTTATTTTACAGAACAGAATGCTTTCCTACAGGAGCTCGAGATGTGCCATGGTGGTCTTTATTAGAAATCCATCAGCGCATAGCCTCAGTCATGTTATTCATCGTTTATTTTGATTTAAGTTATCATCCTTTAAGTTTGCATGGTTGTATTTCACGTTTCTTGCCTCATTTGATTTCTTTTTTTCCCATTCATTTTCTTTGTGTAGACCTCAGATGAGAAACAAAAATCCGAGATGGAGGAGCAGGCAGAGGTTGTAGTAGAAGAAGCAGTAGTGATTGAAGAGGTAAAGAGTGCACCCAGCCATTCAAAAGTAAAACTTGAAAGCTCTGTTGAAAACAGGACAATTTTGCCCCTTGTTGAATTGGCAGCAAAAGAGAGTAATGTCTCATCCTCTGATAGCCATAGTGACAGTGAGGAGGAGGCAGAATACCACCCACAGACCAAGGAAGGAGAAAATATAAAGAGAGACCAAAATGAATTTAAGACACTGACTACAGTAGCAATGGATTTTAAGAATTCAGTAACAAATACTGAAGAAGTGCATTTTCCTGCTACTGTGATACATAAAATGCAGGATGTTCTGGAAGAAGATTTGCAAGAGATGCAAAATGGAAAATTGCAGGAAGCAATGCACAAGCAAGATCAAGAAGATACCAAACCCAAACTAAATGGAGATGTTTCCTATATTGATAGTGATGCTATGCCAGGAGTTGTTTGTTACTCAGAGGTAAATGTTCATAGCATTTGGATCAGAAGTAAATGTTAATGTGTTGAAGTCCTCCCCAGTATAATACTGCTTCTTTACCTGGTCTGTCATGGGTTTTCTGGAAAAACCTTCGATTCACTCAAATTTTAATAAGGTTACGTTTTTTCCAAAATGGGCAAACACGATCATCAATTCCTCTCTGCCTGCTTCACTCTTGGTTTCTGGCTGCCTTACTCACATTAGAGGGCAGGGCAGCCACTATATCTTTCCTTTATGATGGTCCTTTATATTTAAATGCAAACCAGTTGTACCTTTATGTTATTTGCCATACTCTGTTCTATTTTCCATTAGTCCATTTCCAGTGCAAATCTTTTCCATTCTTTAATTTTATGTTAATATTTACCTTCCCTGGTTTTGAAATTTCAGTTAAGTTGAAATCTACTTTTAATACATTTTGGTTTAATTTAGTTCTCTTTCTAATAGCCTCCTGTAGTAAAGACCGAAATGGTGACAATCTCTGATACTGAGAGTCCCGACAAGACTGAAATTACGACAAAAGAAGTTCCAATTGTTCAAACAGAAACTAAAACCATTACATATGAAGCTGCGCAGGTAGACTTATCTTCTTAATGAAAATGGTGAACGATTTTTCATAGTCTTGATTATGGTTATTTTAAGTTCTGTATAAAATTTTCTAGCCATTAGTTGAAAATGTTAATTTCAAAATTAGAACAGTTCTACATTTTTCAAATGTTGTAGTTGCAATTTCTAGTTTGAAATATGAATCAGCACTTGCTGTAAATAATGGCTAGCAGTAATGATTCCCTTTGGATGTGTTGCATCCTTGTTTTTCCTGTCAGAAGGAATGCTTTTTAATGGATCTACTTTGTTGACCTGATTGAAAATACTAAATACTCAAAGGCACTCAGTTATTATTTCTCATAACTGTACAATTTTATATATTTCAAGGGTGATGGCAGTGGAGACAATGATCCTGGTGTCCTGATGAGTGCTCAGACAATAACTTCTGAATCTTTCTGCACAACCATGACGACCCAGATTACCAAGGTATATAATGTGTAGTAAGCATGGCATCAGTGTTTGTTTCTTCTAATAAAGTGAGTCTAATTTTGTTTGTTTGCAAGTAAACTACAGTACTTAATTTAAGAAACACACAAAATGTTGGACTGTTTACTCTTCCATAGATGCTGCCTGGCCTGCTAAGTTCCTCCAGCATTTTGTGTGTGTGTGTGTTGCTTGGATTTCCAGCATTTGCAGATTTTCTCTTGTTAGTACTTAATTTAAGCTGATTTTCTCCATCTATCAAAGGTCATTGCTGAAATTACTGATGTTAATTTATTTATACCAGTTTATTTTCTTTGCATTTATTGTTTTAATTAGTTTGGGCACTTAGAGCCCTTTGGGTGGAATAACGTTCCTCCAGCATGTTTTTTTGTATTAAATTGCAAAATCTTTTACCAATGTGTTCTTCATTCAAAAAAAAATTGCATAGGTACAGTCCATTTGTATCACATTTCAGTATCATTTGGCTGGGGTCATGTCTACATAAGAAATTTTTACTTAATTGTATTCCTTGACCAAACAATTTTGAGATTTTTAACAAAAACAAAATCAAAAAAACTAAACTGACCATTTAACTCTGTTTAGATTCCCACAAATGTGTCCTTACCTCCTGTGTCTGTTCCTGTTTTATTTTAGATTTCCGGTACTTATTAGATTTTTATTTACAGTACTAGTCAAGTTCATTGCTACTTCTGTTCCAGAAATGTCTGACTTGAACTCCCTGACAGGATTTCTGTCTTGTCTCGGTTGCCTTGTTTTCTGTTCCCTCCCTCCCCCCCACCCCCCCCCCCCTTAATAAGCTGTTGACCAAAATCCAATTCCACAGTTCACCTTGTTCTTTTGTAAATATTTCCATCTTTGACCTGTAGGGTTTTTTAACACTGATTCCAGCTATACAATGTGCAATAGTGGCACAGCTTTAAACTATAGCCTTGGGGCCTGTTTGGCAGCTGTATCAAATGTCAGTACAGCCCTTGGTACATAGTCTCAATCTTTGTGTGTGTTAACTAAATGTATTTTGTAGAGCACGGAGTCCTGTTTTACACTGCTCCTTAACGTGGACCTTAACAATGCCACTGCAGCTCATTATATCTCTTCTTGGCAATTGCACCTTCGAGTAGCTGCTGTCAAAATCCTTAGCAGCTGTTTCTTTTTCTCTCCGCCATGCGGTCTGATGACTGAAATCTATGAGCCTGTAGCTGGGCGTACATTAGGGATGTGTGGAATGTAAAGCAAAGGTGAGGTAAGAATTGGGTTTGTGACAGCAGTTTGTCCTCTCAGTTGCAGGAATAAAACATGTAATTTGTTCTGAGTTACTTTTAGCACTTTCCACACCCCATGCCTACTCTCTACAGCAGTGATATGTGTCATTTAATCTTGAATATCAAAAAGTGAGATGGTCAGTCGAGACAGTGTCCAAATCTCCAGAGAAAAGTGACTTGACATTTATGTTGATGGCTACATTTTTGTGTGACGGTGCGTAAACTGTATTAAAGTGCGTAAAATGAATGTATAAACGCAAAGTGCTACTACTGAGATTATACCTGTCCTGGGTGTTGTATGCTCTATTACCTTTCTAGGAAAATACCTAGGAAAGCTTATAGAAAAGGACACCTTTTGACCATTAGTTAATCATCCAGTCGTTTGCATTGAATATTCTGTGGCCCTGTAGGAAAAGTGGATTGAATTGAATGGTATCCTAAACAGACTGACAAATTCATTAAAACAATCATTAAGGTTTTGCTTGGCTAGTGGTGTGAAAGGCTCTTATCATCAGATCTCTCATGTGCAGCCCATGTCTCAGCACAATCATAGGCAGCTGTGAATAAGACCCCAAAAGTTTAGAACGCTCGCAGTATCTTCAGGGAGTAGGGAATGATGAAGGAATGAACTGATATTACTCTGCACAGTGTGGGGTTTAAAACAAATGTGAAAGTTATTAAATCATTATTTTTTAGGCAAGTGAGTTGAGCTGCATTAAATGTATAATATTATATTATCTAGTAAATCAAGCACCAGGCTCTTCACTAAAATCCAATTGCAACTCTGAAGTAAGCACAATGGTCCATTCCACTCTGCCATTTTTGACTCCATTTTTCTCCCTGAACATCCACAAATTAATTCAAAATGTATATAATCTTGTGCTGCCTTTGATCTTGATTCAAGCTTCAAATGTTACGGGCTAAAATCTCTGCAATGTAGTCTGCCTTTATTTTCAGTATATCTACTATTATTGCACATATTAGTCACAATTATAATGTTTTTATTTGAAGCCTCTCCTGTCTATGTTCATAAATTGCATCTGGCACAATGTTCTACCATCTGTGCCTCTCCCATGTATAAGCATCATTTTCTCCAATATTTTTGCTTCAAGCAACCATGACTGGCTATCTATAACCTGAAGCATCAGTTAGGAATGTCTCCATATCGTGCCCTATGAAGCCCTGTTCCATTTTATCTGTATACATGACAGCTTTCTTTCACCTGCAACTTTCAGTTCTTGAGAGACTTGGGCTTTGCTGTCATATGCTTAGAAGTAATGATTTATAATGAAAAGGCTGCAAAACTTATCAAAATATTGTATGTAGTTTTAAATGAGATAGTAATTGTTGCTGTTACGACTGTGCCCCAACTCTGAGGGGCCGAAGGATACAAAGTAGCCCCCTTCTTTTTGAGAATCGCAAGATCGCTATTAATTCAGGTCTGGGACCCAGGAAATGAGAGAGAGACACGTAGAATCCACAAGGGGTTTGGAATGTCCTGGCCCCTCAGCGATACAAAGCCACGGAAAACGGCCATTGTCTCTTGGAGATGGAATTTGTATTGAGTACTGTACTATTCATTGAAGCCCTCAGGGAATGACCAAAGTGGGCTGGTTGACGGATGGCATCATTCCAACCTGATTGACATCTGAGACCCCGTGAGTAAGGATAAAAGAAGGTCTGGGGAACAACCCCTTTAGACGCACCAGGAGAAACACTAGAAATCCTGTGACAGCGTTTAATAGCGACAGCAAGTGGAGGGCCCATGTGTGTCCTTTCCCGTTGCCCGGGATTGAGGCCTTACCACGGAAGATGGCTTGGCTAAAGAAGAGATCACCACCAACGACATTTCAAAGGATCGACATCATAAAAAGGAAAACGGGCAAGTTCTAAAAATCCGTCTCTCTCTCCAACCAAAAGCTGCAGCCTGAATGAACTGAAGTGACTTTTATATTTCCATCGGACAATACATTATCCCCTAGACAACGATAGAGCTATTTCTTATTGATTATTATTATACCCGCGCTTTTAGATTTAGTATTGACGACATATATTATCTGTATGTTTGCATTGATATTATTTTTGTGTATTTTTATCAATAAATACTGTTAAAAATAGTACCATCAGACTTCAACAGACCTCTCTATCTTTGCTGGTAAGTGACCCAGTTATGGGGTACATAACATTGCTAACGATGTAATGCTATATACTTGTATCTGGGTTTGATAATGTCTGCAATAGCAAAATGATTATAAAAGAAAAACAGTGTAATTACCTGTTTTCAGCACTCAGTTGCAGTAAAACAGTCTGTTTGAAGTGATTTACATTGTGAAGAAGATTGGGGGGGGGGGGGGGGGAGATTTCATGGAGCAACACACACAAAATGCTGGAGGAACTCAGCATGCCAGACGGCATCTATAACCAGTCAGCGTTTCAGGCTGAGATCCTTCAACAGGTTATAGTTTAGTTTTTCTAAAATGATTAGATGCATCATGAAACTACTGCAATTAGACAACAGTTTATATTATTGGAACTTTTTAAATCTAAATTTTCTTAATAGCAGCGTAGACAAGAAAAAAGCTGCAAAAATATGGCTTTTCATGGGGGATATTAGTGGTTAAGTATCTAAGAACAGTTTAAAGTAAATATGGATAATTTGGTGGGATAAATATGGTTTATGTTTATGAGAAAGATCAGGGTGATAGTAACAGGAATAATGAATGCTGTGCCTTGATCAGTACATATTTATGCATAGCTTCCAGTCATAAACATACTTGGAATTGCATCTGCATTAGAATTAATTATTTAAGAAGCAGACTTGATAGGCCCATGTACTTACCTTGCGTTCATGGAATAGCTGCACACTACATCAACCATTTCAGATACCTTATGTTTGATGGTATTGGGTTTGCTGGCTGCAAAGTTCTAAACTCAAACAAAGATCTTAAACCCTATCTGATGTAGATAGCTACGTGCCACCCCCCCCACTGAAGGGGAGGGGTTATACTGTAGCCACCTACTCTTCAAAGGCGAGATCACTTCTGTTTATCTGCCACAATGAGTTTAGCTGCCAATACCCACTATTTGAGTGGTGGGTTCCCCCTCCGTACCAAAGAACTTACAGCTAACAAAGTAGCTTAAACAGCCCATTTAAGTGATACACATTTAAATCTGGACAAAGTTCATAAACCACATTTAAAACTCAAAGAATTGCTAACGTATAAAAGATTTCCAAATTGTAATCTATTTCTAAAACACAGGTGCAATTCCTATAAGCTAAAAAGACATACTGATGAGTTGCAGATGAACAATGTTCTGCCATCTCTGTGTCTCCCAAGTATAACCTCATTTTCTCCAATATCTTTGCTTCAAGCAGCCATCACTGGCTATCTATAACCTGAAGCATCAGTTAGGAAAGTCTTCATCACATACCCTGTGAAACCCTGTTCCATTTTATCTGTATACATGACAGCTTTCTTTCACCTGCAACTTCCAATTCTTGAGTGACTTAGACCGTGGTGTCATATGCTTAGAAGTGATGATTTATAATGAAAAGGCTGCAAAGTTTATCAAAATATTGAATGGCCGATGGATTCTAGTTCACCCCAACCTTTTGTCGTTCTTCTTGCTGTTCCTTACCCATTCCTAACAAAGTTGATTGCCCTCTAACATTTATGTTGTTTATTTTACCACTTGGGTGACTTCACACACAGGATATTTTTTTCAGTTGCCTTTTCACGGAGATGATCTTAAAATTAATCTTCACATAAAATTAATGCTGAGAGTGTTGACGTTTGAGTACTCGTCTTCCAACTACTAATCAATCAAAGGTTTCAAAGGTATATTTAATGTCAGAGAAATGTATACATCCTGAAATGCTTTGCCTTTGCAACCATCCATGAAAACAGTAGTGCCCCAAAGAATGAGTGACAGGTAAATGTTAGAGCCCCAAAGTCGCCCCCAGTTCCCTTCCCTCCCAAGCGTAAGCAGCAACCCCCTCCCCCCACCAACAAAGCAGAAAGCATGGACACCCACCACCAATCACAGACTTGCAGTACACTAAAGACTACTCGTTCATCCGGTATTCGACATACCACAGGTTCTCCCTCTCCCTAATAAGGGAGAAAGGGGTGTGTCTAATCAATTATTTGATGTGCTAAATGATAGTATCAAATTTCATTGAGCAAAATAAGTTAGCCAGTGTTGTCTGATTTGATACAGGCCCAATTAACACAACCCCATTGTCTTATACTGCATCACTTGAGCAGTCAGCTCTCTGCTATAGACAGTGTTGTTTGTAAAATGGTCCTTTTAACTTCAGATTAATTATTGTTTAACATTTACATTAATAACTGAAGACTGGCTCCTGTTTATGACAAGAGGCTGAGCAAAGAATATTGGTTGGAAGTTTACTTAAAAACTACTTTGTTCTCTACAAGTGTCAGCTGCTGTGTTAGAAAGCTGAGCCTGGCAAAAAACAAAAGGCCACCCCCTTCCCAGCCCTGGACAGTGAATATCCACCACATTCAATAATTTGAAATACCATATAAAAATTGTGATACTCTTTTTGATATTGTCTGTGTGAAGTGTAGTTTCTTTTATTGTACATAATGTCCCATACTCTGCTGAAAAAATTATTATACTCTCATCATTAAGTTGTAAATTGGACAACTCCCAGTGGTTAATAGTTCGCATAGATCTGGAAGGTACTTTTCAAAGTTATCTTAATTATCCAAAGGCTTTGTTTTCACTGTAGCAGAGATTTTCAACATAGATTTACATGGAATCCTGCTAGGCTGGTAATTTTGTATGAATGTCCTTGATGACTATGCCTGCAAGAAGTGCGGTAGCTACAGCTTCTAATAGGCAGTATCAAGGAGTTAGAGCTGGAACTGAATGAACTCCAGATCAGTTGGGAGTCTGAGGGGTTGATACACAGGACATGCAGGGATATAGTTACACCCAAGGTGCAGGACACAGTTTATTGGGTGACCATCAGGAGGGGGAGAGGGGGTAGGTTTGAACTAGAATTACAAGGGGATGGAAACCAGAGCTCCAGAATAGATACTGGAGTGGTGTGGAGAATGATGTTGTTAAGCCTACATACAAAGTCTGGAATCAAAAGGTTAAGCATGGTGAGACTAATGTTCTGAGCTGAGTATACTTCAACACAAGGGGTATTGTAAGAAATGTGGGTCATCTTGGGGCATGGATTAGCATGTGGAATTGTAACATTTTAGCCTTTAGTGAGACTTAGTTGCAGGAGTGGCAGGGATGTGCTGGGGTTCAAATGTTTTAGACATGATAGAGTGAGAAGGATTAAAGGGGGAGGAGTGGCATTACTAGTCAAGGAAAATGTCAAGGCAGTGCTCAGACAGAACAGATTGGAGAACTTCATGGGTAAATTTAAGGAATAAGAAGGGTATGATCCCACACTATAATGGGATTATATTATATTATAGTCCACCCAACAGTCCTCAGAATTTAGAGGATCATATCTGTAGAGAGATTGCAGACTGTTGCAAGAAGCATAAGGTTGTGGTAGGTAATTTTAACTTTTCACATGTTGACTGGGATTCCCATACTGTAACGGGGCTGGATGGGAAAACGATTGTCAAATGTGTTCAGGAAAGTTTCCTTAATCGGTACATAGAAGTCCCAACTATAGAGTGTGCAATACTAGATTCCTATTAGGGAATGAGACAGGGCAGGTGACAGAAGTTTGTGTAGGCGAACACTTTGCATCTAGTGATCATTATTTCATTAGTTTTAAGGTAATTATTGGAAAAGGATAGGTGTGGTCCTTAGGTGGTGGTTCTAAATTGGAAAATAATGATTTTGATGGCACTGGAAAGGATCTGGAAAATGTGGCTTGGGACAGGTTGTTTTCTGGCAAAGGTGTACTTGGCAAGTGCGAGGCCTTCAGAAGTGAAATTGTGAGTACAAAGTTTGTGTTCCTGTCAGAATAAAAGGCAAAGGTAACAGGTTTAAGGAACCTTGGTTTTCAAGAGATATTAAGGCCGTCATTAAGAAAAAGGAGGTAGTGCATAGTAGATATAGGCAGGTAGGAACAAATGAGGTACTTGAGGACAATAAGAAATGCAAGAGAATACTTAAAGTAAAAATCAGGAGGGCTAAAAGAAGACGGGTAGACAAGGTGAAGGAGAATCCTTGGGTCTTCTATAGATATATTAAGAGCAGATGGAGAGCAAGGGACAGAATTGGTCTGTTGGAAGATCAGAGTGGTAATCTGTGCGTGGAGCTGAAAGAGTCAATGGAGATCTTAAATGGATAGGTACATAGATGGGCTGTGGTCCCAGTGCAGAACAATGGGACTAGGCAGATTAATGGTTCAGAATTAACCACACTGGCCAAAGACTGTTTCTGTGCTGTAGTGTTGTATGGCTGACTAAATATAAATATATGTGTGTATATGCATGTGTGTGTGTGTATGTGTATATATATGTATGTATGTGTATATATGTGTATATATATATATATATGTGTGTGTGTTTGTATATGTACTGTATATTTGAATGAGAATAAATTGAGCTTGTCCAACTCTTGAAGACGAGTCAAGTAATCTCTGGCACTAGAAATTAACACTTGCAGTTGAGAATCTTGTATCTTGATTTTTATTTATGGTAAATCTTTTAATACCTCTCCCATTCCTGCTTCTTCCATCCCTTAACTGTACTTAATTTAACACTGAATTCACTATTCCAATTGACAATTCATGTTTAAACTCTTCCTCATCATCTATAATTCGATTAACTCACTTTCCCTCGTCTATGCAGATATCAAATCCACTGTCGAGGATGTTCTGGCAAAATACAGTAAAATCCATTGTAAAGCCCCAGTTTGTACGTGGTCAAGTGTAGCAAATGACTGGTGTCATTTATTTGCTGCTGAAGGATACTCAGCCAAATAAGACTGACTACATCAGTATGAAATGGTTGTGCAGTATTTAATAAAGAATAAGATAAAGAGATGCCTCATCTATTTTCTTAGACTGTTAAAGCTGGAGTTTCTGAAACGAGAATTGAAAAGCGAATTGTCATCACAGGCGATACAGACATAGACCATGATAAGGTTGGTTTTATTTCCCCATTATAAATTTGTTTTGTTTTAAAAGTAATTTTGAAAATTAAGCTTTACAATCTGGTGATCAGCAGTACTAAGGGACTGAAAATGAGAATTTTGCATGAGAATAAATTGGCACCTACTGGGCAAAACTAAAACTAATGTAATTTTAATACATTTATGCCTAAATACCTTGTAAAATATGGGATTCATTTGTTCTGACATTCTCTTTTAAGGTGACAGTTAACAACTGAATATTTATCCAAGTATGTTAAGGAAGTGTGGATTTTTTCTATCAGTGTCTGTAAGGTTTGGTACAATTTTTAAAACAAGAAAATTGTACTGTGCACGATTGAGCCCTTGGGCCCACAATGTTCTGAAATGATCAATCTAATAGTTAAATACCTCACTAAACTAATTCCTTCTGCCTTCTCCATATCTGCACCCCTTCTCATTCTTTGCAACTTTGTGTTACTTTCTGTGAGTCTCTATTAATCTCTTATCATATTTGCATCTGCCTCTAGCTCTGCACATCTCCTTTGAACTTGTAACCCTCACCTTAAATGTATGCCCGCAATTATTAGGCATCAATACCCTGGGAGAAAGATACCAAGTGTGTGCCTCTGGTAATCTTAAGCTCTGTCAGATGTCCCCTTATCCTCTGCTGCCCCAGAGAACAACTCTACTTTGACCAACCTCTCCTCTAATTAGAGGCACATGCCCTCTAATCCGAGCATCATCGAGGTAAATTCTTCTGCATCTTCTCAATAGACTAATAAAGCCAAGCATACCATGCACGTTCTTTACCACCCCATCAACCTGTGCAGGCACTTTCAGGGGCCATGGACGTGCACCCCAAGATCCCTCTACACATCAGTACTGTCAAGGAACTTGCCATTAACAGTGTAGAACCACTTTATGTAAAGCCAAGCATACCATGCACGTTCTTTACCACCCCATCAACCTGTGCAGGCACTTTCAGGGGCCATGGACGTGCACCCCAAGATCCCTCTACACATCAGTACTGTCAAGGAACTTGCCATTAACAGTGTAGAACCACTTTATGTAAAGCCAAGCATACCATGCACGTTCTTTACCACCCCATCAACCTGTGCAGGCACTTTCAGGGGCCATGGACGTGCACCCCAAGATCCCTCTACACATCAGTACTGTCAAGGAACTTGCCATTAACAGTGTAGAACCACTTTATGTAAAGCCAAGCATACCATGCACGTTCTTTACCACCCCATCAACCTGTGCAGGCACTTTCAGGGGCCATGGACGTGCACCCCAAGATCCCTCTACACATCAGTACTGTCAAGGAACTTGCCATTAACAGTGTAGAACCACTTTATGTTTGATCTCCCAAAGTGCCACACTTCCCATTTGGCTGGTTTGAACTTCATGTGTCATTCCTTCACCCATATCTGCAACTGATCTATATCCTCTTTTATCCTTTGACAGTCTTTTACACTATCCATAGCAATGACGGCAATCTTTGTATTATCTGCAAACTTAAACAGCGGAGGTCTCTGTATAGATCCTTGTGGAACACTGCAAGTCACAGACCTCCAGCAAGTCCTGGTGTCCTCTACCCTCTATCTGAGTCCGAATAGATCCCATCCATTTTAACCATCTTAATCTTCTGGATGAACCTCCCATAAGATGAGAGTTTAATGTTTGGTTTTGGTGACATTCACATGACTAATTTCCTTTTTTCTTTTGTTGTGACAAAGGTTTAGGTGGAAAAGAAATTTAGAACTTCTGATCGTCATAGGAAAAATTAGTGACATGTGACTGAGTTCCTGTGAACTTAACTAATCAGTGCAAATCTGTGTCTTTAATATTACACAAAAACAAGTTTGCCAAGAAATGAATGTTACACCTATTTAACCACTGTATAACTATTAAGCTTGATGGCTTCTTTTTGGAATTGCATCTTATCATCTCTCTTGCTAAAAAGACAAGTTCAGCCTCATTTGTATGTATTTTCATGACGCTTTAAGCAACATTTTTGGTGACTTTAATATCTTGTAGAAAAAGCAGCAAACTATAAGTATAACTTTATTGGCAAGTACTGCATGTCATCTTCAAGATAGTCATCCACAACGTAACTGCATGGACAAAACAATTGAAGCACTAAATGTTACGCTAAGGCATTATGTGCTTTATTGCTGTCAACTGACAGAAAAAAAAACTGGAATGAAACAGTGCTGAGTGACTAGGATCTGTGGAGGAGCAAGAAGATTTAACTGACTGTGATGCTCATCAGTAAAAGTTAGCGCATGGGTACACAAAGAAGCTAATGAAATACAACATTATGGGGTGAAGTTGACCTATAGACCAGCAACATTCTAATTGAATGAGGTCTTAGTGGCCTATAAACATGCCCCGATCAACGGTTTGGGCATCTTTGCTCCTCACATGGAAATGATGGATATAACACATCACTAAATAACTAGTTTAATTACCCTGTTCCTTTTTATTTGCCTTTTCAAACAAATTATTAATTTTTAGTCAACTGTTAATTGATGAAGGATACATTTGGTAATGTTTATTAGTTTAGTCTAAGTATCTCTTTTGTTTTACTTTGGATTTTAAGATGTTTTTGGCACAGGATTGAATTCTGCTTTTTAATTTTTTTAACCATAACATTTGTAAATTTGCTTTAAATATGCCATTGCTTGTGTATTTTAATTTGTATTTTATAATTTAAACCCCATTGTAAATTGTTTGTACTTCTGGGTAGGCCTTAGCCCAGGCAATAAAAGAAGCCAAAGAGCAACACCCAGACATGTCAGTCACCAGGGTAGTGGTACATAAAGAAACAGAGCTCACAGAGGACGGGGAGGATTAAGTTAAGGTAAGGGAATACAGCATCTACTAAGGCAGTAAATAATGAAAATCTGTGTTTTGTAGCTCACTTCTTTCTTGGTATGCTTGCTTTTGCAGATTAGTTTAATTAATGAGGGAGAATTAAAAGCTTTGAACGTACATTAAATCTTAGTTGGCCACTAACTTTCAATGATTGCCTACTATTTCTCTTTTCTATCTTGTCTATTAAAAGTTATGATACTCCAGTGAATCCCAATTGTTGTGGAAGGGTCTGAGCTACAGTGTATGGGTTGCAGAAGGATTCGATAAATACCAGAAAACCAAATGTCTTTGAGCTTAAATGTCAACTGTTGGGCCAAATATAGACTCAATAATTTTTACTTGACTAAACGTTTAACGCTTTTCATTACAATTACAACAAATGGCCTTTGGAATACAGTGTCAGAATGGAATACAGGGTCACAAATCTATTTTGAAATTCACAGGACTATATTTTATTTATTTAGTGATGCAGCATGAAGTAGGCCCTTTCGGTCCTTCAAGACATGCTGTCCCGACAGCCACACAATCCCAATTAACCCTAGCCTAATTATGTGGCAATTTACAATAACTAATTAACCTACTTGGTATGTTTTTCAACTTGAGAGGAAACCAGAGCAGCCGGGGAAACCCATGCATTGTATGGGGAGGACCTACAGAGAATCCTTCCAGAACGTACCAGAATTGAACTCCAAACTTTGGAAAGGCAAAATATTAACTGCTATGCTACTGTGGTTCCTAGTGCAATATAACAAGTCTTTAGCCATCTAAATATTTACTAAATTGGGCTTTTTTTTTCTTATTGCCTTGCATCCTTTACTTATCAGTTTTAATTTAAATGAGGAATTCTCTATTGCATGTTTTGTGAGTTTCATATTTCGATTACCTGATTTAATTGATTTATTTTGCCATGATTGCTACATTTATTTTACTTATTTTTGTTTGAACGTCATCAAAGGAGCTTTATTGAAAGATGTATTTTGAAATATTCAGACTAAAGATTTTGCTTTCTAGAATTTTGCGGTTTCCTTTTATGTACTATTCGATGTCATATTGTAGAAATTTATAATGGACTTCACAATCATTTAGCTGAATCTTCTCCTCCATGTCACCCTCCTACAAGTTGCTGTCAGCTGTCAATTCTTTCAATGGAGTATTGATGGGGACTGTGCAGCGCTGCAGTTGATGGTATTCACAAGCTCTGCATACCTACAGCGGAAAACAACTTTAAAAATTAGTTTAACTATTAATAAATGGCAAGTGAATGGAATGTAAATTAAATTTGTGATGAATTTCGTCACTGAAGGGTTGGATTTAAGAATTATTAATTCTAATAAATCTGTGGTGCCATTGGTGACATAACCCTCTAACAGAGGGACCCTACATTGGATTAGGTTACCTAATCAAATTGTTTTTGATGTTCTATGAAGGAAGTAATTAAAGGAGAGGAGTTGGAAGAAATATAACAAGTCAGGCTAAAGTGCACTGTGCACTTATTTCTGATGAATTTAGACCCCATATGTGGATTATTTTGCATTAATCTGGACAGGAAAATGAAGCAATCTATTTATGGTATTCTTTCAACAATAATTGTCTTTTTAAGCATGCTAGCTATAACCTGGGTCTTCACAGCATTGGGGAAAACTGGTCTGAAATGAATAGAGATTAGGAAGATTAAATGAGTTATTTAAGAGGACAAAGAAGTAAGAGTTTAGAAAATCTATTCTAGAGGAGGAAGCCCAAACCAAGTGTTGGGATGTGAAGCCCAAAACCAAAGGCAGGGTGTACAGTGGACAGTGATTAAAGTTTTTAAAGTGGGGTCAAAGGTGGGTATAAAAATTGTAAGGATTGTAACTGGATTTTTTTAAACGCAAAAAAACATTACCTTTGGTATTTTGATTGGCCCTACAGGAACTGAACTTCACTGAACATGAGTAATAAGCAAATAAGTTAGATTAAATATGAATAATGACCAGTTTATGCTGGGTGAAGAGAGAATGCTTTTATAAGTTTTTGTGAAATGGCATATGGGGAAAGCTGGCATTATTGTCTATTCTATCTGCCTTTGAGGTACTAGGGTACTATAATGGTTCATGTGTTAAAAATATTCCCATAGCTTGTTGGGGAGTTCTAGAATTTTGTCTCAGTGAAGGAGGAAAAGCAGTGGTGTGTACAAATTGGCTTGGTATGATTTTGAGTGATGCTCTGAGTACTTCTGTCCTTCTGGATAGTCAACATCACAGTTTTGGAAACGGGTGCAAAGGGACTTGGGATTCCTTGTGCAGGGCTTCCAAAAAGTTATTTGCAGATTGAGTCAGTGGTAAGGAAGGCAAATGCAATTTTTGCACTCATTTCCAGAGGACTAGAAATAAAAGTAAGGATGTATTGCTGAGGCTTTATAAAGTGTTGGTCACATCGCACTTGGAGAATTGTGAGCAGTTTTGAGCCCTTATCTTAGAAAATACGTGTTAGTATTGGAGAGGGCCCAGAAGAGGAATGAAAGGGCCTGTACTTGCTGGAGTTTAGAGGGGGGGGGGAAGAATCTTAAATAAAAACTCCAATATTAAAAGTCCTAGATAGAGTGGTTGCGGAGAAAATGTTTCCTATAATCCAGAGGGTACGGCCTCAGAATAGGAGGACACTTCTTTAGAACAGAGATGAGTAATTTATTTAGCCGGGGGTGGTAAATCTGTGGGATTCAGTGCCACAAATGGCTGTGGAGGCCAAATCATTGAGTATATTTAAAGCAGAGATTGATAGGTTCTTGATTAGTCAGGGCATCTAAGGTTCCAGGGAGAAGGTAGGAGAATGGGGTGAGAGTGATAATATATCAGCCATCACACACAAAATGCTGGTGGAAAAAAGGGGCTCCTCCCCTTCTTACCCCATCCCTGGCATACTTGGTTTGTTTTTTCTCTCTCTGCCCATCACTCTGCCTGTTCTCCATCACCCTCTGGTGCTCCCCCCACCCCCTTTCTCCCAAGACCTCCCGTCCCATGATCCTTTCCCTTCTCCAGCTCTATATCACTTTCGCCAATCACCTTTCCGGCTCTTAGCTTCATCCCACCCCCTCCGGTCTTCTCCTATCATTTCGCACTTCCCCTCCCCCCACTTCTTTCAAATCTCTTACTATCTTTCCTTTCAGTTAGTCCTGATGAAGGGTCTCGGCCCGAAACGTCGACAGTGCTTCTCCTATAGATGCTGCCTGGCCTGCTGTGTTCCACCAGCATTTTGCGTGTGTTTGAATTTCCAGCATCTGCAGATTTCCTCGTGTTTGATATATCAGCCACGATGGAATAACAGGGCAAACTCAATTGAATTCAAGTTTAATTGTTATTCAACTTTACAGGAATACTCATGAATACAGGCAAAGGAGATAGAGTTACTTCAGGGCCAAGGTACAAAACACAGCATCAACAGTCATACATAGCATGTATAAGAAAGATACGTCCATTAAATAAAAGAGTACAAACTCAAGTCATCCAACACCGCCAAATTCTGCAGACGACCACAACAGTGCTTGTCTTCTGCCGAGAGAACAGTGGGGGCGGGGTGGGGGGGGAGGCTAGCACTGACTTCAAATGGCCTAATTCTGCTCCTATGTCCTCTGGTCCTAGTGTCAGACAAGCCTTGGGAATTTGACACAATTCCTATTTTCTACTGGATATTTTGCAAGCCTGACATGCTGGTGGTAAAAGTCAAGTTGCTTTTTATTGTCATTTTGACCATAAATTGTTGGTACTGTACACAGTAAAAACAAAACAGTGTTCCTCCAGGACCCTGGTGCTACATGAAACAACACAGAACTACACTAGACTATGTGAGACAGCAGAAGGTTACACTAGACTATGTAAAACAACATAAAAACTGCACTAGACTACAGACCGGCACAGGACTGCATGAAGTGCATGAAACAGTGCAGGGCAGTACAATACTTAATAAACAAGACAATAGGCACAGTAGACGACAAATTACAATGTCAGTCTAGTCTCTGAGTATTGAGGAGTCTGGCTTGGGGGAAGAAATTGTTACACAGTCTGGTCGTAAGAGCTGGAATGCTTTGGTACCTTTTGCCAGATGGCAGGAGGAAGAAGTGTTTGTGTGAGGGGTGCATTGGGTCCTTCACAATACTGTTAGCTTTGCAGGTGCAGCGTGTGGTGTAAAAAGTGTGAATAAGTACAACAGTGAATTGTTTTGTTCAGAAGTGACTTCTAATAAACTGCTGAATTCTCACTTGTAAGTGGTGAAGAAACTTAGTGTTGAAGGAAGAGTCATTTTCTGCAGAATGTCCCAAATTCTTTCCTCCTTCAGTTCCTGCAATAGAGCATGCCCAGTTATATTTTTGGTTAATGTGACAGGGAATCTGACGATTTCTCTAAGTACAATTGTCTTGAAATATCAAAAAGGGAGCAGTTGTTCCTCAACTAACAGATTTTCACTATTTAATGACACAAACATTTTTTGTGGTACATTGTCATTCCAAGATTAAACATTTTCCAGGTCTTGGGAGCAAGTGAGCATGGACTGATGTATTATTTGGCATTGCGAACAGCATTGAGAAAGCCGTTATTATCAGGCAGCCTTGCTTCGCACTCAGTGATGAAGCATAGAGTATTTATTTATGAAGCAGTTTAAGGCTTTAGACCTGAAACACTACTCTTACAATCTCCAATGTGATGCCGAAGACTAAAATACTAGGCTTCCCAACAAACAGTTGAGAGCTGATTCCGACCAATAGGAAGTTTCCTCCTGATCTCAGTTTTATTTCAAGTTCTTAATGGCAAGTTCTTCACTGTTGCCTTGAAGACGAAATATAGGCATTCTCATGTTAATTCTGGAATTCAGCATTTAGTCCCAGGATATATCAGATCCAGAATTGAGATATCAAAGTGGAATTCTGAGATTCTGCAAGCAGATTATTGGTGAGTAATTGTGATTTTTAGGACTATTGTTTTTTGCCCTAATTTCTGTCTAGGAGACATATCAAACAAATCTGATGATAATATACAAAAAAATAAAAGCACAAAATGCTGGCAGAACTCAGCAGGCCAGACAGCATCTATGGGAGGAGGTAGTGACGACGTTTCGGGCCGAAACCCTTCATCAGGAGTGAAGTAACATGGGATGGTTGGGGGTGGATAAGAAGTGGAGGGAGGGATGAAGTAGAGAGCTGGGAAGTGATAGGCTGGAGGGAAATGGGCCAGGGGGAAGGTGGAGAATTATGGGAAGTAAGAGAAAGAAAGGTAGGGCTGGGGGGAGATTATAGTGAGGGGGGGAAGAGAGAAAGAGAATCAGACTAAAATTATAGATAGGGATGGGGTAAGGGGGGGGGCAGGGGTATCAACGGAGGTCTGTGAGTTGAATGTTCATGCCGGCAGGTAGGAGGCTACCTAGGCGGGAGATAAGGTATTGCTTCATCGACCTGCGTGTGCATGCCAGCAGGTAGGAGGATGCTTTACATCTCTTCAAAGATTTCAAGTTCGCTGGCCCCCACCGCCTCATTTTCACCATGGACGTCCAGTCCCTATATACCTCTATCCCCCACCAGGAAGGTCTCCAAGCTCTCCGTTTCTTCCTGGATTCCAGACCCAGCCAGTCACCCTCTACCACCACTCTTCTCCGCCTTGCGGAATTAGTCCTCCCCCTTAACAATTTCTCCTTTGGCTCCTCCCACTTCCTTCAAGCTAAAGTTGTAGCCATGGGCACCCGCATGGGTCCTAGCTATGCCTGCCTTTTTGTCGGCCATGTGGAGCAATCTATGTTCCAAGCCTAAACCGGTATCTGTCCTCCTCTTTTCTTACGTTATATCGGCGCTGCTTCCTGCACACATGCTGAGCTCGTCGACTTCATTAACTTCGCCTCCAACTTTCACCCCGCCCTCAAATTCACCTGGTCTATTTCCAACACCTCCCTCCCCTTTCTAGATCTTTCTGTTTCTATCTCTGGAGACAGCCTATCCACCGATGTCTACTACAAACCTACAGACTCCCACAGCTAAAAAGCTCCCAACCTGAAGATAATATACACTTAGTTATGAATTTTTTAAGAGGTTAAATTGGGCAAAGAATTCTAAAAGAGTCAACCTGGCAGGGTATTGAATACAGTACTGTATTTTTAAACAGTCTACTTCAGAGCTAGGATAAGAGTTTTGACAGTGCCAAAGATGTGGTACAGGTCAACACTAGGTACTCTGAAAACTACATTGTAGTAAAGGCAAGTTGATTTTTTTTATTTTGGTCATCAGCTATGGCTGTCTTGTGGGTTTCTTTGTCCTTGGTCAAATACCCTGCCTAATAAATTTTAGGCTAAGTTACTGCCTAATAGAAAGGCCCAAATTAATTTTGAGATTCTAAGCATGAAAATTTGTTTTATTTTAAAGTTATCTTTCAATTTTCAATACTAGCAACAAAAGGATTGCAGTCCATGAACAATTGATTTATTGAGCTAGTCCCATCATTGAAATTTGAGTTAACTGAAGCTACATTTTATGCTACATTTTATGCCTAACCACATTGAGTGCTTTTTGATTTTTTTTTAATTTAATTTGTTTAGCTTGGAATCTTTTAGCATTGTTGTTTTAAGATTCAGTGTATTGAAATGATTACAGCTGCTATTGAGCAAGAATCTGTTAATTAGCTTAACCCTTCAAACCAAGTTTAATTCTTATAAAATTAGCCTGCTATCCTCTGATGTCCTTAACAGATGCAAAGAAGAAAAAATACCAGGAGATTAAACATTCTGTTCATTAAATTTCAAATTTAGTAAATAATGTTACAAGCGGATGAGCTCAAGAGCATGGACCAATACTTGGGAGTTTTGGTGTTGTGGCCATTACAAAGTCTTGGGTGGCTCAGGGTAGGAATGGTTAGAGTGCCAGGCTTTAGAAGTTTCAGACAGAACAGGGAGGGAGGCAAAACAGGTGGGGGTGTGGCACTGCTGATCAGAGATAGTGTCACAGCTACAGAGAGGAAGGAAGTCATGGAGGGATTTTCTACTGAGTCGCTGTGGTTGGAACTTAGGAACAGGAAGGGGTCAGTAACTCTACTGGGTTTTGTTTTATAGACCACCCAGTAGTAACAGGGACAACAAGGAGCAGGTAGGGAGACAGATTCTGGGAAGCTGTAATAATAACAGGGTTGTCATGGTGGGAGATTTTAATTTCCCAAATATTGATTGGCATCTCCCTAGAGCAAGGGGTTTAGATGGGGTGGAGTTTGTTAGGTGTGTTCAGGAAGGTTTCCTGACACAATATGTCGATAAGCCTACAAGAGAAGAGGCTGTACTTGATCTGGTATTGGAAAATGAACCTGGTCAGGTGTCAGATCTCAGTGGGAGAGCATTTTAGAGATAATGATCACAATTCTATCTCCTTTACCATAGCACTGGAAAGGGATAGGAGCAGACAAGTTAGGAAAGCATTTAACTGGAGAAAGGGAAATATGAAGCTATCAGGCAGGAACTTGGAAGTGTAAATTGGGAACAGATGTTCTTAGGGAAATGTACGGCAGCAATGTGGCAAATGTTATGGGGATATTTGTGTGGAGTTCTGTATAGGTACATTCCAATGAGACGGAAAGGGTGGTAGGGTACAGGAACCGTGGTGTACAAAAGGCTGTTGAAAACCTAGTCGAAAAGCTTACGAAAGCTCACTACGGAATGGATCTTGGTGATTGTAGGGATGACTTACAGCGGATTGAAAAGCTTGAGTATGTAGACTTTAAGAAAGAGGATGTGCTGGAGCTTTTGGAAAGCATCAAGTTGGATAAGTCTCCGCGACCGGATGAGATGTACCCCAGGCTACTGCGGGAGGTGAGGGAGGAGATTGCTAAACTTTTAGCAATGATCTTTGTATCATCAATGGGGACGGGAGAGGTTCTGGAGGATTGGAGGGTTGCAGATGTTGTTACCTTATTCAAGAAAGGGAGTAGAGATAGCCCAAAAAATTATAAACCTTAAAGTCGTACTTCAGTGGTTGGTAAGTTGATGGAGAAGATCCTGAGAGGCAGGATTTATGAACATTTGAAGAGGCACAATATGATTAGGAATAGTCAGCATGGTTTTGTCAAAGGCAGGTCGTGCTTTATGAGCCTGATTGAATTTTTTGAGGATGTGATTAGACACATTGATGAAGGTAGAGCAGTAGATGTAGTGTATATGGATTTCAGCAAGGCATTTGATAAGGTACCTCATGCAAGGCTTATTGAGAAAGTAAGGAGGCAAGGAATCCAGAACTGGTTTGCTCACAGAAGGCAAAGAGTGGTTGTAGATGGGTCATGTTCTGCATGGAGGTCGGTGACCAGTGATATGCTGCCTCAGGGATCAGTTCTGGGACAACTACTCTTTGTAATTTTTATAAATGACCTGGATGAGGAAGTGGAATGATGGATTAGTAAATTTGCTGATGACACAAAGGTTGGGGGTGTTGTGGATATTGTGGAAAGCTGTCAGAGGTTACAGCGGGACATTGATAGGATTCAAAACTGGGCTGAGAAGTGGCAGATGGAGTTCAACCCAGGTAAGTGTGAGTGGTTCATTTTGGTAGATCAAATATGGCAGAATATAGTATTAATGGTAAAACTCTTGGCATTGTGGAAGATCAGAGGGATCTTGGTGTCCAAGTCCATAGGACACTCAAAGCTGCTGCAGAGGTTGACTGTGTGGTTAAGAAGGCATACGCTGCATTGGCCTTCATCAAATGTGGGATTGAGTTTAAGAGCAGAGAGGTAATGTTGCAACTATATAGGACCCTGGTCAGACCCCATTTGGAGAACTGCACTCAGTTCTGGTCACCTCACTACAGGAAGGATGTGGAAGCCATAGAAAGGATGCAGTGGAGATTTACAAGGCTTTTGCCTAGATTGGGGAGCATGCCTTATGAGAATGGGTTGCGTGAACTCGGCCTTTTCTCCTTGGAGCGTCGGAGGATGAGAGGTGTATAAGATGAGGAGAGGCATTGATCGTGTGGATAGTCAGAGGCTTTTTCCCCAGGGCTGAAATGGCTAACATGAGAGAGCACATTTTTAAGGTGCTTAGAAGTAGGTATAGAGGAGATGTCGGGAGTAAGTGTTTTTAAGCAGAGTGGTGTATGCGTGGAATGGGCCGCCAGCAGCGATGGTGGAGGCAGATACAATAGGGTCTTTTAGGAGACTCTATCTGGATAGGTACATGGAGCTTAGAAAAATAGAGGACTATGGGTAACCCTAGGTAATTTCTAAAGCAAGTACATGTTTGGCACAGCATTCTGGGCTGAAGGGCCTGTATTGTGCTTGTAGGTTTTCTATGTTTCTATATTGTTTATCTTATCTGTTTACTTTCAGAAATGAATATTGGCTGAACTGAATGTAGGATTTGAACTTTAGTGACCACTGCCATGATCAATGAAGAAAAGCCTTGGAGCATTCGAAAATTATCTATATTACAGACATCCATAGTGTGAATATTTGAAGATGTTAAAGACCTGCAGAAACTCATCATCGGGTTTAGACATTTAAAACAGTTACCTAATAATTTTACCATTCATTCTTTACTAATTTGTTGGCTCATTAAAATGTACCACATCTACACACTGTTAATATCCACGCAAAGGCTGCAAAGTAGGTTTCTTTTAAAGTTTTGTACAGAATGTTATAACTAATTTAGATACAGTACGTGGATCTGTTTCAGAAACTGAATATGCGTAAACTTGTTGCAGAAACATTTTTTAGCACGATCAAGTAGTTACCAAATATTATGGAAAAGGAAAATATGAAAAGACTTCATGTCACTTAAGAGAATTAAGTCTGTTTAGAAAAATCTTCTGTGCCACCTATTAAGTGAAAAACAAAATTTGAAGGGGGCCTGATGCAGGCAAGTATCATTCCAACAAATTTTTTGCACTGTTAAACATTTACTCTATATTTTCTTAGGTCATCCATGGAACTAGGATATCTATACTGGAAAGGAATACTTTTCTATTACTTAACATCTCTTTAACCAAATAGGCAGCTTAAAATTTAATACTTTTAAATCATATTTCTTCAATTGAAGCCAAATCATAATATTGAATACATTTCTATAAATTCTTTTATGTTCTTACTATGAAAGATTAAGCTTTAGTGTGTAGCTGTTAATCGGCAAATTGTGTTGCAGAGCTAAAAGCCTTGTCTAAGTTTTGAGGAAGATTTGAAATTTTTAAAAATTGTAATATTTTGTCTTTTCTGTAGATAATATTGCTTTTAAACAAATGCTAAGCAATACTGAATCCTGATGACTGTGTTATTATGCTTTTGACCTTTATATCTAGGCAAACAACCAAAGTAGCACTCTGGCAGCTTAAAAGTTGTGCTGTTGTATTTCTGCTTCATGTAATCCTGTTTTAAAAATAAATAAATATCCCTTAAAATATATTTGCTCTATGTTTCTATGCTTGACTCACTTTTTGAACTCTTCAGTAGTATTTTAATAATGCACATGATCTTTCAGAGTAACAGTAAAGACTTTGAAAATTTATCATTTCAAAAATTACTGTCAGATGTTGTTCTTTGGATGTTGTGGAGATAGTGAGAGAATGTCATAGAAATACATCCCAGTTGATCCAGCCGTTAGTTTCTTCTACTGTTCCTGAATCAGTGTTTTATTTCACGGACTATACCACAGTTTGGTCTTCATTTGAGCTTCTGTAACACTGGACAACACATTTTCTTCGAACTTTGCTTCCTCAGAATTTTTCTTCTTAATAATAGACTGCTTGAAGCTGAACACAAATATAATTTCAGACAACTTGGATCATGTAGGAACAAGAAATTAACTTTTATTGAATATAATGCTTTTAATTCCATAATGGTGCTGATGCTTTGCAATAGTTTAAGTTAAAACTGTTTTGACGATGAGTTTCATTTGCCCTCTGTGTCTGAGGCTTCTTGCTTAAGTGTCCAACAATAATCAGCCAGCATTGATTGATTCTAGTTACTCTGATACTGTTTGTCCATGACCACAATGTCATGTTGCACTTCATGGTTTTGTATGCTTGGAGCATGTTATCAATCAGCTGCATGTAGTTTGATGCTCTGAATTTGCAAGAATATTTTTAACAGCATCCTTGAATGCCTCCCATGCGATTTTCTCTGGTCTCACTAGAAGTTCTTTGAATTGCTTGTTGCTGATGACCTGTCTGATATGTGGACCAACAAAAATGTCTTCTTTAATCTTGCATTCTGATTTGAATTATGAATTGAAATAACAAATTAAGGCAATTTCAAAAAATGGTGCATGTTAGAATGATTTCCAAAAATATTAAACCCCTAAAGCCACCTCCCCCTCCCATGTACACTCCCATCCATTCCAGCAGATTACCTTTTGTATTGACCCCTGCATGTTACACATTACAGTTTCGCATTCTTTTCCCCAAACTTTTCACTTGGTTACTCACAGACATTGATAGACTCAGGGATACTCAAAGCCTTACATAAGAAATAGGAGCAGGAGTCGGCCATCTGGCCAATTGAGTCTACTCCGCCAATCAATCAGATCATGGCTGATCGCACCATGGACTCATCTCCACCTACCTGTCTTTTCCCCATAACCTTTAATTCCCCTACCATGAAAAAATATATCCAACCTTGTCTTCAATATATTTACTGAGGTAGTCTCCACTGCTTCATTGAGCAGAGAATTCCACAGAGTCACCACTCCTTGGGAAAAGCAGTTACTCCTCATCTCCATCCTAAATTTAATGCCCCGTATTTTGAGATTATGTCCCTTAGTTCTAGTCTCACCTACCAGTGGAAACAACTTTCCTGCCTCTATTTTATCTATCCCTTTCAGAATTTTGTGTTTCTATAAGATCTTCTCTCATCCTTCTGAATTCCAGCGAGTACAGTCCCAGGAGACTCAATCTTCCTCATAGTCTAACCCCCTCATCTCTGGAATCAACCTGGTGATCCTGCTTTGCACCGCCTCCAAAGCCAGTATATCCTTCCTCAAGTAAGGAGGCCAGAACTGCATGTAGTACTCTGCCTCCCCAGTACCCTTTGCAGTTGCAGCATAATCTCACTGCTCTTAAATTCAATCCCACGAGCAATGAAGTCCAACATTCCATTTGCCTTCTTGATAGCCTGCTGCACTTGCAGTCCAACCTTTGGTGATGCATGCACAAGCATTCCCAAGTCCCTCCGCACAGCAGCATGCTGCAATCTTTTACTATTTAAATAATAATCTGATTATCCATTTTTCCTTCCAAAGTGGATGCCCTCGCATTTACCAACATTGTACTCCATCTGCCAGATCCTTGCCCACTCACTTAACCAACCATATCTCTGTAGACTCCATACCCTTTGCACAATTTGTTTTACTCAAATTAGTGTCATCAGCAAACTTAGATACACTACACTCAGTCCTCTCTTCTAGATTGCTGATGTATATTGTGAGCAGTTGCATCACTGATTGCCAACCAGAGTAACACCCAAGTATCCCAACTTCCTGCTCTCTATTGGTTAACAATTCTCTATTCATGCTAATACATCATCCCCAACTCTATGCATCCTTACGAACAAGTGTTTTATGTGGCACCTTATCGAACATCTTCTGGAAATCCCATCTGTTCCCCTCTATCCACTGTGTCCGTTATATCTTCAGAGAATTCCATTAAGTTTGTTAAACAGAACCTCCTTTGCTGAATCCATGCTGCATCTGCCTGATGGATCAATTTCTTTACAGATGCCTCGCTATTTCTTCTTTAATGATAGCTTCAAGCATTTTCCCAACTACAGATACTAAACTATTTGGCCTATAGTTACATGTCTTCTGCCTACATTCTTTTTTGAATAGTAGCATGACATTTGCTGCCTTCCAATCTGCCGGGACCTGCCCAGAGTCCAGAGGATGTTGGTAAATTATCACTAAAGCCTCAACTATAACCTCTTCTTTCTATTTCTTTCGGTATCCTGGGATGCATTCCATCAAGACCAGGGGACTTGATCAGGCCCGCAAGTTTGCTCAGCACTACCTCTTTAGTGCTATCTATTGTCTCAGGGTCCTCACCTCCCATTGCAACCGTATCATCTCTGTTCAGCATTTCAGATGTAACATGCACCATGAAGACCAACACAAAATAGTCATTCAAAGCCTCAGCCATTTCCTTATTACCCAATATCAATTCTCCCTTCTCATTCGGTTATTATTCGGTGGCCTATAGACAACTCCCAACAGATTTTTTTTCCCTTTACTATTCTTAATTTTTACCCAGAGAGATTCAACATTCTTAGATCTTACATCATCTCTCACTATCGCCCTGATCTCATCCTTAATTAAGAGTACTACCCCACCTCCCTTACCTTTCTGCCTATCCTTCCGTATTACCGGATATCCTTATATATTTAATTCCCAATCCTCTCCATTCTGCAACCATGTAATGGCTCTTTATCATTCCCCTTTATACTGATTTGTGCCGCAAGTTCACTGACCTTGTCTCGAATACCACAGGCATTCAGATAAAGTGCCCTTGCACTCACTGTGCCTTTAAAACCTAGTAATCTTTGTCTCTTATGCACTTGACTTTTCTGCACCCCACCCCTCTTTTTTAACTTCTGCTTTTACTTCATCTTTATCCATAATTTTCTCTTCTACCTTATTCATGCTTCTCCAATCTGTTGAACCCACCCCCGCCCTATCCACATCCCTAGTTATGCGATTTGCCAGGATCCAGGTCTCATCACAGTTCAGGTGGAGCCCATCCCAATGGAACAGCTCCCTCCTCCTCTGATACTGGTACCAGTTTCCCATGAATTCAAACCCACTTCTCCCATGTCAATCCTTGAGCCATGCATTTAACTCTAATTTTCTTAATCCTGTACAAATTTACACGTGGCTCAGGTAGGAATCCGGAGATTGCCACCTTTTTGGTTCTGCTTTTTAATTTAGTCCCTAGCTGCTCAAATTCCCTCAGCAGAACCTCTTTCCCCATTCTACCTATGTCGTTGATACCCACATGGACCACAACAACTGGATCTTTTCCCTCCCACTGCAAATTCCTCTGCAGATCAGATGAGATGTCCCAAACCAGGACACCAGGCAGGCAACACAACCTTTGGGATGCTCTGTCCCTGTGACAGAGAACCTTGCCTATTTCCCTGATGATACTGTCCCCAATTAACACTACATTTCTCTTCTCTTCCCCCCCCCCCCCTTGAATGACCTCCTGAACTACTGTGCCACAATTAGATTGCTCATCCTTCCTACAACCCCACTCTCATTCACACAGGGAGTAAGTCTCAGATCGGTTGGACAAGCACAAGGGCTGAGGCTCCTCCAGCACTGTCTCTTGAATCCCAATACCTGGCTTCGTTCACTGTCACACCTCCTTGTCCCTGACCACAGACCAAATTTGAGGCAGCTAATCTAATAGGTGTGCCTACCCCCTAAAACAGAGTATCCAAGTAACTCTCCCCCTCCCTGATGTGCCACAGTGTTTGAAGCTTAGATTCCCAGTCATCAACTTTGAGCCTGAGTTCCTCGAGCAGCCAGCACTTGCTGCAGATGTGGTCACCAGGAACCACAATGGGGTCCACCAGCTCCCACACCATACAGCTGCAGCACATCACCTGATCCTGCATCTTCCTTTCTTTATTTAATTAGTTGTAGTTTAGTGACTTTTTATTCAACCACTACAAAAGCCGTACCCGCTCTTCAACTGTGCCTCCTCACCGAAGCCTCTTGAGCCCACATTGGTAAACTCTGCTCTCTCTGCCAGTAAACTATACTATGAAGCGACTTTTAATCCTGCCTTGTTCGGCCTACAACAACTTTGCCCCATTCTAATTACTGGTTCGCTTTTTCCTTGGAAAAACACGCTAAGTGCCTCTATTATCGCTAGCACTAGTGAACTGCTTATGCAAAGGTGAGAAAACTGGCCACCCTAAACAAGGGACAGGCTAGAATGAAATTCCCTTGCGGCCTCTGTAAGGCAACCAAAATCGAGTTATATAAGCAGCTGCGTCCAAAATTTGAAATAGAACAAAAGAATGTTACAGGCCAAGCCACCCAGACCTCTTTTTCTCTCTCTCATACACACTCCCCCAAACAGCGTGCACAGTCAGAGCAGAGTCTGCTACACTAGTACCAGCTCAACCTGGAAGGGTCTATAAGATGGGGACCTCTACCTCAGAGTTCTTCCTACACAAACATATATTCTTCAGTTTCATTTTGTGTTAATTTTCCCCCATACTTCCTCTTGTTATACATTCCCAGACAACATTCTTACTGCATGTTCTTGGATTTCAGCTTTATCTCTCTTACGTTATACTTTGTTCCATATACCTTCCTCTTCATTTGTTTTTGCCCACTTTAACACGACTCCCTTTCTTATTCCTGCCTCACCCAGAGCTGATATGACCTACTCACATTTTTTAAGTTTGTCAGCCTCTTTCCACTGCATATCCATTACAGGTATATGCCTTGCTTGATCTTGGTGAGTTAAATTTGCTGTCTATTTTTGTAAAATATAATAGCTTTGGTTAATCAGATGTAGTTTGTGAAAAATTAGCAGGATATGAGAAATAAGATGACTTTGAAATGGCTAATATAAACCATTTTGAATATTGTTTGTACGACCTTTTGAAGTAAAGTTATCCCCTTGATTATCTGTCAAAGTCATTCTTGATAAAGTAATCAATAATTTTTGTTGGTTACCTTGAGAGATGGTTCAGATGCATTAATAACAGTTCACTTTTGGAAGTGGTTCTTCACATAACTTTCATTGCTAGGCCTTGTATTCCGTGCTCTATATTCAGGCGAAAAATCGTTGAAGTAGCGTTCTTTGATAAAGTTCTTAGGATTTTCATTCATTGCTATTTCGTTATTCACTGTTGAGAGACAATTATTTCAAAAAATGAAATGCTTTATTCTAATACAAACATACAAATTAGGAGGAGCAGGACATGTGTTTCCATTGAACCTGCACTACAAATTTAATGAAACCATGGTCAGTCTGACTGAAACCTCAATTTCACATTCCCTGTCTATCCAATAACCTGGAACTGCCTTGCTTAAGAAGACACCTACCAACTTGTACCTTAAAAATATTCAAGAATATTCTGGGTTCAGATGGTGCTATCGAGCATGTGCAACAGCTCACTGGTAGTTTGGAGGCAAGCGTCAGGCTGTTTTCACTCGCTCTCCCACAATGTTCATTCCTCTCTCAAGCGGCTGTTATCTCTGCGAGTGTTCTTGCCCTACTAATATTATGCACTGAGTTGAGGCTTGGGCCTACTCCAGCTGCTCTAGGGAGCGAATCTAAGGGCTGAATCTGGTTCAGAATGATGTTGTTTGTTCCCATTGTTTGCATGCCGTATGTGTGTGTGTTTCTTTTTCCCTCTTTCTCATTTTTCTTTAAATTGGGTTCTTCGGGTTTCTTGCTTTGTGACTGGCTGTAAGCAAACGTAGCTCAAGGTGTATAATTCATACATCCTTTGATAATAAACATACTTTGAACTTTGAATCCTGTGTTCACTTCCTTTGGAAGAAATTCCAAAGACCCTTAAATCAAAAGACTACACCTACATATTAAATGGGTGACCCCAGATTCTAAATCTTCTCCCTATCAGCATACCCTTGTATGTCTAATCCACCCTTTGTGTCTGAATTTTACCCTACATAGCTTTGTGTCTCTAACCTTTCTTAATAAAACAACACTTATTCCAGGTATTAATCCAATAAACCTTTTCAGAACAAATTCCAGCACATTTACATTGTTCTTTAAACACAAAAACAAGTAAATGATTCCAATGCCTTTCATATCTGAGGTACAAACCTCTCTTTGGGCCAAATGGTGATATCCTGTGTCTATAAATTTAATATCAAATGCCTCTGTAGCATACACCATTTTCTTTATCCTTTGATATTTTGGAAGACTGCATGTATTGCAATTTTTAAGGATTCTGAAATGAAACTGTTTGCCAACAGTTTGCCTGGTACCACTTGGTGATTGTGATTTTCCTAAGTTGCTTTCTACTGTTCATTTTCTGATTTACATCCATTTGTAGGATATTATTTCTATCCTCTCTATGGTGAAGGCTGATACAAAAATACCTCTTTAATTCATTTAACTTTTTTCAGTTGTTAATTCCCCACACTTTTAACAGCAACATTCATTTTATTTTTTCCCACGTTCTGAAGAAGCAAGTGCTGATTTTACATTTCTAGCTTGATTTTTCTTGATTGTTTTTTGTTCTGTCTTTTTTTTATTATATTTTGCTCACTTTTTGCATCTATCATTAACTTTTAGTAAACCACACATGGTGGGTTAACCTGCAGATTCTTTTCATTGGAGCATATTCCCTCTTGTATTCTGGAAGATCCATGTAAATGGAGCTGGACTCTGACCAGTCACTGAGGGGGAGCAGGAGAAGACAGCTACCTTTTCACTTAGGTTCACACTCAAGATTAAAAAGGCAGCACTTTGTGGCAGTTTTTTGGAGTTAGACTGTGACCAATCATGGAGCGGGATCCATTAGAAAGTAAGAATAAAGATCAGGCAGGTACAGGCGGAGCAGCCGTTCTTGAAGAGGCCGGTGTTGGAGTGGCTTTGGCTCATCAGGCTTGGGCAAGGTAAGTATCTGGCAGGTTTATTTTTTTTTCTTTATTCTTCATTTCTATACTGTTAGGGCATAGTGCAGTGAGAATAGCTCCAGGAGCTGTACTTTGTTCTGTGTGTGAGATGCGGGAATTCCTCCAGCCTCCCAGATAACCACACCTGACCAGGTGTACTGTGAAAGCATATTAAGGAACTAGCGCTGCAGCTCGATGACCTTTGGAGAATGGAGATGTGAGAGACAGGACCTACAGGGAGGTAATCACCCCCTAGCTTGCAGGAGGCAAGTAACTGGGTGACTGTCAGGAGAAGGAAGGGAAATGTACAGCCAGTGCAGAGTACCCCTAAGGCCAATAATAAGTATATCACTTTGGATACTATTGAGGGGTGGTGACCTACCGGGAGGAGCCACAATGACCAGGTCTCTCTCACTGAGTTTGGTGTTATGGCTCAGAAGAGAAGAGGTGAAGAGGACAGCAGTGGTGATAAGAGATTCCATAGCCAGAGGAACAGAGCAAAGATTCTGTGGGCACAATAGAGTCAACTGGATGGTATGCTGCCACCCAGCTGCCAGGGTCAGGTTGTTTGGACGGGGTCCATAGCATTCTAAAGGGGGAGGGTGAGCAGCCAGAGACTTGGTACATATTGACACCAATGACATAGGTAGAAAAGGTGAGGAGGTCCTGAAGAGAGACTTTAGGGAACCAGGTAGAAAGCTGAAAAACAGCACCTCCAGGGTAGTAACCTCTGGACTGCTGCCTATGCCACATGCGAGTGAGGGTAAGAATAGGATGATATGTTAGATGAATGTGTGGCTGAGGAACTGGTACAGGAAGGCATGGATTCAGATTTATGGGTCATTGAAATCTCTTCTGGGGAAGGTATGGCTTGCACAGAAGGGACGATTTATACCTGAACCCAAGGGGACCAAATTCCTTGTGGGTAGGTTTTCCAGAGTTGTTCGGGAGAGGTTAAACTAATTTGGCAGGAGGCTGATGATAGGGCAAACTTGCAGTAAACAGGATGAGTGGCAATGTAAAAGGTGCACAAAATTGAAATGGGTGAATACAAGACTGAGGGTGTTATATTTGAATGCACACCTTATACAGAATAAGGGAGATAAATTTGTAGCGCAGTTACAGATTGGCAGATTGTCAGCAGCACTGAATTGTGGCTGAAGGATGATCTAAGCTGGGAGCTTAATGTCCAAGGATACACATTGTATTGAAAGGATAGGCAGATAGGCAGAGGGGATGGTATTGCTCTGTTGGTAAAAAATGAAATCAAACCTTTTGAAAGAAGTGACATTGGATGGGAAGGTGTTGAATCATTCTGGGTAGAGCTAAGGAATGGCAAAGGTAAAAAGTCCATGATAGGAGTATTATACAGACCCCCACCCCCCAACCAGTAGTAAATATGTAGTCTGCGAAGTACATTGAGATATAGAAAATGCATGCCAAAAGGGCAATGTTATAATAGTCATGAGGGATTTCAATATGCAGATAAATTGGAAAAATCAGGTTGATGCTGGATCCCAAGAAGGGGAATTTCCAGAACACCTACAAGACGGTTTTCTAGAGCAGATCGTGGTTTAGCCCACTAGGTGATCAGTTATTTTGGATTGGGTGTAGTGCAAAGATCCAGAGTTGATTAGAAAGCTTAAGTTAAAGGAACCCTTAGGGGAAGGGATCATAATATGATACAATTTATCCTACAGTTTGAGAAGGAAAAGTTAAAGTCAGATGTGCCGATATTACAGTGGAGAAAAGGAAATTACAGAGGCATGAGAGAGGAGCTGGTTAAAATTGTTTGGAAAGGAACACTGACGGGATGACGGCAGAGCAGCAATGGCTAGAATTTCTGGGAGCAATTTGGAGGTGCAGGAGGAAGTATTCTAAAGGCAGGATGAAACAACCATGGCTGACAAGAGAAGTCAAGACAACATAAAAGCCAAAGAGAGGGAATATAATAGAGCAAAAATTAATGAGAAGTTAGAGGATTAGAAAGCTTTTAAAAACCAACAGAAGGCAACTTATTAAGAAGGAAAGTTATTAAGAAGGAAAAGATGGAATATGAAGTTAAGCTAGCCAATAATATTACAGAGAATACCAAAAATTTCTTCAGATAAAATGTAAAAGAGAAGTGAGAGTAGATACTGGATCACTGGAAGATCATGCTGGAGAGGTAGTAATGTGGATCAAGGAAATGGCGGATGAACTGAATAAGTATTTTGCATCAATCTTCACAGTGGAAGATACTAGCAGTATGGTGGAAGTTCAAGAGTGTCTGCGGGCAGAAGTGTTTGACACTGCCATTACTAGGGAGAAGATTCATAGGAAACTAAAAGGTCCAAAGATAGATAAGTCATCTGGACCAGATTGTATACACCCCAGGGTTCTGAAAAAAAGTAGCTGAAGAGATTGTGCAGGCATTAGCAATGACTTTTCAAGAATCAATTGATTCTGGCATGGTTCCAGAGGAATGGAAAATTGCAAATGTCGTTCCACTCTTCATGAAGGGAGAGAGGCAGAAGGAAGGAAATTACAGGCCAGTTAGTCTGACCTAAGTGTTTGGGAAGATGTTGGAGTCGATTGTTAAGGATGTGATTCAAGGGTTCTTGGAGGCACATGTTAAAATAGATTATAGTCAACATAGTTTCCTCAAGGGAAAATTTTCCTTGACAAGCTGTTGGAATTCTTTGAAAAACCAACAAGCAGGATAGACAAAGGAGAATCAGTTAATGTTGTGTACTTGGATTTTCAGAAGGCCTTTGACAAGGTGCCACACATGAGGCTGCTTAACAAGTTATGAGCCCTTGGTATTTCAGGAAAAATATTAGCATGGAGAGAGCATTGTCCAAATGGAAGCAGACAATGAGTGGGAATAAAGGGAACCTTTTCTGGTTGGCTGCTGGTGACTACTTGTGTTCCCCAGGGGTCTGTGTTAGGACCGCATCTTTTGACTTCATTGAAATCTGCTGAATGTTGAAAGGTCTTGAAAGAGTGGGTATGGAGAGGATGTTTCCAATGGTGGGTGAGTCTAAGACCAGAGGACACACTCACATAGAGGAGCATCCTTTTAGAACGAAGTTGAGGAGGAATTTCTTTAGCTAGAGAGGAGTGAATCTGTGGAATTCATTGCCACAGGCAGCTGTGAAGGCCATGTCTTTATGTATATTGAAGGCAGAGATTGATAGATTCTTGATTAGTCAGGACATGAAGGGATATGGGGAGAAGTCAGGAGACTGGGGCTGAGAGGGAAATGGATCAGCCATGATGAAATAGCAGAGTAGACTTGATTAGCCAAATGGCCAAATTCTGTTCCTATATCTTATGATCTTATGGTCTTAAGTGCCTGCCACTGCATCTCCCTTGAACAATTCAATAATAATTTGCTGGATCACTTTAGCTTGTTCTGCTTTCATACCCTCAAATATTCTTACATAGCAAAAAGGTTGAAAAATTTGACGAAGTCAAATGCCCTATGAGAATAGGTTGAGTGAACTTGGACTTTCTCATTGGAGCGACAGAGGATGAGAGGTGACTTGATAGAGGTGTGCAAGATAATGAGAGGCATTGCCCGTGTGGAGAGTTAGAGGCTTTTTCCAGGGCTGAAATGGCTAACACGAGAGGACTCAGTTTTAAGGTACTTGGAAATAGGTACAGAGGAGACGTCAGGGCTAAGTTTTTTACACAGAGAGTGGTGAGTGCATGGAATGGCCTGCTGGCGATGGTGGTAGAGGCAGATATGATAGGGTCTTTTAAGGGATTTCTGGATCAGTACATGGAGCTTAGAATAATAGAGGGCTATGGGTAACCCTGGGTAATTTCTAAATTAAGTACATTTCGGCACAGCATCGTGGGCTGAAGGGCCTGTATTATGCTGTAGATTTTCTATGTTTTCTAAAGTCAGACTGAAATTTATTTTCATTCTAGAATTATCATGTGCAATCAATTCAGAGCAACAAGTACAGTAAGTGCCATCCACTGTTTTGTGAACGGTAAGTAAACATTAGCTTGATTTGAAGGCACATTCAGCTTGAATTGGAAACCAGACTTAGACAAAGTGTTTATGATTATTTTCCAGAGCATCAAGTGACTGAATAGAACAAATTTAATGCTACAACCAGAGGTAGTGCATCTGAGGGTGAAACCTAGAAAAATTACATAAAATCTCCTATGAAGAAATATCATAGCTGTGAGTTTGAGGTTATTCTCAATAATTAACTTTAAAAAATAATTGGTATGAATATGGTGAGGTTACAGATTCCCATAGATTAATTTTCTTCCAGATTGAGCATAAACATCTAATCATAGTAAAATGAGTACTCTTAACCCAAGTGCACTTTACTAAAAAAAGTTAAGTTTCTTTTGTTTCTGTGTTCCATTTCAAATTAGTACTGCAATGTGCTGTGCGGATGTAATTTAAAGTCAAAATAAATAATTTGATCAGTTCCTTTGAATTGCAGATTATGATTATCTATGCCTTTCAGATTTACATAGAAAACCTACAGCACAATACAGGCCCTTCGGCCCACAAAGCTGTGCCAAACATGTCCTTACCTTAGAAATTACCGAGGGTTACCCATAGCCCTCTATTTTTCTAAGCTTCATGTGCCTATCCAGGAGTCTTTTAAAAGACCCTATCGTATCCACTTCCACCACCGTTGCTGGCAGCCCATTCCACACACTCGCCACTCTCTGAGTAAAAAACTTACCCCTGACATCTCCTCTGTACCTATTCCCCAGCACCTTAAAACTGTGACCTCTCATGTTAGCCATTTCAGCCCTGGGGAAAAGCCTCTAACTCTCCACACGATCAAGGCCTCTCATTATCTATACACCTCTATCAGGTCACTTCTCATCCTCCGTTGCTCCAAGGAGAAATGGCCGAGTTCACTCAACCTGTTTTCATAAGGCATGCTCCCTAATTCAGGCAACATCCTTGTAAATCTCCTCTGCACCCTTTCTATGGCTTCCACATCCTTCCTGTAGTGAGGTGACCAGAACTGAGCACAGTGGGGTCTGACCAGGGCGTATATAGCTGCAACATTGCCTCTCGGCTCCTAAATTCAATTTCACGGTTGATGAAGGCCAATACTATATACCGTATGCCTTCTTAACTACAGAATCAAACTGCGCAGCTGCCTTGAGCGTCCTATGGATTCAGACCTCAAAATCCTTCTGATTCTCCACACTGCCAAAAGCCTTACCATTAATACTGTATTCTGCCATCATATTTGACCTACCAAAAATGAACCACTTCACACTTATCTGGATTGAACTCCATCTGCCACTTCTTAGTCCAGTTTTGCATCCTCTTCCTTAATATCTACATACTGAAGCTTTTCAGTCCACTGTAAGTCATCCCTACAGTCGCCAAGATCCTTTTTCGTAGTGAATACTGAAGCGAAGTATTCATTAAGTACCTCTGCTATCTCCTCCGGCTCCATACACACTTTTCCACTGTCACACTTGATTGGTTCTATTCTCTCACAGCTTATCCTCTTGCTCTTCACATACTTGTAGAATTTACAGCTTGCAAGGGCTTGAGAATCTGTTTACTGACATTGGTGAATGGCTGAATTGCCCAGATACTCTTCTAGCCTCGCACAAAAAGGATGAGAGCTGATGCTACTCATTGCCTGGGCTTGAACACCATCGGAAGGGAAAGCTGGAACAACCAACCTGTGTTGTTTTTTTTTGCCTACCACCCATGTGTTTATGAAGATTAACTTTGAAAATAAGCATGTCTTACAAGTATAATTTGCTCCCTCACTGAAAATTACATGAAGGAAAATCTATTGCATTTGTTAACAAAATTAAAAACAGCTTGCAAGGTATGTGCAATGCTGATCTGGGAATAATAACCTGCAATAATGCTGTGTTGGTAGTATAGTCATTGCACTGTGATTCAAAATATGTCTTGTACACAGTGTAGCTAAATTAACTATTGCTCCATTACCAAATTTCCCTTTTAACAGTCATCATAGGTTGACTTTGAAAAATGTTTCCTTTTCCCCTCTGATTCCTGTTTTATAATTACTTTTATTTAGGGTTTCTTTCCTATAGCGTAAGCAACATGATTTCATGACTGATTTTGGATACTAATGTGGCCATAAACTACAAATCTCCTTGTGTTTATCTTTGTCAACAATGTCTTTATTTATCTTTTGAATTATGTTGGTTTTCAATCCATTCATTTGAAGACTGGGCATTTTTTCACTTAATAGAACCTCATTGCCTATTCACTACATAGTGTTCAATTTCCTTCCTAATCCCAGATTAATTTGTTCTGTCCCTAATTGCCCTTTAAAATCTTCCAGTTTGAAGTGATCATTCCTTAAAGCATTGGCAACTCTAGATGAAATAGCCTCCTTAGTTCTCATTGGTACTCAGTTTTAGGGGATATGCAACCAGCGCTATCTATTGAAGGCACAATACCTCCCCCCGCCCCCCAACCCCACCCCAGTTACCTTTACCATCTCCAAATCTGCTTCTGCCCTCCTCTTTCTCCATATGTCATGTCTTTTCTAAAGATGCTGCTTTCTATACCAGTGAATCTAAATATTTTCCTCAACTCGGTGAATGCCTTCATTTACTGTACATGACCCTCAACCCTGTTAGATTCCAGTTGCTACACTTCTGCTCAAACCCTTTTGCCTCCCACCAGGATTAAGATAGAATTTCCCCATTCACTCCACCAGCTTCCAATTCTAATGGATTAGTTTCCATTTTGAAGAATCCCTACTGTGGTAAAGGTTGTTGACTGAAGTTTATTTTATAAGCATATTGGTTTGAGAAATCTAGCAGAGAATTAAATCACTGAAATTGCTTTTAGCCATCGACAAAATTTACATTTCAATTTAACTGTTATTGACAGATTAACAGCCCATTAATGAGCTTTTAGCAAGTTCTCTTAGTTAATACCAGTCCGTGTTAATACCATTTCTAACCTATCTCAGATTCCTTTTGTTCTCTCTATCCTCTCTTTTTCTGAATTTTCACCTTTCTATCCACAGGCAATTAACTTTCTTTTTCTCTCTACAATTGCACTGTGTTCAAAGTTCAAAGAAGATTTATTATCAAAGTACCTATACTGTATGTCACCTTATACTACCTTGGAATTTATTCTCTTGCAGGCATCCATAGTAGAACGGAGAATTGTCATTCTGAACAGAGTACACCAGAGTGTTTCCAGTATTCAGTTTTTCCATGATGGATTTTCAGTGTCTGTGGATTTGTTTTTCAATATCATATCTGATTTTTTTTGTTTTTAAGTCATTCTTTTTATGTAATGATTAGAGAAACTGACCATTTATCTTGCTGCAGTTGCTCCCGGAGCTGCTCTATGACTAAATGCTGGAAAGTGCAAGTAGACTGGAGGCCCAATGTTTACCATGAAGTTTCCCAACAAAGTACATTCAAAGTATGGAACCATATCATCAGACTGATAGCCGAAGAAGAGAAAATGAGTAGAGTGCCACCCTGCACCATTTTAATATTTTCTGAGGAACACATATATTCTGTATCCTCTTGTAGGGGAAAATTATCCTTAAGGATCAAGGACAATGAGAAGGTAATCAACAGCATCTCTTTCACCTCAAACGGTGGAAGAAGTTTGGTGTGGGCCCTCAAATCCTAAGAAATTTCTACAGGGGCACAACTGAGAACATCCTGACTGGCTGTATCACAGCCTGGTATAGGAACTGTCCTTCCCTCAATCGCAGAACTCTGCAGAGAGTGGTGCGGACAGCCCAGTGCATCTGTAGATGTGAACTTCCCACTATTCAGGACACTTACTGTGACAGATCTGTAAAAAGGGGCCAAAGGATCATTGGGGACCCGAGTCACCCCAACCACAAACTGTTCCAGCTGCTACCATCCAGGAAACAGTACTGCAGCATTAAAACCAGGACCAACAGGCTCCGGGACAGCTTCTTCCACCAGGCCATCAGACCGCTTAACTCATGCTGACACAACTGTACTTCTATGTTATATTGACTGTCCTGTTGTACATACTACTTATAAATTACTATAAATGGCACATTGCACATTTAAATAGAGACGTAACAAAGATTTTTACTCCTCGTGTATATGAAGGATGTATGTAATAAAGTCAATTCAATTCAATTCAAAACCATTTTGAGTTTAGATCCAAACTAAGTAAACTATTTATTGCAATGTTTGTTTTGGTTGATAATGTTTTATTATTACTGTGCCAAGGCACCGTGAAAAGCTTGTCTTTCATACAGTTGGAATTATGGTGCAGTTATGCAGTTTTCCAACTTCAAGTGTTAACAGTTCTTAGAATTTCGATTTTGAAGACTATTTTCACGTTTTTATATCTATTTTCACGAGTAATTATTCTGATACTAAAATTTGAGATTGAAATCTTGTCCTTCTCCCCTTATGTGTTAAATAAGAGTTAAAAAAGCTCTGCATTCCTTCTACATACCTTTCTTCAATTCCAGTCTGAAGTAGACGAGTAGCAGCAACAAGAGCAGAGTGACTGGTGTGAATATTCCAAATATAAGAAACCACAGAGGGAGGGCTTGAAAAACTTCCACAATCGATGAGTATCTGTACACCATGATAGAACTCGTAGTTTTCAGCTGTAGTCCCTGAATGTCTTGTTTAATTGGATCCAAAGTGCATTGTTTGGACTTTGTTGTGTGCTTTGTTCTGCTTCAATAAGCTTGTGATTTACAAACGTTTGTAAGCAGATTTATAACCTTTGCCCAAGTTCGATCTCACTGATTACATCAACAAGATAACTTTTTTTTTATTGACATTCTTCTTATGAGTGCTGAGTAAATTTTAGTTTTTTTTCTTTTAAGGGTACATTGCATTTTTATATTTTACTCAGATTTAGATTGATTTGTCACATATATCGAAATATACAGTGAAGTGCATCATTTATATTAACAGCCAACTCTACCCTCGAATATATTGGGACAGCCTGCTGGTGTCGTCACACATTCTAGCACCAACATAGCAGGATCACGGTCTTCAGCAGAGCGACACAAGCAACAACAGCAGCCAGACAATCCCCTTTCCCACTCATATACACACACAGACCCAAGGCATGCTGTCTCAGGGTCTCCATTCTCCAGTCCCTGGCCCAGAAGCACAGACATCGGGCCTCTGACTTCTGAAAACCCAGGGGCTTCAACCTTCAGGCTTCGACCTTCAAGCTTTGACCTCCAGACTCGCCAACTTTGGTTTTCACCTTTGGAGCTTCGACCTCTGGAATTGACCCCAGTGCTGATGGTGGGAATTTCAACGGCGGGCCCTGACTCCCATAATCGCACTCAGCTCTGGCTCAGGGCTCGCCAACCTAGGGATCATCAGCCTTTGTGCTTCCGGCCCGCTCAGTCCTCCAGCCAGAGGACTTCACAGCCTGAGGGGTCACAAGCCCTCAGGGCCTGCCAACCCTTGTCCTTGACCACGGGGATCATTGAATTTCAATATCAGTGTCTGCTGAACTGACCCCCAGGAATCGCTGGCCGACCATGGAGCGAACACTGTCTCTGCCTGGACTCTTCACTTACTGCCCCAGACCTCTAATTCATCTCAGCCCTGCTCCTAAACTCTTCTGGAGGAGGTACCTGAATCCAAGGGGGACTGATATTCTCGCGGACAGGTTTGTTAGAGCCATTGAGAGGGTTTAAACTAAATTGTCAGGGGGATGGGAACCAGAGTGAAGGAACTCCGGATAGGAGAGCGAAGCAACAGCAAAGACACAGACTTGCAGTACCCCAAAGACCACTCGTTCACCCAGTAATTTGACATACCAGAGACTCTCCCTAAGCAAGAGGAGAGACATAACAAACAACTCACTGGTTTGCGATTTTTTCCCGAGCTCTGTGCCCAAAGATCTTGGGTCTCTGGGCACGCAGCCAGAGATCTTCCACCTCCAACGACACACCGATCTCCTGCAGAGGCAGCAACCTCTGATCCCCTCGTCTCCAGAGTCATGAAATCTCCGTCATCCAAAAGCGAGCAAAGCTCTTAGGCCGAGCCCTTGGAGTGCCGAACAATGGCCATTCCTGAAACCCCGAGAGCGGGTCCCATTCTTGCAAAGAACCATAATCGGTGTGAACAACTCTGAAACGGAAAAACAGAGATATTAAAGATAGAAATAAGAATTGTTTCCAAAGATACAAGCAAGGGAGTCGCCATTAGGCGCCATTAGTCCTCCTAAGCTTTTCAGGTATGATGTTGTAGCCATCACTAAATTGTGGCTGAAGGATAGTTGGAGTTGGGAGCTGAATGTCCAGAGTTAAATATTGTATCAGAGGGATAGGAAGGTAGGCAGATGGGGTGGTGTGGCGCTGCTGGTAAGGAATGGCATTCAATCATTAGAAAGATGTGACATAGGATCGGAAGATGTTGAATCCTTGTGGGTTGAGTTAAGAAACTGCAAGGGTAAAAGGACTCTGATGGCAGTTATACACAGGCCTCCCAACAGTAGCTGAGATACAGATGACAGATTGCAGCGAGAAATAGAAAAGGCATGTCAAAGGGGCAATACTATGATAGCCATGGGAAGTTTTAACATGTAGATCGATTGGGAAAATCGGGTTGGTAATGGATCTTAAGAGAGCAAATTTGTTGAATGTTTATGAGATGGCTTTTTCGAGCAGTTCGTCATTGAGCCTACCAGGGGATCAGCTATACCGGATTGAGTGTTATGTAATGAACCAGAGGTGACCCGGGAGCTTAAGGTAAAGGACCCCTTAGGAGGCAGTGATCACAATATGATTGAGTTGAACTTGAAATTTGATAGGGAGAAAGTAAAGCCTGATGTAGCAGTATTTCAGTGGAGTAAGGGAAATTACAGTGGTATGAGAGAGGAGCTGACCAAAGTAAACTGAAAGGAGATGCTGGCAGGGATGACAGCAGAGCAGCAATGGCGTGAGTTTCTGGGAAAAAATTATGAAGGTGCAGGATAGATGTATCCCACAAACAAGGAAATACTCAAATGGCAAAATAATACAACTATGGCTGGCAAGGGAAGTCAAAGCTAATGTAAAGGCAAAAGATAGGGCATGCAACAAAGCAAAAATTAGGGGAAGGTAGAGGATTTGTAAGCTTTTAAAAGCCTATAGAGAGCAATGTAAAGAATCATTAGGAGGGAAAAGATAAAAGCAAGTTAGCAAACAATATCAAGATGGATAGAAAAAGCTTTTTCAAGTATGTACAAATTAAAAGAGAGATGAGAGTGGATATAGGACTGCTAGAAAATTAGGCTGGAGAATTAATAACTGGGGACAAGGAGATGGCAGATAAACTAAATGAGTATTTTGCTTCATTCTTCACTGTGGAAGACATTAGCAGTATGCCAGGTGTTGAAGGGTGTGAGGAAAGAGAAGTAAGTGCAGTTACAATTACAAGGGAGAAGCCACTCAAAAAGCTGAAAGACCTAAAGGTACATAAGTCATCCAGACCTGATGGACTACACCCTAAGGTTTTGAAAGAAAGATTGATAGAGATTGTGAAGGCATTAGTAATGATCTTTCAAGAATCATTGGACTCTGGCATGGTTCCGGAAAACTGGAAAATTGCAAATGTCACTCCACTCTTTAACAAAATAGGGAGGCAGCAGAAAGGAAATTATAGACCAGCTAGCCTAACCTCAGTGGTTGGGAAGATGTTGGAGTCAATTATTATGGATGAGGTTATGGAGTACTTGGTGACCCAGGACAAGATAGGACAAAGTCAGTATGGTTTCCTTAAGGGAAAAGCTTGCTTGATGAACCTGTTGGAATTCTTTGAGGAGATTACAAGTAGGATAGATAAAGGAGATGCAGTGGATGTTGTATATTTGGACTTTCAGAAGTCCTTTGACAAGGTGCCACACATGAGGCTGCTTACCAAGTTAAGAGCCCATGGTATTACAGGAAAGTTACTAACATGGCTAGACCATTGGCTGATTGGTAGGAGGAAGTGAGTGGGAATGAAAGGATCATTTTCTAGTTGGCTGCCAGTGACTAGTGGTGTTCTACAGGGGTCAGTGTTGGGACCATTTCTTTTTATGCTGTATATCAAAGATTTAGATGACAGAATAGATGACTTTGTTGCTGGGTTTTCAGATGATATGAAGAATGGTGGAGGGGCAAGTAGTATTGAGGGAACAGGTAGGATGCAGAGGGACTTAGATTAGAAGAATAGGCAAGAAAGTGACAAATTAAATACAATGTTGGAAAATGCATGATCATGCACTTTGGTAGTTGAAACAATGTACAGACTATTTTCTAAATGAGGAGAAAATCCAAAAATCTGAGATGCAGAGAGATTTGGGAGTCCCCTGCGGAACACCCTAAAGGGTGAGTTGGCATTTGCTTTCTTCACTACCAACCCACCCTTTAGGGTGTTCTGCACGAGGGACAAGTAGTGTTGAGGAAACAGGTAGGATGCAGAGGGACTTAAACAGATTAGAAGAATAGGCAAGAAAGTGGCAAATTAAATACAATGTTGGAAAATGCATGATCATGCACTTTGGTAGGTTTTCATTTATTTCAAGAAGTCTAGAATATCAGAGCAGGGATACGATGCTGAGGCATTATAAGGCACCAATGTGGCCTCATCTTGAGATTGTGAAAAGTTTTTTGCTCCTTATCTAAGAGAAGATGTGTTGGCATTGGAGTGGGTTCAGAGGAGTGCACAGGGATGATTCCGGGAATGAGTTATCATATGAGGAACATTTGATGGCTCTGGGCTGTACTCAGTGGAATTTAGAAGGATGGGGGGGGGGGGTATCTTGCAAATATTGAAAGGGCTAGACAGAGTAGATATGGAAAGGATTTTCCCATGGTGGGGGAGTCTAGGTCAAGAGGGCACAGCCTCAGGATAAAGGGTCATCTACTTAAAATTGATGCAGAAAAACTTCTTTAGCCAGAGGGTGGTGAATTTGTGGAATCTGTTACTACAGGCAGCTGTGGGGGCCAGATCGTTGGGTATATTTAAGGCAGAGATTGATAGGTTCTTGATTGGCCACGGCATCAAAGCTTACGGGGAGAAGGGCTGGGGATTGGGGCTGAAGAGGGAATAAAGGATTGAATGGTGCAGCAGACTCGATGGGCCAAGTGGGCTAATTCTGCTCCTATGTCTTATGGTCTTATGCCCTAAACTGTATTTTGACCCCTAGCCACACTGCCTCCATGTTAGTTCCATGTTTGAAGTCATCCCTTATAACTAAATTCACTTTGTATCGAAGCAAGCTTAGTGTCTTGTTTTTCCCAACGTGTACTGTGGATCCTTTTTACAAGAAAACGAGTAGAACTATATTGGGTGAAATTATTAATGGTATAGGTAGAAACATTTGGGTGAGATTATTAATGGTATAGGTAGAAACATTTGGCTCCCACTTGTTGCTGAATGACTGCTTCTACACAGAGAGGGCTTGTTTAATTTTGGAATAAGTTTTCACATTGAATGGATATTGCAGCCAATTTTCCCCCCAAGCGCTCAGACAATTTAATTTCCAAAATCAAATTCCCCTGATCAAATTTCTAATGTTTAAACATATCACCGACAATAAGAACTTCACTAAGACTTTTGCCCAGCATTTTATTTTTTGAATTTGAACTACTGTGACCTGTTTATTTTTCCCTCTTTCCTTTGTCAACCCTTTCCCCGCACTCAAAATCACTGAGGCAGTGAGAGGGGAGATTCTCAGAAATCCACATTTGGTTTTTAACAGCGGTGCCTGAAAGTTGCAACATGCCTGGATAAAGTGTACTCACTAGAGTCTAAAAAAATGGAAGGGGAAGGGGTTACCTCAGCGGGTAATCGTGGAGAGAATACTTCCAATTGAGGCAGAGTCTAGGATCAGAGGGCACAGCCTCATAATAGAAGCATCCCTTTCAATCAGAGATGAGGAGAAATTTCTTTAGCTAGAGGGTGATGCATCTGTGGAATTCATTCCCACAAAGACTGTGCAGGCCACGAAACTGGGTATATTTATTTATTGAGGTATATTGTGGAATACACCCTTCCACCACTTTGAGCACCTAACCCTGGCCTAATCACAGGACAATTTGCAGTGACTAATTAACCTACTAATTGATATGACTTTGGACTGTGGGAGGGGGGAAGAAACCCCCTCAGCCGCTTACAGCCGGTGCTGGAATTGAACTCTGAACTCTGTCACCCCGAGCTGTAATAGCGTTGCACTAACTGCAACACAGCCATGGTGCCCCATGTGAAAGATGTGCAAGGTTTGTCAAAGGTTATCGTGGGGGTCAAAGGTTCGAGGGAGAAGGCAGGAGAATAGGGTTGAGAGGGAAAATAAATTGGTTGCGATCGGACTCGATGGACCATGGCCTATTTTTCCTCCTGTATCATATGGTAAAGAAAGACATATGGCATGCTATTTTCCATGTGGGGGTTCCTCAGTGCAGTGGTCATGGTCAAACAATCTGCAGCAGCTTCATCAGTGGTATCTCTCCTGTCACAATCTCAGAAGTGGTGACTTCCTCTGGTTGCACAAGGTTCGACTGCAACTTTTCAGCAAAGAAAGCAGTCCATAATCTGCATTTACCAAGACATGAACAACATTCAGGCATGGACTGATTTCTGGCAAGTAACAGTTGTGCTACAGAACAGTCTGACCATCAACATGTGAAAATCTACATGAATACTGCTGGCGACAAGAACAGGTCAGTTCCTGGGTATGTGTCGGCGAGTGAGTTATCACCTCCTACCATGTACTAGACCAGGGGTTCCCAACCTTTTTTATACCATGAACCCCTGCCACTAACTGAGGAGTCTATAGACCCCAGGTTGGGAACCCTTGTACTAGACACAATTCATCTGTATGATACTGTCTCTTTGCCAGGGTGAACGCAGCCCCAACGATACCCATCCCAGACAAAGCAACTTGATTGGCACCCTATGCAGCACAAAATACTTATTCATTCCAACCATTTCTACATCATAGTTATGGGATGTCCCAATTACAAAATGGACAGCACTTACCTTAAGCTACTCTGACAGTCTACTGAGGGGAGCTGGAGCTGCAGACAGATGACAACACTACATGTTCCTCGCCACGTTGCACACCTTCGTGGCTTGGAAATGTATTATTATTCCTTCACCATTGCTGGATCTGAACCCCAGAGTGTTTTTTTTCTGGAAGCAGCGGCAGTTGAAGGCAGCTCTTACCCAACGCCTTCAAGGGCAGTTTGGAATGTGAAATGCATACAGACTTTTGTGATGCTTCTGCACTGAAAAGTTCAGATTTTGTAGCCAATCTTCACGTGAAGCTTTTCATTGCTATTTGAAGGTGTTACCTATCTGCCTGATTTAGGGGGATGTGTCAACTTCTCATCCAACTGAACCTTATAGTGAATTAAATGAGTGAATTCCACTTTATAGAAGCTGAACTATATTAGTTCATGTTCCATTAACCAACTCTTTGGACAAGATAAGGATTAGCTTTATTTGTCACATGTACATCAAAACATACAGGGAAACATGTTTGTGTCAACAGCCAACACACTCTGAGGGTTGAGTGGGGGGGGAGCAGCCTGTAGGTGTTGCCATGCTTCCATCACCAACATACAGTAGCGTGCCCACAGCTAACCAGCCCGTACGTCTTTGGAATGTGGGGGGAAGCTGGAACACTCAGAGGAAACCCACACGATCATGGGGAGATTGCCAACGTTATAAAGCATTCTGCTAGTCAACATGTTGTAAACTGCTACAACGCTGTTGGGCATTTCCCACTCATGCTTTGCATACTGTACTTGGCATCAACTTCTTCATTTCCATAACCCCTTTATTTCTTGATTCTCATTTTAAATTGCAAACAGCTCCACTGCCTTCGGTGTTTGAGGAATGGCGGTGTACACAGGTCCTCTGCCTTGACTTTCCACCCTCATTCCTATTTTACATATTCTCCTATCCATTCTCTTCTTACAATAGCTCAGCTTCTGGCCAGCTTTTTTTTGCCCTGAGCTAACTTTTTTTTTGTAGAACCCTACTCGTACATGTTAAATTTATTGTGCAATAATTGTTTCTCAGGTTAATGCTTCAGTCCATTAGAAGGTGAAGTTGGACATAGGGTGATTCTGGAGTGAGTTTAAGTATGAAGGGATGGGAGTAGGGGAGGAAGAGATGGGGTTAGGGGAGGAAGGAAGGGAGGGTATCATGAATATGGTGGTGAAGACATTTAGGGCTGGAGGGTGGCGAGACTGGAAAGGGAACTAAAGATGCAAATATGAGTGAATAGTATAAGACCACAAGACCATAAGATTTAGGAGCAGAAGTAGGCCATTCGGCCCATCAAGTCTGCTCCACCATTCAATCATGGGCTGATTCACTTCATCCAGTCATCCCCACTCCCCTGCTTTCACCCCATACCCTTTGATGCCCTGGCTAATCGAGAAACTTAGTTAAGGTAAAGGTCTATCTCCTCTTAGCCCTGAAATTTTTTACCTTCCAGTATTTATTTAATTTTCTCTTCCAAACTATAATTAATTCTGCATCAGGTAGTAAATTCCAGATCATGACCACTTTCTAGCATCAAATACTTTTCCATTCATCTTATGCCTTATCCTTTAAATTTTCTGCTATCTACCTCAATGTCCACCATATTTCTGAACATTAATATCAGATCATTTTTGAAATTTCATCCTATATACCTTGCCCAAGTCATAAATGTATATTTTTTAAAGCCATCCTGCCTAGTTGAGAGATGGATTACTTGAATGTAGATTAGGATTTCTTTAGAGCGTTATAAGAGGACAAAGGCAGAGTGGGATTTCCAATTGAGGTGGCAGGCAACTGCAAGCCCAGCATCACCTTTGTATCTTTAAGAAAGGTGGTCTGTGCAGCAATCACCCAGCCTGCATTTGATTTTACGGAGACTTTACTGAGGATACTGAGTGCTATACGTGAGTGAATCACCACTTCACCTGCAAGGACTACTTGCATTCTGGATGATGGCAAGAGAGGAGGTTAAAAGGCAGGTGTTGAAGAGGCAGTTGCTGTGAGAAGGGAAGGGGTAAGTGAAAATAGAGGGGTGAATCTCGGCCCTTTGGAATGCTAGAAAGAAAGGGGCCGATTTGTCAGTTGGTGTAATTTTATTGAAGGTGGCAGAAGGTGACCCATTGAATATTGAAGATGGAATCCCATCATTGTGCTGTTGGGAGGAGAGAGAGTGAGGTTAAACATAGGGAATAGTTGCAGTTTAGAGCCTTCTCAAACATGAAGATGTAGATTTACAGCGAAAAAAACGGAAGTACTACTACTGAAGACGTAAAGCTAGTTAAACTAAAAATTCACAAAAGATGCAATCATAGGACCCGTTTTGAAGTAGTCTAATTAACATAAATATTTGACTAAGAGGGCTACTTGCCTCAAGAGCATTTTAAAGGCAATTAAGTAATAGTTCATCTTTAATCATATTCCATAAACAGGTATTTCATATATTCTTATCTAAAATCAAATAATCTCACTTTAAAAGTGGCAATTAAAATATTGAATTGCAACTTGCAGGAGTGAGTTTTTCCACATTTCAAACTCTGTGTGCTTTAATTATGCTCGAACATGAAAAACATGCTGTTACGGCCACCTGCATTGTGATAAGATGTCACCTTTGGCATGACCCAAATTCATTTGAGTTAATAACTGGTTGGAAATGCAACATATTCCATGAGCTCTTCGAGTACCAAGTTGTCATAAAATCTACTCAGCTCTCATTTAATGAGACTTTTCAAAGAGACCTTCTCATCAGTCTGTTAATTAAAATCATCATTCCAACTTCATGAGTGGATGTAGATAACATCTTCGGGCTGTAATAAGGCTGCTAATTTGCTCAAATTAACCCAGGCCTGACATCCCCCCCTAGTGGTGTTACCAGTTAATGATATGCATCTACTACTTTCACAGGGCAATATTTCTATAGATTATTTTTACCGATGCATTATAAAAAGTAGAGGATGATTTTTTTTTTCCAGAATTAGTTGTTAATATTTTGCTTGAATTCATGCTTAAGAATTCTTTTTTGGAATTGCCAGAGAACCCTATTTTAAATTCACACTGCAGCTTATCTAAAAATTCAATGGCATCATGGTGCAAATTCGTTAAACATTGATGTAATTCCGAACAACACACAAAATGCTGGAGGAACTCAGCAGGTTAGGCAGCACCTATGGAAAAAGCACAATCGACATTTCTTTCTGAAACCCTTCAGCAGGATGTAATTCAGAGCTTTGCTTTAATTCAGGTTTTTTTAAAAAAATCCATTATTAGTCAACAGAATCGCATATCTCGTGTCAAGCGTAAAGATAGCTGACTAACGTGTCCTGAAGCAAAAATTTCAAACGGTTGTTTAATGCTTTAAGAATTTATCACTTATCAACAGGTTGTGTGCACAGGCCAAGAAATAAATCTCAGATTCTCAGTTCTCAGATGTTTACTTTCAGAGGATAGATGTGGGAAAAGGTTCTGACTGCTTGAATGCAGCTGAAATTTTTGAATTTGGAAGGCAGCTTTTTTCACTTCAGGGCTTTGGATGGCCAAGTGCTTTTCTTTTTGAAGAAAGGATCATGCATATTACAAACTTATGCCGTGTTTAAGTCATAGTTTCATGCCATGTGTAAGGTTGCTGACAAAATTACTGCCGTCGGCCAAGTGAAAGGTGATGACCAATCAGCATACAGAAGAGAGAATCTTTAAATCTGGCTGAGGGGAGCCACAACATCAACCACTCACTCAATGTCAGCAAGACCAAGGAGATGGTTATTGACTTCAGGAGGAGAGCTGAGGTTCACAAGGCAGTCCTCATTGGGGGAATCAGAGGAGGAGAGGGTTGGAGTTATCATTTCAGAGGATCTGTCCTGGGCCCAACACGTAAGTGCAACTGTGAAGAAAGCACAGCAGCACCTCTACCTCATTAGAAGGTTGTGAAAATTTGACATGTCATCCAAAACTTTCATAAACTTCAATACTGGGGAGTATGTTGACTGGTTACACAATGGCCTGGTACGGAATCACCAATGCCCTTGTACGGAAAATCCTACAGAAAGTAGTGGGTACAGCGTAGTCCATCACAGGTAAAGCCCTCCCCACCTGTGAGCACATCCACAAAGAGCATTATGGGAGGAAAGCAGCATCCATCATCGAGGACCCCTACCACCCAGGCTGTTGTAATGTGAACAAAGTCAACCAGAGAGACACTGAAGCTCGTGGATACTGAAGTCTTTTATTCAACAAAATGAGTCATTCTCGGAGGAAAAGGCCTGTTCAACCCAATATTACATTTCATATGCTAAAGGTCAAAGGACAATTTTATAGTTACAATGCTTCCTTTGAACTAACAAATAATTTTCGCAGCTCCTTCTGTGCACACAGATTCCAGGCACCCAAAATGAACGCTAATCAACATTGTCTGGTTTACAATTAACTGGTGTCCACAGCTCCAGGAAACTATTATCCAGAGCTGTATTTTATATTTAATCTACAATCCACATTCAGGTCTAAAGATTAGTTCCTGAAGTTAGTCTTTACCCTAACTCCAAAATATGCTCTAACACAGACCATGCTGTCTTCTCGCTGCTGCCATTAGGAAGAATGTATAGGAGCCTTAGGTTCAGGAATAGTTATTACCCCTGAACCATCAGACTCTTGAATCAGTGGAGATAACTTCACTCGCCCCATCACTGAACTGTTCCCACAGCCCATGGACTCACTTTCAAGGACCCTGTGTCTCACGTTCCTGATATTTATCGCTTATTTATTTATCATTGTTTTTTTTATTTTGTCTTTGAACATCTTGTTGTCTTTTGCACATTGGTTGTCCTGTTTGGTGTGGTCTTTCATTTATTCTGTTATGCTTCTTGGATTTACTGTGTATGGCCACAAAAAAACCCCAGATCTCAGTGTTTTACATGGTGACATGTATGTGCTTTGGTAATTGACTGTGAACCTTAAACTGCAAGTGGCTGCTCGCCTGTTAAGTAGGAACAGGATTCCAGTTTATGACTCTTGAACAAACCAGTACTCAGCAATATGCAAAGTCAATGTATATGTATTATCAAAGTACATTTATGCCACCATATACAACCTTGTGATTCATTTTCTTGCAGGCATACTCAGGAAAATAAACAAATAATATAGGTTTATGATAAAAACTATACATAAAGACTGACAAGCAACCAATGTGCAAATTATGCAAATAATAATAAAAAGAAATATTATCAGCTAAGTAAGTACTGAGAACCTGAATTGTAGAGTCCTTGAACGTGAGTCTGTAGGTTACTGAGCCTGATGAACAGAAGGGAGCAGTGGGTGGCATTAACTCAAAGGGTTTGTGTCTAGCCATGTCGGCCAGGTGGCACGGAATCTCAGCACCGTGTAGAAACACAACGGAATCTTTCTGTTCATCAAGAACTACAGCCGGGGAAATCCAGGAACAACGCAAAGTGCCAGAGGCAATTATTAGTTCAGTAGGAAGAGGAAGAGTCAACATGTCACGTAAATTGGTTTATTATTGTCACATGTGCTGCGGTACAGAGAGAGGCCTTTGTTATTCATGCCACCCATTGGGATAATGTCATTACAACGGTGCATTGAGGTTGTACAAGGGAAAGCAATAACAGAATGCAGAATGAAATCGTAAAAAGAAGAAAGTCTTCAGATGTTGAAAATCCAAAGTAGGAAAAAATGTTAGCTCAACATCAAGTTTATTATCACTGACTTATGTCATGAAATTTGTTCTATTGTGGCAGCAGTACAGTACAATACATAAAAAATTACAATGGGTTACAATAAAAAACAGAAATAAACAGTGCAGCCAGACAGTAAGTTGCATGGCCATCCTAGGGTCATGGAAATGAGATTTAAAAGAGTAGGGCAGCTTTTAATGAGTCACCATGCCCCAGTGGCAATGATCTCCTACTAATGTTAATTAAAGTTACAGAAAATAAACCACTTGCCAGCATTTTGAATGCGAGTGTCTGCTTTAGATGCAGCAGCCATCGCTGGTGTAAAATTGAGGTGTCTGATGAGATGTGTATCCAACTCTCAACTCTCGAGGATAGACAATGGGAAAGGTGACTGGAAATTGTTCTATTGAATATTGAGTTCCAAGAGGTGCAAGCTACCTAGATGGAAGAAAAGGTATTGTTCAATGAGGTTGTGTAGCATTGGAGCAATATTGGTGTTCAAAAACAGAGGACGGAGAGAAGTGGGACAGAGAATGAAAAGTGACAGGTGATATTGTGCCAGGGACAGGGTCGCCTTTGCAGAATCAGTGCAGGTACCCTGCGGAGATTGTCCATTCTATATTAGCTTCCTTTAATGTAGAACAAACCACAGCGTGAGCAATAGCAGACTAGAAGTCAAGATGATAGGGCTAACAATTGAGAGAAGGAAGTTTAAATCCCAAAATGGTATGTATGGAATTTTAATTCAATTGGTATATATTCTGGATGTTTTTAATAGAGTGTCACAGAAAAGATGATCAGGTTGTCATTAAAACCCATACTTTGCTAATACACCATTTAAGAAGGAAATTTGTCATACTTACCCATTCTGACCAACATATGAGTTCACTTTAGCTACCTTCTGAAACAGTTCCATTATAAACACATATATTTCAATATGATTCCCGGGAAGAAATGCACCACAGCAAAGTCACAATGGGCCCAGTCTTTCACAGACTTTCTCAAAACATCTGGGCACCTCAGCAGTGGGTATCTGTAATTAAGCATGCACCATCAGCAGCTACAGGCATGTACATCACAGCCTGACACATCACTCAGTTTACTTTATTATAAAGCCATGGGATCAACCCAATTCAGTGGGGACTACAGAAGGATATGTTAGGAGTAGCAACCTCAGGCTACAAAGTTGTATAAATATCTGACAGAGGAGATCAGGGATGAGAGGTTGGAGCAGGAGGTAGCAATGAATTGGGTCGCTCTTCCAAACAGCTGGCACAGACTCACTGGGCTCATTGACCAGCTCCCAAGTTCTACTGCTCTACGATCCTATGATAGGAGTCTTAGAATCGATGCATGACTTTGGGCTTCTACTAAGTTTTAGCATAATAATGGCAAACATCAAAGTAAATTTGTTATAAAAGTTCACAGATGTTACCATATACTACTTTGAGATTCATTTTCTTGCAGGAAATGTAAGGAAATACAATAGAATCAATGAAAAACAGAACAATATTGGCAAGCAATCAACGTACAAAAAAAACAAAACGTGCAAATAACAAAGATAGGCCTCTTAACTTGATTGTTTCATGTACTAATGGAGGGTCCTATTTTCTGATTAATTTGCCTCAAACCAAGGAATAGTCCCACATAATGTGCTGTAAACTAATTTTTATAATTTGGTCTTAATCTGTTATTATTGGGATTTAGTTTACCTTCAACATTCCGGAGCTGATAAACACTGCAGTTGGCCACTAGGAGGCGTGCAAGAGCTGCTCTAAACTGCAGTTCCCCAGAAGTTCTCAGAATTAGAATTAGAATCAGGGCCATAAAGAAACAGAGAAAACCTACAGCACAATACAGGCCCTTCGGCCCACAAAGCTGTGCCAAACATGTACTTACTTTTAGAAATTACCTAGAGTTAGCCCATAGCCCTCTATTTTTCTAAGCTCCATGTACCTATCCAGGTGTCTCTTAAAAGACCCTATTGTATCCGTCACTGTTGTCGTGAAATTTATTATTTTGTGGCAACAATGCAGTGAAATACATAAAAAGTTACTATAAGTTAAAATAAATAAATAGTGAGTCAAGAGAACAAACCAGAATTCAGGAATTCTGCTCGAGTTCAAAGGCCTTCTTTCACTGGTCTCTTAAATTTAAACAATCTCCCTCGAAAGATAATTGGCAGGTCAGCTTTTTTGAACTACACTCCTAAACTGTGGAACTCAATACCTAAAACTATAAGAGATGCAGACTCTTTTAAACACCAGCTCAAAACCTATTTAACCTTGCTTTTTAACCGACATCTTTTTTCATTTTTATGTTCATGTTTGCAATTTATCCTATTTGTAAGGCACTTTGAATTACATCGTTTGTATGAAAAGTCCTCTTTCAATGTGTTATTATTATTTTTATTAGGAAGTTCTATTGAGAATAGTGCTCTCAAGAGTTTTGTGCTATTCCGTGATATATTTGTACACTGGCTCCACTTATAATATGCCAACTAAAGATAATTTATATCAGTAAATTAATCTCCCAAATTTAAAAAAGAGCATAAACTCTAGAGATTCTGCAGATGCAACTGAAGTTTTGTAGTTGCAAAAGCAATTAAGGAATATAGGAACACACACACAAAATGCAGGAGGAACTCAGCAGGCCAGGCAGCATTCAGGCCGAGACCCATCATCAGGACCGGGAAGGAAAGGAGTAGACGCCAGAATAAGAAGATGAGGTGAGGGGAAGGTGTACCAGCTGGCAAGTGATGGGTGAAACCTGGGTGCGATAGGAAGAATGAAGTAAGAAGCTGGGAATTGACAGGTGGAAGAGGTGAAGGACTGACGAAGAAGGACTCTGTTAGGAGAGGATGGAGGGCCAGGGAAGGAAGTGAAGGAGGAGGGGCATCGTAGGGAGGTGATGGGCATGTGAGGAAAAGAGAAGGGGTGAGAGGGGACTGGAATGGGGAATGGAAAAGGGGAGAGGGAGGTAGAATTGGCCGAATTAAAGCGATTGATGTTCATGCCATCAGGTTGGAGGCTATGCAGACAAGAGTATGACGTGTTGCTCCTCCACCCTTAGTGTGGTCTTATTGTTGTCGTCAAGGGGGCCAGGGCCAAGATGTCGGAATGAGAATGGGAAGTCAAATTGAAGATTCCTCCTTCAGCCTTTACTGTTTACACCTAACTCCTCCCAGTTCTTATTTTATCTCCCCTCCCCCATCCACCCCCCCCCCCCCACCCCTCAGCTGGTCTCACCTATCACCTGCCAGCTTGTACATCTTCCCCTTCCTCCACTTCCTTATTCCGGCATCTTCCCTCCACCTTTCCAGACCTGATGAAGATTCTCGGCCTGAATCATTGATTGTCTATCCCCCTCCATAGATGCTGCCTGACTTGCTGAGTTCCTCCAGCATTTTGTGTGTGTGTGTTGCTCAGAAGTAACATGCCTTAGATACTCACGGTGAGACTAATTAAATACTGTTCACAGTTATTGTCTCAGTGCTTAACAAGCTGTTTTCTACACAGGCTGCTATCACAGTACTGGGCCAAAGTCTTATTCTCAGTTTGAATGAAACCAGCCCCATGTACACCATAAAAAGTGGGCGTAGATTGTGGTTTTTAAGTTGAAAGCATTAAAGGGAGCCGGTACAGGAGTTGGTGTGAGGCAACAGGGTGAGGGGGGTGGTTACAGCTTTACTGGGGTTGACTGAATGATAGGGTTCAGGTAACAAAGCTTCTAGTTTTGTAAAATCTGCTAAGTGTAGCAAGGGAGGTCATCAAAAGGAGCAGCAGAATAGATGACGCTGAAGAATGGCAAAAGTCTGATTCACCCTGAGCCACCGTCGGAAGAGGAGAGAGGGATTAGCTGCAAGAGGTAAAAAAACAAGAGGGCAGACCTTCTGGTGGTTGGCATGGTGATGGCTGCCCTTCTTCCCACCTGAACGGCCATGATGGCTGGTGAGTCCCAGTGCTTCTCCTTGCTCTCAATGGGCCAGCTTTCTGGGTTTCGATATTCTGGCTTCAATCTATTTAATCTCTGAATGTCTATCCTTGAGCTGCTTGTTCATTTTGTCTATCAGCTCCCAAATCACATCCTGTTGCTAGGCTTTCTTGACTGCAAGCTGACTTCTATGAGTAAGAAGCTGATATACATCATCTGCTAGGCATTTCTGGCCACAGATACCATAGTAAACACTGCAGCTTTGTTTATGGCATTCACATGTTGGGCACCAGGAAAATTACGGATGGGAATTTCACAGAGGGGATTTCACAGATTCTGTTAACTGTTTAGTTGTCCACCACCATTCATTGCTGGATATGACAGATTCGAAAATCTCAAGGCCAGATCGAAGTTGCAGGGCCTGGGCCTGAGAGTGAGGAACGGGCCAACATTTGGCTGATTTAAGCACGGGGTCAGATTGGAAAGGTTGGGGTATTGGGGCTGGCGGCAAAGGATAGGCCGGAGTTCAGCTCACTGCTCCGCAAGGTTTACTCCTCTCTGCACTGAACTGGGGCTCTAGCCTGCAACTAATAGGCTCCTGGACCGGCTGCAGCGACGAACTGACTCGTGGCTGTGGACTCACTTTCGTGAACTTTAGTTCTGAGGATTATTTGGTTATTTTTTATTGCTTGCATGATTTGTTCACTTTTTCCACAGATTTGATGTTAGGTAATAAAAAATAGAACACAGATCAGCACATTACAGGCCCTTCTGCCCACAATGTTGTGCCAACCCTTAAACCCTGCCTCCCAGATAACCCGCCACCTTAAATTCCTCCATATACCTGTCTAGTAGTCTCTTAAACTTCACTAGTGTATCTGCCTCCACCACTGACTCAGGCAGTGCATTCCACGCACCAACCACTCTCTGACTGAAAAACCTTCCTCTAATATCCCCCTTGAACTTCCCTCCCCTTACCTTAAAGCCACGTCCTCTTGTATTGAGCAGTGGTGCCCTGGGGAAGAGGTGCTGGCTGTCCACTCTGTCTATTCCTCTTAATATCTTGTATAGCTCTATCATGTCTCCTCTGATCTTCTCTCCAGAGAGTAAAGCCCTAGCTCCCTTAATCTCTGATCATAATCCATACTCTCTAAACCAGGCAGCATCCTGGTAAATCTCCTCTGTACCCTTTCCAATGCTTCCACATCCTTCCTATAGTGAGGCAACCAGAACTGGACACAGTACTCCAAGTGTGGTCTAACCAGAGTTGTATAGAGCTGCATCATTACATCGCATCTCTTAAACTCTATTCCCCGACTTATGAAAGCTAACACCCCATAAGCTTTCTTAACTACCCTATCTACCTGTGAGGCAACTTTCAGGGATCTGTGGACATGTACCCCAGATCCCTCTGCTCCTCCACACTACCAAGTATCCTGCCATTTACTTTGTACTCTGCCTTGGAGTTTGTCCTTCCAAAGTGTACCACTTCACACTTCTCCGGGCTGAACTCCATCTGCCACTGCTCAGCCCACTTCTGCATCCTATCAATGTCTTTCTGCAATCTTCGACAATCCTCTACACTATCTACAACACCGTCAACCTTTGTGTCATCTGCAAACTTGCCAACCCACCCTTCTACCCCCACATCCAGGTCGTTAATAAAAATCATAAAAAGTAGAGGTCCCAGAACTGATCCTTATGGGACACCACTAGTCACAACCCTACAATCCGAATATACTCCCTCCCCCACGACCCTCTGCCTTCTGCAGGCAAGCCAATTCTGAATCCACCTGTTTGAGGGTCTTTTTTCAAAAATTAGTTCTACTGGGTTTCTTTGTTTCTGTGGCTGCCTGTAAGAAGACAAATTTCAAGCTAGTATATAGTATACATACTGCATATTGATAATAAATGTACTTTGGTCTTTGTCAATAGCTCTCTATGTGCAGTTTGGGTATTGCACTCTGTTTAGCAAACATGATGTGACCTTGTTAATTTGGCACCACATTTTAGGGTTCTTGTATCTCTTCTGCAATCCTCGAAAATACCTTAGCTATCTCTTACCTTCGGTCAGCCTTCCTACCCATTCCTTATATCCTCTGATTGTTCTAATGTCCAAATTTCTATCATAATTAGTCTTGAATTTACTGAACAACTAAGTGTTCACAGACATGTAAAGCAACAATGTTCACGGGCTTGCAGCCATCTTGGATCATGAGACATAGGAGTAGAATTCGGCCATTCGGCCATCGAACCTGCTCTGCCATTCCATCATGGTTGGTTTATTATCCCTCTCAACCCTATTGTCCTGCCTTCTCCCCGTAACCTTTGATGCCCTGACTAAACAAAGAACTCATCAACCTCTGCTTTAAGTACACTCAATGACTTGATCTCCACAGCTGTCTGTGTCAATGAATTCAACAGGCTGACTACCCTCTGGCTAAATGAATCCCTCCTCATCTCTGCTCTAATTGGACTGAGACCGTGCCCTTTGGTGCAAGACTCACTCACTGGGAAACATCCTCCCTACATCTTCTCTATCCAGACCTTTCAATATTGAATAGGTTTCAATGGGACCTCCCCCCATTCTTCTAAACTCAGAGCCATTGAATGCGCTTCATACATTAACCCTTTCCTTCCTGGAATCATTCTTCTGAACCTCCTCTGGACCCTCTCCCATGCCAGCACACCTTTTCTTAGCTAAGAAGCCCAAAACTGCTCAGAATATTCCAAATACGGTCTGACCAAATGCCTCAGCGATACACCCTTGTTCTTACAGTTTCGTCCTGAATGCTAACATTGCATTTGCCTTCCTTGCCACCGACTCAGCCCACAAGTTAACCTTTATGGAATCTTGCACAAGGACTCCCAAGTCCCTTTGTAGCTCTGATTTTTGAATTTTCTTCCCATTTATAAAATAGTCTATAGCTTTATTCCTTCTACCTAAGTGCATGACCATACACTTCCCTGCACTATATTCCATCTCCACTTCTTTATCAATTCTCCCAATCTGTCCTTCTGCACACTCCCTGCTTCCTTATCAGTACTTGTCCCTCCACCTATCTTTGTATCATGAGCAAACTTGATACAAAGCCATCAATTCTGTCATCCAAATCTTCACATATAATGAGAAAAGAAGTGGTCCCAGCACTGACCCCTGCAGAACACCACTAGCCAACCAGAAAATGGTCTTCTATTCCCACTCTTGGCCTCCTGCCAATCTTCTATGCATATAGTATCTTTCCTGTAATACCATGGGCTATTATCTTTTAAAACAGCCTCAAGTGCAGCTCCTTGTCAAAGACCTTCTGAAAATCCAAGTAAACAACATCCACTAATTCTCCTTTGTCTATCCTGCCTGTTATTTCCTCACAGAATTCCAACAGATTTGTCAGGCAAAATTTCCCCTTAAGGAAACCATGCTGACTACAGCCTATATTATCAGTGCCTCCAAGTACCCCAAAACCTTATCCTTAATAATGGACTCCAACATCTTCCCAACCACTGAAGCTAACTGGCCTATAATTTCCTTCCTTCTGCCTCACCTACCCTTCTTAAAGAATGGGTGACAGTTTCAATTTTCCAATTCTCTTGAACCATTCTAGAATCTAGTGATTCTGGAATCAGTAGATCATTATTCGGGCCTCCACAATCTCTTCAGACACCTCTTTCAGAACCCTGCGGTGTAGTCCATTTGGTCCAGGTGATTTGAAAAGGCTGACGAATACAGGACTGAAGGTGTTATATTTGAATGCACACAGTACACAGAATTACGTAGTGCAGTTAGAAATTGGCAGGTACGATGTTGTGGACATTACTGAGCCATGGCTGAAAGAAGATAATAGTCCAAGAACACACGTTTTATCGAAGGGAGAGTAGGTGGGGGAGGCTCTGTTGGTAAAAAATTAAATCAAATCTTTGGAAAGAGGTGACATATGATCAGATGTAGAATCGTGGGTAGAGTTAAGAAACTGCGAGGGTAAAAAAGACCCTGATGTGACTAAATAGTAGTCAGATGTGGGATTCAAATTACAACGGAAGATAGAAAATACATGTAAAAAGGATTTTAGAATCATCGTAGAGGATTTCAATACACAGGTAGATTGGAAAAATCAGGTTGGTGCTGGATCGCAAGAGAGGGACCTTATAGAATGCCTACAAGATGGCTTTTTAGAGCAGCTTGTGGTTGGGTCCACTAGGAGAAAGGCAATTCTGGATTGGGTGTTGTGTAATGAACTGAATTTGATTAGGGAGTTTAATGTAAAGGAACACTTAGGAAGCAGAACAACAATGGCTAGACATTTCAGAAGAGACGCAGGGTAGATACACCTAAAAAGGTGAAGAAGTATTCTAAAGGGAGGATGAAGCAAATATGGCTGACAAGGGAAGTAAGACAAAGACAACATAAAAGCATAAGATTTTATAAGTTATAAGATTGGCAGTTTTTAAAACCCAACAGAAGGCAACTACAAAAGCTATAAGGAGAGAAAAGGTAAAACATCAGAATCAGGTTTGTTATCACCAGCATATGTCATGAAATTTGTTGACTTAGCAGCAGCAGTTCAATGCAATACAAGATATAGAAGAAAAAAAAACAAAATAATAATAATAAGTAGATCATTTGCAGTATACATTTATTGAATAGATTAAAAATTGTGCAAAAACAGAAATAATATTCTGTATATTAAAAAAGTGATGCCAGAAAAAGAGGGTTCAATGTCCATTTAGGAATCGGATGGCAGAGGGGAAGAAGCTGTTCCTGAATCGCATGAAGGGAAGCTAGCCATGATATTAAAAAGGATACCTAAAGTTTTTAAATCAAATATATAAAGCAGCATGAGTGGACATCAAACTGCTGGAACATGATACCGGAGAGGTAGTAACGGGGTCAAAGAAATGGCAGAGGAACTTCGTAAGTATTTTGATTTATTCTTCACTTTGGAAGATACTGGCAGTATGCCAGAGATTCAAGAGTGTCATGGGACAAAGGTGAGTGTTGTTGCTATTACTAAGGAGAAGGTGCTTGGTAAGAGGAATCTTTCCTTGATCATCTCTTTATGACTCTGCAATTCTGTCCCTCTATTGGATTTTGCTGTGGTTCATTGCCAGATATAAAAATATGAATGAACTGTTCAAATGAGCACAGAATATGATAAATGAAATTCAGCATGGGGACGTGTGATGTTAAGTTTCAAGTTTATTATTCATTCAACCATACATGAATCTAGGCAAACAAAACAAAGTTCCTCCAGGGCCAAGGTGTAAAACACATTACCACCAGCACACAGTGCACTGTATTCAAGCACATGACCAAACAGCACAGAGAGTTACGATTTCAGAAAAACATGCAAAAAAATATAGCCCAGGTCTCTGAGTTGTCCCCCTGCTTGTTCTTTCATCAAGTGAGAATTGGAGGGCATCACCGCCAGGCGGGATCAGCCCCCAGTCCTGTACGAAATACAGTGGCACCCGGCCAGCCCTGGTGTCACCTTCACTGGCAACTGCAAACGGCGATACATTTATACATGCAAAGAAAGCAAAAAAGACAAGGAGTACACATGAAATATCCAGCTAATGCCCTTTCCCATCACAATAACTATTGACAGCTTCAGTTCAGTGGAAGTTCAATTATTATCAAAGTATGCACGCAGTATACAACCCTGAGATTTGTCTTCCCAAAGAAACAGCATGGAACCCATTCAAAGAAACTATCAAACACGCATCGCCAAAAAAAAGAGCAAATTACGCCAATAGCAAAAAATGAGCAAAAGAAAAAACCGACAGAAAACAGAACACCAAACCACAGAGTAAATGCACCATTAAAAAGCAAATCTCAGGTTTCGATAGTAGCAGAATCATACTTGAAAAAGTAGAAAAAGAAGTAGTTCCGTAATCTATCTGAAAGACGTTGGCTTTGGTCAAGTCAGTCGCTGGCACCATCTTCTGTTCAAATAAAGATGTGATGGTTGAATAATTGGAGATAGGATCCTCAGTGAAGTGTGCCCTACTTACAGTGCCTATAAAAAGTATTCACTCCCCTCCGAAGTTTTCATGTTTTATTGTTTTACATTGAATCACAGTGGATTTAATTTAGCTTTTTTTGACACTGATCAACAGAAAAAAGACTCTTTTGTGACAGTGAAATCAGATCTCTGCAAAGTGATCAAAATTAATTACAAATCAAAAACACAAAATAATTGCAACACACACAAAATGCTGGTGGAACACAGCAGGCCAGGCAGCATCTATAGGGAGAAGTACAGACAACATTTCGGGCCAAGACCCTTCGTCAGGACTAACTGAAAGAAAAGATAGTAAGAGATTTGAAAGTAGTGGGGGGAGGGGGAATGCGAAATGATAGGAGAAGACCGGAGGGGGAGGGATGAAGCTAAGAGCTGGAAAGTTGATTGGTAAAAGGGATACAGAGCTGGAGAAGGGAGAGGATCATGAGACGGGAGGCCTAGGGAGAAAGAAAGGGGGAGGGGAGCACCGGAGGAAGATGGAGAGCAGGCAAGGAGTGATTGTGAGAGGGGCAGAGCGAGAAAGAAAGAGAGAAAGGGTATGGGAGAGAAGAATAATAAATAAATAAATAAGAGATGAGGTCAGAAGGGGAGGAGGGGCATTAACGGAAGTTAGAGAAATCAATGTTCATGCCATCAGGTTGGAGGATACCTAGACAGAATATAAGGTGTTGTTCCTCCAACCTGAGTGTGGCTTCATCTTGACAGTAGAGGAGGCCATGGATAGACATATCAGAATGGGAATGGGACGTGGAATTAAAATATGTGGCCACTGGGAGATCCTGCTTTCTCTGGCGGACAGAGTGTAGGTGTTCAGCAAAATGGTCTCCCAGTCTGCTTCGGGTCTCACCAATATATAAAAGGCCACACCGGGAGCACCGGACGCAGTATACCACACCAGCCGACTCACAGGTGAAGTGTTGCCTCACCTGGAAGGACTGTCTGGGGCCCTGAATGGTGGTGAGGCAGGAAGTGTAAGGGCAGGTGTAGCACTTGTTCCACTTACAAGGATAAGTGCCAGGAGGGAGATCGGTGGGAAGGGATGGGGGGGGGGGGGGGATGAGTGGACAAGGGAGTCACATAGGGAACGATCCCTGTGAAAAGCAGAAAGGGGAGGGAGGGAAAGATGTGCTTGGTGGTGGGATCCTGTTGGCGGTGGCGGAAGTTACAGAGAATTACACTTTGGACCTGGAGGCTGGTGGGGTGGTAGGTGAGGACAAGGGGTACCCTATCCCGAGTGGGGTGGCGGGTGGATGGGGTGAGAGCAGATGTGCATGAAATGGGAGAGATGCATTTGAGAGCAGAGTTGATGGTGGAGGAAGGGAAGCCCCTTTCTTTAAAGAAGGAAGACATCTGCTTTGTCCTGGAATGAAAAGCCTCATCCTGACAGCAGATGCAACAGAGTCAGAGGAATTGCAAGAAGGGGATGGCATTTTTGCAAGAGACAGGGTGGGAAGAGGAATAGTCCAGGTAGCTATGAGATAAGTATTCACTCCCTTCAAGTCAGTATTTAGTAGCTGCACCTTGGGCAGCAATTACAGCCTTGAGTCTGTGTGGGTAGGTCTCTATCGGCTTGGCACACTTTTCTGCAATTTTTCCCTATTCTTCTTTACAAACCTATCAGATTGCATGGGGATATTGAGTGAACAGCCCTTTTCAAGTCCATCCACAAATTTTCAATTGGATTGAGGTCTGGACTCTGACTTGGCCACCCCAGGACATTAACTTTGTTGTTTTTAAGACATTCCTGTGAGCTTTGGCTTATTGCTTAGGATCATTGTCTTGCTGGAAAACAAATTCTCTCCCATGTCACATTTCTCTTGCAGACTGCATCAGGTTTTCATCCAGGATTTCTCTGTATTTTGCTGCATTCATTTTACCCTCTACCTTCACAAGCCTTCCAGGGCCTGCCGTAGTGAAGCATCCCCACAGCATGATACAGCCACCGCTATCCTTCACGGTAGGGATGGTGTGTTTTGATGATGTGTGGTGTTTAATTAATGCCAAACATAGCATTTAGTCTGATGGACAAAAAGCTCAATTTTGGTTTCATCAGACCATAGAACCTCCCAGCTGACTTCAGAGTCTCCCTCATGCCTTCTGGCAAACTCCAGCTGAGACTTCATGTGAGTTTTTTTTCCCCAACAGTGGCTTTCTCTTTGCCACTCCCCCATAAAGCTGCGACTCATGAAGCACCCGGGCAACAGTTGTTGTATGTGCAGTCTCTCCCATCTCAGCCACTGAAACTTGTAACTCCTCCAGAGCTGTCATAGGTCTCTTGGTGGCCTCTCTCACTAGTCCCCTTCTTGCACGGTCACTCAGTTTCTGAGGTCAGCCTGTTCTAGGCAGATTTACAGCTGTGACATATTCTTTCCATTTCTTGATGATTGACTTAACTGTACTCCAGCAAATATTCAGTGACTTAGAAATTTTCTTGTATCCATATCTCAACTTGCGCTTTTCAATAACCATTTTGCAAAGTTGCTTGGAGTGTTCCTTTATCTTCATGGTGTCGTTTTTGCCAGGATACTGACTCACCAGCAGCTGAACCTTCCAGAAACAGGTGTATTTTTACTACAATCAATTGAAACACCTTGACTGCACACAGGTGATCTCCATTTATCTAACCCTGTGACTTCTAAATCCATTTGGTTGCACCAGTGATAATTTGGTGTCATATTAAAGGGGCGGGGTGAAATCTTATGCAATCATTGATTTTGTGTTTTATATTTGTAATTGATTTAGGTCACTTTGTAGAGATTCTGTTTTCACACAGAAAAGTCTTTATCTTTTGAGCAGTGTCAAAAAAGCCAAATTAAATCCACTGTGATTCAATTTTGTAAAACAGTATTACATGAAGACTCCCAAGACTTCTAAGGCACTGTAATTAGATCCCCGTTAAAGCTTGGCCTCCTTGGAACAGAATCTGTCCAGGGGCCATTAAAAAATGTGTTGTTCTTGTTAGAGATTATTCTTGAGGTATGAAATTATGGATATCAAATATTAATAAAAATGAGAATTGTCTTCACAAAATAAAACCACATCACAATTTAACTTGAACTGATATATTAAAATGACTGAAATCAATTTATGGGGTGGGGTATTCTAATATTTAAAAATAATTTAATGAACATATATAAAATAAATGATTTAAACTGAATGGGAATAATGTAAATAAATGATACTTGGAAATGGATTTTGTGTTAAAAGATTATGAAATTTTTTGTTTTGATGTGGTGATTGACGCCAAATATGCTTTTGTATAAGTAAGAGGGGTAGGCGTAATAAGCTGTAGCTTCAGCCTACACCCTTTCGGTCTGTTTTAAAGATTTTTGTTATTTAATTTCGTCTTATGAAATCATCGTTGAAAATGATGCTTTTTGTTATGTTTGTTCTGACTGAAATAAAATTTCATTCATTCATTCAATTCTGTATTATGAAGGGGAAGACACTAGATAAATGTTCTTGTCAGTCCCTGATAATTAGTGCACAGTTCAGGGCAGGTCTGTTTTGTCACTTAATATTTTGGCTAGATCAAAGTTCAAAATAAATTCATTATCAATGGGAGCAGGCAGTTTATATGATTCGGCATGGACTGGATGGGCCAAAGGGCCTGTTTCTAAGCTGTACTTTTCTACGACTCTATCAATGTATACAGTATGTCACTGTATACTACCTTGAAATTCAATTTCTTGCAGGCATTTACAGAAAAATAAAGAAAATCAAAAGAAGTTATGAAAATCTATTCAGCCTTCCTTTAACACTATAACAAATGAGGTATATTTTGGTTGTCTAGAGTTTGTAGAGCTCCTGGTTCAGTCACCAGTACTGAATATTCAAACTGATTCTGTTGGTTAGGATGTGTTTTCATTGTAAATATGTAATTCTGCAAAGTTACCAGTCCATATTCAAAATGATATAATTAAGTAGGTGTTTATAGCCATTGAAACTGTAGTTAATCATTTATTGTTGTCTTTTTGTGTTTAAAATGTATAAATTATTGTGGCGGGAGAGCTCGAGGATCTGCTGTATTGAATAGGGTTTAATATCACCCAGTTACAGTGTCCATCTGGCTCCGTTTTGTCAGTCACAACAGCACCTTAGAGGTGCGGGCAAGGTGTATGTGGATGTTGCTGGGCTTGGAGAATTTCAAGGAGGAAGAGAGGCCAAAAATAAAAATCAAATAACTTGGTGTCCTCAAGGTCACTGGCACTGGGTTTTTCTTTCATATTATCCAAAATTAAGATACAGGTATGGTTTGGAGGACTGTCTGTGTGTGAGAGTGGGTAGGTAGGAGGGAGGAAAAGGCTCGTTTTGTTGTTATTGCTTGTGTTGTCCTGCTGAACATTGTGGGCATGCCATGTTGGTGACACTTAGACTATAAGATCATAAGACATAGGAGCACAATCAGGCCATTGAGTCCATCGAGTCTGCTCCGCCATTTCATCACGGCTGATCCCGGATCCCGTTCACCCCCATACACCTGACCTCTCACCATATCCCTTGATGCCCTGACCATTCAGGAATCTATCAACTTCCACTTTGCACGTACCCATAGACTTGGCCTCCATTGTGGTCCGTGGCAAGGCATTCCACAGATTCATCACTCTTTGGCTAAAACTTCTATTCTAAAAGATTGCTCCCTCGTTTTGAGGCTGTGCTCTTTAGTTCTGGATACCCCCACCGGAGGAAACATCCTCTTGACATCTACCTTATCTAGTCCTTTCAACATTCAACGTTCAGCAGGTTTCAATGAGATCCCCACGTATTCTTCTAAATTCCAGTCAGTACTGGCCCAAAGCTGCCAAATGCTCCTCATGTTAACCCCTTCATTCCCGGAATCATCCTCATGAAGCTCCTCTGAACTCTCTCCAATGACAACGCATCCTTTCAGAGATATGGACCCTAAAACCATTGACAATACTTCAAGTTCGGCCTGACTGGTGTCTTATAAAGCCTCAGCATTATCTCCTTGTTTTTTATATTCTATTCCCCTTGAATTAAATGCCAACATTGCATTTGCCTTTTTTCCACAGACTCAACCTGTGAATTAGCCTTCTGGGAGCTTGCACAAAGACTCCTAAGTCCCTCTGCACCTCTGATGTTTGAATTTTCACCCCATTTAGATAATAGTCTATTTGTTCCTTTTACCAAAATGCGATATCATACATTTCCCAACACTGTATTCCATCTGCCACTTTTTTGCTCATTCTTCCAATTTGTCTGATTCCTGCTGCAATGGCATTGCTTCCTCAGCACTACCTACCCCTCCACTTATCTTTGTATCATTCACGTTCTTTGCCACAAAGCCATCAATTCCACTATCTAAAGCACTTGTGGGCTGTCCCCAGCACATCCTCAGGCTACACAAAAATACAACTGCAGATGCTGTGGATCAAAGAATACGTACACAACGCTGGAAGAACTCGGCAGGTCAGGCAGCATCTGTGAGAAAAGAGAAGCCAACGTTTCGGGCCGAGACCCTTCATCAGGAATGGGGGGAAAGAGAGGGCCGAAGCCCAGTAATAGAGATAGGGGAGGGGGTAGGGCTAGAGGCGCCAGGTGGAAAACCAATCAGAGGAAAGATAAAGGGTGGAGGGGGAGGGGGGATCCTGTCTATTGTGGCGGACGGAGCGTAGGTGCTCGATGAAGCGATCCCCCAATCTGCGTCAGTTCTCGCCGATGTAGAGGAGGCCGCACCGGGAGCACTGGATACAATAGATGACTCCAGCAGACTCGCAGGTGAAGTGTTGCCTCACCTGGAAGGACTGTCTGGGGCCCGGAATGGTGGTAAGGGGGGAGGTGTGGGGACAGGTGTAGCACTTACACTTGCAGGGATAAGTGCCAGGTGGGAGATCTGTGGGGAGGGACGTGTGGACCAGGTAGTCATGGAGGGAACGATCCCTGCGCAAAGCTGAGAGGGGTAGGGAGGGAAAGATGTGCTTGGTGGTGGTGTCCTGTTGAAGGTGGCGGAAGTTGTGAAGGATAATATGCTGGATCCGGAGGCTGGTGGGGTGGTAGGTGAGGACAAGGGGAACCCCGTCCCTGTTGTGGTGATGGGAGGATGGGTTAAGGGCTGAAGTGCGGGAAGTGGAAGCGATGCGGGTGAGGGCACCTTTGATGACGCCAGAAGGGAAACCACGATATGTTGCTCAGGCTATGTTGGTTGTTAATCCAAATGATGCATTTCACTGTATGTTTTGATATACACATGATAAATAATGAACTATCTGAATCTGAATCTGAATCTGAACTGTATTTAAGTTTCATGCTTGGATATTGTTGTAATGTGAACAAAGTCAGTGAAGAGACACAGTTGGTAGATATAGTAACAGACTTTTATTTGACAAAATGAGACACTGTCTGGGAATCATTTTCTTGAACCTCCTTTGAACCCTCTCTGGGTTCAGCATGAACTTTCTAAGTTAAGGGACCCAAAACTGCTCACAATACACCAAGTGAGACCTCACCAGTGCCTTATAAAGTCTCAACATTACATCCTTGCTTTTATATTCTAGTCCTCTCGAAATGAATGCTAAAATCGCATTTGCCTTCCTCACCACAGACTCAATTTTCCAGTTAACCTTTAGGGAATCCTGCACAAGGACTCCCAAACCCCTTTGAGCCTCACTTTTTTGTATTTTCTTTCATTTTAGAGAATAGTCAAACTATTCATTTCTCTACCGAAGTGCATGACCAATCACTTTGCAGCACTGTATTCGATCTGCCAATTCTTTGCTCATGCTCCGAATCTAAGTCCTTCAAGTAGCCCCTCTTCTTCCTCAAATCCACCTGCCCCTCTGGTTTTTCAACCACCTGCCGTCCGCAGCTCGAGAGATCGGTTGTACAGGGCAGCATATTAAATCTCATCTACAATCCATGTTCAGGTCTAAAGATTGGTTGCTGAAGCTGATATTTCACTATGCACCCAAAGTCTAGAATACGCACTAACAAATAAAAACTTTTTACTCTAAGTTTCTGGATTTCTAGCCAAGTAACTTAACCACAAGTCTGAACTCTTATAGATTCCGGAACTGCACTTTGATTTACTATAAGACTTTATAATGAAGTGAATCAGAATTATTATCACTGAAATGTGTTGCTGCACAGCAGAACAGTGTAAAAAAAGAGCAACAAATCGTGAGATAGTGTTCATGGGTCCACTGTCTGTCAGAAACCAAGCTGTTCCTAAAACATCAGTCTCCTGTACCTCCTCATTGATAACAGATCCCTAACAGTACCACAGCCTGGGATAATCTTAAAAATCTCTTACAAAAATTACACTTTTTTATTTTCCTTTTCTCATCTGATGTTTTCATTTACATTGTGCTTTTAAGATAATTGGAGAGCCAATTGAATGGACGCCTGAGCCATCGACGAGATTAAAGGAGCTGAATTTGAGACAGCGGGGAATGAGTAATTAACCTGGGGTGTCACAGCAGCCTGTTGCTTCTTGACAATGAAAAGCAACCGCACTGATTTTTGGTGTGAAATGTTTACAAATTAGATGTTGGCTCCAGCATCTGACAGACAACTCGGCAACCTAATACACACAGTGAAAATGTGGTTCTCTCTGTAGTGAATGCTCCATTGACAGTGGCAATGCAATTATTTCCATTATTCTCTGGCAAACAGCAGCAAAAATATTAACTTTTTACTCTAGGTTTCTGGATTTCTAGTCCAGTAACTTAACCACAAAGCTTGAACTCTCATAGATTCTTAAAGATGCTTGAACTCTTATAGAACCTAGAGTAAAGGTCCTTCAACCCAATGAATCCATGCTGAACACGGTATCCACTAATTTCCTGCATTTGGACTGTATCTCCAGGCCTGCATCTCCATGTGCTTCTTAAATGATACTATTATACCAGCACACAGTGAAGGATGCACACCCTAAATCTATGCCCCCTAATTCTGGACTCTCCTACCCTAATGAAAAGACTGCTACCATTCACCATATCTATGCCACTCATGATTTTATAAACTCTGCAAGGTCACACCTCATGCTCCTAAGCTCTAAGGAGTGAAGACCTATCCTGGCCAATATCTATCTATAATTCAGGGGCCCTACTTCCTGAAACATCTTTGTTAATATTTTCTGCACTCTTTCCAGTTTAACCACATTTTTCCTATAACAGGGTGATCAAAACTGTACACAGTACTCCATGTGTGGCCTCATCAATGACTTATACAACTGCATCATAATGACCCAAGTCCTGTACTCAATGCCCTGACCAATGAGGTCAATGCAGGCATAGCAAATTGCTGTAAGTTACAAAAGATAGGGCAATAGCATGGTGGTAGTTTTCATGGACCATTCAGGACTCTGGTGGCAGAGCGAAGGAACTGTTCCTAAATTGTTGAGTATGGGTCTTCAGACTCCTGCACCTCTTCTGTGTAGTAATGAGAAGAAAGTTCTGAGAAAACCTGTATCCTGCCTCACAGCAAGTCCTGTTTACCTATCCACTTTGGCCTCCAGATGAACAACTTTAATTCTACTGCTTTCATCCTGTTTTTAAATTCCCACCAAAGCCTCACCATCTTTGTAATCTCATCCAGTCTAACACGCTCTGTTTCCTGTATTCCTATAATCTGCCTCTTGAACATTTATCGATTTATTTTCCCGGCATTGATAAGTATGCTGCAAACTGCCAGCATAGTCCGTGCTCTGAAGGTCCCTCCCTCAAACTTCTCATCTCTCTCTGTTCTCTGCTGTTCTTCAAGATGAAGACCATGGAACTGCTGTCTCACGGCTACACTGTTCAATTCTGACCTTGTGTCCTGCTGTGTGGACTTTGTGCATTCTCCCTTTAGCTGTGTGGGTACTCAGGTTTCCTTCCAGATCTCCAAGAAGTAAGTTATTGCGTTAATTGGCTTTTGGAGAATCATGGGGAATCATGGGGAAGTGGAATAAAATGTGGAAAAAGTGGGATTAGTGTAAAATGGAGTTTGATGGTTGTGGTAAACTCTGTGGGCTGTGTGATCCTCTAAGATTCTCATTAAAACCTTCCTCCTTGACTGAATGTTTGGTTATTAGTCCTAATATCTACCCTGTGGCTCAGTGTCAGATGCCTTCCTTTACGTTGCTGTGAAGAGCTTTGCTAATTGATGCTGAGGAAGGAAATAAGAATATTGCTTAGTGCTGGATTTTTTTTAACTAAAACAATACAAGCTGGCTAAAATTGAGAGTGATGCGCTATCAATTACTCCAAAAGACTGGAAGTAGAGTAAATACTGAAAGTCTTTTATTAACAGTAAAATGGATCCACGTCCATGCTGTATGTCTGTCCTGGACAGTGGGAGGAGCAGTGACACAATCGCCTTTATACAGGGGTCTGTGGGAGGAGCCACAGGAGCAGTCAGCAGAGGGGTGTGTCCAGACAGATAACCCAGTTACAACCTATATACATGGTTTACCACATTCACCCCACCTTTTTAAAAAAGAGAGTCCCACGGGGTGAAGTGACTGACAATATTTAAAACAAGCATAATTACAGGTCAAGTCTATCAGGCGGTCGAATCCGTCGCTGCGATCTACGTAGCACCGGCTGTGATTGCACCGGTGACGGTGGTTGTGCTGGCCAGCCCGTTAGGCATCAGTATTCCCTCGTGCGTGTGCGTCGCGCCCGGTATGGGAGTGTCATGAGGTGTCTGTGTAGGGCTTGGAGTGCACAAAGAAAAAGAAGAATTTGTTTTGAAAAAGTATTTCCAGATGGTCTACATTCATTTTGTATGAGTGAGGTTCATATTGCTGTCATCCGGAAGGAGGAACAGGAGCCTAAAGGCACACACTCAAAGATTCAGAAATATCTTCTCCCCCTTTGCCATCTGAATTCTGAATGGACATTGAACCCATGAACACTAACTCACTACTGTTTTTATTTCCTTTTTTTTGCTTAACTAACTAAAATACGTGTACACTGTATATATACTTAGTGTAATTCAGTTTTCTTTTCTCTCCGTTATTGTGTGTTGCAATGTACTGCTGCTGCTAAGTTAACAAATTTCACGACATATGCCAACGATATTAAACCTGATTCTGACACTGTCACGGATTCAAGCCCAAGTTGTAATATTTTGGTGGGATCTAACAAACAATTAGTCAAACATAATTAAGTCTTTCTTACACCTGTAGTCTCAATGTACACTTCAACCGTCATCTCAAAACAGCAAAATGGGAGCCTGAGATCTGATGTCTAAATTTACGCTCTTTGCCCTTTCTGTCAGTAGTGCCCCATACAATTAGTTGCTCGACGTAACATGCATAGCATTCATTGGCTTAGCTCTAATAAACAGGACCTCTGTGAAGCACTTTGAGATGTTCAGGCTTCCCTGCCAAATTCTCATCAGTCAATGAACTCGGACAGATATTCGTCTCCTGTAACTGACATCTGTCATCTTCTCCAGTCCGTTCTGCGCTGGCTGTCTGCACACGAGGAGTACTCCACAAATGTACGGTGTGGATAATATCTTCCCTTTCAGATTCAACGTTGCTAGGATCAGCTACAGTTTCATCTTTCCTCTGTGAATGTCAATTGCATATATTTTATTAAAAAGCTCTGACTCTAATAGAATTTCTTTTTTTAAAAAAAGTAAAATAAAATGGTTGTTTTTAATTAGGATAATTGACTGAACATCCCCCACACTCCTCATTGAATTCAATTCTTTTGGGGGCTTTAATCATTAAATCTCCCTAATTTTTAATCTTCTCTCTGTTGGTGCTGTGAGGCAAAAACAAAATGACTCTGTCCTACATTGAAAGAGGAATCCTCACACGGAGCCCTATTTTAGGAAAGAGAAATGAGATCAGACTGTCTCATCTATACGACACAGGATTTGTGCTTTCAGGTCTTACTGTTTACTGAGCTTGAAAACATTTTTAATATTGCACATGAACCTGTAAATAAATTTGTTATGTGCAATTGCATATTGTGCTAAGTAAATAATGAGCAGGTAGTGATTATTAATTTAATGCATTATAGTGCGTCAGGATTTGCCCAGTGATAAATACAAGAGTGAGGTTTTCAACACTTTGTCTTCCCTCACTTGCATCATCTGATGCATGTTAGGATGGGGGCAGCAGGACTGGCCTGCAATTGGCTAGAGTCCTATTGCAAGTTTACATGTATTGTCAGTGGTTACTTTACTGGGTACCTAATAAAGTGGCCACTGAGTGTGCGTTCGTGGTCCTGCAGACACAGCCTGTCCAGTTCAAGGTTTGACGTGCTGTGCATTCCAAGATGCTCTTCTGCACAGCATTGAGGTAACAGGTGATTATTGAGTTACTGTCACCTTCCTGTCAGCTTGAACCAGTCTGCCATTCTCCTCTGTCCTCTCTCATTAACAACGCGTTAACAATCAACAACCCGCAGAACTGCCACTCACTAGATATTTCATTTTGCTTTTTGCACCATTCTCTGTAAGCTCTAGTGGCCGTTGTGCACGAAGATCCCAGGAGATCAGTAACTTCTGAGATACTCAAGCCACCCCGTCTGGCACCAACCACTTAGATCACGTTTCTATCGATGCAATGCTCCTCAGACAGGATGAAGAGGTCAATACTCCCCAATGCCATTAGGCTTTACAATTCTACCGCCAGGAGTAAGATAAGTTAAAGTGCCGGGGTTGATTGTATTTAATGTATTTAAGTAAACTACTTAAGAACTTTGTAAAAGCTATTATTAATGCTTTTTGAGAGAGTGATTTAGATGCATATCATATTTTTTACTGAGTTAAGTATTGTATGTAATTAGTTTTGCTACAACAAGTGTATGGGACATTGGAAAAAATGTTGAATTTCCTCATGGGGATGAATAAAGTATCTATCTATCTATCTATCTATCTATCTATCTATCTATCTATCTATCTATCTTCTCCATTCTGATGTTTGGTCTGAGGAAGAACTGAACCTCTTGACCATGTCTGCATGCTTTTATGCTTTGATTGGCTGACTAGATATTTGCATTAACCAGCATGTGCACAGCTGTACCATTGACTGTATTTCAATGCCCTGCTCTCCCAGGCTACTCAGATCTGACATTATCAAACAATTGCTTCTCCCTAGATGTTAATCTATTCAGCACTTCACAGTTCAGAGGCACAGCAGCACAGTGGCTGCTAATTGACTTGTTTCCTGAGGCCTTCACTATTGATCTGGAGACATGAGCTTGTGAAATGCCACTGTGCTAACTGGGGGAGTTAAATTCAAGTAATTTTAAAAAACTGGATTTTTTAAAAAAAAACTAGGGTCAACAATGATGACAGAAACTGCTGGCCTATCGTAAAAATCGTCCTGGTACACCAATGTCTTTTAGGGAAGAAAATATACAATCAGTATTGGTCTGGCCTTTGAAGCACGTATCAGTCCCAGACCCAGCATAAGCAATCAACTGGGAACTGCTGTGTGAAAAATCTCTCAAACCACATAGTTCAGGTACAATTAGGAGTGAGTATTTGTCTGTGAACTTAATTAGCCTGTATATACATTCAAGTAATTGCTTTATAAAAATGCACATTGTTGTGACTATGACCAAATTCACTGGAGAGACTCTGAAGCTGGTGATATTGGAGTCTTTATTCATCACAACAAACAGACATCATTGTGAAGATATTCTTGGCAGAGGCTCACAGACCCAGAGGTACATCATATTCTTTATAGAAGAGCAGGAATAGGCTGTTTGGCTCTCCAAGCTGACTCCATTTCATCTGAATATTGCTGGTTATCTATACCAGAGAGAGATGATGGGCAGGAGAGGAGAAGAGAGGGGTTAAGAGAGGAGCCAGAATGGAGAATGGAAAAAGGGAGAAAGAGGAGGGAAGAGGAATTACCAGAAGTTAAAGAAATCAATGTTCATGCCATCAGGTTGGAGGCTACCCAGACAGAATATAAGATGTTGCTCCTCCAACCTGAGTGTGGCCTCATCACAACAATAGAGGAAGGAAGCCATGGATGACATGTCAGAATGGGAATGGGAAACATAGAAACATAGAAAACCTACAGCAAAATACAGGCCCTTCAGCCCGCAATGTTATACCATACATGTACTTACCTTAGAAATTACCTAGGGTTACCCATTGCCCTCTGTTTTTCTAAACGAACTGTAAGGGTTGGCCACTGGGATATCCCACTTTCTGTGGTGGATGGAGTGAGGGTGCTCAACAGAATGGTGCCCCAATCTACATTGGGTCTCAACGAGGTAGAGGAGGCCACTCTGGGAGCACCGGGTATAGTAGATGATACCAACGATCTCTCAGGTGAAGTGTTGCTTCACCTAGAGAGACTTTTTGGGGCTCTCAGTGTTGGTTAGGGAAGAGTTGTAGCAGCAAGTGTGGCAATTGCCCTCTTGCTAGGATAAGTGCCAGGAGAAACATCATTGAGGAGGATCAAGTAGACAAGAGAGTCACATAGAGAATGATCAACAAGAGATCACCTCCCTCTGTTGCCCGTCCTCCATTTTCTCCCATGTTTCTCTGTCCTCTCCTACTAGATTCCTCGTTTTCAAACCTTCCCCACTTCCCCTATCGCTGCCCAGCTTCTGACTTCATCCTCCCTCTCCAACCCACCCTCCAACCTTCCCCCTCAACTGTACTCCTTATTCAGGCTTCCTCCCCTTCCTCTCAAGTCCTGACCAATGGTAACTGTTTATTCTGCTCCAGAGATGTAGCCTCATGTTCCTCCACCATTTTTGTTTGTTACTTTATTCCTTAATTGCTTTTGTATCAAAGAAGCTTCATCTGCTTTGCCGATGACACCTCATGATGCTGTCCATATACATGACTAATCTCACATCTCCTTCATCAGGACCCTCTCCTGATATCATCTCTTGAATAAAGATTTCACTCACCAATGCCGGCCTTTATGGTGTCCACTGAGCAGCTCCATTATATTGAAATGATTGTAAAATTAAGTTCTGGATAAAAAATATAATTATTAGAAGTGCATACAATAAGTTGCAGAAATACATGTATTGAAAATAAAAACATCCAAAAACTCCCAATAATTTTTGAACTGATTGGAATCTATTTGTTTTCGTACGCACCATCAAGATGTTGCTGTCATTCACAAATGAAATTCTGCAAAGTGCATACAAAGCATAAAGCACATTTTTGACGCGGCAAGTTGGCACAAGAAGATGTGGTGTTTCTGAATCATTCAAATTAACACAGAGAATTGGCTGTTTCCGTGTCACAGAACAGTGACATGGTTAGCATTGGCCTTTGTTAAGAGAGCATAACAAGTAGAAATCAAATGCATTGTGCTGATCTGGTGGACCATTAATAATTTCAGACTATAATTTTGTTTATTCACAGTACTGCATATTTTGTCAGTCTACAAAGGTATTTATCATACATTTATTGTTGTTTCTCATCCAGGAGTGGGTGGCTCTTATTGAGAATTGTTCTCAAAATGAAGTCTTTGATTTTACACTTGGCCTTCCAATAAAGGGGTGCTCTTATTAACTCTGCTGATGAATTTAAAGGCCAATATTACCACCGGCATTTCTAGTAGCATCACCTGATTGAGTTGTTCAGAGATGTGGATATAAAATAGATTTCATAATGACTCATTGGAAATTCTCCCCCAATAATCCAAATGCCATTGGCTAGATTTCTTAAAACCAATATCTACCTTGTTTGGGAGGCTTGTGGGTCTCAGATTGTTTCACTTCAAGCGATCTTCAGCAAGACATAGCAAGGGCAATCAAGAGTTCTACACATAAAAGACATTTTAAATTGTAATGAATTAATCAAGTAACACTACTAATATCCAAGATGCACTTGAGTCCCAGGCTTTAAACAAGTTGATTAAGTGCTCTTACAAGTACTTGCACTGAATTTCTTCCTCTGTTGTGCAGATGATGTGCTTTGTGTTCCTGTGAAGAATTCAGCCTGGGTTAATGATGAAGCACAATGACATTTCTGCTTTGTTTTGTCCACCCCTTGGTCTTTACCTTTGATCCTGAAGTACACGGGGGTGCGCAGCTCCAGTGCATTATGGCTTTGTGTCAAGTTGACAAAAGGTTGTTTTTCTGTACAAGAATTCCAAGGGGAACTGCAAACACCTCTGCCATTGTGGCACTCTGCCTGTGAGATGAAGAAATCATTTGTTGAGTGGTGCACTGGAGCCTGGTGCACCCAATGCAAAGGCTCTATGGGGAAGGACCACAGTCCAGGCTCCTTCCTGACGAAGGGTCTTGGCCAAAATGTTGACTGTTTATTCCTCTCCATAGATGCTGCCTGGCATGTGGAGTTCCTCCAGCACTTTGTGTGTATTACTCTGGGCTCTTTTGGTTATCACACATGTAAGAAGGGCTGAATTGGGCAGGGAAGACTTCACACCAGGGGGCCACATAATAGACAATTGTGAGATAGTTTAAAAAAGTACATTAACTCTTCTTAATGTTTTGACCATGAACATAAAACTTACACTGATTCTTCTTTTGAAGGTTTTCATTCTGGTTAATTGGGCCATAGGGGCAGCTACTTATCTGGGGCAACTCTTAAAGAATAAAAACTAATCAAGAAAATACAAACAAGAGAAAACCTGCAGAAGCTGGAAATCCAGGCACCACACACAAAAAGCTGGAGGAACCCAGCAGGCCAGGCAGCATCTATGGAAAAAAGTACAGTCAACGTTTCGGGCCAAGACCCTTCGGCAGGACCGGAGGGAAAAATGCTGAGCGGTAGATTTAAAAGGTGGGGGGAGGGGAGGGAGAAACACAAGGTGATGGGTGAAACCGGGAGGGGGAGGGATGAAGTAAAGAGCTGGGAAGTTGATTGGTGAAAGAGGTACAGGCCTGGAGAAGGGGGAGTCCAATCAGAGAGGACAGAAGGCCACGGAAGAAAGAAAATGGGGGAGGAGCACCAGAGGGAGGCGATGGGTAGGCAAGGAGGTAAGGTGAGAGAGGGAAAAGGGGATGGGGAGTGGTGAAGGAAAGGGGTGGGGGGGCATAATCGGAAGTTTGAGAAATCGATGTTCATGCCATCAGGTTGGGGGCTATCCAGACATTCTGTCTGTTGTTCCTCCAACCTGAGAAACCAATCCTCCAACCAATCAAGAAAATAGCTGGAAGTCCCTTCGTTTATTTGGTACACTATGCCACTTAACTGGGGCAGGACACTGTAAGTCGCGTGCACCTGCACGGCCGTTAGACACACACTGTGCTTCAAACAAGCAGTTTGTAAATCGTGTCAGTCGCGTGTTTTTGATCTCAAAACACAGCATTTTATTGTCACTAATAGTTGGTGCAAAATAAGCTGTAGAGCAATGCAGAACTGTTTTGCTCAGTGTGGCTCCAAGCATTCACTCTTGGAGGTGCCAGAGATAGCTGGGAGTGAAAATCGTACAACTTCCCTACTTCAACAAGTTAAAAACTACCAAGAATTTGAAGGTGTTAGGGCAAATCCTGGAGTTACAAAATAGAGCAAAAATTAATTTCATCAGCAACCATTCTTCATACCTGAACGTGGATTATAGATTGAGTTTTAAATACAGACTAAAACAATAGTCTTCCTGCCATTGACTGCAGACCAGGGAACATCCATTCACCTGAGGTGTCTGCATATGCATGGATGCAGCTGTAGAGCTGTAGATTAATCTTCATTTTGGGTGTCTGGACAGTTGGGGTGAAGATGGAGGTGTTTGGAAATTATACGTAATTCAAAGGAAGTGCTGTGGATACATTGTAATTATAGAATTGCTCTGCTGTTACCTTTGATCTTTAGCATATAAAAATGTCATGTAATATTGGGTTAGGCAGGCTATGTTCTTCCCAGAGTGTCTCACGTATGATGCCTGCTGCTTGTTTTGCTGAATAAAGACTTCTATATGGACTGGCTTAATTCTCTCTCCAGTGACTTGCTTCACCCTCACAACAGAAGCTATCGACTATCATCTTGAATGTTACAATGAGAAATACGAATTTGGAGGATGCAATTGGACCAAAGTGTACTGGTCTCGATGTGTCCCAATTAACTGGAATTAAATAATTCCCTATATAGGCTCCACTTCCTGGAGTGACATATTTCCTTTTCAAGGACACAATCCATATTGACAGCAAAAGAAAATTCTGGAGTGGCAAGACATACTTATTACTTAAACATCAGATTTAATTGGACAAGGGCAGGTTCTGATCACCCATCATCTCTCCATACTCAGAATACCAGAAAGAACCACTACTTAAAAATCTCTGCTCCCTGTTAGAGCATATTCTGGATTTAGAGTGTATAGCAAAATATTAACTTGATCAACCAACCTTCAGATCTGAATATGGACTGCAGATTAAATTTAAAATGCAGCTCTGGACAACAGCTGTGACGCACAGTTAAATAGAAAACCAGACAATGCAGATTAACATTCATTTTGGTTGTCTGGAGTGTGTGTGCAAAGAAGGAAGCATTGTAGATACATTGTAAATATAGAATATAGAAATGTAAATATAGATCTTTAGCAAATAGAATGTCATGTAATATTAAGTCGAGCAAAAGCCTCTTCCCCAGAAAGAGTCTCAACATGATGCCTGTTGTTTCTCATTTTGTTGAATAAAAGCCAATATCATATTTATTGTTGTTGTGTGGTCACCAAGAAAAGTACCGGTAGATATGACGTAGCCTCTTTATTTGAAAGAACAAGATAGAGCAGGCATTATATGGAAACCATTTTGGTTGGAAAAAGGTCTGCTGTGCTCGACACTACACACATTTTCTGTGCTAAAGATCAAAGACAATTCATGACAATTCAAACATCCATATTTACAATGCCTTTTTTGAGCTACTCATATGACAATTTCAAATGCCTGGATCTTCCCACCATCACTCCCAAAGTAAGTGTTAAATACCATCATATCCATGCAATGGGATGCTGATTGGATTCATGCCTACGTAGACAATCAGTTACGTGCCCGTTTCCTGGTCTATCCGCTCTGCATTTTTTAAATGTCACCTTCAACATGCATACAAATCTGAAAGCTAGTGGCCGAAGTTGGTGAAGTTAATTGCTAAATGTGCTAACCCCAATAAACAGCCTTGTCACTTTGGCGACATTGTTCACACTACAATACTCCCAAGTCAACACTTCTACTCAGTACATTTTCTGCAAGTTGATACAAGCTTTTTAAAGTGATGGCTAACTTTAGTAACAAAACATTCCTTAATAGGAGAGAGCAAATAAAATTCTTGATTTTGATCAGTGGTTATGCATTGACAAAGTAGGCCTGATTTTTACATACTAATGAAGAAAAGAAATGAAATTTCCTGAAGGTAATGAAAGTAACAGAAATGTTGCTGCTTGTAATGACCCCAGAATTTCACTTGTCAATCATTTCTGGAGATTGCGCTGCTGTTGGAGGCTGGAATTGTTTTAATGCAGCTAGAGAAGTATTTCTATTATATTTGGAAGTCTCCGTTGCTGTCCCAACTTGTTGGGTCTCTTTGCTCTACTACACCTTATGGTCAAAATCTTTTCAGGAAAGTCTCCAACTGCACTTCAATGAACATCACAGATAAAGTCCAGAACTTTGTGACAAAGACCTTCTTTGCCTCTCTCTGTTCTGCCAATCCTTATGTTTCATTTTATTTAGCTGCAGTTCTCAGCCATTATTTCCAACTTGTGCTTTTGTTCAATCAACTAGAAAACTGTGACTCTTCCTCATTTTTCACACTCACTCTAGATCCTTAGATCAATGCTTCTCTGTTCTAGAGTCTATTTGACGGCAGAGTCAGGGACAGCACAATTTACCTGTTTTTGGATTGCATTGGCTCAGATTGGCTGAATCATGACCTTCATCTCTTTTTACCTTGTGACCTTTGGTTACAATTATAATGTGTTATTTATATCTGAGCACTTACTGACGTGATTAAGTGAGTCATCAGCTAATTTGAGCTATATTTATTTGGATTTCACGGTGTCTTTAGGTGCGGTGAAAGGCTGTTTATTGTGTACTATGTTTTCTGCTCTTGCTCCCTCAGACGTTTGTTCCTTGGTTCTGTTCTACTTCTGAGACATTTCCCCAGGATGGAGGATGTCTTGTTTCCACTGCATTTCTGAGGAGCCGCACATCGGAGCAGCCATTATAACCCTACCACATAGAGACATACACGCACATGATCTTGTCCATGCCCCAGCAGGCCCCAGCCCTCATGCCTCTTCACCCCTTTCCTGAACCCTTGCTTTTTTACCCCTCAGTATGTTCCCCTTCCCCTGCTGTCTCCCTCCTCCCAGTCAGCACTCTTCACTTACATATCCCTCCCTCATAGCTACTCTCTGTGATTCTCTCACTCTCTGCCCTGCCCCAGTCGCTGTAGCCATCTCCGCCCTCCTGGCTTCAGGTTTTCTGCCAGAGGGAGATGGCCTACAGTAACAGCAGCTCGTCCATCTTCCACACTGCTCCTTACTCAAGAAAAGTCCCAGAGTGTTGTCAGATGATTACCAAATGTGCCTTAAGCTTAAAGGAAGGTTGGAGAGGGAAGGCCACTGAATTGTAAATGAACATGGATGACGGAGAACCCTGAAGGGAATAATGGGGTTTGGAAGTCTCTCTGGGTTTAGGGGAAAGATGGCAGACAGAGGCAACCTGGACTTAAAGGGAGGCTGGGAGATAGAAGCCCTTGTGGGTTTAAAGGCTGGGCCAAAAGAATTTTTGATTTAAGCCTGTCCATGAGGAAGACCGTAAGTGCCCAGTCTCCTGTATGCATCCCAGAATCTTCACCCAAACACCAGTGCCTCAGATGACAATGGATTGTGTGCATTCCAGTGTCCTGTGGATGAATTCTTGGGTCATTTCTGCTGTAGCATTTCCCAGCTGATGGAGACAGATTAGACTAGTGAAAGCTTTACCCAGCATACTCTATCTATGAACCTTTGAGCTCGCAGCTCTTACCCAGAAACAAACACCCCCTTTGAACTAATCTGGAATCAAAATCTCTGCTTGCATCTTCTCGATAGCCGTGTCATATGGATGCACATGGAGTGGTACTTGATCTCTAAACAGAGCGCTTTTATTTTATGAGCAATGACCTTTGTGCTATTTTACCTTGGCTCTGAAATGCCAGCAAAGAAATGTTATTTACAGACTAAAATGTCAAAAAATAAATCCTCTTTCACCCTTTGGCTCTACTCTTCCATGTCGCGAGTCTCCTGCAGATAGGAGGGCAATATCTGAGAACAGGCCATAATAGGCTGTTCCTCACTGACACTAAATGAGGACAGTACTGACCCCTTCAAACTACCTGAACAACAAAACCGACAGAGAATTTTAAAGGACTTTACCTTTAGCAGAGTCGGTGATTCATTCTGGGAAGGTAATAGAACTAATAGAGAAACAAGACTAGGTGACAAAGTGCCAAATTAATATTCATCAAAGAGTAATAAAACACCTGTAAGTAGATAAAAATATTTACTTTCTTATTTATTACCTTGTAAAAGTTTTTAAATCTGGCTAGTGCCCAGTCCTTAAACAACATCTCTATAAAGTCAGCACCTGTTTCGTTCTGTACAAAAGGTAATTTTGTAATAAACAGGTTGTTTTATAAGGATTTGAAGCCTCCTTTCTGCCTGTTCTTTATTTATCCAGCAGTCAACCCATCACCAGTCATTGCTCACTAATTACAGTCGCTGCTCTGGTAATTAATAAACTAATTACTGTTCTTGTGTAATTCAAAACCTGACATCATTGTTATTCCATTAATTAAAGGGTTTGCAAATTTATTATTTCCAAATGCTCTTCATTGTGTTTAAATGTGCAAAATATACTTACATAAAAATGTCTTTGTGTGATATAACAATTGTGCATCATACCTTTAAAGATTTAATTCCTCCTTACCTAGAAATTCAAATGTGCGGATTTCTGAATTTGCCTTGCACCTGAGGCAGCCTGACCATTGGTCAGAGGGATGGGAACTTGGTAGTGCTTGCCTCCATAAAGGAAATTGGAAATCTTTACAAAGAAATTGAAATTATCAATCAGAGGAGACTAAGATCTCCTGGGATAATTGTTATTGAACAGGGACCAAAGATCACCTCTTCCACCCCTTCCCAACCCTATCCACTCATTCCCCACCAAATGCCAGTTCCCTAACTTTGGAAATGTGAATTTACCTTTGTAGTGAGCATTATGGTTTATGGTGCCACCATTCAGCATTCAACTTCTGCCGCTGTCTGTAAGGAGTTTGTATGTTTTCCCCATGACCTTATGGATTTCCTCCGACCTTCCAGCTTCCTCCCACAGTTCAAGGATGTACAAGTTGAGGTTACTATGTTGATGCTAGAGCCAGATGATATTTGTGGGCAGCTCCAGCACATCCTGGGACTGTGTTGGTCATCAACATGAATGACACATTTCACTATATGTTTATTTATTTAGAGATGCAGTGAGGATTAGGCCCATCCAGGCACTACCCAACAACCCCTGACAACCCTAATTTAATAACTGGCCAATTTACAATGACCAATTAACCTACCCCGTATGTCTATGGACTGTGGGAGAAAACCGAAATACTTGGAGAAAACCTATATGTTCCATGGGGATGACATACAGAGACTCCTTCCAGTGAATGCCAGGGTTGAACTCCAAACTCTGACATCCTGATCTGTAATAACGTTGCGCTACCCACTATGCTACTATGGTGTACAAGCGACAATTAAACTAATCTTTTAATAAAAAGAATCATGCTGATGCCATGAGCTTTCTACACTATCCAATGTTAATAGTTCAAAGTTCAAAGTAACTTCATTATCAAAGTACGTACATGTCACCATCTACAACCCTGAGATGCTTTTTCTTGTGGGCATACTCAGCCAATCAATGAAATATAACAGAGTCAATGAAAGTCAGCACCCAGCAGGATGGATGAACAACCAATAGCAAGAGACAACAAACCCTGCACATTCAGGAAGAAAAATAATAAATATGCAAGCGATACATATTGAGAACGTGAGATGAAGAATTCTTGACAGTGAGTCCATAAGTTGTGGGAACAGTTCAGTGATGGGGCAATTGAAGTTGAGTGAAGTTATCCACACTGGTTCAAGAGCCTGATGGGTTAGGGTTAATAAGTATTCCGGAACCTGGTGGTGTGATTCCTGAAGCTCCTGTACTTTCTTCCTGAAGGTAGCGGTGAGAAGAGAGCATGACTTTGGTGGTGGGGGTCCCTGATGATGGACACTGCTTTCCTGCAACAGCATTCCATATAACTGTGCTCAGTGGTGAGGAGGGCTTTACCCGTGATGGACTGGGCCATATTCACTACCTTTTGTAGGATTTTCCATTCAAAGGCATTGGTGTTTCCATACCATGCCATGATGCAGCCAGTCAATAAACTCTCCACCACCCATCTATAGAAGTTTGTCCAAATTTTAGATGTCATGCTGAATCTTTGTAAACTTCCAAGGAAGTAGAAGCACTATCTGCTTTCTTCATAATTGCTCTTGTGTGCTGGGCCCAGCACAAGTCCCCTAGACGCTAACACCGAGGAATTTTCAGCTGCTGACCCTCTCCAACTTTGATTCCCTGATGAGGACTGGTTCATGCTTTCCTCCTCCTGAAGTCAATAATCAGCTCCTTGGTCTTGCTGACATCGAGTGAGACTTGATACTTGGATTCACAGCCTGAATAGTTATCCAGTATTTCCATCGTGCCATTCGGTATGGACACTGTTATGTCATTCTTCACCAGTCAAGCCCATGTCTGCCGTTTCACTCAATGTATCTAAGCAATGATATGCTTGAAGTCACAGTAACATTGATTCGAAGGACTGACTATATGATCAGTTCCTGTGATGCTAGGTTTTCACTGCACACACGTACAGGTGCATAAAACAACAAATTGAAATTTGATTTTGATTTCTGTTGAAGGGGGTTATTTTAGCATGCATAATTGAGCAAGATTTCTTTAAACTCTAGCCAGTGAGCTAGAATGCATGGAGGCTGAAGGAGTTCTTTCCGAGGCCGAGTGGAGCCCAAGGGAAATACCGGTAGTCCCAGTAGCCAAGGAGAACGGCCCTGTCAGGATCTGTGATGATTTTAAAGTCACCATCAACCCGCTACTGAAAGTAGATCAACACCCTTTGCCCAGGATAGAAGATACCTTTGAAAACCTTTCTGAAGGAAAACACTTCAGTAAAGTGGACTTAGCTGAGGCCTACCTACAGAAAAGGTGGAAGAAGAGCTCAAAGTGCTTCTCACCATACAAACTGAGAAATGGCTTCATCACAGTATAGGCTCATCTTTGCACCTGCACTCTGGCAGGAGGTTGTGAACCAGGTGCTGCAAGGCTGGCCAGGCACTCAGTGTTACCTGGATGACGTCATTGTTACCAGTAATGATGACAAGGAACATCTCCCAAATCTCAAGACTGTGTTAAAAAGATTAGAAGATTATAGGCTCAGGGAATGACGTGACATTTTTAAACCAAGCATCACTTATTGTGGCCACGCTATTGACCCGCAAAGATTTCGTAAGTGTGCTGAGAAAATTCAAGCAATGATGGATGCCCCAGGGCCAAAGGATGTGTCACAGTTGTGGTTCTTTTTAGGATTTGTCAACTACTTTGCTGCAAAGCCGGGCTACTGTGCTCCCATCCTTGAACTCATTACTACAGATCAGGAAAAAATGAAAATGGGCAAAGCGGTGTGAGGTGGCTTTCAAAAAGGCAAAGGAAATGGCGATGTCAGACACTGTGCTCACACATTATGATCCACATCGCCCAGTGAAGCTTGCCCCTGACACCTCACCTTATGGTATGAATGCAGTCATGTCACATGTTGTGAGTGATGGAGGTGAATGCCCCATAGCTTTTGCGTCACGGTCCCTTACCGCTGCGGAGAAAAATACTGCACAGATTAACAGAGGGGCCTTGAGTCTGGTTTGGCATGTAAAATGTTTCAACCAGTACTTGTATGGGAGAGTTTACCTTCATTACTGATCATCAACCACTAGTGTCCACTTACAATCCCCAGAACGGTGTTTCACTAACAGCAGCAACACTAATACAGAGATGGGCTCTGCTTCTTGCAGTATATAACTACATGATTGAACTCAAGAGGACAGCTAATCATGGAAATGCTGATAGATTGTCCTGTTTACTTTTGGGAAAAGTAAATACCTGAAAAATTTACAATAGAAGACATTCCTCTTGACATGTTCTTCCTAAAGCAAATTGAAAGTCTCAATATTGCAGCAGACATGAACCCAAGGGAAACCAGAGAAGATCCCATACTACAAGGCAACCCAAACCGGCTGGAATGTACAGTAGAAACTCCAGTTTTACCAGTGCCATGATGAACTTGCCCTTGACAGGGGTTCCCTTATGTGGGGATTGGGAGCTGTTGTGCCATCCAAGATGGGAGCCAAGGTGATGGAGGAGCTACGTGCTGGTCATCTAGGTATGGTCAAAATGAAAGCACTGGCTCAAAGTTTTGTCTGATGGCTGGGATAGATCATCAGATCTATCAGCTTGCCGTGCACTATCCGGGATGCCGGTACATCCAGAAGATGCCGAGAGTGGGGTCTCGCCATTGCTGGGAATGGCCCACGTTGCCCTGGCTGAGGATTCATGTAAATTTTTCCAGACCACCCATGGACACAAATTTCTTGTTAGAAGTGGATGTAGCTACAAAGTGTCTGGATGTGTTCCCAATAGCCTCCTCTACAGCCTCGCACACTGCTGATGTGTTGAGAACCCTCTTCGCAAGGACTAGTGTTCCAGAATACTTAGTCAGTGGCAATGGACCACAGCCTGTGGCAGAATTGTTTTAGTCATCCCTGAAAGTGAATGGAATAACACATGTTGCATCTGTACCCAGCTATGAATGGCTTGGCAAAAAGATTTGCACAGAGCCTATAGAACACATAGCGAGCAATGTCAGCAAAACACACTACGCTAACACTGAACCAGAAGCTCACTAATTTCCTCCTTGCATACCACAATGCAGCACACTCCACTACCAACTACTCACCGGCTATGCAGTTCCTGGGTCATCCCTCGTGTTCACGCTGGGATCTCTTCAAACCCAGTCTCAGAAAGAGTTTGCAGAACAAACAGCTGAGAGAAATTGAAGGCTCCTCAAACAAGGAGGTTCGATGTTTCACTCTTGGACAAATAGGGGACTAAAGAGGTGGTCAAATATGGGTACCCGGAAAAATTAAGGACAGAACTGACCCACTCTCCTACTCAGTGGAGATTGCATCCGATATCATCTGGAAATGACAGACTAATTAGTTGAGGAGAGCAGCCCATTGATAGCGAGGAAAAGTGGGCAAAGCTGTCAGGACCACTTCCTGCAGTGCCAGAGTCAACTCTTACATCCAGCACAGAACTTGGGATTGTTTTTTCAGCCGCAAGTCTCTCCTGCCAAGCCGAGTGATTGCCTTTGTCAGTAAAAACATTATCCCATAGTAAGAAATCCTCCATAGTGATTAAATCCTTAGGCCTGAATGGGACAGTTTAAGATTTATTATGCTGTGAATGTGTAAATAGTAGTTGCATTATAAAGTACACTGTCCATAGGTATGTACGTTGAGATGCATTCTATACTGAGATGAAGTTTATAGCTAAGCAGTGAAGAGTGTTTATGTGTTTAATATTTGAGTAATATTGTAAATATATTGTTTATAAAGTATTCTTTGTTTAATTAATTCATTATGGATTACGTGTAAAAGTATGCTATTGGCATACGTCATCATGCCACAACATCATTAATGCGGGACTCGATTTGAGTAAAATCGAAACTCGACAAGCTGTCTTGTTTTCCTTTCAATTAGTTTTATGGTTTGGAGTTACAAAACACAACAGAAGATCAATACATTTCGAGGATAAGGGAATCAGACACAAGATCTGCTATGATCTTATTGACTGGTGAACAGCTCTACTATTCTTCTGCTTCTGATGTTTTTATGACAGTGGTATTGTGGGCTTAAATGTGTACAGTATGTGAAGAAATACATGCTTTGAATTCAGAGGAATCATTGGACTGAATGTTATTTGCTGTGCTGAAGCAGCAGGGTCACTAATGGTAATGTTAACACTAATTTTTCATTGGAGTCTAATTAGCAAGAATGGTCACATTTGAATTTCAAATGCACATGGTTGACATTCTAACAAGAGTTGTTGTTCTAAACTGGATCTTTTTACCGACTGATTTGATTCATTCGTTGTTTGCATCATGCTACAATATGCTAATGTGAGAGTAAGTTCACCAGCTGTTAATTATGCTATTAAGTATATTGCTAAAACTTGGGCAGAATAAGTAGTTATCATACTGCAGTGCTCCCTTGCACACCTATTGTTTGCATATGGCTTTCTCCCATGATAGATTAAATCTGTACCTAAGGATACAATGACATTCTAATAAATTATCACCGAACTGTGGCTGAAAGAAGATTATAGCTGTGAACTTAATGTCCAAGCATACACATTGTATCAAACAGACAGGAATGTAGGCAGAGAGGGTGGCGTGGGTCTGCTGATAAAAAATGAAATCAAATCATTAGAAAGAAGTGACACAGGTTCAGAAGGAATTGAATGATTGTGTGTAGAGCTAAGAAACTGCAAGGGTGAAAAGACCCTGCTGGGGGTTGTATACAAACTCCCAAACAGTAGTAAAGATATGGTCTAAAATTACAACGGGAGATAGAAAATGCAGGCCAAAAGGGCAGTGTTACAATAGTCATGGGAAACTTCAATATGCAGGTAGATTGGGAAAATCAGGTTGGTGCTGGATCCCAAGAGGGTGTATTTCTAGAATGCCTACGAGATGGCTGGTTAGAGCAGCTCGTGGTTGAGTCCATTCGGGGATCAGCTATTGTGGCATGAACTGGAATTGATTAGAGAACTTAAGGTAAAGCAACCATTAGGGGCAAGTGATCATAATATGATCAAATTCACCCTGAAATTTGAGAAGGTGAAGCTAAAGTGAGATATATCAGTATTACAGTGGAGTAGAGGGAATTACAGAGTCATGAGAGAGGACCTGGCCAAAATTGATGGGAAAAGAACACTGGCAGGGATGATGGCAGAGCAGCAATGGCTGGAATTTCTGGGAACAATTGAGAAGTCACAGTATATATACATGGCAAAGGGGAAGGAGTATTCTAAAGGCAGGATGACAAAGCTGTGGTTGACAAGAGAAGTCAAAGCCAACATAAAAGCCAAAGAAAGGGCATATAATATAACAAAAAATAGTGGAAAGTTACAGGATTGGGAAGAATTTAAAAATCAACAGAAGGCAAAAAAAGGCCTAAAGAAGGAAAAATGGAATTTGAATGTAAGCTAGCCAATAATATTAATGAGGATACCAAACATTTCTTCAGACACATAATGTGTAAAAGAGAGGCGAGAAGAGATATCTGACCGCTGGAAAATAATGCTAGAGAGGTAGTAATGGGGGACAAAGGAATGGCAGATGAACTGAATAAGTATTTTGCATCAGTCTTCACTGTGGAAAACACTACCAGTATGCTGGAAGTTTGAATGTGTCAGGGGGCAGAAGTGTGTGAAGGTGCCATTAATAGGGAGAAGATCCTTGGGAAACTGAAAGGTCTGAAGGTAGATAAGTCACCTGGGCCAAATGGTGCACCTCAGGGTTCTGAAAGAGGTGGCTGAGGAAATTGTGGAGGCATTAGTAATGATCTTTCAAGAATCAATCAATTCTAGATTGGTCCTGGATGACTGGAAAATGGCAAATGTCACTCCATTTCAAGAAGGGAGAGAGGCAGAAGAAAGGAAATTAGAGGCCAGTTAGTCTGATCTCAGTGGTTGGGAAGATATTGGAGTTAATTACTGAGGGTGTGCTTTCGGGGCACTTGGAGGCACATGATAACCTCAGCTATAGTCAGCATGGTTTCCCGAAGAGACAATCTTGCCTGACAAATCTGTTGGAATTCCTTGAAGAAATAACGAGCAAAATAGCCAAAGGGGAAATCGGTGTAAATTGCATACTTAGATTTTCACAAGACCTTCGACAAGGTGGCTGCTTAACAAGCTACGAACCCATGGTATTTCAGTAAAGATTCTAGCATGGGTAAAGCATAGGCTGATGGGCAGGAGGAAAATAATGGGAATAAAGGGAGTCTTTACTGGTTGGCTGCTGATAACTAGCAGTTTTCCACACTGGTCTGTGTTGGGATCGCTTCTTTTGTAAATTATATGTCAATGATTTGGAAGACAGAATTGATAGCTTTGTGGCCAAGTGATACAAAGATAGGTGAAAGGACAGGTAGTTTTGAGGACGTAGAGGCTACAGAGGACTCAGACTGATTTGGAGAATGGACAAAGAAGTGGCAGATGGAATACAGTTTCAGGAGGTGTATGGTTATGCACTTTGGTAGGAGAAAATAAAGCTTAGACTAGATTCTAAATGGAGAGAAAATTCAAAAATCCGAGGTGCAAAGGGATTCGGGAATCCTCGTGCAAGATTCCCTTACTTGCAGGTTAAGTCAGTGCTGAGGAAAGCAAATGAGATGTTAGTTTTCATTTCAAGAGGACTATAATATAAATGCAAGGACCTAATGCTGAGGCTTTATAAAGCACTGGTGAGACCTCACTTGGAGTATTGTGAACAGTTTTGGGCCCCTTATCTAAGAAAGGATGCGTTGGTATTAGAGACAGAGGAACAATAAAATGATTCTGGAATTGACAGGTTTATCATATGGAGTTTTATGGGTCTAGGCATGTACTCACTGGAATTCAGAAGAATGAAGGGTGACCTAATTGAAACCTATTGAATGTTGAAAAGCCTCGATATCTCCTATGGTGGAGGAGTCTAAGACCAGAGGTCACAGCCTCAGAATAGAGGGGCATCCATTTAGAAAAGAAATTAGGAGGAATTTCTTCAGCCAGAGAGTGGTGAATCTGTGGAATTCATTGCCACAGGTGGCTGTGGAGGCCAAGTCATTGTGCATATTTAAGGCAGAGGTTGATAGATTTTTGATGAGTTAGGGTATGAAGGGAAATGGGGAGAAGGCAGGAGATTAGGGCTGAGAGGGAAAATGGATTAGCCATGGTGAAATGGTGGAGCAGACTCAATGGACCAAATGGTCTAATTCTACTCCTGTATCTTATGGTCTAAGTATAGTTCAATCTCTTACCGTTCATCAGTTATCGCATTTTTTCTGTCTTATTTTTGCAATAGGTATTTGGTTAGGAATTTTCTGGCAGCTGTTAGAGTGGCAGTTAGAGTAATGCTGTTACAGCGTCAATGATCTAGGTTCAACTCTGCTAATGTCTGTAATGTTGCGGTATGTTCTCCCCGCGATCGTGTGGATTTCCTCCGGGTGCTGCAGTTTCCACCCATGTTCCAAAGGCCCGGAGTTAATAGATTCATTGGTCACATGGGTGAAGTTGGGCAGCACAATCTCGCTAGGCTGGAAGGCCCTGATACTCTACTGTATCCCTAAATAAAACAATAAATTTGTCTAGAATTTGTTTCAGGCTTGATGTTAATGAAACTTTGTGAAGGTAATAGATGAATAGCCAACGTACAAATCCAAGTAATAGAAACATGCAAGGTTGTCTATTGTAGCTGTAAGTGGTGTAGCTACCTAGTCAGCTTCCTATAGCAGTTCCTGACCTTCCTGGAAACGTTGGTAAATTCTTAATCCTCAGATTGTGTTTCCTTCCTGACAGTGTGTGCTAGTTTAAAAAAATAATTGAAGTGTCCTCATTTGTCCAGCATACCAAAGGTAAAGGAATGGACCACTTGGCCCCTTCCTCCTTCTCTGCTATTCACCTGTATCATGGCTGATCCACTGAATGCCATCCAATCTCCTGCCTCTTCCTCCATCGTACCATCAGCTCTGTCTTGGGCAGAGATTTCCCCAGCATGGAGGACATCTCCGAAAGGCAGCGCCTCAAGAAGGCAGTATCCATCATTAAGGGGCCTCATCATTCAGGACTGCCCTCTTCTTATTACTGCCATCAGGGAGGAGTTACAGGAGCCTGAGGATCTACACTCAACATATAGGACCAGTTTCTTCCCTTTTGCCATCACATTTCCGAATGGTTCATGAACCACAAACACTACCTCAGTATTTTGCTCTCTATTTGCACTAATAATTTATTTTATATATTTCTCATTGCAACTTATGATAATTTTAAAGATTTTGCTGTACTACTGCCACAAAATAATAAACTCAATGACAAATGTCAGTGATAATAAACCTGACTCCGATTTCTGATTTGAAACCCCTGATACCTTCCTGATCAATAATCTACCTCAGCTTTGAATACATTCAAGGACATAGCCTCTGCAGTTTAGTGGCACAGGGAATTTCAAAGACTCACAACCCTTTGAGAAAAGTATTTCTGCTCACACTCAGTCTTAAACAGCTAAATCTTTATAACGGCTCTGCTCGCTGGTCACAGTTTCTCCCATGAGGGGAAACATGCTTTCAGCTTTTGCCCTGTCAATCCTGCTAAGAATCTTATATGTTTCAGTAAGATTACTTCTCAACCTTCTGAACCCCAGTAGCTAAAGTCCATAACTGTTCAACCTTTCCTCCTAGGACTAGCTCTTTATACCTAGAATCATCCTAGTGAACATTCTCAAAACAGCCACCAATAGTAATATTTCTTTCCTAAAGTTGGACGTAATACTCTGGGAGTGGTGTCAACAGTTTCCTCTGAAACTTACTTCCTACTGTACCAATCCTCCGGAAATAAGATCCAAAATTCCTTCAGCATTGCCCATTACCTGCTGCACTTATATGCTAGTGTTTGATACCTTATGTATAAAACTCCCCCAATCCCAATTTTTCCCATTTAATTAATTATCCATTTTATCATTCTTACTTCCAAAATGAACAACCTCATACCTTTTCATGTCACACTTAATTTGTCATCCTGTTGCCCGCACATCTAACCTATCAGTAGCTTTCTGTAGACTACCTTCTCCCTTACTTTTGTAACATCCACATTCTCTTCTCTCCACTGAGTCTTAACATATATCATGCACAGTCTCAACACTGATCCCTGTGACACTCCAATGGTCACAAGTTGCAAGCATGGAAATGATCCCCTTATCTCTAATCACCTTCCTGCTGATTAGTGATTCCTCTATCATTTTTTCCCTTCATAATTACTTTCAGGAGAAAGTCATTATAAAGGAAAATGCATTCCCAGTATGTTTGCTGCTGGTTGTAGCTTGCAACATTTTCTGGTATGGCAATTCAAGTGCACAGGAACAGAAGAAGCTGCAGAGTAGTGAACTCTGCCCAATATGTCATAGACATATTCCTCCCAATATTGGTGGTATCTACAGGAGATACTGCCTCAAGAAGGCAAGATCTGTCATCGAAGATCTCCACCATCTATGTTTCCATGACTGCCTTCAGGCAGGAAGTATGGAAGCCTGAAGTTACACCCCACCGGTTTAAGAACAGCTACTTGCCTTCAACCATTTGATTCTCGAAACAACCGGCAAAGTCCTACTCAATACAGTTTAGCATCACCATCAAGAGAAAATCTGCAGATGCTGGAAATCCAAGCAACGCACACGAAGTGCTGGAGGAGCTCAGCAGACCAGGCAGCATCTATGGAAAGGAGTATGGTTGACGTTTCGGGCAGAGACACTTCATCAAAAATGGAGAAAAAAGAGATGAGGAGCTGGAGTTAGGGGGGTAGTGGGGGGTTATAGGGGTGAAGTAAAGATTTAGAAAGTTGATTGGTGACAGATTCCTGTAATGGCCCCCCCTTCACATTCCTCATCCCCATTTTCCTCTCTCTTCTTATCTCCTTGCTTGTCCATCACCTCCCTCTGGTGCTCCTCCCCCTTTTCTTTCTTCCATAGCTCTCTGTCCTCTCCTATTAGATACCTGCTTCTCCAGCCCTGTATCTCTTAAACCAATCACCTTCCCAACTCTTTAGTTCACCCTTCTCCCCTCCATCCTGGCTTCACCTATCACCCTGTGTTTCTCCCTCCCTTCCCCCCACCTTCTAACTCCAACTCTTCATCTCTTTTTCTCTCCAGTCCTGCTGAAGAGTCTCGGTCCGAAACATCATTTCCTTCACTACTGCCTGGCCTGCTGAGTTCCTTCTGTATTTTGTGTGTGTTGTTAGCATCATCAGACCATTTTCACACTACAATAGACTTGGTTTTAATTGTGGTTACTTGTAAAAATTATGTATGATTTAAGTTCTTCTTCTGAATGCTGTTATATGGTGCTATGTGCCTGTCATGCTGTTGTAAGTAAGTTTTTCATTGCAACAGTGCACATGACAAATATATTAAGATTCCACTTGAACTTTGACTTTCTGTTCTACTCCAGCACAGGGCTGAATGGGTGCTGTGCTACTGAACGAGTTGTAAAAGGTCTCTCAGCAGAATTTTGAAGCAGACAGGCTGATTATCATGATTATTGCACCATCAACACATCAAGGTACTGTGTGAATTTAATATAAATTCAAGGAGCAGTGCCTTAGAAAGGCGGCTTTCTTCATTAAAGATCCCCTCCACCCAAGACATGCACTCTTCACACTGTTACCATTGGAAAGGAGATACAGAAGCCTGAAGGCACACACTCAGCGATTCAGGAACAGCTTCTTCCCCTCTGCCATCCGATTTCTAAATGGACATTGAACTCATGAGCACAACCTCACTGCTTTTTAAATTCTGCTATTTTGCACCACTTTCTTTAACTTCACTATTTAATAGACATTTACTGTAACTCCGTTGTTCATTATATATTTATTTATCATGTATTGCGTTGTACTGCTGCCATAAAAATTTACAAATTTCACAACAAATGCCAATGATATTAAATCTGATTCTGACATTATTCTAGATGTCTGCAGTTGTATCCTGTCTGATACTTATTACACAACAAACAGCACGAAAAAGATAATCTGACCATTATCATGTTGCCCTTCTTGCGAGCTTTCTGTGTACAATTTGGCTGCAATATTTGTCACATTAAATATGAGGTAGTACTTCAAAAGTACCACATCTGGTGCAAATTGCCTTGGGCATCAAGAGTTCTGATGTAAATACACCTTTGACCCTAATTTATGTCTGCCTATAATAACTTCTTCAGTTATTTCTTTCTGTTTTAAAAGAATTTTCCTTCTGGAGTTCCCAGTGTTTCATGGCTGAATGCATCAGGTATTGATGCAGAGTTTCGAGCTGAAACATCAACAATTCCTTTCAACGTCCAGTCCTTCCCCAGCCCCCCAACCAATGATGCTCAGACCACAGATATCCCCCAGCAGATTATTTGTTGTTCTACATTCCAGCATCTGCTGTCTCTTGTTTCTCTAGATATTCTTTTCACTGACTGCTAGTGCCATTGTGATGTTTCTCACTGGTTTTAGTGCTTCTGCCTTAGGCTTCTCTAGCTTTGTGTCATTAATTTCTGTTTGAAATGTAACTCACTTCGGGGTAGAGGGACTTAGCTGGAAAGGAAAGTGTCTATATGTAGAGTTTGACTTCTCTCCTTTGCCAGAACGTTCCGTTTTCCAGGAAAATCTGCATTCTGAGGATCGAGTCATTCAGTTGTGTTTTATTTTCATTTCTGATCCCTAAGGCTCAAAGTGTAAAGTGCTACTGATATCCTGTTTAAAGCTATTTAAACAGTGTGTTTAAATTGGTGCGTTACGCCAATTTCACCTGGAAATATTCAAAATATTTTTATGTTCTCTGATATGAATGAATCAGCGGAGTATATAAGTCAAAAACAAAGTAATACCAGTAGTCTTCATTCAATAATTTATAGTTCACAACCAAATTACAGGTACTACAACTTTATTGTTTAAAAACTCCCTTATAAAAATATACTGAGATGTTTTCTGACTCACGTTAGTGTCTGAGACCATCAGAATTTTAGATGAAATTCAAGTTTATTGTCAGACACACGCAGAGTAGAAATAAATACCCTGAAAATTAGTTTTTGTTTGCAGCAGAAATACACTACATTGCAAAAACAACCAACTTAAACATAAGTCAAAGTAAGCTTAAATTATCTTACACATCGAAATAAAAATAAGGACATCAGTGCAAGTTGAGAGAGAGGAAAGGAAATATCAGCACTATCTGCCAACAGAATTGCAATTCTTCTTTTCCAAGTGTGGTGGATACTTGCCTCTTGTCTTATGTTTGCTAAGCTTGCTTTCTAAACACAAAGCAGCTGACACTTGTAAGATCAAAAAAGACTTCTAATTCGTTTAACTTCTGGTCGTAAATCGAAGTCAGTACTCAGATGTAAAATAGAAAGCAGTAATCAGCTTGAAGTTTAAAAAGCACTCTCTGTAGAACAGCTTTGAATATGCTCTGTCTGTAAAAGCAAATGCCAGTGTGCTACTCCTGCTTCATGACTGCTGAGAAATTCAGTATAAGATAATGGGCTGTTCACATTGGGTTGTTTCAGACAAGCTGATGCTTAAGTGCCTAGTTCAAAGAGGCTTGCAAAACAGATGGGTAATATTATTTAGCATATTAAATAACTGATGTGTTTATAGTTGGAAAGATATTTGGACTCAGGAAAGTCAATTTAAGTAGCATTAAGTGGAGGCAGCTGAGATCTATGTATGTCTCCAAGAAGCTTTTAGACCGTTTGTGTTGAAAGGATATCTGAGAAAATGTCATATGGGTGTGAAGTCACCCAAGTGGGAGATAAAGGGTATAAATGTACTGAGAAATTCAGCCTTATCGGGAATGGGGTAAGGTACATCAAGAAGCAACATGAAAGAAATACAGGGTGAATGAGAACTCCAGCTTCGGTTTCTGTAATGGAGACTATTTTTGTCGGCCTCATAGCATGTATTGTTAACTTAAAGGAATTGTACTTGTGTTTTGGAAATCCTTTGTGTTTTGAAAATGGTTCATATGTATAGTAAATCCTTATTTTTTGTGTCTTAGAAATGGTTTGTAATTTGGAAATTTTTTAAAACAAAGATCTTCTATTAGTTTTAAACATGCTTTGAGAATGTTTAGATTTGAATGGGTGGGGCACATTAGATTTTGTAAAACAATGAATGAAGGTCTGTCAGGTCAAATGGCAATTTAACCCTTTCAGAACCCTTAGATGTGAGGTCTGCAGGTCTGCAGAGTAAACAATGGTCTAATTAACACGCTGAATGCTGTGTTAATGGACACAAGTTTGGTGTAAGCAGGCTGAATTCATGTAAGATCAAAGAGCTTGTCTGTCTCGTGGTTGCTCTGTGCTTGTGAAACTTGCATAAAGATTTTTTCATTCATTCTTTGAACTTCAGCCAGGGCTGGAAATCATGACCCAGAACCCAGGGATGGTTTCATGAGTCGGAATTCGAAGTTCCCCCGACAGCAGCAAAAACCAAGTGGTGAAAGAACTGTGAGCGTGGAAATCTTTGTACCTTGCCATCTATTCAAGATTCAAGTACATTAATTATCAAAGAATGTATAAATTATACAACCTTGAGATTTGCTTGCCCACAGGGAGCCACAGTGCAAGAAACCCGAAAGAAAAAAAATGAGTAAAAGTAAAAATAAACGACCAACGTTCAATGTGCAAGAGAAAGAAAAAGAAGAGGAAGTCCTGCAAACAATTGAAGCGAACAGTATTTTGAACCAAGAGTGAGTCCTTAGATCCGAACCCTGGGGCTCAAAACCTCACTTATCAGTTCACCATATTATTGGGCATGGAGCACAGCAGTTGTGCCAGTCTCCATAGCCGCAGGACCCTGGAGATGACCATCGCAGAGAACGAGAGAAATCAGCTCTCGTCCTGACTGACCCACACCCTGTCTTTTCAGTCTACCTGGGCCGGCATTTAAATTGACCCAACAACGGAACAGCAAAAAAAACCCAATGGAACAGCAAAAAGACTCTGTACCCTGGAGAAAAGAGTGAACACCGTGGAGAACAAGTGAAATCAACTCTCACCTCCGATCTGGGCTGATGTTTAAATTGTCTAAACAGTGCATTGTACCTCACACCAGGACCAAGGCACTGCTGCTAAGACGGGCCCCAAACCTAGACCATGTTGCCCAGCAATTCACTCCAGACCCAGATTTCGTCGCCCAGCCCGAACCTGTTTAAATCAGTGATGCACCATCAATAACTCACTCTGAGACGTAAGAAGCGAGATATCGGCTTTTATTGACTGGAAGAATGAACAACACTACATCCTGGAGACTGAGAGGCCGGGCTCAGGCCTCAATCGCCTTTATACAGGGGTCTGTGGGAGGAGCCACAGGAGCAGTCCAGACAGATATATGTAGTTCACCACAATCAGCTCAGCACCCAGAGCAGACAAACCTTGCACCTGGGCCAGTTGTGTGAGCATTGACATAGAATCTCCAGTGCCTGGGCCCCAACCTCTCCTTACGGTGCTCAGAGTGATCCAACCTCGGTTCCGGGTCAGCTGTACAGGTATTGGAACTCCATCTGCATCAATTCATCCCCCGAACTCGCCTTGCCATCACACGCGCCTCCACTGCTTACGGTGATAATTATTTACCTCAGTAATGATGTTTTAGTGATGTTTTTAGTCAGATTTCCTAGCTCTTTGACTACCTGGCAGCTGACATGCACTTTTGCTGGTGCCATCTTAACAGGATTGTGTGATTTATTTGTGCCTATAATAAATTAGGCTTAAGTTATTTGTTGTGCTTGTACACATATTACCACATGTCAGGACACTTGACTTATTGGGTCTGATTAATCCAGCCCAATACAATGTTATAGCTAGAATTCACTTATCATCTTTTAGCTATTCTCCTTCCCCTCCCCCCACCTTTTTATTCTGGCATCTTCCCCCTTCCTTTCCAGTCCTGAAGAAGGTGTTGGCTTGAATCATTGACGGTTTATCTCCTTTCCATAGATGCCTCCTGACTTGCTGACTTCCTTCAGCATTGTGTGTGCGTTGCTTTTCATTAGAGACACCCCCACTCCATCCATCACCTACACTGCTACTCAGATGGAGAAAAAAACCATAAAAATAGAGGAATCTCTGAATAGATACTTAAGAGAAACCTTGTGAATTAGAGTCTTGAATTGGAAATGAAGGAAAATAGAAATCATACAAAATAAATTCAATTCCTTTGAAGCACATCATCCTGAAAGAACTAGAATTTAAAATAGGCCATTTCTGAAAAGGAATTTATAGAGATAAGGCAAAAGATTTTGAGTTATCCATAAGATCATAAGATACAATAGACAATAGACAGTAGGTGCAGGAGTAGGCCATTTGGCCCTTCTAGCCAGCACCGCCATTCATATACAATCAGGACCCCGTTCCTGCCCGCTCCCCGTATCCCTTGACCCCGCTATCTATAAGAGCTCTGTCTAACTCTCTCTTGAATGCATCCAGAGACTTAGCCTCCACCGCCTTCTGGGGCAGAGCATTCCACATATCCACCACTCTCTGGGTGAAAAAGTTTTTCCGCATCTCTGTTCTAAATGGCCTACCCCTTATTCTTAAACTATGGCCTCTAGTTCTGGACTCACCCATCAGCAGGAACGTGCTTCCTGCCTCCAGTGTGTCCAATCCCTTAATAATCTTATATGTTTCAATCAGATCCCCTCTCATCCTTCTAAATCCCAATGTATACAAGCCCAGTCGCTCCAATCTTTCAACATATGACAGTCCTGCCATTCCGGGAATTAACCTTGTGAACCTACGCTGCATTCCCTCAATAGCAAGAATGTCCTTCCTCAAATTTGGAGACCAAAACTGCACACAATACTCCAGGTGGGGTCTCACCAGGGCCCTGTACAGCTGCAGAAGGACCAGAAGTAGGAGCATATAAGAGCAGAAATAGGCCATTCGGCCCATAGAGTCTGCTCTGCCATTCAATCATGGGCTGATTCAATTCTTCCAGTCGTCCCCACTCCCTTGCCTTCTCCCCATACCCTTTGATTCCCTGGCTAATCAAGAACCAATCTATCTTTGCCTTAAATGCACCCAATGACTTGGCCTCCACAGCCACTCATGGCAACAAATTCCACAGATCTACCGCCCTCTGACTAAAGTAATATCTCCACATCTTTGTTCTAAATGGACGTCCTTCAATCCTGAAGTTGTGCCCTCTTCTCCTAGACTCCCCTACAATGGGAAATAACTTTGCCATACCTAATCTGTTCAAGCCTTTTAACATTTAGAATGTTTCTATGAGATCCCCTCTCATTCTCCTGAACTCAAGGGAATATAGTCCTGGAATCATTCTCATGAATCTTCTCTGAACCCTCTCCAATGTCTTACAAGTGCCTTATAGAGCCTCAACATCACAGCCCTGCTTTTATATTCTATATCTCTAGAAAAGAAAGCCAACATTGCATTTGCCTTTTTCACCGCTGACTCAACCTAGAGGTTAACCTTTAGGGTATCCTGCACAAGGACTCCCAAATCCCTTTGCATCTCTGCATTTTGAATTCTTTCTCCATCTAAATAATGGTCTGCCCATTTATTTCTTGCACCAAAGTGCATGACCATACACTTTCCAACTTGCCATCTTGTACTATTTCTGATAATGAGCTTATAATGTTGTGTTTTATTCATCTTTCAGACAGTGATCCTATTGGTGACATTTTCTGCTTTTGCTTCATATGAATGATCTGACAGATTTTTTTTTTGTTTTAATTGATTTTATCTAAAATGCTTCCATTGTAATTAGCATTTCCTGTTATTAGAGGACTGCATTACCAAAAAGGGGGTCAGTTTAATTTAAAAACAGATATTTAATAAATCATAAACACAAGAGATTCTGCAGATGCTGGAAATCTAGAGCAACCACACAAAATGCTGGAGGAACTTAACAGGTCAGACAGCTTCTCTGGAGAGGAAGCAGTTGACTTTCCATGCTGAGGACTGGGAAGGATAGGGGAAGAAGCCTGAACCAGGTGGTAGATGGGGAGGAAAGAATACAAACTGGCAAATTTTAGGTGAAATATTTATTAAGTGTGTAGATTTGATTGTGTCTCAATGAAATAAAATATTTTGCATGTTCCACAAATCAGGTCCTGCTTCGCGATTCCTGTCTCAGTTTCCAGGAACTACTGACTCTGAGTGTGAATATATTTGAGTACTTTGGTGATACTTTCATATATTTTTATATTTGCATCTATAATTATATGACCCTTAATCAAAATGCTTGCCAGTTATCCGTTCAAAACACAAGGTGATGTGGGAATTCATCTTAAAGTAACAACAGGTGTTTTGAGGGACAGGAGTGGAAACACAAATCAGTGGGGTTGTGGAAATGTACAAGCTCCTGACAGGAAACAGTGGGAATCAAGCTCCGATCTTACGGCTGGCGACGTAATAATGTTGGTCTAACCACTATGCTAACGTGCCGCCCACAGTCTACAGTATTGTGCAGAATTAATGAAGGCCATTTCCTGTCTTCACTTTATTCAGTCCCTTCTGCTGTCTTGGATTTCCACCTTCTACATACAAATAACACATCCTTGTCCATCTGAAAACTCCTTTGGGAAATAATTGACTGATGTTAAGGCACTAAGCCCATTATACAAATGACTAATTATGTGCCCGTATCATTAAACCGTTTTAAATTACAATTGAACTAGATGAGTTGCTATAGATAATTGTTACATAAAAACAGGAAAGACCTGACATACTCAGCAGGTCAGGCAGCATCTATGAAGAAACAGATTCAGACCTTTTCATCACAACTTCCAAACATTTTCTATTTTTATTTCTGATTTTCAGATCCTGCTTTCTTTTTGATTTTCGATGATTGTTACATAACCTTTGTTTATGAAAGTTTGTGTGGGCATTGCAGAGAATATTTATTATACAAGCTGACAATTATCCTCTTGTTAGATGAATGCGGGAGGAAACCTTGTTCCCCGCCAATGTTTCCCAGCAACCATATTTCAGCCAATGAAGAGGAGACCTGAACTAACCAAACCCATGACAACACGTTTAATGCCAATGAAGAACATATATTTTTAGATACTGTAAAGTAGCATAGATGCAGAAAAGAATATAAATACCGAAGTCAAACAGAAGCAGAAATTGTAATAAGGTATAGCAGGCCAGTCCACTTTTGTACAGGGAGAAACAGATTAATGCTTTAGTCGTTGAGCTAGGGTTTTGTGAGAATTTAGGGAACGCTAAGTCATACTGCTAAACATGAACATGGCACTTGGAAGAAAAACAATCAAATAATATATTGCAGCAATTATTGAGACTACTAAAAGAAAACTGGAATCACTAAATCTTTTCCATAAGCCAATGTTCAATAAAAGCAAAAGGGAAAATGAACACAAGCATGTTGGTAATCTGTAATAAAGCAAGAAATATTTCAATTTCAAAGTATGCGTATGTCAACATATATAACTCTGAGATTCATTTTCTTGTGGGCAATCACAATAAATACCAGGAACATAACAGAATCAGTGAACCCATCAGGACGGACATCAACTAATGTGAAATTAAACTGCAAATATGAAAAGAAAGAGAAACCAAAAGTAATAATAATAATAATAATAATAAAGCAATAAATATTAAGAACATGAGATGAAGAGTCTTATAGCTTACAGGAGTCTTATAGGAATGTGTGGGGATCTCATTGAAATATTGAAAGATCTAGATAAAGTGAATGTGGAGAGGATGTTTCCTGTGGTGGCGTTACCCAGAACTAGAGGGCAGAGCCTCAAAATTGAGAGGCAACCTTTTAGAACAGAGGTAAGGAGGAATTTTGTAAACCCGAGAGTGTGAATACTCTGCCACATACTGCGGTGGAAGCCATGTCCATGGGTATATTTAAGATGGAAGTTGATAGTTTTAGGACATCAAAGGATATGGCAAGAAGGTAGGTGTATGGGGTTGAGTGGGATCCAGGATCAGCCATGATGGATGGCAGAGCAACTCAATGGACTGAATGGCCTGATTCTGCTCCTATGTATTATGGTCTTCTGTTCTAAAGTAAGTCCATTTCAGTGGGAGCAGTTCAGTGATGGAGCGAGTGAAGTTGAGTGAAGTTATCCCGTGATGGAGTGGTTTGTATCCATTACTTTTTGTCGGCTTTTTTGTACAAGAGCATCGGTGTTTCCATCCCAGCCCATGATGCAAACAGTCAATACACTCTAGAAGTTTTTTTAAAGTTTTAGAAAACATGCTGAATCTTCTCAAACCTCGAAAAAGTAGGACCATGCTTTTTTTTGTAATTGTACTTACATGCTGGACGCAAGACGTGAAAGATAACACCAGGGAATTTAAAGCTATTAGGGTCTGATTACAAATGGAAGGAGGAAATATCATATCAGTCTAATTACTAATAGACTGTTCAGCAAAACTGAAAGCAGGATGGTTGTTAATAGTGAGTAAAAGGAGACTCCATCATCAGATTGGCATTTTTCTTGTTTACCCAAGTTGGTATATAGAAGCAATGCTATTCCCATAAGGATAGCTGCCTGGCTACTGCTTTGCCTTAAATGACTTAGGCTGATTTTATGTGCATAATTTGTATGCATTTATCTCCCATTCACTGCATTTTTTTTCTGGCCAAACTGCTTTTATTGGGACAAGTCTCTGTCATAAATTGTGCTTTCTTTGTTCTTGGGCTTTGTTTACTGAATAAATTGACTTTGTTGACTGCGCAAATGCTGTACAAATGGCTTGTTTGCTGGTATGCCAGGGATATTCTCTGCTCTGCCTCCCAAGCTATTGGCTGATACGTTGCTAGCAACAGACACGCTGATTTTTTCAATACAACTGTTTACTTTGAACAGGGAGAAATACCTACCCAGTAATGCCTTCCTGCTCAGCCGTGCTCACCTTGTAATAACTTACTGTAATGGAGTGATAATTGAGAAGAATTTGCTTCCCCTCTGAATTTATTAACTGAATCTTGTGTCCTGTCTGAAACTTGCTGATCTCCCAGAACATCTAGATTTCCACAGAGCAGATGGGTGGCAAACTTTGTGGGAGTGTGCCCCCAAATATCGACAATCTTCTAAAGATGTTTCTTGCAAGCCATGGTAATATTGAGCAGGAATTATAATTGATTAAGAAATTAGAAACAATATTTATGGGGCTTTAAAGGAAAAGGATGAGTTCTGGTGCATTCATACATGTACACATTGTTTTACTATTAATGAAGCATAACAGAGACAGATTGAAATAAATGAAGCATTTTGAAAAAAACTGTTCAAAAATCATTAACAGTAATCTTTTAAAATACTGTTGAAAAACAATATTTTGCTGAATGGTATTGTTCTTGTAACCAATTTACTATCCAAATACTGATGTGTACACCAAGTCCGGGAGGATTTCAAAGTATATCATCCAGCATCACATGTTCTCACCAAGCTGGCATGAGATGTTTTCTGTGGAAGTATATCATTGCTCTCGGGTCATAAAAATATCACTGCTTAATTTGGTAGTAAAGATAAACATTATGTATCTTTTTTATTTTGGACGAGGTGTAAGGAATCAAAAAGCAACACCGTCTATAGCATGCCAACAACGTTTTTACATGAGCCATATTGGACGTGTGTGCCGTAGGTCTGCCAACCCTGCATATGCTGCTGACTAGAACATAGTTTGCAGGAGTTCTTGCTGAGAGATGCTAATGTAGGTGATTAAGTGTAACTATTGGCATTAGTTTATTATTGTCACATGTACCAAGGTACAGTGAACAGCTTGTCTTGCATACTGTTTATACTGACCAAATCATTACACAATGCATTGAACGAGAATAAGGTAAAAAAAAATACAGAATAAAGCGTAAAAGCCACCAAAAAAGTGCAGTGCAGGTAAACAAAAAAGTGCAAGATCATAACAAGGTAGATACTGAGTCCAATTTTATCGTCGGTGTTAGGACCACTACTTCTTATGCTGTATGTCAATGATTTAGATGATGGAATTGATGGCTTTGTTGCCAAGTTTGCTGATAATACAAAGATTGATGGAAGAGCAGGTACTGCATGTGGAAACAAGTAGTCTGCAGAAGGACTTAAGACAGATTAGGAGAACGGGCAAGAGAGTGCTAAATGAAATACAATGTTGGAAAATGCATGATCATGCACTTCGGTAGAAGAAATAAATGTGCGGAGTATTTTCTAAATGCACAGAAAATCCAGAAACCTGAGATGCAAAGGGAAACATAGAAACATAGAAAACCTACAGCACAATACAGGCCCTTTGGCCCACAAAGCTGTGCCGAACATGTCCTTACCTTAGAACTACCTAGGGTTACCCATAGCCCTCTATCTTTCTAAGCTCCATGTATCTATCTAGGAGTCTCTCAAAAGACCCTATTGTTTCTGCCTCCACCACTGTCGCCGGCAGCCCATTCCATGCACTCAACACTCTCTGTGTAAAAAACTTACCCCTGATATCTCCTCTGTACCTACTTCCAAGCACCTTAAAACTATGCCCTCTCGTGCTAGCCACTTCAGCCCTGGGAAAAAGCCTCTGACTATCCACATGATCAATGCCTCTCATCATCTTGTACACCTCTATCAGGTCACCTCTTATCATCCATCGCTCTAAGGAGAAAAGGCTGAGTTCACTCAACCTATTCTCATAAGGCATACTCCCCAATCCAGGCAACATCCTTGTAAATCTCCGCTGCACCCTTTCTATGGCTTCCACCTCCTTCCTGTAGTGAGGCGACCAGAATTAAGCACAGTACTCCAAGTGGGGTCTGACCAGGGTCCTATTTGGCTGCAACATTACCTCTCGGCTCCTAAACTCAATCCCACGATTGATGAAGGTCAGTGCACCGTATGCCTTCTTAACCGCAGAGCCACCCTTTGTGTCATCAGCAAATTTACTAACCCATCCCTCCACTTCCTCATCCAGGTCATTTATAAAAATCACAAAGAGTAGGGGTCCCAGAACAGATCCCTGAGGCACTCCACTGGTCACCGACCTCCATGCAGAATATGACCCATCTACAACCACTCTTTGCCTTCTGTGGGCAAGCCAGTTCTGGATCCACAAAGCAATGTCCCCTTGGATCCCATGCCTCCTTACTTTCTCAATAAGCCTTGCATGGGGTACCTTATTAATTGCCTTGCTAAGATCCATATACACTACATCTATGGCTCTACCTTCATCAATATGTTTAGTCACATCCTCAAAAAATTCAATCAGGCTCGTAAGGCATGACCTGCCTTTCACAAAGCCATGCTGACTATTCCTAATCATATTATGCCTCTCCAAATGTTCAGAAATCCTGCCTCTCAGGATCTTCTCCATCAACTTACCAACCATTGAAGTAAGACTCACTGGTCTATAATTTCCTGGGCTATCCCTATTCCTTTTCTTGAATAAGGGAACAACATCCGCAACCCTCCAACCCTCCAGAACCTCTCCCGTCCTCATTGATGATGCAAAGATCATCACCAGAGGCTCAGCAACCTCCTCCCTCTCTTTGCATAGTAGCCTGGGGTACATCTCATCCAGTCCCAGTGACTTATCCAACTTGATACTTTCCAAAAGCTCCAGCACATCCTCTTCCTTAATATCTACATGCTCAAGCTTTTCAGTCCACTGCAATTGCCAAGATCTTTTTCCGTAGTGAATACTGAAGCAAAGTATCGATTAACTACCTCTGCCATCTCCTCTGGTTCCACACACACTTTTCCACTGTCACACTTGATTGGTCCTATTCTCTCATGTCTTATCTCTTGCTCTTCACATACTTGTAGAATACCTTGGGGTATCCCTTAATCCTGCTTGCCAAGGCTTTCTTATGGCCCCTTCTGGCTCTCCTAATTTCTTTCTTAAACTCCTTTCTGCTAGCCTTATAATCTAGATGTCTATCATTACCTAGCTTTTTGAGCCTTTCATAAACTCTTCTTTTCTTCTTGACTAGATTTACAACCGCCTTTGTACACCATGGTTCCTGTACCCTACCATCCTTTCCGTCTCATTGGAATGTATCTAAGCAGAACTCCATGCAAGTATCCCCGGAACATTTGTACTTTTCTTCCGTACATTTCCCTGGGAACATCTGTTCCCAATTTATACTTCCAAGTTCCTGTCTGATAGTTTTATATTTTCCCTTACACCAATTAAACACTTCCCTAACTTGTCTGTTCAATGCTATGGTAAAGGAGATAGAATTGTGATCATTATCTCCAAAATGCTCTCCCACTGAGAGACCTGACCAGGTTCATTTCCCATTACCAGATCAATTACAGCCTCTCCTCTTGTAGGGTTATCTACATGTTGTGTCAGGAAAACTTCCCGAACATATAACCATATAACAATTACAGCACGGAAATAGGCCATCTTGGCCCTTCTAGTCCGTGCCGACGCTTACACTCACCTAGTCCCAGTGGCCCGCACTCAGCCCATAACCCTCCATTCCTTTCCTGTCCATATACCTATCCAATTTTACTTTAAATGACAATACCGAACCTGCCTCTACCACTTCTACTGGAAGCTCATTCCACACAGCTACCACTCTCTGAGTAAAGAAATTTCTCCTCCTGTTACCCTTAAACTTCTGCCCCCTAACTCTCAAATCATGTCCTCTTGTTTGAATCTCCCCTACTCTCAATGGAAAAAGCCTATCCACGTCAACTCGATCTATCCCCCTCATTATTTTAAATACCTCTATGAAGTCCCCCCTCAACCTTCTATGCTCCAAAATTGAACACACCTAACAAACTCCACCCCATCTAAACCCCTCACTCTAGACAGATGCCAATCAGTATTTGAAAAATTAAAATCTCCCACCACGACAACTCTGTTATTATTACTCCTTTCCAGAATCTGTCTCCCTATCTGCTCCTCGATGTCCCTGTTACTATTGGGTGGTCTATAAAAAACACCCAGTAGAGTTATTGACCCTTTCCAGTTCCTACCTTCCACCCACAGAGATTCCATAGACTGAGTGTTGGTGAGCTTTTTTGACGTCAGTAGGGTTGGATCAGGATTGGTGATGTTCTCACTTGGGAACTCTGAAGTTTTGTTCAAGATCTTTTGTTTTGTTGATATTTAGGGTCAGATTGTTACCGTGACACCATGTCACTAAGCTCTCTATTTCCTTCTTCATTATTTGAGATGCAGTCCACTGCTGTCTGGCAGAGAATACTGACTTTAGTTGGCTTATTGTTCCTGTAAATTTGTAGGATTTTGTTGGGACAGCATTGGTGACAGTTTCCCAGTGCTTTGTAATACCTGTTGTAAACAGTCTAGGTCTTAGAAGCACACAGAAAGGCAGACATCTCTGCTGCAGAAAAGAACATTTGTGCTAGGTCCAAGGTCTTGATCAGTGGATTGCATCTTATCTCTTTAAAGTCACTGGTATATTATGCATAGCTTTATGACCTGAATGCATTTTAGGTAATAAATGTAATCTGAAAAATGCTTTTAATTTTAAAAAAGTTAATTTAGATTTGATTACTCAGTAAATTGGCATTTGATCCTTAGAGGGCACCTGAAATTAATTACTTGTATTAAGACAACTTATCAAAGCCTGGAATCTTGTGGCTAACATTAAACAAATTAAATTAAAGGATGAAGTGAGGGTTTGTGAGCTGTGAGTGTTTGGTTTCAGGCTTTCGCTATCTGTGGGTGGGGGTTGCCACTGCATGGGATCATAGTAAGCTGCAAAGAGTTGTATCCATCCTGGGTACTAGCCTCCATAGTATCCAAAACATCTTCAAGGAGTGGCCTCAGAAAAACGGCATCCATCATCAAGGTCCCCCATCATCCAGGACATGCCCTCTTCTCATTGCTACCATCAGGAGCCTGAAGGCACACACTTAATGACTCAGGAACACCTTCTTCACCTCTGCCATCCGATTTCTAAATGGAGGTTGAACCCGTAAACACTACCTCACTACTTCTTTAAAAAATTATGTTTTTCACTTTACTTAGCTTAATTTACCTATTTACACGTTATATTCCATTTGGAATGGCATGAACATCGATTTCTCAAACTTCCGGTAACGCCAACCCCCTTCACCATTTCCCATCCCCTTTTCCCTCTCTCATCTTATCTCCTTGCCTGCCCATCGCCTCCCTCTAGTGCTCCTCCCCCCTTTTCTTTCTTCCATGGCCTTCTGTCTCTTTCACCAATCAACTTCCCAGCACGTTACTCCATCCCTCCCTCTCCAGGTTTCACCTATCACCTTGTGTTCCTCTCTCCCCTCCTCCTGCCTTTTAAATCTACTCCTCAGCAATTTTTCTCCAGTCCTGCTGAAGGGTTTCAGTCTGAAATGTCGACTGTACTCTTTTCCACAGTTGCTGCCTGGCCTGCTGAGTTCCTCCTGCATTTTGTGTGTGTTGCTCGGATTTCCAGCATCTGCAGATTTTCTCTTATTCATAAAATCATTCAGTTTGGTGAAAGAACAGAATTTCACCATGAAGAATCAATAAAGTTGAACTTCTTTGAAAATGAAACTTTATATGCAACACAGTTGTTAAAGAGCAGTAGCTGTACTGGGACTGATCAGTACTAGGACTGACAGAAAGCAGTATATACACTGGGACTTATGACTTCTGTGTGCATGTTTGGGTGGGAGAGAGGGGTTGACAGCAGTTCCCTATGGATCTAAGAAATGACAGATAAAATCTGGCCTAAAAGTTTAGTTAACAGCTAAGACCAGTGGATGGAGAATTGACTGTGGGAGGAAACTGGAGCACCCGAAAAAATCCAGGCAGTCACTGGGGGAACGTATAAACTCCTTACAGGCAGTGGTGGGAATTGAACTCCAGTCACTGGTACTGTAAAATGTTGTGCTAACCACTACACTAACATGCCAGCCCCTTTCAGTGAGATGTGCTAAGAAGACTACTCAAAAGGGATATCGGAGCTTGGTTTTATTTGGTATGACTTAGAAAATATAAACAAGGAAATTGAGCTAAATATTTGCAACACATTGTGTGGGCTTCAGCTAATGTTGAATTCCATACTCAGGAAGAATAGCAGATCTTGAAGAAAGACTGACAGAATGGAACTGGGGATGAGGAGCTTTGGTCATGTTGATCCATGTTACCATAACTACCAAAAGACACTTACAGTCCCTCAAGAATTCAGCCCTCCCCTTTTCATTTATAACATGCAATTTTCTGATCAAAAGCAACTGATTCTAGATCAGAGAGCTTTGAAAAAATATGTTTAAGATATTTTCAAAGCTCTGTTCTATTCCGTTTAAAATCCTCTGGAGGAAGTCAGCTGGATGATACGTGCCCTGCCATACACTTAATTTTTCCCTCTACGCTGTGATTTTTAAATTATTATTTTGGTGCAACCCTGTCACTGATCTCAGAATGTATGTGATGATAAACTTATCCACTATGGTACATATGGATATAATAGAATTTGTCAGCCTTTTTCTTACTTTCATGTACAGTGTTGCCAATATCTGTTTTAAACAATTAACGTAATTCCTGACAATCCATTATTTCTAAGTTTAATTGTAAAATTATTTCTGTTACATTTTAATGTCTTTTCTCAGTCACTTTTCATGTACCCTTCTAATAGTCAATAATCGTTTTGTCATCTGCTTCTGTCTTCTGCAGTGAACAGGATCTTTAATGAGTTTTTGTATTTTTTCTATGGATTTTAATTTTAAGTCATCCCTCATCTGTTGAGTTGGCAGAGGGTTATATTTGGATAGCACTTTATGAAGAGGCAACAAAGGAATGCCGGTGGACAGTGTAATGTTAAGCACCTTTGCTCTGTCTGCCACTAAAGGTGGGATCTCCTGGGAGACACCTATTTCAATTCGATTACCCATTTTCATTCTGATACGTTTGCCTGATGCCTCGTCTACTTCAACAATGAGGCCAAACTCAAAATAAATTTATTATGTATACCATATAAATCTTGAAATTCATTTTCTTGCAGGCACTCACAGGAAAACAAAAAAATAGAATCCATGAAAAACCACACACAACAAAGAGTAACAAACATTCACCGTGTGTAGAGGACAAATTGTGCAAATGATATAAAGGGAAACAGATTAAACAAAGAACATGAACTTCAGAGTCCTGAAAGTGAATCCACGGGTTGGAGGATCAATACCTCATGTTCTGTCTGAGTAGCCTCAAACCTGACAGCATGAACATCAATTTCTCTAACTTCTGGTAGTTTCATCACTCTCCTTCCTTCTCTCTTTTCCCATTCCCCATCCTGGTTCCTCTCTTGCTCTTTTTTCTCTCTTCACATGCCCATCTGGTGTCCCTCCTTCTTCTCTTGCTTCCATGGTCCACTGTCCTATCATATTCATTAGCCTGTTACCTCTTCCACCTATTATCTCCCAGCTTCTTACTTCATCCCCACCCACCTTACCCCTCACCTAGATTCACCTATCTCCGGTACTCTTGTACTCCTTTCTCTCCCATCCCCCTCACCCCCATCTTCTTATTTTGGCCTCTGCCCCCTTTTATTCCAGTCCTGATGAAGGATCCTGGCCTGAAACTGTTTATTCCCCTCCATAGATGCTGCCTGATTTGCTGAGCTCCTCCAGAATTTTGTGTGTGGTGCTCAAGATTCCCAGCATCTCAGACTCTCTTCTGATTCATGCCATACAGTACGTCAGTGCAAATAAACCTGATTCTGATCAATTTCAGATATTTTGTAAAGTTCCTCTGACTATTGGTTTAAAAAATACATAATGAGCAGGTACTCAAAGATTATCAGCGTGGGTTCATGTAAAATGATAATTAAAATGGCATGGACAGGTACAGGAAATAATCATGATGGGTTTTGAAATGCTAGCCTTTGTATCTAGAGGAATGGAGTCCTGGGAATAGAAGCAATATTATGGATAAGGCATTTGAGAGTGCTGTCAGATGTTCTTGACAACATATCTTGGGAAACAATTTATTGGAACCAAAGCGGATTCAGAGCAGATGTACAGTATTGTGTAAAATTCCTAGGCACACATACTGTATATAGCTAGGATATCTGTTAACACGGAACAGAGAGTGACTTTATAAATCCAGCGGGAGCAAAGGATGTTGTGAATGGTGAGAGTGGAGCGCTGAGGGAGGGGTGTGGGACAGGTGGCAGAGGAGGAGTGCTAAGCTTGGGTGGGGGGTGAAGGTGGCATGGGTGCAGACACACCCAGCCCTGAGACACCAGGCAAGGTCACTTCATTCCACACAATTGAATTATTAATCATAATAGAATACTTCTTTGGTGCTTCCTGCTCCCTCCCCTCTCTCTGCCCCCTTTCCCAATCATGATTTCCCTCGCCTCTGCCCCCTTTCCACTCTCAGTCCATAATAGAGACCCATATCGGAATTCAGTTCATCATCATTCACATATGTCATGAAATTTGCTTTTTTTTGCACGACATAAAATTACTATAGTACTGTGTGAAGGTCTTAGGTACCCTAGCTAAAACCATGTACCTCAACAACTGCTGATTCCAAGGGTTAAATAAACATAAGGGACATTGGAAATATTCTTCTGCAAACAGCAATGGATGAAAGTTAGTTATTAATTTTAAGCATTAAATTGATATACTTCAGTTAGCTGAGGGTATAAAGGGGCATGAGAAGAATGTGTCTGTGTGGGGTTAAGTCAGAAAATAGAATATAACGTTACTGAGTGATAGAATAGGCTTGAGGATAAGTGAGCTCTTCTTGTTTCAATGTTCCCTTGTCATCTGCTAGGCATCACAAGGACAGGGAAACAGCCAGATGAGGTAACAGATGGAGTCTCTCCTAAATTAAGCTGTGCAATTTAATTAAAATATTTAAATGAACAACCAACCTTTTGCATGTGTTAGGTCACCTTACCTCACTTCATCCTGTCTTCATGAAAACCACAAGTGGGAGGAGAGGGGCAGATTGGTTTATTCAGTTTATTAACCTGCCAATTAAAGTAAACTCGCTGATATTAGGGATTGCATTCCTTCCGAAGAGCACTGTTAAATGGCTGTTGCTCAGGATGTCAGATTCAGATTTGTTGCTCACATAGACATCAGAACTTACTGGGAATACGTCATTAGTGTCAGCAACCAAAACACTTCGGGTGTGCCGAGGGCGGCCTGCAAGTTTCACCACAAACTCCAGCACTAACATAGCATGCCCACAATGCTCAGCAGTCAAATGTAGAACACAACAAAAATGAACACAAGCAAGAAAATGACAACAGCAAAATGAGCCCCTTTCCTTCCCTCTAACCACATGGACAGACCCTCAATTCCAGAACAACTTGGTAACACTTGGGAGAGTTTTACCATAAACTTGGTGCTGGACAAAGCACAGTTCGATCTTTGGGTGTGCATGTCCTTCCTTTGTGACCATATAGGTTTCCTGGGAGCTTTGGTTTCTCTCTACATTCAAAGCTGAATTCCTCACTTGTTGCAAATGGTGGTTTCATAGATGCAGTTAGCGGAGGCCCAGGTCAAAGTTTGCTGAGTCACAAGAGAAATGACAAAAACAATCTTGGCTCAATCCATACCACGCAGAGGTGGCTGGAGTTTTAAGTGTAAGATGCACTGAGATGTCGAGATGGGGATCTGCCAAAGCGTCTGGACACCAGAATCCAGGGCTCTGAGGGAAGAGATTGACTGGTGCGGGGTTGCTGTACTGACACGAGGAGTTGGTTGAGTTATTACCCCTCAACCATCAGGCTCTTGAATCAGAGGGGACAACTTCACTCAACTTCAATTGCCCCATCACTAAATTGTTCCCATGACCTATGGACTCACTTTTAAGGACTCTTCATCTCAAGTTCTCAATATTTATTTATTACTCTTTTTTCTTTCTTTATCTATTTGCACCCTGGTTGTCCACCCTATTGGGTGTGGTCTTCTATTGATTTGTTATGGTTATGGTGTTTAATGAGTGTACCCACAAGAAAATGAATCTCCGGCTTGTGTATGGTGACATACATGCACTTTTATAATAAATTTATTCTGAACTTTGAACTTTTGAACTTATTCCTTTGGGCAAGCAAACTCTGCTGGGTCAGTCACAAACAAGAGGAAATCTGAGCAACTCACACAGAATGTTGGAGAAATTCAGCAGGCCAGGCAGCATCTGCGGAAAAGAGTAAACGGTCGACGTTCGGGCCGAGGCCCTTCATCAGGACTGGAGAAAAAAAAATGAGAAGTCAGAGTAAGAAGGTGGGTGAGAGGAGGAAGAAATACAAGGTGGTAGGTGATAGGAGAAACCAGGAGAGGGGGAAGGGTGAAGTAAAGAGCTGGGAAGTTGATGCTGAAAGTGATAAAGTGTTGGAGAAGGGGGAATCTGATAGCAGCAGACAGAAGGCCATGGAGGAAAGGGAAGGGGGAGAAGCATCAGAGGGAGGTGATGGGCAGATAAGGAGATAAGGTGAAAGAGGGAAATGGGGAATGGGGAATGGTGAAAGGGGGGGGGGGCATTACTGGAAGTTAGAGAAATCAATGTTCATGCCATCAGGTTGGAGGATACCCAAATGGAATAAAAGTTGGTGGTCCTCTAACCTGAGTGTGGCCTCATCACAGCAGTAGAGGAGGCCATGGACTGACATGTCAGAATGGGAATGGGAAGTGGAATTAAAAAGGGTGGCCACTGGGAGATCTCGCTTTTTCTGGCAGATGGAGCATATGTGCTCAGCGAAGTGGTCTCCCAATCTACGTCGGGTCTCACCGATATACAGGAGGCTACACCGGAAGCACCAGACACAGTATATGACCCCAACAAACTCATAGGTGAATTGTCACCTCACCTGGAAGGACTGTTTGGGGGCCTGAATGTTAGTGAGGGAGGAGGTGTAGGGGCAGTTATGGCACTTGTTCCGCTTGCAAGGATAAGTGCCAGGAGGGTGATCAGTGGGGAGGGGCAAACAGACAAGGGAGTCATGTAGGGAGTGATGCCTGTGAAAAGCAAAAAGTAAGGGCGATGGAAAGATGTGTTTGGTGGTGGGATCCTGTTGGAGATGGTGGAAGTTATGGAAAATTATGTGCTGGTTGCGAAGGCTGGAGGGGTGGCAGGTGAGGACAAGTGGAACCCTATCCCTGGTGTGGTGGCGGGAGGATGGGGTGAGGGCAGACGTGCACGCAATGGAAGAGATGTGGGTGAGGGCAGCATTGATGGTGGAGGAAGGGAAGCCCCTTTCTTTGAAGAAGGAGGACATCACATTGTCTCTGGAATGAAAAGCTTCATCATGAGAGCAGATGTGGTGGAGGTGGAGGAACTGAGAGAAGGGGGTGGCATTTTTACAAGAAACAGGGTGGGAAGAGGTATAATCCAGGTAACCCTTGTCTCAATTCCTCCATATCCCCCTTTACAATGCCATGGACCCAATCTGAGACATCCCTGACCCTGGCACCAGGGAGGCAACATACCATGCAGGTGTCTCTTTCATGTCCACAGAATCTGCTTTCTGCTCCTCTGACTATGAAATCCCCAATCACTACTGCATTCCTCTTCGATGCCCTCCCTTTCGAGCGAGCCACAGAGCCGGACCCTGTGCCAGAGACCTGGTCACTTCAGCTTTCCCTGGTATGTCAGCCCACCCACCCCCCAACAGCATCTAAAGCTGATTATTTATTATTATTTTTTGTCTTCTTCAGCATATTGGTTGCTTATCAGTCTTTGTGTGTATTTTTCCATTGATTCTATTGTTGTTATTAATTCCACTGTGAATGCCTGCAAGGAAGTAAACCTCAGGGTAGTATATGGTGACATATGTATATACTTTATATACTTTGATTATCAAATTTTCTTTGAACTTTGACGTCAGTTCTTTCAACATGAGGTAATTACTGAATCTTGTGCTGGAGTCAGCTTGGCAAGTGAGGATTTAACAACTGAGCCAAAGGAATGCTCTTATCATTGCTCAAACGATATTTATTCATTCCTTTTTATGAGGGGTTAAATTTTATCACATTCCTGTGATGCTTTTTAATGCAGTCAAACTGCGTATGAATTTGACCTAAATGACTGCCAAGGATGATCCATAATGTATACGCTTCTTCAGATATCAAAGTTCAAAGTATTTATGACTTTCAAAGGGTACATGAAAGTTTCAGTTGAAGGAAGATGTTTGACTGTAACATCACCAAGTAATTATGCTGGAGCATGCAGAAGAGAATGCTGATAAGATGCAGTTTTCCTCTCAGAGGAGCACAAGTAGTGCTAGCAATACCTGGCAGAAAATAGGTCCTTTCACCAGACAGTGGAGCAACTGAAAGATCAGAAATGTCATGAAACAAGCAGTGATTTTAAGTAAAATTTTGCAGGAAGTGAACCTGTGCTATGCATGGAATAAGAAACGAGAAAGAGACAAGCCTGCAAAATTCAGTTCTTTAGCAGCACTTCTTCAGCCCTAGGGACGCCATGTTAACTTCAGAATGGTTCGTTATGCACGCCTGCATATTTATGGCATGATCTTTGTTGGATATTAGTGAAGACGTTAACACATGTACAGCTGGTTCCCAACACAAGGAGCAGAGGGCTAACATCAAACAGAGACTTTGGCTGGTTTGACTTTAGCTTTACCATTTTAGAACTCATTGCTCCAACTAACTCCCTTGCTTAACATCAAACAGTTAAATATACGTTCAGCAGCAGGAAGAACTCTCTTACCTTATAGCTTGTGAAAAGTATGGATCAATTTCTTTTAGAGCAATGACTCCTCTTAGCACTCTGTATGGACTGATAACTTACCTATGCACTTTGATCTTTTGTCTATGCATGTGCCTTGATCTGTGCACTCTCTGTCTGTCTCTCTGTCTCTGTCTCTCTCAGTCTCTCTGTCTCTGTCTCTCTCTCCCTCTGTCTGTCTCTCTGTCTCTCTCAGTCTCTGTTTTTGTCTGTCTGTCTCTCTGTTTCTCTCTGTCTGTCTCTGTCTCTCTGTCTCTGTCTCTCTCTCTCTCTGTCTCTCTGTCTCTTTGTCTCTCTCTCGCTCTCTCCCTCTCTGTCTCTGTCTCTCTCAGTCTCTGTCTTTGTCTGTCTGTCTCTCTGTTTCTCTCTGTCTGTCTCTGTCCTTCTGGCTCTCGCTCTGTCTCTGTCTCTCTGTCTCTGTCTCTCTCAGTCTCTGTCTTTGTCTGTCTGTCTGTCTCTCTGTTTCTCTGTCTCTGTCTCACTCCATCTCTGTCTCTCTCACTCTGTTTCTCTCTCTGTGTTTCAGTCTCTGTCTCTGCCACTGTCTCTGTCTGTCTGTCTCTGTCTGTCTTTCTCTCTCTATCTGTCTCCCTCTCTCTCTCTGTCTCTCTCTCCAATGTGAATACACCTGTTAAAGCTCACCTACCATATGCGTGATTTTATTTTAATTGACGTAGTTATACAGGTACAACAGCTTGTAACTTTCCTCCTCTCACCTTAAACCTGTGACCTCTTGTGTGATGCTCAGAGGGACCAAATTTCTCCGCAATTTTGCCTTCTGTTTGTTTGGAACAGGGAGGGGCCAGCAAGGGAGAAGGGAGTGGGGTAGGGTGCCACAGTCCAGGTCCCTCTCTTGTCCCCCTCACAAACAAGAGAAGTGTCTGGGGCTTTTGGGCACCACTTCCTACCCAGCAAAGGAGGAGGTTAGAATGGGTTTGGGGGCCCACAGGCAAATAATGCGGCCATCACTGAGTGGCTGAGAGACGTACTTGAACAGCAAAGCCATTGAATGGAATGAAGTGAAGGAGATGCTTGGACTGAGTGACTGTTCATCTGTGACAAGCTTCTCCATTTACACAACTAGGACAAGATCTTTCATCCAAAGGATTGCTGTTATGGCCCAGTTTCTGTTGTCACGGCTGCATTGAAGCTAAAAATATATTTCTCAGCATAACCTGTAGTCGATAGCTACCTCTAAAAATGCAATTAGAATTTAACCGCATATCATCCTGTTAAACAGTACCTATCAAGAAATTGAAAATATTGTAGGAAAAAATATCAATAAGGGCAGATGCAGAAATTTGTCCTTGTTTAGCTATAAACTGGATGAAAAATTGTCAGCCTGTGCTGTTTCACTCAGATCAATAAGCACAAGAGATTCAACTGTTGCTGGAAATATTGAGCAACACACACAAAATACTGGAGGAACTCAGTAGATCAGGCAGCGTCTATGGAGGGGAATAAACAGTCGATGTTTCAGGCCAAGACCCTTCATCAGGATTGGAAAGGAAAGAGGCAGAAGCCAGAACAAGAGGGTGGAGGGAGGGAAAGGAGTACAAGCTGAGGGTAAAACCAAGCTGGGGTCATCTGTTGTATCCAGTGATCCAGGTGCGGCCTTCTCTACGTCGGTGAGACCCGACACAGATTTGGGGACCAATCTGTTATGAAGCTTTGCTCTGACTTCTGCAAAAGGCAGGATCTGCCAATGGCTACCCACTTCAGTATGACTTCCCATTCCCATTCTGACAGGCTTATCCAATGCCACCTCTACTGCCATTATGAGGCCAAATTCAGCACCCCGTATTGCACATGAGTAGCCTCCAACCTGATGGCATGAACATCGACTTTTCAAACTTCCAACAATTTCTCCCCCTCCCTTCTTCTCTCCTTTTCTATTCCATATTCTGGTTGCCCTCTTACCCCTTCTTGTCCCCTCACCTGCCCATCCCCTCCCTCTTGTGCCCCTCCTCCTCCCCTTTTTTCCATGGTCCACTGTCCTCTCTGATCAGATTCCTTCTTCAACTCTTTGTCTCTTCCACTTAACACCCCCCCTCCGGTTTCTTACTACCTCCCCTCTTCCCCGGCCCCCCACCCACCTTTGGCCTCACCTCATCTTCCAGCTTGTCGTCCTTCCCCTGCTCCCAGCTTCTTATTCTGACTGCCCCCTTCCCTCCAGTCCTGATGAAGGGTCTCGGCCTTGCCCTCAATAGGTGCAGCCTGACGTGCTGAGATCCTCCAGCATTTTGTGTCTGTTGCTCACTGAGAAATTTACATAAACGCCAAAGCACGCTTATGATCAGAAGCCACATGACTCTCTGTTCAAGTTCTCCAAGCGGTCCAAACTGAATGACAAAATGATGCTTGTGTCATTCCCACCACATCCAGTTGTGGGGAAAAGAATCACCCTTTTCCCTATCTGTTCTGGTCCTTGGAGGGTATATAGTTGTCAGATTTTATTTATTTATTTCTGGATACAGCATGGCAACAGGTCTTTTTGACCCAAAGGGCTGTCCTGCCCAATTACCACCCATGTGACCAATTAACCTCCTAACCCTTATGTCTTTGGAATGTCGGAGGTCCAGGAGGAAACCCACATACCCTGGGAAGAGTGGGCAAACTCCTTACAGACAGTGGTGGAATTGGACCCGGATCTCTGTTACACTGACTGCTACTCTACTGTGTGGCCCTGTTTACATCTCAATGGATCAATTTAACGTCAGAGAATGTCTACAGTATACAACCTGAAATCCTTATTCTTCGCAGACATCCACGAAACAGAGAGAAAAAAGCTCAAAGAACGACTGACAGAAAAAAATTAGAACCGCTAAAGCCATATCCCCCTCCCATGTACAAGCAACTGCAAAGCATTAACCCTCCCCCCTCCTTCTCTCCCCCACAAAGTCCAGCAACAAGCATCAGTCCCACCATGCAAGCAATTGAAAGCCCCCAGGGAACATGATCTAGAGTCCATCAAGAACTATTGTCCGTCCCAACACCTCAACAGCACTTATTTGCGCTTTTTGCAGCTAGTTTATCAAAGTGCAAGAGGAGGACACAAATTCGAGTTATATGAGATGCAGTCCAAATGTTATGCTCCTTAACTTAATTCAAGTTGCCATCTTCACCAACTCCATGCGAACACAAGATTAAAAAGAATGTCCAGCAGTGATAGACGGTTTTCTGTCAGTCTTGATCAGAAAAAAAAATGCTCGATACACAGCTGGTGCTCTTTCAGGAGTAGTGGGTTCAGATTTTCCATCTGGTCAGTTTTGAAATAGTTTCAAGATTTATGTGATGTAAATAGAATGACTCAACCAAGTCATCTCTGTGCTGTAATGATTTTAGGATCTGTACACTGAAGCAAATGCCACAATGGAGAGTGTGATTTCAAATATTGATAGATCATCTTTCTTAATCATCACTGCAAACATGTCTTTTGGGAGCAAGATTCCTTCCCTGGCTTTTCACAACATTAAATTATATCCAAGGATTGCTGAAAAGTGCATCTGGATCAAATCATATTAGAGGTATCTACAGAGTTGTAGATCTACACAACTTAAAAACAGGTCCTCAGGTGAGAAACAGATAGCCGTGACTTACATTTGCAAATTTGGGATCCATCATAAAAATGCATTTATGATAAGTGGGGCAGGCAAACTGGGGCTGATACAGTTTGGGCTCTTCAGTGGCTGCGATTGGAGAGCCTTGTGTTTGAACATGAGGTGCACAAAAGACCTCAGGGGAGGTGGATCTTGTCAAAGCTGATGCCAAAAATCTATCTTTACAATTGATTATTTATCCATCTTCCTGGAGATAGACTACGGCAATTCGACCTAATCTCCAGCTGTCCTTCACAAGCTGAAGCCTCAGCTTGTCACACTGGTGTTCTGGATGGGGTTGTGATAGACAGTGGTTCGTTGTTTGCAGCAGATGAGTTTACAAAGTTCAAAGTCTGCAGCTAAACGGCATTCTGTCATATATCATCATAACACCATCCACTATCACACAGGAAGGTGGAGACAAGGATCCACTTCCAAAAAGGATTTCAACAACTGACAGAGGCAGATAGATACATACATACATAAATAATTTAACGATCCCAAAGGAAATTAGTGTCACAGTAATATTGCAAGTGAATAGATATACAAATATTAGAAGAGAAGGAAGAAAGAATAAAAAATAAGTTACTTCAAACAGGAGGGGGTCATCACTTCTCTGGCTATAGTTTGACTCATTATAGAGCCTAATGGCCGAGGATTAGAATGACCTCATATAGCGCTCTTCGGAGCAGCGCAGTTGTCTTAGTCTGTTACTGAAGGTGCTCCTCTGTTCAGCCAAGGTGGCACGCAGAGGGTGAGAAACATTGTCCAGAATTGCCAGGATTTTCCACAGGGTCCTTTGTTCTACCATAGCCTCCAGTGTGTCCAGTTTGACCTCTGTAACAGACCCAGTGCCAGCCTTTCTAATCAGTTTATTGAGCCTGATGACACCACCCGTGTTGATGCCATTGCCCCAGCACACCACTGCATAGAAGGGTACACTGGTGACAACAGACTGGTAGAAAATGTAAAGGAGGGGCCTGCTTACTCCAAAGGAACTCAGCCTCCTCAGGAAGTGGAGGCCACTCTGGAGCTTCTTGTGCTCAGCTGCTGTGTTGGTGCTCCACTCAATTCTGCCATCCAGGTTCACCCCCGTGTACTTGTAGGTCCTCACCACATCCACGTCTTCACCGTCAATAGTAACAGGGAGCAGTGCAGGCTAAGTCTTCCTAAAGTCCATCACCATCTCCTTTGTCTTACTGATTTTGTAAGGTATTGAAGGCACTTGAGAAATCAAAAGACAGGATCCTCACTGTTCTGCCCTGCTTATCCGGGTCTGTTCAGCAGGTAGATGACAGGATCGCCGACTCCAATGTTCTCCTGGTAGGCAATCTGCAGGGGATCGAGGGCTGATCTGACCAGGGGTTGGACGTGAGCCAAGACCAGCCCCTCTAGGGTCTTCATGATGCGTGAGGTCAGGGCCGCTGGTTGGCCTTTCTTGGGTACTGGGACCACACATGATGTTCTCCACACAGTCAGGACCCTTTCCAGACTGAGACTCAGACTGAACTGCGCTGGGGAACTCCACACACCTACTCGGCACACTCCTTCAGCACCTTGGGGTTCACGCCATCCGGTCCCAATGCTTTGCTGTATCAGAGCTTCCCAGAGCCCTTCTCACCTGCTCAGTCGTGAAGGTGAGTCATTGATGACTGGGGAATTGCTGAAAGGCGGACGCTGGGGAGGTGAAGATCGGGATGATGTCTGTTGGTATGTGGATGTGTGTGTAGTAGGTGCAGGGCAAGGAGGGGACGTAGACAGTGGTAGCCAATGTTGTTTATCCACGTGTTGAACTGGAGGGGGGAGGAGGGGAGGCATTAGTGCTGAGGGAGCATTGGGTGCCTCAGCACCTGAACTGGTGTGCTGAGGGGGGTGTGAACAGGAGGGCAATTGTCAAACCTATTGGAGAATTGGTTTAACTCATTAGCCCATTCACAGCAGCATTCTGAGGCTCTACAGCTAGGCTGATTGAAGCCAGTGATGTTCTACACTCTTCCCATGTGCAACCCTACCCAAGCTTGTTCCAGCTCTCTCCTGTATCCCTCTTTAATCACCTTGATCTTCTCCTTCTGCACATTTCAATTGCCCTCTGTCTCCTGATCGAAAGGCTCTCTTTTTGTGGTTGAGAAGAGCCTTCACGTCACTGGTGATCCGTGGTTTGTTGTTAGGGAAGCAGGGAACAGTCCTTGATGGTATTACAGTGTCCACACACAAGCTGATGTAGCCAGTGATGCAATCAGTACGTCTGTTAATGTCCCCCCCATTTGGTTCATAAAGCACATTCAGTAAACTCAAAGCAGCCCTGCAAGGCCTCGATGGTCTCTGGAGACCACTTCTTCACTATCTTGGCGGTAGCTAACTGTTGCTGTACTTTGGGCTTATACAAGGGCATGAGATGCTACATACCACAGGAATAGGTAGCATCAGAGGCAAACTGCTGAAGGGATTTGGGAAGAAGAAGATGGTGACATGCTAATAGAGAATGCCGCTGAAGGACAAGAGTACATGACCTCATCTACGTAGAGCATAAATCAATTCTGCCCGTACTGTGCTGTACTGTTTAACATTCCATGTAGATGAGGTGTAATGTTTGTGTCCTATGCATTCTTTATTTGCATTTCATCGGCACAGTACAGGCCCTTTGGCCCATGATGTTGTGCCAACCCGCCTCTGACTGTCCACTCAATCTAGGCCTCTTGTTGTCTTGTAGTAGTTGGGCAATCTCTCGAGTCAAGTATGATGTTCTCCTATTGGTGGGTTCTCAGGTGGCTGTATCTCAGGTGGGATCCACATATTCTGGTGTGGAGTAGTGTGGGCAAGGAGTGGTGGTTTTAGTCCATGGAGGGGTCTTTTGGCTGTTCAGTCGCTCCCTTCACAACTGCCACCTGCTCTAAACTTTTAACAAGTCTCGGGTTTGCAATGACCTCATTATGAATCGGTAGTATCCTTTATACATTCTGGTTTTGTTTTCCCTGGCCTGCCATGAAGTAATACGTTCTGTTGCAGTTGTGGAACATATTCTGCAATCCAGAAATGGTGGCAGACGTAAAGAGGAACTCCACAAATTTAATTGCTGTACTGTGCAGAAGTCTTAGGCACATATATATAAGTAGGGTGCCTTAGGCTATTACACAGTACTCGGAGAGCGAGTTTGTAAATATGGCGGGAGCAAAGGATTTTGGGAATGGCGAGGGTGAGGCACCACAGGATGGGTATGGGTCAGGTGGTAGAGAAGGAAAGCCAGGGAAGAGGGGTGGGTGGGTAGGGTGAAGACACAACCAGCCACAAGTACCGGGCAAGGTCATTTGATTCCAAACAGTTGGTTTATTAATCATTACAGAATGTCTCCCTGGTGCTTCCTGCTGCCACCCTCTCCCTTCCCCTATTCCCAACCATAATTCACCTCTCCCTGCCCCCATCCCAGTTTCAGTCCACACCCATAACAGAATGAGATATATCATCAATCAAACATATTATGAAATTGTTTTATATGTGGCAGCAGTACAGTACAATACATAAAATTACTACAGTACTGTGCAAAAGTCTTAGGCACTCTAGCTATATATATGTGCCTAAGACGTTTGCACAGAACTGTATCTGTGCATCTAGAGTTAATGAGTTTTTATCTTTGTGTGGGAAGACCACCAGTCTGCTGTCATCCTTTGACGTTCCTTGCAGCAGGTATGCCCCCAAAGTGCTGCAGTTCACCGCTGCCCCACCCTTCTGGGGTTGTAGCAACAGCAGCCCCCGGCCCTGTCCCATGCTTCCCAAAGAGATGGGGAAGGGGATGGGGCTAGCCGTGGGTTTGTGGTATTGTCAGTGTAGACATAGACACTGTACTTCTCTCTAATGGAATGGAAGTTTAATCCAGGCTGGCACTCAGGGGTACAACAAAACGATCACTGTTCTGTGTCGGCCTGCTTGGTTTTCTTTTGCACAATACCATCAGTTTTACAACATTAATGCTCTTGTCTCATACACTTCATCCTGAAATATTGTCGTGAGATACAAATTCCAATTACTTCAAATGCAATCAAAAGTGCTCTCGTGAGATTAATAAATAGAACCTCAATTGCTTCACTTCTACTGCCTTTGGCATTTCAGAGCTTTCTCCCAACCTAGCAATAAATAATCTGAGCAAAAGGAGACTGAAAGAAAAGCAGAAATAGCTCTATTTTGTCTCTTATTCTAATTCTTAGATTTTGTTCTATTTTTGAGATTTTGCGAAAGAATATTTCTGAAATTCAAGCCAAGAACAAGACATTAAACATCAGCACTCAAAAGTCAAGGATTCTTTAATCTGCATCAGCTAAAGATGTGAGAAATGAATAATTTTCTCTGTGGAAAACTTAATAAATAATGTACTTTAAGTTAAAATCTATTTTGGCTTTGTGCACATGTGAGATGGTTTGAAAGAGGTCTTTAAAAATTCATGATGAATGAATATCTTCCCCATGCAAGCATGTGAAAATGTGTCTCCTTCTCTTCCTTCGATCAAGCTATGCTTTTAATCTTAGATACTTACGCCTTTTATCTGGAGTCAATACTGAATCATGCCTTTCCATTGAGAGTTGTAACAAATAAATAAGACTATAAGTGCAGCAGTAGGGCTCCTGTGAGGTTAGAGCTGGTTAATTTGCACCCCAACTTCTGCACTTCAGGACCTTCCTGTGACCCAGTAATAAATGATTTGTGCAGACTGCTGCGTGATCAGGAAGATGATGTGATTTGACATTTAAAAGCCTGTGTCTGAACACAACTTGCCCATGAACACAAGAGATGATGCATCTGAATTGTAGGAGTAATGAATATCATAAAAAAAAGAGCTGGTGGAATTGGAGTAAAGAATGAAACTGGGCCCTGCAATATGTATAAAATGTAAGCATGGAGTTCCCCAATGAAATAAGAAACCAGAAGAAATGGAAGCATATTTGCACAGGATGGACGGAACAATTCATGCCATTTGTTGAAGGGATTCATTGAGCTAATTCTGTTTCTGTGTTTTTTTTTAACAAGCTGCCATTTTAAAAAATCATCGTCATGTGCTGCATCGTGTGACGTTGGCGATCATGGTCTTAGCATGGCAAATTTTTTCTGCTGAATGGTTTGCCACTGTTTTTTGCAGGCAGCGTCTTTGCAAGGTGGGTGACCCCAGCCGTTACCAATACTCTTCAGAGATTGTCTGCCTGGTGTCAGTGGTCGCATAACCAGGACTTGTGATATGGACCAGCTGCTCATACAACCATCCACCACCTGCTCCCCTGGATCACGAGATCCTGATCAGTGGGGGGGGGGGGGGGGCTAAGCAGGTCCTACACCTTGCTCGAGGGAGACCTAAAGGCCAGCAGAGGGAAGGAGCATCTTAACCTCCTTAGGTAGAGAGGTATCTCCACCCTGCCACCCATAGGTTTTGAAATGAAGGGCATTACAAGACTAAAATAAAACGATGAGCTAGCTGGACAACATCTTGAAATTTGAACACTAACAGCGATAGTTAGCTGACTTTGTTGATTCTACTGTCTCATTACCAGGGTCAGCAATTATTCCACGCTAGGTTCATTTGTGTCATAATTAGCAATTACTGCTGAAATACAAGTAAATGAAGAGGAAGGCAGAGGCTCTAAATTGCTGTGCATATTTTGTAAAAGCTGGTAGAGATATATGCATATATACAGTATATTTAAATTGCTGGATATAAAAAGATTATCTGGTATCAAAGTTCAAAGTAAGTATATTATCAAAGTACATATATGTCACCATATACAACACTGAGATTCATTTTCTTGTGGGCATAATAAATCCATAATAGAATAATAACCATAATAGAATCATGGAAGACTTCACCAACTGGGCATTGAACCAGTGTGCAAAATACAACAAACTGTGCAAATACTAAAAGAAAGAAATACTAATAATAAATAAATAAGTGATAAATTTGAGATGAAGAGTCCTTAAAAATGTCCAAGGGTTGTGGGAACCTTTCAGTGATGAAGCATTAGCATGATTTCACTCTTCCTAGATGCTTCTCTATTTCAAAAATTCAAGGAATCATAGAATCATATAGCACAAGAAAACTCATAGAAAACTTACAGCACAATACAGGCCCTTTGGCTCACAATGCTGTGCTGAACATGTACTTCCTTTAGCAATTACCTAGGGTTACCCATAGCCCTCTATTTTTCTAAGCTCCATGTACCTGTCCAGGAGTCTCTTAAAAGACCTATCGTATCTGTCACTACCGTTGCCGGCAGCCCATTCCATGCACTCACTACTCTCTGAGTAAAAAACTTACCCCTGACATCTCCTCTGTACCTACTTCTAAGCACCTTAAAACTGTGCCCTTTCATGTTAGCCATTTCAGCCCTGGGAAAAAGCCTCTGACTATCCACACGATCAAGGCCTCTCATCATCTTATACACCTCTGTCAGGTCACCTCTCATCCTTTGTTGCTCCAAGGAGAAAAGGCCAAGTTCACTCAACAAATCCAGCTGATCTGGGGTCGTCTTTTTAATTTTAGCTCTGCATTACAGGCAACATTTTGTTATTCCCTCTGCATTCCTTCAACTGCTGCCACATTCTTCCTTTACCATGGCTACCAGAGCTATAAACAGTACTCATGTAAGTCTATCCACTGTTTTTGTACAGCTGCGATGGTACACTGAATTTCATGGGATGCTACAAGAATATTGGAAGCTATAACATTCCTAGATGGTCCAAAAGTTATGTCCATTGTAAAGTTTCAATTGGCAAACACACAAAGACAATGCACCAATTTGATTCCTATGTTTTACTTCCCAGTCCTAAGAACATACAGATCAGGGGTTCCCCACCTTTTGTAAGTTATACACCAATATCATTAAGCAAAGGGTCCATTGACCCCAGGCTGGGTGCCCCAGCTTTAGATAGATTGCATTTGGTTTGGAAGGAGCAGAATATCTAAGTATGTTGTAGCTAGTTAATGCTTCCATTTCTGTTTTGGCTCCCAATGATTTCCTCGGTTAGAAATGTCCTTTAATTTGATTATTCTAAACACGAGAAATCTGCAGATGCCGGAAATCCAAAGCAACACGCACAAAATGTTTATTCTAGTTCAAAATCAAAATGCTTGATTATTCTAGTTCAGATCTAAATAAAGCGCATTGGTATTTGAAAATGACAATACAATCCTTGATAGGAAAACAAATTCCTGCATAATACCCTTGATTAAAATAAAAAAAATATATTACTTACTGAGTACAAAAATAATGCAGTAGTTATAAACTAGTACATGATATGTAAACAGACAAAATGTTTCATTTTGTGTGTGTTACTCTGGATTTCCAGCATCTGCAGAATCTCTTGTTTACATGATACATAAATTCTGGGCATCTAATTATATGGAAAACATAACGCAATCTAGTTAGCAGCTCTGGCAGTAAAGCTAACTCAGGCTACATCCGCACTACGCCGGATAAATCCGTAACAGAAGCTTTTTCTCTTCATTTTTACGCTCCGTCCACACTAAAACGGCGTCTTCATCCCCCGAAACCGGAGATTTTCAGAAACGCTTTCCAGGCTGGATATTTTTGAAAATGCTGCTCAGGCAGATCTGTGTGGACGGGGTAATCGGAGACTTTTGAAAACGCTGTCAGATGGCAGCGCGCTATTTCATTGTTTTCTTGAACACAACCTAACAATTTCAGAACAGACAGCAATGAGACTGAAGCCAGAAGAGTTAGAAATGTACTCACCAAATACTTTGACCCATAACTTACTGAATAAATAAGTATACTGTACTCACTTTGCCCTGTTTTCTGTCCTTGCTCGTGTGAAGGTGGTTTACCTATTTATGCAAGTACTTCTCTGACAATAGATGTTTAACAGCCTAATGTAACATTGTATGGAAATACAAGATAATACTGATGCAGACATGTTTTATACATTTAACAAGGTGCTTTATTAATGCAACAGAGTTAGTCAGTTTTTCAATGTTCGTTGTCAGCCGGGTCAATCTGTCCGTGAACTCCCTGTCGGTTGCCGCCGTACGCTTCAGTATTTGTTTTTTTTTTAGTTTTAAGTTCTCCTGCGCAAGAGCCAACAGCTGTCCGTCGTTTTAACTTTTTCTAGTCTGTAACTACACAAACGTGCACTTTTACGGTGAGATTCGAAACCAAACACGTCGCTTGTTTTCGGTAGATGTGTCCTGCGCATGCGCAGGAGGAGGAGATTCGCTATGTTACATATTCAGGCAACAATAATAAGGGTACCACTGTCACGTGTCACGGGTACGTAACAGCCGAAATCTCCGTTTCTATGTGGATAGAGATATTTTCAAAAACGCATAGTGTGGACGCCTATCGTTTTTACGTGAAACCGGCGTTTTCAAAATTATCCGGTCTAGTGTGGATGTAGCCTCAGAAGTAAAGTTTCAAGAGCCAACCAAAGGAAGTGTTAACATTTTAAAGAGGTGGAAGAGGATGAATACACAAGATTATTTGCACACTCTCTGAACTTATTTAACTTTATAGATGACCCATTCCTGTCAATGGCTAGTGCAAAAAACGCTGGTGTAAACTAATGGAGACATAAAAGACCTCAGAATTATTTTATTTATTTCATACAATGGATGATTTAGAAGTCTCTATTATAAACCTTGATCTGTCAGCTGTCTGCAGGTAGATGGGCTTAGCACCCTGCTCTGCCTTCAATGCCCGCTTTGACCACCAGAACAGGGAGGAACCATCGTGCACCCCCATATCTCTCAATGACCCTTTGGTCTCAGTATCTGAAGATGACGTGTGGGCTGCCTTCAAGAGAATGAATCCAAGGAAATCATCCAGCCCCTCGGATTCATGTGCAACCCATCCCTTGAGGCCTGTACAAGAGGGATGGGTTGTACTTGAATCTGAGGGGGGACTAATATTCTTTTAGGCAAGCTTACTAGAGCTGTTGGGAGTGGTTAAAACTAATATGGCAGGGGGATGGGAACCAATATGATAGAGCTGAGGATGAGCCAGCAGGTTTACAAGTAGGCGATGGGTGTAAGATGAATGGAAAGAAGGACAAACCAATGATTGGGTACAAATGCAGACAGAGTAAAGAGTTAAATTGTACCACAGAGGCAAAATTCAAAAAGGCAAAGAATGCAGGACTGAAGGTTCTGTATTTAAACACGTGTAGCATTTGGAACAAGGTGGACAAACTCATGGCACAGTTACAGGTTGGTTGGTATGACGTTGTGGGCATCACTGAGTCCTGGCTGAAAGAAAGCCCTATTTAGGAACTTAACATCAAAGGATATACTTTGTATCAAAAGGACAGGCAGAAAGGTATAGGTGGTGATGTGGCTCTGTTGGTAAGAGGTGGAATTACATCTTTAGAAAGAGGTGACTTGGGGTTAGAGAATGTTGAATCTTTGTGGGTGGTGTTAAGAAATTGCAAGGGGGAAAAACCATTATGGGAATCATATATAGGCCTCCAAATAGTAGTCAAGATGTAGGGTTGAGTTTCCAAAGAAAACTGGAAAAGGCATGTGATGCACCATCAATAACTCTCGGAGACGTGAGGCGAGATATAGGCTTTTATTGGCTGGAAGAAAGAACAAGCAGCAATTGACCACCACACTACATCCTGGAGACTGAGGCCGGGGCTGTGTCTCCAATTGCCTTTATACCGGGGTCCGTGGGAGGAGCCACGGTCAGTGGGAGGAGCCACAGGAGCAGTCAGCAGTGGGGGCGTGTCCAGGCAGGTATATGTAGTTCACCACATTCACCCCCCCCCTTTGTTTTAAAAGAGAGTCCCCACGGGGCGAAGTTTCTTACAAGTATATTTACAGGTTAAGTCTATCAGGTGGTCGAATCTGTCACTGCGATCTACGTAGCACCGGCTGTGATTGCACAGGTGCCGGAGGTGGTGATTGCACAGGTGCTGGTGGTGGTGATTGCACAGGTGCCGGAGGTGGTGATTGCACAGGTGCCGGAGGTGGTGATTGCACAGGTGCCGGTGGTGGTGATTGTACAGGTGCCGGTGGTGGTGATTGCACAGGTGCCGGTGGTGATTGCACAGGTGCCGGAGGAGGTGATTGCACAGGTGCCGGTGGTGGTGATTGCACAGGTGCCGGTGGTGATTGCACAGGTGCCGGTGGTGGTGATTGCACAGGTGCTGGTGGTGGTGATTGCACAGGTGCCGGTGGTGGTGATTGTACAGGAGCCGGTGGTGGTGATTGCACAGATGCCGGAGGTGGTGATTGCACAGGTGCCGGTGGTGGTGATTGCACAGGTGCTGGTGGTGGTGATTGCACAGGTGCCGGTGGTGGTGATTGCACAGGTGCTGGTGGTGGTGATTGCACAGATGCCGGAGGTGGTGATTGCACAGATGCCGGTGGTGGTGATTGCACCGGAGACGGAGGTGGTGATTGCACAGGTGCCGGTGGTGGTGATTGCACCGGAGACGGTGGTTGTGCTGGTTCCGGCCTAACTGGAGGTGTCAGCCCACTAGGCGTCAGTGATCCCTCATGCGTGTGTGAGGCGCCTGGTATATGTGTGTGCGAGACGCCCGGTATAGGAGTGTCGTGAGGAGTCTGTGTAGGTCTCGGTGTGCGTGTTGTCACCTCGGGTACAGGGTTCATTGTTACCGTGGAGTGTTCGGGGTAGTGGTCTGCTGCTCCTGCGGGCGCCAGGTCGCGGACGGAGACCGTGTCCTCCCGCCCATCAGGTAAGACCACGTAGGCATACTGGGCGTTCGCATGTAGAAGGTGAACCCTCTCGACCATCGGGGAGTATTTATTGCTCCTCGCATGTTTCCGGAGAAGCACTGGCCCTGGGGATGTCAGCCAAGCCGGTAGGGTGGTCCCAGTGACAGACTTCCTGGGAAAAGAAAACAGGCGTTCGTGAGGGGTGGCATTGGTGGACGTACATAACAGGGAGCGGATAGAGTGGAGTGCCTCGGGGAGGACCTCCTGCCATCGAGAGACCGGCAATCCCTTTGACTTAAGGGCTAAAAGTGTGGCCTTCCACACTGTGGCATTCTCCCTCTCCACCTGTCCATTTCCCTGGGGATTATAGCTCGTGGTCCTACTAGTAGCAATGCCCCTAGCCAGCAGGTACTGATGCAGCTCGTCACTCATAAAGGAGGACCCTCTATCACTGTGAATATAGCAGGGATATCCGAACAGAGTGAAGAGCTGGTGCAGGGTTTTTATGACGGACGTGGCAGTGGTGTTGGGGCAGGGGATGGCAAAGGGGAACCGCGAGTACTCGTCGATAATGTTGAGGAAGTAGACATTGTGGTCGGTGGAGGGAAGGGGGCCCTTAAAGTCAACACTCAGTTGCTCAAAAGGGTGGGTGGCCTTGATAAGTTGCGCCTTTTCAGGACGGTAGAAGTGCGGTTTGCACTCAGCACAGACTTGGCAGTCCCTGGTCATCGTCCTGATGTCCTCAAGGGAGTAAGGCAGGTTCCAGGCTTTCACAAAATGGTAAAATCGGGTGACCCCCGGGTGGCAAAGATCTGCATGGAAGGCGTATAGCTGGTAGAGCTGTGCGCTGGCACACGCTCCCCGGAATAGGGCATCAGGGGGCTCATTGAGCCTTCCAGGCCGGTACAGGATATCATAGTTGTAGGTGGAGAGTTCTATTCTCCACTGCAAAATGTTATCATTTTTGATTTTGCCCCGCTGTTGCTGAACATGAACGCAACTGAGCGCTGGTCGGTCAGCAAGGTGAACCTTTTGCCGGCGAGATAGTGCCTCCAGTGCCTAATAGCTTCCACTATGGCCTGGGCTTCTTTCTCCGCCACAGAGTGCCGAATTTCAGGGCCTTGAAGGGTACGAGAAAAGAATGCTACTGGCCTGCCTGCCTGATTGAGGGTAGCAGCCAGCGCGAAGTCAGAGGCATCACTCTCTACTTGGAAGGGAATGATCTCATTCACCGCATGCATCGTTGCTTTGGCAATGTCCCCTTTAATGCAGCTGAAGGCCACGCAGGCCTCGGCAGAGAGGGGAAAAGTGGTAGACTTGACCAGGGGGCGGGCCTTGTCTGCGTAATGGGGGACCCATTGGGCGTAATAGGAAAAGAAGCCCAGGCACCGTCTGAGGGCTCTGAGGGTGGTGGGAAGAGGGAGTTCTAACAGGGGGTGCATACAGTTGGGATCAGGGCCAATGACCCCGTTCTCCACGACATACCCAAGGATAGTGAGTCAGGTGGTTCTGAACACACACTTGTCCCTGTTATAAGTAAGGTTGAGGGCTTTTGCCACTTGGAAAAATCGTTGGAGGTTGGCGTTGTGATCTGACCAGTCGTGACCACAGATGGTGATATTATCCAGATAGGGAAATGTGGTCTTCAGTTGGCACTGGTCCACCATCCGGTCCATTTCCCTCTGGAAGACCGAGACACCATTTGTGACACCGAAGGGGACGCGCAGGAAGTGATAGAGCCTGCCGCCCGCCTCGAAGGTGGTGTAGGGGCGGTCCTCTGGGCGGATGGGGAGCTGGTGATAAGCGGATTTCAGATCTATTGTCGAGAACACCTTGTACTGAGCTATCTGGTTGACCATATCCATGATACGGGGTAGGGGGTACGCGTCAAGCTGTGTGAACCTATTGATGGTCTGGCTATAGTCCACGGCCATCCTATTTTTCTGCCCAGTCCGAACAACAACCACCTGGGCCCTCCAAGGACTTGTGCTTGGCTCAATGATCCCCTCCCTGAGCAGCCGCTGCACCTCCGACTGAATGAAGGCCCTGTCCCCCGCGCTGTACCTCCTGCTTTTAGTTGCCACAGGTTTACAGTCGGGGGTCAGGTTGGTGAACAGCAGTGGGGGAGGGATCTTGAGGGTGGAGAGGCTGCAAGTGGTGTCAGTGGCGCAGCTGTCGGCATGGTGTTGGGTGGGATGTGTGGGTCGGTGTGTGTGTGTGGTCAGTAGTGGGGTATGTGGAGAGGTCCTGCAAAACTGAGGATTCCTGACAGTGAGTGGTGGGAGGGGCCCGTCATATGCAATAGTCACACTTTCGAGATGGCTCTGGAAGTCCAGCCCCAATAGCACAGGCACGCACAGTTGAGGCATGACCAGTAGCGCAAAGTTCCGATATTCTGTGCCCTGCACCACCAATGTCGCTACACAACCCACCCGGATGTCTGTGGAATGCGACCCAGAAGCCAAGGTGACTCTCTGGCTTACCAGCCGTGTCATGAGTCCGCAGCATTGCACCGTGTCCGGGTCAATAAAACTCTCAGTGCTGCCCATGTCGAACAGGCAGCTAGTCCTGTGCCCCTCCACCAGGATGTCCATCATTGACCTTGCAAGCTGGTGTGGGGCGCTTTGGTTGAGGGTTACGGAGGCCAGAGTTGAACCGCCGTCTTGGTGCCCGGTAAGCACCGGTGGGTCGGGGGCAGGGCGAGGTGGCGCCGACAAAGATGGCCGCCCGCATGTCTCGCACGAGGCGGGCAGGTAAGATGGCAACCCCCATGCCTCACACGCAGCGCTGCCTGACCCCGCTCGTGGTTCCAACTTACAGACCTTGGCGAAATGACCCTTCTTCCCGCAGCTGAAGCAGGTCGCTTCTTGGGCCAAGCAGCGTATATGGGGGTGCTTTTCGAGTCCACAGAAGTAACACTGCACGGGCTTGTGACTGGCAGCAGCTGTGGTCGGTTTCGTGGAGTTCGTGAACTCGCGACTGGCAGTGGCGGTGGTGAATTCGCTTGCGGGAACCAGCGGCGGCGGAGTCTGCAGTGTCCACGGAACCGGCAGAGGATCGCACGGCTGGACAGCGTCAGCGTTGTGCAGAGCAGCCTCCAGCGTGTTGGCTGTCTCGTTCGCCGAGCGTAAGGTAAGATCTGCATTTTCCAGCAGCCGCTGGCGCACGTACACTGACCTGATCCCCGTAACGAAGGCGTCTCGTACTAGCAGCTCTGCATGTTGTTCCGCCGTCAGTCCTTTGCAGTCGCAAGCTCACACAAGTGTCTGTAGGGCTCGGAGAAACTCCCCGCTCGACTCGTCGGTTTGCTGTCGCCGCGTCGCTAAGCAATGTCTTGCGTAGACGGTGTTCACCGGCCGCAGGTACTGTCTTTTGAGGGCGTCCAGTGCCCCTTGGTAGGTCGGCAGGTCCCTGATAAGTGAGAATACTTTCGGACTTACTCTGGATAGGAGTATTTTGTACATTGTGGCAGGCTCAGTCACTGGAATCGCTTCCAAGTATGATTGGAAGCATGCAAGCCAGAGTTCAAAGGCAAGAGCTGCTTCTGGGGCTTGGGGGTCCAAGTCTAATTTTTCCGGATGTAAAATACTTTCCATGTTTTAAAACTTCCAGCCAATAAAATTGATGCACCATCAATAACTCTCGGAGACGTGAGGCGAGATATAGGCTTTTATTGGCTGGAAGAAAGAACAAGCAGCAATTGACCACCACACTACATCCTGGAGACTGAGGCCGGGGTGGTGTCTCCAATCGCCTTTATACCGGGGTCCGTGGGAGGAGCCACAGGAGCAGTCAGCGGGGGGGGTGTCCAGACAGGTATATGTAGTTCACCACAGCATGTAATAAGGGTAATGTGGCACTGTAATGGGGGATAATGGATGCTGTTTTCCTGTGGCAGCACACTAGCCCAGTGGTGGGGAAGGCTTTACCTGCGACGTATCGGTAGACATTAGTTTTTCCATACCAGGCTGGCATCTATAAAAATCTGTCAAAGTTTTAGGTGACATGCTAAACTTCTAAGAAAGTAGAGGTGCTGTTGCATTGGTACAAGCAGTCTGCGTATTTGTCCTGTTTTATGCCATAGATTCTATGGTTCTATGTGTAAACATGCCAACCACATCGCTTTGAAATATGTGCAATATTGACATATTCCAGTGTTTACCCAGACACATCAAATCCCTGCCAGCACCATCAAATACCATGGGATGGATCTGAGATTTTTCATAGCTCGAGTATTTGTCCAGTGTAACAGTAGATTGTGATTGTAAAACTGAGAAGGCTGCTTACCGATTTGCTATTTAATCACCAGTGCACTGGAGGACTATCACGTCACTGAAATGGTATGGGGCTGACATTTAGTTACCATGTCAGCTCTGACCTTTTAGTGTTGTTTAGAGAACAGGCAATGATAGAAATTTAATAAAAGCATATTCCTACATAAACCTTCATAATAAACAGAGGTGCAGAGCCTGCTGAGGGGTACTTCCATATTACGAATAAACAATGCACAGCTTCCTAATTTTCTACGTACTTTTGTCATATTCCACTCATTTCGAAAATGAACAAGTTCAACTGCGACTCAGGAAAATGAGGAAGCACGCCTTGTTGTTTGGTCAGACATAAAGGGCATGGTGGGCTCTCACCTTTTCCTGCACTAAGCTCTCACTAATGCAACGGAAATGTGAATACTCTCTCTCCATTATGACTAGCATAATAGCAGACAAATTGAACAAGAAATTAATGCAATTTTCCCCATAATAAATTCTACACCAGCATGCTAATTTTTTAACAGAAGCAAATTCTTAGTTGATGATAACCTTCTGTGGCACCATCTCTTCCCACTATCATTTATTACTGGATCAGTTACACCATACTGCAGGCTATCTACTTCACGGCTAAGTAGGATGGACTTCTGAAGTCTCTGTCTACACAAAGACAACAGTGTAATTTTAGACAAGAGAAAATTTGCAGATGCTAGAAATCAAAGTAATACACACAAGGCCAGTTGGCAATTATGGAAAAGAGTTAACAGTCGATGTTTCAGGCTGTGACCCTTCATCAGGTCCCGAAACTCTGACTGTTCACTCTTTTCCTAAATACTCCCTGGCCTGCTGAGTTCCTCCAGCGTTTTGTGTCTATAAGTATCACTTCAGAATCAGTATTCTGCTCAGTGCCTGACATCCAGTGCATGAGAAACTATATCCAGTCAAAGTTTTAATTGTGAAGTAATTTTCTTCAAGATTAGGCCTTCTTATGCAAATGAAGCACCTGAATAGTGTTCCAGGTACTATGTTGCTAACCATTAGGAGATATTTTTTCGCATCCAATTTTTGCTCTTAAATTGCCGGATTTATTTGGACTTGCTCTGACTTGCTCATGTAATTTCTTTTGTTAGAGTAAAATAGTCAAACGACACTTTGATATTAAGGGCAATTACTTTCAGTTCTTCTCTAATATTCAACTTTTGGAACCACCTCTGATTAGAGATCATATCGGCCAGTTTTTTTTTGATAGTCCCACTAGCCTGGCAGCTTAGTGAAGGCTGATGAAGTCCTCAAGGAAAGAACCCCCACTGTTTCCTTCTACATGTAAATTGTTAACACAAGAGATGAGTGATACAGTAGCATAGCAACCTGGGTTCAGTTACGCCATTGCCTTTAAGGAGTTTGTATATTCTCTCCATGACCACTTGGGTTTCCTCTGGGTGCTCTAGTCTCCTTCCATATTTCAAAGATACACATAGCAGTAGGTTGATTAGTCACATAGGTGTAATTGGATGGTGCAGACTCATTGGCCAGAAGGGTCTGTGACTGTACTGTATATCTAAATAAATAAATGACTGCAGATACTGGAAATCCACAGTAACACACACAAACTGTTGGAGGAACTCAGTCGGTCAGGCTATGGAAAGGAATAAAGAGTCAACGTTTTGGATCGAGACCCTTCATCTGGAAATATAACTTATTGTTGCAATAGTAGTCACGCTTGGTACAGAAAGAACCGCAGGTTTGGATACGTAATGTATGTGTTTGGCTGGGGAGCCTATGGTCCAAAGCTACCATCCACGGGATTACGGCTGAATGGCTCTTTCAGTATCTAGCCATTATAGAATGTTTATATTTGATGTGGTAAAGGAAGGATTTTGCTTTAGTTCATTTGACACAGTACTGTCAGACTGAATAAGATTTGGACTCCATGTTGGAAGATGCATTCTGATTTTCCTTTCCAAAGCTGTTGGAAGTTATCATCGGAGCAATCAAGATCTTCTACCAAACAACGTCATTGCTTGAAGTCTCCACAAAGAAATGTAAGAGTAATATTAATGATGAACTCCAGTAGATTGTAAAACTCAGGAAATGAAAGACAGATCTCAGTTGGTATTCATTCTAGCAACTTTATTTTCATAAGCTTTTAGATTCTCCACTGCTTGTCATGGATAACTTTCTTGCTTTACAAGGGAAATAATGTGGAACCTTTTGAAAGAGGTGAAGAATTTTTTATATAGTGCATAGAGATAAAACATTGGCTTGAACCTTCAGTAAGTTGTACAATTAGTTTTAATACTACTGATCATGGCTGATCTGATCAAGACACTGCACACTCGTCACAACCGTGCAAGTAACTTTGCCATGTTGCCTGGTTTGATGCAAGTCAGTCAACACAACCCGATTGTCTTTAAGTATGGTGCTTGCATCTGCCATCTCTTAGTCTGTGGAGCAGACTGTGCTTTTAACTTAAATTTACAGCATGCAATTTACAAAAAAACTGATGGCTAATTGCAAGCTTCCTGAATTTGCTTAAGTTTACAAGAACTGAAGACTGTTTCTTGTTTGAATTAATATCTGTTCTATTCATGTAATTCCAGAATACTCCCTAACAGTTCTTCTAGACTCCAGCATTCTTAGCAACTTGAACAACTTATTATTTCGAAATCAGGGCAAGGTAGACATCCATAGTGGGGTGTGTCAGGAATGGACAGGAGGAGGAGTATAGGAAACTGATACAGGACTTTGTGATATGGTGCAACTCAAACTACCTGCGTCTCAATATCACCAAGACCAAGGAGATGGTGGTGGACTTTAGGAGATCTAGGCCTCATATGGAGCCAGTGATCATTAATGGAGAATGTGTGGAGCAGGTTAAGACCTACAAGTATCTGGGAGTACAGTTAGACGAGAAGCTAGACTGGACTGCCAACACAGATGCCTTGTGCAGGAAGGCACAGAGTCGACTGTACTTCCTTAGAGGGTTGGCGTCATTCAATGTCTGTAGTGAGATGCTGAAGATGTTCTATAGGTCAGTTGTGGAGAGCGCCCTCTTCTTTGTGGTGGCGTGTTGGGGAGGAAGCATTAAGAAGAGGGACGCCTCACGTCTTAATAAGCTGGTAAGGAAGGCGGGCTCTGTCGTGGGCAAAGTACTGGAGAGTTTAACATCGGTAGCTGAGCGAAGGGCGCTGAGTAGGCTACGGTCAATTATGGATAACTCTGAACATCCTCTACATAGCACCATCCAGAGACAGAGAAGCAGTTTCAGCGACAGGTTACTATCGATGCAATGCTCCTCAGACAGGATGAAGAGGTCAATACTCCCCAATGCCATTAGGCTTTACAATTCTACTGCCAGGACTTGAGAACTTTTTAAAAGCTATTATTAATGCTTTTTGAGATAGTGATTTAGATGCATATCATATTTTTTTACTGAGTTAAGTATTGTATGTAATTAGTTTTGCTACAACAAGTGTATGGGACATTGGAAAAAAGTTGAATTTCCCCATGGGGATGAATAAAGTATCTATCTATCTATCTATCTATCTATCTATCTATCTATCTATCTTCCCCCTCCCGCCATGTCAGTTACAATAAAGTAATGAATTTAATCAATTCATTAAACAGTTGAACTATTGGAAAAATCTAATGTATCAATTAAGGTCATTGTGACTTAGCCTCAGCAAATTTGTTAGGCAGAATAAAAGATCCTAAAAATGAAAATGAATTCAGTCTCATTAAGCATTTGCTTACAGAGCATGAAAAGCCATGATGGTAGTGCAGTGGTTGCCATGACACTATTATAGCTCGGGGAGTTGCGAATTTTGGAATTCAATTCGAGTGCTATCTGTACATTTCCTTCGTGACCATGTGGGTTTCCTCTGGGTGCCCTGGTTTCCTCCCACAGTGCTGGTTGGTCAGTAATTTGGTCATTGTAAATTGTCCCATGATTAGGCTGGGTTTAAATGGGTGGGTTGCTGGGTAGTGCAACTTCTTGGGCCAGAAGGGCCTGTACAGGCTTTATCGCTAAATTAATAAATAAACCTCTTCCTCTAAGAATTAGCATACTGGGATATTATGATTCAACAATTGAATTCTGTTTTCAAGTATCTCTTTGATTGTAAGGGCCTCTTTGATGTCCTAAATGAGATTCGACAGGTGCTGTATGAAGCTATGATGAGGCCACGCTCAGGGTGGAGGAGTAGTGCCTTATATTCTGTCTGGGTAGCCTCCAACCAGATGGCATAAATATCAATTGCTCTTTCCGATAAACACATTTTCCTCCTCCCACATTGTCTTCTACTCCCTACTCTAACCTCTTCTCACCTGACTATTACATCCCCCCGCTCCCCGTCCCCCTTCTCCTATGGTCCACTCTCCTATCAGATTCCTGCTTCTCCAGCCCTTGACTTTTTCCAGCCACCTGGCTTCACCTATCACTTTCCAGTTAGCCTCCTTCCCCTCCCCCCCACATTTTTATTCTGGTGTCTTCCCCCTTCCTTCGCAGTCCTGAAGAAGGGTCTCAGCCCGAAACGTTGACTATCGATTCATTTCGATAGATGCTGCCTGACCTGCTGAGTTCCTCCAGCATTTTATGTGTGTTGCCTTGGATTTCCAGCATCTGCAGACTTCCTCATGTTTACAAATTAGTGTTTCTTTCTTTCTTCTTTCAGTGGCAATGTCACAGGAGATGCAAAGCTAACTTTGAATTTCAGTAGTAAGTTATCAGCTATATGTAGATTTTATCACATCATTTCAAGAGTTGCTACTAATATGGTAATTCAATAACGTTTTGAGTATGAAGACATTATGAATTAATATATTCTGCAAAGGCTGGGAATTTATCTATGTTTGGTAGATAGCATAAATCTTCTCATGCTTAGAGCACCATATGCCCGCTGCAGGTAATTAAGAGTTAGTGCAAATGTTGATCTTTCTGAATCTAATTTTCTAACACGAGTCCAGAAACTCTGAATTTTACAAGGATCAGTTATCAGGCTGGATTGTTTTGTTTCAGAATTCAGTATACAGAGAGCTAGCAGTATGGGAGGAGCATTTGAAAGACAGAGCAAAGTATTTCATAATGCTTGAGTAGGAGGAATTTCAATTTTTATTATACATTCTGACTGGTTTATAGATGTAACATTAGTAGAAAGAAAATTATTTCAATATCACTTCAGAAAAATATCCCAGTCTTTTGATTTATGTTTGAATAATTCAAGTTCTGTTTCCATCACTGGGAATTCTGAAAACCTGCCATTGCCTTGAAGTTGAATCTTGGGATTCTGGAAGACATGACTTTGAAGAGAAGGCACTACAATATTGGCCTATATTTTGCAATTAACAGCAATGCTCACATTGGCCTTTGTGATTGGACTTTCTTGTACCATTTGCTTCTAGACAAGCTCTAGAGGGTCCCTAAGAAAGTGTTGAATCTAAAATAATTTACTTGGCAACTTTGACAATCTACACTTTGAAAATTATTCCTTTCAGACCAGATGTTCTTAATGATAATTATTGCCTAACATTTCATAAGAGCGTGGTTCGTAGATAGCTGAAATTGATGACTGTTCGCTGATTTCTGAGCAGAGAAGGTTACTAAATATCATCTCCACAGAAGAACAAAAATGATTGTCAACTTCTCAATTTCCACACTTAAGTATGCATATCCTTACTTCAGAAATTGCATTCACATTTCTTTTTACTGTAACTGTTAGTTCTGGTGTTTTTAATCTCTCCCTCTCCCAGTATAGAGTACCCTCCTGCTTCAAATTATCCACCATTATCCCTGTACCAAAAAAGACCAAGGAAGCATGCCTGAATGACTGGCGTCCTGTCACACTCACCTCAGTAATAAGCCAATGCTTTGACAGGTTGGTCAAGGACTACATCTGCAGCTTGCTACCACCCAAACTGGACCCCCTACAATTCACCTTCCGAAACAACCGATCAACAGATGATGCAATAGCCACTGTTCTACATACCGGCCTTACACATCTGGAGAAGAAGGATGCTGTTCTTGGACTACAGTTCAGCATTCAACACTGTAGTTCCATCCAGGCTTGATAGGAAGCTCAGAGACCTTGGCCTTGACCCTGACTTGTGCAGCTAGATCCTGGACTTCCTGTCAGATTGCTGGCAGGTGGCAAGAGTGGGCTCCCTCACCTCTGCCCCCTCTGACTTTCAACACAGGAGCCCCTCAGGGCCTTGTACTGTCCCCTCCTTTACTCCCTGCATACCCACGACTGTGTCACCACCCACAGCTCTAATCTGCTAATTAAGTTTGCTGGCGACACTATGTTGATTGGACTAATCTCAAGCAATAACGAGATGGCCTACAGGGAATGAGTCATCTCTCTGACACAGTGGTGTCAAGAAAACAACTCTCCCTCAATGTCGCAAAAACAAAGGAGCTGGTTGTGGACTACAGGAGGAATGGAGACGGGCTAACCCCTATTGACATCAATGGATCTGGGGTTGAGAGGGTAAACAGCTTCAAGTTCCTCGGCATCCATATCACCGAGGACCTCACGTAGTCTGTATACACCAGCTGTGTGGTGAAAAAGGCAGAACAGCGCCTCTTTCACCTTAGACAGTTGAAGGAGTTTGATATGGACCCCCAAATCCTAAGAACTTTTACAGGGGCACAATTGAGAGCATCCTGACTGGCTGCATCACTGCCTGGCATGGGAACTGTACTTCCCTCAATCGCAGGACCCTGCTGAGAGTGGTGTGGACAGCCCAGAGCATCTGTAGTTGCGAACTTCCCTTGATTCAGGATGTACTGTAAAGATTTTTACTCCTCATGTATATGAAGGATGTAAGAAATAGTTAGTTCAATCGGTAGCTTCTCAGTGAAATTGTGCTTGTTTCCAAATTGGTGAAAGGAACAGTGACTGTTGTTGGTGAAAAGAAGAGCGAAAAACAAACTGCTGCAGGACCTCAATGGGCCAATGGGGGAGAGAAGGAACGGTCGATGTTTTGGGTCAAAGCCCTGCATCAGGACCGAGCGTGTAGAGAGAAGGGAGCCTGTATAAAGAGATGAGAGGGAGGAGTGGAACAGGGGATGTTAGTTTGAACCAAGTGGGATTAGGGACTGATAGCCAGTTGATAAGCATGGGGGGGGGGGGGGGGAGGATAAACAGGAGTTTGAAGAGATTTGGTATTTCAACACTTCTATTGATGTACCGTGGAGAGCATTCTGACAGGCTGCATCACTATCTGGTATGGTTGGGGGGAGCTACTGCACAGGACTGAAAGAAGCTGCAGAGGGTTGTAAATTTATTTAGTCGGCTCCATCTTGAGTACTAGCCTATAAAGTATCCAGGACCTCTTCAAGGAGCAGTGTCCCAGAAAGATAGCGGACATTATTAAGGACCTCCATCACCCAGGGCATGCCCTTTTCTCACTGTTACCATCAGGTAGGAGATACAGAAGCCTGAAGGCACACACTCAACGATTCAGGAACAGCTTCTTCCCCTCTGCCATCTGTTTCCTAAAAGGATATTAAACCTGTGAAGACTACCTCAATTTTTCAATATTTATTATTTCTGTTTTTTGCACAATTTTTAATCTATTCAGTATACATATACTGTAATTTATTTATTTATTTATTTATTTATTTATTATTCTTATTTTTCCTTCTGTACTATGTACTGCATTGAACTGCTGCTGCGAAGTTAACAAATTTCACATCACATGCTGGTGATAATAAACCTGATTCTGACTCTGAATGATTGGGTAGGAGGTGAAAGCAGGCAATGTGAGGTTAGAGCACAAACAAGAGGATGTGGAAAAGAGATGTTTGATTGATGAGATAAAACACAAAACATTATAGCACTGGAACAGGCCCTGGAACACACAATGACCATGCTGACCATTACTCGAAATTAAACTTAATCCTAAATGCCTCTTAAATGTCACTATTATATCTGCCCCCACCCCAACACCCAGTAATGTGCTTTACACATTTACAACTTTCTGTAAAAAAAAACTTGCCTCACACATCTACTTATCCCTCTTAATTCTCGCATTTGACATATGCCCCCGGGAAAAGACTCTGTCTAACTTATTAATGCCTCAGCAACACACACAAATTGCAGGAGGAACTCAGCAGGCCAGGCAGCATCTATAGAAAAGAGTACAGTCAAGGTTTTGGGCTGAGACCCTTCAGCAGGACTGATGAAGTGTTTCGGCCTAAAACATTGACAGTACTCTTTTCTATAGATATTGCCTGGCCTGCTGAGTTCCTCCAGCATTTTCTGTGTGTTGCTTGGACTTCCAGCATCTGCAGATCTTCTCTTATTCATGCCTCATTATTTTTTATACTTTTATCAGTTCTCCCCTCAGCTTCTGATGCTTCAGAGAAAACAACAAAAGTTATAGGTAATACAGTACTCCGTAATCCACACTCTCTCCACATCCTCCCTGTAATGCAATGACCAGAACAGCACACAATATTCCAAATATGACTGAACTGAAATTTTATACAACTGTATCATGGATTCCCAACCTTTATACTCAATATCCCAACCAATGTGGGCAAGCCTGTCATATGCCCTTCTTAGCACCCTGCCAACTTCTGTTGCTCTGGATGTGTACCCCAAGATCACTCTATGTCAAAATCTCTCAGGGTCCTGCTATTTACTCTATTCTTGCTCCTTATACTTGATCTGCCAACATGGTCTCATACTTATCCAGATTAAAATCCACCTCCCATTTCTACATGTCTCCATTGATCCTTACCAGTTTTTATTGATGTGCCATATTTAGCATTCTATCTAGAAGTATCACTGCTTGGTTTGGCAACAGCTCTGCAAAATACTGCAGAGATTTGTAGTCACAGCTATCATGGGAGCTAGCCTCCCCTCTACCCTCACTGCTGCAGTAAATCAAAGACCCTCTATTGAGAAATGAATTAATTTTGTCTTTTTGCGCTATGGGATATTATGTAGTCAAAAGTCAGAATTTATTCTTAAAAATATAGTGAACCGCTGGCAGAAACTTTGGGACTTCTACCATTGCGTATATCACCATACAAAACCTGCTGATTATCTTACTGCAACACACACAAAATGCTGGAGGAACTCCACGGGTCAGGTAGCATCTATGGAAATTAATGAACTGTCGATGTTTTGAGCTGAGGCACTTCTTCAGGGCGGGAAAGGAAGGGGGAAGATGCTAGAGTAAAAAGGTGTGGGGAAGGGGTAGGAGGATAGCTAAAAGGTGATTGGTGAACCCAGGTGAGTTAGGAAAGATAAAGGGATATAATGCAATGGCCCATGTCAGTTAGGTTTTTTTCTTTTTTTGGGGGGGGTTTCTTATTTTCTTCATTTTTTGTAACCACTATGAATTTGGGAGGTTATTATATATGGATTATCATCTATTTGTATTTATACCTTAACCTATTAATTATGTACTCTCAAGCTTTTTGTATTCATGTTTCAGTTACGTTTGTTTAAAATCAATAAAAAGATATAAAAAAAAAGAAAGAAAGATAAAGGGCTGGAGAGGAAGGAATCTGATAGAAAAGGAGAGTGAAGCGTAGGAGAAAAGGAAGAAACAGGGGACCCAGAGAATCACCCTAAAGAAGGGTCTCTGCCCAAAATGTCAACTGTTTATTCATTTCCATAGATGCTGCCTGACCTGCTGAGTTCCTCCAGCATTTTGTGTGTGTTGCATAGGATTTCCAGCATCTGCAGAATTTCTCATGTTTCCAATTATCTAACGAATACAATTTTAATCTAAATAGTATTCGTCTAAATAGATTTCCCTTTTAATGAGTTGTCCAGTTCTACACTGAAAAATGTTCTTGCTCTATTGCCAAAATTGTTTTATAATCCACTATTACATTTGATCAATTGTTAACATGTTTGTTTACTAAGTTTCTCTTTATTGTATTAGTGTTTCCTGTATCACACGATGCGTATGTATGTACTAAAATAACATTTGCTGCACATATTACTGATTCCAACCAAGAAGGTGAATTTTCAGTGCCAGAAACATGAATAACAACAGTAAAATCTCAGCCAAAAAAGGAGGATTCTCTATTTCTCTTCCAACTTCCAAATAATCAGAACCCGAGGCTTTTTTTTCAGTCATATTTCCAAATTTGAGGAAGCAACTGTTATGTTCGTCAAGGTGGCTCAGAAGATTCTCTTCTTGGTCTCCCTTGAAGGACCAAGGCTGTGGGTCTATGCCACTATTCTGACATTAAGTTTTCAAGCTGTTGGTTACATCCTTGTGCCCAGGCGACTGGAATGAATTATTTTAGCAAGAAAGCCCATCTCCAAGTCTTAACCTAACAGAATTATGTGCGGAATACACTCACTATTATGCTGAGACGTTAATAGTTGGACACCAATAATTGAGTGTAACTTTTAAAACAGGCGACAAAAAGGCCCAGCTTATTTTAAAGTTGCAGCAATCTACACCATAATTCAATTTGCCACTTGGTCTTAAAGTAAATCAATTGTAACAGGAGGCTGCTACTAAATAATGGACAAGACTCTATGGTGACATTTTCAATTAGTAGCTAAAAATACAGATGGTACTTATGATGGAGGCTTGCACAATAAGCTGCTGCTCTTCGAGAACGCGTGTCATCTACTGAGCCCATGTGCGGCACAATGCATCCTGTGCCCTTTTTTCGGCTTAGGTTTCCATGGTAATGTCATTTGTTGTGGATTGACACCGGCTTATTGATTGCCCTTGGAAAAGAAGTAATGAAGATGGTTTTTGATTTTAATTGGGATGATGCAAACATTACTTTGGGCTCTCATTGGAAAAATTGTGAAGTGGAACAGACTCCAAATGAAGACTTGTCATTTCATAACAACTCTAACGTAACATGAGAACCTTCTTGCTTTTTAGAATTATCCAAAAGAGGACAAACCCAAATTCAGATTAATTAATAAATGCAAGAAAGTTACATTTGTGGCAGGTATTTAATGTTTTAATGCTTTATCTATTAAGAATGCTTTCAAGTCAGGTATTTCCAGTTCCCTGGAATTGAAGGTTAATGATACCAAAACCTGCACAGAACAGATTACTGCAAAGCCATCACATTCCAGTTCATGGCATTAACTGAGGGATTACTTTGCATTGCTTTTTACTCGGATATTTGATTGCTTTGTTGATCGACTTGATCAAGGCTCTACATAAAAGTTCCAAATAACTTGTATAAGCAGAATAAGTGACAGCTTGGATCAAGCATCCCCAAACAAAAGGGGGTGTGACATCTGTGGTAACTTCTACTTTACAAAAGGACCATTCGACAGTTTAATGGCCAAAAGAACACCTTTACCTGGGACGGCAAATGATATTTACAACACAGAAGCTTTCAGGTACCTCTTGCGGCCTGGGTGGTGGAACCACACACTGGAAGTAAAATCCCCGCCGCACTTCCCGATTAGTATTAACTTACTTTTCATAATACTCACATTACAACAACATCCACGGGAGAAACTGGAGTGAGCAGGTGGTGCAGGGAGTGAAGAGGTATTGCAAAGAATGTAGGAGCTCTGTGAGGCTTTAATATTATTGAGGTAATTTAGATGGAAAGTCAACGAAAACATAAAATATAAAGTTACTTCAATATTATTTCAGCTTCATGTAGTTACTTCAATATTATTTCAGCTTCATGTAGCTCTGGAATCTGAATTTCTACCCAGCGCATCCCCTAAGAACACAGGGACTGCTCAGTTTCCTTTAAAGAAGTGGCCGGTAAAGTTATAAGCCTTTAATGGTGGGGTGGTGGAGCACATAACTGAGCAAATATGAATGAGTGGACTTCCTTTCAAAAGTACTGGTAATCGTGCTGTGCGAGGTGGCTTGACCGTGTGATGCCAGATGTACATGAGATCGTTACTGCCCATCATTTCTTTCACTGAATGGGTTTCATTTGTCTCTCAGAGGTAAATAATTTGATCTTTAAAGAAGAGTCAGATTCCCACTTGCCTCTGCTCTTACGTTACCCGTTCCTGTCACAGGTTAAACATTATGGGTAGAAAATTGTCCTTGGTCATTGGCGTTGAATTTCAAAACGTATTTTCAATAAAGTAACAAAGTAAAGCTGGGCTATCTATGTTCATCCTTCCTTCTACAGAGGCGCAGTATCACAGACGTGCAACACAGACTATCAATTATGCATAAAGTATACAAGACAGTGAAGATAAAAGCATTATGCAAAACAAGACATTAGTGCGTGAAAGGACAAGCAGAGAGAGTTTTTAGTTGTTCAAGAGGCAGTCCATGGTGGTCTCTGGCCACGTGGCTATTGAGGATAAGGGATCCGGGGGGATGCTGGAGTGATTTAGTGGATAAGACAACCGAGATCTGGACATGAAGAGAAACGCGACACTGGAGATCGTAGGAAGTGTTTAAAGCAGATACAAAAGCTGCAGGACCAACTTGCTGCACAGAGAGGGTGGAGCCAAGGCAGGAAATCAAAACCAGAATATAACGTACACTGCCCTGTTCAGTGGTAATGTGGGTCATTATGCCCGGAACTGTTCATTTAATCTGAATCCTAACATAGGTGAGAGTGGAGTTCCAGAGTATGTTGGAATTTTTGTTAACGTGGGTGTTGTACGAAAGCAGATTAGCTGGTTCAGTAAGTGAAACAGCAGACACTGATTGTGGGTACGTACAGCAACTGTTTATTCACAAACCAAGCAATGAAACACTTTTTGTAAGCCAAGCAAGCACTCATCCAAGTCACCCAAAACTATAGAAACTATAACACTCAGCATTCAATACACTTGTTAAATCTGTCCAAGTTACACTAGATTTAAACCAGCAATAAACAATTACTTAGCTAGGTGTCCACTCGAAACACAAGGCTTAACCCAAAAGCAGAGCAGCAGAGACAATTTAGCAGTGAGCAATTCTTAACTAATAGACCAGAAAATAACAAGCTATGAAGGGCCACAACACAAGGGAGAACAGAAACTAAACACAACAGGTAACAAGGAAACTTTATTCAGGGAGAGGGAAAACTAGAAGCAACTAGTTGAGGTCAGCTGGTTCGATGAGTGAACAAGGACTGTAGATAAGAACCGGGGGTAAATAAGCAGGTGAGTCCTATTAGCTGGGTTGAAACTGGGAGGTGCTTGCACGAGCAGGCCTGGCAGGATCCCACTCCCCTATTCCTAGTCCCTGATGGCCCAGAATGATCTGGAAGGGTCTGCTGGAAATCATCGATGAGCAATGGATCCAGATTGGAACTGGACAGCATCCAAGACCTCTCCTCTGGGTTGTACCCTACCCAGTCAACCAGGTACTGCAAACCCCGTCCACAGCAATGTGAACCCATCAACTAGTGGACAGTGTACGCTGGAGCACCTTTCAACATCCTCGTTCTGGAGGTGCAGGCTCAGGCCAGTTGGGTGCTCCGTAGAAAGCAGGCTTGAGGCAGGACACGTGGAAGGTAGGTGTGTTCCTGAGGGACTGTGGCAGATGGAGATGGTAAGGGACTGGATTGATGTGATGGGGGATCCTGAAGGGACCAATGAACATGGGCAAGAATTTGAGGGAATTGGTGCACAGGGACAGATCTCAGGTGGAGAGCCAGACACATTCTCCAGGGCAGAATAGTCTGGCTGGGTGCTGACAGCCTTTGACCTGGTTGGCAGCTAGGATAGTCCACCATCTCCTACTCCAAGAATTCCTGCAGCAGTGATCCAGGACTCTGGTGGATGGGGCATCCAGGAGGATCAACAGGGATTGGTAGCCATGAAGTACTTCAAAGGGTGACATACATGTGGCAATGGAGGCGTGTAGATTATGGAAAGGCTCAGTCCAGAGTAGATGCTTCTTCCGTTTGGAAAGGTTAGAGGTAGCTAAGATGGAAGCTCCCTGTCTCTTCCTCCAAAATGGCACTGCGCAGTGTTGTACTTGCACGAGAAGAAGGCACAAGGGAGAGTCTTCCTGTCCACTCCTCTCTGGGAGATGATGTCCCTGTCGCTTGCGTCAGATGCACCCTCCCTCTACCACTGAAAGTCTGCAGGGGTACAGATGGTGGAGAAAGTGAGCGGAGGGGAAGTATCTCTCAGTCTCTTGGAAAGCGTGGTCCATGGCCAGATTATCCGTGAGTCAGGTGATGAAGGAGGTGAGGGGAGAGATGATGATTGGCTGTGGTTTCTGATGAAATGGTGGTAGAAACACTGCAGCTGTTTGGGGGTGCATATTTGGGGCCGTGAAATGACAGCCTGCCCTTTATCTGTGTCCATGGTTACGTCTTGGGGTGAAAGGACGTAATGCCAGAGGGACGTGACTGGGGTGTGGAGCTGGAATTTCTCTAACTTGCAGTGCAGTTGGCTTGAAGAGATGCTGGAAGACTGAACAGATGTGACAAATGTGGTCTTGGGGGTTCTTGGAGAAGATGATGATGTCATCAAGGTAGTCGAATGCATGCCTGTTGAGCATATTTCGGAGGATATTGTTAATGAAGGCTTGGAAAATGGCTGGACTGTTGCTGAGTCCAAAGGCATCAGCAAGTACTCGTAGTGGCCGGTGGGTTTATGAATGCCATCTTCCGTTCATCTTGCTGGCCAATGTGGATCAAATTGTATGCACGCCACAGATCCAGTTTGGTGAAGATCTGGGTCCTGCCGAGTGTTTCAAATGTGCCTTCTGTTAGAGGGTATTCTGGAGTTATGTGAATATAGCAGATATTAATTTAACCAAGAACTAGGCTTCAGTTCTTATTGTAAATGTAAATACATTCAGGAAGCTTCAAAGTTCAAGGTACATTTATTATCAAAGAATGTATTCATTATACAATAATGAGATTTGTTTCCTACAGGAAGCCACGAAACAAAGAAACCCAAGAACAAACCCCATTTTTGCAAAAATACAAAGCCTGTCTCACACTCAATGTGCAGATAATAAAAACCACATCAAGCCCATAAAAAATAAAAGAATATCCTGGACTTCCGGTAAGATGGCGATTGCTTAGCTGCTCCGAACTTTTGTTCTGTTATTGTCGCTATCTTTGCACTAAATGTCTCCATTTTTTAAACCTTAGTTAGGAACTTTTTTGGTTTCTTTTACTTGCCTGTGAACACATCTACCTTACAATGTCTAGCAAGAGTTCTAAATCCGGGAGAAAGGAAGTTCCGGCTCTCTCGGCTGAGACTCTCGCTGCGCTCGAACAGCTCCAAGACAAAATTTTAAAGGAGTTTAGAACCGTTTTCAAACAGCTGGAAGCCAAACTGGATCGGATCAACGATAGAGTGGACGAACATGCTGAACACTTATCTCGCATCGATTCGACTTCTGAAGATTTAGAAAGTCGTGTTCGATACTTGGAGACTCTCTGTTCCAGCCTAGAGGAAAAATGTAACAATGTAAATGGTGGATCTCGAAAATCGCAGCAGACGTTGTAACCTCCGAATTCTTGGGTTGCCAGAGGCCACCGAACAGGGATCAACCGTGAAGTTTTTCGCCGAGTTTCTCTGTGAGATATTCGGGAAAGATTTGCTTCCGAACCTGCCTGAGCTCGAAAGGGCACACAGGGTCTATGTTCCCCCCGGAATTCTGGGCTCCCGCCCGCGACCGGTAATTTTGTGCTTTCATCAATACCAGGTAAAACACTGTCTGATTATGGAGGCACGTCGCAGAGGTACTTTTACTTTCCAAAATACAATCATTCGCTTTGTGGAAGATTTTGCACCCCAGACCTTAAAGATGCGCGCTGAGTTTAAAGGCGTAATGAAAGTGCTTTATGATCGTGGTTTTAAACCCTCTCTCCGCACTCCTGCCGATTTACAAATCAAGCTTAATACTGGAAAATATAAGTGGCTTAAGTCAGTGAAGGAGGCTGAGGCATTTGTTGCAAGTCTTCCGGCTATCCAGTCATCTTCGGAAGCCGATCGGACCTCCTAAAATGGTGGATAAGTACTTCTCGTAGTAAAATTACTTTTTCTGGACTCAGACTTTACTTGAATCACTCAGACATTATTCATTGAAACTCTAAGGGCTGTTGACAATCTCTCCCTGGATTTGGTGTGTCTTTTTTAAATAGACATTCCATGCTTAATGTTTCCCTATGGACGTTTAAATAGTACTTGTGTAATCTATTTTATTCTTGTATAACTTTATCTATAGAGTTCTACAACTGACTCTAACTTGTTTTGGAGGTGTGAAGTCTTTATTGAAGGCCTCCCTGTTTGTTGGTTCACAGTTTAATTGCTGATTTATTTTTTTCTTTTTATTTATTTATTTTTTTCTTTTTTTACACCTTTTTTTAAAATCTTTGATTTTTTTTTCTCCTCTCTGTAAATGGTTGATAAGTACTCTTCTTGAATTTATAATTTTCCCCTTCCTCCCTTTCTTTCTTTCTTTCTTTTTTTTCCCCTTTCTCTTACTTTATTCTTCCATAATTTTTTGCGGGTAGGTTAGTTTTGGTTTTCTTCCAATTTTCTCTGTATTAACTTTAATATTTCTGCAGAAGATGTTCCAATTTGTAGTTACGTTTTCTAGTGCATAAACTAGTCACTATTTGCTATAGTATTTATACGGAACTGCTGTTAATGACACAGATCTGGAAGTTATATTTGGGTTAATTTTTTTGGTAGAGCTAGTTGCTTTTTTTGGTAGCCGTCTAGTTTTGGGTTGTGTGGGTGGGGTGGATTTTCCAGTTCCAACATCACTCACTGTATTTATTGTTTTTCTTTATTGCTCAGGACATGTTTATGTTTTGATTTTACAAATCTATGTTTACATTTCTGCTCCCAGACTGCTATTGTACTGCTTGACTTTTTATATGCCTGCTGCCTTTTATGCATTAGTAATTGATAATGGCTAGTGCACTTAAATTCGTGAGCTGGAACGTAAAGGGATTGAATCACCCTGTTAAAAGGAGGAAGGTATTCTCACATATTAAACAACTCAAAGCTGACATTGCTTTCCTTCAAGAAACTCATATTCGTTGCTTTGATAACTCCCGGCTTCTGTCAAAGTGGGCGGGTCAGCATTTTCACTCATCCTTTGCCGCTAAAGTTAGGGGAGTCTCCATTCTTATTAACTCAAATATTCCTTTTGAACTCCATAATAAAATATCTGATACAAATGGCCGTTTTATTATTGTTTCTGGTAAACTATATAACACTAAAGTTGCACTAGCAAATCTGTATGCCCCCAACTTTGATGATGTTAACTTTTTTGAACGTTTTTTTTCCTCACTACTAGACTTAAACTCATACTCTCTTATACTGGGTGGTGACTTCAACTGTTGGTTAGATCCTAATCTGGATCGATCGTCCTCTGTTACCAGATCACCTACTAAATCTGCCTTAGCTATCCAATTGTTTCTCTCTAATGTTGGTATCTCTGATATATGGTGTTTCCTTCATCCTACTGAGAGGGATTATTCTTTTTTTCACATGTTCACCATACCTTCACTAGAATTGACTATTTCTTACTCGACAACCAACTTATTCCATTTGCCTACTCTTGTGACTATCAGAGTATACTGATTTCTGACCATGCCCCAATTACTCTCTCTCTGAACTTTCCTGGTCTCCCTCAGAGGAATAAACACTGGCGGTTTGATTCAACTTTATTATCGGATGATGATTTTCTAAAATTTATTAAGGATCAGATAACCTTTTATTTTAACACTAATACCATCACCTGAAATGTCATCCCAGATTGTCTGGGATGCCATGAAAGCATACCTGAGGGGTCAAATAATCTCTTACACAGCAAATCTCAACAGAAGATCCTGTGCAGATCGATTAGACCTCATTAACCAGATTAAAGAATTGGATCAACTGTATGCTCAAACTAAGAACCCTGAACTATACAAGAAGAGTGTTGAACTCCAAACTAAATTTAATCTTCTGTCTACTCAACCTGTTGAACGCCAACTTCTCAAAAGCAAGAGTCGCTTTTACATTCATGGGGATAAGTCTGGTAAATTTCTAGCCAATCAGTTGAGGCGTTCCAAAGCCAAACAACATATTACAAAGATCCGGAAGGAGAACGGAAACTTTACATCGGATCATTTAGAAATTAATGACGCATTTAAAAATTTTTATTCTCGGCTTTATTCCTCTGAATCTTTGAATGACAACATCTCTGTTGATCAATTTTTAAAGAATCTGAATATTCCCTCACTTTCATCTGATGTTAAAGCCAAACTTAATGCGCCTATATCATCAGAAGAAATATCTTTTGCAATCTCTGCACTGTCCTCAGGGAAATCTCCTGGACCTGATGGGTTCCCTGTAGAATTTTATAAATCATTCTCTTCACTTCTCTCTCCTCAGTTACTTTCAGTATTATCTGACTCGTTTAATTATGGCAAACTGCCACCCTCTTTCAATGAGGCATCTATTATTCTTCTATTAAAAAAGGGCAAAGACCCAACAGAGTGTTCCTCGTATAGGCCGATTTCTTTGCTCAATGTTGATGTAAAGATCTTAGCTAAAGTTTTGGCTCATAGATTAGAAATCGTCATTCCCTCCATTATCTCTGATGACCAATCAGGTTTTATCAAAAACCGTCTCCCTTTTTTTAACATTCGGCGTTTATTTAATATCTTATACTCACCTCCAACTGGGATTCCTGAATGTGTTATTTCCCTCGATGCGGAGAAAGCATTTGATCGTATAGAGTAGAACTACCTTTTTGCAGTCTTAGAAAAATTTGACCTCGGTCAAAGTTTCATCTCTTGGATCAAATTGCTGTACCTGTGTCCTACTGCTTCTGTTTTAACTAATTTTCAGAAATCCCAGGTATTTAATCTCAAACGTGGCACCTGTCAGGGATGTCCCTTAAGTCCCTTTCTCTTTGATTTGGCTATAGAACCTCTGGCGATAGCATTTCGAAATTGTCCTGAATTGACCGGGATTTGGAGAGGGGGTGTTGAGCGTAAAGTTTCTCTTTATGCTGATGACTTATTACTCTTTCTCTCAAATTCATCTACATCCTTACCTCTAATGTTTTCACTTCTTGACCAGTTTAGCCAGATCTCTGGCTATAAACTTAATTTACATAAGAGTGAACTTTTCCCAATTAATAAAGAAGCACAAGAACTAACATTTCGTGATCTCCCTTTTAAAGTAGTCCATAATCAATTTACTTATCTTGGAATCACAGTCACAAGGAAGTTTAAAGATCTCTTTCGTGAAAACTTTGCCAATCTTTCATATACTATAAAGCAGAGTCTGGCACAATGGTCACCTCTATCTATGTCTTTGGTAGGTCGTATTAATGTTGTTAAAATGTATGTTCTCCCCAAATTTTTATACTTATTTCAATCTATCCCAATTTTTATTCCTAAATCTTTTTTTGATTCCTTAGACTCTATTATTTTGTCATATCTGTGGAAGAATAAGTGCTCTAGAATTAATAAAATCCACCTCCAAAAATCTAAAAAAGAGGGTGGCATGGCTTTACCTAACTTTCGTTTATATTATTGGGCAGCTAATATACGTTGTGCTACCTTTTGGTCTTTCTTCCATGGCCAACCTGAGTGCCCTAATTGGGTGGCAATGGAGTTGAGATCCACTAAAGAATTATCTATCTCTGCACTTCTTGGCTCTGCACTCCCTAGTAGTCTGTCCAGATTAATAGCTAATCCTCTTGTTAGACACACTTTGCGTATATGGGCTCAGTTTAGGAAATGCTATGGTTTTCATGGTTTTTCCGTTTCCAGCCCTGTCGTACATAATCACCTTTTTTTACCTACTACGTACGATTCAGCATTCCATATTTGGTATAGGAAGGGCATTAGACATTTTGAAGATCTTTTCATTGATAATCGCTTCGCTTCCTTTCAGCAGCTCTCTGTAAAATTCAATCTGCCCAATGCTCATTTTTTTAGATATCTCCAAATTAGACACTTTATTGCTCCTTTAATTCCTAACTTTCCTGAAATGCCTGCGAAAAATGCTATGGACTTATTTCTTTCCATTAATCCACTAGGTAAAGGTTTAATATCAATTATCCGAGATAAATTAGCAGCCTTACGACGGGCCCCTGTGGATAAAATTAAAATGGCCTGGGAGCAGGATTTAAATACCTCCTTATCTGATGAGAGCTGGGACTCGATTCTCAAATCGGTTAACTCAACCTCTCTTTGTGCGCGCCATTCCCTTTTACAGTTTAAGATTGTTCATAGAGCCCATATGTCTAAATCTAAATGATCTCGATTCTACCCTAACATTAGTCCGCTCTGTGATAAATGCAAGAGGGGCGTGGCCTCTCTCATTCATATGTACTGGTTCTGTCCTAGCTTGGAGAAATTCTGGAAAGATGTCTTCACTACGTTATCGTATATTCTGAATCAGCACCTAGAACCAAACCCCTTAATTGCTTTGTTCGGTTTCTGGGGCGAGACAGATTTACGTCTGAGTCCGACCAAATGCCGAATATTATCCTTTGCCTCTCTCCTGGCTAGACGCTTGATCCTCCTTAGATGGAGAGATGTTGCCCCGCCCACTCATGCGCAATGGCTTAACAACATTATGGCCTGATGGACCTCGAAAAAATTCATTATTCAGTTCTTAATTCGGATCTAAAGTTGCATAAGGTCCGGGGACCTTTTATCGAGTACTTTCATAACCTTCCTCTTGACTAGGGTTTTTTTTCTTTTCGGTCCCTTGCTTTCAGCTCCTTTTTTTTTCTGGTAGTAGGCATTATTATCCTCTGTTGCTAAGTGTATTCACAGTCTGGGAGTTTGATTGTCCTGATTTATATTCACTATATTGTGTTGTGGTTGGTCTGGAGTTTTTTTTTGTGTTGTGGGGTTTGGGGAGGATACTAAGTTTACTTGTCTTTAATTTAGGTGCTTTTTTGTTAAATTCTCTTCCTTTGTAGCATATTGTCATTGTATACTTAATTTTGCACTGTATCAATGTTCCTTATTGTGATTTGGGGTTTTTTAATTTGTAAAATGTATAGAAAAAACTAATATTAAAAAAAAGAATAAAATAACTCATAAAAAATTTGTCAAACACCCAATCTGCAATAAAAAACATCATGCAAACAGTAACCACAAGCAAATAGTGTTTCTGAACTGAAGTCCACAAGAGAGTCCCAAAGTTCAACGTCTTAAGTAAATGATTTGGCTCGTACCTCACCCCAGGCCCTGACACCGTGAAATTTTCAATCTGGCCTGGTGCATAACTCTCCACCCGAACAATGGGTTCTGCCTCGTTGAGCAACAATCTGAACCAGCCTGTACCTCGCCTTGGGCCTCAACACCCTGACCTTTTCGATCTGGCTCGGCACTTAAAGGTCTGTCAGATAAAATTGGTCGTGCTGCACGAATACACCGGACTTCACCACCTTCATTCGACCTGTAAATCTCATGTCGATTCACTCTGGGGCCTGGACCCCGCAGCTTCAATTCAGCCCGGGCCCAACCTTTCACGCTCTTCCACACTCTCAGTGATGGGCCCGCTGTCTCGCCTCGCCTTGGTTCTGCCACATTGAATTTCCGCCAAGTCCAAAGTATAGACTATTACTTGTGATGATCATTTGCCAGAAAAAGTGTAGTCAACAAAGTACTTAGTTGCTATCCTTGTTCCATTGCACACCAGCCAGACGTTGCTGAGGTTCACCAGCGCTATCTTAAACCGGAGGTAGCTTGCAATTAGCCTTCAGTTGTTTTGTAAATTGAAGTTAAAGTCCAGGCTGCTCCACAGACTAAGAGATGGCATATGTAAGAGCCAAAAAGTTAAGACAATGGGGTTGTGATAACTGATTTGCATCAAACCAGGCAACATATTAGGACCCCGGCATTCCCGGGGCAATCTAAATGCTGGCCCGGATAGACTGGAAAGTAGGGTGTTGAGCAAAGTTGGATTGTTCTGTGCACTGCACCGATATGGAGAAATACAGCAGCAAAATCTAGGCCCAAAGTGATTCGCTGCAGTGAGGTCGAGTCCTAGTGTGAGGTTTGGACAAATTAAACACCAGCCCAGATAGACTGGGGGCTCCCCTACAATGCTAAGGCTGTGACATGGCCCCAAGCTGCTGTACTTCATATCTGCTAACTTTATGGCAATTTACCCTGCTAATATGATGAACTGAATACTGAGGCTTTGGGCCTACCCTGGGCTGCTCCAGGGATTTGGATCTCAGGATTTAATTTGGTTTGGAATGCTGTTCTTGTTGCTCGCTTCTATTGGTTGCATGATTTGTTTATTTGTTCTCTTTCTCTGTGAGAACCAGGGGTTGGTCTTATTTTTTAAAATTGGGTTCTTTTGAGTTCTTTGCTTTGCGGCTGCCTGTAAGCAAGCAAATCTCAAGGTTGTTTAATTTATACATTCTTTGATAACAACTGCATTTTGAATCTTTGAATCTTACATCTTTAAAACAGTGGTGGTGGCCCAGGTTAAGATAGAAATGAGGAAGGCAATCTTGGCCCAGTCCATAGAATACAGAAATGGCTGGAGCTCAGAGTGTAAGATGCACTGGGACAGGAAGTTGTGGGATCAGGCTGGAGACCCGTTGACATGTTTGGGTCGGAGCTCGGGGGAGGAGGTTGACTGGTGCAGAGTTGAACGTAGAATGAGTATGGTCAATAGGTTCCTGTTGCAGCTGGATTGTGTACTCATGCTGGTGGACAGCGTCCTTTATGTAAGTCTACACTGCTGGGTCAATCAATGGTTCATTCACCCTGTCAGGAAATGCAGAGGAGGCTTGACCCAAAAGCAGAGCAGTGGAGTAATTTAACAGTAAATGATACTTTACCAATAGGCTGCAGAATAACAAAGCACGAGGGGTCACAATACAAGAGAAAACCAACACTAAGCACAACAGGCAACAAGTAAACTTTAGGCAGGAAGAGTGAAGGCTAGAATCATCTGGTTGAGGTAAGCTGGCTCAATGAATGAATGAGGAATGTGGCTGAGACCTGGGGTTAAATAGGCTGCAGGTGATGAATCTGTGATGAGTGACAGATGAACCCTATTAGCTGGGAGGAGATTGGATGGTACCGGCATGCGCAGCCTCATATTAAAGGAAAGGCTGGGTAGAATGCTTGGATAATTGACATTGTTGAGCTTGAAGGATTGTGGGGTAAAAGATGTCAGGAAGTGATGAAGAAGACAGAGGTAGCGAACAGAAGGTGGTATTAGGTGATGGGAGTTGTATGGAGGAAGGCGAATACCTGGTTTCTAGGGAGTGAAATATAAGCAGCCAATTGAAGATTATAGTAGCTTATTGTCCAGTGAAGAAGGCAGTAGAAACGATTTAAATAAAAGAAGGATAGAAGAGTTTAAGATATTGTACAGTTTTGAAGGTTGACCTGCTTCTGATATCAATTTGATTAGATTAAATAATGATTTGAAAAACAGCATTAGGAGATATTGTGGGAACAAGACCTTTAACAGATGGAGCACTCTTAGTGTTTTGAAAAGATTGTAAGCAACGTGAGAAAGTTTTAGTGTTAAAAGCTGTGGGAGGAAGGAAAGTAGCATCAAGGAATTATGTTGAACAATAATGGCTTTGGAGAGTAATCACAGGAGTGCCTCTAGATGTATCCATAAACTGAGTTAAAAATAACTTGACTGGGGAAGAAGTTGTAGATGCTAAATGTTTAAAAGGGTGATGTGGTGGAGTAAGAGCAGATCGCTTATCGGTGTTGATTAAATTCGATGGAAAAAAGTTGCCGGATAAAGTTAGACTATATGAGTTAAAGTATATGGTTTGAGTCCATGTGCTGCCGCCTCAGAAATGTTTTCAGTGCCGAATTTTGGCCGTGCAGCAGCCATGTGAAGGGGTGAAAAGCAGTGTGATCGATGTGGTGGAGAATATTGTTATGATAATTGTGGAAAAGGCATTAGCCCAAGGTTTAGCTATTGTGGAGGGGAAATAGTTCTGCTTATGCAGGGTGTCCTGTATATAAGAAAGTTGTGGAAGTGCAGTGTGCTTGAGTGGACCAGAGCATTGGTGCTGTCCCAGTGACCTAACTGAGCACTGCCCAAGTGAAAAACAAAAATTTGACGGTATTTATGTTTCATGGTAAATTTTAAATCTTTGTCTGGAATAGAAGAAGGACTAATTTCTACCAGCTATTACTTTTTAAAAGAATTGAATGTCAATTAAAGAAGAAATAACATCTCCTGGCTACAAAGACAAAATGCTGGAGGAACTCAGCAGGTCAGGCAGCATCTAAGGAAGGGAATAAACAGTTGAAGTTTCGGACTGAGACTCGACATTGCGACTGGAAAGGGAGAAAGGGGACGGAGTACAAACTGGTAGGTAAGTGATCACAGAAAGCAGGTGTGAGGGAAGGTAGCTGTGTGGGGTGGGAGGGGAGACGTTAGAAGAATGGTGGAGTGAAGTGAGAAGCTGAGAGGTGATAGGGTGAAGAAGAATGAACCTGATAGGAGAGGAGAGTCTCCCGGCTGTTGGGATTTATAGTTACTTTCTTGTTCATTCATGGAAGGAGAGTGCTGCTGTCAAGATCAGATGTTATTGCCCATCCAACTCTGCCATAAGTTGAAAGGACATTTGCCAGGAGGTTTGTCAGGACATTTCATAGGGTAATTAGTAGATCAATCATATTGCCGTGATCATTGGCCAGACCATGTTGGGACAGATGTTTTCCTTCCCAAAAGACATTGAGTGAGAAACAATCATGTAAATATTATTGTGAAGAAAGCATGACTGCGTCTCTACTTCCTCAGGACTCTTTGGAGGTTTGGAATGTCATCGAAAACCTTGGCAAACTTTTCTAGATATGTGGTGGAAAGTGTGCTGACTGGCTGAATTATTGCTTGGTATGGGAACATCAAGGAACACCAAGTGGAAAATCCTACAAAAGGGAATGGATTCAGCCAGTACATCATGGGTAAACCCACACCCCCCAACCATTGAGCGCACCTACAGGAAACGTTGTTGTAGGAAAGAATCATCAAAGATCCTCAGCACCCAGGCCATGCAGCTCCTATCACCTCAACCATCAGGCCCTTGAACAAAAGGGGATAACTGCACTCATTTAAGGACTCTATTATATTGTTATATCATGCTCATTATTTATTGCTATTTATTTATATCTGCATTTGCAAAGTTTGTTTACAGTGTACAGTTCCTGTTTCATAGATTTGCTAAGTATGCCTGCAGGAAAGAACCTCAGGGCCGTGTGTCCTCTGACAATAAATTTTACTTTGACCTTTGAACAATCTGGTTGTTGGTCACTATTGCTCTTGCAGGGTTTTTATTCCAGATTTATTTTATCAGCTGAATTTTATCTCCCCAGTAATCATGATGTGACTTCAGCATGTTAAAGTCATAGAGGGATACAATGAAGAAAAAGAATCTTTGGCCTAGCAAGTCCACACTTAACATTAAGCATCCATTTTTTACTCTAGTCTTGCCCTATCTCATTAATTTGCCCTGCATTCCTATCAACTCCCTCTTAGGTTCCACCACTCATCTGCACATGAGGAACAATTTACAATGTCTCTGGGATGTGGGCATACTGGAGCATCTGCAGAAAACCCACTGAGTCACAGGGAGAATGTGCAGAACTACGCATGGCAGATGTGCAGTCAAGTTTGGACCCTTGAGCTGCGAGACTGCAGCTCTACTAACTGCACCACTGAGCCAATCCAAGTGTTTATTATTTTATGAAAAATGTGCAGGTTGCCCGTCACATCTGACAGTCCAGTGGTATGTGTAGTCATAACAACTGGGATCTTCACGGTCGCAGAAATGTCTATGAGGACTTCTGAGCTACTTTGGAGATCTGGTACTGGGAAATGAACTTGGTCAGGTGTCAGATCTCTCGGAGGGAGAGCGTTTTGGAGTTAATGATCACAACTCTATCTCCATTAGCATACTGCTAGAGAGGGATAGGAGCAGACAATTTGGGAAAATTGTCTATAGGAAGTAGGGAGAAATATGATCCTATTAGGTGGGAACTTGGGAACAAGAATTTAGAGCAGATGTTCTCAGGGAAATGCACAGTAGAGCTTTTGCATTGCATTCTGCATAGGTATGTTTCATTGAGGCAGGGAAATGATGATAGGGTAAAAGAACCATGGTGTACAAAGGATGTAGAAAATCTAGTTAAGAAGAAAAAAATGCTTATGAAAGGTTCAAGAAATCAGGAGAGCCAGAAGGAGCCATGAGAAGGCCTTGGAGAGCAGGATTAAGGAAAACCCCAAGGCATTCTACAAGTATTTGAAGAGCAAGAGGATGAGCCATGTGAGAATAGGACCAATCAGATGCAATAGTGGAAACGTGTTTTTTGACTTATAATATATCTTCTTGTACTCTGTATTCTTCTGTGTAGAAATTAATTAAAAATATTGAAAAAGAAAGGAAACGTGCATGGAGTCGGAGGAGATGGAGGAGGTACTTAATGAATACTTTGCCTCAGTATTCACCAATGAGAAGGACATTGGAAATTGTGGGGATGCCTTACAATGGACTGAAACGCTTGAGTGTATAGACATTAAGAAAGAGGATGTGCTGGAGCTGTTGAAAGGTATTAAATTAGATAAGTCACCAGGACTGGACGATATATTAACCAGGCTTCTTTCGGAAGCAAGGGAGGAGATTGCCTAGCCTCTGGTGATGATCTTTGCATTATCAATAGGGACGGGAGGAGTACCAGAGGATTGGAAGATTGCAAACGTTGTTCCCTTTTTCAAGAAGGGGAGTAGAAATAACTCAGGAAATTATAGACCAATAATTCTTTCTTCAGTGATGTGCAGGTTGTCAGACAAGATCCTGAGAGGCAGGATTTATGAGCATTTAGAGAGACATAATCTGATTAGGGATAGTCAGCATAGCTCTGTCAAGGGCAGGTTGTACCTTACAAGCCCATTGAATTCTTTGAGGAGGTAACAAAACACATTTATGAAGGTAGAGCAGTAGAAGTAGTGTAAATGGATTCAGTAAGGCATTTGATAAGCTTCCCCATGCAAAACTCATTCAGAAGGTAAGAAGGCATGGGATCCTAGAAGACCTTGCTTTGTGGATCCAGAATTAGCTTGCCCACAAAAGGCAAAGAGTGGTTGTAGATGGTTCATATTCTGCATGGAGGATGGTGACTAGTGGTCTTCTGCAGGGATCTGTTCAGGGACCACTCTTTGTGAGTTTTATAAATGAGCTATGTTGAGAAAGTAGAAGGGTGGGTTAATAACTTTGCTGGTGACATAAAATTTGGGGGTGGTGTAGATAGTCTAGAGTATTGTCAGAGGCCACAGCGGGACATTGATAGGATGCAGAACTGGGCTAAGAAGTGGCAGATGGAGTTCAACCCAAATAAGTGTGAAGTGGTGTCTTTCGGTAGGTCAAATCTGAAGACAAAATATAATATTAATGGTAAGACTCTTGGCAGTGCGGAGGATCAATGAGATCTTGTGGTCCGTGTCCACAGGACACTCAAAGCTGCTGCGCAGGTTGACAGTGTTGCTAAGAAGGTGTATGGTGTTTTGGCCTATATCAACCATGGGATTGAGTTCAAGAGGCGTGAGGTGATGTTAAAGCTATATCAGAATCAGAATCAGAATCAGACTTTAATCGCCAAGTACCTATGCACATACAAGGAATTTACTTCCGGCAGATGTTGTCTCTCTGCTCATAACAATAATAATGATAAATATAAATGAAAATTTATACATACAGGTAGTGCAATCCAAGTAATAGTTAGCCGACAGTTAACCGGCAGTTAACTGTTCAGCAAAGTGACCGCAGTAGGGAAAAGACTTCTCCAATGCCTATTAGTCTTAGTCTGGAGGGATCTGAAGCGCCTACCAGACGGAAGCAGATCAAACAGTCCGTGCGCAGGATGGGAGGAGTCCTTTATGATGTTCCCCGCCCTCTTCTTCAACCTGGAAGAGTACAGGTCCACAATAGAGGGCAGGGAGGCTCCAATGATATAAGATATAAGATATAAGACCTTAATTAGACCCCACTTGGAGTACTGTGTTTATTTCTGGTCACCTCACTACAATAAGGATGTGGATACTATCGAGAGAGTGCAGAGGAGATTTACAAGGATGGGGGAGCATGCCTTATGAGAATAGGTTGAGTGAACTTGGCCTTTTCTCCTTGGAGCAATGGAGGATGGGAGGTGACCTGATAGAGGTGTATAAAGTGATGAGAAGCATTGATTGTGTGAATAGCCAGCGGCTTTTTCCCAGGGCGGAAATGGCTAACACGAGGGGGCATAGTTTTCAGGTGCTTGGAAGTAGGTACAAGGGGAATGTCAGAGGTAAGTTTTTTACACAGAGAGTGGTGAGTGTGTGGAATGCACTGCCAGCGAAGTTGGTAGAGGTGGATACAATGGGGTCTTTTAAGAGACTGTTAGATAGGTACATGGAGCTTAGAAAATAAACTGGCTATCCAGTAGGGCAATTTTAGGCAGTTTCTAGAATAGGTTACATCATCCACACAACACTGTGGGCCGAGGGGCTTGTAATGTGCTGTAGATTTCTATGATTCTATGAGCCTCGTTGTGTCCTTCGCACTCCAAGGCACATTGCTGGTCTGCCTTGCTCATCATTGGATGTCACTGTATATCTCATCTGCCCAGTCCGCTGGGGCCGGTTTTTCCTTGCTAGGAAAAGCATGTCCCTATCTCACCAGAGTATGAGGCCCACCAGCTCCCCAGACAGACAGACATTCTTTATTGATCCCAAGGGAAATTGGGTTTCGTTACAGTCGCACCAACCAAGAATAGTGTAGAAATATAGCAATATAAAACCATAAATAATTTAATAATAATAAGCTAATAATGCCAAGTGGAAATTAGTCCAGGACCAGCCTATTGGCTCAGGGTGTCTGACACTCCGAGGGAGGAGTTGTAAAGTTTGATGGCCGCAGGTAGGAATGACTTCCTATGATGCTCAGTGTTACATCTCGGTGGAATGAGTCTCTGGCTGAATATACTCCTGTGCCTAACCAGTACATTATGGAGCGGATGGGAGACATTGTCCAAGATGGCATGCAACTTGGACAGCATCCTCTTTTCAGACACCACCGTCAGAGAGTCCAGTTCCACCCGCACAACATCACTAAACCCTGGTTTAGTCTGCCTGTCAAAGCAGTGTACTGGGGTGAGGCTGCTGTTGCACGTGATCGGCTGTTTGGAGCCACAGGTGAGAACTGAGTGTCCAGTGGAGGCCAAAGGACTGCCCCTGATTGGTCATGATAAGCCCAGTCACTGGAGGTGCTACCCCCTGGGCACTCCATACACCCCAAAATTGTTCTTTGTTAATAACTTCTCTAATCATTAGAAACTTAAGGATGATATATCTAAGACATACTCTGATAATCTCTTCCGTCCCTTTTATTTATTGCTGTAGCAAAAGCAAGAAAGAACCATAGATTATTAATTACAATAGCAGAATACACGTGAAGATCCTGGAATCAATCTGGACTAAACTTCTTAATTACTCCTATGTTAACAGGTTTTTATTTGACAGTTTAAGTAATTATGTTACACAAGCTGGCTCCTTCTTGGATGATAGTTGTTCATTTAAATTGCAGAGAGGCACCAGAAAGTTTCGGCAGCCCGATGGAATGGCAGAAACCTGGATCATTGCCTGGCTGCAGAGGGAACGAGAGACAAACGGAAGAAAAAGAGGAAAAGATTAGCAGAAGTAGTTCCAGCTGGTCCCAGAGGAATTTCCAACTTGAATTACAGACTAGCAAGATGTGCTGACTGAAAGGTTGCTAGTCAGCACAGTTCCTGAAGGGAGCCGTTCTCTTTTTCAACTTTGTTGCTTCTCTCTCTGGTATTATTTGTAAATAAGATCTCAGAAATGGTTCCTTCTTCAAAATATTTAACTCATAAGGTGCAAGCTCCAGGCTGTATTGCAAGTTTTTGAACACCAGAAAGATGAACTGGTTCCAAAGAGGCAGGTGTTTAGATCTGCGGTATGAGTTGTTTCGGATGTCACAAACACACCTTACTCCCAGAAAAATGCAAAGGAGTTAAATTATGACATTATAGGCACAGCCTTTACAGAATTCAACAAGTAGGCTGATGCCCTAACTTTGGACTTTTTTACAGCAGCAGACATGAATCTCCAACAGTGTGATTTAAGATACTATCAATTACCCACATTTCAGTTCCTGAATGATTTCCATCACTACTAGAGATTTGCAAGCAAATCTGTCAACTGAAGTTCAGTTTATTCCCTGATGTTTGAAAGAATAGTGTGCCAGGTGCTGAAAGATCTGCTACTGCCTGCTACACTGCTGGTGTTTAAGGCAGCACTGAAGGTCTTCCATCTCTGTCTGTCCTTGGCCGCGCAGATATAGAAGGGTTCATCAATGCTGTTTCTGTAACAGTTTTGTTTCACCAATCAAGGTTGCTAGTTCTGAGCTGAATCCCCGAACTTGGAGCACTGGCGGACCTCTTCCCTTTGACCTGTTTGGTATGGGGCACCCTACCAAGAGCCGAAACCTAAAGTCCTGACTCCAGCCAACATAGCTCTCTGGGACATCGAGGCATGCAAAACTCCAAACCATGACAAGACTGAGGCCCTTTTGGAGGGTGCTGAAAGAATGTGTACTCTACCTCAGGACTTTTTCCACAGACTAGTCGCTCTCCATTTGCAGCAGCACAAGAGGGAGAAAGAGCAGAGGCAGACAGAGCAACACAAGCTGCAAGGAGAATGGATAGAAGGAGGGAAGAATGGCTCTCTGTAAAAAGGTGTTAGATGACCAGGATATATTGAGAGGAATACTTCGAACTAAACTCCACAGGGATCGTGTATGAACACCCTGCGGCTCAGGATTCAGGATTGATTATTGTCATTCTTCAGTCTGTGAGTGTAAAGGAGATTCATTGATTGGATCCAATGCGACATAAAAGACACAAACATAAGAAAACAACATAAATAAAAAGGCAATCCTATAAAACAGTAGGTACAAGTAAAGTGGCAGTACATGGGAGGATGATGTGGGATGAAGGGTGCTGTGTGGCTGTGGATAAGACAGCTGATATGGATGTTGTGGGTGTGCAGGGCGGTGGGGTCCATTAATGGGTGGAGGCGTTGATCAGCTGACAGCTTGGGACAAATGACTCTTTTTTGAGTCTAGCTGCCTTCACTAAAATTGGTGATATGTTGCATACTAACTGAAGACTGTGGTTGTCAGCATGAGATTGGCTGTTAAAACAAGAAATATTTGAAACTCTGGAAGGTCTGCCTTCATTCTTTGAATGAAAAAATAGACTAACATTCCCTGTCCAGCGAGAGCTGACTCCATCTCATTTTCCCTTGTCAGAGAGCAGTGGCAAAGTGAACATGTGGTTTTACGTGACTTCAGAATCAGATTTATCGTCATTGACAGATGTTGTTTTTGTGGCAGCCATACAGTACAACACATAAAAAACTACAGTAAGTTAGAATAAATAAAGAGTGAAAAAGAGGAATAGTGAGAGAGTGTTCATGGGTTCTTCATTTCATAGTGGAGGGGAAGAAGCTGTTCCTAAAACGAGTGTGCGTCTTTAGGCTCCCGTACCTTCTCCCTGATGGTAGTAATGAGAAGAGGGAATTCCCGGATGGTGAGGGTGCTGTTTTCACGAGGCATGTTCTTTTCAAGGCATCTTCAGTGGTAGGGGGCTTGTGTCTGTGATGGAGCTGGCTGAGTCTGTATCCTTTTGTAGAATCTTTTATCCCTGCATATTGGCACCTCCCTACCAGGCTGAGATGTAATGAGTCAAAATATTCTGCTCTGTTCATCTGTACAAATTTGATAGCCTTTGGTGACATATCAAATCTCCTCAAACTGTTAACAAAGTCTATCCTGCTTTGTGATTGCATCAATATGTTAAGGCTTTCGTCACTGTGTAACATGCCATTGACTACATGAATGCTACATTGCAGTGACTATTTCACCTCTGACTGTTCAACAAGTTAGCACGTCCAGCTGGTGTGAAATCATGTGAGTAAGTACCCAGTATCTTGGCAGCAGCTATGATGCCTTAATTCTGCGCTAGACCATCTGTTACAATGGCAGTCACCAAACTTCAAATAATTATGTTATTTATTATTTCACATCTTTATGGGTGGTACGACAGCAAAGCAGTTAGTGTAGTGCTATGACAATGACAGTGACTCGGGTTCAATTCTGCCGCTGTCTGTAAGGAGTTCCGCAGTTCTTCCTATGACCATGTGGGTCTCCCCGGTTCCTTCAGTGTCCTCCCACATTCCAGAGGCGTTCAGCTCAGTAGGTTAATTGGTTATGTCTGTAATTGGGTGGCGCACATGATGTATCTCTACATAGATAAAACAAAAATATTTTATTACTGATTGAAATAGCAAAGCTTCTTCGCAACTGAGAGGGAAACCACTGGCTTTCTTGAGGAGTAAACTTTAACAGTTTTGCTGGTTGCTGAGGCAACATAACAAACATTTCCCTCTTCGTGGCATGTTCTTGTCCTTTCGTGTCTATGATTCCATGCTTTGCTTACGATAGAAAATAAAATCCCAAGTAAACCTTAACAAGCTCTTATGAATTCAGAAAACAGCTTGTTTTCTACATCTATCCACATTTGCAAAACACTGTGGGCGGAATCTGCAAGACCTTTTTAACACATGTATCAGTTTTAATTTTCTTCTTATTGAACATGATCATCTCTATCAAAGAATGGCCCACAGAATTAGATCAGAAATTTTAAAAATAATCTAGTTATTAAAATTTATAACCACAAAACAACTCCATCTGCCTATCACCCACACACTCCTCCCACTGGTTCACCTCCCCCACTGTCCCCATCTGCTCTCTCCACCTCCCTCACTTGATTTCACAGTCCACTTATTACATTCCAACATCTTTAGCCTTTTTTCACCTCCGCCTATCATCTCCAAAAGTTTATTTCTATTTCTACTCCTCGCCCCCCAAATGCCTATCACTCCTCACCCAGATTCACCTATCTCTTTCCCTCACCTCTTCCCTCTATCTTTCTATTGAGACCCAAACTGTCAACGGTCCATTTCCCTCCATAGTCCTCCGGACCTACTGAGTTTCTCCAGCATCCTATTCTTTGCTCTGGAGAGAGTTTAACATCGGTAGCTGAGCGAAGGGCGCTGAGTAGGCTACGGTCAATTATGGAAAACTCTGAACATCCTCTACATAGCACCATCCAGAGACAGAGAAGCAGTTTCAGCGACAGGTTACTATCGATGCAATGCTCCTCAGACAGGATGAAGAGGTCAATACTCCCCAATGCCATTAGGCTTTACAATTCAACCGCCAGGACTTAAGAACTTTTTAAAAGCTATTATTAATGCTTTTTGAGATAGTGATTTAGATGCATATCATATTTTTTACTGAGTTAAGTATTGTATGTAATTAGTTTTGCTACAACAAGTGTATGGGACATTGGAAAAAAAAAAGTTGAATTTCCCCATGGGGATGAATAAAGTATCTATCTATCTATCTATCTATCTATCTATCTATCTATCTATCTATCTATCTATCTATCTATCTATCTAAATTCCAATATCTGCAATCTCCTGTGTCTCTCCTCTAATGAGCCTGCAGAAGAGATCCTGCCTTCCTCACTCAGTAACCCCTATAACTCTAGGGCAACAGCATTGTGATTGACTCTTAAGTACCCTCTAAAATGTCCCAGGAAGCCGCTCAATTGTGTAATAGCTACTGTGTTAAAGTAAAAAAAAAGAATAAAATCATTCTCTTCACAAGACATTGATTAGGAATTAAACTTAGACATAGAAGATACCATCCCATTACCTTGCTATGGATCTGACTTTGTAAAGTTATCATCACAACATAGCCAGAGACTGTTTTGCAGGGCTAGAACAGTTAACACAAGGGGGCATATTCTTAAGGTGCTTGGAAGTAGGTATAAGGGGGACGTCAGGGGTAAGTTTTTCAAACAGAGGGTGGTGGGTGTGTGGAATGCACAGCCAGTGAAGGTGGGGGAGGCAGATACAATAGGGTCTTTCAAGAGACTCTTAGATAGGTACATGGAGCTTAGAAAAACAGAGGGCTATGTGGTAGGGAAATTCTAGGCAGCTTCTAGAGTAGGCTACATGGTCAGCATAGCATTGTGGGCCGTAGGGCCTGTAATGTGTTGTGGATTTTCTATGTTCTAACATTTAGGCATTGATTCTTAAATTGGAGGAATTGTGCCATTAGTTTGATTGAGAAATAGTGAATGAAAATACAAACAAAACATAAAGATATTGATAACCTGAAATTAAACTAGAAATACTGGAAACTCTCAACAGTGCAGGCAGCATCTGTGGAAAGAGAACCAGTCAGTGTTTCAGTTCTAAGATCCAAGCAGTAGTCTGATATAATCTTACTAATAGAAACATACTGTCACAGCAGTGCAATAGACCCCTGCTCCATGATCCCTGGGTACATCTTGTTCCCCTGAAGGAGAGACCCATTGTTGCTGACAGCACAGTATTCTACAGGCAGAAAGGATTATCTTTTGTTGTATGTTCTTAACATCAAGGCAGCATATGACAAAGTGCCCTGGTAAAATGACGTCAAAGAGTATTAAAGTGAAAGTTAATGGTCAGAATCATATCTCACAGAAAAGAAAATGATTATGATAGTTTAGGGTCACTTATCCCACCAGTTTCATGACATCATCACCAGAATTCCTCAGGCTCAAAATTCATTAACTGCTTTATCAATACCTTTCTTCTGTATTGAGATCCACGTTGGAGATGATTGCTGATGTCTGCACATTGTTCCATTTCTCTGCAAATGTAATAGTTGATGCTTGAATTTAAAAAAAAACCAGGACAGTATTCAGATGTATTGACAAGGTCCTGTGTGGGAAGCTGGTCAAGAAGGTTCAGTCACTTTGCTTTCAAGGTGAGGTTGTAAGTTGAATTGGACATTGGCTATGTGGGGGAAGCCACAGAGTGGTTAGATATGACCTACCATGCACTAAGCAATGCTGAATAACCCTAATAAAACCATGTCTATCCAAATACTAATATATCCAGTCCCTTAGAACACATTCCAATAGCTTTCCCACTACTGATGTCAGGCTCACCAGCCTATCATTTCCTGGTTTATTTTTAGAGCCTTTCTTAAACCGCGGAACTACATTAGCTATCCTCCAATCCTCTGGTATCTCACCTGCCACTAAGGATGATTAAATATATCTTCCGGTGCCCCTGCAACTTCTGTACTTGTACCTGTAGGGTCTGGTGGAACACCTTGTCAGGCCCTGGGAACTTATTCACTTTAATTTGCTTCAAGACAGTAAACACCTCCTCCTCTGTAATCTGTATGCCTCACTGATATTTTGTCTCATTTTTATAAACTCTCTCCATCTCCTGAGTAAATATAGATGCAAAAATTTCATTTAAGATCTCCCCGATCTCTTGTATCTCCACGCATGGATTACCATTCTGATCTTCCAGAGGACCAATTTTGTCCCTTGCTATCCTTTTGCTCTTAACATATCTGTAGAATCCCTTTGGATTCTCCTGCACCTTGTCTGCTAGGGAAATCTTTTTTTCAGCCCTCCTGATTTCTTTATTAAGTGTGGTCTTGCATTTCTTACATTCAGTTCAGTTCAGTTTCAGTTTATTGTCATTTAGAAACCACAAATGCAATGCAGTTAAAAAATGAGACAACGTTCTCCAGAATGATATCACAAAAGCACATGACAAAACAGAATACACCAGAAAATCCACATAACGATTGGTAATCCCCAAATCCAGAGTCCAGAGAGGCTGCTGTGTATTAATATCACGCTATCATCTTAGCGCGTTCCCCGGAAAGGAGCTCCAAACCCACCAGACAAAATAAGACTACCCAGACACACAGAATATTGAGCTGCCAGTCCTGCCCTTCCTGTGACCAAGCCTCACTAATGACTACAATACAATTCCAGGTGTTGATCCATGCCCTGAGCTCATCTGCTTTTCCGACGATACTTCTTGCATTGAAATAAACACAACTCAGAACATTGGTCGTGCCATGATCAACCTTTTAATTCCTTACTTTGTCTGAGATCTTACCAGCATCTGCCTCCACAACCTCTCCACTAACTGTTCTGGCACTCTGGTTCCCATCCCCCTGCAACTCTAGTTTAAAGCCCATTGTGCAGCATTAACAAACTTATCCTCTGGGATATTAGTTCCCTTCCAGTTCAGGTGCTAACTCTCTCTTCTGTACAGATCCCATCTTCCCTGGAAGAGAGCCCAATGATCCAAAAATCTTATGCACTTCCTCCTACACCAACTCCTTAGTCACATGTTAAGTTGTATGTTCTTCCTACTTCCGGCCTCATTAGCTCACGGCATGGCTAGCAATCCTGATACCACAACCCTGAGGTCCCAGCCTTTCACTTTGCATCCAACTACATGAACTCACTTTGCAGAATATCATCACTCTTCCTACCACGTCATTGGTACCTGCATGGACCACAACCTCGCGCTGTCCACCCTCCCACTTAAGAATGCCGAGGACTCGATCGGAGATGTCTCGGACTCTGGCACCCAAGAGGCAACATACCATCCATGAATCTCATTCTCGTTCCCAGACCTTCCTTTCTGTTCCCTTAACTAACGAATCCCCTATCACCACAGCTCACCTCTTCTCCGAGTCACAGAGCCAGACACTGTGCTAGAGGCCAGACTGCTGTGACTTTTCTCTGCTAGGTCATCCTCCCCAACAGCATTCAAAGTGGTACCCCTGTTGATGGTGGGGAAGGCCTTAGGGGCACTCTGCACTGGTTGGTTAACCCCTTTCCCCTTCCTGACTGTCATCCAGTTTCCTGTGTTCTACACCTTAGGCATAACTACTCTCTATGTCCTGTCTATCAGCCCCTCAGCCTCCCGAATGATCCACAGTTCATCCAGCTCCAGCTCCAGCTCCTTAACATGGATTGTTAGAAGCTGTATTTCTCACAGCTTTAATCATCAGGGGCACTGGAGGTCTCCCTGCCTTCCCACAGCCTGTAAGAGGACTATTCTGCCTGGCATTCCTACTGTTCTAACTATGCAAATATAAAGACGAAAGACAATAAATAAATGGAGGAAAAATATCTCCCTACAGTTTTCTCGGCTTCTCTCACACAATCCTGTCTGTGCTGAAGCATGGAAAGAGGTAAAACCTCAAATAACTACTCTAACACTGTCCATTCCAACATTGGCCACTCCGCTTGCCCTTACCCTACCTTACCTTACTTTAATTTCTTCTTGCCAGTCAATCCTGATCACTGATTGGCTGCTTCTCAAACACCAGACTGATCGCCTTATGTGGCTCATTTGGTGATCCTGACAGACATGGGGTGGGGGGGGGGGGCAACAAACCCTTGATTGCATCAGTGAAGCTGCATTGAACACAAACTGGTATTCATCGTTTACATGAACTTAAATTTACAGGGGGCATTTTTATCTTTTTCATTCTACAACTGGCAATTGAGTTTGAAACTACATTTAGCTTCAAAGCAAATCTAGGTCTCGACGGTTCTAGTATAGTTGAAACATCAGAGGCAATGTGTTCAGAATAACAAACAAGTGATGTTTTTGAGCTATTCATCAGCTTTATTAAAATATTTATTGAAGCAAGCTATCCAAGTAAACCACCTGAGCAACTCAATCCTTTTTTAAAAATAGACTCTTTAAACATACAGGTTTAAATTAAACTGCACAGCATTAATAGCGAGTGTATATACATTCTTGTGAAATTCCTTTCACTGTTATGGTAACAAATCCATTAATATGTCATCTTGGTGCAGGTTATGGGACTCTTTTCACAGCCAAGAGTTTATATGGGATACACACCTCACACTCAGACTGGAGTGTCATATTGTTGAATCCCTTTTTGATCAATTTTTAAACCAAAGCTCAGTCGGGTGAATCAGGTTGTCTAAAATTTTATGCGTAAATATTTCTAGAATAACAATTGGCTGTTCTGTCCAACACTTTTTCCTTGACAACTGTCATCCTTGTTTACGGATAGTGTTGGAATATTTTATTCAACTAACAATCTTCATTGTGTCCAATGGAAGTTCATTGTTCAAATGTTTAACCTTCGAGATTCATTTGTTATTGGAGTGTTAAACATTTCAACGTGGGTTCAATATGGTATCCAACAAATAAGAAAATGATTTTGGCTCCATATCAGAAAAGTATTCTGGCATACAATGCTATGACTCTTTGGTTGCCCACTGAGAGGGCAGATAATAATCTCAATGAGGGTTTAATCTGGTTTGACCTCAGTGTGTTGTTGTATTGTGAAAAAGGACACTGAAACTGATGGATATAGAAGTGTTTTATTCAACAAAAATGAGCAACAGCCATCCTATTGAGACATTCTTGGAAGAAGAGGCCTGTTCAACTCAACGTTACATGACATGTTTATATGCTAAAGATCAAAGGTAACAGCAGGACAATTTTATAGGTACAATGTATCTACAATGCTTCCTTTGAATTGCATATAGTTTTCAAACATGTCCCTCTTTGCACCCACACCCCAGACACCCAAAATGAATGTTAATGCCCACCGACTCCAGGCTGCATGAATGCATATGCTGGCTTCTGTGGTAAAAATGGAAGGTCATTGTTCAGAGCAGAGTTTTAAATTCAATCTACATTCCACATTCAGGTCTGGAGACTGGCTGCTGTTAAAATTTATATTGGCTATATACCATAATTCCATAAAACACCCAAATAGTGTCATGCTGGAGGTCCAATCTCCAACTAAAATTCTCAGAGCCCTTCAGCAATATGGATCCATAGTGACAGCTGCGTGGATTCAGAATTGGCTAGCCCGGAGAGGATAGAGGGTCGTAGTTGCTGGAATTCCATGACTATTGGTTCTACAGGGATCTGGTGTGGCGTGACATCCAAACTAGACTCGGTGCTTTTTCTGTAGTGTTTGCTCAGCAGAAGACAAGCCATATTGTGTTTGACTCAAACTCCATTCATGGACTCAGGGTCTTGGACTATATTTTTCGTGTGCGACTGTATGTTATAATAATAGGTATCGGTTAGTCTCGAGAGACCATGTATTTGCGCCTTGGAAAGTTTCCAGGGCACAGGCCTGGGCAGGGTTGTATGGGAGACCAGCAGTTACCTAAGCTGCAAATCTCCCCTTGCCATGCCACTGATGTTGTCCAAGGGCAAGGGCCGATACAGCTTGACACCGGTGTCGTCGCAGAGCAATGTGTGGTTAAGTGCCTTGCTCAAGGATACAACGCATTGCCTTAGCCGATGCTCAAACTAGCAACCTTCAGATCACTAGACCAACGCTTTAACCACTTGGCCACATGCCAACTGTATGTTACTGCCATCTTATATGTGTTATATACATCAATATGCCTTGTATTGTGCATGATTGTTGGTACTGTCTTTTGCTTCCGAACAATGCTGTATTCATGAGCGTTCATGTACAGTTGAATAGTAGGTTTTTGTAAATAAAATGGCATAATGGGCATATATAAATAAACACAGCTTCTTAAAATAGCTCTTGGCAGTGTGGAGGATCAGAGGAATCTTGGGGTCCATAAGACATTCAAAGCTGCTGCGCAGGTTGACTCTGTGGTCAAGAAGGCATACGGTGCATTGGCCTTCATCAATCGCAGGACTGAGTTTAGGAGCCAAGAGGTAATGTTGTAGGACCCTGGTCAGACCCCACTTGGAGTACTGTGCTCAGTTCTGGTCACCTCACTACAGGAAGGATGTGGAAACCATAGAAAGGGTGCAGAGGAGATTTACAAGGATGTTGCCTGGATTGGGGAGCATGCCTTATGAAAACATGTTGAGTGGCCTTGGCCTTTTCTCCTTGGAGTGACAGAGGATGAGAGGGGACCTGATAGAGGTGTATAAGATGATGAGAGGCATTGATCATGTGGATAGTCAGAGGCTTTTTCCAGGGCTGAAATGGCTAGCACGAGAGGGCACAGTTTTAAGGTGCTTGGAAGTAGGTACAGAGGAGATATAACCATATAACAATTACAGCACGGAAACAGGCCATCTTGGCCCTTCTAGTCCATGCCAAACGCTTAACCCCACCTAGTCCCACCGACCTGCACTCAGCCCATAACCCTCCATTCCTTTCCTGTCCATAAACCTATCCAGTTCTACTTTAAATGACAAATTTACTTTAAATGACTTTAGATGTCGGGGTAAGTTTTTTACACAGAGAGTGATGAGTGCCTGGAATGGGCTGCCAGCAACGGTGGTGGAGGCAGATGCGATAGGGTCTTTTAAGGGACTCCTGGATAGGTATATGGAGCTTAGAAAAGTAGAGGGCTATGGGTAACCTTAGGTAATTACTAAGGTAAATGCATGTTTGGCACAGCTTTGTGGGCTAAAGGGCCTGCATTGTGCTGTAAGTTCTCTATATCTCTATAAACCCCAACTCAATGTCGGTGGTTGTGAATGGCATATGGTTCCACCCATTACAATTACTTTGAATTGAATTGAATTGACCTGGATGAAAATGTAGACAGGTTGTTTAGTAAATTCACAAATGACACAAAGATTGGTGGTGTTGTTGATAGTGTAGAATATATTTGGATGCAGATCAGTTGCAGATATTGTTAGTGAAATGCAGATGGAGATTAATCTAGCCAAATGTGAAGTGTTGCATTGCGGGAGGTCAAATGTAAAGGGATTGTACATTATTAATGACAGATGTTTTACAATGATAATCACAGAGGGATCTATTGCTCCCTGAAATTGACTACGCAGGTTTGATAGGATGGTAAAGAAGGTGTGGCGACATGCTTGCTTTATTAGTCTTGACACTGAGTTGAGAAGTCAGTAAGTTATATTGCAGCTGTATAAAACTCTGGATAAGCCACATCTGAAGTATTGAATTCAATTCCGGACTCCCCATTTTAGGAAAGATGTGACAGCTTTGCAAAGGGTGTAGAAGCGGTTTACCAGGACATTACCTGATGAGAGGGCATATTCTGAAAGGAGAGGCTGGTATTTTCCTTTGGCAGAGGCTGAGGGGAGGCCTGATGTAAGTCTGTAAGATTACGAGAGGTAGAGCTAGAGCAGAGAGCTGGTGTCTTTTTCCCAGGTGTCCAACGTGAGAGTGCATGCATTGAAAGGAGGTAAATTCAAAGGAGATGTATGGACCAGGGGCTTTTTCACACAGAAAATGGTGGGTGCCTGGACTGGTGTGTGAGAAGTGGCATTTGAGGTAAATACAATCGAGTTGATTAAGAGTCTCTGAAATAGGCATACAAGTGTGCAGAGAAAGCAGGGATATTGGACATTGTGTACACAGAAGGGAGGAGGAGTTTTAATAGGTGTGGTGAACTACATATACTTGTCTGGACACGCCCCCCCCCCCCCCCACCCCTGCTGACTGCTCCTGTCGCTCCTCCCACAGATTGGAGGCACAGCCCCAGCCTCAGTCTCCAGGATGTTGTGTGGTGGTCACTTGCTGCTTGTGCTTTCTTCCAGCCAATAAAAGCCTACCTTAACTCACGTCTCCAAGAGTTATTGATGGTGCATCAATAGGCATCATAGCTTAATTATCTCAACACATTATCGTGGGCCAATGGACATATTCATGTGCTCTATGTAATTAGCAGGATGTTCTTTCGTCTCTATTTAAACAGATCACAAAGTACTTGGTTGCTAACTTTTCTTTACTTCATATTCCAGGATCTGAGCAATTGCAGGTGTTCCTGCAGTGCCGTTGGGGAAGGAATTTATGGATCTAAGCATTGTATTAACTAAGGAGCAGTGATATATTTCCAAGTCAGGATGGTGTTTATCTTGGAGGAGGCAACTGTTCCCCTTGCTCTCCTTCATGAAGGGAGTGATTGGTTTCTGAGGTTCTATCAGAGCAGCTGGAGTAAGTAACTGTCGCGCATCTTGCAGACGGTACACAGGGCCTCCACTGCTTGCCCTGGTGGAGGGAATAAACGTACAAAGCGATGGATGCTGTGCCAAATCAAATGGGCTCTTTTGTCCAAGAGGGTGAATCCTTGTAAGAGTTGTTGAAGCGGCCCTCACCCAAGTGGCGGGTATTTCGTCACCCTCAGCAACAAGGGGTCAGCGGTGGAAAGGGTGAGCAGCTTCAAGCTGCTGGGCGTCAACATCTGAAAGGAGCTTTCCTGGACCCAGCATATTGATGCAATCACAAAGAAGGCAGGCCAGCGGCTAGACTTCATTAGGAGTTTGACGAAATACAGTGGGTCACCAAAGACTCTGGCAAATTTCTACAGATGTACATGGAGAGGATTCTGCATGGTTGCATCACCGTCTGGTGTGGAAGTGCCAATGCACAGGAGCAAAAAAGCTGCAGAGGGCTGTAGACTCAGCCAGTTCCGTCATGGGCACCAGCCTCCCCGCCATCGAGGGCATCTTCAAAAGACAGTGCCTCATGAAGCAGCATCCATTGTGAAGGACCCACACTGTCCTGGGCATGTCCTCTTGTCACTCCTACAAACGTGACTAGCTCAGAAAGGTAAAAATTGGTAGCTAGGTTTATTATTGTCACATGTACTGAGAACCAGTGAAAACCTTTGTTTTGCATGCCATCCATACAATTCATAACAACAGTGCATTGAGGTAAAACAATAACAGTGGTGCAATAACAGACAAAATGCAGTTCAGATCGACAGCAAGGCCCAAGGAGATAATGAAGTACTGTTCAACGTGAGATTTTATCGTACTAGGGAACTGTTCAATAGTCTTATAACTGTGACCTGCTGAGCTGTGGCCAAAAACCTCTGCAGTTTCTTGCCGTCACAGGCGGAGCGGCTGCCATACCGAGTCACAATGTGTTTAGACAGATGGTGCATCAATAAAATTGCTGAGAGTCGATAGGGACATGCCTAATTGTTTTAGCCTCCAGAGGAAGTAAAGGCACTGGTGAGCTTCCTTGGCTGTGACAGCACTGTAGTTGGACCAGGACAGCCTGCTGGTGATGTTCACTCTGACGAACCTGAAGCCCTCTCAACCTCCACATCGTTGATGTGAACAGGTGCACGTGCATCACCCATCCCCACCCCCTTCCAGACATAAATGACCTGTTCTTCAGTTTCGTTGACATTGTTGGAAAGACTGTTCTCATTATCTCCATCTTGTATTCCAACTCATTTTTTTTCCCAGGTACAGCTCACTTTGGTGGTATCATCTGCAATCTTTTTGATAGAGTTCGAGCAGAATCTGGCCATGTAGTTATAAGGGTACAGGGTAAGTGGGCTAAGGACACAACCTTGTAAAGCACCAGTGTTTAGAATAATCATGGTGAGGTGTTGTTGCCTATACAGTTGCAAAAGGACAATTTGAGTTACAGGTCTAGGCATTTGGAGATCTGTTTGCTTGGAAGTGCAGTATTGAAGGCAGAGCTGTGGTCAATAAATAAGGATAAGGATTAGCTTTATTTTTCACATGCACATTGAAGCATACAGTGACCAACACAGGCTGCAAGTGTTGGCATGTTTCTGGTGCTAATGTAGCAAGGCCACAGCTTACTAGCCCTTACAAACTCCTTGTGTGCCTTTGGAAGGTGGGGAGGAGGGAACTCACATGAGGACAGGGAGAATGGTTAAACTCCTTACAGATACCCACGGGGCGACGGGGAGAACGCACAAACTCCTTCCAGACAACAGCGGGAATTGAACCCCGATTGTTGATCTTCTAAAACAATACACTAGGTACTTAGCTACCAGTCTGACATAGGTGTTCTTACTGTCCAGATGTTCCAGAGACGAGTATAGGGGCAGGGAGATGGTATTTGCTGTGGACCTGTTTTGGTGATAATTGTAGCAGGCTGGGAGGCTGGAGTTAAAGTATACCGTGACTAGTCTCTCAAAACTCTTTATGATGGTAGATGTCAAAGCCACTGGGTGGAAGTCTTTAAGGCACATTACTTCAATTTTCTTAGATACTGGGATGATCATGATCTTCTTAGAGCAGGTGGGAACCTCAGATTGAAGTAGGAAGAGGTTAGAAATGGCTGTAAATCCCTCCACTAGCTGATCTGAACAGAATCTTAGTAGGCATGGACAGGTTGGAATGACGACCCTATTTCCATCATTGTAAAAACTCTATGACACAGTTGAAACAACAATTCACTCGCAATCCCAATCTAGTGGCCTCCTCTGTCTATGAGATCAAATGCAGATTGGGCGACTGGCTTGGGGAACTACTCAATTCAGTCCTGAGTTTCTAATCTACTGCCATTTTTTCTGTCAGTCCCATTTCCATTGTGACCTTTGAACTCCGACAATATAAGCTCAAAGAGAGGCACCTTACCCGTTCCTGGATTCGTTGCTGCTATCAGGTCTTCGCCAATTTCAAGTAACTGTCCCCTTTTTCTGTCTGATTGTACCAGTTAGAGAGTGCTTTGTTCTTTTCTGTCTTTAACTGCCTATTTTTGAGGTATTTATTACTTGCACCACATTGATCTGCAACTTATTACATATATTCCCTCTGTTCTCTCCACCCTCCCCCTCTCTGAAACTTAAAATAGGCTTGTTTTCTCATCCCTACACTGAAGAAGGATCCTTGACCGAAACGTTGAAACAGCGAGCTGTGGAAGGAGTGCTGTTGGTGAGAAGGAGAGCCTGTGGCATGTCAAACTGTTGGGATGGACAGTGGTTTCTGATGGACTGTAGACTCTCTCTTTGCTATTGCTTACATGGTGGGTGATGGGGGGGCGGGAGCTGATGTTTGCTGGTGAAATAGGAAGGGGTTGGGAAGGGGGGGAAGTATTGATTCTTTTGCTGCTGCTTGTGCCTGGGAGGGGGTCTTGGGGGCTCTTGCATTTCTTTCTATCATTCATTCTTTGGGGTTTTTCTTCAGTCTTGAAAATGTCTGCAGAGAATAAGAATTTCAGGTTGTATATTGTATACATTCTTCCTGATATTAAATGGAACCTTTAAACCATTGAACATCAAGTCTGTTTCTCTCCTCATTGATTCTGCCTGACTCACTGGGCACCTGACACTTTTGCTTTTTTATTTAAGTAGTGCTACAAGTTCTGATAAACAGTATTAAGACATTCGATCAGAAACAAATTGAAATTATTCATACCCGCCCCTGAATGAGACATAAAACATATGCTAACAGATACTAAACAGGAGTAATGAGAGATAATGAATGCAATGTAATTCACAGCTAATACTAAAGCTACCAAATAGAGTTGAAATAACAGTCAAGGTCATATTTTGCATAATTAAAATTATTTGTGTTATTCAAACATGTCATAAATTTCTGATACTTCCTTTAGATGCAAGTTTCAATATTCTCTCTGCAAGGACAAGCACAATAATCTTAAAAAATGTTTCTCAAATGATGGCACTTGTTCTTAATTATACATAATAACAATGATACTAATACTGGCATTTATTAAAACACCAAAGTGTCAGAAAGCAAATTACACAATGGAAAAAGATTTGCTTGCTTCCTTGTCCAAATACTGATGTCGCAGGCAGCTGTGCACATACGTGTTCAGGCCACATATGGTTCTCAGCAGTGTCTACTTCCAAAGATTTCTAAAAGCGTAACCATGTTCTTTGTTGAACCATTTCCCTTGCTTAGTCCCTGTTTAGATTTTGTGACTTTAGGGCTCAGCTCTGCTGTATAATTATTCCCTTTGCCAGTTGATCTGTTTGATCATTTCACAGTGGGATTGTCATTTTCCACCATCTGGAAATTTGCATTCTAATTCCAGCTCAGTTCAGTGAATAGAATCATGTATTAACAAGTACTAAAGATAATTCTAAAGTGCGAACCATGCTGGAGTTAGAAACCTTACTCCAGAAATAAAATGGATTCGTAATGAAAGAAAAACTGCATGTGTTTGAATGCTAACTTTAAAAGAAAAATGGAAATACATGGGTGCCACTCAACAACTGAAGATGAGTTAACATCAAATAATTGTTTTGGAAGTATACATCAATGCTGGTACCCACCTGAGGTCTCCACCCCCGACCGACCATGGCAATGTTCGAAGAATCAACAGAAGATTACATTATTATATCACTTCTGGTGGGATTCTTGTGCCCTCAGAAAAAAATTATCAGGCTTTCACTATGGTGGAAAGCTGAGATGGCTAGCACGAGAGGGCACAGTTTTAAGGTGCTTAGAGGTAGGTACAGAGGAGATGGCTGGGCTAAGTTTTTTACGCAGAGAGTGGTGAGTGTGTGGAATGGGATGCCAGTGACGGTGGTGAAGGTGGATATAATAGGGTCTTTTAAGAGACTCCTGGACAGGTACATGGACCTTAGAAAAATAGACGGCTATGGGTAACCCTAGGTAATTTCAAAGGTAAGGACATGTTTGGCACAGCTTTGTGGGCCGAAGGGCCTGTATTGTGCTGTAGGTTTTCTAATTTTCTAATCACAATGGGTTGAAGTATTAGCAGTGCCAGAACGCTAGCTAAAAAGGAGCAATGAAAAAAATATCTTGCTAAGTCCTCTTGTGGCTGACGTGCCTAATTCCATCTGAGCATAACAAGTGGTAAAGCTCTGACCAATCAAGACCATAGACAATCGCTCGCTCTTAGCTATGCGTCTCGCATGCTGCTGATCTCATGGTTAAAGATTCCAGCCCCAATTTGTCCGATAGAAAATGGGGGAAGGCTGCGGCCTAGTGGATTTGTGTCAATCTAAGTACTGCTGCTGGAGTTGTAGCAGTCTTGCAATCTCAAGAATTTTTGTTTTATTTCGAGATGCAGCACAACAACTGGCCCTTCCAGCGCAATGAGCCCGCACTGCCCAATTAAACTCTTGTGACAAATTAACCCACAGGTCTTTGCAATGTGGGAGGAATGTGTTTCTTTGAAACCAGAGCACCCAGAGGAATCCAGCATGATCATGGAGACAAAGTACAAACAGTCCTGAAGAAAGTTCTTGACCTGTAACATCGATTGTTTGCTCTTTTCCATAGATGCTGCCCGACCTACTGACCTCCTCCAGCATATTGTGTGTGTTGCTCTCCATTTCCAACACCGGCAGAATCTGTTTATGGGAACCTTACAGACAGTGGCAGAATTGAACCCAAGTTGCTGCCACTGTAATAGCATTACGTTAGCCATTACACTAACACTGTGTTTGGGTTCAAAATATGTTTGACTGATAAATTACTGTAAAATGTGTTTTATTTTGCACAGTCTGTTTACCTGTATTTACCATTTATTATCAATAGTTCACAATCAGAATGTTTCTTCACTCTTTTGCTTTGATGTGAAAGAATTGAATAGTTTCAAGTATGTTCCAAATACATTGCTTGATGTGACACCAGGACTATATTAAGGTGGGATTCATTTGATTTAACAACATCCTTAAGTGCTTCATAGTTTCATCTATGGTCCACTAAGAACTCCATATATCAGGTTGATTCCTCCAACACCAAGAAATTTGATACCTGGAGATTTCTGTCTGAATCCAATAATTTCCAGCTGAAGCTAGTGCCCTGTGTGGCATTAACATTTAATTGAGAATAGTTTCCCACAGGACCATTCTATCTATTTCTTGAAAATGTTAAATGGCTTATTGGAATATCAGTTCAGACTCACAATGAATTTGATTTTGAATCTCTGATCAACTCAGTTCTGATTGGATATTCTCATCTTTGGTTCTATTAAAGTGCTCTTATTTCGTATTTTCAATGTTTTTATATTATATTCTTGTAAAGTGAAAACTCCTATTATTTTGTTCGTTGGATACTTGACAATCTTGGCAAAGCTAGATCTTTGCAACATGGAAATTGCTGGAGGAGCTCTTCCCCAAATATTCTGAGGACATAGATTAAGATCTACAGTAAATCCCATGAGATTTGACTCAGGCAAAGGTAGGTTAGAGCAGGGAGAGTGATTGGGGTGTAACACACACAAAATGCTGGAGGAACTCAGCAGGCCAGGCAGCATCTATGGAAAAGAGTAAAGAGTTGGTATTTCGGGCCGAGACCTTTCCTGATGCTTTGGATTTCCAGCATCTACAGATTTTCTCATGTTTGTCAAGTGAATTGGGTTACTACTTCTAACATAACAAGTATAGGACTGGCTAAGGTGATGGAGCATGTTTACAACTCAGTGTAAAGCCTATAATCAGTAATTTATTGAGAATATTCTTGTATTAATTATCGTTGGTTTCTTGAAGGTATAAAAGCAGTGGCGGTAATGAGGACAAACTCCCACTACCTATTAAATGCTCCCTTTGGTATGCACCTCAAATAACCTCTGACAACCAAATCCAGCTCCTGGCCTTCACATGTGACTTAGCTACTAAGTCTGGCAGAACCATTTCTACTGACAGAAGAAGGGTCAAAAGCAGTTTATTGAAGCCTTAAAACCAGTCACTTCAGGCAGGTAGGACTTGTCTGCCATGACTGGCATCTAGGAGGAGGAAACTTCTGAACTCAAACCCTGCTGCTTTGCAGCTATACCCACTCATGGGGAAGGCTTTGGGAGTAAATCTGGAGCTGGAGTCCTTAAGGCAGACCTACGTTGAGTTCAGTGCTGACAGCCAAGTCCTGTAACACTGCTGGTGCCAAGCTGTATTGGTCTCTGCTATTCCTTTGGGTTCATCACATACATGGAGAGGGGGAGCTTGCTACATGGGGAACAGCTTGCTCTACATATCGTACTGTCCATACTTACGTATCTCGACAGCTAGCACTCAACACCCATGGTCAACCATGACCGACGGAGGCTTTGACTCAACTCAAATTATTTATCAAACTTATTTATATAGAAAAATCACAATATAAATTACTTTATTGCAATCAATAGATTTCCTTTTGATCAGTGATAGTCCTAGTGACTTCCTCCATTACCAACACAAAATGCATTTCTTGGGGTTAAAGCAAAAAGAGAAAGTGTTGAATATACTCTGCAGGCCAGGCAACAACTGTGCAGAATGAAATAAAATTAACACTTCAAGTCAATAATCCTTTATCTGAACTGCAGAACTGAGAAAGCAGGCATGATTTAAATTGTAGAGAGGTAGAGAGCACAAAGGGAATGCTGATAATTTGGGGACTATTATTGTCAGGGAAATAAAAAAACTTTTAACTTCATCTGGTTAATTGATGAATGTGGGCCTTTCTTTCTAATAATCAAGCAAAAGAAAGCACAGGAAATCTAAGAAACCGAGTACATCACTTGGTGTAAAGAGTGAAGAACAGAGATCAAATGGGCATTTTAACATCAAAACTGGCCAGTTATGACTCATATAGGAAAACTGGTTATTCACATTGTTGAATTCAGTGCACTGTGCTTGGATGGAAGGTGAGGTGTTGTGTCTGATATGCATGTTGGGATTTCTCTTATCTTTACCACATAATCTAAAATTGCTGTGGAAGTGCTCAGGCAGTGCAAAACATAGAGATTGACGTGATTTGATCAATGTATTTAAAATATGAGAAGACTAGTCTGTTCTATACATGCAAATTATGTCATTACAACAGGTTAAAAAAAGGGGGAAATGCCAATAATTTACATATCCTCAGATGTCAGCAAGTTCACATTTGATATGTTATCAACTCTTGGAATAACTGTGGCATGTGGATTCACCACACAGGCTAAAAAAAGTGCTATGTTGCTAGCAGAAGGCTGATATTACTCCACACAAAAGGTGGGTATGATATTGGTAGCAATGTCTCACATCCACTGCTGTCTCATGTCTTCACTTTTCATCAGAGTCTGAAGAGGAATCGGCCAGAATTCTCTCACCTCTGCTTTTTTGAGAAGGATTTTGTGCAGAACTGAGTATAATGTGTAAAGTTCAGAGTTCTAAGTAAAATTTATTATCAGTGGACATACATGTCACCACATACAACCCTGGGATTCTTTTTCTGTGGGCATACTTAGCAAATCTATAGGACAGTAACTGTAAACAGGATCAATGGACAACAAACTGTGCAAATGCAGATATAAATAAATAACAAGCATGAAATAAAAAGACAAAAGAGTCCTTAAATGAGTGTAGTTATTCCCTTTTGTTCAAGAGCCTGATGGTTGAGAGGAAGTAACTGTTCTTGAACCTGGTGCTGTGAGTCCTGAGGCTCTTGTACCTTCTACCTGATGGCAGCAACGAGAAAAGAGCATGGCCAGGGTGGTGAGGATCTCTGATGATAGATGCTGCTTTTCTACAGCAACGTTTCATGTAGACGTGCTCAATGTGTTACACAGGGCGACTGAGGAGAACCCAAATGCAGGACACCAGCAAGTCGACTGAGTTGGGTTGCTGGCATAGACATGAACGTAGAAGAGCAAACCGGAGGAATCTTGACAAGGAGACTGGGTTTACAGGGACTATCTTGAAACTGGAGTTGTACTTAGAACTAACAGTTCTAATCAGACAAAGGAACGAAGTATCACACGAGAATAGACCAACAAACTGGCAACCTGTGATAGTGACGCCCTCGTACTTATTTCACAGTCTCTGATGAAAACCAGGTGTACTGTAATTAAGTAAACTAGCAGCAATTGGAAATCTAATGACTGAAATTAGGGCATAATCAGGGAGAAAGGAGCATTAAAGGGGAACAGCCAACCAAAACCATGACACAATGGTTGGGAAGGATTTTACCTGTGATGCACTGGGCTGAATCTATTACCTTTTGTAGGATTTTCCACTCAAAGCCTTAGTATTCCCATTGCAGGCCATAATGTAGCCAGTCAACGCACTTTTCACCACACAGCAATAGAAGTTTGGCAAGGCTTTTAATAATATGCCGAATCTCTGCAGACTCCTGAGGAAATTGAGACACTGTCATGCTTTCTTCAACATTATATTTATATGATGGGTCAAGGATAGGCCCTCTGAGATAATGACTCCCAGGAATTTAAAGTTACTGACCCTCTCCATGTCTGATCCTCCGATGATTACTGGCTCATGGACATCTGATTTCCCTCTCCTGAAGTCTACAATCAGTTCCTGGGTCTTATTGACATTGAGTGAGAGGTTGTTGTTATTACAAAAATATGTCCAAACTCTGAATCATTTCCGCTTCTGCCATGGAGAGATAGTCTTGAGCCAAATTCTCCATCTACCACCACGGCATTACTCTGCCAAAAGCCATTCATATTTCAGACTGAGATAGAGACCGCATGCTGTAACATAAAGGGATTTGCTAGTTTTGACCAGAGTATGTGTGTGAAGGTGTTCAGTGCGCACCCGTGTTTTTTGTTTCTGTTCTCTCTATCTGTCCAGCTTTCCTTGTTTCAGTGGTGCCAAGCTGCTCTCAATCCCCATTTAGAGAGTGGCTAGACCAGCCCCCTTGTCAGGACTGCTCCAGCTGGGATTTGGAGAACACAATTTTAAGAAGCCAGCATCCGAGAAGAGAGGACAAACTTGTAGTCTGCGTGCTTTGCCCTGTGTTTTTGTATTGTGGATTTTGGCTTTTGGATTACTCCCATGGATTTGGTTGCCCTGGATCACTTCTGTAAATACTGTACAGTGGTGTCAAGAAAACAACCTCTCCCTCAATGTCGCAAAAACAAAGTCGCTGGTTGTGGACTACAGAAAAAAGGAGACAGGCTAACCCTTATTGACATCAATGGATCTGGGGATGAGAGGGTGAACAGCTCCTTGGCATAAACATCACCGAGGATCTCACATGGTCTGTACATACTGGCTGTGTGGTGAAAAAGGCACAACAGCGCCTCTTCCCCCTCAGACAGTTGAGGAAGTTTGGTGTGGGCCCCCAAATCCCAAGAACTTTCTACAGTGGCACAACTGAGAGCATCCTGACTGGCTGCAACACTGTCTGGTATGGGAACTGTACTTCCCTTAATCGCAGGATTCTGCAGAGAGTGGTGCAGACAGCCCAGTGCTTCTGTAGTTGTAAACTTCCCATGATTCAGGACATTTAAAAGACAGGTGTGAGAAAAGGGCCCGAAGAATCACTGGGGACTCGGGTCACACCAGCCACAATCTATTCCAGCTACTACCATCCAGGAAACGGTACCTCAGCATAAAAGCCAGGACCAACAGGCTCCGGGACAGCTTCTTCCACCAGGCCATCAGACTGATTAATTCATGCTGATACAATTGTATTTCTATGCTGTATTGACTGTCCTGTTGTACATACTATTTATTATAAATTGCACATCGCACATTTAGGCGGAGACGTAACGTAAAGATTTTTACTCCTCGTGTATGTGAAGGATGTAAGAAATAAAGTCAATTAAAATATATTGCAAATAGGACTGCTTGTCCTTTCTCCGTCACAAACAATGCACAGCACTGAAGATGGACTTGTCTTTATGTTGCTTCCCAGACACCCCTAGACAACAGGGGAATGTAACAGAAGGTCTAGATGTACAAGTGATGGTTTAAGATGGGAAATGTGCTGTTAGAATTGTTCTCTTTCATAAAATTGTGAGACGAGCTGGGTCATTTTAGAAGGCATTTAAGAGCCAATGCTTTATGTGGGTCAGAAGATCCATACAGAACAGTTTAAATAAGGGTGACACATTTTCCAGATGATAATTCAATTCAAACAAAGGGTGTTATCTGAAGCACCAGCTGTCCATTTCCCTCTGAAGATGCTCTCTGACCCACTGAGTTCCTCTAGCAGGCTGCTTCTTGCCCCAGATTCCAGCACATCTCCAACACATTTTCTTACCTGAGGAACATTAAAAAACTGATATTTTTATGCTGATTAATAAGACTTACTAGTGCTAGTATTGATGCTAAATTCAAGATTTTTATTTCAATTTGTTTCTTATTTTGGGATACAGTACGGAACAGGCCCTTTCGGTCTAATGAGCCCAGCAACCCACCTAGCCTAACCCTGGATGATTTACAATGAGCAATTAACCTACTAACCAGTACGTCTTTGGACTGTGGGAGGAAACCGGAGCACCTGGAGGAAACCCAAGGGGTCACAGGGAGACCGTACAAATCCCTTACAGACGGAATTAAACTCGGTACTCCGGAACACCCTGATCTGTAATAGCGCCACGCTAACTACGACACTACCCTAGCGCCCCTACTGATTTTAAACATTTGTCCCCTTGGGGAGAATTTGACCTGATATTCCTGCTTCATTAGCCTAACTGCACTAGCTAACACTGTATCTTCACTTTCCCTAAAGCTGTTCAAATCCTAGAATCTGTAGGTGGTTGTTTTTGCATTTCTTTTTGTAAGAAGCGGGCTTTGTATAAAAACGTGTGAAAATTGCTGAGGAAACCCCATGGAGAAAGGTTGTGCTCGTGGCTCTGGGGATTCCAGTTTCTCTGCATTCCCTGGATGACTTGCTGCAGTAGGAAACAGAGCTGAGTCTGCTGCATCGTGCAGCCACCCAGGTTGCCTCTTTACAGAGAGTGTTAGTCACTTTGTGTGCTATACAGTGATGCCAAATTGGTATTATAGATATATGTTTTTCATAGAAACATAGAAATCTACAGCACATTACAGACCCTTTGGCTCGTGATGTTGTGCCAACCATGTAACCTACTCAAGAAACTGCCTAGAATTACCCTAACACCTAGCTCTCTATTTTTCTAAGCTCCATGTCTAAGAGTCTGATAAGAAAGCCTATTGTATCCTTAGAAGACCTTATTGTATCCATTTATCTATAGGTCAGCAACCTCACCATCTCACATGTGCCTCCCTTTGACATTCATGTTTAGAAGCGAGAGGAAACATTTGCAGTAGATAGGGTAAATGCAAGCAGGCTTTTTCCACTATGGTTGGGTGAGAGTAGAACTAGAGGCCATGGGTTAATGGCGAAAGGTGAACAGCTTAATGAGAATATGAGGGGGTACTTCTTCATACAGTGGGTGCTGAGAATCTAAAAGGAGTTGCCGGTGGAAGTGGTAGTTGTGGGTCAAATTTTAACATTTAAGAGAAATTTGGAGTACATACATGGATGGGAGGGGATTAGAGGGCTATGTTATGGCAGCAGGTCGATGGGACCAGGTGGCCTAATAGTTTGCCATGGACTAGATGGGCCTCTCTGTGCTGTAGTGCTCCATGATTTTATGACTCTGGTGGGCACTGAGTATCAACTATTCCTTCAAGAACATAGATAATGGGGAGAAAGAAGGGGTTGTGCTTGGGCAAGATTGTATTGCTGAAGTAAGAGCAAGGAGTCTTTGAGTCATGCATGGGTCACCATGATAAGACTAACCCTACAAAATTATGGCTGCTCTTGACCAGAGTGCTTGTGAAGAACTAACTGTACAAGCAATGCTTTAAGAGAGCGAGTGTGGAAATCGAAGGTGTACAGGTGCTAAATCTTGCTGATCCTGGCAACATTAGCTGGCAATTTAGAGGACAAGGGGGTTTGTATTCAATATCTCCATCATTAGAAAACATAAATAATAACATTTATAGAGACATGTAACTGACATATAAGATTCCTTGTTGTTTGGAAATTATTGATGCCACTGTATGTTACCCTCCAGCAACTTAAAATCACTGAGTAAAATAGGCTTAAACTAACCAGCAGTGTATTCTTGTAGCATTCTGATACTGAAGAGAAAGGAAATGTATAAGCCTATCATCAGTAGAAAATAACTGTAATGCTAGCTGTGAAAGTTATTTAGGCCGATGCTGCAGTGGGACTATGCTATAAAAAATTGTTTACATTCCAGACTGAAGTTGGTTTGGGCTTCTGTGTGCATGCCCATTGGAAACAGGATTACAAGGGTGCCATAAAAGCAACTTCTCTTCAGTGTTACTGAGAGGGAATGTGGGCTGCAGCTTGAGCTCTCTCCCTTTTGGACAGGAACCAAAATAAATAGCTGTCACAAGTATTTTTTCTAAGTGATTGGTTGTTATACATGTTGTTTTCCCACCAGTGCAATCTTAAGAAAATATTTGCATTGGATTCGAAGGGTTTTTTTTCCCCCCACTCCTGCTAGTAGATTCTACATCTGAGGGCGTGTTTGATTTTTGTGGCAACTTTTTCTGAGAATATGTATTTCACCCCTGCCTCCAACCCCCTCACCATAGCAGAAAGAACCAGATAATCAATACTTGTTATCAATTGGTGGACAGTATACACAGAGCAACACTGAATGGTTAGTATCTCAACTCCCATAAGGAAGCATAGAAACCATCTTATAAACACAATGTTGTCTAAAAGCAACACACACAAAATGCTGGAGAAACTCAACAGGCCAGACAGCATCTATGGAATGAAGTAGAGTCAACATTTCGAGCCAAATCGTCAGCTGTACTTTTTTCCATAGATGCTGCCTGGCTTGCTGAGTTCCTCCACCATTTTGTGTGTGTTGCACGGATTTCCAGTATCTGCAGATTTTCTCTTGCTGGTTGTCTTAAAGTTCTCTTTTTGTTCCTAAATATGACTGATAGGACATGAGAATCCCTTATTATATTTTTGAGCAATTGTTTTGGTTAACCATGGGAATAATCCCATACAACATACAGAATAAGAGTCATAATTGAAGCAGCACGTTCCATTCACTGGTATTATCACTCTGAACCCTGCTTGGAACAAGAACTCCTGGGCAATACAAAATACTGGCATACCTTCATGGTGCAGGAGAAATAACATTCTCATGTCTCTGGTATCTATTCTCTGCCTTTATCCTGTTCTGACTTCACTTTGACCATGATCAATCTTGATTCATTGACATTTACTCTTTTAATTTCCTTTTTCATGTGACCTCTGTCTTCTTAAATAAGCATGAATCATTTCTTCATTGATATTCTGATGCTCCACTCTGTGTAACCCACAATACATAGATGAGAAGACACCAACAAAAGCTCAGTGATCCGGAAGTTTGATTGTGATGAAAAAACAACACAATGCACGAGGGACCTGTGCCAGTTTAACCTAGTGCCGTCAACACCTGAAGCTTCTAAGGGCTGAGGTGTCCAGCCAGCACTATTTAACATTTTCTAGTGGGCATTCACAGTAAATACAAAGAAACTAAAAAAACAAAACAAAATAATAATAATAACAAATAAGCGATAAATGTCGAGAACACAAGACGAAAAGTCATTGAAAGTGAGTCCATATGTTGTGGGAACAGTTCAGTGATGGGAGAAGTGAATTTGAGTGAGGTTGTCTCCAAGGGTTCAAGAGTCGGATGGCGGAGGGGCAGTAACTGTTCCTGAAACTGGTGTGGGTCCTGAGGCCCCTCTGGACTTGTGAATACTGAGGACCCCAAGTGATATTTCAGCTGAGTTCCTTTGAGATGCCAAAGTCACTGTCTTCCAAATTAGCTGGTGTGTGTGTGTGTGTGTGTGTGTGTGTGTGTGTGTGTGTGTGTGTGTGTGTGTGTGTGTGTGTGTGTGTGTGTGTGTGTGTGTGTGTGTGTGTGTGTGTGTGTGTGTGTGTGTGTGTGATGCTGTTGTTCAAACTGAGAGTTTATCCTTCCTTCAAGGACCTGTACAGTGATAATAAGATGCAATTTACTAGGGCACTGAATGTCTTCAAAACAATTTTCATTAGGAACCTACTTGGAGGCGTGGACAGCTGACATTATTCTCTCCTGCTTAACATTTGGCAGTGAACGAAGGGAAACTGGTGCTGGTGGCTATTGGTGATTCGCTTCAACATATATCAAACACAATTATAATCCTATTATGAGGAACAGCACACAGACAAATTATTTCCCATGGTTTATAATTCTAGCTATTAACAAAGCCATAAATTAACTCACAGGTGAAAATTTGCTATAAGTAATATTTCTGACACAGGAACGTGGAGTAGCTGATTGTGGAACACTTCTGAATTCCACAGTCTACAATCAGCCAGTCAGAACCTTGGTTTAATATGCTGCTATCTCCAGCTGGCCAGTCTAAACTTGAACTATTTGTGTTCATCCAACATAGTCATCACACTCCAATAACTGAAAAGGAGCAACCTTCTTTCATCTTCATTGTTGATGCACCATCAATAACTCTCGAAGACGGGAGGCGAACGATAGGCTTTTATTAGCAGCAAATCGGAGCACAGCATCTCGGAGACTGAGGGGGGAGCAGTGCCTCCAATCACCTTTATACAGGTGTCTGTGGGAGGAGCCACAGGAGCAGTCCGCAGAGGGGCGTGTCCAGACAGGTATACATAGTTTACCACAATTGTAAACACAGGAAAGCTGTAGTAACCTTAGCAAGCCTAACTGGAATTATCCCAAACAGAGAACATTAAGATAATTACTCAATATCACCATATTGACTAAACCTTTTAGTTATTATTGCCATGATATTAATGTTTACTAAAACATTAATTGGTCAATTGGTCATTGTAAAATTTCCTGTGATTAGGATGATTATTAGGTTGAGGTATGGCTGTGAGTCTTAGGTCACCATGGTGTCAGAAACTGCAACAACAACGGGAGGATTCTCCTGGAGCTCTGGTTATAACCAATATGCTGTCACAACAGAAAGCCAGCTTCAAGACGACCTGGAGACACCTCTAATCCAAACACTGGCACCTCCTGGACTACATCTTGGCACGCCAAAAGGATCTGTCGAATGTTCTACACACCAGGGACATGCCAAGTGTGGACTGTTGTATGGCTCACAGACTGGCCAGGGTGAAAGTCAGTCTGGCTATCAAGCCAGCAATAAGGAAAATGGGACCATGGTTGAAGAGACTCCAGGTGGATAAACTTTTTGGCCTCTGAGATGTATTCCAGATCAAGCTAAGGGAGAATCTGGACAGTCGAGGCACACCAAGGGCAGACAGCGACACAGGAAAGAAATGGGAGCAGCTGAAGGCCATAGCTATGTACAAAATGGGCGGAGACATTCTCCTGAGTGAACTCATAAACCCTGGACACTGGACACCCTGTTGGTTCAGTCCCACATGATGTACGCAATGCTGTAATTGTCTTGCTGTACAAGAACAAAGGGGAGAAATCAAATTACTCGAACTCCAGAGGCATTACACTGCTGTCCACAGCCGGGAAGATCCTCACCAGAATTCTCTTAGGCCAAATCATCCCTAATATTGTTGAAGGCAACCTCACAGATTGTCAGTGTGGATTCAGAACGAACAGAGGCACGTTCAACATGTTCTTCGTCCTGTGCCAGATACAGGAGAAGTGTCGTGAATAGAACATGAGACTGTATGTGGCATTCATTGACCTGACCGAGGCCCTTGATACAGTCAGCTATGATGGTCTCTGGACGACTCTGTCGAAGCTCGGCTGTCCCCTGAAATTCCTCACCATCCTGCAGCAGCTCCATGAATGCCAAAGTGATCAGGTTAAACACAACGGCAACCGGGCTGACCCATTCTCTATCAGTAACAGCGTGAAACAAGGCTGTGCTTTGGCACCAACACTCTTTGCCGTCTTTTTCAGCATGATGCTACAGGAAGTGAAAGAGACCACCTCAGAGAGCATCTACATTCGGGTCCACACTGATGGAAGTATCCTCAACCTCCACCACCTTTTGACGCACGAACAAAAACCACGCAAGAGCCCATTCTCGAGCTACTATATGCAGATGACTGTGCTCTTCTCACGCACACAGAAGACACGCCATATGTTGTAGCCACTCAGTTCACCAAGGCTGCAAGGGCTTTCGGCTTAATGGTCAGTCTGAAGAAAACATCACCTCTGTGAGAAGCCCCCTCATGGTGTTTACAGCCACCTTGGATCACCATTGACAACCTACCTCTCACCATGGTTGAGCACTTCACCTACCTGGGCAGTGTCATCTCCAACGACACTACAGTAGTAAGGGATATTGACAATCAACTTGCCAGAGCCAGCAGTGCCTTTGGGCACCTCCAGGAACATGCGTAGAAGAACCACCAGCTGCGTCTGTCCACAAAAATCCAGGTGTACAGGGTTGCCGTTGTCACAACACTGTTGTACAGCTCTGAAGCCTGGGTCTTGTACCGCAAGCAAATCCAGTTGCTCGAGCACTTCCATCAGCACTGTCTCCATTCCATTGTGGGCACCAGCTGGCAGGGTCATGTCTCCAACAACGAGGCCCTGGAGGAGGCATCGAAGCCTCTTTGTTGCTCAAGCAGTTCTGCTGGTCAGGCCACACATCTTACACGGACAACTCCCCAGGTTACTGTAAACTGTTCTCTACGGAGAACTCTCTTAGGGCAAGAGAGATCGTGATGCCCCACACAAGAGGTACAAAGACCAACTTAAGCAGCAGCTCTCTCAGGCAAACATCGTGGTCAATGAGTGGCAGCAGCTGGCTTGTGACAGAGACCACTGGAGAACACTGATCCATGGAGCAGCCTAGAATTTTGAGGAATCCAGAAGAGAAGAGGAGACACAGGATGGATCCTACTACCCATACACCCGCATCCCAGCTGTTCCCGTGTGCCCCGTGCCCCCACTGCTCCAGAGTCTGCAGATCCAGAATTGGTCTCTACAGTCACCAACAATCGTGCTGTTGCTCCTGAGGACTCTTTGTCCCTCCTGATCTTCGCAAGTCAAGAACCAGCCAGCATCATCATCATCATCATTAGGTCGATTGCTGGGCTGTGTGGCTCGAGGGGCCTATTCCACACTGCATCTCAGTAAATAAAATACTGGTTCACTAAATTATTCCAATGACAGCCCTCAAGTCAACAGGACAATGCATACTGCAATGATCTTTGTCTGTTTAACCTTTATCAACCAGTCAATCAATTAATGTTCTTGATAGCAGACTCGTTGTAGAGATTATTCTTTGATTCAGTCTAAGCCACCTTCATTAACAAGGTGATGGAACTGTTGCAAGGATAAAAAAGTGTCTGGAGTTTTACAGTTGGCAGTTAATAAAACAATACGGTTTTCTAAATCCACACAATTGCTATTTGTCCTTTATTTATATCTGTGGAAGCACATGCTACTGTATATGGCCTTTGCTTGGACCTGACTCATTACCTAGGATTTTCCAAAGAATAGTGTGCTGACAGTAACTGCATGGAGATCTAGAGATACAAGCACTTTGGAGGCAAAGATGACAGAGAATCCAAACAACTGGAAAAGTAGCACCATTTGTCTGAACCTATTGTGCAGAACAAACATCTTTAAGATTTTCCTCTCAATGAACTATCAGCTGCATTTTGAAAGCCCACACCCTTAACATTGAAACAAACGGACAAATGTTTGATGACGCATTCTTTGTTGCTTACATGTACAATGTCCTGTGTATGTTACTCAAAATGGCTTCTTTGGTTTGTTACGAGTAGGAATGCTTCTTTGTCTGATAAGTGTTTCTCTCGCTGTTGTTTCGCTTTAGAATGGCTGATATGGTAATTGTATTCATTTGTTAATCAATGGGGAATGTTATTGTGTTTTGTGAGGCTGGGAACTTGGGGGAGGGGTTTTCGCGGGCTTTTGGGGTGAAGAGAGTCGGGAGGAAGACGGACGAGGAAGGTGGACGGGAGCTGGACCACCGCGACGGGCGCTGGACGGCTCGTAAGGCCACCGGGGTGGTCCCAGGTGCGACGACGTGGCTGTCGGATGATTCGTTGATTGAGCTCCTACGATGTGCACTACACTGACTGAACTTTGATAAGTTGGCGCCTTTTGTTTTTTTCTTTCCTTGTATATATATATATTGTATTGCCTAATACTTCTTTAGTTAATGTTAGTAAAATCTTTAAAGTGTATTTCATAACGGTATTTGGTGTGAAGTTGATACTGTGGGCGGCGCGAGGCATAAACTTGATTCTCACAGCACCTGCGTGTACGGGAGGTGGGTTGGTGTGTGGCTGGATCTCCTTTTCCTCTAGACATATACCAGCCTTTGTGGGTAAGTGTTACATTTGTGGGTGCTCGTCCCGGATTGGATGGTCAGGGGCTGTGGAATCGCGCAGGCAGCAGAGCGGAGATGGACAGAGATAAGATTGTTAGCTGGTGCGAATTTGAAGGTGTACCGGTACAGTACGCATGCGTAGTGAGCGGAGTGGATTTTCGAGTTTCGGGAGACGCGTTAGTGCGGGGGTTAAGTTTGGTGAAGGGTATGGGGCAGGTAGAATTGGTAGCTAGACGGTGTGGTAAAGAGGTGGAGTCTAGCTGGGTGTTGGTTAGTACAAGTGCTGACGTCAGGACGTTGGAACTGCCGGCGACGGTCAGTGTTCCGGGGGAGGAGGGGCCGTGGTGGCTCCACCCCTTCTCCGAGGATGAGGCTGAGGAGACATCGGAGGAGGAGCTAGAGCTAGAGGTGGCCCCCAGAGAGGTGCCCGTCACTAGTAAAGGGGGGGTCGGAGGGGGAAGGCGTGACTAGGCCCCGCCCCCCAGGTAGGGTGGAAGCCTCGGAGCTGGCAGCCGCACTTAACTCCCTGGTGGGAGTGGCCGAGAGGCCACGGCTGAAGCTGGGGGTGTTCTCCGAAGCCAAGCATACTCCGGACGGGGAGGTGGACTATGAAACCTGGATCGAGCATACGTCCTTGATGTTAGAGGAGTGGCCAGGCTCGGAGGAGGAGAAGAGGCAGCGATTGGTGGGAAGTTTGAGGGGTTTAGCAGCCAAAACAGTCCGGGAGTTGAAAGCTGAGAAGCCTGGTGCCTCAGTGGAGGAATGTATAGAAGTTTTGGAGGGAGCATTTGGGTTGTCAGGGGAACCCTGGCTGCTTTTAGCAGAGTTCCAACGCCTGGAACAATGGAGAGGGGAAAAGCTCTCCGAGTACATATTTAGGATGGAGGGGATGCTCTCGGGGCTGCGGCGCCAGGGGGTAGTGAAGGCGCCTGACGTGGCTAGCGTGAGGATGAGTCAGTTATTCAGTGGCTCTCTGGAGGAGGACAAGGTGGCGTGGACTATCCGGCAGGCTTATAGGAAAGGCCCCCCTCCATCGTTTGGGCAACTGATTAGAGAGGTGCGGGAGGAAGAGAGAGCGTTGGGGCGGAAAAGGGGCGCAGGCCTACGGGAGCGATCCTCAGCGATACAGGAAGTGGTGGCTGGGTGGAGGACTGACAACCCCCCGGGGAGTAGGGAACCCCCTCTGGAGGGGAGGGACAGGGGAGGTACCCACTCTCAGGGGCGACCAGTGCAGTGGGTTGGGAACAGGAGCCGCCCTGGGAGAGGAGGGGCGGCAGGCAGAGTGTGCTTTAACTGTGGGAAAGAGGGGCATTTCAGGTGGGACTGTGGGCGGCCGAGGGTGTGCTATAGCTGTGGAGAGGAGGGACACTTTAGGTGGGATTGTGAGAGACAAGGAGTTCCGCGGAGGACAAGCCCCCCTGCGACTAAGAAGGGGGAGGTGTCGGGAAACTTAGGAGAGGCTCAGTGAGGGAACGAACTGGAGCCTCTGGAGGAACACGTTCCCAGAGATCAGCCAGGGGACCACCAGGTGCCCACGCCTCTATTCCGGATGGGCTGGTAGGACCCCGTGCCAGTGTGGGTCTACGGATAGAGGGAGTTTACGCAAAAGCCGTTCTTGATACGGGATCGCAGGTGACCTTATTGTACCGGTCTTTCTACAACCAATATCTAAAGCATTTGCCCGTAACCCCATTTGACGCCCTGCAGATTTGGGGTGTGAGCGTGGGTGACTACCCGTACGATGGGTACCTATCGGTGAGATTGGAGTTCTCGGAGGGCGATGTGGGAGTGTCCGAAGCTATTGAGACGTTGGTGTTGGTGTGTCCTGACCCGGTGGAAACCGGTGGTGCTGCCCTCCTGGTGGGACTAATTCCCCCGTTGTGCGACGGCTCCTGGGAGCTTGTAAGGAGAAAGGAGGGGAAGACTTTCTTGAGACCCTCTCACTGCATCCAGTGTTTCGAGCGGTGTTTGAAGAAGGGGTTGCCTCCCTAGGACTGGACCCGGAGTGTAAATGAGGGACGGTGTGGTGTACGCAGGCGAGGCCCAAGGTGATCCGACCAGGGGAGGTAGCACTAGTGATGGGGACCCCCAGATTCCCAGGAGTGCCGACGGGCGAAGCCCTGTTAGTAGACACCCCGGACGATCTTGAAGGGGAGACACGATTTCCGGCGGGGGCGCTGGTGAGGCCCGAAGTGCAGAGACCAGGGGTGGTACATGCGAGGCGTATAGCTATAAGTGTCAGGAACACCACGGCAAGAGACATCACCTTTAAGAGGGCATGACATTTGCTGGTGGGGAGAGAATGTACAATGTCCTATGTATGTTACTCAAAATGGCTTCTTTGGTTTGTTACGAGTAGGAATGCTTCTTTGTCTGATAAGTGTTTCTCTCGCCGTTGTTTCACTTTAGAATGGCTGATATGATAATTGTATTCATTTGTTAATCAATGGGGAATGTTATTGTGTTTTGTGAGGCTGGGAACTTGGGGGAGGGGTTTTCGCGGGCTTTTGGGGTGAAGAGAGTCGGGAGGAAGACGGACGAGGAAGGTGGACGTGCGCTGGACGGCTCGTAGGACCACCGCGACTGGCGCTGGACTGCTCGTAAGACCACCGGGTGGTCCCAGGGGTGACGACGTGGCTGTCGGATGGTTCGTTGATTGAGCTCCTACGATGTGCACTACACTGACTGAACTTTGATAAGTTGGCGCCTTTTGTTTTTTTCTTTCCTTGTATATATATATTGTATTGCCTAATACTTCTTTAGTTAATGTTAGTAAACTCTTTAAAGTGTATTTCATAACGGTATTTGGTGTGAAGTTGATACGGTGGGCGGCGCGAGGCATAAACTCGATTCTCACAGCACCTGCGTGTACAGGAGGTGGGTTGGTGTGTGGCTGGATCTCTTTTTCCCCTAGACATATACCAGCCTTTTGGGTAAGTGTTACATACATAATTTATTACAGGTTACATGTAAAAGTACGTGAATGGCATACGTCATTATGCCACTACATCATATTTGAGCACCTCACTAAAGTGAAACTAAACATACATGAGTTATCACCGGCTCTTGTGTTTTATTTTATTTTATTGAGATACAGCATGGAGAAGGCTCTTCCAGCCCTTCAAGCTATGTTGCCCAGCAATCTCCCAACTTAATCCTAGCCTAATCACAGGACGTTTTACATTGACCAATTAACCTACCCACCAGTACGTCTTTGGACTGTGGAGGAAACTGGATCACCCGGAGGAAACTCACGTGGCCATGGGAACAACATACAAACTCTTTGACAGGCAGCAGTGGGAATTGAACCCAGTTCGCTGGTACTGTAAAGCGTTGTGCTAACCACTATGCCACCATTTTCCTTTCAATTAGTTTTAAATTTTAGAATTATAAAACATAACAGTGGTGCTGAGGTAGTTTTAGAACAAACCCAAGATGACTACCTGTTGAAGCGCTGCAAGATGTTTGAGTTAAAAATAAAGTGTAGCATGTTTTTCTTCTTCACAAGGGTAGAGAGAGAGAGACGTTTGAGTTTTAAAAAAAGTGCATCATGTTTATCTTGGGAAAAGGAAGCAAGACAAGCGAATCTAAAAAGGGCAGACAATGGATGATATTCACGGCTTCATAAACAGTGTGTACAGGGTGATAATAGTAAATTTTTTAAAAGATAGATCACATAACGGATAACTTGCTGATGTATACTGAACAAATTGAGAAGTACTTTAAAACAAATGGAATAGCTGATAAGAAACGAGTGCCAGTTTTGCTGAATGCAATTGATGGAAAAGTGTACCAATTGCTTAGAAGTTTAACTGCTTCAATCAAATCAGCTGAAATGTGCCTTGCTGATATTGTGAAAGTTATGCAGGAACACTTAGAACCAAAACCATTGTTGATTGCAGAACGCTTTAGGTCTCATAAAGGAAAGGGAGTCCATTTCAGTGTACATGGCTGAATTGTTAGTTCTGTGATGGGCTTAATGAGAGATCGTTTAGTTTGTGGATCTTGCAGGAAAGCATTCAAAAATGGCTCCTAACTGAAACACAACTCACGTATAAAAGACCAGTCTAAATTGAAAAGGGCAGCCAGAGACGTAATTGAGTTGCAGTCAGGAATGAAAGTGAGCGTGAACAAAATTGCATCCTCTGAACAGAAACAAGCTTGGCCGGACAAATTGTTTACCATCGCAGCAGGGGCTCACTTCCACTAGACCAATGCAGATTTAAAGACAAAACCTGCGGAAAATGCAACAAAGTAGGACACATACAAAGAGCATTTTGAGCAGACAAAAATAATTGGACCGCATGGGGAAGAGAAAGAGATCAAAAGTGAAGTTGCAAATTCAAAGTGAGTACTAATCTGCATGCTGTTCATGAGAAATCTAATAATAACGAGAGTCACAGGATTGAGTAGCCTTGAGATTTAAAATGTGAACATTAATAAAATAGAAGCAATATGGCTTACACCAGAAGTGAACAGCAAATTAATTAAAATCAAATTGGACTGGCTCAGCTGTTTCAGTCATTCCACAAAATGAGTTTGAATGGCATTTCAAAGATACTGAACTGAAACCTGCAGATATCAAGCTAAGAACTTATACTGGAGAAAAGATAATTCCTGTGGGATTTATAATTCGTAACAGTGGAATACAACAACCAACAAGTTGCACTGGGCTTGTATGTGGTAAAAACAGGAGAGCAACATTATGACATGTGAGTGGCTGAGACATCTACAACTTGATTGGAGTTCCATCCACCCTTTGTATGCAACATCCCCTGCAATAGAGTCAGCTGAAAGAGAATTTAGAAAGGCACTGGATAATGCCACAGCAGTGTTCAAGAATTGCACTGAAAAACACAAACATATCAAGGGTAAACTGATGTTAACTGAAAATGCCATATCTAATTTTTTTTCAAAGTCCATCCAGTTCCTTATACCATCTGTAATAAAGAAGCCAGTGATCCAGATCGTATGGAGGCCGAAGGAATTCTTTCCAATGTTGATAGGCGAGCATGGGCAACTCCCAGTAGCCAAGAAATGCTGGTCTGACAGGATCTGTGGTGATTTCAAAGACACCATCAACACAGCACTGAAAGTACAAATGTTTGTAGATCAATGCCCTCTTCCCAGGATAGAAAATACCTTTGCAAACCTTTCTGGAGGGAAACACTTCAGCAAATTAGACTTAGCTGAAGCCTACCTACAGATGGAGATGGAAGAAGAGTCCAAAATGTTTCTCACCATAAACACTCACGAATGGCATTATTGCTATAGTAGGCTCATTTTTGGAGTAGCATCTGCACCTGCACTCTGGCAGAAATCTATGGACCAGGTGCTGCAGGGCTGGCCAGGCATTCAGTCTTAATTGGATGACACCTTTGTTACTGGTGAGGATGACAAAGGACATCTCAAAAATCTCAAGACAGTTTTAAAAAGATGTGAAGATTACGGGCTCTGAGCATGATGCGAAAAGTGTGAATTCTTTAAACCAAGCATCATTTAATGGTCACCACCATTGAAGCAGAAGGATGACACAAGGACATGTCACAGTTGTGGTCCATTTTAGGATTTGTCAATTACTATGCCATGTTCCTGCCAAATCTGGCTCCTGGGCTCCGTCCTTGAACTCATTACTGCAGATCGGGGAGAAATGGCGATGGGCTAAGCAGTGTGAGGTGGCTTTCCAAAAGGCAAAGGAGATGGTGACATCAGGCACTGTGCTCACACATTATGATCCTTATTGTCCAGTGAAGCTTGCCCATGACCCCTCACCTGGTGCAGTCTTGTCACATGTTGTGCGTGATTGGAAGTGAACGCCCCATAGCTTTTGCATCACGTTTCCTTACTGCCGCGGAGAAAAATTACACACAGATTGACAGAGAGGCCTTGAGTCTGGATTAGGGTATAAAATGATTCAACCAGAACTTGATGGGAGAGAGTTTACCTTCATTACTGATCATCAACTACCAATGTCCATTTTCAATCCCCAGAAGTGTGTACCACTAACAGCAACAGCACAAATGCAGAGATGGGCTCGATTTCTAGGAGGACATAATTACAAGAGCAAATTCAAGAGTAATCATGGAAATGCTGACGGTTTGTTCCATTTACCCTTGGAATAGGAAATACCTTAACAATTTACAAAAGTGGGCATTCCTCTTGAAGTATTCTCCTTAATGCAAATTGAAGGACTCCCTATTATAGGAACGTTGAAACATAGAAAACCTACAGCACAATACAGGCCCTTCGGCCCACAAAGCTGTGCCGGACATGTTTTCACCTTAGAAATTACCTAGGTTTACCCATAGCCCTCTGTTTTTCTGACCTCCATGTACCTGTCCAGGAGTCTCTTAAAAGACCCTGTTGTATCCGCCTCCATCGCCGTCGCCAGCAGCCCATTCCATACACAAGAGATGATGGCAGAGACAATCCAAAGGGAAACCAGAAAAGGCCCCACACTGTCTCAAGTCTACATGACAACTCAGAATGGCTAGAATATGCTGCAGAAATTCCAGTTTCCCCACTTTTACTGGCACCGGAATGAACTTGTCCTTGGCAGGGGTTACCTTATGTGGGGATTGAGTTATACCATCCAGGCTGAGAGCCAAAGTGCTGGAGGCTCTACAGTACCTGCCAGTCTTCTCGGCATGGTTAAAATGAAAATGTTGGCTCAGAGCTTCATATGGTGGCTTTGGGATCAATCAACAGTTCAAGCAGCTTGCCATGCACTGTTTGGGATGCCAACATGTCCACAAGAATTGTGCTCAGAGCTTTCAGAATCACTTCCTCCAGAACCAGGGTCAGCTCCTACAACCACCATGGAGGAGGCTCCAGAACATGAGATTATTTCACAGCCACATCTCACCTGCCAGACATCCCACCCCTGTCAGGAAAGATGTTATCATAAGACCATAAAACATAGAAACATAGGAGCAGAATTAGGCCATTCAGCCCATCGAGTGTGCTCTGCCATTCCGTCATGGCTGATCCCAGATCTCACTCAACCCCATATACCTGCCTTTTTGCCATCTCCTTTGAAGCCCTGACAGATCAGGCAACAATCAACTTCCATCTTAAATATACCCATGAACTTGGCCTCCATTGCAGTCTACAGATTCACTACTCTCAGGCTAAAAAAGTTCTTTATCTCTGTTCTAAAAGGTCACCCCTCATTTCTGAGGCTGTTTCCTGTACTTCTGGATAGGAAATATCCTCTCCACATCCACCCTATCTTGTCCTTTCAGCATTCACTAGGTTTCAATGAGATTCTCCCAATCTCTTCTAAATTCCAGTGAGTACAGATGCAAAGCTGCCAAATGTTCCTCATATGTTAACTCCTTCATTCCTGAAAACGTTCTTGTGAACCTCCTCTGGACTCTGTCCAATGACAACACATCCATTCTGAGACATGGGGCCCAAAACTGTTGATAATACTCCAAATCCAGCCTGACTAGTGTCTTATAAAACCTCAGCATTATCTCCTTGTTTTTATATTCTATTCCCCTTGAAATAAATGCCAACATTGCATTTACCTTCTTTACTATGGACTCAACCTGTAGATTAACCTTCTGGGAGTCTTGCATGAAGTCTCCTAAGTCCCTCTGTACCTCTGATGTTTGAACCTTCTCCCCATTTTGATAACAGTCTGCACTATTGTTCCTTTAACCAAAATACATGATCATACATTTCCAAAAACTGTATTCCATCTGCCATTTTTTTTGCCCCTTCTTCCAAATTGTCTGAGTCTTGCTGCAATCAAATTGCTTCCTCAGCACTACCTACCCCTCCACCTATCTTCGTATCATTCGCAAATTTTGTCACAAAGCTTTCGATTCCACTATCTAAATCAATGAAAAACAATGTGAAAACTAGCAGTCCCAATACTGACCCCTGCGGAACACCACTTGTCACTGGCAGCCAACCAGAAAAGGTTCCCTTTATTCCCACTTGCTGCCTCCTGCCTGTCAGCCATTCCTCTACCCATGCCACTATCTTTCCTGTAATGTACTAGGATTTTATCTTGTTTAGCAGCCTCATGTGTGGCACCTTGTCAAACGCCTTCTGAAAATCCAAGTAAATGACATCCACTGCTTCTCCATTGTCCACCCTGCTTGTTACTTCCTCAAAGAACTCTAACTGATTTGTCAGGCAAGATTTCCCTTAACAGAAACCATGCTGACTTTGACCTTTTTTTATTCATTAGTCTCCAAGTACCCCAAAACCTCATCCTTAATAATAGACTCCAACATTTTCCCAACCACCGAGGTTAGGCTAACTGCCCTATAATTTCCTTTGTTTTACCTTCCTCCCTTCTTAAAGAGTGGAGTGACATTTGCAATCTTCCAGTCCCCCAGGACCGTGCCAGAATCAAGTGATTCTTGAAAGATCATGACCAATGCATTCATTATCTCTTCAGCAACCTCTCTCAGGTCTCTGGGATGTAGTCCATCTGGTGCAGGTGACTTAATCTTTGAGTTTGCCTAGAACTTTTTCCTTTGTAATAGCAATGGTACTCACTCCTGCTCCCTGACACTCATGGACCTCTGGCACACTGCTAGTGTCTTCCACAGTGAAGACTGATGCACAGTTCATCTGCTATTTCCTTGTCCTCCATTACTACCTCACCAGCATCATTTTCTCATGGTCCAATATCAACTCTCACCTCCCTTTCACTCTTTATATAATTGAAAAAAAAAACTTTTAGTAGCCTGCTTTATATTATTGGCTAGTTTGCCCTCATATTTAATCTTTTCCCTTCTTATAGCTCTTTTAGTTTTATCTCATAAGACTAAGGAATTCTCCACAGCAATTAAATCTTTAGGCTTGAATGGGATTAGAATTCACTATGCTGTGTATTTCTATATACTAGTTGTATTATATAGTTCAGATGCATTCTATATTGAGCACCTCACTAAAATAAAACTAAACGTACATAAGTTATCCCCAACTCCTGTGCTTTTCTTTCAATTAATTTTATGTTCTGGAGTTGCAAAACATAACATTTATCTTGCATTGTATCCCTAGCTTATACTGTGAAGAACAACTTGTTTCAGCAACACCAACATTCTATATCATTAAGTCCCAACACCTCCTTGTTCTCCAGGTCAAATATCCACCAAATAATAAAAACTGATGATTTACAGCCATCCTATCTTATACCAGGACTGATTGTCATCACAGGAACAGAGACATTAATTTCAGCACCTCTCCTTAAAGATCCTTAATGAATCCACTTAATTGATCTGAATGATTCCTCTCAGTATATTGTGAGATCCTCATGGATGTATGTGCTTTATGTTAAGTATGATTCCCTCTCAGTCATGTTTTTCATTAACTGAAACATTGGCTCTGGGCCTTTGAAGCAGAGACTGCTACTGTAGGTGTAATACACATAATTAATTCTCTGCAAAGATGAACAGGGAACTAGGCACAGGTTTTTTGCAGAATTCACAACTGCAAAGTCCAGCGTCAGACAAGTACAGTGTGTTCCACAGATGTGGAGCTCCTACGTCCAGACAACAATTGAAGTTTGACAATTGGAAAAAGAACATAGAGCTCATCCTTTGCAGTTTCACATTTAGAAACTATATAAAAGCTTCACAGTTCATTATGGGACACTTCACGTGGCAGCTCCGAACCTCGCTGTGGCCTGCTTAGTCGCTTCTGATTGTGCATAGGCACGCTCAAACCAGCAACGAATGCTTTTTAGACAACTTAATGACTGAATGACTTACTTCATGAGAGGCTTTGTCTACCCATGAAGAGGAAGATCATATCCAATCTGGTGAGATCCAGGCCTAAAACGTCCCATCATTCTGCCTTCCTTCCTTACATTCTGGTATTTTATGAAGCAAACACCTCTTCTCATTATACAGTACATTCATAGGTTTAACATAGGTGTGGATCGAGGAGCCCCTGAACTAGAGAGGTATTTGGAGTAGGGTGTTGTATGTGTGGTCTGAGGATGCATGAGGGAAAAATAAATAGCATGACTGGTTGAGATTTTGATGTAACCGTCACATATCTGGTGAAGCCATGATGCTTTTAGCTCCATTGTACGTGGATTCTCTCCTGACACATCAAGTCAAGTCACTTTTCATTGTCATTTTGACCATAACTGCTGATACAGTACACAGTAAAAACGAGACAACGTTTTTCAGAACCATGGTGCTCCATGAAACAATACAAAAACAACACTGAACTATGTAAAGCAACACAACAACTACACTAGACTACAGACCTACCCAGACTCCATAAAGTGCAGAAAACAGTGCAGGCATTACAATAAATAATAAACAAGACAATAGGCACAGTAGAGGGCAGTAGGTTGGTGTCAGTCCAGGCTCTGGGTATTGAGGAGTCTGATGGCTTGGGGGAAGAAACTGTTACATAGTCTGGTCATGACAGTCAGAATGCTTCTGTGCCTTTTCCCAGATGGCAGGAGGGAGAAGAGTTTGTACGAGTGGTGTGTGGGGTCCTTCATAATGCTGTTTGCTTTGCGGATGCAGCATGTAGTGTAAATGTCTGTAATGGTGGGAAGAGAGACCCACCTCTCAGCTGACTTCACTATCCGCTGCAGGGTCTTGCGATCCGAGGTGGTGCAATTTCCGAACCAGGCAGTGATGCAGCTGCTCAGGATGTTCTCAATACAATCTCTGTAGAATGTGATGAGGATGGGGGGTGGGAGATGGATTTTCCTCAGCCTTCGCAGAAAGTAGAGACGCTGCTGGGCTTTCTTTGCTATGGAGCTGGTGTTGAGGGACCAGGTGAGATTCTCCTCCAGGTGAACACCAAGAAATTTGGTGCTCTTAACGATTCACGCAGATTCTGTTTTACAGAAGCTTGGTGCTTCCTCCACGCATTCTGCAGGCTTTCTCCCTTCCTTAGCAACCACAGGTGTTGCTGGTGTCTGACTGCTAGGTGAATGTGGCCTTCTCTGCTTGCTGCTCAATAAAGTGGCAGAGATGTGATTTTATTTTATTTATTGACATGCAGTGTAGAATAGGTCCTTCTGGCCATTCGAGCCATGCTCTCCAGCAACCCCCAATTTAATCCTAGCCTAATCACAGGACAGTTTAAATGACCAATTAACTTACCAACCTGTATGTCTTTGGACTGTGGGAGGAAACCGGAGCAACCGGAGGAAACCCATGCATTCACGAGGAAAACATACAAACTCCTTACAGGCAGCACTGGCACTATAAAGCATTGTGCTCACCATACACTACTGTGCTGTACTAAGCGGATAAAGTGGAACTGTGGATTTCTTGCAAGTCATGATTTATACAATCATAGAGTCATGGAGAAATACAACACAGATGCAGGCCCTTTGGCCAATCTAGACCATGCCAAAACCATTTAAACTGTCTACTCCCATCATCCTGCACTGGGACCATAGGCCTCCACGTGCCTACTATTCATGTACCTATCCAAACCTCTTAAACGTTGAAATCGGGCTCACATGCAGTACCTATGCAAGCAGCTCATTCCATACTCTCATGACCCTCTGAATGAAGACATTTCCCCTCATATTCCCCTTGAACTTTTCACTTTTCACCCTTAACCCATGACCTCTCGCTTTAGTCCTACCCAACCTCAATGGGGGAAAAAACCTACTTGAATTAACCCTTTCTATACCCTCATAATTTTGCATACTTCTATCAAACCTCCTCTCAATCTACTACATTCTAGGGAATACAGTCCTAACCTATTCAATCTTTCTGTATAATTCAGTTCCTCCTGACCCGGCAACATCCTTGTGAATTTTCTCTGTGCTCTTTCAACCCTGCTTACATCTTTTCCTATAGGCAGGTGACCAAAACTACACACAGTGCTCCAAATTAGGCCTCATCAACGTCTTCTACAACTTCAATATACCATCCTATCTCCTGAACTGAGTACATTGATTTATGAAGGTCAATGTGCTGAAAGCTTTCTTTACCTGTGATGCCACTTTCAATGAATTATGGACCTGTATTCCCAGATCCCTCTGTTCTACCTGATCTGGTTAACCACATTATCAGCCAGATAGATGACAAACAACAATGGACCCAGCACCGATCCCTGTGGCACACCACTAGTCACAGGCCTCTCTGTCAGAGAGGCAACCCTCTACTACCACTCTATGGCTTCTCCCAACAAGTCAATGTCTAATCCAATTTTCTAGCTCATCCTGAATGCTGAGTGACTGAACCTTCCCGACCAGCCTCCCATGCAGGACCTTGTCAAATTCCTTGCTAAAATCCATGTAGACAAGGATTTTCTGTTTCCTGTGCCTTGCCTTCATGCGCTTTCCTGGTTTTATTTTTAGAGCCTTTTTTAAACAGCGGAACAATTTTGGCTATCCTCTAATCCCCTGGTACCTCTGCTGTTGCTATGGATGATTTAAATAACTCTGGTAGGGCCCTGGCAATTTCAGCACTAGGCTGCTGTAGGGTCCAATGGACACCTTGTCAGACCTTGGGGATTTATCCACCCTGATTTGCCTCAGGATAGCAGACATCTCCTCCTCTGCTATCTGTACAGAGTCCATGAAGTTGATGCCACTTTTCCTCACTTCTATAGACTTTCTCTCCTGAGTAAATACAGATGCAAAAAAATTATTCAAGATCTCCCCACCTCTTTTTGTTCCACACATGGATTACCATTCTGGTATTCCGGAGGACCAATTTTTTCCCTTGCAATCCTTTTGTTCTTAACATTTCTGAAGAATCCCTTCACATTGTCTGCTAGAGCAACTTCATGCCTTCTTTTAGCTTTCCTGATTCCTTTCTTAAGTATTCTCTTGCATTTCCTTTTTTAAAAACTTTTTTTATTGAGTTTTCAAATAATTACAGAAATAAAAGAAAATATATGAAAAAATATATATACCCTTCCCCCTCCCCTTAACCCCTCCCCCCCTAACATCCCTATTGTACTCCATAAGCACCTCATTTGTTCCTATCTGCCTTTACCTGCTATGCACCTCCTTTATTCTCTTAACCCAAGGTCTCAATATCTCTTGAAAACTAAGGTTCCCTGGACTTGTTAACTTTACCTTTTATTCCGACAGGCAAATGCAAGCTTTATACTCTCAAAATTTCACTTTTAAATGGCTCCCATTTACCAAGTACATCTTTGCCAAAAAACAGTCTGTCCAATCCACACTTGCCAGATAATTTCTGATACCAGCATATTTGGCCTTTCTCCAATTTAGAATCTCAGCTTTCTGACCAGACCTATCTTTCTTGCATATTTACTTTGAAACAAATAGCATTGTTGTCAATAGGTGCAAAGTGTTCTACACAAGCATCTGTCACCTGCCCTGTCTCATTTCCTAATAGCAGATTCAGTATTTCACGCTCTCTCATTGGGACTGCTACAAACTGATGATGGAAACTTTCCTGAGCACATTAGGCAAACTCTGTTCCATCAAATTCTTTTACAGTATGGGATTCCCAGTCAATATATGGAAAGTTAAAATCACCAACTATAACAACCTTATGTTTCTTGCAACTGTCTATCATCTCCTTTCAAATTTGTTGCAACCAAGTTTCACGACCATAATTCCAGGTGTTGATCCATGCTCTGAGCTCATCCGCCTTTCCTACGATACTTCTTGCACTGAAATATACACAGCTCAGGATACTAGGAGGCACCATGCTCAACCTTCTGATTCCTGACTTTGTCTGCAGTCTTAACAACATCTGTCTCCACTACCTGTTCCAGCACTCTGGCGCCCCTCCCCCCTGCAACTCTGGTTTAAACCCCACTGTTCAGCACTAGCAAACCTTCCTGCGAGGATATTAGTCCCGTTCCAGTTCAGGTGCATACCGTCCCTTCTATACAGGTCCCACTTTCCCTGGCAGAGAGTCCAATGATCCAAAAAATCTTATGCCCTCCCTCCTACACCAACTCCTTAACCACGTGTTAAACTGTATAAGCTTCCTAGCCTCACTAGCACATGGCAGGGGTAGCAATCCTGAGATCACACCCCTGGAGGTCCTGCCCTTTAACTTAGCACCTAACTCCTTCAAGTCCCTACGCAGAAGCTGATCACTCATCCTACTCATGTCATTGGTATCTACGTGGACCATGACTTCTGGCTGTTCACCCTCCCACTTATATTCATTGTTGCAGTCAATGTTATGGTTTTTTAATGAGGTAGCCTGGTGTTTATTTTATTGTAATTTTGGTGTTAATGTAATTTATTTTAACTTAGCAAAAATGATGACATCCTATTTTTATGATTTGTTTAGGCTTGAAGAGGAAGGCTCCAGACTGCACTAAAGCCAGATAGTCACAGCATTTCCCAAGGTTATGGCAATCAGTGGTGAGAATACAATCTCAACAATAGAGTGGTAAACAGATTTCACAATGTGTAAGATAGAATATTCCATCCGTGGGAAGTCCAGGACCTGAAAAGTGTCAGGAGTCTCCATTAGAAAGAGTTGCAGTGTGTTTAACCTTTGACTGACCCAGTATATTGTTGACAACAGTCACTTTGAGCCTTCAAGAGTTCCTGCCTCATGTTATAGGACCCACCAGTGGTTCCAGTCCTGGGTTTTAACCTGCAATTTCCTAGGCAGATATAAAAAAATCATTAGGGCACAACCTCGGAATAAAGAGACGTCCCTTTAGAACTGAGATGAGAAATGTCTTCATTCAGAGGGTAATGAATCTTCAGAATGCATTACCACAGAGGGGTATGTAGAGAGGGCAAGACACTGAGAGTAGTTAAAGCAGAGATCGATAAGTTTTTGATTTGTAAATGGGTTAAGGGTCAGGGGATCAGGCAGTGGTGTGGTAGCGTAATGCTAATACGGTTGGAGTGTCAGAGTCCAGAATTCAATTCCAACATCATCTGTAAAGAGTCTGTATGTCCTCCAAGTGGAAAGCGTAGGCTTTCTCCCACAGTCCAGAAATGTACCAGTTAGTAGGTTAGTTGGTCATTGTAAATAGTCCTGTGATGAGGCTAGGTTTAAATCAGGGTTTGCTGGAGTATCACAGCTCGAAGGGCCCGAAAGGCCTATTTCACACTGTAGCTCGATAAAATAAAAAGACATCAGCCATGGTTGAATGGCAGATCCAATGGGCCAAATGGGCCTAATTCTGCTCATATTCCCTGTGGTCTTATAACCCCCACCCATGTTGACTGGGTAACAGCAGTGTCTCAGAGTGTGAGTACCTTGATACTAATGTGGGAACATACACTCCCAGCAATGGATTATACAAGACATAGAACATAAGACATAGGAGCAGAAATAGGCCATTCAGCCCATCAAGTATGCTCCGAATTCCATCATAGCGGACTTATTATCCCTCTCAACCTTATTCTCTTGTCTTCTTCCATAACTTTGACACCCTGACTAATCAAGAACCAATCAACCTTGGCCTTATATATACCCAATGGTTTGGCCTACAGCCATCAGTGGCGATTAATTCCAGAGTTCCCACTCTCTGATAAAGGAATTTGTCTTTATCTTTGTTCTAAAGGGATGACCTTGTATTCTGAGCATATGTCCTCTGGTTCTAGACTATCCCACTATTGGAAAATCCTTTCTATGTCCACACTATCTAGGACTTTCAACACTTGATAGGTTTCAATGAGAAGCACCCCCCCCCCCCCCCCATTCTTCTAAACTCCACTGAGTACAGGTCAAAGCCAAAGCCATCAAACACTTCTCATTTGTTAACCCATTCATTCCCTGAATCCTTCTCATGAAACTTCTCTGGGCCTCTTCAATGCCAGCACATCCTTTCTTTGTTAAGAGGCCCACAGCTGCTCACAATACTTCAAATGCAGTTTGCCCAATGCCTTATATAGACTCAGCTTTGTAACAGAGGACATGTATCCCTTCAGCAACTTCCTTAATATTACCATCTTTCTACTTTCTATGTCCTACAGTTAAAAAGTCTAGAAATGAAAATATTATTCTCGTGGGGTGAACCTGATTAAATAAATAGTAGGAGAGTGTTCTATTACCAGGAAGCATGATGTAACTTCCAAAGCCAGAGTGTCTAGAGTTTGCTGGATTTCATTGCATGCTATACATGATTGAAATGGAGAGGGCACATCAGATTGAACCTTCAGTCAGCTGTGAAGGATGGAAAGAGCTCGAACTTGCTCTCAGAGGAAGTACTGACATTCTGGTCTAATGACAATTTCACCCAGCTGGCGAAATGGCGATCGGTTGGATTGAAATCAACTCTTCAAGGCACAAGGGACACCTCTTACTATTATCGTAAATTTCCATTAAATATTGGTGGGGCTTGAAAACCATTGTGGATCCCAGATGATATAGGACAGTACAGAGCTTTCCCTTGGATTGTTACTGAATCATGTCATGAACTTTATCCAGAAAACTCTGGACAATTTGACACCAGGGACTACAAAAAAAAAAACGTCTGCAGGAATCTTATTACCATTTACATTTTGCAGTGACATTTGTGGAGGCCAAGTCATTGGGTATATTTCAATGAAGATTGACAGGTTCTTGATTAGTCAGGATATTAAAGGGAACAGAGAGAAGGAAAAAGAATGGCATTGAGAGGGATAATAAATCAGCTATGATGGAATGACAAAGCAGACAAGATGGGCCAAATGGCCTATTTTCCTCCTATGTCTTATGGTCTTGTGGAAATTTATGTTCTCCTTTGACTTCTTTTGGGATTTCAAAAATGCCGGAGCAAAGATAAATAGTGAAGTTTTTGTACTTAGATCTTTCACTCATACGTTGCTGACATGTCATTAAATTCAGTTATGAAAACTCTACATGTTTTTCAAAAGGCATTATTAGTTTCCAAATCTCTTTGAAGCTTGTATAATATTTTTATTTGAAAGAAAATCAAGTCATTTTGGAATGCATTGATCTTTAAGTAGACTCTTTGCAACTTTACTTCTCTGATAATGATATATTGGAATTAAATATTGCTGTCCTACCCTGCTTCATACCTCAAAATGAACATCTATGACTTTAAACATAACAGCTGCCAAAGAAATATGAAACTTTTGCCAAAATATATGTACATTTTGAAAAATATTGCAAATAATGGTGAGGTATTGGGTTTGCAGGCAATATATGTGCCTGGGGGTTGGGGTTCACTCACACCCTTTTGGTGTGCATAACATCAGACACAACTGTAACAGAGACCCCTGGGAAGGCAGCAGAACAAGTAGATAACACACACAAAATGCTGGTGGAACACAGCAGGCCAGGCAGCATCTATAGGGATGCTGTCGACGCTGTCGACGTTTCGGGCCGCGACCCTTCGTCAGGACAAACGGGTAGATCTTGACGTTAGACAGCCTGCAATGTCAAAAGTAATCTCTTGGAGAACAATGTCAGATTATTGTAGCTCTTAATCTCATTTGATTAAACATGCAATCACAGCAGGAGAAACCCTTCAGGAATTGTGTTAAAGGAAGCAATGTTTACTTGGAGTTTGGAGACACCAGATCTAGAGGGAGAAACTGGAATCTGGAGTCTAAAGGAAACTGCTGGAGGAACTTAGTGGGTCAGGCTGAATTTATAGAGGAAGAGTCAATGTTTCAGATCAAGACCCTTCATCTGGACTAGAGGTACTTAGAGTTTAGATGCAGTTTAGATCTTGATGAGCGTAAGATAAAACATAACTCATATTATTGGATATACAAAATCTTCTAAGCATTGTGTCACATGACCCATTGGGCTTTTTCTCTTTCTCTTTATCTATCTCTATATTTGCTTCTGTCTCTCTCTAGCTCTAGTTCTCTATCTTTCCCTTTTTCACTGATAATAACAGAAGAGCTAAATGTGAAAGATAATTGTAGTCTGATTGATTTAAACATCTATTGAACAGGGGTTGGTTTCTTTGCAGTGTTGGGGGGATTGTGAGACCAGCCTGAAGTCATAATCATTGCACAAAACTGGAGAAGTGCAATTTTCGACATGCAAAGCTGTGGAGCTGTCCTAAGGCAGGCCAGACATGTTGAGTGCCACGAGAAGGAAGTGCAAGACGAAAGGTAGAACAGGAAAAGCACCTTAGATATTGTAAAAGCCGTGGAAGGCAATATGAACAGCTGAAGAAGAAATGTCATGTGAATGGGAAAAACAGAGAGCACTATATGGATTACAAAGTCATTCCTACAAACAGTGCACAATGAAAAGGACATCAAATTCGCAGCAGTGGATAAACTAAACCATCCGGGGAGAGAGAAAAGGACAGATACCGGTTACCAATGGAACACATTGCAGCTGGTGCCCAGGGATGTCTATTTAATGGAATGAAATCATACTAAATCCAATATCCAAGCAAAAGCAATAGGCGAGATTTCAGCAAAACTCAGAAACAAAATGTTACATAGTCATGAAGCAAGTTGTCAGTCTCAAGGTAAAACTAAGAACTCCAGTCCCATCATGGTCAGAGAACACCACAAGGAAGCTGGCTCGGTTAACCTAAAGAATCAAAAGAGTAGTAGACCATACAGATGCTTTACCTACACATGGAAATCATGTAAAAGAATAGATGGAGCAGATAGAGGTCCACCATGTTATGAGCTTCAGCTCCAACAACAAACCACAGGATGCCACTGAATGACATGACCCATCCTCTTGCCTTATTGGAAGAAGACACCGTTGGATGCTGAAGCAATATTTTTGTTTGGACTGCTGTAGAGGAGCTCTGTAGCACGCTGAACATCTGTGAAGATTGGTGAATGGTCAGCTGTGTGTGTAGGGCCCCTTTGCTATCCTGCAGGGACAGGTGTGGCATCTGGCATCAGGTGAGAAGGTAAAACAGAAGGAGGAAGAGGAAGAAGCCAAAGGGGAAGACAGCCGAAAAGGCAAAGGAGACAGCAGCTTTCTAACGAAGGGCTAACTCCAACACGATGCCATTTCCATTTCTCCAATTACCTTCCTTCTGTCACAGACATCCTCTTGGCCACAATGCAAAAAATTGAACCCAAATACAAATAAACATTCAACATTTTAAATTTTTTTCTGACAGCTGTGCACGATATGGCTGGCAATCATCCTCGCTCATCTTCAGCCCAAGCTTCTGCAGTAGCTCTTGGATGTCGATGTTGTATCTCCCAGCACACCAGCCAACAGACACTTTGTGGCTCAACTCACAGATGTATTTCAGCAGCCGGCCAACACCTCAGTGCTGAAAAAGAAGAGTTCAAGGTCTGTGTGAAGTCCTGTGTTGGTCTGTTGCTGGATTTCTTCATCCAGATATGGTAAGTGCCAGCTCTAAGCTTTCCTACAACCCGTGTGATTAATATCAGAGCTGATAGTGAAACCCTGCTTCCAGAAACCACAACAATGTGATTTTGATTGCATTACATGAAACTGGATAATTGTGTATCACAAATCTTCATGTGTGTTTCTAATACCTATTCAGTTCAGACCCCAGGATATATACTTTTATTTTATGTCAGTGCAACTTTCTCCAAATTAATTTTTTTCAATTATGAGAGAGTACAGTACTTTGAAGGAGCAATAAGGTAAAATCAATCAGCTAAAAGCTATTATTTCACTTCAATTTTTTTAATGCTACCATAATCAAATGGGTGATGGAGAGTTTTGGTATAATTTACACACCATCATCTGATACGATGTCCATGCTGCTCCTACCAGCATTAATCAGTCTCCAAGGTGATCTTCATTGCCATGGTGACACTGTGTTTGTTTCCATTACTATGCAGCAGCACTTTCTAAAGATCAGCCTATAGGTATTGATCTAACAAATGATGAATACAAAATTGAAATTAACTTGATTGATATATATATAATTCAGTAACATTATGAGCCATATACAATACAGTGCGAAAGTCTTAGACAAATATATATAACTAGCGTGCTTAAGACTTATGCAGTAATTTTATGTTTTGCACTGTACTGCTGCCGCAAATAAAAAACAAATTTCATGACAAGTGTGAGTGATGATAAACCTGATTCTGATATGGGTCTCTGTTGTGGACTGAGTGTGGGAAGGAGGCAGGGGAGGGGGGAATCACGGCTGGGAGAAGGGGGAAGGGACCGGGAAGCTCCAGAGAGACATTCTGTAGTGATCAATAAACCAATTGTTTGCAATCAAATGACCTTGCCTGGTGTGTCAAGGTTGGGTGTGTCTGCACCCATTCTAAACCCCATCCCTGGCACTCCAGTCCCACACCCCTCCCACGGCGCTCCACTCTCACCATTCCCTTTGCTCCCAGCAGATTTACAAACTCGCTTGTCAAACCATGTTGACAAATACAGTACTGTGCAAAAGTCTTAAGCACCCTAGCTAATCAGTATATGCGTACATAGTACTGCACTTAATGCACAAGATCTGAAATTAATATTTCCTCTTTGTGTAACCATATAACAATAAAGGAAGCTTGTTGAGCCAATTAGTCTGTGTCAGTTCTTTGAAAGAACTATCTAATTTAGTCCTGCAAATTTTTCCTCTTAAGGCATTTGTCCAGTTTCCTATTATTGAAAGCAATTTCACCCACCTTTCAGGCAGTGCATTCCTGACTGTAATAAATTTACAGCATAAAAATGTTTTTCTTTGTGCTATGGGAAGTTCTTTTGTCTTTAATTACAGATTCTTCTGCCCCAGGAGACATTTACTTCTGAACACTTCTACAAAGTCAACCGTTAACGTTTAATGTCTGACAACACCCCAGTTTCCTGAGCAGCTCCATAATATTGGCCCTACAACACCCTCTTCAATTGGCCTTGGCAACTTTTTATATATGTCATTAACATCAGCTGAACATAAATCTCCAGGGTACTAAATCAATTTAACTTTAGTACTGTATGCCACTGCTTATAAACCAAGGGCCCATGCATCCTCTTAATGGACTTTCCAAGGTGTCCTGTCACTTTCACAGATTAACGAAGCATACGTCTCACTTTTCCTCCACCCCATTAAAATTGTAGCAAGTTACAGCATCTAACAGTACACCACAGTAACGGGCCCTATTGTCCATGATGATGTGCTGAAATCATTAAGCTAATGATGCCTAATTAATATATTCCCTTCTCTCTCTGCACATTCTCTGCATGTCCATGTGCCTACCTAAGGCACATGTGCCTTCCTCTATTGTATTTGCCTCCCCCACCAACTCTGGCAGTGCATTCCAGGCACCCAACAGTTTGTAGAAAAAACACTCTAACCCTACACATCTCCTTTGAACTCTTCACTGCTCACCTTAAATGCACGGCCTTTAATTTTGACCCTGCGGTTAAAAATAAACGTATCGGCTGGCAACTCTATCCATGCCTCTCATAACCTTATAAACTTTTGTCTGGTCTTCCGTCAGTCTCTGCTGCTCTAGAGAAAACATCCCCAGTTGGTCCAACCTCGCCTTACAGCTCATGTCCTCTAATCCAAACAGTATCCTGGTAAACCTCTTCGATCTTACTCATACCATTCTTCATGATAAACCGTATCTACCAAGTCCAGCACAGGATGCTCGGACAGCACTTCACTTCTGTCAGCAGATCAAGCGGCATCTGTGGAGAAGCAAACTGAATTGATATCGTAGTTCAGACAGACAGACAGACATACTTAATTGATCCCGAGGGAAATTGGGTTTCATTACAGTCACACCAACCAAGAATAGTGTAGAAATATAGCAATATAAAACCACAAATAATTAAATAATAAGTAAATTATGCCAAGTGGAAATAAGTCCAGGACCAGCCTATTGGCTCAGGGTGTCTGACACTCCGAGGGAGGAGTTGTAAAGTTTGATGGCCACAGGCAGGAATGACTTCCTATGACGCTCAGTGTTGCATCTCGGTGGAATGAGTCTCTGGCTGAATGTACTCCTGTGCCTAACCAGTACATTATGGAGTGGATGGAAGACATTGTCCAAGATGGCATGCAACTTGGACAGCATCCTCTTTTCAGACACCACCATCAGAGAGTCCAGTTCCACCCCCACAACATCACTGGCCTTACGAATGAGTTTGTTGATTCTGTTGGTGTCTGCTACCCTCAGCCTACTGCCCCAGCACACAACAGCAAACATGATAGCACTGGCCACCACAGACTCGTAGAACATCCTCAGCATCATCCGGCAGATGTTAAAGGACCTCAGTCTCCTCAGGAAGTAGAGACGGCTCTGACCCTTCTTGTAGACAGCCTCAGTGTTCTTTGACCAGTCCAGTTTATTGTCAATTCGTATCCCCAGGTATTTGTAATCCTCCACCATGTCCACACTGACCCCTTGGATGGAAACAGGGTTCACCGGTGCCTTAGCCCTCCTCAGGTCCACCACCAGCTCCTTAGTCTTTTTCACATTAAGCTGCAGATGATTCTGCTCACACCATGTGACCAAGTTTCCCACTGTAGCCCTGTACTCAGCCTCATCTCCCTTGCTGATGCATCCAACTATGGCAGAGTCACCAGAAAACTTCTGAAGATGGCAAGACTCTGTGCGGTAGTTGAAGTCCGAGGTGTAGATGGTGAAGAGAAAGGGAGACAGGACAGTCCCCTGTGGAGCCCCAGTGCTGCTGACCACTCTGTCTAACACACAGTAAAATTCCATCTTACATATGAAAAATCTAAAATCTCTTAATAATTATATCATGGTTGCTTTTGCCTTCCTTCATTAATTAACACGTTTTTGGACCTTAGATACTTTAATGTTGGCATTGTCAACCTCTGGGTTAATTTGAGTCAGATTTATTCTTTCTCTCATTTGACTTGACTAACCGTGGCAGCAAGAAATCATTAATGACCAAGTACAAAGGAATGACCTATTTCCAGGATTGGGCAAATCTGAAAGAATACACAGGAGTCAGGAAATTATTTTTGCTCATATTAGAAGATGGATACTAAATGTCTTTGAGTGGCATTCCTGTGTGAGCTATTTTGGTGCTAGCATTAGATGATTAGTTTGATGTATGTTGATCATTCTCTAAAATAGCAAGCAGAAGTATGCATGTCAAATGTTTTCTTTAATATTATTGCAAACATTTTAGTCTTATCTAGGATACAATTGAAGCAAAAAGCTGCCAATAAAATCCTATTAATGAAACTGGGAAAACTCATGAAAATAATTATTAGTGAGACACTTATAGCTGTCATGTTGGATCATTGGAATCGCAGATACACGATTTGAGTCCACAGTAGAAGTTTTGTATCTTTTATCTACTTTTTTTTGCTGGCTGCACGAAATGTACTGTTGTCAATACATCGTGCCAGAAGCAGCAGTATCCATGGTGATTGTTTAATTTTGAATTTAGTGGGGGTGCAGTCAACAGATTGAAAGTACAAGAAACAATGAGTTGATTTTCTGTCTGTTCTGTCTGACATTGTGTGTGCCCAGCCATGCTTGGGTAAGAACTGTCACCAAGTAAATTCTGGTCTTGGTTTATCACAGGTGTACTCTTTCATGGTCTTGTGATAAAAACCTGCAACTGAATCAGATATATTCATCAACAGTAGCTGTCAAGCTGACTCTATAACAGGTATAGGTCACAGTGCTGGCAGTAAGTGCCATCTTAGTAACAAAAAGAAGCTATTCTGAATCTTCAGGCAAAAGAAATTGGTGCATCATGTGGTAAAACGCCAAGATGACAGAGTTAACCCCCCATCTCTACACCCACTCAACAATCATAAAGGTGTATGCCGTCTCATGCAGAATGAGCTTTTTGTACTTAGCAAAATATTAGCATTCTGCTGAACTTGCAAAATCAAGATCTTCAACATGAATATATTAATATCGACACAGTCCCCTGTTTTTAAAAGCTGCCTGGACCTATCTGAACATCACCAAAGCCATTAAAATTATGGAAAGAAGGGCAACGGTTCAGACGGCTGCGGAGTCCACTCTGTAAGAGGAAGGCTTTGTGAGAAAACATCTTGTAAGCAAATGTAAAAAGAACATTTTTATTGACAATAATGACTTAAAAAAATCAATGGAGAATGCAGACGGAGGTTTAATCCCACAAAGAAGTGGGTTTTCACACAGAGGTTTGTAGGTGCTTGTAGGTTGTAGGTGGAGGATGATACAATAAAACCATTTAACAGACTCTTAGATAGGCAATTGGATGTTATGGGCAGTGTAGGAGGGAAGGGGTAGACTGATTGTCAGTAGGTTTATATATGTCGGCATAACCCTGAAAGGCCTGTGCTGTGCTGTTCTGAGTTCTGTGTCTAAAACACAACCTGCTGGAGGAAATCAACAGATCAAGAATCATTTGTAGAGGTTATGGAATAATGGACTTTTTGGGATGAAACCCTGCACCAGGAGTTATTCCTTTGCCTCCACAGAAGCTACATGTCCACTGAGTTTAAGATGGTGCTGGTGAAACCCAGTGACTGGTTTTCGATGTCAAACAAAACAAGGAGCACAGCTAACAGCAGAACTAAATACTTTATTACTGACACGTTTTCTGGTAAAATTCATGCTAGATGATCACCACAAACAATGGAGGGGCAAGCGAAGGTGAGGCTAAGTCAAGAGTTGAAGCGAGCGGGTGCGAAACAAAGTCTGGATGAGGTGGGGGCAGAGGCGGGGCAAAGTCGGGGTGAGAGGAGGCGAGGCAGAATCAAGGCCCATTCACCTAAACCAAGGTTTGATCGATCTAAGCGCCAGGCCAATTTGAAAAGGTTGGGTATGGGCTGAAACGTGACAGCAGGGTCCAGGCCCAGAGTGTATCAACACAACAGGACCCGGGTCCTAGAGTGAGGAATGACCTGATGTTTGGAGGATTTAAATGCTGGACCAGATGGATTGAAAAGGCTGGATGTGGGACCAGAGGCAAGGGTTTGGCCGGTTCTGCTTGCTGATCTGTGATGTTTAGTTGGCTCTGCACTGATTTGCGGCCGAGTCTGTGACCAGGTCCGGCTGCTCTTGGCTTCGTGCCTGTGGGCTCACTTTCGTTCCAAATGCTATTTGCATACTTATATTGATTGCACTTTGGGTGTTAGACGGTCTTTTTTTAATGGGTTTTTTTGACTGCCTGCATGGAGACAAATCTCAAGGTTGTATAATGTATACATACTTTGATAATTAATGTACTCTGAACTCAAGTTGCTCCAGCAGTTTGTTCTTTTCTTCAGATTCTAGCATCCGTGCTCTCTTGTGGATCCAGTTAACCCCTCACCTTACGCAAGGTGGGATGTAAAAATCTTAAAAGACAGGATAAAAACCTTTAATTCAAATCCTAAATGTCATTGGTTGCAGCCGACCATTACAGCAGGACTTGTATGTGCCTAGGACAAAGAAGCGGGCAGAAAGAATAAATGCCAACACTATTCACCCTGCAAACTGCTCTCTTCTGGAAAACGCTATACAGGGTTATTAAAACAAAAACTTCCCTGAGGCAGTTAATCTGATCATCCATTCTAGTTAACCCCAAAACTCCCCTCTATCTAGTATCCCAGTCACTGCACTGGACAAACACTTCAAACAACTTACAGAACGCTGTTTACACTGTAAATATGTGTGTAGTATTTATGTATTTATATTCATTTTATTCCATATCTGTACTTAAATCCCAATCTTTATTTTTATAGAATGCTTTATTCTTTATAATTGTTGAATGTTTTTAGTTTTTGCGTGTCACACAACAACAAATTCCGAATATGTATAAATGTATATGGTGAATAAAGTTGATTCTTGATAACCCTTCTCAAAATAGCCTCTTTCTTCTTTCTACCAGCACAGGTTGTGCTGGCAACCAACCAGCGGGGAGATTCTTATCCTTTACAGCTTTCATGACTTTCATTTTATTATTCTTTTAGATTCATTTGGCTTAGCCGGGTTTACAGGGGCTGCAAAGGAAAGACGCACATTTATATGAAATAGGTTTCTCGATGCCTCTTGTACCCCAGGAGGAACCGTGGTGCTTTCTCCAACGTCCTCCAGTAATTTGCTGCCTCAAGTCCAACGTTGAATCTTACCTCAGCATGAGAAATGAAACAGCTTCTGCAAGATTCTAACACCATGATCACTGATCTGTCCCGTAACATCACCGCCAGCCTATCAGCATTCCCACTATCAGTTAAGACAGACAGACTGTCATACTTTATTGATCCTGAGGGAAATTGGGTTTCGTTACAGCCGCACCAACCAAGAATAGTGCAGAAATATAGCAATATAAAACCATAAATAATTAAATAATAAGTTATTATTATTATTATTATTATTATTATTACTACTTCTCTGTAGACAGTGTTCCAGTGGAGTGAATGTGAGCTAAAACAGAAACAAACTTGACTGGTTTGGCTGTGTAAATTGAGGAATCAGAATCAGGTTTTTTAGCACTGACTTATGTCATGAAAATTATTGCATTGTGACAGCAGTATTGTGCAAGATGTAAACATTACTATAATTTTAAACAATAAATAAATCATGCTAAAGACAAAAGATTGGGTAGTGCACCTGGGTTCATGGACTGTTCAGAAATCTGACGACAGAGGGGATGAAGCTGTTGTTAAAACACTGAGTGCAAGAAGCTATTTTCAGTGATAGAAAGTTTAAGGAGTGAATCAGAATCAGAAGAAGGTTTAATATTACTGGCATATATCGTGAAATTTGTTGTAATGTAGCACCAGTACATTGCAATACATAACAACAACTGTGCACTATGGTAAGTATATGTATTTATTTAAAAAGTCATGCAAAATGAGATTTAAAAAGTTGTGAGGTAGTGTTCACAGGTCTTCTATCCAATCAGAAATTGGTTGATAGAGGGGAAGAATCTATTCCTTAATCATTGAGTGTGTGCATTCAGGCTCCTGTACCTCCTCCCTGATGGTAGCAATGAGACGAGGGCACGTCCTGGGTGATTGGAGTCGGTAATGATGGATGCTGCCTTTTTGAGGCGCTGCTCCTTGAAGAAGTCCTGGATGCAGGGGAGGCTAGTGCCCATAATGGAACTAAGAGAGTTTACAGCTTTCTGCAGCTCATTTCAATCCTGTGCTGTTCCCCCCCACCCACACACACACCCATACTGGATAGTGATTCAGCCAATTAGAATGCTCTCCATGCTACATCTGTAGAAATGTGCAAGTGTCTTTGGTGACATACCTAACCTGCACAATGAATGTGGGAGGGTGGATGTATAGAGATTTAGAGTGCAGTAGAAATGTGAAGGGAAGTATTTATGGCAAATACTGGTTATGATTTCAAACTTATTGGATGAACAGATGATGGACACAGAGTGATTCAGACCCTTTCAAATAGGAATTGGACTGGCACTTATGGGAAAATAACTCTCTGAGCCATGGGGAAGAGTGAAGTACTGGAAGCAAAGAGAATCATTCTACCAAGAGCTGCAATGAGCCCAATGAATTCAACAATCTTTTTCTATGTTGTTATGGTCGAATGATCCATCCTCATATTAATTGTCCACCTTACTCTGATCCAACCTTCTGTTGTGATTGTGATCACCAGAGAGACACTAAGGCTGGTGACATAGAACCTTTATTCATCATGATAAGGAGATATTTTCATGGAGACACTCTCAATAATGGATCACAAAACCAGATGTACAACACATTTTTATACCTTCAAGATAAAAGGAAACAGCGGGTGATTCAATTCAATCTCAATAGTTAAAATGACATCACTTACTTTAAAACTTTGGTTTAACACGTGTTTTCTTTGAGGTACATATTTACAATGGAAGCACATTGTAATTGATAAGACACCACTGAAGGTTCAAATGCCTTTGTTGGGAGAAAATAATCAGCACAGATATTCTAAAAACACCCGAGGTCAGAGAGAATGACAGAATCTATGGTTGGCTGGATTCATGCAGGCCAATTAATAATAACGCATTCTCATATGCTGGTGCATATGCAAATGTCTCATGACCACCATTTTGCAAAGGATATCTCTTATAGTTAGTATTGCTTATTTGTAGAAGTGAGCTTTTAACTTCAATTTAGAATTTGCGTTAAGAACTGAATACTGGTTCTTGTTTAAATTAATATCTGCCATATTCACATAACACCAGAGTACTCTCTAAATGCAAAGTGTTTCCCAATAAAGATTAGGGCCAGAGTTTCTTTACAAATGTGTCACACTCTTCCTTTCCCCTCACCCTCAGCCCCCAATCTAAAGCCCCAAGCCACAGTCCAAGCTATCCCTTTTGTCCAGTTGAGTGAGACTCCTTTCATTTCTCAGCCATCACAAGGAAACTGATCAAAGCCTGCTCCGCACAGGTTTGACAGTTCTGACATAAACTGGAGACCAAATTCTTAATAAAACATAAAACATAGAAAAGATTCAATATGGACAGACAACAGTAATCCAGCTGGCTTTTGGAAGCTCACACTAGCCTGGAACAGAATTCCTGTATTGACTTTTTCAAGCTCCTTCAGCTTATACCTTTCCCGGGATCTCTTACATAGAAGCTGCCTCCCACTAACCTTCATTGGTAGACATGGTGCTACTGATCGTACCTGCTGCTGCTAAAATCAGGACGTTTTAAAATCTTATTTTATTGAGACACAGCGCAGAATAAGCCCTCCAGGCTCTTCAAGCCACACTGCCCACCAATCTCCCAATTTACTTTGAGCCTGATCACGTGACAATTTACAAAGACCAATTAACCTATCAACCAATATGTCTTTGGACCGTGGGAGGAACCAGAGCACCAGGAGGAAACACACGTGGTCACAAGGAGAATGCACAAATGACTCACAGGCAGCCGCAGGAATTGAACCTGGGTCGTCTGCATTGCAAATCGTTGTGCTAACCACTACTCTACTGCGTCGCCCCCAAGTTAAAGTGAGCCAAGGGTGAAGCACGAGTTTTAATACTGCACGTGAATTATGAATGCATCAGTGTGCTATAGTGGTAACAGTGGAGTCAGGACATAAATCTTCAATGATCTAATTAAAGATCAGAAGAGGTTTGTGGAGCCAAATGTACAAAAGTGTTTTGAAGAAGGCAATGTCCAGAAGCCAACTCTGTCTCAAAGCTCCACATTACAATCTTTCAAATGCAGTTAGGCTTCTATTTGTTTTAGGACTAAATCGGTATCACATAATCACAACTCCCAAACCTACAGTGATTAAAAATACAGCTTTCAGCAAAACTCCTCAACACCACAAATAAAACCCACCTCCCTCAGTAGTCAGTAGCAGTCAAACAAACACTGATTGGAAATATAAACATTAACAAACAAATGGCTATTGCATTTTGAACATGGGTACTGGAAAAGGCTTAAAGTACCTTGCTTTCTTTGTGCTTCACCCAGCTCACCAATGGCTGGTGGCAACAAGTTACAAATTAACCCAGCAGGAACCAAAGAGGCTTATTAAGACACAATGAAAGTGACTGGAACATACACAGCTCAAAGTGAAAGTGTTCAGATCATTAGAAATTTACAGAACAAAACATATTTTATGAATCTGTTCACCAACGAAATATCTGACCCCTTTCTGACCAAGTTCACAAGCACCCAGCCAATGTATTCTGAAGAAGTTCTTCCACAGAGGCAAAAAAAGCTGTTCAATTAGTTAAAGTTAGTCTGTCCTGAGCCTGATAGGCTCATCAGGCTGGAGCTTATGCCAGTTTCCGTGGCATGAAATGACTGAGAGTACGAGAACCCCCACCCTGGATAGGACGCCAGTCTATCGCGAAAAAAAGGCTGTAGATGTTGGAAATTTGAAATAAAGATAGAAATAGTTGGATAGACCATTAGATTATGTCCCGGGAGAGTAAGATGTCTGTTTATAATTTCTCATCCATAAATCCTTGACCTTTCAGCATATTATAATAACATCTTTTAGCATTGGCTCATAGCAATATTTCTGGATGCTTGAGAAAAGAATCCTTAATGGACATCCTAAGTAAGGCCAGCATGGACAAAATAAATATTTACTTTTACAAAAGTCATCACTGATTTTCAAATGAAACAAATCTCTTGAAAACTACAAGACTAACTTTCTACTTGTCAGCAGTTCCAAACATTTCTTTCTTTCTTCTATGCTATTGGATGGAAGCTCTTTCATTCTGAACCATGTTAAATTGTTCTTCCTGCTGGATTGCTTTGGGAAATCAATGTCCTTTCCCCTGTAAGTCATGTCTCTTGATGGCCTTAAGTGAAGATGCAGTCTCAGAATAGAAGGGCATCTTTTAAGAACAGAGATGAGGAGTAATTTCTTTAGACAGAGAGTTGTAAATCTGTGGAATTCATTGCCACCGGTGACTATGGGGCCAAGTCATTGGGTATATTTAAGGCAGAGGTTGATAGATTCTGAATTAGTTAGGGTATGAAGGAATATAGGGAGAAGGCAGGAGATTGGGGCTGAGAAGGAAAAAGGAAGAGCCTTGATGAAATGGTGGAGGAGACTCAATGAGCCAAATGGCCCAATTCTGCTCCTATATCCTATGGTCTAAAAGTATTTCGAGCAGAAAGCCCATTCGGCTCGAGTAAACTGGCTTGCAACAATTGTCCTCAGTACAAATTTGTGCAACACGGTCTGATAGTTCCATCTCGTCTTGCGAAGCCACAGATCAAATGCATTTCAGTTTCTATTTTGCACTTCCTGCAAGGTCCATGTTTAGACCATAAGACCATAAGATATAGCAGCAGAAGTAGGCCATTTGGCCTATCTAGTCTGCCCTCCATTTAATCATGGGCTGATCCAATTCTTCCAGGCATCCCCCCTCCCCTGCCTTCTCCACATACCCTTTGATGGCCTGGCTAATCAAGAACCTATCTATCTCTGCCTTAAATGCACCCAATGACTTGGCCTCCACAGCTGCTCGTGGTAACAAATTCCACAGACTTACCACCCCCTGACTAAAGTAATTTCTCCACATCTCTGTTCTAAATGGATGTCCTTCAATCCTGAAGTCATGCCTTTTTGTCCTAGATTCCCCTATCATGGGAAATTACTTTGCCATATCTAATCTGTTCAGGCCTTTTAACATTCGGAATGTTTCTATGAGATCCCCCCTCATTCTCCTGAACTCCAGGGATTACAGCCCAAGAGCTGCCAGACGTTCCTCATACGCTAATCCTTTCATTCCTGGAATCATTCTCATGAATCTTCTCTGAACCCTCTCCAATATCACTATATCCTTTCTAAAATAAGGAGCCCAAACCTGCACACAATACTCCAAATGTGGTCCCACAAGTGCTTTATAGAACCTCAACATTACATCCCTGCTGTTATATTCTATACCTTTAGAAATGAATGCCAACATTGCATTCGCCTTCTTCACAATAGACTCAATCTGGAGCTTAACCTTTATCCTGCACAAGGACTCCCAAATCCCTTTGCATCTCTGCATTTTGAATTCTCTCCCCATCTACATAATAGTCTGCCTGTTTATTTTTTCCACCAAAGTGCATGATCATACACTTTCCAACATTGTATTTCATTTGCCACTTCTTTGCCCATTCCCCTAAACTATCTAAGTCTCTCTGCAGGCTCTCTGTTTCCTCAACACAACCTGATCCTCTACCTATCTTTGTATCATCAGCAAATTTAGCCACAAATCCATTAATCCCATAGTCCAAATCATTGACATATATCGTAAAAAGCAGCGGTCCCAACACCGACCCCTGTGTAACTCCAATGGTAAACGGCAGCCAGCCAGAATAGGATCCCTTTATTCCCATTCTCTGTTTTCTGCCGATCAGCCAATGCTCCACCCACTCTAGTAACTCCCCTGTAATTCCATGGGCTCTTATCTTGCTAAGCAGCCTCATGTGTGGAACCTCGTCAAAGGCCTTCTGAACATTGTTCATAAGTGGCTATAATCAATAAATAAATATTACTATATTTTAAGAAAATTATATTTTGTAAATTATTGTTAATATTATTAGTGCATAGAAGTTCACCATGTGCACAAGGCAGCCTCTGTAAAAGTTTATTTGAAATCATTTTGCACCTATGATAAAATAACAGTCTGACATACAGCTGTATAACTGGTTCATTTTCTGATATCAGCAATAGCAGTTTCTATCTGGGCATATTAAAAAGAATATAATGCCTGCAACTTTTGCTTCAGCAGATGGCCAAACTCTTTGTAAAAAATCATTATAGTATGCATTGGCTCACATTGTGAATCATTAGTAAAATTATCATCTGAGGTCCTTGAATTCGGTGAGCTGTATCTTGAATTTGGTATCGTCTGGCATTGTTGCTTCTAAATTCCTTATTGAAGTTGTAGTAGCTGCATAAATCAATTGCAAACAAAAAAGAACGGCTGGAGGAACTCAGGAGGTCGAACAACATCTGTGGAGGCAAAGAGATGGCCCTATTGCAAGGTCCTGACCCAAAAACATCAACAATCCTTTTATCTCCTCACATGTTGCTCAATCCACTGAGTCCCCCCAGCAGTTTTCTTTTTGCTCCAGTTTCCAGCATCTGAAGTCTCCCATGACTCCTGAATCAATTGATCTTTTGCCTCAATCATTCTGGAGGGAGGCCATCAACTTTGTAAAAGTTTTCAGCTTTCTTATGCTGTTTTAATCCAGCTTCAGTCTAACTTCCAGGTCTTTGGTTTCCCTGTGTGCACCTCCCAGTTGTTTGCTGCTTCTTCTACAGCTCAGTTTCTAACCATTTAACCTTACTTTCCCGCTGCAATTTCCTTCATCATCCTGGTTTCTGCTTGAGGGGATCAAAGCACTGGAAAATGCGAAACCTGATGTGGAGAAGCGGTTACCAAAAGTAGCAAATGGTTCAGAAGACAAAGCTGTCTGGCATGAGATCCTGAAATTTAAACACCAGAAATTCAGCAGATGCTGGAGATCCAAACTGACACACACAAGATGCGGGAGGAACTCAGCAGGTCGGGCAGCATCTACGGAAATGAATAAACGGTCAATGTAACCAGCAAGACGCTTCTTCAGGACTGAAAAGGAAGGGTGAAGATGTCAGAATGAAAAGCTGGGTGGAGGGAAAGGAGGCTAGCTAGAAGGTGGTAGCTGAAGCCAAGTGAATGGGAAAAGTAAGCATCTGGAGAAGAAAGAATTGGATAGGAGAGGAGAGGGAACCAGGGGAGAAATGGAAGTGTGGGGGAGGGGGATCCCAGGGAGAAGCAATAGGCAGATGGGAAGAGGTAAAAGAACAGGGGGGGAATAGAAGAAGGGGGAAGGGGGAGGAATAAAACACCAGAAAGAGAAATCGATGTTCATGCCATCAGTTTGGAGGCTACCCAGATGGAATATGAGGCGTTGTTCCTACACCTTGAGGGTGGCTTCATCTTGGCCATGGACCTCCTTTTGTGCTAAAAGTTCGTAGTTGGTAGAGAGGAAGAAGTGGGAAGAATAACAAGTTACAGTTGCTTCAGAGCATGCGAAATGAAATATCTCTCTTCCATGCAGAATAAAATAATTGAGCTCAAGCTGAAAGCATTAAAGAAAATACAAGACCGTAGCACAAAAATGCAAAACTAATTATGAGAAGGGACGAGAATTATGGCCACACGGTGCTGTTCTATGTTCCACGTTCTTTCTTGTGGTAGCTAGTCTGCAGAGGCCATTCCACATTAAAATAATACAAGCACAGACATCTTCTCAGGAGTGGTGGAAATCAGTCATCTACAACTCTCAGGGAATGTTTAAGAAGAAGAAAGTAATATGCTCCTCTGTCAGTTGAGTAATGATGCCAATTTATTTTTCACTCCCTCTGTGAACAGTATTGCACAGAGCTTTCTAATGGCCAAATAACAATGTAATAACCTTTAGCATGTATGCATTGGTTAGATTTCCCAAATATATTTTAGTGCATGAACCTGTCTCCAGGTAGAAAGGATAAGTATGGTCTGTCAATAACAATATCATTCATCTGTTTAATTACATCTAAGCTTTTAAATCGGTTTCTCTTCGTCAGCCTCATCTTGATAGCCCAGCTTGCCTGTGTGAAGTGGACGCAATGTGAATATATACCTATCAAACTTGGCTTCTTTAATCTTTCACTTTTTATTTCTCTGCTGTAAAGTGAAGCCTTCTTTTTATTTTGATGTTGGCACTTTAATAGCTGTTGCTGATTTGGACAGATTGTTCTTCGTTGCAGGAATTTAATTACCCAGTTCGTTTCTTTTTGGTAGATGTGGTTCCAGAACTAATTCTAGTTGTGGAGGAGTGAGTCTGATACAAATTTATTTAAGAAGTTAGATAGAAAGAGAGAGGGAAAGCTACTTATGGTGGGAGAGACGAAGACTGAAGGCACAGACCAAAACAGGAATGAAATTATTTGACTGTTCCATCTGCAAATTGTAGTTGAAGTCTGGAGCAAACCTTTACAAATGACAAATGATGCTCAATCAATTGCTAATTTTAAATATGTGATTGTCAGATTTTCGATCATCAAAATTATTATGTGACAAAGTCACGTATGTGCCATCAGTTCAGAGATCAGCCGGAATCTCATCGAAACGAGTCAATGATTTAAACGTATTGTTTCTGCTCTTATCCACCTCTGTTATTATGATTCTACATCTGTTACCTCCAAGATCTGCATTTACTGGCACTGACAGTGTTTTCCTGACAGAACTTGCCTTCCAAGGTTCAAGGTACATTTATTATCAAAGTACGTATGCAGTATACATCTGAGATTTGGCTTCTCCAGGCAGCCATGAAACAAATAAAACCGTGGAAGTCGTTCAAAGAAAAACATGAACCCACCCACAACGCACAAAAAAAACCCAGATCGCGCAAATGGCGACAAGAACATCAAAGGGTAGATTGATAATATTACTCATGCTTCCCAAAGCACTAGCACTGGAAAACTAATATTAATATTTTGGAATGTAAAAATACATGAATACATGCATTCTTGAAGCCAATAAGCAAGACGCCTGGGATTAACATCACTTTATGGTGCTTTGAAGGTTCTGAAAGACGCTTACATCCCTACTCAGGAGAAATAGACAGGGAATTCAGAAAATTCCTATAAGGTTGTGCATGAAGAGCTCCTAATTTCTTTTCCATCTGGATGACGCTTGTTATCTTCCACACTCACTCTTCCTCCATGCTTCTCCCACTGTTCACTCCACCAGTCTAACTTCTTTGCTTTCCCTCCTCCACCGAATGGATAAGCTCGTCATTCAGGCTCTATGTGATTATAATCTGTCAGTGGCCACTCCAGAAGCCGGAAGTAAAAGCCCATCTCAGGAAGATACTTCAGCCATCCTTGGGGCATAGCACGTGCCTAAGATAAATAGGTCTGTGCTGCTCTACTTGTTATAAACCGATTCCATTTTAACTCAGTCTCCAACTAAAGTCACCTACAGAAATTAGTTTGCCCTCTAACGTCTGTGTCATTCTCTACATCATGAATACAGTATGTATATTAGCTCTTTAGCATAAATAGCAGCTCTTTAACTCACCTACTGATTTATTCTTAAGGTTATTCTTAATGAGAATAATTTTCTAATTATTTGCCAAAGGGCAATCAGAGATCAGGAATGAACCTAGCTAACAGAGCCGGGTTTAGTCCTGATCCCTGATCTTGCCCCTGCATGTAGTTTCACCTCTGACCATGTGGGTTCACTCTGGTTTCCTCCTACAGTCTAAAGACGTGCAGACTTGTAGATTGACTTGTGACTGTAAATTGTGCCTCATTTTGAGATGAATGGAAGACTCTGGGAAGAATTGATGGGAAAGTGGTGAGAATCAAGTGATAAACATGAGAGGTTTTGCAGATGCTGGAAATCCAGAGCAACACATAATAAATGCTGGAGGAACTCAGCAGGTTAACTAGTGTGTATGGAAAGGAATGAAGTGTCAATGTTTCAGGACATTGAATCGGCTCTGCTGTGAACTGGGGTTGTGGCCGGCCCTGGCTGCAATGATGCCTGCCTTCGTTTCTTTTGAAAAACTTGAGTTCTGAATGCTACTTGCTTACGTTTATTGTTTGCACGATTTGTTTTATTTTTCTTTGCACATTGGGTGTTCAGGTTCTTTGGGGTTTTTATGTCTAGTGGCTGCTTGTAAGAAGACGAATCTCAAGATTGTATAATGTATACATCCTTTGATAATAAACGTACTTTGAAACCTTCATCAGGATTGGAAAGGAAGGGGGGGGGAGCCAGAAAAAGAGTTGGGGGGGAGGAGAGATGGAATAAAAACTGGAAGAGGAGAAGAAAGTGAATTAGAATAGGATCAACATGCAGTAAATGTTTTTTGATGGTCAGCACAGACTTCGTGGGTAAAAGAGCTCGTATCTGTGCTGTATCACATCATGACTGAAGATAATGTAGCATGGAAGAATAAATTTCGGTAATCTCTGTACTATTAACAATCAACAGGTATAAACCTGTCCTTCATTATCAATAAGTGAGCAGTCTTGCCTACAGACCGAACGAGAATTTATATAAGGGGGAAATTAGAGCAGTCCACATTGAAGATAGAATTTGGTTTTAACAAATTTAATCTTTGGGGCAGATTGCTAATGTTATCTTCAATGTCACAAATCCAGCTTATAAATACAATGTGGTAGTTCAATGGCAGGAGACATGAATAATTTAAAGTTGATAGTTGTACAATTATCCACCATCAGATTAACTGTGGAGAAAGAGTTCTGTTGTAAGTTTGTTTTGGAATATAATTATTGTCACCAGTTATTGTTTTGGAGTTTGTTGTAATCAAGCTCTATTTGTAATTAAACTTTCCCTTTGGGTCTCTTGGAAAGAGCAAGCAGCCATAAAAGTGGTTGTTGCCTTTGCTGTTGCTGCAGTATTCTGCTTCCCAAATATTGTGCGGCAGGAACTCTTGTCAATTTCCTATCTGTCTGGTGGAGCCAGTTCAAATGGTTCATTTTAATATCAGAGAACATTTACAGCACGCAACCTGAAATTCTTACTCTTCACAAAGACATCCCACCGATTGCGGAGAACTGAACTTTGAACTGTGGATCATGGGCTCTGACAGAATCTCAGCTACCTAGAAAGGAAAAGGAAGACAAAGGAAGGAAAGAAAAAGCTGTTTCGTGGACAATCTGGAAGAAGTTGGCTGGATCTATGAAAACTTCTGGCACCATCTTTCCCAGCTCCTCCCACAATCCAAAGGCACTTTTCTCTGTTCCAAACAATTTCTGCGTAAGCAACAAAAAAAATCTGTAACTGTGTTTTCTGTCACTTAAATTAATAGATTTAAAAAAAAAATCCAAATTAGCTAATGTGAAACTTCCCTCCGCACAACCACACTGGTCAAGTGAAGTCATTGACTTTGCTGGGATGCGACAGGAAGCTGGTGCTCCATTGTGGATATTTAATATTGGCGTGTAGTGAGGAAACTGCCAGCAGCCAGCTCTCTCAGGAGATTTGCGGTTTCTATATTTGCTTATACCTGTGTAGGAGTCCCGAGCTTCCTGATAACTACAGAGGAGGAAAACATCAGCCATAATTCCTGTTGTAATATTCATGGAAGGGATTAAAAAAATGAAAACAGAATATGGAAGGAGTGGGGTGACAACGTTAAAGACAGCACGAGCTGTTACATTGTGGACAGGTTTAGAAAATGGGAAGAGAAATTATTCAAACCTTGTGCAATCAATCTTGCTCTGCAGGAAAAGTGATGTGGATACTCAGAATATAATAGAATTTCACATAGGTTTACAATGTCAGAATAAGTGACAAAGTAGAATGTGCAAAATGCTGTGCCTGCTCTTTCACTGCATCTAACCTAGGAATAAAGACTAAATTGTCTCACTTTTGTCTGCATTTTCCTCAGCTAAAGGACAAAAAGGTGTTTGAAAAGGTAATACAGAATGGAAATTATATTTATAAATAACTGTTCCCTTTCGTCAGCTTTTGAATTCACTGTTTGTAGATTAAAACTCCTCGTATGCATGAATGACTCACGCCTGAGGCAGTAATATGTCAGAAAAAAAAAGCACTAACAGTTTTAATGAATGACTCAGTACAGAAAGTCTCTTTATATTGCCAACAATTCTGTTACCTTCAGCCATACACCTTCAGGTACCATATTTCCAGATGTTGAAAGGTCCTCAGTTTTTAACTAGTTGCCATAATGGAAACTCTACACAGCTGAACTGATTCTCCCACTTCACTCCACCCCAATCTGACACAAATTTACAAAGTTTAAAGCAAACTTATTATCAAAGTAGATGTATGGCACCATATACTACCCTGAGATTCATTTTCTTGCAAGTATTCACAGTAGAACAAAGAAATTCTCTACAATAGGATCAATGAAACATTATGCACACACAAAGACTGACAAACAAGCAACGTGTAAAATCTGTATAAATACAATAAAATATTAATAATAATAATAATAAATAAATAATATTGAGAATCTGAGTTGTAGAGTCTTTGAAAGGGAGTGCATAGTTTGGTAAAATTAACAGTGCTGAGGGGAAGTTATCTACACTGGTTCAGGAGTCTGATGGTTGAAATGTTTGGCCCGCATATGCGGGCACCTCCAAGTTGCCATACAGATAATGTGATTCATCTGCTGCTCACTCCAGACTCATCACCTGCAGCCTATTTAACCCCAGTTCTCATTCACAGTCCTTGTTCACTCTTCGAACCAGCTGGCCTTGGTTAGCTGTTGTTAGCTTTCAGTCTCCCTGACTACAGTTTATCATGTTGCTTGGTGTGTTTAGTTTCTGTTCTCTCTTGTTTTCTGTTATTTTGTAGTCTATTAATAAAGTATCGTTTACTGCTAAATTGTCTCTGCTGCTGAGCTTTTGGGTCAAATCTCCTCTATGTTTACTGGCAGTATCTTGGGTTAATAATAATATGGGACAACAGATTTAGAGGAGACATAAGGAAGACTTTTTTTTATCACTCAGGGTACTTGGTTTTTGCAATAGAATTGTCATGGCATAAACATCTATGGGCCAAGAAATGGAAATTGGGATTAGTACAGGAAGGTACTTGACACAACTATCTGAATAGTCTGTTTCCAAGTAGTACGATTCTATGACTCTGTACCTGTCTCTTCTAATTCCAGTCTTTTGCTTCACCTTCCATTGCTCTATCGCCTCACTTCCTTACACCACTTTCTATCAGTTTCCTCATTTAAAGAACTTCAGTTTGATCGAACTTCATCATGTCTATATTTATCGATTGATTGATTGACATACAGAGTGGAATAGGTCCCACTGCCCCTTCGAGCAGTGTGCCCAGCAATCCCCTGATTTAATCCCAGCCTAATCATGGGACAACTTACAATGACCAACTAACCTACCAACCAGATCTTTGGATTGTGGGAGGAAACCAGATCACCTGGAGGAAACCCGCGCGGTCATGGGGAGAACGTACAAGCTCCTTACAGGTAGTGGTGGGAAATGAAACTGTACTGTAAAGCATTATGCTCAGCACTACACTAGTGTACTGGCCCATCATAAGCCCTAATATCTTCTCAACTGGCTTAGCAATTTTTTTTGTTTCACTTTGCCTCTGTGAGGCACCTTCAGCCAAATAATGGTTCTACACAGTGGAAGCAGACAGGCAATGAAAAGTCTGTTATTAAGGTGCTCCATCTTTCTGCCTTGTGGAGTCACAGTCCCACTTCCTATTTAAAATTAAACATGTTGTTGAATTCCTAGCCTTGTCCTGCGGTGAAAAGAAAAATACAAAAAAATGTGCTTTGTGTTCTGAACTGCAAATTCAGTCGCTTACTTTCCCTGAGAATTATTCATTATTTATTAATATCCTTTCCATGCATGTTTGAAGTTGCTAGAAAACAATTTGAGAAGCCAGTGCTAAATGTTTTGAAAATGTTTTATTTGTTCAGGATAGCAAGAAGTTCTGTTTTGCCCTTCCTGGTAAAATGCAAGTAAGTTCTGTTTATCTCATACACTTAAATGATCATAAATTAATTGAAATAAAAATAAAAATTCAGGGCTGACATTTAATTTCCATGGAGTTTCCTCAATCTTAAACTGAAAGTTCGAAGTTTCTTTGCAGGTACAAGTATTCTTCCAGGATCCATAGTACTAATTGTATTCTTTTTAATTGGAATAATAATAGAAAGAATCATTTAGGGACATGCCATTCCCCCCATTTTTCCTAATCCCTTATAATCAGTTCATGTTATTGTTTTGACTGCTGTTTAGGAAGTAAATAGCATTCCTTTATAATAAAAATTACTCTTACAACCTTGCAAAATGTAAGCTGCATATTTGCCAAGTACAAATGCACATGTCAGTTTTCCTTACTTGGTAATTTAATGTGGTTCTGGAAACTCCTGGAAAGGAAGCTGACCCCGAAGTGAACTTTCAAACTGTTTGGTCTGTATTGACTTAAGATAGAAATCCACTTATGTGAATTGTGGAATAAACATGAATATTTATCACAGTAAATATGCTACAGTCCACACAAGTTGAGAAGGTCCTAGGAAAATCAAGAGTAAAAGACAAGTAGGAAATAGAAAAATAATGTAATAAAGGCAGTGAAATAATGCTACTTTTTTTCACCAGCTTTGGAAACATGGAATTTTAGATATTTAAGGTGCTTTAATTTTACGAAAGTGAATGTAAAGGAAGCAATACCAAGTAAAACTATATTTTTGGAATTTGTCGATGATGGTGGCACATTAGTCAAGTCATTGGACTAGTAATCCAGAAACTCAAACTAAAAATTGCTGGAGGCCTGAGTTCAAATCCCACCTGTGAAATTAAAAATTCGGTTGATAAACTGGAATTTGAAAAAAATAGCAAATAGTGTTAATGATGACGAATAAATTGTCATTAAAGAACCATCTGGTTCATTAGAGTTCTTTGGGGAAGAGATCTGCCAAGCATTCCTCCTCTGGCCCACGTGTGACTCCAGACGCTCCTCATCTGTCTGATTTGTAAATGGCCTAGCAATCCACTCAATCTGCGGCTAATACATTTGAAGTTACAAGTGATGCTCAGATTCCAAAAAATAAACATTAAAAACAGAACACAAGTGAGATTTTCTCATTTTCTTTCCTTGTTCTAAAGATTTTTTAAAATTGGAATGACCAGTGATTTTCATTGGAGGTAATGTTGAACAGATTAAAATATATCCCCAATTAAGTTGCACATGTTCAGTAAAATTGGAAGCACAGTTTAAACCTCCTTTTTAATATGTGGAGTTTGAAGCATACAGTCATTCTAAATGAGAAGATTAATATTTAACAAAAATCTCATTTAATTGATCAACATGAAAAATATCAGAACAAACACTCTCTCCAAATATCAATAGTCTGGCCTAATGCCTTCCAATCCTGACTGGCTCTTTTGTTTCAGGAGAATTCTGTTTAATTCTGTTTTATGCAGCTACAGATTTTCTGGAGGTGAATAAGCATGTCATTTCCTCGTGCTTTGACTATATCAGGATAAGGTGTCAAGGACCTGACCTCTGATTTCTTCCTTAGTGATGCTCACCTGCAGTTCCCAAGTGAACAAATCTATCATGAACGCAAAGAAGTCTGCAGATGCTGGAAATCCAAAGCAATACACACAAAATGCCGGAGCAGCTCAGCAAGTCAGGCTGCATCTATGGAAATGAATAAACAGCCGATGTTTCGAGCTGAAACCCTTCTTCAGGACTAAGAAGGGAGGGGGAAGATGCCAGAATAAAAAGGTGGGGTGAGGGGAAGGAGGCTAGCTGGAAGGTGATAGGTGAAGCCACGTGGATGGAAAAGATCAAGGGCTGGAGAACAAGGAAACTGATGGGAGAGGAGAGTGGACCATAGGAGAAAGGGAAGAAGGGGACCCGGTGGAAAGTAATGGCAGGTGAGACGAGGTAAAAGCTCAGAGTGGGGACGAGAGGGGTGGAGTGGGGGGAATTTGTTAACCAAAAGGAGAAATCGATATTCATGCCATCAGATTGGAGGAGATCAGTCCTAACGTGAAATCGAGATGATTCAGCAAATAATTAGCTCTTGTTATCAAAAAATTGATGATAAGTGCAAGGTGGCAGTCTACAAGTCAATTATTTCAATTATTTCTCTTCACACCCCCGATCCTCTTAGGTTACAGTGGAGATGGTAATCTAATCTGAGTGAAATATTTTCATGTTAACATAAACTGCAATTGGCTCCTTTTGCAAGAGATTTACTAACCATAACAATCACGTTGAATCCAAATAAGCCTGCTGTATCCAGTAAACAAAAAGAAATTCCAGCAATTTCATGGAGATTTGAGGTTGGAGGATATGAACTCTATTTTCTATCCTCTGACCACGTGGTAGCATAGCAGTTAGCACAATGCTATACAGTGCCAGCTGCAAGATCAAGGTTCCTTGCAAGCTGCCCAAGATACTCTCAGATTCAGATTTAATTGTGAAATCTGTGAAATTTGTTAACTTTATGGCAGCAGTAGAATGAAAAATAAATATGGAGGAAAAAAGCTGAGTTGCGTTAAGTATATATATGTCTGTAATCAGCTATGTTAAAATAAGTGCAAAATAACAGAAATCAAAAAGTAGTGAGGTAGTGTTCATGGGTTCAATGTCCATTTAGGAATCAGACGCAGAGGGGAAGAAGCTGTTCCTGAATCACTGAGTGTGTGCCTTCAGGCTTCTGTACCTCCTTCCTGATGGTAACAGTGTGAGCGGGCATGTCCTGGGTGGTGGGGATCCTTAATGATGGATGACAACTTCCTCAGGCACCGTTCCTTGAAGATGTCTTGGATATTACAGAGGCTGGTACCCTTGATAGAGCTGACTAATTTTACAGGTTTCTGCAACTTATTTCGATCTTGTGCAGGAGCAGCTCCTGCGCCCCCCCATACCAGACAGTGATGCAGCCAGTCAAAATGCTCTCCACGGTACATTTGTAGACGTTTTCGTTGACAAACCAAATCTCTTCAAACTACTGATGAAATATTGCCGCTGTCTTGGCTTCTTTATAGCTGTCTCGATATGTTGCGTCCAGGTTAGGTCCTCAGAGATACTGGCACCCAGGAACTTGAAATTACTCACTCTTTCCACTTCTGATCTCTCTATGAGGATTGGTTCATGATCCCTCATCTTACCCTTCATGGTCCACAATCATCCCTTTGGTCTTGCTGGCATTGAGTGCAAAGTTGTTGTTGCGACACCACTCAGCTAATTGGTATATCTCACTTCTGGATGCTCTTTCATTACCATCTGAAATTCTGACATCAATGGTTAGATCACCAGCAAATTTTTCTCGCTGATTGATTTGACACAAATGATGCATTTCACTGTATGTTTTGGTCTACAGGTGATCAATAAAGATAATCTTTAATATTTTAATCATCAATCTGTTATCAGCTTGTTTATTGAATGCGTCAATTTGGATGTAGAACACATATTTGACTGGATCCTGGAAATCAGCTTCAGCTACAACATTAGCTCCAATTTCTACAAAGGATAAAAAAGAGATCAGGAGGGAAATAATGACTGCAGAGTGTTGTAGACTTAGCCTGCTTCATCACAGACACGACCCTCAACACTTCCCAGAATCAAAGACTCCTTCAAGAAGCTGTGCCTCAAGAAAGGACATCAGTCACTAAGGACGCTCACCATCTGGAATTTGCCCTCTAATGTTTACTTCTATCAGACAAGAGATACAGGAGCCTGAAGATTCACACTGAACGATTTTAGGAACAGCTTTTCCCATGAAAGAGTCAAAGATTCAAGATTCAAAGTACATTTATTATCAATGTACAGTGGCATGCAAACGTTTGGGCACCCCTGGTCAAAATTTCTATTACTGCGAATAGCTAAGCGAGTAAAAAAAATGACCTGATTTCCAAAAGGCATAAAGTTAAAGATGACACATTTCTTTAATATTTTAAGCAAGATTACTTTTTTATTTCCATCTTTTACAGTTTCAAAATAACAAAAAAGGAAAAGGGCCCGAAGCAAAAGTTTGGGCACCCTGAATGGTTAATACTTTGTAACACCCCCTTTGGCAAGTATCACAGCTTGTAAATGCTTTCTGTAGCCAGCTAAGAGTCTTTCAATTCTTGGCTGGGGGATTTTCACGTCTAGTTCTGTGAGATTCTTGGGCTGTCTTGCATGCACTGCACTTATGAGGTCTATCCACAGATGTTTAGGTTGGGGGACTATGAGGGCCATGGCAAAACCTTCACCTTGTGCTTCTTGAGGTAGTCCATTCTGGATTTTGAGGTGTGTTTAGGATCATTATCCTGTTGTAGAAGCCATCCTCTTTTCATCTTCAGCTTTTTTATAGACGGTGTGATGTTTGCTTCCAGAATTTTCTGGTATTTAATTGAATTCATTCTTTCCTCTACTAGTGAAATGTTCCCCGTGCCATTGGCTGCAACAGAAGCCCAAAGCATGATTGATCCACCCCAGTGCCTAACAGTTGGAGAGGTGTTCTTTTTATGAAATTCTGCACCCTTTTATTCTCCAAACATACCTTTGCTCATTGCGGCCAAAAGGTTCTATTTTAACTTCATCAGTCCACAGGACTTGTTTCCAAAATGCATCAGGCTTGTTGATATGTTCCTTTATAAACTTCTGATGCTGAGTTTTGTGGTGAGGATGCAGGAAAGGTTTTCTTCTGATGACTCTTCCATGAAGGTCATATTTGTGCAGGTGTCACTGCACAGTAGAACAGTGCACTACTGCTCCAGAGTCTGCTAAATCTTCTTGAAGGTATTTTGCAGTCAAACAGGGGTTTTGATTTGCCTTTCTAGCAATCCTACGAGCAGTTCTCTCAGAAAGTTTTCTTGGTCTTCCAGACCTCAACTTGACCTCCTCCGTTCCTATTAACTGCCATTTCTTAATTACATTACAAACTGAGGAAACGGCTACCTGAAAACACTTTGCTATCTTCTTATAGCCTTCTCCTGCTTTGTGGGCATCATTTATTTTAACTTTCAGAGTGCTAGGCAGATGCTTAGAGGAGCCCATGGCTGCTGACTGTTGGGACAAGGTTTGAGGAGTCAGGGTATTTATAAAGCTTTGAAATTTGCATCACCTGGCCTTTCCTAACAATGACTGTGAACAAGCCATAGCCCTAACAAGCTAATTAATGTCTGAGACCTTGGTAAAAATTATCTGAGAGCTCAAATCTCTTGGGGTGCCCAAACTTTAGCATGGTGCTCCTTTTCTTTTTTTCACACTAAAATTGTACAAAACAAAAATAATACACTAATCTTGCTTAAAATGTTGAAAAGAATGTTTCATCTTTAACATTATGACTTTTGGAGATCAGTTCATCTTCTGCTCACTTAACTATTCATAGTAACAGAAATTTTGACCAGTGGTGCCCAAACTTTTGCATTCCACTGTATGTACAGTAGTGCTAGAAAGTTTGTGAATCCTGTAGAATTTTCCCTGTTTCTCTATAAATATAATCTAAAACATAATCAGAACTTCACATAAATTCTAAAACTAGATAAAGAGAACCCAATTCAATAAATAACACAAAAAATTATACTTGTTCATTTATCTATTAAGAACATTGATTAAATATTACATGTATTCGTTGGGAAAAGTATGTGAATCTTTGCTTTCAGTAACTGGTGTGACCACCCCCACTCCCCGTACAGCAATAACTTCAACCAAATGTTTTTGGTGACTGTTGATCAGTCCTGCACATAGGCTTGGAGAAATTTTAAGCCTTTCTCCTTACAAAACTGCATCAAATCTGGGATCTTGGTGGGCTTCCTTGAATGAACTGCTTAGTTCAGGTCCTGCAACAACATTTCTATTGGATTAAGGTCAGGACTTTGACTCGGCCATTCCAAAACAGAATTTTTTTTCTTTTTTAAATCATTCTGTTGTTGATTTACTCTTGTCTTACAAGTCATTGTTTTGTTGCATTATCCAACTTCTATTAAGCTTCAGGTGACGGACTGTTACCCTGACATTTTTCTGTAAAATGTCTTGATAACATTTTGAATTCATTGTTCCCTCAACGATTCCAAGTTGTCCAGGCCCTGAGGCAGCAAAGCAGCCCCAAACCCTGATGCTCCTTCCACCATGCTTCACAGTTGGGATGAAGTTTTAGTGTTGGTGTGCAGTGCCCTTTTTCCTCCAAACATAGTGTGCATTTCTGCCAAAAAGTTCAACTTTTGTCTCGTCTGTCCACAGGACATTGTCCTAGAGCATTGCAGAACATCCAGGTGGTCTTATGCAAACTTGAGACATGCAGCAGTTTTTTTGGAGAGCAGTGGTTTCCTCTGTGATGTCCTTCCATGAACACCATTCTTGTTCAGTGTTTTTCTTATAGTGGACACATGACCAGAGACTTTAGCAAGTTCTTGTGATTTCTGCAGTTCTTTTGCTGTTACCCTTGGGTCCTTTTTCTCCTCCTTCGGCATTGCACATTATGCTCTTGGTGTGATCTTTGCAGGATGCCCACTCCTAGGGAAAGTAGCAACTGCTTTGAGCAACAGTATATTCGCAGACAATTTCTCTTTCTGTGGACTGATGACCACTCAGATCTTTAGAAATGCTTTTGTGGCTTTTTCCAGCTTCCTCAATCTGATAAATCTTCTTCTAAGGTCTTTTGAAAGTTGTTCTGATCTAGGCATAGTGCACATAAACAGATCGTTCTTGAGAAGAGCATCCTCTGTCAGTTACCTGACATTGTGTGTCTTTGTTATCAGGCAGGGCACCTCTACAACCCATACCTCCAATCACATCTCATTGACTGGAATACCTGATCCCAGATAGTTTTTGTCGAAGGCATTACCCCAGCGGTTCACATACTTTTTCCACAAATACATGTAATATTGAATTAGTTTTCTCAATAAATACATGAATAAGTATAATGCTTCTGTGTTATTTATTTAATTGAGTTATTTTTATTTAGTTTTAGGACTTACATGAAGTTCTGAACACATTTTAGGTCATATTATGCAGAAATAGAGAAAATCCCACAGGATTCACAAACTTTTCAGCACCACTGTATGCCGTCCAGAATCCTAGGATTCATCTTCGCACAGGCAGCCATGAAAAAAAGAAAGAAAAGCATGGAATCCATTCAAAGAACAACATCAAAACACAACGTGCAAAAAGACAACAGATCACTCAAATGGAAAAAGGAAAGAAAAACGAGCAGAAGACACAGAATACAAGACACCGTACCACAAATCATCGAACTAAACCAGGCATGTTCAGTTCAGTTCAATCTAGCTCTGTGTGGTTCATTAATTCCAGGCTGCAGAGCCCATCCGTCCCGATCTAAAACGCACAAAGCAGCAACAAAAACAGGAGCTGACCAGAAAGCAAAAACACACCATAACATGCACTACGGAGTGCCGTCCATAACCTGCGTCAATTAAACCTTGTACAAGGCCCAGTGTGGCAATACCATCTGGCAGCATCGAGCAAGAGGGAGAGAGAGACCCTTCAAATGGGGGGAGCTTTCTCCGGGGGAGAGAGAGAGAATCACATATAGACATTTTCCTCCAGCAGTAGTGAGAGGGAGGCTGGTAAATGGTGCAGAACACCCACTTGCCTTCTGCTCACTCCTCGTTGATTTCAATTTCTGAAAACCATGGGGCTTTTTGAAAAGTCCCATGAAAACTACCTTGCTATTCCTCTTTTACATCATTTATTTATTTGTATAACTTATAATAACTGTTGTTTTGCACTGCACTGCTGCTGTAAAACAACTTCCATTTCATATATCATTGATAATAAAACTGATTCTGATTCTGCTGTGTGGTTCTCTCCAATTGCTTTATATAGTTTTGTACAACTGAAGGTTGAGGTAAAAGTGACCCTGATGATTCAGTGACAATTTAGCTAGCCATTTACGACATATTATTGAGAACACAGTGAATATCAAAATCAATGGCTATTCAGAAGAAATGATCATAATGTTTCTCATCCACCGGCTCAACGTAAATCTGCAGATCCAATGAATTATGAACAATCATTCCTTACATAACAATTTCTTTTAACCAAGCTGGAGTTGAAAATGATATTAGTTGACTGGGAATTCTTAGGAAAGTATAATAGCCTTACAGTTCCTTGAAACCAATGGTAGGAATATAACTGCATATATTTATATATTTTAATTATATTAAATTAAAATATTATTTTATTGATTATAAGGTTCACCTCATGAAGACAGCAGGATTCAATCCATTAGCCACTTAGTGGATTGTGTCAGTAGTCATTCTGTTTTATCACTGAAGAATTCTAGCTGAGCTGACAAATTTATATATTTTCTCTATATGGAGAACTTTTGCTCCTATAACTGGATGAATGCCACAAGTGTAAATGCTGAAATCACATTCCCTTATTTGTTCAAGAAGCTGATGCTAATGTAGTCGACCCCCCCCAGTAATCTCTATCAATCTAAAACAAATGCAGAGAATCATTAATGCTCCTTCTTGCCAAACAAACCCTGCAAATATTTAAATACATCTTGTACCCACTGAGCTGAGGTTGTTGAACCTACATTAAGCCATAAGAACTCTTCAACTTGGAATCTGGCATCACATCATAATTTCCCCAACTCTTTGTGGTCACTGGAACCCAATATAGTATTAAGTAGGCAATTGGAGTTATTTCTGGAAGTGACAGATTCATTTGATACCTAAAGTTAAAAATAACCTCGGTACTTTTCTCTGCAAACTAAGAAATGAGCTGCAAGGATCAGAATTGTTCCTGCTGTACTTTTCAGCTTAGCTCCAATAATCTGGGTGAGACTGGAACTAAAGGTTATAGGTTAAGGGTGAAGGGTAAAATTTTTAAGGAGAACATGAGGGGACCATGTTCACTCAGAGGGTGGCGAGAGCATGGAATGAGTTGCCAACAAAAGTGGTGCATGCGAGTTTGATTTAATTATTTAAGAGAAATTTGGATAAATACCATGGGTGGAGGAGTATGGGAGGGCTGTGGTTCAAGTGTGAGTTGAAGGCAGAGTAATAATTCAGAAAAGTCTAGGTGGACTGAGGTGCCTGTTTCTTTGCTGCAGTAATCTATGACTCTCTAAATCAAATGTCGAGATATTGCAGAGCGCTGTGTTCCAGGCATCTGGGTGTCTTAGTGCACAATTCACAAAAGGCTAAAGTGCAGGTCCAGCAGGTAATTACAAAAGCTAACAGACTGTTGTCATTTTTTGTTACGTGACTTGAATCCAAATGCTCCAGTTATCTAAGACATCGGTGAGACCAGACCTGGAATACTGTTTACAGGAAGGAAATCAATGCTTTGGAAGTCAAGAAAGGCTTACTAGAATATTACCAGGAATGAATGTGTCGTCTCATGCGGAACAGTTGGAAAAGCAAAGCTTGCATCCTCTTGAGTTCAGAAAAGTGAGAGAGGCAATGACTGAGACATACGAGATCATGCAGCATCTTGTTAGGGTAGACACGGAGAGGATGCTTCTTGTAGGAGGGTCTAGAGGCAAGCGCTCCGGCTTAAAACTGACTCATGGATGAGGCAAACTGTTTCCTCTCAGAGGACTCATTCTGCAACTCTCTTCCTCAAAGGGCTGTCAGCACAGAATCTTTAGCTGAGGTTACAGTCTCATCAGCCTACCAAATGGCAGAGGATTTTTACGAGGCTGAGTGACCTGATGTAGAAAGAAACAGACCTTTAGATTTGCTTGGCACCCCTCCTATCTCCTCAATAAGTCCCAGAATGCTTTACAACCATGGAAATGTTTTTAAAGTATGCAGGAAGGTATAAATTATTGAGATATAACTTCAAGAATTTATAATCCTGATAAGCTGTAAATGCAATGATGTGATTAAAGTTTTACAAGTCTGATCACTACATTAATGCCTTCACCCTGTCAGAACAGTGATTTCACCCTACAAGGGGTGATTGATATGTTCGCAGCCTAAGGTAGAAGAAGTCAATTTTACAAAACCTAGCACCTTTAATTTCCCTACATTTACACACTTAGTTCAGCGGTCGTGAAGCATACGGATCCCTTCTTTGTAGAAGTCGGCGTCTTGGACCTCCGGAAGTGGTCCACAGCAGGGGTGATTGATAAGTTTGTGGCCTAGGGTAGAAGGAGGTGAGTTATTAACTTCAAACTATCTGCATTTTCACTCAAAGAGTTGAACTGCACTTGCATGTAACGAGAGCTGTATAACTCATCTCCTTCTACCTTAGGCCACAAACTTATCCATCACCCCTGCTGTGGACACTTTCTGGAGGTCCAAGATCCGTATGCTCCACAGCCGCTGGACTAAGTGTGTAAATGTAGGAGGGGACTATATTGAAAAAATAAATGTGCTAGGTTTTCTAAAATTGCCTCCTTCTACCTTAGGCCATAAACTTATCAATCACCCCTCATATGTACATCATACAGCATATACACACATTTAATATACTAATCATTTCTTAAGATCGAATTATGAAGATTCCTGAATATGTAATTCAGAATTATTTTTTACTCGCCAGTGCAACAAATTCAATAGGTCCAAAGCTACAATTTTATTAATCAGGAATGACGGGAGTGATGAGGAGCCTATCCCCTCTATCAGTGTGCTGAGTAAATGAGGACAGTCAGCTGAACAATACAAAATGCCGCAAGAGACTGCTCACTCAACTTGCAGAGAACTGACTACACTATAAAGGGATTAGAAGGAATTCTCACTTGGTTGCACATGCATATTATCTATGGGGCCCAGCTTTGAGCAAAACATGGAAGAAAATTGCAAGGCATTTTATTTGAATCAATTTATATAGCTCAGAGTTCACCGGGCATGTCAATGCTAATTGGCATTGTTAAAAATAAGAATAGTTGCTTTGTGTTACACAAATCCTTGTCTGTGTATGGAATAGCATTGTCACTCTGCAGCTGTTGTGAAATATCTTCTCTTTCAGATTCACCTCCTTGAGGACAAGATTGATTTGCTTCAACAGAGTGTGTTTTTGATGCTTAAGCACAACAGCTTCTGAAATACATAGGTTAAAATATTGATTAATAGTCCAGAAATCTGAGTTAAGATCCCACCACCGCAGTGGTGGAGTTGAAATTCTATCAATAACCTAGATTATTACAGAATCACTTTGTACCTAATGTTCACCATGAAACTGCAATTTTATTGTAAAACTCAATAATTTCCCATGCTTACCCAGTCTGACAGATTTAAAATTCCAGGCTCGTATCAACATGGTTGAATCTTGAATAGTCTAACAACTTATTCTGTCCCAGAATAATTAGGGATGGGACCTTGCTAATGATGCCCAGCTTCTAGAAAAAAAATAATAGGAGAAAATATGGTCTCAATTGTTGAATGGCAAAGTAGTCTATTGGAGGACCAGCTCTGCTGCATTGTCCTGATACACATGCTCACACTCTGTCCCAATGCATTCAATCCAAACTGCAGCAGATACTTGCACACACCATCATCCATCACCTCTCTCCTACAGACCTCCTTCCACCCAGCCGCCTTCAATTCCAACCATATTGGCTCTTCCCCACTCTCCATTCCACACGATGTCATGGATCTGAGTCTAATCAAAGTTCAGCCTAATTTTTATTTATACTTGCATATTTCTACTGAATGACCCAGTGCTCCTGCAAGTAAACTTATTGTCTGATGATCTTTCCAAAAATAATATTTTCTATATCTGTTTAACTTTTATTTTTCATTAAATACAGCCAGGGAAGAGTTTTTCCTAATCCAAGGTGAAATCAGCCAAGCAATCCAGCTCCTCTGTTCCTTCCTTTCAGTGGAAGACATCCAATCTTTTTTACAGTCGCAGTACAAGGCTGGAAATAATTTGGTGAAAACAGGGGAAGAGGAAGAAGAGCAGGAGCCCGAATCAAACTCTGGCACAGCACACTGCATATCCAACAAGGCTGGATGGCTGACCAGTTTTCCTACAGACCTGTCAAATCCTCTTTGATTTGTCCCTTGTAAAATGGCCTAGAATCCAGCTTCACAGCTGGTTAGAGAATAAAACAAATACCTGAGATGGCCACTGATCCACAAAGGCTCACATAGCAGCAAACAGACTTGTATCATTTAAGTCGAGTATCACTATGTTCCCACTGTAGTGTAGCAGTTAGTGTAATGCTATTACAGCTTGGTGTGTTCAGAGTTCGAAGCAAAAGCATTTCAGGATGTATATTATATACATTTCTCTGACATTAAGTGTGCCTTTGCAACTTTTGAAACTCAATTCTGGCACATCTGTAAGGAGTTTGTATATTCCCCCCATTACCATGTGGGTTTCCTCCAGGTGCTCTGATTTCCTGCTATGGTCCAAAGACATACTAGTCAGTAGGTTACTAGGCCATTGTAAATTGTCCTGTCATTAGGCTAGTGTTAAATAGGTGGGTTGCTGGTCAGTGCCTCTCATTAGACTGGAAGGGCCTGTACCTCGCTGTATTTCTAAATAAATAAAAGAAAGATAACACTGAGAAAGTCAGTGAAGGGTTTTAAATTGATAACCACCTTTATTCTTCAGGGTTCTAGCAGGCCAAGCTGTTGGGAGCTGTTTGTACCTGGATGATTGTATGTAACTGAAGTTGTTGATTGGCAAACATCAGGAAGCTGACCTTCATGGGCATATAAAGAAGTTCAGTAGTATGAGACTTCTGATCACCACAGTGTTTTTCTCTGGGTGATTTATTTTGTTTCGCATTGCTTTAAGGTCTGGGTGGAGTTTCTGCCTCAGTCAGGCAGCTCAGTGTAGAGGGAAAGGAAAGTGTAGTGCCGGGCCTAGGACACCTATCCAGTATAATAGATACTTCAGTGGTCCCAAAGGAAATTACAGTGTCACAGTAGCATTACAAGTGCACAGATATACAAATATTAGGAGAGAAGTAAAAGAGAATAGAAAATAAGTTTCTCCAACCAGTCTAATGGGGGGAGGGGGTAAATTGGCTATTGGCTGACTCATTATAGAGCCTAATGGCTGAGGGTAAGAATAACCTCAGATAACACTCTTTAGACCAGCGCAGTTGACTTAGTCTATTACTAGACTCTGTTCAGACAAGCTGGCATGCAGAGGGTGAGAAACATTGTCCAGAAATGCCAGGGTTTTCCATAGGGACCTTTCAGTTGCATCCACACGGACTGTTCATGCCACAGTAATACTGCGTGAGAGGTTTCGACGGATTTAACGAGCCTCAGTTTTACAGAGTCACGGAGTACAGAAGCAGACCCTTCGGCCCATCCAGATCGTGCCGATCTGATTTTCTGCCTACACCCAGACCTTCTCCCTCCAAATCCCACCATCCATGTGCCAATCTAAACTTCTCTTACTGGAAATATAACAAATGAACCTGCATTGACTACTTCCACTGGAAGCTCATCCAATACTTGTGCTAGCCCCTGAATGAAGAAGTTTCCCCTCATTGGTGCTTCCATACCAGGCCGTGGTGCAAGCAGTTAGTTACGCTCCACTGTGTGTCTACAGGAGCTTATCAAAGTTTTAGGTGACATGCAGAATCTATGCAAGCTTCCAAGAATGTAGGGCACTATCATGCTTTTTTTTGTGATGACACTAATGTGCTGGTCCTCTGACATCAAGGACGTTAACGTATCAAAGAACTTAAAGCTACTGACCTTCTTTACCTCTTTTCCCCCTAATGAGGACTGCCTATTGGACCTCAAGTTTCTTCCTCTTGTAGTCTTGACTTCCAAAATATCCAGACGTGATATCCCCCTCTGAGATCTAATAGTACCAGGTGTTTGTTAGATCTTCAACAACTAATTCAGCGGCTTCTGCAAAAGTCTGTGATTATACTAACCTTCTGTGAATTGTACACCAATAAACTGAGGAAGGGAAACAGCCAGGTTAAAAATTGGAATTGTCTATAACTTGGATGGCGCTGTCAGAGATTGAAGCTTCACTGAGGATAGGAAATTAAATTCATCTTCCATTTCAGTAAGGCCTTCCAGAGTGTTGTATACTCTGCTAGGTATTTGCTCAATCTGTTTTGGGCAAAGGCTTACAGCAACAAATATTAGACAGGCTTCAGTGGCAGACATTTTTTTCTTTATGTCCTGGGTACTGTAGAAAGAAGACTTTACTTTCCAATACCAAGATTTGGTTCTGAGATCTGAGGGGCAAGACTAGTTGCCAGAGGCCTGATAGGAATGAGGGTGGGAGCTGGAGAGATTGGGTCAGCCAACTAAGGCCTGAAGAGATCTGTGCAAGTTTGGGATGGGCAGAGGTTCCAGTTGTCAAGAGTATGAGTGGGTCACCTATCCAAAGCATCAGAGAATTAGACCTTCCATAAAGGTCTTTGATGTGTTAGGGTCACTGGAGCAACTTTGAGATCAAGTTCTCCAGGGATTGAAAGGTCAGGACATCAGCAGGTCCAGCCATCTATTATGAATATTGGAGGATCAACATATTCTTAGGAAGTTTGGATGGTGGACTCTGGTGCCTCGGTCAAGACTGATCAGTGTCATCAGGGAGATTTGGACATCATGGGATTGGGATCATTGGTGAATCAAAGGGTTGGGACCATCAAGCCATGCAGGATTAGGACATCAGCTGATTGGATCATTGAAGGGTTATGGTCAAGGAAAAGATCTGTGAGTGGGAGGGTCATTATCTGTGGAGGGAAGAGGAAGTGCTGGATAGACAGAAAAGATAGTGATTACTTATGAGACTTAATTTAGTAAGACCTCAGCCATGAAAACATGGCTGTACCACATGAAGTTCGAGCACCAGGTACACATGTGATACCGAATTAATATCAGATGAACTCGCGCAGATCAAACCTGGAAGTACTAGGCTGAATTTCCTGAATGATCCAAAGCGACTCAGAAATAAATCTCACTCCATACAAAGTTCCTTTTTGATGGTGTAGTACTGAAACTATGTTTGACATTTTAGGCTCTGATGTTGTTACTTAATTCCAAAGATAATCAGTTGAAATTTAATATGTATGGTACCTTTATCTGCATTGGAATTGATCCCTTTAATAAATTTGTATGGTCTTTTCTGTTTTAGTCATCCAGACTTCAGCCTAAATCAGCTAAAATCCCCAACACATGTTTGAAATATTTGGTAACCAGAATGGAAGGGAGTTGTAGGGTTTCTTCTGTTCAAGCCTCTTCAGTGACTGCATGTTGATTTGATTTTTTTTGGTTAAAATTTAATTCAGTTAGATACAGACTAACCAGGAGAAAATGCCTGAAGTTAAAATATAAACTACTGGTGCATATCTGGGAAAAAACCCAGAAAATACCAAAAATACTCAGCTGGCAAATTAGGCAGCCTCTGTAGAAAAGAAGCAGACAATACTTCAGGATGAAGGCTAACTAAAAGCATGTCCTAATCATATAGGAATATGTGAGTTGACAAATCCAATTAAGAACTCCAATTTCCCTCAACAAGATGTAATTATGTATAAGCCAGGTCACCTGACAAAAGATGCATTTCATTCAAGTGAGCTTCCTAAAGAGGCGAGACCAGTATTAATAGCTTGAATTGAAATCAATGTAAACATATTTTAGAACTGAGTATAACATAGCCATTTTCCTACCACTGTTAACATTTGGGAGTAATTTCTTCTTTTTGCAGTGACTCACAGTTCACCGGCTGTTGCAAACCAGTAGAACTTTATGCAAACTGGTCAAAACTTGTTTTTTTTTGCACATACATTGGATATTTAGATATAAGGAAGTGGTGGGAGATAATATAGTGAGCCTGAATATCCTCAGTAGTTTGACTAGATTGGTCTTACAGGATTGAGGAGGACAGAGCTAGGATCAGGATGGAGTCAGTAAAATTCCTAAAGAGGCAGGTAATGATTTTGGGCACATGGGATAGATGGATACCCAAGGCACATCCATAATGTTCCTCAGTTCTACAGATCCAAGTGAAGTAATTGCTTTGTCAGTGACTCCACAAGCTGCAGTGAAGATGTTGAATGATGTCATTGGATACTGACTCCAGAATTTGGCCTTAGTGGCAGAGAGAATGGCCACAAAATATAATCATGAACACTTGTAGACAGGAAAAGGCTTAGGGAAGAATATTCATTCTCAACCACATGCACTTAATAGCTAGTATTGTGACAGCTGCACACTCTATTCTGCTTCCAAAATTTGTTTCCATTACTGTAATTTTGAATTCCTGAAGTGACTTGCAATGTGCAGCCTTTTTTAAACTGCACGTATGTCATATAGCTCTATAAATTGGCAATCTATTAAGGCTCGACTCTTACACTGCACATCCAAACAAGTTGGTCTTTCTTTTAAGCCAAGGTGTTGATAAATGCAAATATCACCGAGCTTCTGTATTAAGTAAATGAGGCGATTAGAAGCCAATTGTATTCACAAGCTGCGAAAGAAATATTTTTAGTTACAACCAGAGGCACTAAACTGACCTATCACATTACCTTTTCAAAGCCGCTTCTTCAAAAATCAACAAATTCTTCAAAATGAATCAAATTAAATTGTTCAATTTTTCTGATTTCTTTTTTGAACAGCTGATGAACTCCTCCTTCCTTGGCCTAGAATGTTTACATCTAAGAATAGAATTCATCTCTTGAAAGAAGTAAAGTCTGATTACTGCACAACATTTTTGGGTCTGCCTTAATAATAAGCACTTAATAATTTTTAGGGTGTTCATTGCTTAGAAGATAGGCCTACAATTTTGCAGCATCTTTCATCATGTGCCCAAGAGTTTTACATTCAGGTGGTACAAATAAAGCGATTTTTCTATAGGGAATGTGGAGGCCAGTTTGGTTGTAGTACTCTCTCACAAACAACAAATTGAGAAAGATCAGATATTCTACACTCCAATTATCTAGGCGGGCAGTTAAATATTGCCTGGAATATTATGAAATCTTCTCAGTTTTCTTTGAACTAGTGCCATATAATCTTTTATGCTCATATGTAAAAGATTCAGCTTGACATTTTGTTAAGTCATCCAGCACTTCCTCAACAGATCTCTGTGATTGTAAATGTGCATGGAATGGGATTTCCAAACCTAAATTAGACTATGGTAGCATAGAGGTTGCGTGTTTACAGAACCGACGATCTGGATTCAATTTCCCACCGCTGCCTGTAAGGAGATTGTACATTCTCCCCATGACCGTGTGGGTTTCCTCCGGGTGCTCTATTTTCCTCCCACAAACCCACAGAGGTACTGATTAGTAGGTTAATTGGTGATTGTAAGTTGTCCCATGATTGGGCTAGGGATAAATCAGCAGATAGGTGGATGGCATGGCTTGAAGACGTGCCATGTCGCAGTAAATAAATAAACCTCGACTACAAAGTAGCAACCTGCTTATTGATCTATGGTTATCATAAAGGCAGTTGAATGTGCTAAGGAAGCCTTAGATATTTTTATACTGTTGGCAGTTACAATTCAATAATTCAACCTCACTTGGTTTACTTTCTAAATGTGAAAGGGAAAATACTGTGCAGCGGATAGGCAATGTAAATCTGTTGTTCTTAGTTTAAAACAGTCGTTGTTATTATATTTCAGGCTGGAAATAGCAAGTGACTTTTTTTCTGCTGTAGTCTAATTGCTCATAATAACTGAAACAAGGGTAAAGATTTTAACTCCCTGGTATCTGGTACATTGTGTTCCCAAACAGAGGCACAACTCAAACAGAAGTGCTGAGAGCTGATGATGTGCCCATGGTAGGATACGGGCATCAGGTGACCATCCAAGCCAGTTCAATATTTGACAAGTCACATGATGAGGGATAATGTTGCAAACGAAAGGTAATGCCAGCAGCAGCTTGATATTCCCGATGCACCTGGATTCCTAAAGGGTTTTAACATTCTTTTTGGGAATTGCTTTGTTTGTGAAAGGGAATTCAGGATATCAGAGTATATTAATATGATTGATCTCTGATTCAAGCATGCGCTGTTTAACCAGAGGTCCTTGACTGCCTCACTTCCAGCAGACAAAAGGAGTCACAGTCTTACATTAATGTAATAGATTTTATTAATGTAATTACATTATATTTCTTACATTAATTTAACCAAGAACGTTTTCTGAGCGATAGCACTAGAACGGAAATCAATACTGGCAGAAATACATTCAAAATTACTATCCTAAATAATGGGAAATTAAGCCATCTGCAATAACACTGTCAATGTTTTTTTGTTTTATAAATGGTACTGGCTATATCTTATTAGCAGTTTGAGAAGATTTGGTATAGACCATAAGATATAGGAGCAGAAATAGGCTATTTGTCCCATTGAGTCTGCTCCACCATTTCATCATGGCTGATCTAATTTTCCTCTCAGCCTCAATCTCCTGCCTTCTCCCCGTATCCCTTCATGCCCTGACCAACCAAGAATCTATCAACCTCTGCCTTAAACATACATAAAGACCTGGCCTCCACAGCTGCCTGTGGCAAAGAATTCCACAGAGTCACCACCCTGTCACTAAAGACATTTGCACATTTCTACAGAGGTACTGTGGACAGCATTCTACCTGCCTCATCAGAGTCTGGTATGGGGAGGGAGGAGGGAGGGCGACTGCACAGGATCGAAAGAAGCTGCAGAGAGTTGTTAGCTTAGTCAGCTCCATCATGGGCACTAACCTTCACAGTATCTAGGACAGCTTCAAGGACCAATGCCTCAAAAAGGAGGCATCCATCATTAAGGATGCCCATTACCCAGGTCATGCCTTGTTCTCATTGCTACCATCAAGGAGGAGGTACAGAAACCTGAAGACATATATTTAATGAATCAGGAACAGCTTCTTCCCTTCTGTCATCTGATTTCTGAGTGGACATTGAACCCCATGATCACTATAAACAAACAGTATATATTTATTGTGATACATGATTTTTCTATTATTATGTTTTGCATTGTACTCCTGCCACAAAGACAACATATTTCACAACATATACTGGTGATATGAAACCTGATTCTGACCCTAACTGCAACTTACCTGTTTTGAGCTTTTCTACAAAAGACAGACTTCAGAAGCAGACCCATGATAAAACTGAACGTTATGCCTTGATGAACTCCAATGGGATGTAACACTTGGAGAAAGAGGAAACTACTAATTGTAATGATTGCTTCGCAGGGAGTATGTTATCAAGACAGAGCGTTCTGCAGACTGAAACCAAGCCATGGATGTGTCACTCCTTCCACTGACAAGGAGAAGTGATGTGGCTGTTAATTCTTCCCTTAACCCAGGTCTCTCACAGTATTAAATCAAAATTCCCATTTGGTAGTTACAATTCCTCAGTACTCCAGCTACTCTTAAGGCACTCACAAACCTTTTTGCTTTCCAAAGAGGGCACAATTTGTGTGTTTTTGTCCTGTTTGTTTTGAACCATCATTTGAGCAAAAGCACTTATCCTCCTGAACTTAACCTTGTTTCCTGGACGCTTCATAGCAATTAGCATAATGCTTTATAGCACCAGCAGCTGAAGGTCGGTGTTCAATTAATTCCTGTTGCTGTCTGTAAGCAGTTTGTGTGTTCTCCCTGTTATTGCTTGGGTCCTGTGAGTGCTCCGGTTTCCTCCCACATTCCAAAGATGTACGGGTTAGGCTTAGTAAACTGTGGGCATGCTATGTTGGCTCCGGATGCGATGCGACACTTACGGGCGACTCCAACACATCCTCAGATTGTGCTGATCTTTTGGTGTACATGTGACAAATAAAGGTAATCTTCATCTTTTCCTCTCTTTTCAATACCCTGAATCGATGTTCTGAACAAGTTACCCCTCATCTCTCCCACCTTAACATCTTTTTGTCTCTGACCTATCTGTTCAGCTTTCTTCGGTCATCTCTCATTAAGTGTCTTGGGTTTATAAAGGTGTGTTCAGATTTTAAGTGTTCTGTATGAATATCGGTTGTTGTGCATGAAAGCCAGTATGTACTGTGTGAAAGGTTCTTGGTGCTCATGATGTCTTCAGAACATTCTTTCGTCTCTTTAGATCTGCATTACCCAAGCATATATTTTAGATGAGCTTTTGTTCCGAGCCACTAAATTCTGAAAACACTTGATCAAATAAGTCAATTTAAAAGCAACTTTAAGAAAGAGCCAAGTATTTCAAAGTAGTATTATGTTGCATTCAATGTACAATGCGTTATGCTCAATATGTCCTGGATGACCCAAAAATTGACAATTTCTTAGCCTCATCAGATGATTCCTGACTGTCTGACTTACCACAGCAGATTGCTTGTGGCTCCAGACTGCAGTATCTTCAGTCTCTTGGGTCTCAATACATTCTTTATTTGCTGATTTAATCCACCCCAGTTGATTGGAAGGAGAAATATCAGACAGGTGTTCAATAATTCAAATTAGTCACATTTCAGGCTTAGCACGGTACTAAAACGTCCCGGTGGACAGGAATTTGATGACAAGCAAGTAAGACAACCTGTACTTTCAGCTCATCTTTCAACATTTAAACCTAAAAAATTCATGGATTCTGGAAACATGGTAGAGTTCTGAAAGGGCCGAATGTTTCTTCATTGCTTTGACCTCCCCATGAAGCTGCCCTAATCCCTGAGCGAGTGTCATCTGGAGCACATTTGAAATATCTATTAATAAGTCTGTTTTAGAATTTCCCACATTGCTTACTTGTAGTTATAGTGAGGTTCAGTGCTAATGTCTGAACGTGTACTGGTTAGACAAGTTGGAGCATAAGTTTTAATTCAAACTAGAGGATTAAAATTCAGTTAATTTAATACATTGAATAAATCACTACTGCTATTTACTGTCATTATGAAACTACCGATTTTTAGCAATTGATTCCACTTTAACCAATATTCATTACTGTGCAGAAGTCTTAGGCACCTCAGCTATATATATGTGCTGTAATGTGGACAAAGTAACCAGAGAGATGCAGTTGGTAGATATGAAGTAGTCTTTTATTGAGCAAAAATGAGACACTCTCAGAAGGAAGAGGCCTGATCAACACGATATTCTGTGACATTTTATATGCTAAAGATCAAAGGACAATTCTATAGTTTACAATGTGTCTACAATGCTTCCTTTGAATAAGATGTAACTTCCATACCTTCTTCTTTGTAGTCACAGTCCAGACATCCAAAATGGATGTAATCAGCATTGTCTGGTTTTTCAGTTAACTGCTGTTCACCACTCTAGGAACCTGTTGTCCGGAGCTACATTTTTTAAATTTAATCTACAGTCCATGTTCAGATTGTGGGCTGAAGTTAGTTGCTAAAGTTAATATATTGCTATACAGCTTAATTCCAGAGTATGCCCCAACAACACAGGACCACTAGGCATAGGAGCAGAATTACGCCATTCAGCCCATCGAGTCTGCTCCACCATTCCATCATGGCTTATCGTGGATCCCACTCAATCCCATACACCTGCCATCTTGCCATATCCTTTGATGTCCTAACCGATCAGGACACGATCAAATTCCGCCTTAAATATACCCACGGACTCGGCTTTCACTGCAGTCTGTGGGGGAGCTCTTCTCAGTTTCGATACCCTCTGGCTATAAAAAGATCCCTTCTTACCTCTGTTCTAAAAGGTTGCCCCTCAATTTTGAGGTTGTGCCCTCTAGTTCTGGATACCCCCACCATGGGAAACATCCTCTTCACATCCACCCTATCTAGTCCTTTCAATATTTGGTAGGTTTCAATTAGATCCCCACACATTCTTCTAAATTCCAGTGAGTTCAGGGCCAAATATACCAAGCACTCCTCATTTGTTACGATTTTATCTTGTTAAGCAGCCTCATGTGTGGCACTTTATCAAATGCCTTCTGAAAATCCAAAAAAATGACATCCATTGCCTCTCCTTTGTCCACCCTGCCTGTTATTTCCTTGAAGAACTCTAACAGATTTGTCAGGCAAGATTTCCCTTTACAGAAATCATGCTGACTTTGAATTCTTTTATCATTAGGCTCCAAGTACCTCAAAACCTCTTGCTTAATAATAGACTCCAACACTTTCCCAACCACTGAGGTTCAGCTAACTGGCCTATAATTTCCTTTATTTGCCTTTCTCCCTTCTTAAATAGTGGAGTGACTTTTGCAATCTTCCAGTCCTCCAGGACCATGTCAGAATCAAGTGATTCATGAAAGATTATGACCATTGTATCCATCTTCAGCAACCTCTCTCAGGACTCTGTGACATAATCCATCTAGTCCAGGTGACTTACCCATCTTAAGACCTTTCAGTTTTCCTAGCACTTTTTCCTTGGTAATAGCAATGGCACTCAGGCCTGCTTCCTGACACTCACAGACCTCTGGCACACTGCTAGTGTCTCCACAGTGAAGGCAGATGAAAAGCACCTATTCTTCATCTGCCATTTCTTTGTCCCCCATTACTACCTCACCGGCATGATTTTCCAATGGTCCAATATCAACTCTCACCTCCCTTTTACTCTTTAAATAACTGAAAAAGCTTTTGATATCCTGCTTTATATCATTAGCTAGTCTGCCCTCGTATTTAATCTTTTCCTTCTTTATAGCTTTTTTAGTTGCCTTTTGTTGGATTTTAAAAGCTTTCCAAACTTCCAACTTCCCACTCACTTTTGCTAACTTATACACCCTTCCTTTGGCCTTTATGGAGTCCTTAACTTCCTTTGTCAGCCATGGTTGCTACCCCTGCCATTTGAGAACTTCTTCCTCTGTGAGACATACCTATCCTGCACCTTGTGAACTATTCCCAGAAATTTCAGCCATCTCTGCTTTGCCGTTATCCCCACCAGTATCCTCCTCTGATCCACCTGGGCAAGCTCCTCACTCATGCTCTTATGACTTTTGCACAGTATTAACATTATTTTGTGTGTTTTTTCCCCTCACTCTTCATATTTTGTTGTCTGTCCTGTTGGGTGTGGACTTTCATTGATTCTGTAGTGTTCCTGTGAATGCCCACACAAAAATGAATCTCAGACTCGGTTATAAATTTAAGGTTATATATTTACTGAAATCCAATAGAGATTTCAGGAGAAATAACCATGGCCATCAGATTGAGTTCTATATTCTAATTTTAATTTTACTAGTTAAAATACAAAGAAACAAACAAATTGCGTTGACGAGACAGTTGAAAGGGATGGGAGGAATCTAAGTTGCAGCATAAATGCTAGCATTAGAAAAATGGAGTATTTTCCATTGAAATCCTGATAACTTGCTGAATGTTGTCATCATTTCTTTTCTCCTTATTCTCAGATCACAATAAGCCTCTAAACATTCTGCAAATGATGTTCAGTTTGAAACTCTACAGCTAAGCATTTTGATATACTTATTATTGCAGACCTGCAAGGACATCCAGGGAGTGACCTTGAACATGCCAATATTTCACTGCATTCCTCTGGCCCTCCAGCAATGCACAACTATTTAACCCACAAAGGGAATAAAAACTTGATTCTGACAGCAACTGTGGAGAGAAAAAAAGGATTAACATCGACAAAGTTATTGACCTGAACCACTAGTTCTGTTTCTTTATTCCACAGATGTGCAATTCTCTGTTTTTATTTTAGATTTCCAATATTTTAATTTTGGATTTTAGTCTTTAAAGGAGACAGCCATGCATAGTACGTTTGAGAGCATCAGTGATTGGAATAACTGGTGATCCCAGATTATAGGCAACAATTGATTAAACAAATGGCTTTGTTCACACCAGCCAACCCATAGTAATTTAGGAAGTTTGACGCTATGGTATTGCAGATGAAGGTGCCGAATCTTCCCAGCAATGCATCAGTCACTTGGTTGATGCATCACTTGTTAGAAAATTGACTGACAATGTAGATATTCTTGAAACTAGCTAACGCTCACACCACCAGGTTCAAAAACAGTTGCTACCCCTCGACCATCAGTCTCTTGAGCAAAAACTACACTCACTTGCCCATTCATTGAGATGTTCCCACAACCAATGGTCTCATTTTAAGGACTCTTTATCTCATGCTCTTGTTATTTATTACTATTTATTTATATTTTATTTGTACAGTCTGTTGTCTTCTGCGCTCTGGTTGGTCTTTCATTGATCCTATTGTAGATACTATTCTATAGATTTGCTGAGTATACCTGCAGGAAAATAAATCTCAGGGTTAGGTGACATATGTTGTAAGTACTTAGATACTAAAGTTACTTTGAACTTTGAAATTTGGATAAGGCAAGGTTTACCCTGATTTCAATGGTGTTGTCAGCAATTGCAACTGCCATCCTGTTCAGCACAGGTTTATGAAGGCATGTCTTCGCCATCATTGTCAAATAACTGCCCAGCTGTGTACATACAATTGAAGATACTAGTGATCTGGCATGAATAGTACCTTCTGTATTAGATCACATTTTGTTCTGTTAGTGGTACAGCATCAGTGCATTTTTGCAAAGGAATGGGAGAAAAAATAAATTAACAGTGGAGTTTATTTTAAACAGCTGAATTTTGTAATAGGTAAGTAGGGCAATTAGTTTAAAAGTCAAATTACTTTGAAGGACTCTTCATCTCATGTTCTCAATATTTATTGTTTATTTATTTATTTATTACTTTCAGGACTCTTCACCTCTTGTTCGCAATATTTATTGCTTATTTATTTATTACTATTATTTCTTTCTTTTTGTATTTGCACAGTTTGTTATCCTTTGCACTGCCCCAGTTGGTGTAGACTTTCATTGATTCCATTATAGTTATTATTCTATTATGGAATTATTGAGAATGCCTGCAAGAAAATGAATCTCAGGGTTGTTTATGGTGACATATATGTACTTTGATAATAAACTTACTTTGAATTTTGAAAACGAATGGTTTCTTTATTATGCCAGGAACTGAGTAAAACTAATTGTATTCGTATGGCATCATGCTGCCATATGTGATAAGTGTGTGCCTCACTTAAAGTAAACACAAAGTTACACTCGCATTTTTGGACTCCCTGCATCTTCCTTTGAATTACTTTAATGTTTTCAAGTTATAAAACATAACAGAAACAATAGGCACCCTTCACAACTCCTAACTTTCCATTCTCGGCCGGTTCAGTTCTTGCCGGTGATTTTACTGCCGAAATTGTTACCATCATGTCCACATGATCAATGACTGATAAAATAGAAACACAGAAAATTCATATAATATACACATTTTATTTTTATTTTAAAAATAACAAAATGTATGTTGCAGGCATTAATATGGGGTTATAGCAAAATATTGGTAATTGCCATGAAATGTACAGGCTCAAATTCTGTACTGGAAATACAAATGCCTGCATCCCAATTTATCATTCAATCAATGTTCATACATCTTCATTAGAATAATACTTACTGTAAATTTAACACCACTTGAACTTCAAAGGTAAGTTTTGCCTATCCATCACGGATGGAGGATAAACTGAAGGTAAATCTTATTCTGTGTTATTGTCAGACTGGACTAAGATTTGTATTCCGTCAATACCTGAGCAGTTGGTTTCTGCAGAACTAACAAACACAGCATAAAATATGTCAACAATGCTCCTGACCAACATGGGAAAAAAAACTGAACTTAAGGTGCCAGTTCAGATCACCATCTACAAATATTTCTTATTTGTACTGAAAATAAGCTCTCTTTAAAATAGACATGCACTTCTCGCAAATCCATTTCTTAAATTAGCTTAAAATATAAACACTTGGTAGAAATCAATACTCCTTCAAAACCTTGTTTCTGAAGCTCCATGTCTTAACTTGTTGTCTAAAAATTCATTGTTTTCAAAACTTAGATTATTATGAGATCTTGAGATCATTAGTAATTTCTCTTTATTTGTATAGCCACCCTTTGCAGAGGTCTGTGGCACAGGTAATGTGTCCATAGGATCCTCTTTATTTTCCAGTTTCACGTAACCTTTGCTGTTACTACGGTCAAGCCTCGGCCAGCTTGGGTGCTTTCTTTGCTCGGTCTGAACTGAAAGTGTCAAGGGGCCTCTCTCCAAGTCCAAGGACTTGGAGTGACAGGACAGCATGTGGAGGGAAGTGTTTGATCCAGACTCTTTCTTGGGAATGCCTGGCGATAGAAATATCCCCGTGGCTGTCTCAGAAGGTGAATTGGGTGGGTTTCCACCTGTTGCAGTGGTGTTGCTTCTTAACAGGCGTGGATTAGGTGGTTTGTAAGAGTCACTGGTATCAGTTGACGGTACCGTTAAGGAAGCCATGGAGGAGTGTTTCACCCTTCCTTTACTCAGCTCAGAATCCTCTGTGATATTGTCAAGTTCAGGTTCATCGATCACGCAGTTGTTGAGTTTAATAACAGGGAGTGTGAACGCATTGATAGATGACGAAACAATAGATTTGGTCTCACACTTCTTCGAATTGCTATTTTTCTCTCTCTGAGTTTCAGACTGTAGCCGATACATGGAGCTTGATGCTGATGGGGTTTTGGGATGTAAAAGTGTAGTAAATTCCTTGGGTGGTCCATCCTCTTCATCACAAGAGTTCCATTTCATTGCAACAATTCTTTCATTAGATGATCCAGACAATGAGAGCAATACATTTGCAGCTAATTTAGCAGTACACTGGTTGTCATAACATTTAATATCGGGATCCCCAGCATGGCCAATCCAAGTCCCATTCATATGTCTTTGCTCTTTAATTCTTTGGCTATGGATATCAATGACAGTAGAATAAATATCCTGCATGTGTATTACTTTTGTTTCTTTGTCCCTATTTTCATGCAGTATGGCATTGGCACAAATAAATATGAAAATCCCTATCCCCATGGTGAAAGGGCCAATCATTTTCATTTTGTCAGAGTGTAAGTGCTGCTCAAAAAATTCCACTAATACTCCAGCATGGTCTGATATTACGTGAGACCCATTACTGAGCACTCCAGATTTGGAAGTCACAGGATGTTTCTTATCTACCTCCTGTGGCCAATAACCAAGAACTGCCATTGCGATCCCAACCATCAAAATTAAAATTCCAAGGAAAAGGAAAAACCCCGATGGGGAATAGAGTCTAATTTTGCCTCTGACGACAACAACATCAGCTTTGGGCTTGCGCTTGACTCTCCTCTTCTCCGGAGCAGAAGTCGCGGGAGGAAGGTGAGGATGCTGCGATCTGGCGGAGTCCTGTCTCTTCAGAGCTGCCAGCCCCGTTATTACACCCCCTGTAGCTATCATTGCACTGTCTTCTTCCTTGAATGTCAAGAACAGGACAATTTCAGAATGGCAGCTGAACTTTTGTCAATGGTTACAGGAGGCAAAAGATCTGTGTAACTTCGTATTTACAACAATTAAAGACATGTACAGTGGCAATAAAACTAATTTCACTTCCACCAAGTTCTTATTGAATTTGTTTAAATAATTAAAGTTTATTAAGGCCACCATGGAAACAGTGCTCTCAATAGGCATTACTTAAAGCTCCGTCCATGATTCAAAGATAGGATTAAGCTGTGTTTACTGACATCATTAGTGTTTATTATTTTTTGCAATTTAAGTACTTCTAATGCAATTGTAAGTAGTTAATGTGTTTATTACATTAAGAGTCTCAAAAGAAGTCACAATTGTGATAATAGTGCAACATAACAATCAAAGAAATACTTGCCTTCTGCTTAGTTACCAACAAGGCATATGAGTGATATGAATACACAGACGTCAAATTGTTTTGCACAGAAAGTGACGGGAAACTGCTGCACAACATTTTTCAGGGACTAAATGGTTGACTAATTACCTTGCGACATACCTGGACAAAATGTGGATTGTACCAGGGAAAGGGATAGGAAGAGTGAAGAGATGCTTTTAAAAGATGTTAGCTTTGCTGGGTGTTTGTTAACTAAATTGGTTGTTAACTCATTAACGAATGGATAGTAGAACCAATGAGTTTCATCATCATCCCACTAGAGGATCAGCTATTCTGCATTGGGTGTTGTGCAATGAACCAGAATTGATTAGGGAGCTTAAGGTAAAAGAACCATTAGGGTTAAGTAATCATCATATGATCAAATTCACCCTGAGATCTGAGAAGGAGAAGCTGAAGTCAGATGTATCAGTATTACAGTGGAGTGAAGGGAATTACAGAGGCATGAGAGAGGAGATGGCCAGAATTCATTGGAAAAGAACACTGGCAGGGATGATGGTAGAGTGGCTGGAATTTCTGGAAGAAATTTGGAAGGCACAGGATATGTACATCCCAAAGAGGGAGAAGTATTCTAAAGAAAAGATGACACAACTGTGGCTATCAAGAGAAGTCAAAGCCAACATAAAAGCCAAAGAGAGGGTAATAATAGAGCAATAATTAGTGGGAAGTTAGAGGATTGGTAAGCTTTCAAATACCAACAAAAGGCAACTAAAAAGTCATTAAGAAAGTAAAAAGGGAATACAAAAGCAAGCAAGCCAATAATATTAAAGATGATACTGGAAGTTTTTTCAGATACATAAAGTGTAAAAGGGAGGTGAGAGTAGATATCAGACCACTGGAAAACAATGCTGGAGAGGTAGTAAGGGGAGACAATGAAATAGTGGATGAACTGAATAAGTATTTTGCATCACTGTGGAAGACACTAGCAGTATGGTGGAAGTAGTGTGTGAAGTTACCATAACTAGAGAGAAGGTTCTTGGGAAACTGAAATGTCTGAAGATAGATGTCACCTGGACCAGATGACATATGCCCCAGAGTTCTGAAAGAGGTGGCTAAAGAAATTGTGGAGGCATTAGTAATGATCTTTCAAGAATTACTCGATTATGGAATGGTTTTGGAAGACTAGAAAATTGGAAGTATCACTCCATTCTTCAAGAAGGAAGAGAGGCAGTCAAAAATAAATTATATGCCAGTTAGTCTGACCTCAGTGGTGGGGAAGATGTTGGAGTTGATTATGAAGGATGAGGTCTCAGGGTACATGATAAAATAGGCTTTAGTCAGCATGGTTTCCCTTAAGGGAAAATCTTACCTGACAAATCTGTTGGAATTCTTTGAAGAAATGACAAGTAGGATAGACAAAGGAGAATAAGTTGATGTTGCATACTTGGATTTTCAGAAAGCCTTTGACAAGATGCCATACATGAGGCTGCTTAACAAGCCATGAGTCCATGGTATTACAGGAAAGATTCTATCAAGGCTAAAACAATGGCTGATTGGAAGGAGGTAAAGAGTGGGAATAAAGGGAGCCTTCTCCGGCTCGCTGCTGGGGATTAATGGTGTTCTACAGGGAACTGTGTTGGGACTGATCCTTATGACACTATTTGTCAATAATTTGGATGATGGAGTTGATGGCTTTGTGGCAAAGTTTGCAGATGATATGAAGATAGGTGGAGAGACAAGCAGTTTTGAGGAAGTAGAGAGGCTACAGAGAGACAGATTAGGAAAATGGGCGAAAAAATGGCCATGTGGGAAGTGTATGGCCATGCACTTTGGTAGATGAACGGGTTCACTACTTTCTAAATGGAGAGAAATACAAAAAACTGAGGTGCAAAGGGACTTGGGAGTCCTTGTGCAGGATTCCCTAAAGGTTAACTTGCAGGTTGGGTCTGTGGTGAAAAAGACAAATGCAATACTTGTATTCCTTTCAAGAGGACTGGAATATATAAGAAAGGATGTAATATTGAGACTTTATAAAGCGTGGGTGAGACCTCATTTGGAGTATTGTGAGCAGGTTTGGGCCCCAAATCCTGGAAAGGATGGGCTGAAACTGGAGAGGGTTCAAATGAGATTCACAAAAATGATTCCAGGATTAAATGGCTTGTCTATGAAGACTATTTGATTGCTCTGGGCCTATATTCACTAGAATTCAAAAGAATGAGGGGTGACCTCATTGAAACCTATCAAGTGGTGAAACGCCTTGATATAATGGATGTGGAGAGGATGTTTCCTAAAACTAGAGGACACAGCCTTGGAATACTGGGGATTCCTTTTCGGACAGAGATAAGGAGGGATTTCTTTTGCAAGAGATTGGTGGATCTGTGGAATTCTTTGGCACAACCAGCTGTGGAATCCAAGTCTTTATGTATACCTAAGGCAGAGGTTAATATATTCTTGATTTGTCAGGGCATGAAGGGATGGGGAGAAAGCAGGAGATTGTGTCTGAGGGAAAGTTGGATCAGGCATGATGAAATGGCATCAGACTCAATGAGCCAAATGGCCTATATCTTATTGTCATATCTTGTTTCCTGTAGTAGGGGAGTCTAGGACCAAAGGACACAACCTCAGAATAGAAGGATGCCCTTTAGAACAGAAATGAGGAGGAATTTCTTTAGCCAAAGTGTGGTGAATCTATCGAATTCAGAAGACTGTGGAGGCCAAGTCATTGGGTAGATTTAAATCAGAGTTTAATACTTTCTTGATTAGTAATGAGGTTGAGAGGGATAATAAATCAGTCATAATGGAATGACAGAGCAGACTTGATGGGCCAAATGGCCTTATTCTGCTCCTATCGTGAATGGTCTTATTGTCTTACCATTCCTGGGAACTTGTTTCTGACAGATCCAAAGTGAGTTGGAATATTTCTCTTTCCAAGAGCATTAAGGATGAGAAATTTTGCAAGTTTTGAAAAATGGGGAATTTTAAAATTAACAGCTGTGTATCTGTGGTTTTGTCCATATTTAATAATTAGTGTTTAATAGAAATTGACATGGTAAATGCAAAAGTAAGGACCCTTCTGAAGCTTGTCTGATCAATCCACTTAGTAGATATCCTTCACTAGAGTAAATAGCTTTAATCATGCTTATCTAGCCTGTTCTTATTTTCCTTTTATCCATTTTCTGAGAATAATAGAATTGATGCAGTATGAGCAGAAACAAGTTGGCCCAATAAATATGTTGGCTTTTCACAAGAACACTATATGGCCCTGCAGCTTTTGTTCTCTTTTATCTAGTCCCTCAGCTTTGTTAAAATTTAATCTTCAATATTGACATGCTTCTGCCTCAGTCACTGTGTCCAAAACCAATTTTCACAAAACTTCATGTAAAAACATCTATTTGCTCTCTTTAGTTCCAAATCTCTTGTATTTAATACAGTACCAAATTCTCTTTCACTATTGGAAATAATCAGCTTTCATTCCCCATTCTCGTCTTTGATCATTTTAACCTAGGAACATGCTTGGAAATAAAATGCTGAAAATGTGAGCAAGTACTGCTTTTTTTCCCACCTTCAGACTTCTATGTAAATATTAGCTTGTTCTTTTCTCAAATCACAATCTGCTACTGTTGAAACTACCAATCCAGCATATCACTTTAATAATGGCCAGAATAACAGGTCACATGAACAGAAGATTTTCGAGTAAATTCTCTCAGTACAGTCTATTTTGTCAGATGCTGATTCTATATCTTTAATAGCAATGACTGGCCAAATATACAAATATGAACCACTACTTCCTTAGAAGTTTGTGAAGATTTCTCTTGACACTTAAAACTTTGACAAACTTATATAGATATATGATGGAGAATATATTGACTGGCTATGTCACAGCCTAGTTTGGAAGCACCAATGTCCTTGAACTGAAAATCCTACAAAAAGTAGTGGATGCAGTCCAGTCCATCACAGGAATGCCACCACAGAGCACATCTACATGGAGCATTAGCGCAGGAAAGCAAGTTCCCTCATCAGGAACCCCCGCTACTCAGGTCATGCTCTCTTTTCACTGATTACATCAGGAAGAAAATAGACTCACAACACAAGGTTTAGGAACAGTCATTACTATCAGATCTTGTACCCGAGGGGACACCTTCACTCAACTTCTCTTGCGTCATCACTGAACTGTTTCCACAACCTATGGACTCACTTTTAAGGATTCATCATCTCATGTTTTTGATACTTATTGCTTATTTATTATTATTATTATTATTATTATTATTATTATTATTATTTCATTTTGTATTTGTACAGTTTATTGTCTTTTGCACACTGGTTATTAATCTGCCCTGTTGGTGCAGTCTCTCATTGACTCTATTATGGTTCAAGTTCCTCGGCATCCACATCACCGAGGACCTCACATGGTCTGTACACACCAGCTGTGTGGTGAAAAAGACACAACAGCGCCTCTTTCACCTCAGACGGTTCAGGGAGTTTGGTATGGGTCCCCAAATCCTGAGAACTTTCTACAGGGGCACAATTGAGAGCATCCTGACTGGCTGCATCACTGCCTGGTATGGGAACTGTATCTCCCTCAATGGAAGGACTCTGCAGAGAGTGGTGCGGACAGCCCAGTGCATCTGTAGTTGTGAACAGGACAATTACAAGGACAGGTGTGTAAAAAGGGCCTGTAGGATCACTGGGGACCCAAGTCACCCCAACCACTATCTATTCCAGCTGCTATTATCCAGGAAGCAGTACTGCAGCGTAAAAGCCTGGACCAACAGACTCTGGGACAGCTTCTTCCATCAGGCCATCAGACTGACGCTGATTTGAGTGTACTCTATATTACATTGACTCTTCTATTTTAATAAATTACTATGATAGCACATTGCACATTTAGATGGAGACGTAACATAAAGATTTTTACTCTTCATGTATGTGAAGGATGTAAGAAATAAACTCAATTCAATATTGATTTTATTGAGTATGCGCACATGAAAACGAATCTCAGGATTGTGTATGGTGACATAGCATTACTTTGAAAATAAACTTACATTAGACTTTGAGCAGAACACTGGAAAGGAAAACTGCAATAAATTTGAGTTTTTTGGCGGAAGCAGGATTGTATATCACAGGAAGCGAGGGGCCAACTTGATCTTGAAATAGATGTCCCAACCCTATAAGAATATAAAGGCATGTGGAAGATGCACTCTTTTACATTTACACTGTATGTAGAACCACTTTTTTTTAGAACAAAGCATAAATATTACTCATAGACTCCAATTGGAATAAGTTTGTGCACACTAATCCATGTTTAAAATGCCATAGCCCATTAGGAAACTGTTTAGTAATTTGATTAATTAATGTAATGATTCAATTAAGTACTTGATACTAAAGCAGGAGTAGATTATTCACTTATTCTGTTACCAGGCAGGATCATGACTGATCTTTTACCTCTTGATGTGCTTATAAAATTTATTTGTCCTAAATATACTCTGTGGCAGGGCCTCCACAGCCTTTTTGGATGGAAAATTCCAAAGATTCCCTTCTCTCTGGGTGAAGGAAGTCATTCTCATCTTGGTGCTGAATGGCCAACCCTTTGTGAGAATACTGTCTGGGAACCAAAATATCCCGAACCCAGCTTCATGCCCAGCTTTGCTTTAAATCTCTTCCTCTTTAAAATATTATACACTGTCTAGAATTGTTAATCACGTCTTTGAATTAATGTAGCAATGTTATTCATAATAACACAATCTCAAACATTGATAACTACCCAGGGAAATGGTATGGGGTGTGAAGAGAAATCATCCCAGGAGGCTATTTCGGAGCAATTCCAGCCAGCTGGACGATGGGAGAGAGGTAAATCTATCACAGTTCTGCCTCTGGTGAAAATATCGCTCATAACACCAGGGAGGGAGGCTATCATCGATTATTTGTCTTTAACAGCATGGACTGACAAAGGAATGAAGTCAGCAGCGCCCATTGAGAAAGAAATTAACTGGACATTTCTCCCCAGGAATGCGAATGTTTGAAACTCCAATTCAACATTAAGCAGAAAGAAATGCGATTAATTCCACGTGGTGCTAGGACCGACTGAAACGGAATAAACTGGAAGGGACTATATTGACCATTTGTATCTTTCTTTGTAGTTGGTCAGAGATTATGGTTCATAGCCGTAGCATCGACTCACAAAGCATTGTTCGAACATACCATTGCCCGTGACATTGACCGAGACCGCTCTGGTGCCCGAACTATCACTTGTGGGCAACCCTTTTCACGTTGCACGATGGAGCAACGCATTCTCTCATCCTGATCTGTAACGGGGTTCTATTGTATTTGGAGTGAGCTTATTAAAGACAAACGCGAACCGGAGTTCGTTTTCCTTATTATTTCTCTATTTCTGTGTTTTCTATCCCCAATTTTCACGCCCCGACGCAAGAGGAATATCGATTACAACCTGGAAAACGATCCCAGGTCAAAGATCAACTCCGAGAAAAGGGATCCCTTTGTCTGATACGTTAATCAGTAAGAAATGCATCTTTCTAGTGAAACGGACAATAGCGGAATTGAGACAATGTCAGTTCCTACCACACTGGCTATGCCCGTATTTCTATAAACGCCCATAGAGCTAAACCTGTCCCTTTAAGGAAATTATCAAATGTGATAACGATATATTGTTCCTTACTGTAACACCGTCCTATTTTAGCTGTTAGCTGACGGATCAGAACTGGCTTCGCTTACTCTTCAGGCGCATTCTCAAAGCTCCAGATTCTCTTTTGTACCACTGTTCAGGTCGGAGCCGTAAAGTCTCTCTTCACCCGTCGCCCCTCGAAGTCAGACGCAGTTGTATACATTTGCAACAAGTACTAATGCAGTTTGCCTTCGCAGTGGCAGTTCGGTGGCCTTTCCGTTTGTAATCTCTGACCCTACAGCACACTTACAGCAGCGATTCTCCTTAATTATTCTGTAAAATGCCATGAAATTGAAACCCACTCCTGCGAATGACAACACTTACTCCCCGCAAGACATCCGTTGGCAGTATCCTCACGCAGCTGAGTACAGGGCGCTGAACAGTCTGCGCCCTGATAGGGACATAAAGGAATAGCGGGGAGAGGTTTTCGATTTGTAAATAGCCTTCATTTGAAACGTGAAACTCACCTGAACACGGGAAGATGACAAAATCCTGTTATAACTGACAGCAGCCGGAGCAGGGGGTCCGCTCACCGAACACGATCCTTTGTTACTAATGATCTCCTTTCACCAGAATCCAGCTGCCCAGTCACCATCTTCGGTATTGTTTGAACTTTCTGTGTCTCAGTTCACCGTCGCTACATTCCTGCGTTTCTCGTGGACGGAGAGCTTGTCTTGAGCCATTTCTGACCCCCTTTCGCTTTGGCCCCTCTCCTTGGTCATCTGGAGGCGGACTGGGCAACTATTCCCGGCTGAGTAAGAGAGCTGCCGGCGTTCTCGAATTCAATTCACAAAAGGATGCAAGCGTGCCGATCCCTGCCGAGGGGAGCGGATCGAATGAAATGTCAGGCAGCTCACACTCCCTCACTCAGCTCTCTAACTGCTCCAGAAGAAGAGTTGACTTCATGTAATCTCAGTTCTTCAAGCTGAGCAAATTTAAAAGCTGATAATTATGAAACGAACTCGTAAATTGTTTTCAAATGGCGAACTCCTTAAAGAAAAATTCATTGTTGCTGTTTAAACTTTTTTTTCTGGTGACTACTTAGCTGATTAGAAGACGGTGGAGCGTGCTCCACTTCTTCCCTGTTCCCGGATCAGGTCCTGCTAAAACCAAAGCTCAGACTGTAAGTGTCAGACACCAAAGAAAACTAGGACTAATGTCAGCCACGTGATCTTTCCCCAACCAGGAATGTGACGCATATCGGAGCAGTGAGCTTTCTGTCTCTCTTACTCTGTCTTCGTTCCTCTGATGGGCGCTCATTGGCTCCTCCGATATCCTGCATCCGATTTGCATTAGCAGAACCGTCCCAAGACCACCACCCCCCACCCCACCCCGTGTTTGAAATCTCCCCCTGTGAGAGTTAGATGGGGTGTGAATTCACTGGGCAACACTTTGTCCATGTAATCCAGTACAGTTCCCTGGAGGAAGTAGGGTCCTTCCTGCTAAAGTAGCAAGTTTAAAACAGTTTTTATATCTCAGATGTAAACATTCTTCAACCTTCAAATACCCCTTGCCAAATAAAAACCAGGTATATGTCGTTACTTACTGTTGACTAAAAGGAAGTGTAGCATCAGATGGATATTCTAGATAAAGCTATCCACTTGATCAGACGCCATCCACCATGGTAAAACAATCGTCTCCTCTCCCACACCTGGTACTGTGTGCAGTGACTGCAAGATTCATTACAGCCTCTCAGAAGTGCATGGCTTCTGCTGCATTGAGGGACAAGAGCAGCAGGAACTGGAGAGCTACCATCTTCTATCCCAAGTTGCATATCCCAGCCTGATTTGGAAACATGTAGTTGAACCTTTATTAACATCTTGGACCATTTGTTAAATTTTAAAGCCTTTGTTCCAAAATCAATTGCGATTTTTCAGAGAAATGGGGCAGCAATCTGCTCTCCTCCCCTAGCAGCACAGGGTCAATATCCACATCACATAAGAGCATGAAATATAGAGTTCAATAGTTTCTGACTTACCACCAACACTCTTTTTTGAAAGAGCCATTGGTGGTTACACACATAGAAAGACAGAGAGATACAGCAAGAAAACTGAATCTGCACCAAACATTCACACTAATCTGATAACAATCTTATGGTTTTATTCTCCTCAAATTCTTATCAACTCCCCATAGATTCCACTATTCACCTGCACATTAGGGGCAGTTCACAGTCGCTATTAAACTATCATCTTGTACCACTTTGGAATATGGGGGGAAACACACACAGTCACAGGGAGAACATGCAAACTCTGCACAGACAGCACCGAAGTTCAAGATTAACTTTAACTTGAACAAAGAGTAGGGATTAACGGGTCCCTTTCAGAATGGCAGGCAGTGACTAGTGGGGTACTGCAAGGCAATAGCTGGGACTGCAGCTATTTACAATATACATTAATGATTTAGATGAAGGGATTAACAGTAACATCAGCAAATTTGCAGATGACACAAAGCTGGGTGGCAGTGTGAAATGTCAGGAAGATGTTATGAGAATGCAGGGTGACTTGGACAGGTTGGGTGAGTGGGCAGATGCATGGCAGATGCAGTTTAATGTGGATAAACATGAGGTTATCCACTTTGGTGACAAGAACAGGAAGGCAGATTACTATCTGAATGATGTCAAGTTAGGAAAAGGGGAAGTCCAATGAGATCTAGGTGTCCTTGTTCATCAGTCACTGAAAGTAAACATGCAGGTACAGCAGGCAGTGAAGAAAGCTAATGGCATGTTGGCCTTCATAACAAGGGGAGTTGAGTATAGGAGCAAAGAGGTCCTTCTGCAGTTGTACAGGGCCCTGGTGAGACCACACCTGGAGTATTGTGTTCAGTTTTGGTCTCCAAATTTGAGGAAGGACATTCTTGCTATTGAGGGAGTGCAGCATAGGTTCACAAGGTTAATTCCTGGGATGGCGGGACTGTCATATGTTGAAAGATTGGAGTGACTGAGCTTGTATACACTGGAATTTAGAAAGATAAGAGGGGATCTGATTGAAACATATAAGATTATTAAGGGATTGGACAAGCTAGAAGCAGGAAACATGTTCCCAATGTTGGGGGAGTCCAGAACCAGAGGCCACAGTTTAAGAATAAGGAGTGGGCCATTTAGAATGGAGTTGAGGAAAAACTTTTTCACCCAGAGAGTTGTGGATCTGTGGAATGCTCTGCCTCAGAAGGCAGTGGAGGCCAGTTCTCTGGATGGTTTCAAGAGAGAGCTAGATAGCGCTCTTAAAGACAGTGGAGTCAAGGGATGTTGGGAGAAGGCAGGAACGGGGTACTGATTGTGGATGATCAGCCAGGATCACATTGAATGGCAGTGCTGGCTCAAAGGGCCGAATGGCCTACTCCCGCACCTATTGTCTGTTGTCTATTGTCTATTGTCTGCTGTCTATAATTCTGAGTCTTTTGGGGCTATGAATAATTAGCTCTACCAGCTAATCCCTCCACTCCTGATAAAATAGTCAGGCATTTCTACGCAGGCTAGAGTTATCTCTGGAGTAAATGATGTAAAATTCCCCTTACCAAATAACAAATAAACCCTGAGCAATGTGTGTGTTTCCTCAACAAATGTTAGGCTTTGTTTGTTCACAGGGAAGTTTAGCAAAGGGATAACAGTGATAGCAATAAAACTATCTGCTCAACCAGCATCTATTCACCACTTCAAATATTAAGACAGATGGATTCATTCCAACAATTCCTGGTATTGTTGTAAGTGAATGGACTTGTTTTCCATTCAGTGCTTGCTGCTAATTTCTCAAATAGGCCGTCATGGATATGGACCACTTAGATCAACATTATATGAGGGTGCTGAAGGTAAACCTTTAACAACCCATCATCTTTTGGATTGTTGTCAGTTATTGAATGCATAAAGCATTCATTTCTCCCCCAGCTGCTGCTTTCTGGCTCCTCTTTAGAGGTTTGAAATTACTTTTATAACACACATCCTGTTGCTTAGATCCAGTGGACGTGCTGATTACTTTCCATCTACACACACCATTTCAGGCAGGTGTAGCTGGAATAAGCTCATCCCTATTACTATCATAAAAGGGTCCAAATCATTAAATAAACACAGTGTAGAGAGATTTCTTTGCATTAAGATCAGGATGGTCATTTTAACATTTTTTGCACATGATGTGACGTGATTCCTTATCAATTAAAGATAAAACACCGCTTGGAAACCAAACAAATCCCCTGTCTAGCAACATTTCCCTGTGGATCAATGACTCATCTAGAAATCAGTCACAGCAGTTTATAATGTAAATGTAAAAACTAAACTACATCACAGTTCGACACCTTGTTACAACTTAGCCTCATCGCAGCTGAAAGTCAATTCTCACTGGGACATCAGTTAATTCTTGGTGTGGATTCTGCTTATTTTAAATCTCGGATTGCTTTCAGGGCAGGTGAAAGCATTTTGAGATAACAAAGCGTAGGGTAGGATCTATGAACTGCAAATCCTTTGGGATGAGAATGATATCAGATGATAAAAACACCAAGAATAAGGTCATCAGCACCTTGCATCTGCCTCACTGTTCAACAAGATCATGGCTGATCAAATCTTGTCTTCACCATCACTTTCCTGCTTCGTCTTTCAGAACGGCACAGTAAAGGAATTAGTAGACCTGCTGGCTCTATTGACCCAGGTTTCAATCCCTACCTCCAGTGCTCTCTGTCTGAAATTGGTACATTTCCCCAGTGACTCTGTGAGTTTACCCTGTGCACCAGTTTCCTCCACATCCCAAAGACTTTAGATGGTGGGTTATTTGGCTGCTATTTATTTTCCCTAGTGTGTGGGTCAGTGGTAGAGTCTTGGGGCAAGGTGTCGATGCTAAAGAGAGGTGAATAACTTGGATTAGTGTAGGATCAGTGTAGTATTTGATAGTGAGCCTATTTCCTTCCTGTGCCATTCTCTCTTATATTTTAAATCTTTGTCAAACTCTGTCATGAATATATTTAATGACACTGCCTCCACAGCTCTCTTGGGGTGAGAATTCTGAGCAACTAAGGTTCTCTGAGCGAAGAAATATGGTACCTCTTCTCTATCTTAAATGGACTATTAAAAATGGGCTATTAATCCTATTCTGAAACTATATCCATTATTTCTAGATCTCTCTACAGGAAACCTAATAGCCATGCTGTCAATCCCCTTCAGAATATCACATGTTTCAGTCAACCATCTTCAATGATTACAGCCCCAAACTGCTTATCCTATCCTTATATGTCAATCACTTGATCCAAGAATTCATTTAATCTTCTCTGAATTGCTTCCAAAGCAAGGACAGTACAATGCAAAAGTCTTAGGCACATGTATGTATAGCTGGGATGCTTCAGACTTTTGCACAGTACTGTAGTAATTTTATGTATTGCATTGTACTGCTGCTGCAGAAAAATCGTGACATATATGTGTGATGGTAAACCTGATTCTGATATGGGTCTCTACTGTGGATTGAGAGTGGGGAGAGGGGAAGCATGGTTGGGAAAAGGGGAAAGGAGTGGCAAGGGAGCGAGAAGCACCAGAGAAACATTCTGCGTTGGTCAATAAACCAATTGCTTGGAATCAAATCACCTTGTCTGGCGCCTCCAGGCTGGGTGTATCTTCACCCTCACCACCCACCTTCCCTGGCTCTCCTTCTCTGCCACCTGCCCCACACCCTTCCTGTGGTGCTTCACCATTGCCATTCCCAACATCCTTTGCTCCCACCAGATTTACAAAGTCGCTGTCTGCTCCACATTGACGAATATAGTACTATGTAATAGTCTAAGGCACTCTAGCTATATTTATGTGCTTAAGAATTTGCAAAGTGCTGTACATCATTAAACATGGAGACAGTTTACCCAGTACCCAGTACTCAAGGAGCTGTTCCACCAGCACATTGTAAAGTCGCATCAAGCCTACCTATTTTATACCCTATAATCCTTGCAATAAAGACCAACTTTCCAAGAGTCCTCCTAATTACGAGCATGACAATCCTTTCTGTTTCATGCACTGGACTCCAGATCCCATTGTTGCACAGCGTTTTGTATTCTTCATTTAAATAATTTAACATTCTTTGTTCTTTCTTTTATAATGGCTGAATTTGCATTTTCTCACATTTATATGCCATCTGCCAACTTCTTGCCCATTCCCTGAATGTGTCCCTTTGCAGGCTCTTTGTGTCTTCTCACAAAATTTCTAATCAGCTTATGTTTGTATCATCAGTAATTTAACAACTGTATATATTACACTGGATCCCCTTGTACATGTCATTAATGTGAGGCATTACTTGAGGAGGATTCTGCGTCTGACCTAATTAGCCTGATACCACAAAATGAAGTTCAACAGGTTGATAGTATATGGCTTGTGCCAATCTCATGTACCTTGAAAATTCCCAAATCTTTTGCATGGAATCATTTTCATCTGCCATGATTCTTTGATATTTTAAAAAAATAGAAATTTTATCTCAATGCGCTTCTAAGCAAATAAATACAGTGAGCTCCAATTAATTCATTTCTAAAACTCTGGATTATAACTTGGGCTGAAGATCTACTTGCTTAATTATTCCCACAAAGGTTTCTCTTTAAGGTCCTCCTAACCAATGAAGACTATTTAGGAAGAGCTTTGCTTTGGGCAAAAGCCCAAGTTTCTTTCCAAATGGAAATTCCAGAGAACCTTTTTTTTTGGGGGGGGGAGAAGATAGAGCACACCCTTTCCATGAACTGTTTGTTCTTCTGCCATCAGGTAAACGTTACAGGAGCATCAAAACTAAAACCACAAGGCTACTAAACAGCTTCCTCCCACAGGCAGTCAGACTGCTAAATAGCTGCTCTACCTGATTCTGTTTTGGACACTATTAACTTGCACTGGACACTTATAACTTGTTTTAACTGACATGTGGCTGTTGTGTTTTACTATTTATTGTTATGTTTATTATTTAGTGTTGTGTTTGTTATGTTATGATTGCACTGCTCCTGGGAAACGCTGTCTCATTCTGCCCTGCAGACCCGATGTACGGTTAGAATGACAATAAAGTTTTGAATCTTGAATGTTAACAGGTCCTTCTGGCTCAATGAGTCTGCGCCACCTGGTTACACCATGTGACCAATCAATTTACTAACCCTTGCGTCTTTGAAAAGTGGGAGGAAACGGGGGGAAATGGAGGAAATTCATGTGCTAATGGGGAGAATGTACAAACTCCTTACAGACAGTGGTGGGACCTGAACCTGCGTAGTTGACACTGCAACAGTGTTACGCTAACTATTATGCTCCCTGCACTGCTTTATACCATATACAAGAAATAAATAAATCATAGCTTAGGCACTCAGCAGATTTCCGGTAATTAGAAGCCTCTGTCTGTGATGATACAGCACTGTGTCCTTAAGGAATATACATTGATTCCTACTGCCAGACGCCATTGACTTGTGAGATAACCTTTCTGAATGCATGGTGATCAGGGATGAGTTGCTGCCTTTGATCATGTCAACATCTTGTTGAATCACTTTGATCATTGCAGCCAATATTTCAGCCCTTGGAATGACCTGACAAGAGGTTCATTTCCAGAATAATTATAAATGCTGAATTTTCCTGGGAATTTCCCCTCAAACTGAACTCAAACGCTAGACTCCTGTACATCTAAGTGACTTCCCAATTCCTGGACTGCTTTCCACATCCAATTTGTCCATCCATATTTTCTCACAATATTGGAAAAAGCCAATGAATTCTATGCCATTTTACAGAGTAATCCCAGTCCCCCCTCTGCTTTCCCTGTATTCTGTTCCACCCACATTCCAGTCAACTCCCCCATATTCTACCACTCATCTCCCCCATATTCTACCACTCATCTTCACACCAGGGAACATTTATGGTGGCCATTTAATTAACCCTTAGGAAATGGGAGGAAAGGTGGGCATCCAGCAGAAACCCATGGGTCCGCAGGGAGAGCATGCCAACTGCATACAAACAACACTGGTGCTCAACATCACTGTTACTATGAGGGAGCATCTCTACTAGATGTACCACTCTGCTGCCAGTGTGCCACGGTTGCTTCCCTGATCTTACCCCATATACCATGTCACTGTGGCCACAGGAGATTCACTATACATTTATTTAAAGATTTAAAGTTTGGCTTTCTTTGTCACATGCACATTGAAACATCGAAACATATAGTGAAATGTGCCATTTGTGGCAATGACCAACGCAGACTGAATATGTGCTGGGGCAGCCCACAAGTGTCGCCATGCTTCTGCCCACAACTTACTAACCTAACCCATACATCCTCGGAACATGGGAGGAAACTGGAACACCCGGAGGAAACCCATGTAGTCACAAGGTGAACATACAAACTCCCTGTAGAGAACGGTAGCATTTGAATGTCGATTGCTGATCATTGGTACTGTAAAGTGCTATGCTAACCACTTCTTCCTTAATCTTCTGAAGAAGTCAGATAACTATAGTCAAAAGTATTAAGCAGTTTGAAACTTCTTCATCATAAGATATTTCAGTGAAATGTTACAGTCTTGAAATCTAGTTCATCCTCATCTAAAGGAATTCATAAATATATTTTGCATAACTCACATTTGTGTGATTCTAGCAGAAAAGGCAACTCCATCTTCAGTTTATGTGTATTCCAAATATGAAAAATAACCCTTTAAACCTGAAATGCATTGGCACTTTCAATCATGAATAAGTGGTTTTGGGAGTACTTTAATGGACAATTGTCAGATTCTGACTTGACATCAGAGCACACCACAGCCAAGCTTTTTTTTATCATCTCTGGAGCAACACACATAAAAAGCTGGAGGAACTCAACAGTTCTGGACCAAGACCCTTCATCAGGACTGGAGAGGAATGGAGAAGAAGGTTGTATAAGAATGTAGGGGAGATGGAAAGGAGTACAAGTTTGCTGGTGATAGGTGACATCATTTGGGGGGGGGTTGGAGTTGGGAGGTGATTGGTGGAAGAGATGAAGGGATGAGGAAGGAGAAGTTTGGTAGGACAGAACAGTGGACTATGGAAGAAAAGGAAGGAGGAAAGACACCAAAGTGAGAAAACGGGTGTGACGAAGGGAAGGGGTAAGAGGAGAGTGAGAGTTGGAATTGGAAAAAGAGAGACAGGGAAAAGAAGCAATTGCCAGAAGTAAGAGAAATTAATGTTTATGCTTTCAACTTGGAGGCTACCCAGAAGAATACAAGGTGTTGCTCTTTTAACCCGAGAGTGGCCTCATTGTGATCATAGAGGAGGCCATGAACGATATGTCTGAATGGGAAAAGGAAATCAAATTGAAATGGGTGGGAACCAGGAAATCCTGTCTTTTGTGATGGACAGAGAGAAAGTCATCGATGAAGTAACTCTCTAATCTACAGCAGGTCTGACCGATATAGAGGAGGCTGCACTGGGAGCACCTGGTACAGTAGGCAACCCAGACAGACTCACGGGTGAAGTGTCACCTCAATTGGAAGGACTGTTTGGGGATCTGAATGTTGGTGAGAGGGGTGGTGTAAGGGCAGGTCTAGCACTTGTCCTGCTTGCCATGGGGATTTCCCGATGGCCACCAATTTCAATTCAACTTCCAACAATATCATTCACGGCCTCCTCTACAGTCACAATGTGGTCACTCTCAGGTTGGAGGAGAAACACCTCATACTCTGCCTGGGTGGTCTCCAACCTGATAACATGAACATCGATTTCTCTAACTTCCAGGAATTTATACAACCTTCCTTTCCTCTCTTCTTCCATTCTCCATTCTGGCCGCCTTCTTACCCCTTCTCTTCTCCTTAACTGCTTATCACCTCCCTGTCATGCCCCGCTTTCCCTTTCCCCCATGGTTTACTGTCCTTTCCAATCCAATTCCTCCTTCCACCTATCACCTGCCAGCTGCTCACTTCATTCTCTCTCCTCCACCCACACACCTTTCCCCTCGCCCCTCATCTATCACCTGCCAGATTGAACTCCCTTCTCCCTACCTTCTTCCCCTTCCATTTAGTCCTCATGAAGGGTCTTGGCATGAAACTTTGATTGTTTATTCATTTCTGTAGATGCTGCCCGAACTGCTGAGTTCCTCCAGCATTTTGTGTGTGCGTTGCTCTGGATTTCCAGCATCTGCAGAATCTCTGGTGTTGATTATTACTTTTGATCTCTGATAGCTTTGGAGTCTGGGCAGAATCATGGCATGGGAGGCACTGCTTTGTCTGCTGGGTCCATGCTGTTTTGAGAGCAATCCGACTTCTCTCACTTCCCTATCCTCTCCTCAACGCCTTGAATTTTGTTTTTTGCATGTATATCCATTCCCCTCTTGAATGACGCAATAGAATCTACTTCCACTGCTAACTCCGGCAAAGCAGTCCAGATCCCAAACACTTGCAGTTTGTAAAAATTAACTATTTTCTTCATGTTAGTTTGATTCCATCTCTTCTGGTTTTTGTTTCTTCTTCCAGCGGGAAGGTTCTTTTCTTCTACTCAGTCCACACACCCTTCATCTTTCTCGTAGATACTCTGTCTTCCGGTATTAGATTCGTCCACTAATGGAAAGATTTTCTCTTTCTATTTAACCAACACCCTACACATGTTTTGTCGATCCCCTCACAACCTTGACTGTTCCAGTTAAATAACTCCACTTTCCCTAGTCTTCACAGAGCTAAAATTCCTGATCTTCGGTAAATCTCTTCTGCGTCTTCTCAAAAGCCTTCACATTTTTTTCTTAATATGGTGTGTTATGTTTTGTAAATCCAAAGCATGAAACCTAATTGAAAGGAAAACAAAGGAACTGGGAATGAGAGTCTAACTTCATTTTTACTTTAAGCAAGGCATGTATGTACTTATCACATGGTAGCATCATGTCGTATGCAATTTATGTATTTTTCCATATAACCCATAATGAATTATTTAAATGAACAAAAATATTTAGTCAAATAATACATTTACAATATTACTCAAATATTATTGCAATATTAAATGCACAACTCTTCTCCCTGCTTAGCTATAAACTCCAACTCAATATACAACATATCCATATATAATACAATTACTACTTTGACATCCACAGCAAAGTAAATTTTAAATTGTCCCATTCAGGTCTAAACATTTACTCACTGTGGAGGTTTTCCCACACTTGTGGGATAATGTCTTTCCTGACAAGGGGGCTCACTCTGCTTGGCAAGTGAAAATTGTGACTGTGAAACAATCTCACATTCTGAGACCTCTTCTGTAGTGGTTGTAGGATCTGCAGGAAGTGGCTTTGACAGCTTAGGAGCTGACTCTGCACACCTTTCTTCTGGATGTGTTGGCATCCTGAACAGTGCACGAAAAGCTTTGCTGGACAAGGTATGAGTACAGTGTCTGACATCACCATTTCCTTCACCTGTTGAAAAGCCACTTCACACTGCTTTGTCCATGGCTAATTCGTTCTGATCAGTAGCAATGAGTTCAAGGGGTGGAGCACAGTAGTCAGGTTTGGCAGGAAGCTTTAATAATTGACAAATCCTAAAAAGGACCACAACTGTGTCATGTCCTTTGGCTTTGGGGCATCCACAATTTTCTCAGCACGTTTGCCAAATTCTTGTACGTCAATGGTGTGAGCGCAATAAGTGATGCTTGGTTTAAAGAATTCACACTTGTTGCTCTGTGCTCTGAGCCCATAATCTTCTGATCATTTTAACACTGTCGTGAGGTTTTGGAGATGTTCCTTGTCACCCTTACTGGTAAAAATGATGTCATCAGGTAATACTGAGTGCCTGGGCAGCCTTGCAGCACCTGGTCCATAGCTTTCTGCCAGAATTCAGGTGCAGATGCTACTCCAAAAATAAACCATAAAGCCCTTTGTGAGTATTTATAGTCAGAACTGTTTTGGACTCTTCTACCATCTCCATCTGTAGGTAGGCCTCAGCTAAGTCCACTCTGCTGAAGTGTTTCTTTCTAGAAAGGTTTGCAAAGGTATCCTCTATCCTGGCAGAGGGTTTTAATCTGCTTTCAATAGTGGGTTGATGGGGATCATCACAGTTCCTGACAGACCCATTCTTCCTGGCCACTTGGACCACTGGCATTACCCATGAGCTTCACAGTCTTGGCAAGGATTCCTTCAGCCTCCATGTGATCTAGCTCACTGGCTACATTATCATGCATGGTATAAGGAACCAGGCGGGCTTTGTAAAACTGTGGAATTCTCATTTAACACTATTTTACCCTTTATATGTTTGACTTCGCTGATGTCATCCTTGAACACTGCTGTGGCATCATCCAGTACCTTCCTTGGTTTGTTTTCAGTTGACTCTATTGCAGGGTGGGGGCATGGAAATGGTAGATGAATCTCTAATCAACTTGTGTTTGTCACAGCCAATCCTAATTCCACAATGCTGGCCCTCCTGCTTTTACCACATACAACCCCAATGTGGCTTGTTGGTTGTTGTATTTCATGGTTATGAATGTCACTCCCACAGGAGTTATCTTTTCTCCAGTTGAAGTTCATGGTTGGATATCTTGGGGCTTCAGTTTAGTATCTTTGAAATGCCATTTAATCTCATTTTGTGGAATGACTGAAACAGCCGAGCCAGTGTTCAATTCCATTTTAATTAATTTACCATTCACTTCTGCTGTAAGCAATATTGCTTTTCTATTATTAGTTGACTTTTCATCTTTATTTCTTCTCTGTACAGTCTACTTTTTGTCAACATGATCTTTGTGTGTGTCCTACTTTGTTGCATTTTCTGCATGTTTCACCTTTAACCCTGCATTGGTTGGTGAATGTGAACCACTGCCACCATGGTAACACAATTTGTTCGGCTATGCAGGTTTCTGTTTGGACTTTGCAATTTTGTTCATGCTCACTGTCATTCCTGACGGCAACTTAACTACCGTAGATTTCGCACTACAGAGCGCACCTGATTAAAAGCTGCTGGCTCTAATTTTAGAAAGAAAATCAATTTTGTACTTGTACAAGCCGCACCGGATTTTCGGCCGCAGGTGTCCCACGTTGTAATATGAGATATTTACACAGAAAGATATTACACGTGAGGATTTTTTAACTTTTAATTATATCCATATGGTAACATAAACAAATACATATTGCAAATGCTTTTTTTCGAACCGTGCCTCTAACACGGCTACTTTTAAATATACATACGTATCGGTAACACACAAATTACGTTGCGTATACTTTTTTACTGAACAACATTCCAATATCTCCTAACGACTGGTAAAAAATATATATACTGCAGCCTACCAGGAAAAGTTATTGATCGCCTTTAACTTAAAAGCAGCGTTTCGCTCAGATCTAATGCCGCTCGCCCCCACCTTCCCGTTTATCGCAAACCGGTATTTCCCACAAGACGCGGCGAAACCGGGTGTGACGTCATAGCATCCCGGGATGTAGTACAGAAAACAAATATAGTTAAAACACTTCTAACTTTAACTAGAAAATGAATTACTAAGCGAAAATATTATAAACTAAATAACTGCCATAAAGGCAGCACAATGCTTTTCTTCGAGTGTTTTCCATGTTGATGAGGGTGAGTACAAATGACTGATTTACAATAATTTAATTGTGAAAGTTCGCTTGATTCATCGTACAATTTCATTGGACCTCTGTGAACTACTCATCAATTTTATTGGTCTACTGTTACGAGGCAAAATGTTTTTGGCGGCATGAAAAAAAATAATGCATTAGCCGCTCCGTAGTAAAGGCCGCAGTGTTCAAAGCTGTTCAAAATGTGGGAAAAAAGTAGCGGCTTATAATCCGACATCTACGGTACATCTCTGTCTGTAGTTTCCTTTGATAGAGCTATTTTAACTGTATTTTAAAATGTACGTTGTGTTTCAGTTAGGAGCCATTTTTGAATGCTTTCTTGTCAGATTCCACAAACTAAATGATTTCTCAGTGTACCATTAAGCTCATCACAGAGCTGACCGTGCTCAAACAATCTTTTCAATTCAGCCACGCACGCTGGATGGGCTCACCTTCCTTCTGATTCTGCTTATGAAACTTAGTGTTCTGCAGTCAGCAATGGTTTCAGTTCTAAATGTTCCTGCATCACTTTCACAAAACTCATTTTGGCTGGTTTGTTTGGAGCAAACAAACATCTAAGCATACTGTGTGCCTTTAAACCCAATGCACTCAGCAAAATTGGCACTCGCTTCTCATCGGCTATTTCACTTGCTTCAAAACACTGCTCAATTTGTTCAGCTTTCAAAACCCAGTTATCTGTTGTGTTGATCTTTCCAATATAGCCAGCCATTTCTGATATTGTTATTTATGATATTTATCACCTGGTTCTCATTGTTTATGAACCCATTGATTTATCAATTTTCTGCCTTTTTTAAACTCGACCATCTCTATTCATTCTGAAGGTGCACGTCCTGCATGATTTTTTTTTATTTCAACTGTTTCTCACCGCTCTTGTTTTTAACTCAAACACTGTGCTTCCATAGGTAGATAATCATCTTGGGTTTGTCTTAAAAATACCTCATTGCTGCTGTTACATTCCATAGCTCCAAACCATTTGATAGGAAAACAAAGGATCTGGAAATGCGAGTCTAACTTAGTTTTTACTTTAAGCGAGGTATGTACTTACCACGTGGTAGTGTCATGACTTATGCAATTCATGTATTTTTACATATAACCCATAATGAATTATTTAAATAAACAAGAATGCTTAGTCAAACAATACACTGTATTCTATATCACACAAATATTACTGAAATATTAAATACACAGCATAGTAGCCAGAACAGCACATTATGTTTCAGTTGTGACCTAGTAATGTTTTATAAAGGTTCATTGTGAGTTCCTTGCTGTTGTACTTCAAGCCTCTATTTATGAAGCCCAGGATCGAGTATGCTTTTGTCTGCTTAATCGCTTTCTCAATCTACTGGGTTTTTACCACAAATTGTACATGTCCCCTAATCTCTCTGTTCCTTTACTCCTTTTGGAATTATGCCCTCTGGTTTATGCTCCCTTTTATTTTTCCTACCAAACTGAAGCATTTCACATTTTTGTCAAGATTTCACCTGCCACCTATCCACTCACTTCACCAGCCTGTTACATCCTCCTCATAATTGACTCGGCATCCAAGTATTTTATTGTTTACAGATTTAGGAAGTGTGCCCTGTGTAATTAACGTGAACCAGAAAGAAAAATGGTACAGGTCCCTGGAGAACCTCGTGTCAGTGAAAATTAAACAGGTTTGGAGGATTCGGATCAATGAGGAAGAATGTTGCAAGTATCACACCCTTCTGCCTATTGAGGACTCCGATTAATGACAACTGTCCCATGGCACTGATCATGATTCTTTACAAGTACAAAAGTCCAATGAGTTTGCTCACTGCTCATATATGAGAGAGAGAGAGAAACCATAAATTTGCACCTTGGAAAGTTTCCAGGGTGCAGGCCTGGGCAAGATTGTATGGGAGACCGGCAGTTGCCCATGCTGCAAGTCTCCCCTCTCCACACCACCGATGTTGTTCAAGGGAAGGGCAAGGGCTGATACAGCTTGGCACCGGTGTCATCGCAGAGCAATGTGTGGTTAAGTGCCTTGCTCAAGGACACAACACACTGTCTTAGCTGAGTCTCGAACTAGCGACCTTCAGATCACTGGACCAATGCCTTAACCACTTGGCTACTTACATAATCAAGAAAGGCTGCACTTCATTTCTAATCTATGCATGCCAGTCAGCTACAATTCTAAAACTAACTCTTTCTTAATGATAGATGTATAGGAATAATTTTACATTTTCCAATGAGCTAGTCTTGCTCGTTTCTGAAAATCGCATCAGTCAAGACTTTGCCAACAGAAACGGTTTTGCTCATCTCCAAAGAATCGTCACATTCCTTAATACCTCACATCTGCATGTTTCAAGGCCTCATGGACCCCATGAATCAAAACCTTATGTTTTACATATCTTATTAATTAACACGCTTGCTCCTTATGAATACTGTGAACAGACAACCATATTCCAAATTAAGTCATCTCTTTTTAACCCTTTCATTACACCATGCCTGCTCGCCAAAGCACAGCTTTTAACTACTACTTCTTGACACTTAACATATTTTATTTTAATTCTGTTATAGCCCCTTATTAATATAAGAGCAAGGACCATAAAACATGGGAGCATAATTAGGCTGTTCAGCCCATCAAGTCTGCTCCACTGTTCCAGCATGGCTGATTTATTATCCCTCTCAACCCCATTCTCCTATCTTCTCCCGTAACCATTGACGTCCTGATTAATCAACAACCTATCAACCTCCACCTTATATATAGCCAATGATTCGGCCTGCACAGCTGCCTGTGGCAACAAATTCTACAGGTTTGCCACCATCTGACTAAAGAAAGTTTTCTCATATCTGTTCTAAATGGACGTCTCTCAATTTTGAGGCTGTGCCCTCTGGTCCAGGACTCGCCGACTACAGGAAACATTCTCTCCACATTCACTTTATCTAGCCCTTTCAATATTTGATAGGTTGAATTGACAAGCACCCTCATTCTTCTAAACTCCAGCAAGTACAGGCCGGAGCTATCAAATACTCCAGATCTGTTAACCCTTTCATTCTGGGATCATTCTTGTAAACCTCCTCTGGACCCTCTCCAATGCCAGCACATCTTTTCCCAAACTCCTCCGAATATTCCAAGTGCTGTCTAACCAATGCCTTATAAAGCCTCAGCATTACGTCATTGCTTTTGTATTCTAGTTCTCTGAAAATGAATGCTAAGATTGCATTTGCCTTCCTTAAAACTGACTCAACCTACAAGATAACCTTTAGGAACTCCAGCACAAGGAGTCCCAAGTACCTCTGCACCTCTGATTTTTGAATTTTCTTCCCATTTAGAAAATAGTCTGTTTCCTTCTACTGACGTGCATGAACATACACTTTCCTGCACTATCTTCCATTTGCCATGTTGTTCATTCTTCCAATATGTCTAGTTCCTTCTTTAGACATCCTGCTTCCTCTACACTACCTGTCCCTCCACCTATCTTCATATTGTCCACAAACCTGCCTACAAGGACATCAATTCCTTCACCATATAACGTTAATAAAAGTGGTCCCAATACAGACCCCTGTGGCACACCACTAGTCATCAGCATCCAACCAGTTTTTATTCCCACTCTTTGCTTGTGGCCAGCCAGCCAATCTTCTATCCATGCTAGTACCTTTCCTGTAATACCATGGGCTCTTATCTTGTTAAACAGCCTCACGTGCACCATCTTCTCAAAGGCCTTCTGAAAATCAAAATAAACAACATCAAGTGATTCTCCTTTGTCTATGCTGCCTGTTATTTCCTCAAAGAATTCCAACAGATTTGTCAGGCAAGGTTTCCCCTTGAGAAAACCATGTGGACTATGGCCTATTTTATCAAGTGTCTTCATGTACAGTATCCTGAAACCTTGTTAATGATAGACTCCAACATCTTTTCAACCACTGAAATCAGTCTCACTGCTAATATCTTCCACAATGAAGAGTGAAGAGTTCTTCCACCATTTCTTTGTCTCCCATTACGACCTTTCCAGTGTCATTTTCCAGTGATCCAATATCCACTCTCATCTCTCTACTACTTCTTATACATCCAAAAAAATTTTTTTTACAACTTCTTTTATATTATTGGCTAGCTTACCTAAATATTTCGTCTTTTCTGCCTCCATGTTTTGTTTTGCTTTCCATTGGTTTTTAAAAGCTTCCCAATCCTCTACCTTCCTACAAATTTTTGCTGCATTAAATGCCCTCTTATTTGCTTTCATGCTATCTTTGACTTCCTTTGGCAGCCACAGTTGCCTCATCCACATTCATTTAGAATACTCCTTCAATTTTAAGATGTATCTTTCCTGCATCTTCCAAATTTCCCCCCTAAATACCAGCCATTGCTGTACTGTCATAATCCCTGCTAGTGTCCCTTCCCAATCAACTTTGGCCAGCTCCTCTTTCTTGACTCTGAAATTCCCTTTAGAGTGTAACTCCACAGTAATGCTGATACATTCAATTTTATCTTCTTCTTCTCAAGCTGCAGGATGAGTTCTATCATATTATGGTCACTGCCTCCTGAGGATTCCTTTACCTTAAACTTTCTAATCAAATCTGGTTCATTACATAGCACTGAATCCAGAATTGACTTTTCCCTAGTGGGCTCAATGACAAGTTGCTCTGAAAAAGCCATCTCGTAGGCATTCTACAAATTCCCTGTCTTGGGATCCAGAACCAGCTGAATTTTCCGGCATATTGAAATCCCCTGTGATTATCACAACATTGCTCTTTTTACATACCTTTTCAATCTCCTGTTATAATTTGTAGCCTACATCCTGGGTATTGTTCAGAGGTCTATATATAACTACCATTAGGGTCTTTTTACCCTTGCAGTTTTTTAACTCGACATGCAAGGATTCTACATCTTCCATTCCAATGTCACCTCTTTCCAAGGATTTAATTTAATTTTTTAACCGAGAGACCTACCCCAAACACTCTGTTTACCTGTCTATCCTTTCAATACAATGTATTTCCTTGGATGTTAAACTCCCAACTATGATCTTCTTTTCGCCATGACTCAGAGATACCCATAACATCAAACGTGCCAATCTCTAACTGCACCACAAGGCCATCTACCTTATTTCATATACTATATGCATTCAGATATAACACATTCAGTCCTGTATCCATCACTCTTTTTGATTTTGGCTCTTTGTTACACTTTAACATCCCATTGACTGCAATTTTGCCCTATCATATGCCTGTCTTTCCTCACGGTCTTACTACACACAGCATCTAGTTGTACACCAACTGCCCCATCATCAGCCCTTTGTCTCTGGATCATATCCCCCTGCCAAATTACTTTAAATCCTCCCCAGCAGCTCTAACAAACCTGCCTGCAAGGATATTGTTCCCCTCGGGTTCAGACATAACCCATCCTTTTTGTACAGCTCATACCTTCCCCAGAAGAAATCCCAATGATCCAGAATAAGAAACCCTGCCCCCTGCACCAATTCCTCTGCCACACACTCATCTGCCAAATCATCCTAAGCTTACTTTCATTAGCATGTGCATCAATCCAGATATTTGCCTTACTCCCTATATTCTCTCTTCAGGACCTCCTCCCTTTTCCTACCTAAGTTGTTGGCACCAATATGTACCTCAACTTCTGGCTGTTCACCCACCACTTTTAGATTGCCATAGACTCGATTTGAGACGTCCCTGACTCTGGAACCTGCAACACAAACATACCATCCACAGAATATGCTTTCTGCTCCTCTAATTATAGAATCCCCTATCATTACTGCACACCTCTTCTCCACCCTTCCCTTCTGAGCCACAGAACCAGACTCAGTGCCAAAGACCTAGTCACAGCGGCTTCCCCTGTTAGATTATCCCATCCCCCCGACAGTATCCAAAGACTCATACTTATTATTAAAGGGAGCAGCCACAGGGGTACTCTATATTGGTTGCTTATTCACTTTTCTGCTCCTGACAGTCACTCAGCTACCTGCCTCCTGCAATTTCTGGATGACAACCTATTTCTAACTTTTATCTATATCACCTCCTCATTTTCCTAGGTCTTGACGGTCTTCCCAGTTGCAGCCCCAATTTCTTACCACTGTCTCTGAGGAGCCTCAGCTCAATGTACTTCATGCAGATGTAGTTACCAGGGAAACTGGAGGTCTCCCAACTTCTCCACATCTCACACAAGGAGCATACCACTACCTCCAGATCCATTCTCAGTATACCAGCTATGTACTAACAGAAAAGAAAATGAGGAACTTTCTTACTCACTCAGAACCTCCATCTGTGCTTGCACAAGCTGGTTGAACCAAAGCTGGATCACCCTAACAATGGCCACTCCACTTATACCTCTTTCCTTTATATTGGCCCTGCACTGATTTCAGCCCACTGAAAGAAACAAACTCCCAAGCACTCTTTAAACTTTGTGTTGCACCTCCAATGAACAGCCTCTCTTGCTGATTTCAGCCCGAGACCATTGTATGTCGCAGGATTCTGCAGAGAGTGGTGCAGACAGTCCAGCACACCTGTAGATGGGAACTTCCCACTATTCAGGACATTGACAAAGACAGGTGTGTAAAAAGGGCTCGAAGGATCACTGGGAACCTGAGTCATCCTAACCACAAACTGCTCCAGCTGCTACCCTCCAGGAAACAATACTGCAGCATAAAAGCCAGGACCAGCAGGCTCTAGGACAGCTTCTTCCAGCAGCCCATCAGATTGCTTAATTCATGTTGACACAACTCTATTTCTATCTTATATTGACTATCCTGTTGTACATACTATTTATTATAAATGACTATAAATTGCACATTGCACATTTAGACGGAGACGCAATGTAAAGGTTTTTACTCCTCATGTATATGAAAGATATAAGTAATAAAGTCAATTCAATTAATGGCCTAGCATTTTGCCAAATACTTTCTGGAAATCTGTATTTACAATATAGATCTCCCTCATTGATGCTCTTTGTTACATCACCAGGAAACTTTGAATTGGAATTGGTTTATTATTGTCATGTGTATTAAGATACAGTGACAAGTCTTTTCTTGCAAACTGCTCATACAGATCAGATCATTACACACATTGAGGTAGAGCAAGGTAAAGCAGTAACAATGCAGAATAAAGTGTAACAGCTACAGAGAACGTGCAGTGCTGGTTAACAATAAGGTGCAAGACCATAATGAGATAGAATGTGAGGTCAAGAGTCTAACTTATTGTTCTAAGGAACTATTTAATAGTCTTATAACTTTGAGGTTGAAGCTGACAATTTCATGACATATATCGGTGATAATAAATCTGATTCTGACAATGAGTTATAGAGTTAATAGAGTCAAAGAAAGGCATGATATAGAAATTAAGTCTGCACTAACCATCAAATATGCATTTACAAAAACACAAAATGCTGGCAGAACTCAGCAGGCCAGACAGCATCTACGGGAGGAGGTAGTGACGATGTTTCGAGCCAAATCCTCCCGTAGATGCTGTCTGGCCTGCTGAGTTCTGCCAGCATTTTGTGTTTTTATTTATTTCCAGCATCTGCAGATTCACTCATGTTGCCTTTAAATATCCATTTACACTGATCCTATATTAATCCCATGCTTTTTTGTTAAGATTCTGCCCATATCCTTATGAATCCATCCAGATTCTACCACCTACCTTTATAATATTCTTGAAATATCAAATAAAACTGCAGCCAGAGTCCTGACCCTGTCCTTCTGATCAGGATGTGACGTCAAAAGTAGTGTAAATATACTGCTAGCTCTTTATTGATGTCAACCTACAAGTATTAACGATCTGTAAATTGTGATTTATTAACAATAAAAAAGAAAGTTAACAACATGCCCAGGAGATCCAGATGTGTGTCACAAGAAACTGTGAATGTCATACTCCAGAAATAGAAAAAGAAAATGATACTCGAAAGATTAGGCAGGACCAGAGAAAAGAGAAACACCTCAGGCTGCTTTTCATAAGAGTACAGTAATTAGAAGCATAAAGAGTTCTAAGTTGGAATGAAAATGGAAACGAGAGAAAAGAACAAAACTGATCAGTAAACTCCAAGACCTGGGCCTCAATGCCCCCTTGTGCAATTGGATCCTGGATTTTCTCACCTGTAGACCCCAGTTAGTTCAGATTGGCAAAAGCATTTCCTCCACAATCTCCTCCACCAGCGCAGGAGCTCCGCAGCGATGTGTACTTAGCTCCCTGCTCTATGTGCTTTACACCGATGACTGTGTGGCTAACTGCGGCTTCGGCACCATATATTAGTTTGCTGATGACACAACTATTGTGGGCTGTATCAAAGGGGTGATGAATCAGCATACAGGAGAGGGATTAGGAAATTGGCTGAGTGGTGTAATAACAACAACTTCTCACTCAATGTCAGTAAGACCAAGGAACTGACAGACTTTAGGAGAGGGAAACCAGAGGTCCGTGAGCCAGTAATCGTCGGACGATCAGAGGTGGAGAGGGTCAGTAACTTTAAATTCCTGGGTGTTACTATCTCAGAGGACCTATCATATAAATATAATCATGAAGACAGCACCAGAGCACTTCTACTTCCTCAGGAGCCTGTGGAGATTCAATTATCTTGGCAAACAACTATAGATGTGTGATGGAAAGTGTGTTGACTGGATGCATTATGGCCTGGGTTGGGAACACCTATGCCTTTGAGCAAAATATCCTACAAAAAGTAGTGGATTCTGGCCTCTTGGGTAAAACCCTCCCAACTTTTGAGCACATCTACATGAAGCGTTGCTGTAGAAAAGCGACATTCATCATCAAAGATCCTCACCATCCAGACCAATGGGTTTCAATAGATATATTTAATGTCACAGAAATGAGTACAATATACATCCTGAAATACTGTTTCTTCGCAAACATCCACAAAAACAGAGAAGAGCCCCAAAGAATGAATGGCAGTTAAATGTTAGAACCCTGAAGCCCCTCCCATGGGTAAGCAGCAGCAAAGCATCGACCCCCTTACCCTCACCAGCAAAAAAGCACTCAGCATGCAGCAAAGCATCAATAAAGACACAGACTTCTAGTACCCCAAAGACTACTTGTTCACCCCATACTCAACATACCACACACTCTCTCTCTTCCTATTAAGGGAAAAAGAGGTTTCCCCATTTTCCCTTTAACACTGTTCGCACTAAAGCTTTGTGAATTATCGACTTGCTTCAGTGTCTCTCACTCCACACATGGGCCATATCCGAACCCGATGACACTAACACAAAACAATCCTTTTTATGATTTTTTATTCCCTTCTTCCTTTCTTGCAGTTTCTCTTTCAAGAATATCTGAGGGAGTTCCTCCTCTCAGTTGACCTAAACATAGATAAATGCCTCACATGTTTGAAGCCAATTGATCCTTTGAAATGGCTGGCTTTAGATACATCAGATATCTTGTCGTTGAGTGCCGCTGAGTCATTGTTGACTCATGGCGACCCTTTGGATAGTGTAGTTGTCCATAGGGTTTTCGTGGCAAGATACAAAAGTAGATTACCAGGCCTTTCTTCCATGCAGATACTGCTGCTGCCCGGACTGAGACCTAGCTGGATTCGAACTTGGGACCATCGCCCTCAATGTCCAGTGCTGATGCCACTACACCAGTGGCCAACACTGGATTTGCATTTAGAGATGAGGTTCCTACTAAACTCCAGCAGATGTGTGGTTCTTTGATCAAAGCCCACTGTCAAAAATAACAGATCCACAAACACCATCTGGCATCAGGCACCAGTCCCATTTTTCCGTGCCCATCAACCAACTTGCTCTTCAAAAATGCACAAGTCCTTTGTTCAATCTTCTGTCACTCAATGTCAATCCAGCCTATTCTGCTGCACACAAGATAAACAGCCATTTGGTGTCCCATTGTCTCATCATTTTCCCTCTCAAAGCCCCATCACAATTCCTTGCAGGCAATGATCTTTTGCTGTAGATCACTTAGCAGTAAACGGCCAAGCAGTATGTACTTTATATAAGTTGAAGCTCATTGTGTTTAAGGTATTAGAGGGGGAATCTAGGTCTTTGATCCTCCAAAATGGTGATTACTTTTCTCATTGTTAAAAACACTAAGAAACGTTTTCTGCTCCATTACTAATACTGAGAATTACCTGGGTTTCTCCATGGAGAGGCCAGTTTCCAGGGCTGATGTTGATATAACATCTTGTCTCTCATATTCTAGATCAGGGGCTCTCAACCTTTTTTTATGCCGTTGACCCGTACAATTAACTCCGTGAATCCCAGGTTGGGAACCCCTGTTCTAGATGCAAGGATGTACCATACGGTCTTTTCTGATGATCAGTCGCATCTACAAGCTGATAGTTCCTGAGGTTTCCTCTTCTGCCATTTTTAACTGTGGGGAGACTGCTGAATTTAAAATGTAAAAAATGGTATTGAAAAGTTTATTTTGCTGTATAATTCATGGCTGTAATGATTTTTTATTGGCTTTCTTGTTGTAGCAAGGCAGAAGTTGAAAAGCACACACTGAAGGTAAATGTGCAATTTTTATTCATCTGCTATCCTGAGTTAAATAGGCATTGCTTTCAAAGATTTCATGGAATAATAAAGATCACATTGATCTCTGCATGTGTCCCAATCACATGACATCAACCCACCTAAAATGGTGACTGTTTCATCTCTTTCTTCTGAAGAACAGAAAGTTTACAGGTTAGTATTTAGGAACATATTCTTGAACTATGGTGATTAGTTTGAGATCCAAATTTCAGCTGGTAAGCCAGAACTTCAATTCACTATGAAAAGAAGTGCTAGGCATGCTGAGTTTATTGGCAAGATGTCAAAATAGCCAAATGCAGTTTTTATTTCTCAGCCCAAAATATCAACAGTTTATTCACAGCTGTCTGACTTGCTGGTTTCTCCAACATTGTGTATGTGTTGCTCTGGATTTCCAGCATCTGCAGAATCTCTTGTGTTTATGGCAAATAGCTTCTGTTCGTCCATCAGGGGTGTATTGTAGAGATCGGTGCATATAACCATATAACAATTACAGCACGGAAACAGGCCATCTTGGCCCCTCTAGTCCGTGCCGAACACTTACAGTGCACACTACATCTATTTGCTGGGAACTTAAATGAATTGCAGAAATTGAATACACACTGAACATTTGTGTCATGAGTTCTTGCATAAGATTCCCTTCATGTGAACTATGAGAAATGATTTTACTACCCCCTTTTCTCTTGCTCTCAATGGATTAAGTTTCTCCAACGCAGAACATCCCAAATTTCAGTTGCACTTTGTTTTGCCTCAGCTTATCTCTGCAACTGCTTTCTACCTTCTGCAGCCTAGGTCCTTCAGTTCAGATGTTTCATGAATCTTTCCCATTCATGATTCCCATACCATGGACTTCCTCCTCAAACTGTTCCATATGGTCTGATTGTTCCCTTTCTGCTACATCTATATGTTACTCCCTCCACCTTTAAACTTTCTCAAAGCTTTTCTTCTTGGATAGCTTTTTCTCACTTTACCCAATTTATTCCCTTTGCATTTCTACATTAGTTCCCTTACTTATTGCAGAGTTCTTTCAGAGATTTGGCTCTAATGTACTGAAAATTTGCAGATCTTTGCTTCATTAGGCTTTTGATGCTATGGCTAATATATGAAGTTATTTTTAGTCTACATGGAATATATTCATTCTAACAATAATATAGAAAGAATGGAAGTTTTGGAGTGTAAGTCAAAGTTATAATGGTCAGTTCCTCTTCTATTTCTTGGGCTCTTCGCTCCCAGTGTAGTATAGGCCTTTGAAGACCTCCCGACTCCATTGCCCTCTGTTCTCAGAAAGTTTCTCAAGGGTGGGCCGGGAGTGTCTCTATCATCTAATTTCAGCCTTGACATCTCTGCTCCATGTGTTTTTTGGATGCCCCTTTTTCCTCTTTCCTTGGGGATTCCATTTCAAACCTGCCTGAAGATGTTGTAGATTGGTTTAGACCATAAGACCATTAGATAATAGGAGCAGAATTTGGTCATTTGAACCATCGAGTCTGCTCTGCCATTTCATCATGGCTGATTTATTTTTCCTCTCAGCCCCAGTCTCCTGCCTTCTCCTCATATTTCTTCATGCCCTGACCAATCGAGAATCTATCAACCTCTGCCTTAAATATACATACAAACTTGGCCCCCACAGCTGCCTGTGGCAATGAATTCCACAGATTCACCACTATCTGGCTGAAGAAATTCTCCCTCACCTCCATTGTAAAAGGACACCTCTCTATTTTGAAGCTTTGTCCTCTGGTCTTAGGCTTTCCCACCATAGGAAACATCCTCTCCACATCTTCTCTATCAAGGCCTTGCACCATTCGATATGTTTCAATGAGTTCACTCCTCATTCTTCTGAATTCCAATAAATACGAGCCCAGAGCTAGCAAACACTCTTCTTTTGACAATCTGTTTAAACCCGGAATCATTTTCTTGAACCTCCTTTGAACCCTCTCCAGGTTCAGCATGGATAAGGGGCCCAAAGCAGCTCACAGTACTCCAAGTGAGGTCTCACCAATGTTTTATAAAGTTTCACATTACATCCTTGCTATTATATTCTAGTCCTCTTGAAATGAATGCCAACATCACATTTGCCTTCCTCAAATTAAACTCAACCTGAATATTAACCTTTCGGGAATCCTGCAGAAGGACTCCCAAGTCCCTTTGCATCTAAGTTTCTTGTATTTTCTGTCCATTTAGAAAATAGTCAACCCTTTTGCTTCTTCTACCAAAGTGCAGGACCATACACTTCCCAGCAATGTATTCTATCTGCCACTCCTTTGACCATTCTCCGAAACTACCTAAGTCCTTCGATAGCCTCTCTACTTCCTCAGAACTACCTGCCACTCCACCTATCTTCTTATCGTCTGCCTCAGGACTCACACCACCAGTTTCAGGAACAGTTATTACCCCTCAGCCATCAGGCTCTTGGACCAAGGGGATAGCTTCATTCAGCATCACTTGACCCATCACTGAACTGTTCCCACATCACCTTCAGGGACACTTTACCTGGTATTCTCACTAGTTATTGCTTATATATTATTATTATTAATATTATTTTTTTCTCTTTCTTTCTGTATTTGCACAGCTTGTTGTCTTTTGCACACTAGTTGTCCACTCTGTAGGGTGCAGTCTTTCATTAATTCTGTTCTGGCTATTGGATTTACTGAGTATGCTGGCAAGAAAATGAGTCTCAGGGATGAATAGACCATAAGACATGGGAGCAGAATTAGACTATTTGGCCCATTGACCTGCTCTGACTTTCCATCATGACTGATTCTTTTGTCCACTCGCTGGACATCTCCCCGTAACCTTTGATGCTGTGGCCAATCAAGAACCTATCCTTAAATATACCCAACAACCTGGCCTCCACAGCTGCCTGTGGTAACAAATTCCACAAATTGCTCACCATTACATTCCAACTCTTATACTCAATACTTTGATTTATAAAGGCCAATGTATCAAAAGCTCTCTTTGCAACCCTATCTACTTGTGACACCGGTTTTAGGGAATTATGTACCTGTACTCCCAGATCCCTCTGTTCTACTGCACTCCTCAGTGTCCTACCAGTTACCTTGCATGTTCTACCTTGGTTTGACCTTCCGAAGTGCAATACCTCACACTTGTCCACATTAAACTCCATCTGCCATTTTTCTGCCCATTCCTCCAACTGGTCCAAATCCCTCTGCAAGCTTTGAAAACCTTCCTCACTGTCCACTACACCTCCAATCTTTGTATCATCAGCAAATTTGCTGATCCAATTCAATTTTATCCCTTACTATCTTTTTGCTCTTAACATACCTGTAGAAGCTCTTAGGATTATCCTTCACCCTGACTGCCAAAGCAACCTCATGTCTTCTTTTAGCCCTCCTGATTTCTTTCTTAAGTATTTTCTTACTCTTTTTATACTCCTCAAGCATCTTATTTCCTCCCAGTTGTCTATACATGTTATACATCTCTCTCTTCTTCTTTATCAGAGTTCCACTATCCCTCGAGAACCAAGGTTCCTTATTCTTACTCGATTTGCCTTTAACCCTGACACAAACATACAAACTCTGCACTCTCAAAATTTCTCCTTTGAAGGCCTCCCACTTACCAATCACTTCCTTGCCAGAGAACAACCTGTCTCAATCTACGCTTTTTAGATCCCTTCTCATTTCTTCAAATTTGGCCTTTTTCCAGTTTAGAACTTCAACCCGAGGACCAGATCTATCTTTATCCATGATCAAGTTGAAACTAATGGTGTTATGATCACTGGAACCAAAGTGTTCCCCTACACACACTTCCGTCACCTGCCCTAACTCATTTCCTAATAGGAGATCTAATATTGCATCCTCCCTAGTTGGTACATCTATATATTGCTTTAGAAAACTTTCCTGAACACATTTCACAAACTTTAACCCATCTAGACCTTTAACAGTATGGGAGTCCCAATCAATGTGTGGAAAATTAAAATCCCCTACAATCACAACTTTCTGTCTCCTGCAGTTGTCTGTTATCTCTCTGCGGATTTGCTCCTCCAATTCTCGCTGACTATTGTGTGGTCTATAATACAACCCTATTAATGTGGTTATACCATTCCTGTTTCTCAGCTCCAACCATATGGCCTCAGTAGACAAGCCCTCTAATCTTTCCTGCTGAAGCACTGCTGTAATATTTTCCCTGACTAGCAAAGCCACTCCCCTACCCTTCATCCCTCTGCCTCTATCACATCTGAAACATCAGAACCCTGGAACATTGAGCTGTCAGTCCTGCCCCTCCTGCAGCCAAGTTTCAGTAATGGCTACGATGTCATAATTCCACGTGTCAATCCAGGCCCTCAGCTCGTCTGCCTTTCCCACAGTACTCCTCGCATTGAAGTATACACACCTCAGAAGATTATTACCACCACACACAATCTTACTATTTGTGACGTTGCATGAACTACTAACATCATTTATTTTTACCCCCGTTCCACTATCTACTCTGGCACTCTGTTTCCCATCCCCCTGCAAATATAGTTTAAACCCTCCCCAATAACACTAGCAAACCTCCCTACAAGTATATTGGTCCCCTTGTAGTTCAGGTGTAGCCCGTCTCTCTTGTATAGGTCCCATCTGTCCCAGAAGAGGTCCCAATGATCTAGAAATCTGAAACCCTGGCCCCTACACCAGTTTCTCAGCCACGTGTTTATCTGCCAGAGCATCCTACTCTTACCCTCACTGGCACGTGGCACAGGCAGCAATCCGGAGATTACTACCCTCGAGGTCCTGTTTTTCAACTTCCTACCAAGCTCTCTGTACTCACTCTTCAGGACCTCCTGACTCTTTCTACCCATTTCATTGGTACTGATGTTAACCATGACATCTGGCTGATCACCCTCCCACCTCAGAATGCTGTGCACGTGATCAGAGACATCCCTGACCCTGGCACCCGGGAGGCAACAAACCATCCGGGAGTCTCTGTCACGCCCACAGAATCTCCTGTCTGTACCCCTGACTATGGAGTCCCCATCACAACCGCTCTCCTCTTCTTCCTCCCTCCCTCCCTTCTGCACTGCAGAACCAGACTCTGTGCCAGAGATCCGGCTGCCGCAGCTTGTCCCAGGTAAGCCATCTCCCCCAACAGTATCCAAATCAGTATACCTGTTTTGGAGGGGAATGGCCACAGGGGAACCCTGCACTAGCTGCCCTTTCCCCTTCCCTCGCCTGACGGTAACCCAATTACCTGTGCCCCCCTCCTTAGGTGTAACTACGTCCTGGAAGCTACTATCTATAGACTGCTCAGTCTCCCAAATGATCTGGAGGTCATCCAGCTCCTGCTCCAGTTCCCTAACGCGGTCTGTTAGGAGCTGCAGCTGGATGCACCTCTTGCAGGTATCGTTGTCAGGGAGACCAGAGGTCTCCCTGACTTCCGACACCCTGCAAGAGGAGCTTTCCAACATCCTGCCTGGCATATTCTCTAGTCTGAAACAAAAAAAAAGAAAAACAGAAACTTACCGGAACCTACCCTCGCCTCTGCCTGTTTCCCGTCAAAGCCTGATTGAGCCAAAGCCATCCCACTCCGACTCAGTCCACTACGATGATGGCCACTGTATATGGTGGTCTCCCTTTTAAACCTTGGTGCGCTACGTCACGCGCCTGTGCAGTCTAGCCTCTTTTCCCCGATCAGTTAAAGAAAAGAAAAACGACCTTCCCTCCGCGATGCTTCAGCCCTCCACTCTCAGCCTCTTGCTTCGATTGAAAAAAAAGTTGTTAAAAAAAAAGGTTGTATAAGACATTGGTGAGACCGAATTTGGAGTATTGTGTGCAGTTTTGGTCACCTAATTACAGGAAGGATATTAATAAGGTTGAAAGAGTGCAGAGAAGGTTTACAAGGATGTTGCCGAGACTTGAGAAACTGAGTTACAGAGAAAGGTTGAGTAGGTGAGGACTTTATTCCCTGGAGCATAGGAGAATGAGGGGTGATTTGATAGAGGTATATAAAATTATGTTAGGTATAGATAGAGTGAACGCAAGCAGGCTTTTTCCACTGAGGTCAGGGGAGAAAAAAAACCAGAGGACATGGGTTAAGGCTGAAGGGGGAAAAGTTTAAAGGGAACATTGGTGGGGGGGGGGCTTCTTCATGCAGAGAGTGGTGGGAGTGTGGAATGAGCTGCCAGATGAAGTGGTGAATGTGGGCTCACTTTTGACATTTAAGAAAAACTTGGACAGGTATATGGATGAGAGGGGTTTGGTGGGATATGGCCCAGGTGCAGGTCAGTAGGACTAGGCAGAAAAATGGTTCGGCACAGTCAAGAAGGGCCAAAAGGCCTGTTTCTGTGCTGTAATGTTCTATGGTTCTATGGTTCTAAATTCACCACCCTGTGGCTAAAGAAATTTCTCCACATCTCTGTTTTAAGTGGATGCCCTTCTAACCTGATGCTGCGCCTTCTTGTTCTAGTTCCCCCACCATGGGAAATATCCTTTCCACATCTACTCTGTCTCGGTCTTTTAACATTCGAAAGATTTCAATAGTATCCACCCTCAACCCTCTAAATTCCAGCGAGTACAGTCCCAAAGCCATCAAGCGTTCCTCATATGGAATCATCCTAGTGAGCCTCCTCTCCAATGCCAACACATCTTTTCTTAGATAATCAGCCCAAAACTGTGCTCAATACTCAAGGTGAGGCCTCATCAGTGCCTTATAAAGCTTCAGCATCACATCGCCACTCTCATACTCTAGACCTCTTGAAATGAATGCCAACATGGCATTTGCTTCCCTCAGCTCCAACTCCACTTTTAGGGAATCCTGCACAGGACTGCCAAGTTCCATTGCATCTCAGATTCTAGGATTCTCTTTTGGTTTAGAAAATAGTCTGTACATTTATTTCTTCTACCAAAGTGCATGACCATGCATTTTCCAACATTGTATTTCATTTGCCACTTTCTTGTCCATTCTTCTAATCTGTCTAAGTCCTTCTGCAGCCCACCTGTTTCCTCAACACTACCTGCCCCTCCGCCAATCTTCGTATCATCTGTAAACTTGGCAACAAAGCCATCTATTCCATCATCTAGATCATTGATGTACAGCATAAAAAGAAGTGGTCTCAACACCGACCCCTGGGGAACACCACTATTCACTGGCAGCCAACCAGAAAAGGATCCTTTTATTCCCATTGACTGCCTCCTACCAATCAGCCAATGTTCTAACCATGTTAGTAACTTCCCTGTAATACCATGGGCTCTTATCTTGGTAAGCAGCCTCATGTATGGCACCTTGTCAAATAACTTCTGAAAGTCCAAATATACAACATCCACTGCATCTCCTTTATCTATCCTACTTGTAATCTCCTCAAAGAATTCCAACAGGTTTGTCAGGTAAGATTTTTCCTTAAGGAAACCATGCTGGGTTTGTCCCATCTTGTTCTGTGTTACCAAATACTCTATAACCTCATCCTTAATAATTGACTCCAACATCTTCTCAACAATTATGGTCAGGATAACTGGTCTATAATTTCCTTTCTGCTGCCTCCCTTCTTTCTTAATGAGTGAAGTGACTTGCAATTTTCCAATCCTCCAGGCCCATACCAGAGTTCAATTATCCTTGAAAAATCATTGCTAATGCCCCCACAATCTTTACTGCTGCCTCCTTTAGAACCCTAGGATGCAGTGCATCTGGTCCGGGTGACTTGTGTACCTTTAGGTCTTTCAGCTTTTTGAGCACCTTCTCCCTTGTAATAGTAACTGCATTCACTTCCCTTCCCTCACACCCTTCAACATCTGTCACACTGCTAGTGTCTTCCACAGTTGAGACTGATGCAAAATACTCACAGTTTACCTGCCATCTCCTTGACCTGTTATTATTTCTCCAAACTCATTTTCTAGCGGCCCTATATTCACTCTCCTCTCTCTTTTATTTCTTATATACTTGAAAAAAAAGCTTTTTCTATCCACCTTGATATTGTCTGCTAGCTTGATTTCATAAGGTTTGAAGTGATAAGATCAATTAAAACTAGCAAGTACTTGCACTTTTCAGCCTTAAGGAAGACAGAATTAACAGAAAGGCACAATTAGTTTACTGAAGTAGAATTATTTTCCAAACCCACCCAGGAATGCTTTGTTGTGGTAGCGTAAAGAGCTCAGTGAGGCAATTAGCCAACAAATCGTGTGTGTTTTGTAGAAGCTTAAAGAAAGCTGGGGAGGTAAAGTGCTGATGTCAAAGAGAAAGTACAAAAGGAATTACATTATTTTCAGTCCTGAGATTCGTACAACAATCAATTAGACCACACATACTGTATTTTCTGCAATATGGCATAATTATGAATATATTTCAAAAACTAATAAAAAATAACATTAATAGAAAATATATTCATTTTATATGTTGTGCTATTTATCATGCCTATGTTGCATTCCAGAAAATTAAATAGGCAATCTTTAATGATTCATTTATTTGTTAGTGACTTCTAATCTGCAAGATCGTTTTATCAAGAATGTAGACTCACTAATGAACTGAAATATCAGGTCCACTTCAAAAGGATAATAATGTTTCCTTTTGATGAATCTTGTATCAAAGATATTCTACAATTCTACCTGCAATCACAGAGCACAGACTTTAATTACTCCCCAAAATGTTATTGTTCTGACTGTACCATGATGAAAAGATAACTTCATAAATGCCTCCTTTGTATTTACAGTGAGCAGTTAGAGGTTATGATATTTAATTACATATCCAGGGAAATGCTGACACTGAATGCACAAAGCAGCAGAACTAGAATTTCGCAATGATATTTTATTGAAAAAATCTTTGTTCCATTTGTGAACCAGGGGAATATTTTTATATTCTTGTCTCACTGCAGAACTGAGAATAAGAGAATATGATACCAACAAAGATTTCAAGCCAACGTTATGCAATAATACAAAACAAGGTGTGGCCTGTGTAAGAGAAGATGGAGTGAGGAGTCAGAAATTTGGCCTTCGAGTTTGACTTGAGTGGTAGGTAAATTGCTGGAGGGGATTCTGAGGGACAGCTTTTGCAAAGATATGGTCTGATTTGGAACAGTCAGCGTGGTTTTGTGAGTGGGAAATCTTGTTTGACAATTCTCTTGGAACTCTTCAAAGAGGTAGCCAAGAGGATCGATGAGGGTAGGTAGTAGATGTTGCCCATATGGACATTAGCAAGTCCTTGACAAGGTCCTTCAGTGCAGGCTAGTCTGGAAGGTTAGGTTGCATGGGATCCGGAATTGATAGTGGACTGAATTCATAATTGACTCAGTGGTAGCAAGCTGATGGTGATGATAAAGGATTGTTTCTCAGACTGGAGGTATCTCATTTTAGGAGATCAAACCAGGATAGGTCTTATACAGTAAGTCCTGAGGGAGTATTATAGGACAGGGGAACCTTGAAGTGCATATGCATAGCTTGCTGAAAGTAGCATCACAGATGTGTATGGTGTTTGGCACCCTGGTCTTCAGACAGGGCTTTGAGTATAGGTGTTAGGAAGTTATGTTGTAGTTATACAAGACTTAATGACATTGCACTTGGAATATTTTGCACAATTTTGGTCACCCAATAGGAAAGATTTTATTAAACTAGAAAAAGTGCAGGAAAAGATTTGCTTGGACTTGGGCAGGTGAGGGCTGAGTTACAAGAAGTTGCTTAGATTAGTATGATATTCCCTTAAACCTTGGAGATTGAGGGGTGATTTAATGTAAGGCCATGAAGGGCATAGACAGGGTGAAACAGAATGAATCTTCTTCCCAGAAGGTTTGCTAAAAACAAAGGGCACAAGTTTAAGATAGGAGGCAAGAGACTTTTAAGGGACATCAGGGGCAGCTTTTTCATGAAAAGGGTGGTACATATTTGGAAATGAGCTACTAGAAACTGTGATTGACACAAGCATATTAGCAAAATTTAAAAACTATCTAGATAAACACACGGATAGGAGGGGTTTTGAGAGATATTGGCCAAAAATGGGCAGATGGGATGATCTCTCTGGGCGACACAGCCGGCATGGACGAAAGTCAAGTCAATTCAAGTCGTAACAGCTGGTACAGGACACAGTAAAAATGAGACAACGTTTTTCAGGACCATGGTGTTACATGACACAGTACAAAAACTAGACTGAACTACGTAAAAAAACAGAGAGAAAAAACACACAACAACTACACTAGACTACAGACCTACCCAGGACTGCATAAAGTGCACAAAACAGTGCAGGCATTAAAATAAATAATAGACAAGACAATAGGGCAGTAAGGTGTCAGTCCAGGCTCTGGGTATTGAGGAGTCCGATAGCTTGGGGGAAGAAACTGTTACATAGTCTGGTCGTGAGAGCCCGAATGCGGATGGCAGGAGGGAGAAGAGATTGTATGAGGGGTGTGTGAGGTCCTTCATAATGCTGTTTGCTTTGCAGATGCAGCGTGTAGTGTAAATGTTTGTAATGGCGGGAAGAGAGACCCTGATGATCTTCTCAGCTGACCTCACTATCCGCCGTAGGGACTTGAGATCCAAGATGGTGCAATTTCCGAATCAGGCAGTGATGCAGCTGCTCAGGATGCTCTCAATACAACCCCTGTAGAATGTGATGAGGATGGGGGGGTGGGAGATGGACTTTCCTCAGCCTTCGCAGAAAGTAGAGATGCTGCTGGGCTTTCTTTGCTATGGAGCTGGTGTTGAGGGACCAGGGAGCCGTCGATGTTCAGCGGGGAGTGGTCGCTCCGTGCCCTCCTGAAGTCAACAACCATCTCTTTAGTTTTGTTCACATTAAGAGACAGGTTGTTGGCTCTGCACCAGTCCATTAGCCGCTGCACTTCCTCTCTGTAAGTTGACTCATTGTTCTTGCTGATGAGACCCACCACAGTTGTGTCATTGGCGAACTTGATGATGTAGTTCAAGCTGTGTGTTGCAGAACAGTCGTGGGTCAGCAGAGTGAACAGCAGTGGACTGAGCACACAGCCCTGGGGGGCCCCCGTGCTCAGTGTAATGGTGTTGGAGATGCTGCTCCCAATTCGGACTGACTAAGGTCTCCCAGTCAGGAAGTCTAGGATCCAGTTGCAGAGGGAGGTGTTCAGGCCCAGTAGGCTCAGTTTTCCAATCAGTTTCTGAGGGATGATTGTGTTGAATGCTGAACTGAAGTCTATGAACAGCATCCAAACGTATGTGTCTTTTTTGTCCAGGTGGGTAAGGGCCAGGTAGAGAGTGATAGCAATGGAGATGTTGAAGATGTCAGTGAGAACATCTGCTAGCTGGTCTGCACATCCTCTGAGCACTCTACCAGGAATGTTGCCTGGTCCAGCAGCCTTCCGTGGGTTGACCCTGCCCATGATTCCTCTCAAACTGGCCACGGTGAGACACAGCACCTGGTCTTTTGTAGAAGGGGTGGACTTCCTCACTGCCATGTCATTTTCTACCTCAAAACGGGCGTAGAAGTTATTCAGCACATCTGGAAGGGAGGCATCACCCGCACAGTCAGGTGATGTTGTCCTGTAATTGGTGATGTCCTGGATGCCCTTCCACATGCGCCGCGTGTCGCCGCTGTCCTGGAAGTGGGTGTGGATTAGCTGGGCGTGTGCACGCTTTGTCCCTCTGATGGCTCGGGACAGTTTGGCCCTTGCTGTTGTTAAAGCTGCCTTGACACCTGCTCTGAAGGCGGAGTTCCGGGTCCTCAGCAGCGCACGCACCTCTGCTGTCATCCATGGCTTCTGGTTGGCACGTATAGTGATGGTCTTGGATACAGAGACATCATCAATGCACTTATTGTTGTAGCTGGTCACTGATGCTGTGTACTCCTCTAAGTTGGTAGAGTCGCCATTAGTTGCAGCCTTCCTGAACATGTGCCAGTCAGTGTGCTCAAAGCAGTCTCGAAGAGCAGAGATGGCTCCTGCTGGCCAGGTTTTCACCTGCTTCTGAACTGGTCTGGAGCGCCTGACGAGTGGTCTGTATGCTGGGATTAGCATAACAGAGATGTGGTCTGAGTAACCGAGGTGGGGGCGGGGCTCTGCCCGGTACGCATCAGGGATGTTTGTATAAGCAAGGTCCAACGTGTTCTCTCCTCTCATTGCAAAGTCCACATACTGATGGAATTTGGGGAGCACTGACTTAAGGTTCGCGAGGTTAAAATCACCGGCGACAATAAACAGTCCATCAGGGTGTGCGTTCTGCAGTTCGCTAATAGCCCCATACAGTTCACAGAGTGCCTCCTTAGCATTAGCAATGGGGGGAATGTACACACTGAATATAAGAACAGAGGTGAATTCCCGTGGCAAATAAAATGGTCTGCATCTAACAGCCACAAACTCCACTCGCAATGAGCAGTGTCTGGAAACCAGCACTGAGTTCTTACACCATTCCGTGTTGATGTAAATACACACACCACCACCGCGAGTCTTACCGTAGAGAGCTGCATCCCTGTCTGCTCAAAACAAGGTGAGCCTGTCTAGCTGAATGGCGGCGTCCGAAACCCCCTCAGTGAGCCACGTCTCTGTGAAGACATCCGTGGAGCAAACTCTGTACTCCTGCTGAGTATTTCGTTGGAGTCAGATGTAGTCCAATTTATTGTCCAGGGAGCAGACATTGGAGAGCAGAATGGAGTTCGATGAGTCTCTAAATAGATGGCCATTCAAAATCATGGAGATCTAGCTGATTAGGCAGACTGTTAGGCTTAAGGAAGAAAGTAATTTCAAATACATGGGGATATAGGTGGGAAAACAAAGAGATCACCAGGGAAGATGTTGGGGAATCGTGGGAAAATGTTGAAGTTACAAGACTGCACAGGAGTTATATCAAACCTGTAGACGAGCAGTTTCTTTTTCTCCATTTGAGCTGCAGTTTTAGTTCCATCTATTTCCTCTCACAAAACCTTCTGCTATCAACCATGTATCTAACCTAATCTGAAATATTGACATGAACTCTGCTTCAGTCAATAGCTCGCCTAATACGTTGCATAGCCTCTCATGTTCTGTGTAATTTTTTTATATCACTGTTCCAAATCCCTGCCCTATACCTTTAAATCCTTTCTTGACCTTTCACCAAAGCTAATCACTTTGCCTCAACATCCAATTTTTTGTGAAGTGCTTCAAGCCTTTACATCAATAGCATTATATAAATCTAAATATCTTTTCTTTCTCTTAAATTTCCATTGCGCCAGTGCTGCAGCATAAATATTTAGAAATCCCAATTGCTAGCAACTCACCTAGGAGCATATCAATATATTCTTTCTTTAATACTTTGTTCAAAAAAGTTAGTGAAAATGGTCCAATCACCTTTATCAAGAAAAAATAAAATCTGCAGATGCCCAAAATCCAAGCAACACACACAAAATGCTGGAGGAACTCAGCAGACCAGGCAGCATCTATGGAAAAGAGCATAATCGATGTTTTGGGAAGGGTCTTGGCCCGAACACCTTTTATCATATTTTACTGAGAAATGTCTCTATAACATTAAAAAATCGTTTTGTCTGCAGTAACCAACATATTGCACCCTTAAATATTATGCCATTGTAGAATATTATCAATGGAGAATGATTTGCAAAGTGAAGTTATAACAAGGCGAAATACTGATCTTCAGTTGCAAAGCTAGCTACCAAATACAGCTTGAGCTGTCACCTTACACATTTCATGTAACCCTCTCGCAATCCCCTCTCCTTCCCCGTAATAATTCCTTATGCATCTCAAAAAGAAAGCCAACTGGGATTTTTAACCATGTAAGTATGTCCTATTCAAAGTGGAGGTTGATACGTTCTTGAATAGTCAGGGTGTCAAAGGTTACGGGGAGAAGGCAGGCGAATGGGATTGAGAGGGATAATAAATCAGCCGTAATTAAATGGTGGAGCAGACTCAATGGGCCAAATGGCTTAATTCTGACCCTATGTCTTTTGGTTCTATGTACCATTCAATTATAGGTGTGTAAGATTTAATAAAAATGTTTTCAGAAACTATAGCAACACGCACAAAATGATGAAGGAACTCGACAGGTCAGGCAGCATCTATGGAAATGAATAAACAGTCAATGTTTCGGGCTGAGACATGGCTAGAAGGTGAGAGGTGAAGGCAAGTGGGTTGGAAAGATAAAGGGCTGGTGAAGAAAAAATCCAATAGGTGAGGAGAGTGAACCATAGGCGAAAGGGAAGGAGGAGGAGACCTGGAAAAGTGATAGGTAGGTGAGGAAAGGTACGAGGCCATAGTGGGAAATAGAAGAAGAGGGGAGGAGTGAAAAATATTTACCGGAAGGATAAATCAATATTCATGCCATCAGGTTGGAGGCTACCCAGACAGAATATAAGGTGTTGCTCCTCCACCCTGAGAGTGGCCTTGTTTTGGCATAAGAAGAGGCCATGGACCCACATGTGAAAATGGGAATGGGAATGGGAATTGCAATCAAAACGTTGAGCCACCGGGAAGTCCTGCTTTTGGCGGATGGAGTGGAGGTGTTTGACAAAGGAGTCTCCCCCAATTTACAACAGGTCTCAACAGCGTAGAGGAGGCCACATCAGGAGCACTGGACACAATAGACGACCTCAGCAGATTTTCAGGTGAAGAGTTGCCTCACCTGGAAGGACTGTTTGGGGCCCTGAATGGAGGTGAGGGAGGAGATGAATGGGCAGGAGTAGCACTTCGGCCGCTTGCAGGGGTAAGTGCTGGGAGGGAGAGTAGTGGGGAGGGACAAATGGACAAGGGAAGAACAGAGGGAGCAATCCCTGCAGAAAGCGGAGAGTGGTGAGGTGGGCAGGAAAAGATGTATTTAGTGGTAGGATCCCTTTGGAGATGGTGAAAGTTGCAGAAAATTATGTCTTCAATGCAGAGACTTGTAATAGGTTAGGACAAGAGAAACTCTATCACTGTTCAGGTGGCAGGAAGTTGGAGTAAACACGGTTGTTTAGGAAATGGAGGAGATGCGGATGAGGGCAGCATCAATAGTGAGGAAGGGAAACCCTGTTCTTTGAAAAAGGAGGACATCTCTGATGTCCTGAAAAGGAAAGCTGCATTCAGGAAATGGATGCAGCAGAGGCAAAGGAACGAAGAAAAGGGAAAAGCATTTTTGCAGGAAATAGGGTGGGAAGAGGCATAGTCAAGATAACAATGGGATTTAGTAGGTTTATAAAAGATGTTGGTTGACAGTTAAATGACCTGGATGAGGAAGTGGAGGGACGGGTTAGTAGGTTTGCTGATGACACAAAGGTTGGGGGTGTTGTGGATTGTGTGGAGGGCTGTCAGAGGTCACAGCAGGTCATTGATAGGATACAAAACTGGGCTGAGAAGTGGCAGATGGAGTTCAACCCAGATAAGTGTGAAGTGGTTCATTTTGCTAGGTCAAATATGATGGAGATGTTCCAGAGATGGAGATAGAGAGACTGGAAAGGAGAGGGAGGTGTCAGAGATGGACCGAGTGAATTTAAGGGCAGGGTGAAAGTTGGAGACAGGGTTGATGAAATTGACGAGCTCAGCATGGGTGCATGAAGCAGCCCCAATGCAATCATCAATGTAACAGAGGAAGAATTAGGGAGAATTACCGGGGAAGGCTTGGAACATGGACTGCTCCTTGTAGCCATGAAAAGGCAGTCAGAGCTGGTGCCCATGGCGACTCCTCAAGTCTGGAGAAAGTGGGAAGAGCTGAAGGAAAAATTATTGAGGGTGAGGACCATTTCTGCCAGATGGGGGAGGGTGGCAGTGGAGGGGAACTGGATGGTTCTTTAATTGAGAAAGAAGTGGAGAGCTATAAGACCTTTGAGGAAGAAGCTGAAACAATATTTGTTCAGGATAGTCTAGTGACCAAGCTATTACTTTAATATCCAGAGACTTGGACTATTGATCCAGTGTTGCAAAATTTCAATCTCACTGTGACAGCTGGAGAAGCTAAAATCCATCAATACAGTTGACTCTTAACCACACTCAAAATGACCACAGGACAGTCGGTTTTGGTCAATAAATCACCAATTACAAGACAACATCACCTGACTGTGCAGGTGATGCCTCCCTCCCAAATGCGCTGAATAACTTCTACACCTGGTTTGAGGCGGAAAGTGATGTGGCGGCGAGGATGTCCACCCCTCCTGCAAATGACCAGGTGCTGTGTCTCTCCGTGGCTGACATGAGAAGAACCCTGTGCAGGGTCAACCCACGGAAGGCTGCTGGACCAGACAACATCCCTGGTAGAGTGCTCAGAGGATGTGCAGACCAGCTAGCAGATGTTCTCACTGACATCTTCAACATCTCCCTGAGCAGCGCCACCATTCCAACGTGCTTCAAGGCCACCAGCATCGTCCCCGTGCCGAAGAAGTCTTCAGTGTCCTGCCTAAATGACTACTGTCCCGTTGCACTTACATCCATCATCATGAAGTGTTTCGAGAGGCTCGTCATGAGGCATATCAAGACCCTGCTGCCCCCCTCACTGGAACCCCTGCAGTTTGTGTACCGTCCCAACCGCTCAACAGATGACGCCTTTGCCATCACCCTCCACCTGGCCCTAACCCACCTGGACAAAAAAGACACATACGTTCAAATGCTGTTCATAGACTTTAGTTCAGCATTCAACACAATCGTCCCTCAGAAACTGATTGGAAAGCTGAGTCTACTGGGCCTGATCACCTCCCTCTGCAACTGGATCCTAGACTTCCTGACTGGGAGAACTCAGTAAGTCCGGATCGGGAGCAGCATCTCCAACACCATCACACTGAGCCCAGGGGCCCCCAGGGCTGTGTGCTCAGTCCACTGCTGCTCACTCTGCTGACCCATGACTGTGCTGCAACACACAGCTCGAACCATATCATCAAGTTCGCCGATGCCACGACCGTGGTGGGTCTCATCAGCAGGAATGACGAGTCAGCTTACAGAGAGGAGGTGCAGCAGCTAACGGACTGGTGCAGAGCCAGCAACCTGTCTCTGAATGTGAACAAAACAAAAGAGATGGTTAAAAACACAAAATGCTGGCAGAACTCAGCAGGCCAGACAGCATCTATGGGAGGAGGTAGTGACGACGTTTCGGGCCGAAACCCTTCATCTCACTCCTGATGAAGGGTTTCGGCCCGAAACGTCGTCACTACCTCCTCCCATAGATGCTGTCTGGCCTGCTGAGTTCTGCCAGCATTTGTGTTTTTATTTATTTCCAGCATCTGCAGATTCACTTGTGTTGCAAAAGAGATGGTTGTTGACTTCAGGAGGGCATGGAGCGACCACTCCCCGCTGAACATCAACAGCTCCTCGGTAGAGATCGTAAAGAGCACCAAATTTCTTGGTGTTCACCTGATGGAGAATCTCACCTGGTCCCTCAACACCAGCTCCATAGCAAAGAAAGCCCAGCAGCATCTCTACTTTCTGTGAAGGCTGAGGGAAGTCCATCTCCCACCCCCCATCCTCATCACATTCTACAGGGGTTGTATTGAGAGTGTCCTGAGCAACTGCATCACTGCCTGGTTCGGAAATTGTACCATCTCGGATCACAGACCCTGCAGCGGATAGTGAGGTCAGCTGAGAAGATCATCGGGGTCTCTCTTCCCACCATCACGGACATTTACACTACACGCTGCATCCGCAAAGGAAACAGCGTTATGAAGGACCCCATGCACTCCTGATACAATCTCTTCTCCCTCCTGCCATCTGGGAAAAGGCTCTGAAGCATTCTGGCTCTCACGACCAGACTATATAACAGTTTCTTCCCCCAAGCTATCAGACTCCTCAATACCCAAAGCCTGGACTGACACCTTGCCCTATTGTCCTGTTTATTATTTATTCTAATGCCTGCACTGTTTTTGTGCACTTTATGCAGTCCAGTGTAGCTTTCTCTGTTTTTTTTATTACGTCGTTCAGTCTAGTTTTTTGTACTGTGTCATGTAAACCATGGTCCTGAAAAACATTGTCTCATCTTTACTATGCACTGTACCAGCAGTTATGGTTGAAATGACAATAAAAGTTGACTTGACTTGACTAAATGTTGACCTTACCAGTGATGTTCACAGTGAGCAGAGAATTAAGAAGTTTTAACACCATAAGATATAGGAACAGAATTAGGCCACTTGACCTATCGAGTCTGCTCCACCACATCATCATAGCTGATCCATTTTCATTCTCAACCCCAATCTCCTGCATTGTCCCCATATCCCTTCATCCCCTGACTTATCAAGAATCGATCGACCCAGGCCTTAAATATACCCAATGACCTGGCTAAATATACCCAATGACTTGTGGCAATGAATTCCACAGATTTACCACTCTCTGGCTGAATAAATTCCTCTTCACCTCCAGTCTAAAAGGCTGCCCTCTATCCTGAGGCTGCGTCCTGTGGTCTTAGACTCCCAGACAGTAGAAAGTTTTGAACACCTTCTACTCATTTTATAACACCCACTGATCTCTATGGATGGATACAGACAACTATATGCTGTGAGAAGGTACACCAGGTAAACCACAAACATTTATTTTCTGAATGATATACAAAACTTGACTGGGGCATGAACCTGAATAATTACTAATACAGCTAAAACAGGAGAGAAGAAAGTAGTTGACTAAATAGCAAAAGAGAAGGAATTAAAGTCCTGCTCTATATTTAATACATTCACTCAATCCATTCTAAACATTGGTAGAAAATTTACTACTTTGTTTCATGATAGCTAATGCCAGAGCACTGATAGACATAAAGAATTTCAAGCAATCTTGGGAACAATGAACCAATCATACCAATTTGAAAAGAAGTGATAGTGTATAAAATACTGCAGAAAATAATTAACATAGATTCCCAAAGGGTGTTACGTTCAACAAAACTTTTGTATCTTGTTTGAAATTGTGCTAGAAATATTAGATAAGAGTAGTGTAGTAGCATAGAAATAGAAATCTACAGCACATTACAAGCCGTTCAGCCCACAATGTTGTGCCGACCATGTCACCTACTCTAGAAACTGCCTAGAATTTCCCTACCGCATAGCCCTCTATTTGTCTAAGCTCCATGTACCTATCCAAGAGTCTCTTAAAAGACCCTATTGTATCTGACTCTACCACCTTGGCAGAGCATTCCACACACCCACCACTCTCAGTGTGAAAAACTTACCTTTGACATCCCCCTTGTACCTACTTCCAAGCACCTTAAACCTATGCCCCCTCATGTTAGCCATTTCAGCCCTGGGAAAAAGCCTCTGGCTATCCACATGATCAATGCCTCTCATCATCTTATACACCTCTATCAGGTCACCTCTCATCCTCTGTCACTCCAAGGAGAAAAGGCCAAGTTCACTCTATCTATTCAGGCAACATCCTTGTAAATCTCCTCTGCACTCTCTATAGTATCCACATCCTTCCTGTAGTGAGGTGACCAGAAATAAACACAGTACTCCAAGTGGGGTCTAACTAAGGTCATATATAGCTGTAACATTATTTCACGGCTCTTGAATTCAATCCTACAGCTGATGAAGGCCAACACATCATATCTTAACAATATTGTCAACCTGAGCAGCAGTTTTGAGTGTCCTATGGAAATGGACCCCATGATATTACTTGTCTGGGTTGAACTCCATCTACCACTTCTCAACCCAGTTTTGCATCCTATCGATGTTCAAAAGCTCTAGTTCATCCTCTTTCTTATGTCTATACACTCACGCATTTCAGTCCGTTGTAAGTCATCCCTACAATTGCCAAGATCCTTTTCACTGGAGAATACTGAAGTAAAGTTTTCATTAAGTATCTCCCCATCTCCTCTGGCTCCATGCACATGTTTCTACTATCACTCCTGATTGGTCCTATTCTCAAATGGTTCATCCTCTTGCTCTTCACATACTTGTAGAATGCCTTGAGTTTTTCTTAATCCTGCTTAATCCTGCTTTTCTTCTTAACTAGATTTTCTACAACCTTTGTACACCATGGTTCTTTACCCCTACCATCCTTTCCATGCCTCAGTGGAACATCCCTATGCAGAATACCATGTAAATGTTCCTTGAACATTTGCCACATTTATGCCGTGCATTTCCCTGAGAACGTCTGCTTCCAATTATGTTCCCAAGTTCCTGCCTAATAGCATCATATTTCTCCCTAGACCAATTAAATGTTTTCCCAAATTGTCTACTCCTATCCCTCTCAAGCACTATGGTAAAGAGATAGAGATGTGATCACTACCTCCAAAATGCTCTCCCACCAAGAGATCTGACACCAGGTTCATTTCCCAATACTGGATCAAGTACAACCTCTCCTCTAGTTGGCTTATCTACATATTGAATCAGGAAACCTCCCTGAACACAACTAACAAACTCCACCCCATCTAAACTCCTTGCTCTAAGGATTTGCCAGTCAATATTAGGTAAGTTAAAATGACCCATCAGAACAACCTTATTATTATTGCACCATTCCAGAATCTGCCTCCCTACCTGCTCCTCGATGTCAGTTTCTATTTAGGGGTCTATAAAAAACACCCAGTAGAGTTATTGCCCCCTTCCTGTTTCTGGCTTCCACCCACAATGGCTCAGTAGGCAATCCCTCTATGACTTCCTCCTTTTCTGCAGCCGTGATACTATCCCTGATTAGCAGTGCCACTCCCCCACCTCTTTTGCCTCCCTCCCTGTCCTTTTTGAAACATCTAAAGCCCGGCACCCTCAGCAGCCGTTCCTGCCCCGAGAGGTAATGGCCACAATGTCATAGTTGCGCGTATTGATCCATGCTCTATGTTCATCTGTGTTGCAGATGATACTCCTCGCATTAAAATAGACACAACTAAAGCCATCTGGCTGGGTGCATCTTTGTTCTATCATCTGTTTATTCTTCCTCACAAACTCCCTACAAGCTGTCTCTACTTGTATGCCAACCACCCCATCCTTTGCCTCTTCATTTTGGTTCCCACCCCCCTGCAAATCTAGTTTAAACCCTCCTTAGCAAACCTCCCTCCCAGGATATTCATTCCCCTCCAGTTCAGGTGCCACCTGCCCCACTTGTACAGGTCACCCCTTCCCCAGAAAAGGTTCCAATGATTCAAGAACTTGAAACCCTGCCCCCTGCACCATCTCCTCAGCCACTCATTCATCTGTGCTATCTTCCTGTTCTGACCTTCCCTAGCTCGTGACAACGGGGGTAATCCAGAGATTACCACCTTAGATAGATAGATAGATAGATAGATAGATAGATAGATAGATAGATAGATAGATAGATACTTTATTCATCCCCATGGGGAAATTCAACTTTTTTTCCAATGTCCCATACACTTGTTGTAGCAAAACTAATTACATACAATACTTAACTCAGTAAAAAAAATATGATATGCATCTAAATCACTATCTCAAAAAGCATTAATAATAGCTTTTAAAAAGTTCTTAAGTCCTGGCGGTAGAATTGTAAAGCCTAATGGCATTGGGGAGTATTGACCTCTTCATCCTGTCTGAGGAGCATTGCATCGATAGTAACCTGTCGCTGAAACTGCTTTTCTGTCTCTGGATGGTGCTATGTAGAGGATGTTCAGAGTTATCCATAATTGACCGTAGCCTACTCTTCGGCCTCCTTCCTAACTCCTTAAATTTACTGCACAGAGCCTCTACCCCTCTCCTGCCTATATCATTGGTACCAACATGTACCACAACCTCCAGCTGCTCACCCGCCCCTTCAAAAATATTCTGCAACCACTCAGAGACATCCTGGACCCTTGCACCCAGGAGTAACACACTATCCTGGTGTCTCCCTTGCTGCCACAGAATCTCCTATCTGTCCCCCTAGCTACCGAGTCTCCAATGACTATTGCTCCACCTGACTTCACCCTATCCTTCTGAGGCTCAGAGCTGACCACAGTTCCACTGGTCTGGCTGCTGCTGCCTTGCTCAGATAGGTCACCCCCCTCATCAGTATTCAAAGGGGTATACTTGTTGCTAAGAGGAATGGCCACAGGGGGACCCTGCACAGACTTCCTTCTACCTTTACCTCTCTCGGTGTTTGCCCATCTGCTCCCTGAATTCTACATTCTGGGTGGTGTAACCACCTGCTCAAAAGTCATAGCTATCAATTGCTCTGCCTCCTGGATGATCCTAAATTCATTCAGCTCCAGCTCCGGCCCCTTAATGCGGTCTTTCATGAGCTGGAGTTGGCTGCACTTCCGGCAGGTGTGTTCATCAGGGAGACTGTCAGGTTCCATGAATTCCCACATCCTACAGGAGGAGCATTCCACTGCCATATCCGCCATCCTGCCTGCACTGTACAATGGACAACCAACACCAAATCTTCTAACCTGTTTCTTTGGCCTCAGCCTTTTCTCGTTGAAGCCTCTTGAGTCAAATCCTGATGCTCCTAATCTTACTGCTGGCCTACTCCCAACAATGGCTGCCCCACTTGCCCCATTCAGTACTTTTATTTGCCATTTTCTCAGACGTCAAATTCTTTTGATTACGGACCACTTAGTAGATCTATAATGAAGCTTCGGGATGAGAAATCAGGGGACAAAAAACTGAGTAGGTAACAAACTAACTGGGTTAGGGGATAAAAGTAGTTTTTCAAGATGACAGAAAATACAAATTAGTGTTCCACGTACAGCCTGATCTAATAATGATATTGTGGCTGATGAAATAATTATACATAATTTCCATTTAATGATTTGGACATGGATAAATAGCTTGATATTAAAATTTCAAAATTATATCTATAGGTTTTATACATAGTAAGAATAAAGTTGACAATAAAAAATTTTGAGAAGCTACAAGTCTGAAATAAAATCAGAACATGTGGATACTCAGTAGGCCAGCCAGCATCAATGAAGAGAAAAAAACAGTTAATGTTTCAGGTAAATGACTTTTCACCATAACTGGAAAAAAAACATGTTATTTAAAGACTTCTATCCCCCATCGAGGAGGATATTAGAGGCGTGTAAATTAGACAGAAATAATGAGAAACAAAAATCAAAGGAACAAATGAGCAGACTCATTGGATTAAATGGCCTAATTCTGCTCCTATACCTTGTGGTCTTATGCAGAAAGTCTAAGATTAAAACAGAAAATTTCTGGAAATTAGCAGATCAGGCAGCATTGGTAGAAAGAGAGATATGTAGATTTAATGCTTCTGGTCAGGAAGGTAGAAAGAAAGGATTTAAGAGAATGATTAATTTGCAAAGAAGGTGGCAGAAGAGATGGGTAGGACAAGAGGAATATCTGTGGTAGGATAAAGTCAGGACACATGGCCTAATAGGGCAGTTTGAGACGGTTATAAGACCATAAGACAAAGGGGCAGGTTAGGCATTTGGCCCATTGAGTCTGCTCCACGATTTCATCATGGTTGATCCACTTTTCCTCTCAGCCCCAATCTCCTGCCTTCTCCCCATATCCTGTCATGTCCTTACCAATCAAGAATCTATCAACCTCTGCCTTGAATATGGATATTGACAGCCTCCACAGATTAACAGCTCTCTGACTAAAGAAATTCCACCTCATCTCCATTCTAAAAGGATGCCTCTCTATTCTGATTCTGCATCCTCTGGTCTTATACTCTCCACTTCCACTCTATCAAGACCTTTCCCCGTTCAATAGGTTTCAATGAAGTCACCCCTCATTCTTCTAAATTCCATTGAATACTCGCCCAGAGCCATCAAACACTTTCCATATGACAAGCCTTTCAAACCTTGGATCATTTTCATGAAACTTCTTTGAACCCTCTCCAGTTTCAGCACATCCTTTCTAAGATAAGGGGCCTCAAACTGCTCACAATATCCCAGTGAGGCTTCATCAGTGCTTTATAAAGTCTCAACATTACATCCTTGCTTTTATATTTAGTCCTCCAGAAATGAATGATAACACCGTCTTTGCCTTCCTCACCACAGACTCAACCTGAAAATTAATCTTTAGGGAATTCTGCACAAAGACTCCCAAGTCCCTTTGCACTTCAGATTTTTGTATTTTCTCTCCATTTAGAAAATAGTCAACCCTTTCATTTCTTCTACCGAAGTGCATGACCATACACTTCCCGACACCATATTTCATCTGCCATTTTCCTAATCTATCTAAGTCCTTCTGTAGTCTCCCTACTTGCTCAAAACCACTGCCCCGCCACCATTCTTCATATCGTTTGCAAACTATGCAAGAAAGCCATCAATTCCATCATCTAAATCATTAACATATAAGATAAAAAGTATCTGTCCCAACACAGATCCCTGTAGAGCATTACTAGTCACCACCAATGAACCAGAAAAGCTTCCCTTTATTTGCACTCTTTGCCTCCAGCCAATCAACCACTGCTTTATCCATGCTAGAATCTTTCCTGTAATACAATGGGCTCATAGCTTGTTAAGCAGTCTCATAAGAACATAAGAACATAAGAGACAGGAGCAGGAGTAGGCCAATCGGCCCCTCAAGCCTGCTCCACCATTCAACAAGATCATGGCTGATCCAATCTTAACTCTCGTGTATGGAACCTTGTCAAAAGCCTTCTGAAAATCCAAATACATAACATCTACCTATTCTCTTTTGTCTATTTTTCTTGCTGATCCTTCAAATAATTCTAACAGATTTGTCAGACAAGATTTTCCCTTGAGGAAATCATGCTGACTATGACCTATTTTATCATGTGCCTCCACGTACTATGAGATCTCATCCTTAATAATCGACTCCAACATGATGATCATTTGCTGATCAAAATGACTATGATCACTTTCCCCTAAGGGTCCTTTAACCTTAAGCTCTCTGATCAATTCTGGTTCATTGCACAATACCCAATCCAGAATAGCCGACCCCTTAGTGGGCTCAACCACGAGCTGCTCTAAAAAGCCATCTCGTAAGCATTCTGGATATTCCCCCTCCTGTAATCCAGCACCAACCTGATTTTCCCAATCTATCTGCATATTGAAATCCCTCATGACTATTGTGAAATTACCCTTTTGGCATGCATTATCTATCTCCTTTTGTAATTTGTAGACCACATGTTTACCACTGTTTGGGGGTCTGTATATAAATCCTGTCAGTGTCTTTTTACCCTTGCAGTTCCTTAGCTCTATCCACAATAATTCAACACCTTCCAACCTTATGTCACCTCTTTCTAATGATTTGATTTCATTTTTTACTAACGGAGCAACACCACCTACTCGGCCTTCCTGCCTGTCCTTTTGATACAATGTGTATCATTGGACATTAAGCTCCCAGCTATAATCTTCTTTCAGCCATGATTCATTGATGCCTACAGCATCATACATGCCAATCTGTAACTGTGTTACAAGTTCATCTACCTTATTCCACATACTGTGCACATTCTAATATAACACCTTCAGTCTTTTCACCCTTTTCGATTTTGTCCACCTTTTACATTGCAACTCATCCTGTTGACTGCAATTTTTCCCTATCATCAGCCTCCCCTTGCTCGGAGTCTCACTACATATTGTGTGTTTGTAAACCAGCTACCTCACCTTCAGCACAATCACTCCAGTTCCCATCCCCCTGCCAAATTACTTTAACCCCACCCAAGCAGCTCTAGCCAACCTGCCCGTAAGGATATTGGACCCCCTTGGGTTCAGGTGTAACCTATCCCTTTTGTAGAGGTCACATCTTTCCCAGAAGAGATCCCAATTATGCATAAATTTGAACACCTGCCCCCTGCGCCAGCTCCTCAGCCATGCAGTCACCTGCCAAATCATCTTATTCTTCCCTTCACTGGCACTACCCTGGAGGTCCTGTTTCTCAGCTTTTTACCTAGCACTCTAAAATCTCCCTTCAGGACCTCCTCACCTTGTCTACTTATGTCATTGGTGTTAATATGTGCCAAGACTACTGGCTACTCATCCCCACCCTTGAGAATGCCATGGACATGATCCAAAACATCCCTGATCCTGGCAACCGGGAGGCAACATACCATCTGGGTGTCTGTTGCACACACAAATCCTTGTCTCTGTTGTTTGGAAGAAGAAATCTCCGATCAACACTGCCGTCCTCTTATCCTCTCTGCTTAGTGCCGGAGATCCAGTCACTGTCGCTCCCTCCTGTAGGTCACCCTCCTCAATGGTATCTAAAGTTAGGTACTTATTATTGAGGGGGACTGCCACAGGTGTACTCTGCACTGGCTGTGCATTTCCCTTCCTTCTGGCAGTCACCCAGTTACCGATCTCCAGCAACCTAGGGGTGACTACCTCCCTGTAGCTCCTATCTATCACCTCCTCATCCTCCCATATGAGTTGAAGGTCATCGAGTTGCAGCTCCAGTTCCTCAATATGTTCTCTCAGGAGCTGCAACTCAGTGCACCTGGTGCAGATCTGCTTAACCTGACTTCCCACATCGCACACAGAGTACAAAACACTGCACCTGGAGCCATTCTTACTAAACTACTATGCATGAACAGATGAGGAATGAACAAATAAGGACAGAGAGAGAGAGAGTAACTTACAAGACAATTTACTTTATCCAATCCTGATCTCGCCTAAGCCTGAAGCCACTCTAAGCACTGACACACTCCAAAGGAATGGCTGCTCTGCTTGCACTTGAATTGATTTTATTCGCCCTTTCTGAAAAATCCCTCTTGCTGATTGGTTGGTCCTCAAGTCAGAGAAACTATTGCGAAACTCTGCCTTTGGAATCTCGGTCATCCTCTTGATTAAAAGGTAGCTCTTTTTACGCAGTCCTGACGTATTATTGTCCAACTCAGAGAAAGCTAGCATGAAGTTCTGCTTTTAAGTCTTGAACATGGACCTAACTGAAAGGTAGCTCGTTATGCTTCCTTATATTAATGTGCTACTGGTCTCACTCTGTCACATATATTCCCCAGCATTTACAAAGCAATTGAAAATACTTAAAGAAGTTCTGGGATTTACTTCCAAAGGCATAGAATTCAAATGTTAATGTTAACCTTGTGTAGAGCTGAGATCGGCCAGAATGAAGCACACAGGTTTGGTCACAGAATTATGAAAAGCACAGGGAAACAGTGAACAATGCCAAGAATTACCAGGATTGTATTAAATTACAACTATAGGGAAAGTTTCCACAGATTTTTGTATCTTTAAAAATAATCTCTGAGTTCACTTGTTAGAGCAATTTAAAAATATAAAATGGTTGCATAAGATAGATGTGGAAAGAATGTTTCTCAGATAATCCAAACTGAAATGAATAAATATAGATGGTTACTGATAAATTTCAGCGGGGAAAAAGAAAGAAATTTCCATTCTCAGCAGGAGTTTAGATTCTGGAACTCACTGTCACAGGAGGTGGCAGAGACAAATGGTTTACATATTTACAAGATATGGGGGAAATAGGAACAGGCAGGAAGGCTCAAAGACCGTTAAGAAGCAGCAGAATGAAAGGACACTATGAATGCTTGGAAACTCTAATTGGGCTGGATGGCCAGTTTTTCTGAGTGTATTCTCCATGCAATTTGATGTAATACTCTGATACACTTGGATATTGGGCCCGGGATGGCTAAACATGAGCCAAATGTTGTTATATATACCCCATTGAATTGCCTTCTTTCATGTTGCATGCTTTTCTGATCAGAATCTATAATTTATCTTGGAGGCAATTGAAAGCATTATAAAAATTCCTCATTGAAATAATTGCATCTTCATCCTGGAGTTTCATCCAAACCATGACAAATGCTGGAGAATGAAACAGGGTACTTTAGACATTTGAACCAAATACATAATTCAAACTGAACATTTCATTTCCTGGTATTGAGTTCCTTGAAGACAAACTGTCTCAAAATACTATTGGATTAATGTGCATGCATCTCCTCTGTAAATAAACTAAAGTATGATTGTGACACATAATCCAAACTGTGCACCAAGTAGTCAACCATCTCAATATGCACTCACTCTGTGAGATAATAGCAAAATTGCAAGGGTGCCGCTCATATCTAACAGAACTTGACATTGACATTTAGCACTTGCAGATTTTGCCACATTCATTTGTGAACTAGCAGACATTGCAATCCTAAAAGCAGAAATGGCTGAACAGATGAAAACTGGTTACTTAGAGAGAATAGAAGGTCTCAGTGTATCATGCTGTTTATAATTGTGGCTTACCTTTTGAATCAGTTTTTATTAAAATCTTTGCCGAAATTCACATCAGTGAATGGTGTCCACTTGCCTGCCCATATCAATCCTCATGGTCACCTTTTCAAAAAACTAAATTAAATTCACAAGACATGGTTTCCAATGCACAAAAGCTAGTTGACTATCCATAATCACTCCTTATCTTTCCTTTCATGTCCTTACAGGGCATGTAGGCCCTGTCTAGAAACAGAAACATAGAAAACTACAGCACAATACAGGCCCTTCAGCCCACAAAACTGTGCCAAACATGTCCTGACCTTAGAACTTACCTAGGGCTACCCATCACCTTCTATTTTTCTAAGCTCCATGTACCTATCCAGGAGACTCTTAAAAGACCACCCCCACCTCATTTCCACCTCCACCATTGCTGCTGGCAGCCCATTCCACACACTCACCACTCTCTGCGTAAAAAAATTAACCTTGACATCTCCTCTGAACCTACTTCCAAGCACTGTGTCCTCTTGTTCTAGCCATTTCAGCCCTGGGAAAAAGCCTCTGACTATCCACACGATCAATGCCTCTCATCATCTTGTACACTTCTGTCAGGTCACCTCTCATTCTCTATCGCTTCAAGGAGAAAAGGCCAAGTTCACTAAACCTATTCTCATAAAGCATGCTCCCCAATCCAGGCAACATCCTCGTAAATCTCCTTTACACCTTTGCTATGGTTTCCACATCCTTCCTGTATTGAGGCGACACGTACTGAGCACAGTACTCCAAGTGGGGTCTGACCAGGGTGCTATATAGCTGCAACATTAAACACTGCTCTTAAACTCAATCCCACAATTGATGAAGGCCAATGCACTCTCTTAATCACAGAGTCAACCTGTGTAGCAGCTTTGAGAGTCCTAAGGACTTGGACCCCAAAATACCTCTGATCCTCCACACTGCCAAGAGTCTTACCATTAATACTATGTTTTGCCATCATATTTGACCTACCAAAATGAACCACCTCACACTTATCTAGATTGAACTCCATCTGCCACTTCTCAGCCCAGTTTGGCATCCTATCAATGTCCCACTGTAACCTCTGACAGCCCTCCACACCATCCACAACACAGCAGCAAATTTACTAACCCGTCCCCCCCATTTCCTCACCCAGGTCATTTATAAAAACGACAAAGAGTAGGGGTCCCACAACAGATCCCTGAGGCACACCACTGGTTACTGACCTCCATGCAGAATATGACCCGTCTACAACCACTCTTTGCTTTCTGTGGGCAAGCCAGTTCTGGATCCACAAAGCAATGTCCCCTTGGATCCCATGCCTCCTTACTTTCTCAATAAGCCTTGCATGGGGTACCTTGTCAAATGCCTTGATGAAATCCATATACACTACATCTACTGCTCTACCTTCATCAATGTGTTTAGTTACATTCTCAGAAAATTCAATCAGGCTCGTAGGACATGACCTGCCTTTGACAAAGCCATGTTGACTATTCGTAATCATATTGTACCTCTTCAAATGTTCATAAATCTTGCCACTTAGGATCTTCTCCATCAGCTTACCAACCACTGATAGACTCACTGGTCTATAATTTCCTGGGCTATCTCCACTCCCTTTCTTGAATAAGGGAACAACATCCACAACCCTCCAATCCTCCATCCCCATTGATGATGCAAAGATCATTGCCAGAGGCTCAGTAATCTCCTCCCTCGCCTCCCACAGTAGCCTGGGGTACATCTCATCTGGTCCCGGTGACTTATCCAACTTGATGCTTTCCAAAAGCTCCAGCTCATCCTTTTCCTTAATATCTACATGCTCAAGCTTTTCAGTCTGCTGTAAGTCATCCCTACAATCACCAAGATCCTTTTCTGTAGTGAATACTAAAGCAAAGTATTCATTAAGTACCTCTGCTATCTCCTCCGGTTCCATACACACTTTTTCACTGCCACACTTGATTGGTCTTATTCTCTCATGTCTTATCCTCTTACTCTTGCTTGCCTTGGGTTTTCCTTAATCCTGTCCACCAAGGCCTTCTCATGGCCCCTTCTGGCTCTCCTAATTTCATTTTTAATCTCCTTCCTGCTGGCTTCTAGATCTCTCTCATTACCTAGTTTTTTTGAATCTTTCATAAGCTCTTCTTTTCTTCTTGACTAGATTTACAACAGCCTTTGTACATCACAGTTCCTGTACCCTACCATCCTTTCCCTGTCTCATTGGAACGTACCAATGCAGAACCCCATGCAAATATCCCCTGAACATTTGCCACATCTCTTTCGTACTCTTCGCTGAGAACATCTACTTCCAAGTTCCTGGCTGATAACCTCATATTTCCCCTTACTCCAATTAAACGCTTTCCTAACTTGTCTGTTCCTATCCCTCTCCAATGCTATGGTAAAAGAGATAGAATTGTGATCACTATCTCCAAAATGCTCTCCCACTGAGAGATCAGCCACCTGACCAGGTTCATTTCCCAATACCAGATCAAGTACAGCCTCTCCTCTCGTAGGCTTGTGGTAAACCATGTATATAGGTTGTAACTGGGTTATCTGTCTGGACACGCCCCTCTGCTGACTGCTCCTGTGGCTCCTCCCACAGACCCCTGTATAAAGGCGATTGTGTCACTGCTCCTCCCACTGTCCAGGACAGACATACAGCATGAACGTGGATCCATTTTACCATTACTAAAATTGATGCACTATCAATTATTCCAAAAGACTGGAAGTAGAGTAAATACTGAAAGGCTTTTATTAACTGTAAAATGGATCCACGTCCATGCTGTATGTCTGTCCTGGACAGTGGGAGGAGCAGTGACACAATCGCCTTTATACAGGAGTCTGTGGGAGGAGCCACAGGAGCACTCAGCAGAGGAGCGTGTCCAGACAGATAACCCAGTTACAACCTATATACATAGTTTACCACAAGGCTTATCTAATATTGTGTCAAGAAACTTTTCTGAACACACCTAACAAACTCCACCCCATCTAAACCCCTCGCTCTAGGGAGATGCCAATCGACATTTGGGAAATTAAAATCCCCCACCACAACAACCCTGTTATTATTACACCTTTCCAGAATCTGTCTCCCTACCTGCTCCTCGATGTCCCTGTTACTATTGGGTGGTCTATAAAAGACACCCAGTAGAGTTATTGACCCCTTCCTGTTCCTAACTTGGCCTGAGTTGATGTAGTAGTAGTGTTCCTAACTTCCACCCACGGAGACTCAGTAGACAATCCCTCCATAACTTCCTCCTTTTCTGCAGCCGTGACAGTATTTCTGATCAACAGTGCCACACCCCCACCTCTTCTGTCTCCCACCCTGTCCTTTCTGAAACATCTAACATTCGAACTAACCATTCCTGCCCCTGAGTTATCGAATTCTCTGTAATGGCCACAACATCATAGCTGTCCCTCAGAAGTTCCTTCAGCAATTTTACCGCCATAATGTTAGGCTCACCAGCCTGCATTTCCCTAGCTTGGTATTGAAGCCCTTCCTAAATAAAGGCACAACGCTGGGCAACCTTCAGTGTTTTGGCACTTCACCTGAAGATACAAAACACTTCTGTCATGACCCCGGCCACTTCGTCCCTTGCTTCTCACAGTGTTGTGAGATACTGGACATACACCAGTGAACATGCACTCAATACATGAGCTGTTCCTGAGCTTATAAACTCGGCACTTGGCTGGCATTCATCTCTCAGACATCCCTTTTTAATTCATGTTCATTTATTTAAATCTGCTGTCACTTGATGCAAGTAATGGAATGTGTACAAGTTGTCCAACTGACTGCTTCTCAAGTGACAAGCATAAACTCCTCGGCATGAAGTTAGGTAAATCTGACAGTTGTTCCAGCTCATGGTTAATATAATCATTCCTTTTTTTTTTACATTTTATAGTGCTTTGCAGGACAGCACACAGCAAAACTGAGCATGGATAAGGAAGCACAGAACTAGAGGTGTTCCACTCAATCAGCTGAAGAGCGACAGTGCAGGACCAAGAAGTATCAGAACTTGCCTATAAATCCAGTAGAGTAAGTAGCAGTTTATATAATGTTTTTGAGAATTCCCACTGTGGAGTCATAACTCGTAGCTGTAAACTGTTGTGTAAACACTTTACTGTCATGAAGAACACCATGGAGACCTGGGCCAACCAGTGGCTTCAATGGTCAAGATCAAATGCCAGCATATATTTCCTTCAATTTCACTTCCTTCACTTCATATGACCTGTTAGGGAACCAAAAAATCCAGAACTTCCACTTACTAGGCAGCCAATTTACATGATTTTGTCACAAATATTTGTTTGGTTATTTTTATAGATAAAATAAAACCTTTCAAATTCTCATTGGCTTAAATATTTCTATTATCCTAAACACTTTAGTTTTATAAAAGTATTTTGTTAATCAACTGCGAGGCACTTCCCAGAAATTAAATTTCTGTTAATTATTTTTTCCATATTTGCTATAAAAAGTAGTAATCTATCATCTGAATTTTAAGGGCACACTTTGCAAAAACAAGCCAAGATGTTACATTGTGAGTAGATTTCTAGAATTGCCAGGTGTATGTAGACAATTGCAATGTGCCACTAGACCTTTGCACTTAATGTAAATGCAATGAATCTAAATCCCTCTCAGTCTGTCAGTCAAATATCTCATTCAATTTTATGTGACAAGAAAAATGTTGAAAATTGACACCGCCGAAGTAGCTCATGAATCAACCCACTTCACTTACAGAGCTGATTGAGCCTATTTATTGCTTCTGTCTCCAAACACTCTTAGACTGTTCCAAATCTGTGGGAGAAATCAAGCTTCGATGTTAATATCTATAGATCTATTCTTTAGCAATACCAATCTAGTCTTTATTCAGAAGTCTATTTGTCCTGTTGCTGCTGAAGACAAAAAATAAACATCTCAAAATAAATTCAATTGTGTACTGAAGAGTGTATGCTTGTTTGTATTTCATCATAATGATTTTAATGCCAATGTAGCCATTCAGCATCAAATTTATTAGTGATTTCCAACCAGCTAAGAAAGTATAATCAAATATGCACCTCAATTCAGTTTCTGATTAGCTGGAATATTCTCACCATACTTTTTAATTCAAAATCCTCTTGTGTAATAAATCAGTATGACTGACTGTGGGCTTAATAGAATGCAGAGCCCAAGAGTACTGCCTGTTTCTCAACATACAGTACTTGAGAGCTGGGAATGTTTCCAGTGTTAAAATAAATGATAAAACTTATAGAAAAACTGATAGGTATAATTTCAGTAATATTTATTGTAAAACCACATGCAGAGAAATCTCTGAAAGGACCAAACAGGTCAAGACAGGTGACGTACACACTATTTGGTATTACAAATGGAGTATGATCTTACATCACCTGCCCTACAATGTGTATCATGCTGCAAATTTCAACTCCGAAGAGAAAAAGGAAATCATTACTGGTTATCTTGTATCTTAAAAGAAAATGAATGTGGCATATGAAAGCTTGAAAAGGAAATTCAAATCTTGAAGGCATTGAATTGTGTGGTGCAATTTAAAGAATTTGCAGCTAACCCCTCTGAAGAATTTGATTTTTTGAACAAAAACACTGCTGTAAGCACAAGACATTTTGCAGATACTTCATGTCCTGAGCAACACACTCAAAATGCTGGATGACCTCAGCAAGTTAGTCAGCATCTCTGGAGAAGAATGTCCTGATGAAGAGATTTGGTCTGAAACATCGATTGCTCATTCCTTTCCATAGATGGTGCCTGACCTGCTGACTACCCACAGCAAAAAAATCTTTTGTTTCATTTATCCACTTTTACTTTGCATAACTTACATTTGTGATAAATACTTGCTTCTATCTCATGTTTGCTAAGCCTGCTTTCTAAATAGCAGCTGCCACTTGAAAGGGCACAAACAGTTGTAAGTAAACTTTCAACTATATTGCTTTATTAAACTTCTGGGTGTTAAAAAGAAGTCAGTCTTTAGTTCGTAAAATGGAAAGTAGCTTGAAGATGAAAAAACACTCTTTATAGAACAACTTTACAAATAGACTGTATTTTGCAGATGTTCTTTCTGTAAAGAGTCACTGCACTTGCTTTGTTATTACTCTAGAGTAGAATATAAGATAATTGGTTATTTAATTTGGGCTGTTTCAAATAGACAAGCTGATTCTTAAGTTGATTAGTGCAAGGAAGCTTGCATAACAGATGGAGAATATCATTTAGCATATCAATAATTGACATATTTATAGTTGGAAGAGTTTTATGTACTTTGAAGTTAACTTTACAACATTAGTGGGAGCAAGCTAAGATAAATATCTCCAGAAAATACTTCTAAACTATTTGTGTTAAAAGAATATCTGAGTAAATATCACATGCTTGTCTCACTCAAGTGGCTAAAAATGGTATAAATGTAGAGAGAAGTTCTGTCCCATTAGGTATGGGATAAGGAACATCAAGAACCATGGAAGACCTAGAGCCCATTCTTCCAGCATCGATTTCTGTGATGTCAACTTGTTCATCGGCATCTTTGATATGTCTTTTTAGTTTATGGAAATTGTGCCTGAGTTTTGGAAATCCTTATTTCTTTGTTTCAGAAATGTTTTGTGCTTTGTGCTTAGGAAGTGGTTTGTGTTTTAGAAATGGTTTGTAGTTGAGAAATATTTAAGATAGAAATCCCCTGTAAGATTTAAATGTTTTTTTAAGAGTGTTGTGTGGATTTAAGCGGGTGTCACAGAAAATAAATAAATGAACAGTGTTTCAAACTAGTTTGTTTGCTGGAAATATCTTCTCCTTGGTAGGGAGAAGGCAGCCACCACTTGAATAGTAAGTATTGGCAGCTAAACACACCTTGGAGAACAAACAGGGAAGTCAACTAGTCTTTGAAGAGTAGGTAGTTACAGTAAAATGACAGTAAAAGTGCAAGTACTCATGGCTATTTATATCAAATAGGGCTTAAAGTCTTTGCTTGTGTTTAAAAATTTGTAAACAGTGAACCTAATATCATCATACACTGCTAATAAATGAAAAACTGAAGTGAAATTTGTAATTCTAGTGTACTAGCTAAACCATTGCTTTATCAAAGGCTATGCTAATGAATGGGGTTTGCGAACTTACTTACCCATTTATGTGGTTCCTACAGCTGGGGTGGCCTTGGACAAACTATTACGTAGTGAAAAAGGCAAAAGGTATGTTGGCATTCATAGCAAAAGGATTTTAGTACAGGAGCAGGGAGGTTCTACTACAGTTGTACAAGGCCTTGGTGAGACCACACCTAGAGTATTGTGTGCAGTTTTGGTCCCCTAATCTGAGGAAAGACATTCTTGCCATAGAGGGAGTACAAAGAAGGTCCACCAGATTGATTCCTGGGGTGGCAGGACTTTCATATGAAGAAAGACAGGACCAACTAGGCTTATACTCACTGGAATTTAGAAGATTGAGGGGGGATCTCATTGAAACCTATAAAATTCTAAAGGGATTGGACAGGCTAGAAGCAGGAAGACTATTTCCGATGTTGGGGAAGTCCAGAACGAGGGGTCACAGTTTAAGGATAAAGGGGAAGCCTTTTAGGACCGAGATGAGGGAAAACTTCTTCACACAGAGAGTGGTGAATCTGTGGAATTCTCTGCCACAGGGAACAGTTGAGGCCGGTTCATTGGCTATAATTAAGAGGAAATTAGATATGGCCCTTGTGGCTAAAGGGATCGGGGGTATGGAGAGAAAGCAGGTACAGGGTTTTGAGTTGGTTGATCAGCCATGATCATACTGCATATATGTCAAACTCAAGGCCCGCGGGCCAAATCCGGCCCGCGAGATAATATCTAATTACTATTAAAGCTGGCCCCAGTAATCGAAGCGCCTATGGCGTATGATATGGCTAATGCTGAGTTTATTCAGGTACCAGGTTTTCAGGGTTTTTAGTGTTTATTCGGCAGTCTTGCTCGGCAGTCTTCTTCATAAGAAACGGAATTTGTAAAGTGAAACACTTTGTAGTTATAGCAGAGACTGAGACACATGAGAGCAGGCTGAAAAAACGGAGGCAACGAAAGCTGCGTTCGCACGCATCCAACTGATCCGGCCCGCATGAAGCTGCATTTTGCTCAATCCGGCCCGTGACCTAAAATGAGTTTGACACCCCTGTCATACTGAATGGTGGTGCAGGCTCGAAGGGCCGAATGGCCTACTCCTGCACCTATTTTCTATGTTTCTATGTTTCTAGTTGGAAGAACTATTTGCAGCGGTTGATCCTTTTCATGAGAAAACTGGTATCCCTGAAGATACATTGCAGGTTTAATGAGCATTAAGTTAGAAATACCATTAGTATCCATCACTAAATGGCTTATATCAATAAGACATTAGATCTTTGCAGTAATTTTGACTATTTATCTGCAACTTTAATACTATAACACACAAGCAGCACATGGTCCTTGGCAAACTCCCAAAGTAATTTTCACAACTAAGTATAATTTTACATTATTAATAGGAAAAATTCCTCACCATTTTAGTGCAACATTGAACATTTCATGCTACAACATAATTTCTTTTTACTTCTCATCACATTACAGTGTTCCCTAATTTAGTCAAATAGAAGTGATAAGCTGTCATTCGTAATGTGTGAAAGCAGAGGGGGAGTTAATATTATCACAACAGAGATCACTTCCAATCACATCCTGTTTATTCATTCAGTTGAAATTGTTGACCAAGTTCTTTAAAAAAATGAGTAAAGCCCTGTAAGAAACAAAACACCACAAAAATAAAAATTAACATTGGAATTTTTGAATAAACAATGAGACATGCTGAAACCAACAGTACTTCAAAATAAGACCACATGATCATAAGACATAAGAGCAGAATTAGGCCATCTGGCCCATCGAGTCTGCTCCACCGTTCAATCATGGCTGATCCTTTTTTTCTATCTCCTCCTCAACCCCAGTTCCCAGCTTCTCCCCATAACCTTTGATGCTATGTCCAGTCAAGAACCTATCAATCTCTGCCTTAAATACACTCAACAACCTGGCCTCCATTACTGCCTGAAGCAACAAATTCCATAAATTCACCACCCTTTGGCTAAAGAATTTTCTCTGTATCCCTGTTTTGAAAGGGTGCCCCTCTATCCTGAGGCTGTGCCCTCTTATCCTAGACTCTCCCACCATGGGAAACATCCTTTCCACATCTACTCTGTCGAGGCCTTTCAACATTCAAAAGGTTTCAATGAGATCCCCTCTCATCCTTCTGAATTCCAGTGAGTACAGACCCAGAACCATCAAATGTTCCTCGTTTGATAACCCTTTTGTTCCTGGAATCATCCTTGAGAACCTCCTCTGGACCCTCTCCAATGCCAACACATCTTTTCTAAGATCAGGGGCCCAAAATTGTTCACAATACTCAAGGTGACTTATAAAGCCTCAGCATCACATCCTTGCTCTTGTATTCTAGACCTCTTGAAATGAATGCCAACATGGCATTTGCCTTCCTCACCACTGGCTCAACCTGCAAGTTAACCTTTAGCGTGTTCTGCACAATGACTCCCACGTCCCTTTGCATTTCAGATTTTTGGATTTTCTACCTATTTAGAAAATAGTCTGCACATTTATTTCTACTACCAAAGTGCATGAAAATGTTGCATTTTCCAACATTGTATTCCATTTGCCACTCTCTTGCCTATTCTCCTAATCTGTCCAAGTCTTTCTGCAGCCTACCTGGTTCCTCAACACTACCCGCCCCTCCACCAATCTTCTTATCATCTGCAAACTAGGCAACAAAGCCATCTATTCCATCATCTAAATCATTTATATACAGCATAAAAAGAAATGGTCCCAACACCGACCCCTATGGAACACCACTAGTCACTGACAGCCAACCAGCAAAGGATCCTTTTATTGCCACTCGCTGCCTCCTACCAATCATGGCTCTAACCATGTTAGTAACTTCCCTGTAATACCACGGGCTCTTAACTTGGTAAGCAGCCTCACGTGTGGCACCTTGTCAAAGGCCTTCCGAAAGTCCAAATATCCAACATCCACTGCATCCCTTTTATCTATCCTACTTGTAATCTCTCAAAGAATCCCAACAGGTTTTTCAGGCAGGATTTTTCCTGAAGGAAACCATGCTGATTTTGTACTATCTTGTCCTGGGTCACCAAGTACTCCATCACCTCATCCTTAACAATTGACTCCAACATCTTCCCAACCACTGAGGTTAGGCTAGCTGGTCTATAATTTCCTTTCTGCTGCCTTCCTCCTTTCTTAAAGAGTGGAGTAACTTTTGCAATTTTCCAGGCCTCTGGCACCATGCCAGACTCCAATGATTTTTGAAAGATCATTTCTAATGCCAGCACAATCTCTAACACTGCCTCTTTCAGAATAAGAGCAACACAATTAATGCACAGGCCATTGGAAAGGAAGAAAACTGAAAATAATGGTAATCTGACTACAATATCCAAATAAGAATCTAAACTACTAATATAAGCTAACATTTTAATAAGACTGGGAAACTAGAGCAAAAGCATCAGATCCGGGTCCAGGATATCTCAGATCGAGTCCTTAGCATTCTTAAGTGGGAGAGTCAATAGCCAGAGGTCGTGGTCCAAGTAGGTAACATTGACATAGGTAGGATGCTTGTTGAGGTTCTGCATTAGGAATTCAGGGAGATAGGCGCTAAGTTGAAGGGCAGGACCTCCAGGGCTATGATCTCAGAATTGCTACTCATGCCACATGCTATTGGGGCCAGAACTAGGAAGATTACACAGATTAATACATGGCTAAGGAGTTGGTGGAGGAGAGAAGGCTTAAGATTATTGGATCATTGGGCTCCCTTCCAGGGAAGGTAGGACCTGTACAGAAGGGACTGCTTGCACCTAAACTGGAGGGGGCTAATATCCTGAAGAGAATGTTTCTTAATGCTATGCGGTGGGGTTTAAACTGGAATTTGCGGGGGGGGGGGGGAGGGGGGGGAGGGGTGAGAACCAGAGTGCCAGAGCAGACAATGGAGAGGTTGTGGAGGCAGATGTCGATAAGACCTCAGACAAAGTTAGGAATCAAAAAGTTGAGCATGCTGTACTGAGCAGCTTATATTTCAATACAAGAAGTATCAAAGGAAAGGTGGATAATAGTGCTAAAGATCAGGTAGCTGGTTTACAAACAGAGGCAACGCGCAGTGAGGAGAGGCTGTTGATAGGGCAAAATTGCAGTCAACAGGATGAGTTGCAACGTAAAAGGAGGACAAAATCGAAAAGGGCGAATACAGGACTGAAGGTGTTATATTTGAATGTGCGCAGTATATGGAGTAAGGCAGATGAACTTGCAGCACAGTTGCCGATTGCCAAGTATGACATTGTAGGCATCACTGAATCATGGCTGAAGGATTAAGCTGGAGGCTTAATGTCCAAGGGTACACATTATATCGAAAGGATAGGCTGGGAGGCAAAGGGGACTGTGTTACTCTTGGTAAAAAATTAAATCAAATCATTAAGAGGTGACATAGGCTTGGAAGGTGTTGAATCATTGTGGATAGAGCTAAGGAACTACAAGAGTAAAAAGACCCTGATCGGAGTTGTATACAGACCTGCAAACAGTAGTAAAATTACAATGGGAGATAAAAAATGTATACCAAAAGGACAATGTTGTGGGGACTTCAAGATGCAGGTAAAATGAGGTTGGTGCTGGATTACAGGAGGGGGGAAATTCTAGCATGCCTGTGAGATAACTTTTTAGAGCAGCTCATGGTTGAGCCCACTAGAGGATCAACTATTCTGGATTGGGTGTTGTGCAATGAACTAGAATTGATTAGAGGGCTTAAGCTAAAACATCCCTGAGGGGAAAGAATTCGCCCTGAAATTTGCGAAGGAGAAGCTAAAGTCAGACATATCAGTACTACATGGAGTAAAGGGAATTACAGAGGCCTGAGAGATAAAGAGTGGGCATATAATCGAGCAAAAATTAGTGGGAAGATGGGGGATTAGAAAGCTTTTAAAACCCAACAGAAGGGCAACTAAAAAATCATTAAGAAGGTAAAGATGGAATATGAAAGTAAGCTAGCCAATAATATTAAAGAGTATACCAAATGTTTCTTCAGATACACAAAGTGTAAAAGAGAGGTGAGAGTGGATATCAGACCACTGAAAAACAATGCTGGAGAGGTAATAATGGGGGATGACAGAAGGACAGATAAACTGAATAAATATTTTGCAACGTTCTTCATGGTGGAAGACACTAGCAGTATGGTGGAAGTTCCAGGTATCAGTGTGTGAATTTCCCATAACTAGAGAAGGATTTTGGGAAACTGAAAGGTCTGAAAGTAGGTAGGTCACCTGGACCAGATGGTGTACACCCCAGAGTTCTGAAAGAGGAGGTTGAAGAGATCATGGAGGCATTAGTAATGATCTTTCAAGAATCATTAGATTGTGGAGCGGTTCTGGAAGACAGGAAAATTGCACTCTTCAAGAAGGGACAGAGGCAGAAGGAAGGAAACTATAGACCAATTAGTCTGATTTTACTGGTTGGGAAGATGTTGGAGTCAATCATTAAGGATGAGGTCTCAGGGTACTTGGAAGCACATGATCAAATAGGCTGTGATCATCATCGTTTCCTCAAGGGAAAATCTCACCTGACATTCTGTTGGAATTCTTTGGAAAAAATAACAAGCAGGTAGTTAAAAGAGAATCAATTGATGTTGTGTATTTAGATTTTCAGAAGGCCTTTGACAAGGTGCCTCACATGAGGCTGCTTAACAAGTTAGTCTCTGGCTGGTTGCCAGAGACTAGTGGTGTTCCAAAGGAGTCTGTGTTGGGACCATATCTTTTTACATTATATGTCAATGATTTAGATGATGGAATTGATGGCTGTGTTGCAAAGCTTTCAGACGATATAAAGATAGGTGGAGGGGTAGGTAGTTTTAAGGAAGTATAGAAGCTACAGAAGGACTTAGACAGATCAGGAGAATGGGTAAAGAAATGGCAGATGGAATATAGTGTCGGGAAGTGTATGGTCATGCACTTTGGTAGAAGAAATGAAAGAGTTGACTATTTTCTAAATGGAGAGTAAGTACAAAAAGACTGTGGTGTAAACGTACTTCTGTGTGCTTGTGCAGGATTCCCTAAAGGTTAATTTGCAGGTTGAGTCTGTGATGAGGAAGACAAATGCAATGCTCGTATTCATTTCAAGTGGTCTAGAATATAAAAGCAAGGATGTAATGTTGAGACTTTGTAAAGCACTAGTGAGGCCTCACTTGGAGTATTCTGAGCAGGTTTGGACACCTTAACTTAGAAAGGATGTGCTGAAATTGGGGAGAGTTCAAAGGAGGTTCATGAAAATGATTCCAAGTTTGAATGGCTTGTCATGTGAAGAGCTTTGATGGCTCTTGGCTGTAATCACTGCAAATAAGAAGAATAGGGGGTGACCTCATTGAAACCTATGGTGACATGTCTTGATAGAGTGGATGAGGAGATGTTTCCTATGTCTAAAACCAGAGGACATAGCCTCAGGACAGAGGAGTATCCTTTTAGAATGGAGATGAGGAGAAGCTCTTTGCCACAGGCAGCTGCGGAGGCCAAGTCTATATGTATATTTAAGGCAGAGGTTGATAGATTTTTGATTGGTCGGGGCATGAAAGGTTGTAAGGAGAAGACAGGAGATTGGGGCAGAGAGGAAAATTGGATTAGCCATGATGAAAATGGCAGAGCAGATTCGATGGGCAAAAGAGCCTAATTCTGCTCCTATATCTTATGGTCTTATGGTCTTATAATAAACTGGAACCTATGATAAGATGTCTCTGTGCAGTGTTTATCGATAAAGTCATGACACTCTAACTTTTGTGGAGCAAGAGGTCTTATACGTATCTACATATATCTAGATTGCCTAAGACTTTTGCACAGTACTGTATTTGTCAACGTGGAGCAGAGAGTGAGTTTGTAAATCTTGCAGGAGCAGTGGATATTGAGAACGGTGAGCGTGGAGCGCATGGGATGGGGTGTGGGACAGGTGACAGAGAAGGAGTGCCGGGGCAGTGGGGGGGGGGGGGGGGGTGGCGCGGGTGCAGACACGCCCAGCCCCGAGATGCCAGACAAGGTCATCTGATTCCAAAACAATAGGTTTATTGATCATTACTGAATGCCACTCTGGTACTTCCCACTCTCTCCCCTCTCCCTTCCCCCTTCCCCTTTTCCCAACCATAACTCCCCTCTCCCTGCCCCCTTCTTACTTTCTGTCCACCATAGAGACCATATCAGAATCAGATTTATCATCGCTCATATATATTATGGTTTTTTTTGCGACAGCTGTACAGTGCAATACATAAAATTTCTACAGTACTGTGCAAAAGTCTTAGGCAACCTAACTATATATCTGCCTAAGACTTCTGCACTGTACTGTGTGTATTCATTTTCCAATGTAAGTGGAAAGCTTTATTAATTAACAAGGAGGCATCCTGCATAGGATGTCCAGGAGCATTACTATTTCTTTATAGGATGCAGGAGTACCCAGTCTGCCACCATATGAAAGAAATCATTCCCCTTGCCACACCCCAAGCCAACCGTTTTCTCTTCCAGCTCCAAACTCTGATGGCCTGGCTCTGATCCTTTCACAATGCAGATTAAATGGAGTCTACAAAGTAAGTTTGTTTTGTGCTATTATTGGCAAAAAGCTGAAAAATCATCCGATCTTCACTTTTAGGTCCCTTATTTCATGTCAATGTGGAAAATTTTGAAGCTCATTCTCTAGATTTCTACTAAAGCAGTCAAACTGTCTTTTTTCACTTCCTTTCTGATAGATTGAATTATACTATTCATCAAAATGTATCAGGAACAATATGAATACAAAAAATCAAAGCATTCATTGTTGCAGATGATCACGCCATTTTATTGGGTCTATTATCCATTGTACTGTGCATGACAGAGATAATACGCTGTTTCAACACCTTCAGTTTCAGGTTAGAATATTGATCACGAAACCAGTTTTGAAAGAGATTTTCAGTTCGGATACTGTCGATGGTTTAATGAAAGAATATGTGCTTTAGTGCATTTATATGAAACTCAACTGACTGTTAGAAAGGAAAAATAAACTACACAGAAATTACAATGAATAATGATCGCCACAAATATGTTGACGGGCACTGAGACAGCTTTCTTAATAGATCATGGACATAACAGCCCTTCCACCTTTCAGCTCCTCAGGACATGCCACATCACTCTGCAGCTAACAAAACACTTTTGGTTGATGTGTAGCCACTATTGTTAAATGGACAAATGTCAACAGCCAAAAGGCTCTCGGCAAAATCTCTCGAAGAGCTGATAGATACATTTCCATGCAATTTACTATTGTAACACATTTATGACTCCATTTACTTACTTCAAGTAATTGTGAAGTAGAAAAGAATTTCCCTTCCTCATTTCCCCCAGAGACAAAAGCTCCATCTGTTTTGAGGAAGGAAAGAGTTATAGAAATCATGGTTTAAACACATCCATTTGAATTAGCTGGAAATGCAGGGAAACAAGAATAAGTGATGATTTTTATAAACATATAAATTAACAAACTAAGCAGTAAGACACAGCAATGGAACAGCACAGATGTAGAACTGGAACAGGCCCTCCAGCACACAACTAACTAGAGACATAGAGCACTGCAGCACAAGAACAGGTCCATCTAGTCCATGTTCTATCATCCCACATCTGAACCATAGACCTTTATAGCCCTTCTAGCCATTAACTAATTCTATGGTACGTGAAAGATGTAGAGGAATGCCCAATTAAGTTTACGTCTTCTACCACATCTTTCCTACCTGGGAGCCCCATGAATGCACTTTCATGTTTATCTCCACAATCACCCCAGGCATTTCTGGGACTCTGTGTAAAAAAAAATTGTCCCGCTCATCTCCATTAAGCTTACCCTCGCTCACCTTAAATGAGGCCCTCTAGTATTAGACTGTGGTAAACTATGTATACCTGTCTGGACACGCCCCCCCCCGCTGACTGCTCCTGTGGCTCCTCCCACAGACCCCTGTATAAAGGCGATTGGGGGCACTGCTCCTCTCTCAGTCTTCTACATGGTCGAGTTCCCTTTTTCGCTGTTAATAAAAGCCACTTCCAGTCTCCTTGAGTTACTGATGGTGCATCATAGACATTTCAACATCGGGAAAAAGATATCAACTGGCTACTCTACACTGTCTCATAATCTTATAAACCTCTATCAGATCACTCCTCAGCCCAAGTTTCTCCAGCCTTTAGGAATTGGAACTTTTTTTTGAGTGATCATGGACGTTGGATAAGGAAGCACAGAAGTGTAATAATAGTTCATATGGGTGTACGAATCCTACAGTAATAAGTGTGACAAAGATGTAAGCTCCAATACTACAGGCCAATGGGAATAGGCAGTTTAAATGGTTTGGCACAGACTAGACTGAAGGACCTGTTTCTGTGCTGTACTTTTCTTTGACTCTATAACTCTATTGGCAATACAACTTTACTAGAACTACTTGCATTATAAGGAAAAGCAATGGGAGTCAAAATCTCATATAATTTAGATCATAATAAAGGAAAGAACTTAGAGATCTTTTTTGTTAAAGTACTTTCCAGTGCAAGGGAACACTATATTAGAACATCAGTACTTGAGCCAGATTACCCTGATATAAAATGATGTAACATTGTTTGTTAGTACACTCTGGTCAAATGCATCACATTCAGAAGCATCTCTGTGCAATTGCAATCACAAGTTCCATCAAGAAGTTCAAGAAAAATCAGAATGAAAATTCTGTAACTGAAAGCTCATAGACAAGTGTGTATCCAAATGCCATAAATGCCAATAAACTCCATTTCTATTGTTGTTAAAATTGCTGCAATCTCTCTGACCCTTCTTCACGCCTTTCTTTCTCTCTCTCCCGTTCCCCTTCCTGTATTCACCACCTAAGCTACGGAACCTGCGTCTCTGTACCTCCCTCTGCAATTAGATCATCAAGTTCCTAACTGGAAGACCACAATCTCGGATTGGTATTAATAACTCCTCCTCGCTGACGATCAACACTGGCATACCTCAGGGATGTGTACTTAGTCCACTGCTCTATTCTTTCTACACCCATGACTGTGTGGCTAGGCATAGTTCAAACGCCATCTACAAATTTGCTGATGATGCAACCATCATTGTCAGAAGCTCAGATGGAGCTGAGATGGTGTATAGGAGCGAGATTTATCAGCTGGTTGAGTGGTGTCGCAGCATCAACCTTGTATTCAACGTCAGTAAGACCAAAGAGCTGATTGTGGACTTCAGAAAAGGTAGGATGAGGGATCACGGACCAATCCTCATAGAGGGATCAGAAGTGGAGAGAGTGAGCAATTTCAAGTTCCTGAGTGTCAAGATCTCTGAGCATCCAACCTGGTCTCAAGATATTGATGCAGCTATATGAAAGGCAAGACAGTGGCTATATTTCATCAGGAGTTTGAGGAGAGTTGGTTTGTCACCTAAGACACTTGAAAACCTCTACAGATGTACTGTGAAGATCATTCTGACAGGCTGCATCACTGTCTGGAAATGGGGGAGGGTGCTACTGCACAGGATCAAAAGCAGCTACAGAAAGTTGTGAAAGTAGTCAACTTCACGCTGGGTACTGGCCTCAGTAGCATCCAAGGCATCTTCAAGGAGCGGTATCTCAGAAAGGCAGCATCCATTACTAAGGAACCCCATCACTCACGCTTCTCATTGTTACCATCAGGAAGGAGGTACAGAAGCCTGAGGCACACACTCAGCGATTCCATAATAGCTTCTTCCCCTCTGCCATCCAATTCCAAAGTGGGCATTGAACCCACGAACACTGCCTCACTTTCATTGTTTCTGTTCTTGCACCATTTTTAATTTAACGATTTAATATGCATATATATACTTACTGTAATTGACTTACACATTTACTTTTTCCCATTTTACCATGCATTGCATTGTACTGCTGCCACTAATTTAACAAATTTCATGACATATACTGGTGATATTAAACCTAATTCTGATTCTGATACTCTTCCTCCCAGTGTTTGAGATGAAATTTCTGATTGTAAAATGGAGGGCAAACTGTTAACAAGTCTATTGAAGGCACTCAGGCAATTTTAGCTCAAATTCATGCTTGGCTCTGACTCTTGCTTGAAGTTGGCAGATCAGATGTTACCATGGCTGTGGTGAGAGGGTTCATAAAGGCTCACAGGTGGAATAAGTCATGATGTGGGGAGGATTGTGTAGAGCCTGTGACAGCAAGCTGAAAATCCGCAATAGGATATAGACTACATCAGAAGATCAGAGTCAGAATCAAGTTTAATATCATTGGCGTAAGTCGTGAAATTTGTTAAGTTCATGGCAGCAGTACAACGCAATACATGATAACAGAGAAAAATAGTGCAAAAATCAAAATAAAAAGTAGTGAGGTAGTGTTCATGGGTTCAGTGTCCATTCAGAAATCGGATGGCAGAGGAGAAGAAGCTGTTCCTGAATCACTGATTGTGGGCACTCACACTGCAGTACCTCTTTCCTGATGGGAGCAAGGCGTGACCTGGGTGATGAGGAGTCCTTAATGATAGACATGCCTTTTAGGGGTATCACTCCTTGAAGGTGTGCTGGATACTTTGGAGCTAGCTAAGTTGATAACTCTCTGCAGCTTCCTTCAGTCCTATGCAGTAGTTCCTCCCCACCCACCAATGCCAGACAGTGAAGCAGCCTGTTAGAATGCTCTCCACCATACATCTGTAGAAATTTTCAAGTGTTATCGGTGACTTAACAAATCTTCTGAAACTGCTAATGAAATAGAGCCGGTGTCGTGCCTTCTTTGTAGCTGCATCAATATGCTGAGTGCAGGTTAGATGCTCAGAGATACTGACACCCATGAACTTGAAATTGCTCATTCTCTCCATTCCAGCTCTCTATGAGGACTGGTGTGTGTACCCTTATCGTGCCCTTTCTGAAGTCCACAATTTTTGCTTCCTTTCGAATACTGAAATAAAAGAAAATCATTTAACTCAGGCTCCCGGCCAGAATTCTCTATGCTACAAGTTTGTTTTGACAGCTCAAAATTACTTAAGCCTGTATATTCAATAATATAAGCTATATAAGTTCAATAATGTGGCTGGAATTTTAGTATTGCTATTTATAATGGACCCTGGGTCATCAAAGATTGGGATACCAAAGATGTCCAACAATTGTGAGGCCAGGTGAAGATTCTTCTTCTACTGGCTGACACATTGTACCTGATAAGTGAGAAGTTAATTAAACATTACAGTGACAAGAAAACTGTTACATCCAAGGTGAAATATGAAGTGTATAAACATCAGCCTTTCAATTCAAAGGTATCAGGAATGGCGATGAATGCTGGTATTGCCATTGACTCTTACGTATCATAAGTGAATTTTGAGAAGAATTAACCCTGATACACTTGTTATCGCAACATAATCTATGGAAATCATTTTAAAATAGTAGGAACACTGTCTCGTTCAGATGTTACTAAGTATGGTTTGAATGATAATTAAACTTGATTTGATAGTTCAGAGTTGACAAAAACATAGTTGCATACTGTTACAGATAAACTATAAGGGCAGGGCCACAGAGATTTGAACTGATCCATTACTGTGGTCAATTATTTCTGTTGATTGCATACTGTAAAATACATTCTATATTTAATGAAACACATTAGAAAAGGTCATGTTCACAGAAATGTTTCATCATGGGATATGTCTCAGGGCAAAGCCATAAATTTGGATCTCTACAAACAGGCATGTGAAAGTGAAAATACAGTCTTAAGTAATCTGTGAGAAGCCTTTTTAGCTCTAAGCCTCTATGTTGCTATTAAATCATTTTGTGAGTCACCACAGTTCTCACCAATGAGTAACACCAAATATAAAACAATCAATCCAATCTGGTTGACTTTCTTCTGACATTTTTACTCTATCAAGCTCTGAATGTGAGTATCTGTGCCTGTTTTTGGTAATTATATAAATAGTCCACTGAAACTGGCTAACAGCCTAAAATATTCTGACTAGTCCAGTTGGCCACCAGCCCAAAGCATCCTGACTGGTTCAGTTTTTGAAGCCAGTAGTCTTAACATATTTAATATAGAACACAGCTGGACACACCCAAATGCTGGAATTAGCATCATTTGCACTCAAAGTAGTACTCAAAAAGCTTCAAACACTGAGTATTTTCTTGCCAATGGAAAATTTTTTACCCCCTCTGAGGAATTGGAAAGATTTTTGACAAGCCTATGATTAATTACAAAAGCACAGTCTCTTGATAATGTTAAGCTTTCCTCTGCTATAAAAATATTGGATTGAACATTAGCAGTTAAGACATGAGAACTTTTTGCAAGTGGCATTGTAAATTGTTGAGAGTTCGAGTTTTTTTTCTTTTGTTATGAACAACAATGCTTTGCATTATACAGCAACGACTAAAATACTATGAGGCCTTTAGATAGGAATATTCAAATTCACATCTATTCATTAAAATTAAATCCAGCATAGAAATCCCACATAAGCAAAACCTCAGATTTAGAATTGCATTGTTTTATAAACTTTTAATTAGTGTTGGCTCTCCCTACCTCTGTAACTTCCTTCAGTCCTGTAACCTTCTGAGATAGCTTCGGTTCTGGTTTCTTATATATCCTGGACCTTAATTGCTCCACCACTAGGGCATGCATCTATAGCCCCTCTATAAATCTCTCTGCTTTTCTTTCCTCCCTCAGCTGCTCTTAAATCCTTCCTCTTTGACCAGTCTTTTGAATATCCGCTTTATTATCTCCCTAGATAGTTCAAGAGTATTTTGTTTGATGATCCTCCTGAAAAGTGTCTTGAAAGTTTCAAAGCCAAATCTTGTTAATGTAATCAAACTGTACAGCAGGAATCCTCTCAAATGAATATCTATCAATGAATAAGTCAAGAGGTCGGTACTGAGAGAAGAGATGCCACTTATCATTAAACTGACTTTTTAATGTTTTAGGAAATTTTTATTTGCTATTTCTTTTGTTAAGTTATTTATTCGAGTGACCTTTTTTTTAATATTGCGCCAACCTCAGTCGTTACAACTTGTATTGGCGTGTAAGTCTCCTTCTGAGGTTCTATTATTTGGAATAAGAACAGAACAAAGATATTAGGGAACAGAAAGAACAGAGGAATGTGATGCTGAGGCTTTATAAAGCACTGGTGAGGCCTCAACTGGAGTATTGTGAACAGTTTAGTCTCCCCATCGAAGAAAAGATGTGCTGGCATTGGAGAGGGTTCAGAGGAGGTTCACAAGGATGATTATAAGAATGAAAGGGTTATCATACCAGGAATGCCTGATAGCTCTGGGTCTGTACTCGCTGGAATTTAGAAGGATGGGGGGGGGGGGGGGATCTCATTTAAACCTTTCAAATGTTGAAAAGCCTAGGAAAGGATGTTTCCCATGATGGGGGAGTCTAGGACAAAACGGCACATCCTCAGAATAGAGGGGTATCCATTTAAAACAAAGAAATTTCTTTCGCCAGAGGTGAGATAGGTGGTGTTGTGGATAATGGAGTAGGTTTTCAAAGCTTGCAGAGAGATTTAGGCCAGTTAGAAGAGTGGGCTGAAAGATGGCAGATGGAGTTTAATGCTGATAAGTGTGAGGTGCTACATTTTGGTAGGACTAATCAAAATAGGACATACATGGTAAATGGCAGGGCATTGAGGAATGCAGTAGATCAAAGTGATCTAGGAATAGTGGTGCATAGTTCCCTGAAGGTGGAATCTCATGTGGATAGGGTGGTGAAGAAAGCTTTTAGTATGCTGGCCTTTATAAATCAGAGTATTGAGTTTAGGAGTTGGGATGTAATGTTAAAATTGTGCAAGTCATTGGTGAGGCCAAATTTGGAGTATTGTGTACAGTTCTGGTCACTGAATTATAGGAAAGATGTCAATAAAATAGAGAGAGTACAGAGGAGATTTACTAGAATGTTACCTGGGTTTCAGCACCTAAGATACAGAGAAAGGTTGACCAAGTTAGGTCTTTATTCTTTGGAGCGTGGAAGGCTGAGGGGGGACTTGATAGAGGTATTTAAAATTATGAGGGGAATAGATAGAGTTGACGTGGATAGGCTTTTTCCTCTGGGAGTAGGGGAGATTCAAACAAGAGTTGAGAGTTAAGGGGCAAAAGATTAGGGGTAACACGAGGGGGAACTTCTTTACTCAGAGAGTGGTAGCTGTGTGGAACGAGCTTCCAGTAGAAGTGGTAGAGGCAGGTTCGGTATTGTCATTTAAAGTAAAATTGGATAAGTATATGGACAGGAAGAAATGGAGGGTTATGGGCTGAGTGTAGGTCGGTGGGACTAGGTGAGTGTAGGTGTTCGGCATGGACTAGAAGGGCCGAGATGGCCTGTTTCCGTGCTGTAATTGTTATATGGTTAGAGGCTGGTGAATTTGTGGATGACAGGTTGTTCGGTGTATTTAAGGCAGAGCTTGATAGGTTCTTGAATGGACATGACATCAAAGGTTACGGAGAGAAGGCCAGGGAGTGGGTCTGATGAGGGGAGTAAAGGATCAGCCATGTTTGAATGGTGGAGCAGACTTGATGGGCCAAATGGCCTAATTCTGTTCCTATGTCTTATAGCTAGTCAGGTAGCACGACAAGCACTAGAGACATCCTGAACTCATTGTTATCCTTTAACAAGCATGCACATTTCTGTCCAATCTGTATGATTCCATTTTTATCCGTTGAAAGATTGATGTTGCATATTTCCATTTTTCAGAAGGACTTTGACAAAGCACCACACATCTTTCTAGCAAGGATAAAACAGTTGCTGATTGGCAGAAGGCCAAGAGTGTGAACAAAGGGAGCCTTTTCTGGCTGGATGTCGGTGATTAGTGGTGTTCCACAGGGGTCTGTGTTGAGACTGATTCTTTTTACATTATATTTCAGTGATTTGGATGTGGAATTGATGGCTTTCTTGCAAAGTTTGCAAACAATATGAAGATAGGTGGAGGGGCAGTTAGTTTTGAGGAAGTAGAGAGGCTACAGAAGGACTTAGACAGATGAGGAGAATGGACAAAGAAGTGGCAGAAGGAATACAGTGTCAGGAAGTGTATGGTCATGCACTTTGGCAGAAGAAATAAAAGGGTTGAATATTTTCTAAATGGAGAGAAATTACAAGAAACTGAGGTGCAAAGGGGCTTGGGAGTCCTTGTGCAGGACTCCCTAAAGGTTCATTTGCAGGTTGAGTCTGTATTGAGGGAGGAAAATGTGATGTTAGCATTCATTTCAAGAGGAGTGGACCCATTGCAATTTGCCTATCGCTACAATAGGTCAACGACAGACACGATCTCAATGGCTTTTCACAAGGCCTTATACCAGCTGGACAATACAAACACCTATATCAAGATGCTGTTCATCAACTATAACTCAGCTTTTAATACCATCATTCACACAATCCTTATTGAGAAGTTACAGCACCTGAGCCTCTGTACCTCCCTCTGCAATTGGATCTTCGACTTCCTAACCAGAAGACCACAAACTCTGCGGGTTGGTGATAACATATCCTCCTCACTGACGATCAACACTGGTGCTCCTCAGGGATGTGTGCTTAGCCCACTGCTCTACTCTCTGTATAGCTTTGACTGAGTAGCTAGGCATAGCTCAAATTCCATCTATAAATTTGCTGATGATACAACCATTGTTGGTAGAATCTCTGATGGAGACGAGAGGGTGTACAGGAGTGAGATATGCCAACTAGTGAAGTGGTGTCACAGCAACAACCTTGCACTCAATGTCAGTAGGACGAAAGAGCTGATTGTGGACTTCAGGAAGGGTAAGACAAAGAAATACACACCAATCCTCATAGAGGGATCAGAAGTGGAGAGAGTGAGCAGTTTCAAGTTCCTAGGTGTCAAGATCTCTGAGGACCTAACCTGGTCCCAATATATCAATACAGTTATAAAGAAGACAAGACAGCGGCCATACTTTATTAGGAATTTGAAGAGATTTGGTATGTCAACAAATGCACTCAGAAACTTCTATAGATGTACCATGGAGAGCATTCCGACAGGCTGCATCACTATCTGGTATGGTGGGGGTGTCTACTGCACAGGACCAAAAGAAGCTGCAAAGGGTTGTGAATTTAGTCAGCTCCATCTTGGGTACTAGCCTACAAACTACCCAGGACATCTTCAAGGAGTCTCAGAAAGGCAGCATCCATTCTTTGGGACCTCCAGCACCCAAGGCATGCTCTTTTCTCATTGTTACCATCAGGTAGGAGATACAGAAGCCTGAAGGCACACACTCAGCGATTCAGGAACAGCTTCTTCCCCTCTACCATCCGATTCCTAAATGGACATTGAACCCGTGAACACTACTTCACTTTTTAAATATAAATTATTTCTGTTTTTTGCATGGTTTTAATCTGTTCAATATACATATACTGTAATTTTTTTTCTCTCTTCTGTATTGAGTGTTGCATTGAACTGCTGCTGCTAAGTTAACAAATTTCACAACACATGCTGGTGATAATAAACATGATTCTGATTCTGATTCTGATTTTGACTAGAATATAAAAGCAAGGATGTTATGTTGAAACTTTACAAACCACTGGTGAGACCTCACTAGGAGTATTGTGAGCAGTTTTGGGCTCCTTATCTTTGAAAGTTCATGCTGAATCTAGAGACTGTTCAAAGGAGGTTCAAGAAAATGATTTGAAGTTTGAACGGCTTGTCATATCAGGAGTGTTTGACAGCTCTGGGCCCATATTCACTGGAATTCAGATGAATGAGGAGTGACCTCATTGAAATATATCGAATGGTGCAAGGCTTAATAGAGTGGATGTGGAGAGGATGTTTCTTTTGGTGGGAGAGTCAAAGACCAGAGGACACAGCCTCAGAATAGAGAACTGTCTTTTTACAATGGAGATGATGAAGAATTTCTTCAGCCAGATAGTGGTGAATCTGTGGAATTCATTGCCACAGGCCAAATCTGTATGTATATTTGAGACAGAGGGTGATAGTTTCTTGATTGTTCAGGGCATGAAGGCATACAAAGAGAAGGTAAGAGACTGGGGCTGAGAGGAAAATTGGATCAGCAATAATTAAATGGCAGAGCAGACTTGATGGGCCAAATGGCCTAATTTTTCTCCTATTTCTTATTGTCTTATACCAGATGGAACCTGTGGTCAAATTTCTCTGTGCTGTGTTTATAGATAAAGTTTTGACACTTTAAGTTTTGTGGTGCAAGAGGTCCTGCTAACATCAGTCATGTTATTTGTAACAGAGATTTCAAGCAGGTTTAGGGTAGTGGTGAATATTTTAAGCAGGAATCTAGTGCCTTGGTTTGAGAGAGGTAATTGCCTAATTTCTACTAAAGTGGGCAATGATCTGCATGGGAAAAATAACTTTTTCAAGGTGGCAGAATCTTACAGGATATTTGGAATAAAAAGGGAGAATGCTGGAAATATACAACAGGCCAGGCAGCATCTGTGGAGAGAGAAAAACAGGTAATGTTTTCAGTCAAAAGCCTGTCATCAGAATAAAGAGAAATCCCCTTTATCCTCTTCATCCCTTCCCCTTCGCTGCAGTTTATAAGATCTTCATTTTCTAAATGTTCCTAGTTCTGATGAATTGCCATCTTACAGAGATCAAAAACAATTCCTTACTACTTCTTAGGCAGTAGCCTGACAGAAAAGAAGCAACTTCCCATTATTCATTGGTCACTCCCAGTCATGTTCAATGGATCAGAGTGCAATACGTAGCTGATTTGTTTTGCCAGTTTTCTGCTACCTTCAAAGTTACAGTTGTCCCCTCTATGTTGGCTTCCAGTGAGATCACATCCATGTTTCTATGTGTGTGCTGTTCTTATGATTTTGGAAAGGAAGATAATACAAGGAAAGGAAACTCACCGGCCACTTTTTTTAGGTACAACTGTATACCTACTCGTTAATACAAATATCTTAAACAGGCAATCATCTGGAAGTAACTCAATGCATAACCCTCTTGACGTGATCAAGAGGGATAGTTGTTCAGACCAAACATCAGAATGGGGAAGAAATGTGCTCTAAGTGACTTTAGCCATCGATTGATTGTTGGTAGCAGTTGATCTCCTGGAATTTTGTGCAGAACAGTCTCTAGAGCAGGGTATCCAAACCTTTTTTACACCATGGATCCCCGCCATTAACCAAGGGGTCCGTGAATGCCAGGTTGGGAACCCCTGCTCTAGAGTTTACAGAGAATGATGTACAACTGACAAGGAGAAAACATCTGGTGAGCAGTAATTCTGCAGGCAAAAATTACTTGTTAGTGAGAGAGGTCAGAGGAGAATAGCTAGACTGGCTCAACCGACCTGGAAGGCAACAGTAACTCAAACCATGCATTACACGATGTGCAGAAGAACATCTCTGAATGCACAAAACTTCGAATTTTGAAGTGGATGGGCTACAGCACGAGTCTCCTGTACCTGTGCATGGATATTTATTTAACTGATATTTTTACAGTATGCCAACAGATGCAGAAAGAGAAGCGTGTCTATGTGAAATTGTTGTTCCTTTTCACGCTTTGTGGCACACCAGGTGGCACTTTTTGTCTTTTACGAGGCTGAGTTGCTGGCTCGACGCTCAACGCAGCACGTCCAGATTTGAACCCAGGACCATTCGCCTCGAAGTCAAGTGCTGATGCCACTACACCGCCGGCCAGCATTTATATATGTGAAAGAGCAATGGCAAATTCCAGCCCCTCGTTGACCTTGATCCATCTGCTCAAGCGTTAAAAATACACATTTCTGAAATTTTTTGTTTAAAGTTAGACTGGGAAATGGGAGAAAGAGAACCTAATGTGCAGTCCTCATGTACATTAAACATGTTTCGGAAATGTTTATTCAAGAAGGCCAAAATGTCTATCTCCATTTATGGAAAAATGTTTCTACTCTGCAGTATTTCTCAAACCCTGGGTGCAATTGATAACTGGTTTATTATTGTCACATGTATGAGATACAGTGAAAAACTTTCCTTTGCATGCCATTTGAAATTATCACAGGGTCAAACAAAGGGAAAGGATCTAATAGTTTGCTGAATGTAGTATAACAGAGAAAGAGTAGTGCAGGTAGACAATAAGGTGAAAGGGCCATAATGAGCTTGACTGTGAGATCAAGAGTTCACCTTTATTGTACAAGAGGTCCATTCAAGAGGCTTATAACAGAAAGATATAAGCTGCTCTTGAGCCTGGTGTCACCAAAATTACTTCTATTCACACATTCTAGTTCTGAATTCAAGCTGAATAAAGTGTGGCAAAGAAAGGGTCTCTCATCTATTAATAAAGGTTACCATCTGCAGAAAGAGTTACTTAACAAATCTAGTTAGACACAACTGAGTATAAGAAATATCCTGAAGTTATGGAAGCTGTCAGCAACTTTCTGTCTTTAATCTGGCACGTGATACCAAAAATACTAACTAAGCAAAACTAAAACAAACCTTGAGTTTGCCATAAGCCATTAGTGAGCATTTTAGAGACATCTCAGGGCAGTTGTATCTCCAGCACTTCTATTTTTAATTTCAGAATGTCATAGTGATACTGTCTATTATTGCTACTTAGAATTAATATTGTATCTGGAAACTATTATCTGTTGTTCATGCGCTCAGAAGAAATAAAAGCAGAAACAGACCATTTGGCCCCTCTTGCCTGCTGTGCTATTCATTAAGGGCACCTTTTATCTCGACAATACTTCTCTGCAATAAATCCTGTTATCCCTTGTTTCTTGTTATATCTTAATATAATAAAATGGTAGCGTTTGTGATTCTTCCTCCAGGAAATTGTTTCTTATTTTCTTCAAGCCTGCTGAGTGCAGATTGCCTATAAGCATGTCCTTACGACCATGAATCAAAATAGTGTTTGCTAAAGACGATAAAACAGTAACACAACATTAGTCGCAAAAGCACAATGATTCCTATTGATTTAGAAGACGGTAGCTATCAGCTACATACAGTACATTCAATATTAACTGGATAAACTACATACATGGTTACAGATCTCTTAATATAAAAAATCTACTGACATTAGTCTTAAATATAGTCAGAGAATGAACATCCAAAAACTCCATTCTCTCAGAGAGAAGAAATTTCTCATCTCTGTTCTGAATCGACAATATCTTACTGAATAAGTTCTTTCTACATAGACAACCAGAGGAAACACCACCTCTCCATCCCTGCTCTTCCCTCCCCCTACCTTTTTCTTACATCTTCCCCCCCTTCCTTTTCAGTCCTGAAGAGGAGCCTGAAAGATCAACTGTTTATTCATTTCCATAGTTGCTGCCTGACCTGCAGCATTTTCTGTGCGTTACCATAAGAAGTTTATACATTTCAGTTGAGATCATAACTTGCACTTCTAAGTTTAAAGGAGTACAGTATAGATCTCACCTGCTTAATCACTCCTTAAATGCCAAATTTTCAATCAATTCCCCTATCCTTTCCTAGATAGGGAAATGCGAACTTTGTGCTATATATCCCAAATGTATTCTCAGCTGTACTTTATATAATTGGTGCCATAAGACAACCCGAATCCTCCGCCTTCTTCCCATAACATTTTACGCTTTGATTAATCAAGAATCTGATAACCAACATCTTAAGTACACCCTATGACTTGGCATTCACAGTTGCCCGTGGCCACAAATTCCACAGATTTACCACCCTCTGGCCGAAGAGATACCTCCTCATCTCCGTACTGAATGGATGTCTCTCTCATCTGAGATTGTGCCCTCTGGTCCTAGACTTCCCAACTATATGAAACATAAGAGCATCTCCAGCATCTGCAGATTTTTTCTTGTTTGTACTTTACAGCTCTGGCGGGATATAATTAATAGCGCAAGTAACATTTTGCATACAACAATCCCCTTGGAGATATTGGATTGCATAGTGGGAGAGAGATATCAAAAGAAGCAATCTGGGGCAGTAAGAACATTCTGAATGGCAAAGTTCCCTTGAGATGTTGGACTGCAGAGAGGCAGAAATATTTCAAAAGAGGTGAGCTGAGGCAGTAGGGAAATTTTGCAAGCCGCAGATCCCTTGGGGTTGTTGGATTGTGCATAAGTAGGTACTTATTAAGGGTCAATAAAAAGCAGTTAGGTTTCAACGGAGCGGTCATTGTGGGAGCGGGCTGGTGTAAGTCAAGCTTTGGCTTGTGGAGGCTTTGACAAGGAGAGGTCGATGTTGTGGATAGATTTTTTTTTGTGTAATTTTCTTTCTTTCTCTTTTTTTGCACAGTTCGAGCAGTGGGGATGCCAGACAGGTTAGTAGAACGCTCCTCGTGAGAAGGCAGAGAGCCTCCAGTGTACCTGACGACCATACACCCAGCTGCAGCTTCTTTCGGACCATGTTAAGGAATTGTAGCTGGAACAGGAAGGACTCTGCATTATTCAGAATGCTGAGGGGTTTATAGATCTGGAGATAGTGACACCCAAGGTGCAGGACACAGTTAAATGGGTGACCATCGGAAGCAGGAAAAGAGATTGACAGGCAGTGCAGAGTAATCCTGTAGCTGTTCTCCTCAGGAACAGGTATACCACTTCAGATACTGTGAGGGGATGTCAAGAAGAGGAAAGCCACAGCAGTTAGGTCTCTGGTACTGAGTCTGGTTGTGAGGCACAGAAGTGACAAGAAGACCAAAGCTGTAGTAACAAGGGATTCATTCGTAAATGGAACAGATAGTAAGTTCTGTGGATGAGAACGAGATTCTGGGATGGTATGTTGCCTGCCAGGTGCCAGGGTCAGGGACATCTGAGATTAAGTCCACAGCATTGTTACATGGGATGATGAGTAGCCAGAGGTCATAGTCAATCTCATAGGTAGGAAGAGTGAAGACGTCTTGCAAAGTGAATTCAGGGAGTTAGGGGCCATGTTAAAGGACAGGACTTCCAGGGTTGTGATCTCAGGATTGCTATCCATCCCACATGCTAGTGAGGCCAGAAATAGGAAGTTCATACAGTTTAATATGTGGCTAATGGGATGGTTCAGGAGGGGAGCTTTAGATGTTTGGATCATTAGGATCTTTTCCAAGGAAGGTGGGACCTATACCGAAGGGACGATTTGTACCTGAACTGGAAGGGGACTAATATGCTAGTGGGAAGATTTGATAGTGCTGTGGGGGGTGGGGGTGGAGGGGGTTTAAACTGGAGTTGTAGGAGGATGGGAACCAGAGCACCAGAGCAGATAGTGCAATGTCTGTAGGGAAAGATGCTGCTAAGCACACATATATACATATAAGGTCAAGAATTGAATTGTTGACTAATGTTCTGAGTTACGTATATTTCAATAAAAGGAATATTGTTAGGAAAGGCAGATGAGCTTAGGGGACAGATCATCACATGGAATTACGACTGTAGCCATTAGTGAGACTTGTTTGCAGGAAGAGCAGGACTGGCAGTGTTTGATTTATTTAGACACGATAGAGTGGGAAGGTTTAAAGGGGGAGGGGTGGTATTACTAGACAGGCATTACAATGTCACAGCAGTGCTCAGTCAGGACAGACTGGAGAACTCATCTACTGAGATTATATGGGTAGAACTGATGAATAAGAAATGGACGACCATGTTAACGGGACTAACATTTAGAGCAGTAAATTTGTAGAGAAATCGCAAATGGGTGCAAGAAACATAAGGTTGTGATCATAGATGATTATAACTTTCCACATCTTGACTGGGACTCCTATACTGTAAAAGGGCTGGATGGGATCGAGTTTGTCAAATGCGTTTAGAAAAGTTTCCTTAATCCTAGAGTTTCCAACTACAGAGAGCGCAATACCAGATCTCCTATTAGGGAATGAGACAGGGTAGATGACAGATTTGTGTGGGGGATCACTTTGCATCTAGTGATCACAATGCCGTCACGTTCAAGATAATTATAGAGAAGGATAGATCTGGTCCTCGGATTGAGATTCTGAAGTGGAGAAAAGTCAATTTTGATGATATCAGAAAGGATCTGACAATTATAGACTGGGACAGGCTGTTCTCTGGCAAAGGTGTACTTGGTAAGTGGGAGGCCTTCAAAACGTGAAATTTTGAGAGTATGGAGTTTATATGTCCCTGTCAGAATAAAAGGTTTAGAACAGATTTAGGGAACCTTGGTTTTTGAGAGATATTGAGGCCTGGGTTAAGAAAGAGAAAGAGGTGCACAGCACATATCGGCAGGAAGGAGCAAATGAGGTAATTAAGGAGAGTAAGAAATGCAACAGAATGCTTAAGAAGGGCAAAAAGAAGGCATGAGGTTACTCTAGCAGACAAGTGAAGGAGAATCCCAAGGGCCTCTACAGATACATTAAGGGAAAAGGAAAGAAAGGGACAAAATTGGTCCTGTAGAAGATCAGAATGGTCATCTATGCATGGAGCCAAAAGAGATGTGGGAAGATCTTCAGTGGATTTTTTTTTTTTGCACCTGTACTTAGTCGTGAGACAGACACAAAGTAAATGGAAGTGAGGCAATGCAGCAGCGAAGCCAGTTGGTGGTGTAGTGGCATCCGCACCGGACTTCAAGGCGAGTGGTCACGGGTTCTAATCCGGCTGGATCCTTGCACACTTTCCAGCCGTGCTGCGTTCAGCATCAAGCAAACAACTTGGCCTCATGAAGAACAAACAAAAATGCTACAGAAATGGCAGGGTTGCTGCCCGATGCACCACGAGGTACGGATAGAAACAACAACAGCAACAAAGCAGCAATGTGGTCATGGATGGTTTACAGAGGAGGACGTGTTTTTTGTTTGGGGGCAAATTAGGATAGAGAAATCCCCAAAACCTGATAAAATACTCCCGCCGACCCTCTGGGAGCTAGTGCAGAAATTGCTAGGAGAGAAGCAGTAGTGAATAATTTATTGGAAGATGTTCTAAGGGGAACCAGATAAATAGTATTTGGACAGACGGGGACTGATTAGAGATAGTCAACATGGCTTTGTGAGTGGTGTCTAGCCAATCTTTTCGAGTCTTTTGAGGATGTTACCAAGAAAGTTGATGTAGGCAGTGGATATTATCTACATGGACTTTAGAAAGGCATTTGACAAAGTCCCACATGGGAGGTTGGTCAAGAATGTTCCGTCACTTGGCATTCAAGATCAGGCGGTAAGTTGGATTAGACTTCGCAGGAAAAGCCAGAGAGTGGTAGTGGATAGTTGCTTCTCTCACTGGAGGCCTGTGATTAGTGGTGTGCCACAGCGATTGGTCCATTGTCATTTTGTTGTCCATCTCAATGATCTAGATAATAATGTGGTTAACTGGATCAACAAATTTGTAGATGACACTTAGATTGGGGGTGTAGTGGACAGTGAGGAGCACTATTAAAGCTTACCACAAAGTACACTGCAGATGCTGTGGTCCAATCAACACGTACAAACAAGCTGGAGGAACTCATCAGGTCGGGCAGCATCTGTGGAAACGAGTAGAAAATGTTTCTGGCCGAGACCCTTCATCGGGACGGACGAAGGGTCTTTGCCCGAAACGTTGACTGCTCGTTTCCACAGATGCTGCCCGACCTGCTGAGTTAACTCCAGTTTGTTTGTATGTGACTATTAAAGCTTGTAGCAGGATCAAGACCAAATGAAAAAATGACAGGTGGAATTTAATGCAGACAAGTATGAGGTGTTGCACTTTGGAAGGACCAAACAAGGTAGGTCTTACACAATGGGCACTGAGGAGTTTGGTAGAACTCAGGGATCTTCAAATATTGATTCACAATTTCTTGAAGGTGTGCCACAGGTAGATAGGATTGTAAAGAATGCTTTGGGCACCTTGGCCTTCATAAATCAAAGTTCAGAGTGCAGGAGTTGGAATGTTATGTTGACGTTGTATAAAATGTTGGTGAGACCTAATATGGAGTATTGTGTCCAGTTTTGGTCACCTACCTGCAGGAAAGATTTAAATAAGGTTGAATGAGTACAGAGAAAACTTACAAGGATGTTGTCAGGACCAGAGGACTTGAGTTATAGGGAAAGGTTGAGCAGGATAGGACTTTATTCCCCAGAGTGTAGGAGACAGGAGAAGTGGACAAAATTATGAGAGACATAGAAAGGGTAAATGCAAACTGGCTTTTTCCACTGAGGGTGGGTGAGACTACAACTAGAGGCTGTGGGTTAAGGGGGAAAAGGTGAAATATTTAAGGGCATCATGAGGGGAACTTCTTCACTCAGAGGGTGGTAAGAGTGTGGAATGAGCTGCCAGCATAAATGGTGGATGAGGGTTCGATATCAACATTCAAGAGATATTTGGATAGGTACGTGGATGGGAGAGGTATTAAGAGCAATCATCTGAGTGGAGGTCAATGGGACTAGGCAGCTTAACAGGTTGGCATGGACTAGGTGGGCCAAAGGGCCTGTTTCTATGCTGTAGTGTTCTATGACTCTGTAACACAAATGAAGTATGTGTTTGTGATGCTGCTCCAAGCAAGTTTATCTTTGTATCTGCACCTCACTGCGCTTGCGCACATGACAATAAATTTAACTTGACTTGATCTATGCAAGAAGGCAGCAGTTCTACAGGAGTCAGTCAGGTCAAGTTAAGCAATAATAAAGGGTCTTGACCCAAAGCATCGACTGTTCACTCATTTCCATAGATGCTGCCTGACCTGCTGAGTTCTTCCAGTATTTTGCATGTGTTACTCTGGGTTTTCAGGATGTGTAGAATCTCGAGTTTCAAATTAAGCAATGCTTCCTTTTGCTATGTACCATCTTGACCATGACCTGCTAATTAAATTTGCCAACAACACTAAATTGATTGGCCTTATCTCAAACAATAACAAGGTGGCCTAAAGGGAAGAAGTCATCTCTCTGACACGGTGGTGTCAAGAAAACAACCTCTCCCTCAATGTCACAGAAACAAAGGAGCTGGTTGTGGAATGGAGATAGGCTAACACCTATTGACATCAATGGATCTGGAGTTGAGAGGATAAACAGCTTTAAGTTCCTTGGCATCCACATCACCGAGGACCTCACGTGGTCAGTACACACCAGCTGTATGGTGAAAAAGGCACAGCAGCACCTCCTTCACCTCAGATGATTGAGGGAGTTTGGTATGGGCCCCCAAATCCTAAGAACTTTCTACAGGGGCACAATTGAGATCATCCTGACTGGCTACATCATTGACAGGTATGGGAACTGTACTTCCCTCAATGGCAGGCTCTGCAGAGAGTGGTGCAGACAGCCAGCACATCTATATTAGTGAACCTCCCATGATTCAGGACATTTACAAAGACAGTTGTGAAAAAAGGCCCAAAGGATCACTGGGGACCCAAGTCACCCCAACCACAGTCTATTCCAGCTACTACCATCAGGGAAACGGTACCACAGCATAAAAGCCAGGACCAACAGGCTCTGGGACAGCTTCTTACACCAGGGCATCAGACTGATTAATTCATGCTGATTTGAGTGTTCTCTATAATACATTGACTGTTCTATTTATTACAAATTATTATAAATTTCTACAATTGCACATTGCACATTTAGACGGAAAGATTTTTGCTCTTCATGAATGTGAAGGATATAAGAAATAATGTCAATTCAAATTCAAGAATCATGCATGGGTGGAAACTCCTCACAACTTATTGTTGAAGATACAGCTGAATGTTTTCTATGACCTTACTGTTTGCTGTCTAAAGCCAAAATGCAGTGGTCGTGAAAACTAATCCTGAAAATATAGGTGCATTGTCATCTTGAAAGAAGTTTGTAGAGGTAACCTTTCTGACGCCATAGAGCTGCATGTTACAAATTCATTTCCTGCAGACGCACCACGAGTGATTATAATCCTGTGAGCAAATACCTATTGGATTAGCTACATTGCAAAAAATTGATGCTTCTACGTTGAAAAGTTGACTTGAAACAATCAGCTTTCTGATTTAATCAGAATGGGTCAGGCTGTTGCTGAGAAATAGCCTCAAGAGAGAAGGTCGTTAATAAATCATTTTAACTGCTGAGATGTTATCTGCTACCATCATCCTTACCCTATCCAGTGTTCTCTGCTTTTGTTGACATCACATGGAGTGAATAGAATTGGCTGAACACTGGCTGCATTGGTGGGGGAGTGCTGGGAATAAACAGGATGGATCATCCATTCAACAATTCTTAACCATATACAGTTTCAAATGCTTCAGCTCTGCCTTTGGTGTGCTCATGCAAGCATCACCATTCTCAAGTAAGGGGAATGTCCTCGGATTCTCTTCCTTCTGTTCACTGCTTAACTGTCATCCACAGCAGAAGTTAAAAAGAATTAATTCACCAGATGCGGTTGTCAGGAGAAAGGCCATTCCCATGATTGCCCTTGTACTCAACAAATAGCTCTACTGTTTCAGAGGGCTCCAAGGGTCATTCACAATGCTGAGCATCTGGACTCACACATACACCGGGATAATCATTTCTTTCCTTGAAATACTCAAGTGAGATCAATGTATTTTTGACTACAGAATTTTATACCATTGATGTTCCGGATTTATTTATTATCTGACTATGACACCCAAATGACCATACTAGGATTTGGGATTTATCTCTGAATCATAATGAAGACACTTTAGTTGCTTGTTTAGTAATGTAAGTATTACCTAATTTGTTTTCACCATGTTCTGGTAAATTTATGATGTTGAGGATGTCAAATACATCTATCAGTTACCCAAAACAACTTGTTCAGTCAAATGACAGGTGACAATGTACTGCATTTGCTTGTGGCAAGAAAATATTTGCTCATTTCAGACTTTTCTGCTGGATCAAAGAACTTCAAGTAACAGAAGCCTTTGCTAGAGAAAGAAATGTATCCATTGTTTAAAACTGAAATACTGATGTCTGTGATGGCATCTGAAGGTTATAATAGATTAACTAGTTAGTTACATGTGGTCAAAAATGTAATTGATCTACTAACATGGAAACATGACAATAACCTTTCATTCAATGTCAGCAAAACAAAAGAGTCGATCATTGACTTCAGGAAGGAGAGTAGAGCACATGCTCCTGCTTACATCAAAGGTTCTGAGGTTGAGAGGGTTGAGATCTTCAAGTTCCTAGGAGTGAACATCACTGATAGCCTGACCTGGTCCAATCACATTCATGCTATGGTCAAGGAAGTTCAACTTTGCCTCTTCTTCCTCAGAAGGCAAACAGTTCAGCATATCCACTTTGACCCTCATCAATTATTACTGATGCATCATGGAAGGCATCCTCTGGAGATGAGTAATAGCTCAACGTGGCAACTGCTCTACCAGTGAACACAAGATATTGTAGAGATTTGTGGTCACAGCTAAGCAAATCACGGAAACAATACTGCTCTCCATGATCTCTTTGTAGACTTCTCACAGCCTCACTAACGCAGCCAGCATAGTCAAAGACCCCAGTCACTCCAGATATACTCTCTTCTTCCCCTTTCCATCGGGAAGAAGTTACAAAAGCATAAAAGTGCTGCCAGGCTCAAGGACAACTTCTATCCACTGTAATAACACCACTCAACAGTTCCTCAGATTGATAAAGTGGACTCTTGATTTGAAAATCACAAACACCAGCCATAAGTTCACCAAGGATACAACTGTTGTTGACAGAATCTCAGATGGTGACAAGGAGGTATACAGGAGTGAGATAGATCAGCTGGTTGAGTGGTGTCACAACAACTATCTTGCACTCAACGTCAGTAAAACCAAGTGAATCAGGAAGGGGAGATCAAGGGAACACATGCCAGTCCTCATCAAGAGGTCACCAGTGCTAAGTGTGAGCAGCTTGAACTTGCTGGCTGTCAACAGCTCTGAAGATCTATCTAAAGCCCAGCATATTTGATGCAATTATGAAGAAGGCATGCTGGTGCTTATATTTCATTAGGAGTTTGAGGAGATTTGGTATGTCACCAAGGGATCTAGAAAATTTGCCATCAGGAGTATTCCAACGGTTGCATCAGCATCTGGTATGGAGGGGTCACTGCACAGAATCAGAAAAAGCTGCAGATGATTGTAAACTCAGCCAGCTCATCACGAGGACCAGCGTCCCCACTATCAAGGACATCTTCAGAAGGCAATGACTCAGAAAGACGGCATCCATCATTGAGCAAGCCTACCACCTAGAACATGGCCTCTGCTCAGAGGGGAGGAACAGGAGGCTAAAAGAACACATCTTAGAAACAGCTTCTTCCCCTCTGTTCACCAGATTTCTGAATGGTCTATGAACATTACTACTTATTTATTTGAAAAGAAATATATATTTATATGTATTTATGATTTATTGTATTTATAGCATGTTTTATGTATTGCTGCCACAAAACAATATATTTCACATCTGTCAATGATAATAGACCTAACTTAAATACAGATTCAATCTATCTCGCTATGACCTTGCACATTGTCTGCCTGCTGTGCACTTTCTCTGTAATTGCAACAAGTTGCTGTGCACACTATTATTGGTTTACCCTGGACTATCTCAATGCACCATTGTAATGAATCCATCTGTGTGAATAGTAGGCAAGACCAGGTTTTCACTGTACCCTGGTACATGTAACAATAATAAAACAATTTACCAGTCTTACAATTTGAAATCGTGTATTGGATTAACTGTGGTTATTAATTTTAACTTTAAATCATTACGTTTTTCATAGAGTTATTAAGCAGCTCCAGTTATGTGTTTATGATCAGCACTTACAAGGCTGTTCTCAGTTGTGCATACATGCTTTGAGGTTTGTCAGCTTCATCCAGCTGACTAATATTGTGTAAAACAAAGCTTGCTCAATGAAGATATTATTTTAAAAAATATTAATCTCCATTGTTTCTCCATATGCCACAGAAACCACTTTATCATTTCATGCCACTTTGAGGCTGCCAGGCAAATTGCTCTAAGGTCAGTGCTGATGCTGCTGTGAGTCAGTTGCTAGGAGATGAGCGAGACTAGTGGGGGTTGGCTCAGCCTTTGGCTTTACCTCCGTCTCAGAATTAGCTCAGCATTTAATAGTTCCTAGAATCCCACTGTTCTCTGATAGAGAAACACAGGGCTGAATATAGTTCATGGTTCACACAATGATAACTAAAACTCTTTCATATTGTTGTGACAACAATATACATCTTTAAATTAACTCTGAAGAGATGAGATCCCATTTATCAAAAATAATTCTCAGGTGTAAGACAGCTTTCTGCGTGTGAATTGCGTTAGATCACAGGAATTATGAGGTTAACTTTTGAACTGGGTTCCAAGATAACTATTATGCTGTTACAAGGCATAAATAAAACCAATGTAACGGCAATATTATTTCTTCTTCCTCCAAGATTTTTCTTTGAAGTTTTCTCGTTTGCTCTACCTCTTTGGACGCCAGTCCTACACAGCAGAGCAGTTTGCCGGTCCGACAATATCAATTGCGAAGTCTGGGTAACACAAACAACTCCGCTCCTGCCCATGTTTGAAGGGGGCACATTAGCAGCTTTTAATTATCAGCAGTAGGCCTCAGCTGAATCTTGCATATGAGGCTAAAGTGACCAAATTATATCAAATTCATCAGCTATCCTAGCCAACAGTACCACTGGAGGAATCTCCTGATTAGATTTATTTTCAGCTGATGCGAAATTCTCTATTCTTCTTTGTATGCCACACTCACTTATTAACAAATCTTTTGTGTGGTGATAGCAACTTTCATGCATTAACTCAAGCTACCTGTTCAGTGATTCTTTTTTTAAATACCCAAGAGGGAAATCAGAAGGGCAGATGGAGGTCATGAATTTTTAGCCATTGTGGTAGGTTAGATTAAGGAGAATAACCAGTCATTCTTTAAGTAAGAATGAAGCAAGAGGGTAGCTAGGGAATGAATGGATCCTTTGAGGGGCCAAAAGGGCAATCTATGTGTCGGGGGATTTGGGTGACACCGTAAATAAGTACTCCTGTCTGTACTCACCAAGGAGAAGGACATGGAGGACTTTCAGGGAAAGATATATTGTCAGGATCATGTATTTATTAAAAAGTTGAGTTGTTAAATGTCCTGGAACACATCGGAGTGGATAAATCCCTTGGACCTGATGAGATTGTAGAATGGTACAGCACAAAAACAGGCCTTTCCATCCTCTGTCATTTGTGCTGACTGCGGCATTTATTTATTCCTTCCCTCTCACCTTAAATTCTGTGTCCTCCGGTTCTACTCACTTGCCTCAGAGAAAAATGATCCTGACTGTCTGTCCTGTCTGTGCCACTTGTAATTTTATAAACATCTATAAGCCTCTTGTGTTCCTGTGGTAATAAATCCAAACTATCCAGTCTCTCTTTATGACGACAGCCTTCCGTTCCAGTCAGCATCCTGGTGAATCTCTTCTGCACCCTGGTGTACCACAGGGGTTGGTGCTGAGACTTTGATGATTGTGGCTTATATTAACGATTTGGATGTGAACGTGGGGGTATGACTATTCAATTTGTGGATGATGTGAATAATACTGTGATGTTGTCGATAAGGTGGAAGGTTGTTTAAGTCTACAGCAGGATATAGGCAATAGACAATAGACAATAGGTGCAGGAGTAGGCCATTCAGCCCTTTGAGCCAGTACAATCAGTACCCCATTCCTGCCTTCTCCCCATATCCCTTGACTCTGCTATCTTTAAGAGCTCTATCTAACTCTTTCTTGGAAGCATCCAGAGAATTGGCCTCCACTGCCTTCTGAGGCAGAGCATTCCATAGATCCACAACTCTCTGGGTGAAAAGGTTTTTCCTGAACTCTGTTCTAAATGGCCTACCCCTTATTCTTAAACTGTGGCCTCTGGTTCTGGACTACCCCAACATCGGGAACATGTCTCCTGCCTCTAGCGTGTCCAATCCCTTAATAATCTTATATGTTTCAATCAGATCCCCTCTCATCCTTCTAAATTCCAGTGTATTCAAGCCCAGTCACTCCAATCTTTCAACATATGACAGTCCCGCCATCCAAGGAATCAACCTCGTGAACCTGTGCTGCACTCCCTCAATAGCAAGAATGTCCTTCCTCAAATTTGGAGACCAAAACTGAACACAATACTCCAGGTGTGGTCTCACCAGGGCCCTGTACAACTGCAGAAGGACCTCTTTGCTCCTATACTCAACTCCCCTTGTTATGAAGGCCAACATGCCTGCTGTACCTGCATGCTTACTTTCAGTGACTGATGAACAAGGGCACCCAGATCTCGTTGTACTTCCCCTTTTCCTAACTTGACACCACTCAGGCCAGTTGGAAATTTGGTGGGACACTGGCAAATGGAATTTAATCCTGACAAGTACGAGGTGATGCAGTTTGAGAAGTCAAACTGGTAGGGCATTAAGGAGTGTTGTTGAACAGAAAGACTAAGGGGTTAAGTTCATGCTTCTCTGTAAGGGGCAATGTAGTGAGAAAGGCTGATGGCATGGTTTACTGCATAGGGCAGGACTTAGAATATAAGAGTTGGGATAGGGTGTTGCAACTTTACAAAACATTGGTTAGATCACATTTGGAAATATTGTGTCACCACACTATAGGATGGATGAGATTAAACCGGAGAGTGCGCAGAACAGATGTTGTTGGGACCAAAAGGCCTGAGTAATGAGAGACTGCATAAACCAGGATGGTCTTCCCTGGAGCAAAGGAGGCTGAGGGGTGACTTAACAGAGGCATATAGAATCATGATGGGCATAGATAGTCTTCTTCCGTGGGGTAAGGGAGTCTTTTCACCTTGAGGGCAGTGGGTAAATGCAATGAGCTGCCAGAAGAGGTGGTAGAGGCAGGTACATTTACAACACAAAAGACGTTTGGACGGGATAGGGAAGGTTTCAAGGGAAATGAGTTTAATGCGCTAGCTCAGGAAGGCAACTTTGTTGCCAGAGGATCTATTTCAGTGCTGTATAAATTTATGACCACGAAAGAAATTATAAAGAATGCCCTAATAAAAATGGAAATATCAGTACATTGAGTGAGGTGTTTATCCTTATAATGCTGTACCACTCTTCAGAAAGTTTTTTTTAGATGAATTGTAAATCAGTATCATAATTTTAAATAGCAAGTGAATTCGAATTGCCTGCATTTTTCTCAAAGTAGGCATATTTCTCCGTAGCCCTTGGTTTCAGTACATTGGTATGGCAACCTCCACTCTTTCAGTAACATCAATCGAAGTATCTCTGGTTCTACTGATTAGAAGCTGTGACATTATATGAATATGTCACCTGACTCTTACCTCACAAATAACTCTCTGAATTGTTCACCGTCTCAGATTTGACAAATTTTTTTTGCCATTGGAAGCTGAGTGAAGAGAAATTTCCCAACAAATAAATGCAGCAAAGACTTAAACCAGGGGTTCCCAACCTGGGGTCCACAAACCCTCAGTTAATGGTTGGGGTCCATGGCATAAAAAAAGGTTGGAACCCCTGAATTTAACCATTGTCTATGGACTCTATCACAAATTCACGTATCAAGACCAAGGGCATAGTTTTAAGGTGAGAAGTAAGTTTTGAAGGGGAGCTAAGGGGTATTTATTTTGCAGATATGAAACACACTGCCAGAGGTAATTTCAAAGGCAACACAAGTGAATCTGCAGATGCTGGAAATAAATAAAAACACAAAATGCTGGCAGAACTCAGCAGGCCAGACAGCATCTATGGGAGGAGGTAGTGGCGACGTTTCGGGCCGAAACCCTTCATCAGGAGTGAAGTAACATGGGATGGTTGAGGGGGGATAAGAAGTGGGGGGAGGGATGAAGTAGAGAGCTGGGAAGTGATAGGCTGAAGGGAAATGGGCTAGGGGGAAGGTGGAGAATTATGGGAAATAAAGGAGAAAGAAAGGTAGGGCTGGGGGGAGATTATATTGAGGGAGGAAAAAGAGAGAGAAAGAGAACCAGACTAAAACTATAGATAGGGATGGGGTAAGTGGGGGGCAGGGGTATCAACAGAGGTCTGTGAGTTGAATGTTCATGCCGACAGGTAGGAGGCTACCTAGGTGGGAGATAAGGTATTGCTCCATCGACCTGCGTGTGGTCTCATCTTGACGGTAGAGGAGGCCATGGACAGACATATCGGAGTGGGAGTGGTCTGTGGAATTGAAGTGTGTGGCCACAGGGAGATCCCGCCACTGCTGGAGGACTGAGTGCTGGAGTTCGGTGAAACGGTCTCCCAGTCTGTGGCGGGTCTCCTCAATGTATACATGGCCACATCGGGAGCACTGGATACAGTATATCACCCCAGCTGACTCGCAGGTGAAGTGGTGCCTCACCTGAAAGGACTGTCTGGGGCCTAGGATGGTGGTGAGGGAAGAAGTGTGGGGGCAGGTGTAGCACTTCATGCCAGAGGTGATGGTGGATTTGCATACAGTTAATACATTTAAGAAACAGTTAGACAGGCACTTACATAGGCGGGGCAAAGAAGGAAAGGGTCCTAGTGCAGGAAGGCAAACATGATCAATATTGTTGTCTAAAATGGCTGGCATGCATGCGATGGGCCAATGGGCACATTTCTGTGTTGTGCCAAATTATGAAACACTACTGCCTATTAAAACATAGAAAAAGTTGACCTGGTATACCTTAGAGATCAGTCATTTTAGAAAGAAAATAAAAATCCTCTTTTAAAAAAATGACATCAATAAGGAAGAAAAGTGACTACCTAATACAGAAGTCGACTACAAATCATGAGAGGGTACAGTGAAAATAAATTCTGAGAAATTTATTATTTGTTTTGTTTGAGCTGCACCCTCTCATGATCCCTGTCTAATCTGTTGTCAGCTTCAATCTGCTTTCTCATCGTTTCCTAATTGCTAATCATCTAACTGCATTCAGTAAGGTCACTAATGAATTAGGCTCCAATACAATCTTTTCACTGGAAAGTTCCAGGACTCGTGCGATCTTTCTTACCTGTAATCACAGATTTCAGTCCATTTTAGAATTCAGGAGTGGTTACAGCAAGAAGCAGGCCATTTGATCTCTAGTCCAGGCCAGCTCCAGGTAAAGAGAATCAGCTAGTCCACCCTTTCCCCATAGCATTATGAATTCTTCTTTGTAGATATTCACCAGTAACAGAAAAAAGCATAAGAAGCCATTTTATTGTTATGATCATATCTGCTTCACTCCTACCTTCAGCAATGTATTTCACTTGCTGAGCGACAGAAATTTCCCCTTGTCACAAATCTTTTTGACCTTCTGTAAGCTCGAGCTCTTGACCTTTCCGTCAATGGGAACAATTTCTCTCTCACTCTTTCTATATCTGTGGTGAACTACATATACCTGTCTGGACACGCCCCTCTGCTGACTGCTCCTGTGGCTCCTCCCACAGACCCCGGTATAAAGGCGATTGGAGGCACTGCTCCTCCCTCAGTCTCCAGGATGTTGTGTGATGGTCTCTTGCTGCTGACAGTGCTTTCTTCCAGCTAATAAAAGCCTATCTCTCGCCTCACATCTCCAAGAGTTATTGATGGTGCATCAATATCCCTCATGACCTTCAAAGCCACTTGCACACACTCCTTTTCTGAGGAGAATCACCCCAGCCTCCCCAATCTACGCGCATAACCAAAGTTTACTTGTTGCTGGAATTATTTCAGTCTGCAATCCCTCTGAAGCTTTTACACCTCTCCTGAAGTGTAGTGTTCCGTTCTGGGCGAAGTGCTCCAGCTGTGGTTATGCTGGTGTTTTGTAAAATTCACCATGATTTCCTTGATCTTGCATCTTCTGCCCCTCTTTGTGAAACACAGGATTCTACATGCACAGGAAGCCTTTCTCAACTTGCCCTTCCACTTTCCGGAAGCTATGCACATACATATCCTTGTAAAATTGTGGTCTGTAAATTATACTGCCTCTGCTGTTTCTTCTGCCAAGATCATACTGGTTGATTTTTCTTAGGAGGAGAAAGGAAATACAGGAAGCACATACAGACCGCTCGTCAGGTGCTCCAGACCAGTTCAGAAGCAGGTGAAAACCTGGCCAGCAGGAGCCATCTCTGCTCTGCAAGACGGCTTTGAGCACACTGACTGGCACATGTTCAGGGAGGCTGCAACTGATGGCGACTCTACCAACTTAGAGGAGAACACGACATCAGTGACCAGCTACATCAGCAAGTGCATTGATGATGTTACTCTGTCCGAGACCATCACTATACGCGCTAACCAGAAGCCATTGATGACCGCGGAGGTGCGTGCGGTGCTGAGGACCCAGAACTCCGCCTTCAGAGCAGGCGACAAGGCAGCTCTAACAACAGCAAGGGCCAAACTGTCCCAAGCTATCAGAGGGGCAAAGCGTGCACACGCCCAGCTAATCCACAGCCACCTCGAGGACAGCAGCGACACGCGGTGCATGTGGAAGGGCATCCAGGACATCACCAATTACAGGACAACATCACCTGACTGTGCAGGTGATGCCTCCCTCCCAGATGCGCTGAATAACTTCTATGCCCGTTTTGAGGCGGAAAATGACGTGGCAGCGAGGAAGTCCGCCCCTCCAACAAATGAACAAATGAACATCGACGGCTCCTAGGTAGAGATCATTAAGAGCACAAAATTTCCTGGTGTTCACCTAGCGGAGAATCTCACCTGGTCCCTCAACACCAGCTCCGTAGCAAAGAAAGCCCAGCAGCGTCTCTACTTTCTGTGAAGGCTGAGGAAACTCCATCTCCCAGCCCCCCATCCTCATCACATTCTACAGGGGTTGTATTGAGAGCATCCTGAGCAGTTGCATCACTGCCTGGTTTGGAAATTGCACCATCTCGGATTGCAAGACCTTGCAGTGGATAGTGAGGTCAGCTGAGAAGATCATCAGGGTCTCTCTTCCCACCATTACGGACATTTACACTACACGCTGCATCCGCAAAGCAAACAGCATTATGAAGGACCTCACACACCCCTCACACAAACTCTTCTCCCTCCTGTCATCTGGGAAAAGGCACCAAAGCATTCCGGCTCTCAAGACCAGCTCATGTAACAGTTTCTTCCCCCAAGCTATCAGACTCCTCAATACTCAGACCCTGGACTGACACCTTACCCTACTGTCCTGTTTATTATTTATTGTAATGCCTGCACTGTTTTGTACACCTTATGCAGTCCTGGGTAGGTCTGTAGTCTAGTGTAGTTTCTTCCTGTGTTGTTTTTTACGTAATTCAGTCTAGTTTTTTGTACTGTGTTATGTAACACCATGGTCCTGAAAAAACATTGTCTCGTTTTTACTATGTCCTGTACCAGCAGTTATGGTCGAAATGACAATAAAAGTGACTTGACTTGACATATACAAAATATGCATTTTTTTATGAAAACATGATTAACACCAGTATGATCACTTGTACTTCCACTCAGCCTATGATACCAATCTTACTGCAACCTTTAACCAAAAGACACACAAGATACTAATTTGATAATACAGGGTCTCAGCAGAACAAGAAAACTGCCACAAATAAATCACCATCATCATTACGTGCCATGCCATATCTAAGAACAAACGCTATTGACAGTAAGAGGCTGTAAATTCATTGACGTTATCATCTGACGATCTCTTTGGTATAGGACTAAATAGGTTACCTTCTCCATTGCTTCCGGCCATCTGTCTTTAGCAATAACAAAGACAGAAATTCCTCATATCACACTCCTATTATAACTCTGGATTCCAATCCTCACCTACATTAAGATTTCACACTTGCTCTTAAACCAGATTTTATCAAATCAATGGTGTATAAGATGATGAGAGGCATTGACCGTGTGGATAGTCAGAGGCTTTTTCCCAGGGCTGAAATGGTTGCCACAAGAGGACACAGGTTTAAGGTGCTGGGGAGTAGGTACAGAGGAGATGTCAGGGGTAAGTTTTTTATTCAGAGAGTGGTGAGGGCATGGAATGGGCTGCCAGCAATGGTGGTGGAGGCGGATACGATAGGGTCTTTTAAGAGGCTTTTAGATAAGTACATGGAGCTTAGTGAAATAGAGGGCTATAGGTAACCCTAGTAATTTCTAAGGTAGGGACATGTTCGGCACAACTTTGTGGGCCGAAGGGCCTGTATTGTGCTGTAGGATTTCTATGTTTCTATGATGAAGACAAGAACATGGAGTAGAGGGAGACTGAGGGAATGTGGTGCAGATTTAGGATTCTGGAGCAACAAGCAACATTCTGGAGGAACTCAGTGGGTCAGACAGCATCTGTGGAAAGCAACAGGAAATCAACATTTCACATGAAGACCCCTCATCTGCGGAACAGAAAAATAGCCCTCTCCAGATGCAGGGTTTTCATGCAAAATGTCTACTTCTCATTTCCTTCCACAGATGCTGCCTGACCCATTGAATCAGGCAGCATCTGAGAGAAATGGAGGTAAGGGGTCGGGCTGGAACATGAGCTGGCAAGTGATAGGTAGATTTAGGTGAGGAGGGGTGATAGGCCGATGGAGAAGGGTGAACGGAAATTATGACAGAGGCTGAGAGGTGATATGTGGAGGAACAAAGAGATATAGACAAGCAGAGACAGGGCCAGGATCAGAAATGATCTAGGATCTCTAAGACTAGAACTGACTTAGCATAACATGTTAGGAAACAAGATGTCACCAGAACAGATAAGACCTCTCCTTTTATGAAACATATCGAGGTGTTTTTGTAGAACATTTGGATGGTGGCTGGAGAAGGTTAGCAAGGAAGCCAATCCTGAAATGCTCTGTGATTTTCAGTGGAAACCTTGATCAGCTTTAAACCGCAGTATCATTTAACTAATCATTAAAGCTTATCACCCTATTTTAGTGGCAAGATGCTGCCAATTTTTTTTAAAATGCAATATCTTCTAATTAGTGATAATTTCTTAGGTTCCCACATTTGGAGTTCAAACACAGGTTTCCTCTCTGATATGCAGATAGTTCCCAGAAGCACAGCATATCCCAATAGATTGTGTGAATTCCAGAAAATATTCTGATGTGTTTATTTTACTTTACACAGAAGATTTGCTTCTTTATCATTTGTTTTTTAATAATGGTTACACTTCGACCACCTACATATACTTGCTTAAAATTGACACCATTACTCATGGCACACAAACTTATTTTCACTCAGCCATTCACTTTAAAGCACAACCTGTAGCAGCAAAGCAGTTGCAGGAGAAAATACCTTTCTGAAATAAAACAGCTCGCGACATGCTATAAGCGTTCTATATTGGCGCCAGAAGAATGGCAACTCACTCAGGCTGCCCCCAACACATCCTCGGACAGTGTTGATCATCATTCCTCAATATATTTCAATGCACAGGACTGTGCAAAGGTCTTGGGCACGTATATGTAGCTGGGGTGCCTAAGACGTTTGCACAATACTGTATTTATCAATGTGGAGCAGAGAGCAAGTTTGCAAATCTGGCAGGAGCAAAGGGTGTTGGGAATGGTGAGGGTAGAGCACCATGGGAGGGATGTGGGCCAGATGGAAGGGATGGGTGCAGACACACTCAGCCCTAAGACACAAGCAAAGTCTTTTGTTTCAAAACAATTTGTTTATTGATCTTTACAGAATCTCTCTGGTGCTACCCGCTCCCTCCACTCTCCCTGTGGTGAACTACATATACCTGTCTGGACACGCCCCCCCCCCCGCTGACTGCTCCTGTGGCTCCTCCCACAGACCCCGGTATAAAGGCAATTGGAGACACTGCTCCTCCCTCAGTCTCCAGGATGTTATGTGATGGTCTCTTGATGCTTTCTTCCAGCTAATAAAAGCCTATCTCGCCTCACGTCTCCGAGAGTTATTGATGGTGCATCACTCCCTTCCCCTTTTCCAACCGTGATTCGCCTTTCCCTACCCCTTTTTCACTCTCAGTCCACAGTAGAGACCCATATCAAAATCAGGTGTTTCTTCACTCACATGTATCATGAAATTTAGTGGGTTTTTTTGTTGCAGCAGTACAGTGCAATTCATAACATTACTACAGAACTGAGCAAATGTCTGAGGCACCCCGGCTATATTCTCTGAGCTGAAGGCCTGCGTACTGTACTGTACACGTGACAAATAAAGGTAATCTTTAATCTTTACATGTAGTAGTGTTCAATCAGTCGAGTCATGAGTACCTACCCACAATCAGTCATGATACTCCCTTAAGGGGTTGTCTACAGGTAGCTGTAAAGGCCACACCTTTCTGCCTCAGTCCAAGAGCCCAGTGACTGAATCAAACACAGCCCAATGTGCCAGCTTGAGCCTAGGGCCTTCCAGTCTTCACAAACCTGCCATCCTTGCCACTTGCTGATCACCGTGGGACTTAATTCAGGATGTTAAGGTGGATTCCCTTAATGCTTGTGTGTGACCTGGTTTAATGTGAGGAGGCTGAAGCAAGGGCAGTCCTTGGCAAATCCAATGACAGGGGACACTTCACCGCTGCATCCTTCCTTCACCTTCACTGCCGTTGTGATGTGTCGTCATCATCTTCCACCAGCTCCACCGCTGAGGGCTTGGTTAAATCGCTCCTCCTTGACCTTACCGCCAGGAGTGACCCGAACAGGGTCTAAACTCCAGACGCCATTGCTCTTGGGATCTCAGGAACTCACAAGCTTATCTACCTGGCGAGGTCTTTACCTGTAACAAAGCAGGATTGCAGTCCTGGTTTCAGAGAGTTCAGGATTGCTGTTTCTTGCATCCTCTCAGCTCTCACTCCGTCCTGTTAAAAACATAGAAACATAGAAAATAGGCGCAGGAGTAGGCCATTCGGCCCTTCGAGCCTGCACCGCCATTCAGTATGATCATGACTGATCATCCAACTCAGAACCCTGTACCTGCTTTCTCTCCATACCCCCTGATCCCTTTAGCCACAAGGGCCATATCTAACTTCCTCTTAAATATAGCCAATGAACCGGCCTCAACTGTTTCCTGTGGCAGAGAATTCCAATGTTACTCTATTTCTGATCGCCCCAGAGGGCTGCTTTAAGTGAGGTAGGCAGATAGGCCTTCACCTCATCACGGTGCCCAGTGTAGGCAGATTGCACAGTGTGATCAGGCCAGAGACCAGCTTCCATCCATCCTCTGGCCCTCCGCCTTATTCACAGGCCAGTCACCAAAAATCTGCTCCTGAGACTTTGCAAAGGAACTTGCCATTCATTGTATCATTGTCTAGGAGTTGTGACACATGTGGAAATATATTCTAAAATATTGACACACAGGCAATCCACATCAGTTTCTCCCTGCACTGTGAGGAAGGGTATTATTTTTATATATACACTCTATGAGTAGAGATGTTGTGTGTGCAAGTGTGTGATTCCTGAATTCACACTTAGGTTCAGAAACTGCTGGCGAACTGGCATGTGTAATCTTGCACACGGCAGGGCTGTTAAAGCAGGTAGTGTCCTATCATTGGGAGCAGGGAATGAACAGGTTATCACGGACCCTGTTTCCCTGATGCTTGATCATGATCAGATACAAGCCCTGTCCTGGGGTTGGTGGTCTGTCTGTGTGTGTGAGCGGATGGGTAGATGGGAGGGAGGAAAAGGGCTTGTTTTGCTGTTGTTTGTGTTCTTGTTGCTTTCGCTTGTGTTGTTCTGCTAGAAGTTGTCGGTGTGTGTTCTCTGTCGGCACCGGAATGTGTGGTGACACCTGCAGGCTCTTTGACGTTGTTTTGACTTACACGCGATAAGTAAGTGAATCTGAATCTGGTGGTGGGGTTACCTGCTCAAAGCATTACTTACTGTCACGCCCACCACCTCCTCCCTGCTCACCCAAAAAAATATAAGGCCTCACCAGCATCATCTGCTTCATCAGAGAAGAATCCCTAGTCGTCTTCGGTGGCAAACACCAACCATCTGCTTTCCTTCAACTAACGCACGTGCTGACAGGTGTCCGAGTGTTGAGACCTACTACCTTCCTGGCCCATGCTCACTCAGTACGGTAGTGTAATGGTTAGCATAATGCCTTTCGGTACGGGCAACCCAGGTTCAATTCCCGCTGCTGCCTGTAAGGAGTTTGTACGTTCTTCCCGTGAACACATGGATTTCATCTGGGTGCTCCAGTGTACTGGTCATTGTAGATTGCCCCTGTGATTAGGCTAAGTTAAATCAGGGGTTGCTAGGTGGCGAGCCTCAAAGGGCCAGAAAGGCCTGTTGCTCACTGTATCTCTATAAGTAAATAAATAAAATCTGTTGCAGCATTGACAACAGTCATCCACTGGATGTCCAGTTAACTCAGCAATCAGCAGCTGGTTTAACTTCACATCATGCTCCCCCGTGTGCACTAAGTGCTGATTACATTCAGCAGCCAACTTAGCAGTTCCACTCGATTGCATCGCACTCGTTCAGCCTCTCATTAGCTACTCACATGAAAATGCAGACAGTGCTCTCGACCAAGTGCTGACAAGTAAGATTATTATGGGCAGGTACTCGATAGTTAGAATGGGGATGCAAGACTGAAGAGCCTGTAGCTGTGTGTACGACTTTCTGACACTATGAATGCAAGCACAACAGTATACAGCAGAAAACAGTGCTAGCATTGACCCAAGCTGTAGCTTTTTTGTTCATGTGGCGAATGCAGTGCTCAAATTAGTATAGATGGAATTTTAAATTGTGAAATAACCCATCCACTTTATAGATGGCGAGAAACATGCAGGTCCTCAGAGAAAGCAGACAAATCTCTCTGCTGGGTTGCTTGCACAGTAAACTGGCATAGGCGCAATGGGCCAAATGGCCTCATTCATTCAGAGGGAACCACTCTGAAAATATTTATTACTAAGCACCTCTGTTTTCCCAAATGGGCGGTAAGGTGGCAAATGAGAATAATTTGAATGAGAAAGTGAAACAAAGAAAGTTTGTTGCTTCTGGAGCTGAAGAGGTATAGATGATGGAAGGGGCAGGATTAATGCGGCTGCTGGCTTGAATATCAAGGTGTTCAGAAGTGATAATATTAATCAGCTCGTATTATTGCTTTCTGGAGCAGGATTAAGGGAAAAATGAATGTGAATTGGGCAATTAATGGTTGTTATTATGCACGATAATCTAATGACAGCACAAAGAGAATGCCAGAGAACTGAAAACTAATAAAGCTGGAATGAGTAGATTGGTGATGAATGTTGCCAAGGTAGCGGTTATCTATATTACTGTTGGATACATTTTTCCTTATTATACAGCGTGTTTTCTGTCATAAGGAAACTTGCAAATTTGTTTATCATGTGTCAGCCCACCCCTATCCGCAAATGAACAAGGAGCAAACAGGTAAGATATTGAAATTTATGGAATTCATTTATGGAAGGCTTGTAATCAGTTGGATAAAATAAATACAGGCCGCTGTGAAATCAATATCACACCAATATTATTTCCCTTCCTTTATCTGAAATCTCTTCAATAAGATGCCCATCTGAATGTGAGCCACTTATCAAAAGCTCGGATCTTGAAGCTATGGGACATCAATTTAAGGCTTGCTATCATGAATAGGTAGGCTCATGGAATTCCACCCAGTATGTTATGGATTCACTCTTTACAAATATTTTATAAAAGATCATGAATACATCTAAGTGACTAAAACTTCGTTTTAAGCCTTGAGTTGTTATTTTTATGTCAGTACAAGAAAATGCTGAATGTGCAGGGCTCCTCCTTTGCAAGCCTTCCTCCTCCGCTCTGATTAGTCAGCATTTGGTAAATTTCAGGATTAATGCCTCAGCTGCAGATCTATATGACACCATATGTGGAGCTTGGTGAGTGGAGAAGCTGGGTCTTCTGAGGAAAGAAAAGGTAATAGAGGGAAACCAGAGCCAGGACTCATGGGTTCACAAGGGTGACTATGAATATGATAAAGTGTAAAGGTGAGTATGTAAACTTGTCAAATGAAAACCAGGCTAAATGTAACAATTGGAGAAGGGAAGCAAAACAAAGAGGCCATATGAGAATAGAAAGACAACTCGTGTGAAAATAAATCAAAAATATTTTTTCCTGGGAGTAAATAGTAAGTGGGTACAGTGAAGGAATTATTAGAGGCAAAGAAGGCAATGTGTGATTGGAGATGCAGGGCAAGGCTAGAATAGTTAATGATTGCTTTGTATTTTGTTTGCTTAAGGAAGGAGATGCTTGCAACTTATTAATAGATGTAAGACAGTAGAGGCATTGGATGGGGTGATTCTTGGTAGGCAATGTGTAATCAAAAAGTTGGCTGGTTTCAGGAGGATACCTTTCCTCTTTTTGCTGTGTATTTAATATTTGAGTAATATTGTAGCTGTACATACATTTGATTAAGCATTCTTTCTTGTTTACATAATGCGAGTTATATATAAAAGTACATAAATGGCATACATCATTACGCCACCACATCATACATACGCTCCTCGCTTATGGTAAAAACTAAGTTAGACTCGCATTCCTGGCCCCCTTGTTTTCCTTTCAATTAGTTTTTATGTTTTTGAGTTACAACACATAACACTTTTAATCTTCCCCGAATGTCAGATTCTTAAAAGTTGCAAAAGTGGCAAAGCTTGTTCGTAAGTGTAGAATATGGTGATTATAGGTGTTGGGTAAGGTTTTAGAAACAGTAATTCTACCAGGTATTTGGAGATATTTAGGTCATTAAGGAGAACCAGCATTGATTTGTAAAAGGAAAATCATGTTGGCCCAACAGACTTGCATTTTTTTGATGACGTATCAGAGAAGGATGGCCCCTGTAATGATGCAGTTGCTGAAATTACCATGCAGCTTGGGTTCGATTCTGATCTGTGGCACTGCTCTCTGTGTAGATTTTGCATGTTCTCTTTACGACTGCATGGGTTTCCCTGGTGATGCACCATCAATAACTCACGCCGAGACTTAGGAAGTGAGATATCGGCTTTTATTGACTGAAGAACAACACTACATCCTGGGGAAAATGAGGGAGAGCAGCAGGCCACAGTCGCCTTTATACAGGGGTCTGTGGGAGGAGCCACAGGGGCAGTCAGCAGGGTCTTGGGAGGAGCCACAGGAGCAGTCAGACAGGTATATCTAGTTCACCACATTCACCCCCCACTTTGTTTAAAAAAATTCCCAAGCATATTTACAGGTTAAGTCGATCAGGTGGTCGAATCGTTCGCTGCGATCTACGTAGCTCCGGCTGCAATTGCACAGGAGCCGGAGGTGATGACGGCACAGGTGCCGGAGGTGGTGTGTGCTCCGGAGGCGGAGAGTGGGTTAATTCTGTCCCAACAGGAGGTGTCAGGGATCCCTCGCGTGTGAGCGAGGTCCCTGGAACAGACGCATACGGAGTCTGTGTGGGGCACGGTGCGCGCGGAGTCACCTCGGGTACAGGGTGCATAGTTACCGTGGAGTGCTCGGGGTAGTGGTCTGCTGCTCCGGCGGGCGCCAGGTCGCAGACAGAGACCGTGTCCTCCCGCCCATCAGGCAAGACCACGTAGGCATACTGGGGATTAGCATGCAGGAGGTGAACCTTCTCGACCAGTGGTGAGTACTTATTACTCCTCGCATGTTTACGCAGCAGCACTGGCCCCGGGGACGTCAGCCAAACTGGTAGGGTGGTCCCAGTGACAGACTTCCTGGGAAAAGAGAATAAGCGTTCGTGAGGGGTGGCATTAGTGGACGTACACAACAGGGAGCGGATAGAGTGGAGTGCCTCAGGGAGGACCTCCTGCCATCGGGAGACCGGCAACCCTTGTGACTTAAGGGCTAAAAGAATGGCCTTCCACACTGTGGCATTCTCCCTCTCCACCTGGCCATTCCCCCGGGGATTATAACTCGTGGTGCGACTAGTAGCTATGCCCCTAGCAAGCAGGAACCGGCGCAACTCGTCACTCATAAAGGAGGACCCTCTATCACTGTGGACATAGCAGGGATATCCGAACAGTGTGAAGAGCTGGCGCAGGACTTTTATGACCGACGTGGTAGTAGTGTCGGGGCAGGGAATGGCAAAGGGGAATCGCGAGTACTCGTCAATAATACTGAGAAAGTAGACATTGCGGTCGGTGGAGGGAAGGGGGCCCTTAAAGTCAATACTCAGTCGCTCAAAAGGACGGGTGGCCTTGACAAGCTGCGCAGTGTCAGGACGGTAGAAGTGCGGTTTGCACTCAGCGCAGATCTGGCAGTCCCTGGTCATCGTCCTGATGTCCTCCAGGGAGTACGGCAGGTTCCGGGCTTTAATGAAATGATAAAACTGGGTGACCCCCGGGTGGCAAAGTTGGGCATGAAGGGCATACAGCTGGTCGAGCTGGGCACTAGCACACGGTCCCCGGGATAGGGCATCAGAGGGTTCATTGAGCCTGCCAGGCCAGTACAGGATATCGTAAGTATAGGTGGAGAGTTCTATTCTCCATCGCAAAATTTTATCATTTTTGATTTTGCCCCGCTGTTGGCTGCTGAACATGAACGCAACCGAGCGCTGGTCGGTCAGCAAGGTGAACCTTCTGCCGGCGAGATAGTGCCTCCAGTGCCGAATAGCTTCCACTATGGCTTGGGCTTCTTTCTCCACCGTGGAGTGCCGAAGTTCAGAGCCTTGAAGGGTACGAGAAAAAAACGCCACTGGCCTGCCTTCCTGATTGAGGGTAGCAGCCAGCGCGACATCAGAGGCGTCACTCTCTACTTGGAAGGGAATGGTCTCGTCTACCGCATGCATCGTTGCTTTGGCAATGTCCCCTTTAATGCAGCTGAAGGCCGCGCGGGCCTCGGCAGAGAGGGGAAAGGTGGTAGACTTGACCAGGGGGCGGGCCTTGTCTGCGTAATGGGGATATCGGCTTTTATTGACTGAAGAACAACACTACATCCTGGGGAAAATGAGGGAGAGCAGCAGGCCACAGTCGCCTTTATACAGGGGTCTGTGGGAGGAGCCACAGGAGCAGTCAGACAGGTATATCTAGTTCACCACACCTGGGTCAGCTGAGACATAGAGCACAGAAACTGTCTCCCCTACCCATCTTGTCCACGTCAACGCTTTTTGCCCAGCTACAATAAAAGCCATTTGCCCACTTTCGGATTTTGTCCTTTGCCTTACCTATTGTGGTGTCTGTCTAAATTCCTCTTAAATGTAGCAACTGTATTCTGTCACCTCCTCTGGCAGTTTGTCCCAGATGTCAACCACTTTCTGTGCTCCAGTTTCCTCCTATATCTTCAAAAAAATGAACCAGATGTTTGGTTAATTGACTAATGTAAATGATCCCTGATAGAGTTTCTTTTGGCAAATCAAGCAGTTAATTAGTATGTGAGAGAGAATGGATTACAGAAAAATAAATGGGGGAATGGAGTAGATAGGATTACAAACAGCAGAATTCCAGAGACAGTCTCCCATTTTCCTGCTACACTGGACCCTTTCCGTTCATTTATCACTCAACTCAGTCCACTGATGATGCCTAGCGCTGTCCTGTCGCACCTGGAAAATAGTGCCTCATATGCCAGGATGCCATTTATTGACTTCAGCTTGGTGTTCAATACGATCATATCTCAGAAGCTGATGGGTAAACTGTCCTCGTTGGGTCCCAACATTTCTCTCTGTAACTGGATCCTGGACTTCTTGACAGAAAGGTCACAGTCAGTCTGTGTTGGTCCCACCACGCTGAGCACCACGGCTCCCCAGCTTTGTGTGCTCAGCCCACTGCCAGGTCCAGTTCAAACTGAATCATCAAGTTCGCTGATGACTCAACAGCGGTTGGCCTCATCAACACTGACGACGAAACAGCATACAGAGAGCAGGTAGAGTGGCTGGTAGAATGGTGCTAGCACAATAACTCGAGTCTCAATGTGAACAAGACTGAGAGATGATTGTGGACTTTAGGAAGGTGCAGGCTGACCAACATTTAGACGGCTCATCCAAGGAGAGAGTTAGGATCACCAGGTTTCTGCGAGTGCACATAGTGGACAATCTCTCCTGGTCCCTTAACACCATTACTTCTTTGATCAAGAAATTACAGTAGCATCTCCACTTCCTGAGGAGATTGAGGTAATTGAGACTCAACCCCTTAACCAATTTTTACAGGAGCACCATCAAGACCAGCTTCATCACTGTCTGGTACAGGAATAACAAGGCATCTGACCGTAAGTCCCTAAAAGGATTGCAAGGACTGCTGAGAGGACCATCAGGGTCTTTCTTCCACCAATTAAAGATATTTATCAAGGGCGCTGCATATGCATATGCAGCGCCCTTAGCGTTGTTAGTGATCCCTCCCATCTGCCCAACAATTTCTTTGACACCCCTACCATCAGGCAGGAGGCACTAGGACAAGGACCGTTAGGATGGGAAATAGCTTCCTCCCCCAGGCCGTAAGACGACTGAGCTCCCTGCCACCACCCAGGTCTCATCACGCACGACGAGCCAGTATCGTCATATTGTACGTTCTTTAACTTGTATCATATGTGCACCTTTTTAATTGTTAATTTGTCTGTGACAATAAAAGAACATCTGCAGGCATCCTGACCTCTGCAAGGGACTGGCAGCTGTTGGTGGACCTCGAAAGGCAGCTGAAGTTCCCCAACCATATCACAGCCACCACCCTGCGACCAGACATTGTCCTTGTGTCTGAGTCTACGAGGCAGGTGTGATGCTGGAGCTGACAGTCCCATGGGAAGATCACTTGGAAGAGGCCTTTGAAAGGAAGCTCTCTAAGTACTCAGGACTGGTCAGCAACTGTCAGCAGGCTGGATGGAGAGCGAGGAGTCTCCCAGTGGAAGTTGGTTGTAGGGGATTCACAGGCCATTCCTTAGCCAGAGCCTTCAGCAATTTGGGCATCGAGGGAGAGAGGAAGAGGAGAGCCATCCGCAATACCACCGATGCGGCAGAGAGGGCCTCAAGATGGCTGTGGCTCAAGAGAGGGGAGCCATGGAGTCATGTGTAGCTAGCCATCTGGACACAAGCTGGGGTCTGATCAGCCCCGGCTGGGTCACCTGGAGGAGGGTGTATGATGTTGAAAGACCCGAAATACCCAATGATTCCAGGAACATCACTGAAGATGTGTCCAGAGGCATCAGTAGATGTACGTACACAGCTTATGCATTAGTTATATGTACCGTGTTGTGCACCTTGGTCCAGAGGAACATCGCTTCGCATGGTAGTATACATGTGCATGGTTCAATGACAATAAACTTGAACTTGTACAAGGCGGCATGAAGGTAGTACCTGACTGAGTGTGACATAGAATCAGTGGGCAGAATGGTCACTTCCTATGTTATAAGGAAATAAGTATGGGGAAGAGATTGCTGTGGACTTTACCCATATATAATTTACAAAGGAGTAACAAAATTGGAAAACTTGTCACTTTGGAAACAGAATTGGCTTAAGAACATGAAGCAGTTTGCAGAGTAAAATTGCTAAATTCAAGCATGAAACCAAACACAGAGGTGTCACAGACAGTGAGAATAAAACTGATCCAAGTCAGTGGGACCAGACCGCAGTTTAACTGCAGTACTGAAGGTCTGCACTCCAGCGCTGGCTGCAGCTCCAGCCAATATGTTCCAGTATGATTTCAATAATGGTGTCTGCCAAACAGCGTGGAAAATTGGTTGCTCACTAAAAGAAGGATAAGTGCAATCTAATTAACTACCAAATCAGTCTATTCTCAGTGATCATCAAAGTGATGGTGTTGTCTTGTGAGTAAGGTCACCAGAGAGAAGCACTGCTATTGGTAGTTATGAAGCAGTCTCTTTATTCAAATGTATGAGACACAGCAGGCAATATATAGGTGGAAAAAGGCCTGCCCGACCCAATGTTAATTGTCATTTTATGTGATCAAAGGACAATTCCATATTTACAATGCATCCTTTGAACTACACTCAAACTTCACACCTCCGGCTTTGCACTCATACCACAGACATCTAAATGCATTTTAATCAGCATTGTCTGGTCTTCCTATTACCTGTGATTCATGGGTTTTCAGGAACCCATTGTTCCAAGCTGCTTTTTAAATTTAATCTACAGACTATATTCATATTTGAAGATTGGTGGCTGAAGTCATATTTGCTATATGTGCTAATCCTAAAAATGCTATTCCTAAAAATGCCCTAACAGTCCCTCTTCTTGGCCCTCCTGGACAAAACTAAATTTGTACGTTGAAAGGCCATTCTTAAGGAGGATCTAATTGCATGGTGCAGCAGAAATCTGCTGTTTCTGTTTCAGAATTCCCCCCAATTATTTTATGTGCATGTCCATCTACTTTATCATCCCTAATGGCTACCTACAACACTTAAGTTAATAAGCATTAAGGGGAAAGCGTAGAATTGATTGAAGTCATATCTTGCATATAAGGACATAGCTATGGTTGCTAGGAAACAGTCATCCCAGCCCCTGAACATTGTGGCAGAAGTCCCTCAGTGGAGTCTAAGGCCCAACCACATTCAGCTGATCTGACATGTCAGAAATTAGTACATATTTAATATCCCCAGAATTTTATTTCAGTTGTGGATCCAGCTTTAATTTTAAATGAAGAAATACTTTTATTTTCTACGGAATATTTGACGAAATCCTTCTCTCCCCTTACGTTGTTTCTCCTGGAGTCTCATTTTTCATACCTATAGCACATTTATTCAAAACCACTTGCCTACTCTATTTTGTTTTTGCAAATTTTTGGGTTACCCAACTATTGCTTTGCTTCATGCATTCAAAACAGGAAAACTGGCTTACACAAAGCTCAACAAAAGTAAATCTTTGAAGGAGGAGGATATAAATAGAATAGTAATCCCTGGAATCATGTCAAGTATGAGCTCTGCTTGAATCATAATGATCAGTAGAAGAATCCATAGCATCCTCGCATCGTTCCACTGCAGACATTTATTGGAACTTGCTTGTGATGGGCCGGTGCTGGGAGTCAGAGTTTAATGACAAGTGTAGGTATACCCCCTGAAAGAGGAGCATAGGTCTTGTAGCATATACCTAAGAAAATATTGCAAAGAAAGAAACAGGTCTTCAGGCTTCTTAAACAAATTTTAAGTTGCAAGGAGGAGGAGCAGCAGCAGAGGGAATGAAGAGAAGTTTGTGATAAGGTAGAGGCTGAGAGAATCACAATACTGCTCTCTAAATCCCCTTCTTGCAATCCTTTGCGATTAATCATTTTTCATTAATTGACTGGTTTTTTTGTACGCCACCAGTTGTTTCATCTGATTCCCAACATGGAGAACAGTTAAACATCTATTGCTTATCATACTACATATAATTCATTCTGTTCAGCCCATTCTCTGTCTTCAAAATTATAGCCAGTGTCTAAGGAAGGCTAAGGAAAGATATGGGGAAGATGGGACTAGAATGAGCAGCTCCAGTTAAAGCTAAGACTGGCATCTGGACAATGGATCAAATGTACCTTTCCAGTGGGATAAAACTATAAGACCATAAAGCATAAGAACAGAATAAGGCCATTCAGCCCATAAAATCTGCTCCACCTTTCCATCATGGCTGACACCCTTACCAATCAACCGAATAATAGTGGGATGGAGTCTGTGATACTGAAGAACTTGCTATAATTGTCAGAGGGAACGGATGTGGAAAAAGAAGGAAAGGTACATATTGTAAGCAATTACTACCTTCCATTCATCGTCTCTTGACAGTATAATAGAGATTGGAAATGAAATTTTTATTACCATCTCCTCTTCACATAATTGATGAAGGACTAAAAACAAGGTAGTACTCTACTGAAAATGCTTTCTACACTCAATGCCCCAGAACACTGGAATATTAACATGCTCTGGAAAGCAAATATGGCCTGGAGTAGCTCATTCCCAATATCGATCCTTGCCTCTCTCATATTCTTAGAACTCATATTAGGTGTTCTTTTTAATTATAATGGGTGGGAGCAGAGAACTGAACACAATTAACTGGCTTATTTACTGTAAGGCATACTAGGAAAAGATGAGCTGGACGATATCCTGGAGCTCTCTTTTAAAAGGCATTGGGAGAAAACCTTTAATGCATAGACTCTGGAGAGACAACTCTGGCATCTCAAAGTTCAAAGGTTCAGAGTTCAAAGTAAAATTTATTATCGGAGAACATACATGTCACCACATACAGCCCTGACATTCTTTTTCTATGGGCATACTTAGCAAATCTATAGGACAGTAACTGTAAACATCAGGAACTGTAAACTGTAAACAAACTGTGGAAATGCAGATATAAATAAATAGCAATAAATAATGAGCATGAATAACAAGATAAAAGAGTCCTTAGATGAGTGTAGTTATCCCCTATTGTTCAAGAGCCTGATGGTTGAGGGGTAGTAATTGTTCTTGAACCTGGTGGTGGAGTCCTGTGGCTCCTGTACTTTCTACCTGATGGCAACAGAGAGAAAAGATCATGGCCTGGATGGTGAGGATCTTTGAGATGTGCTCAATGGTTGGGAGGGTTTTACCACTCTGTGATGTACTGGGTCGAGTCCACTTCCTTTTGTAGGATTTTCTGCTCAAAGGCCCTGGTGTTCCCATACCAGGCCATAATGCAGCCAATAAGCACATCATCCAAACTCCTCAATGGCAGTAAGCATCAGGCAATATATGATGGCCTTTCTGTAAAAAAAAACTTAAATTAATATAAATACTGTTGTATTCAAAAAATTGTGACAAAGGAATTGAAATGTACTAATGTCACAGATTGAAGATTCAAGTTTATCAAGCGTACATTGAAACATTGAGTAAAATGCATTGTTTGCATTAGCAACCAACTGAGGGTGTGCTGGGGGCAGCCGGCAAGTGTTGCCACACATTCTGGTGCCTATAATTCTCAGCAGGACAATACAAAACACAACACACAATTGCACATAAAAATGAAAGCACTGTAGATGCTGGAAATCTAAAATAAAGCTAGAAACTATTCAGACTACTCAACTACACATACGATGTTGGACGATGTCAGGCAGCGAAGACACCAGAATAAAAAGGTGGAGGGGGAAGAGGATGTATAGCCCTCTGTTAGGATCGATTGACCCATGGATTTGCACCTTGGAAAGTTTCCAGGGCACAAGCCTGGGCAAGGTTTTTTTATGGGAGACCGGCAGTTGCCCAAGCTGCAAGTCTCCCCTCTCCGTGCCACCAATGTTGTCCAAGGGAAGGGCATTAGGACCCATACAGCTTGGCACCAGAGTCATCGCAGAGCAATGTGTGGTTAAGTGCCTTGCTCAAGGACACACACGCAGCCTCAGCCAAGGCTCGAACTAGCGACCTTCAGATAACTAGATGAACACCTTAACCACTTGGCCATGCGCCAACACTAGACAGGGGAGGAGGAAAACTAGAAGATGATAGGTGAAGTCAGGTGGGTAGGAGAGATAAAGGGCTGGAGAGGAAGGAATCTGATAAGAGAGCAGAGTGGACCATAGGAGAAAGGGAAAGGAGGGGCCCAGGGGAAGTGATAGGCAAGTGAGAAAAAGTAATAGGCCAGAGTGAGGAATAGAACTACACAGAGGCCAGGCTGTATCACTGGTAGAGAAAGAGTCAATGATTCAGATCAAAGTGTTTCCAGAACTTTCTGTTAAAATTATGTCATAATTGGAAAAGGCCATAGTTACACTTTTGAGATAATAATTTCCCTGCAGTGCACCAGTACGAATGCTTTATACTTCGAAGGTATGATCTGCTTCCCAGGACTTCTTATTAGTGCACGGAATTGTATTCATTAAGTTATCAGGATGCAGCGCCTGGTTCAGCCTGCACTTTGCCATTCTTGCACATCCCTTTGATGATGCTAATAGAAATTTTCAATTAAGGATTTATAGTAAGAATCTGCATAATTATTGTAGATTTTTTGTATGCTTGCTTCTTTCAAACAACACAACAGTCACAAGCTTTTTACTATCATAGTACATTAGCAGCAACTCCTAAATCTGTTACTGATGTTTATGTTCAGGGTGCTTGGTTTATTAATAATTTGGCAGCTCTGATACCAGTTACATAATTAAGTGACAAAAAGAGGCAAATATGAAAACTTTGAAATATGAACAAAGGCTGTGGACAGCAGGGGGGAAATGGTTATAACATACCAAGGCCTGACATGACTCTTCTCTTTTAAGTTGTTGACTCTTCTGTCTGCAGAACCAACTTGAGGGACCAAATGGCCTAATTCTGCTCCAATGTCTTACGGTCTTCTTTACTTTCTCCATTTTACTCTGAATAATTCTAATCCAGCAATTTCGCGAGTTGGCTTTAAACCATTCAGGAAGCGTTGTTAATTTAGTCCATGTTGAATGAGTATCAATTAGATTTTATAGATTTCACAGGTTGGTTTTTACAGGGGAAATGCACAGCCAGTGCAGGGTACACCTGTGGCCGTTCCCCTCGATAATGAGTACATACTGTAACTTTAGATACAATTGAGGGGTACAATTGAGGGGGGGGAGCCACTGTGAGTGGGCCTCTGGCACTGAGCTGGTGCTGTGGCTCAGAAGGGTCGGGAGGTGAAGAGGACTGCGGTGTTGATAGATTCCTTAGTCAGAGGAACAGAAACGAGGTTCTGTGGGAGCGATAGAGACACCCAGATGGTATGTTACCCCTCTGGTGCCTGAATCAAGGATGTCTTGGTTCATGTCCAGGGCATTCTCAAAGGCAAGGTGAGCAGCCAGAAGTCTTGGTACATATTGGTACCAATAATCTAGGTAGATAAGTTGAGAGGTCCTGAAGAGAGACTTTAGGGAACTAGGTAGAAAGCTGAGAAACAGGACCTCCAGGGTAGTAATCTCTGGATTGCTGCCTCTGCCATGTGCTAGTGAGGGTAAGAATAGGATGATTGGGCAGGTAAGTGTGTGGCTGAGGATATGGTGCAGGGGACAGGGAATCAGATTTATGGATCATTGGGACCTCTTCTGGGGAAGGTATGGCCTATACAAAAGAGACAGGTTATACCTGAACCTGAGGAGGTCCAACATCCTTGTGGGCAGTTTGACTTGAGTTGCTCGAATGGGTTTAAGCTAATTTGGCAGGGCGGTGGGGAATGGAGTGATGGTGTGGAAGATGAGGTAGTTGGGTTACAAACAGGCAATGTGTAGATAGATAGATAGATAGATAGATAGATAGATAGATAGATAGATAGATAGATACTTTATTCATCCCCATGGGGAAATTCAACTTTTTTTCCAATGTCCCATACACTTGTTGTAGCAAAACTAATTACATACAATACTTAACTCAGTAAAAAATATGATATGCATCTAAATCACTATCTCAAAAAGCATTAATAATAGCTTTTAAAAAGTTCTTAAGTCCTGGCGGTTGAATTGTAAAGCCTAATGGCATTGGGGAGTATTGACCTCTTCATCCTGTCTGAGGAGCATTGCATCGATAGTAACCTGTCGCTGAAACTGCTTCTCTGTCTCTGGATGGTGCTATGTAGAGGATGTTCAGAGTTTTCCATAATTGACCGTAGCCTACTCAGCGCCCTTCGCTCAGCTACCGATGTGTATGTGCGTGTGTAGTGAGACTCCCATGCAAGGAGAGGCTGACAATAAGGCAACACTGCAGTCAACGGGATGAGGTGCAACGTAAAAGGTGGACAAACTAGAAGATAGTGAATACAGGACTGAAGGTGTTACATTTGAATGCGTGCAGTATACGGAATAAGGTAAATGAACTTGTGGCACAGTGACAGATTGGCATCACTAAATTAAGGCTGAAAGAAAATTACAGCTAGGAGCTTTATGGCCAAGGATATACATTGTATCAAAAGGATAGGCAAAAGAGCAGAAGAGGTGGCGTTGATCTGTGGGTAAAAAATTAAACTAAATCATTAGGAAGAGGTGACATGGAGTCAGTAGGTGTTGAATCTTAGTGGATAGAGCTGAGGAACTGCAAGGGTAAGAAGACCCTGATGGGAGTTGTATACAGACCCCCAAACAGTGTGGTATACAAGTTACACTGGGAAACCGAAAATGCATGTCAAAAGGGCAATGTTACAATAGTCATGGGGGATTTCAATATGCAGGTAGATTGGGAAAATCAGGTTGGTGTGGGATTCCAAGAAGGGAATTTCTAGAATGCCTACAGGATGGCTTTTTAGAGCAGCTCCTGGTTGAGTCCACTTGGGGATCAGCTATTCTGGCTGGGTGTTGTGGAACTGATTAGAGAGTTTAAGGTAAAAGAACCCTTAAGGGAAAGTGATCGATTTCTCCCTGAAATTTCAGAAGGAGAAGCTAAAGTCAGATGTATCAGCATTACTGGGAATTACAGAGGCATGAGAGTGGAGTTAGCCAGAATTGCTTGCGAAGGACCACAGCACTGGCAGGGATGATGGCAAAGCAGCAATACCTAGATTTTCTGGAAGCAATTTTGAAGGCACAGGATATATACAGCACAAAGAGGAAGAAGCATTCTAAAGGAAAGGTGACACAGCTGTGGATAACAAAATAAGTCAAAACCAACATAAAAGCCAAAGAGAGGGTAATAATAGAGCATTAGTTAGTGGGATATTAGAGGCGAGAAGCTTTTAAAAACCAACAGAAAGCAACTAAAAAGTCATTAAGAAGATAAAGATGGAATACGAAAGTAAGCTAGCCAACAATATTAAAGAGGATACCAAAAGTTTCTTCAGATACATAAAGTGTAAAAGAGAGTTGAGAGTGGATATCGGACCTCTGGAAAACAATGCTGGAGAGGTATTAATGGAGACAAGGAAATGATGGATGAACTGAATAAGTATTTTACATCAGTCTTCACTGTGGAAGACACTAGCAGTGTGGTGGAAGTCCCAGGTGTCAGGGGTCATGAAGTGTGTGTAGTTACCATTACTAGAGTAAAATTTATTGGGAAACTGGAAGGTCTGAAGGTAGATAAGACACCTGGACCAGATGGTGCACAGCCCAAGGTTCTGAAAGAAGTGGCTGAAGAGAGTGTGGAGACTTTAGTAATAATCTTTCAAGAATACTAGATTCTGGAAGTGTTCCAGAAGACTGGAAAATTGCAAATGTCAGTCCACTCTTTAAGAAGGGAGAAAGGCAGAGGAAAGGAAATTATAGGCCAGTTAGTCTGACCTCAGTGGTTGGGAAGATGTTGAAGTTGATTGTTAGAGGCTCATGATAAAATTGGCCATAGTCAGCAAGGTTTCCTCAAGGGAAAATCTTACTTGACAGATCTGTTGGAATTCTTTGAAGAAATAACAAACAGGGTAGACAAAGAGAATTGGTTGATATTTTGCACTTGGATTTTCAGAAGGCCTTTGACAAGGTGCCACAGGTGAGGCTGCTAAACAAGCTACGAGCCCATGTTGTTACAGGAAAGACTCTAGCATAGATAAAGCAGCGGCTGATTGGCAGGAGGCAAAGAGTGGGAATAAAAGGAGCTTTTTCTGATTGGCTGCCAGTGACCAGTGGTGTTCCACAGGGGTCTGTTTTGGGACTGATATATTATATCAAAGGTTCAAAGGTCTAATTTAATGTCAAAGAAATGTATACAATATACATCCTGAAATGCTTTTTTTTCCGCAAACATCCACAAAACCAAAGAAGTGCCCCAAAGAATGAACGACAGATTAACGTAAGAACCTCAAATTTCACCCTCAGCTTCCCCCCCAACGCGCAAGTGGCAGCGAGCAACAATCCCCCACCCCACACCAGCAAAAAAAATATGTCAATGATTTGGATGGTGGAATTGATGGATTTGTTGCAAAGTTTGCAGAGGGCTTGAAAATAGGTGGAGGAGCAGGTAGTTTTGAGGAAATAGGGAAAATGATTCCAGGATTAAACAGCTTGTCATATGAAGAGCATTTGATTGCTCTGTGCCTATATTCGCTGGAATTTAGAAGAATGAGGGATGACCTAATTGAAACCTATCGAATGGTTAAAGGTCTTGATAGAGAGGATGTGAAGAGGATGTTTCCTATGGTGGGAGAGTCTAATACCAGAGGACACAGCCTCAGATTGGAGGTGCACCCTTTTACAACAGAGATGAGGAGGAATTCCTTTAGCCAGAGAGTGGTGAATCTGAGGAATTTGATGCTACAGGCAGCTGTGGAGGCCAAGTCTTTATGTATATTTAAGGCAGAAGTTGATAGGTTCTTGATTGGTCAGGGCATGAAGGGATACAGGGGGAAGGCAGGAGATTTGGGCTGAGAGGGAAATGGATCAGCCATGATGAAATAGCAGAATAGACTCGATGGGCCAAATGGCCTAATTCTGCTCCTATATCTTATGGTCTTAATATCTGTGATGCACACGTGTGATGGTTCACAAGGTGTTAACCTACCAAGGAGAAATACACTCCCTATGGTGGCTGACACAAAATTTAAGAGGAATGTTTATTGTCTTGGAAGCAAGAAGACCTTACCTCCATACTCATCGCCCAGTCTGAACAGAATAAGGATGAAGCACTTACTTTGAATTGTGTTCAGTTATTATACTCATCTCTTATTGCTGTGAACATCCTTTGTGACTGCAATTCATTCATGACTGTATGGCTTACCCCTCTGTAGTGCTTCCTCATTGTCAGGAAATGTGGGATTTATAGTTGAAACAACTGGCAGCCATTGAGGTCAGAGATGATACTGATTTTGGTGTAATCTATTTTTGGCAATATGTCTATACAACTATTTAAATATTGTGTTTATTTTTTTTGTCAGCCTGCTATAGGAAAGATGTTATTAAACTGACTTATATGGATGTTGCCAAGACCTATAGAAACATAGAAAACCTATAGCACAATACAGGCCCTTCGGCCCACAAAGCTGTGCCGAACATGTCCCCTGCTTACGGAGCTGAGGTGTAGGGAGCAGTTGGACAGACCAGGACTTTTGTCCTTGGAGCATAGGAAAGAACTAGAGGGAACAAGTTTAAGGTAAGAGGGGAACAATTCAAGAGGAACCTAAGGGGCAAAACTTTTAAATAGAAGGTATGTGGAATTGGCTTCCAGAGGGAGTGATTAAGGCAGGCAAAATAGCAACTTTTCACGCACATGGATTGAAAAGGTTTAGAAGGTTGTCGACAAACCCCTGGCAAATGGGACTAGCTCAGATGGGCATCTTTGTCAGCATAGACAAATTGGGCTGAAGGGCATGTTTCCTTGGTGATGATTGTATCCCATGCACACTGGGTCAAAACCACTAGTCTCTTTTGTTTTGACTTTGAAGGAAGATGCATTACATTTGGTCATTACCATGAGAAAGAGCAACATAAAAATGAGTTAAAGACATTTATTTTAGAAAGCAGTCATTAATGCCGTTCTACCAGTAGATGTAACCTTTGGAAACTATTGATAATTGGTGGCTGCATAATTCCGAATTGCTGTATTCAGTAGGACGTTGCTGAAGTCATGAGGTATGTCTTGTATGCATTATGACTGCAGACTAATAGACTGCTTTCATTGCTTGCTTATAAAATCAATGCTCCCAAGTCCTAAATTGTTATGAACTTTTTTTTGACAACTTAAGTATCAACCTATATATTTCCATTTCTTCCAACTCAGAAATACTCTGCGAATTATCCAGTGATTTTATCAAGTGTCCTTACCCTGAGTTGGCTGATAGTTGAATCATGAATTTAATATCATGGGTCAACCAACAATAACTTGTATGGGTTCAAAGAGTAAAACTGACACTTTATTTCTTTTGAGGGGAGGTTTGGGCAGATGATGAAAAGCAGAGTCAAAAAGGTGGATTTTAAGGAAAATTTCCTTAAAGGAGGGAGTGATAAGGAGACAGGTTTAAAAAGGAAGTTTCACAAGTTTGGTGCCTTGACAACTAAACACAGTTGCCAATGATAAAATGGTCAAAAATAAAGATGCTCATCACACTAATATTTTACCAAGTTATTTTGTTGGAGAAGTTATGAGCTAGAATTAGGCGAGACCAGAGAGGGATTTGAAAACATGGATAGAAGTTTTAAAATTGAGATCAATAAAGATACTTTGGATACTATAGAGAGTGTACAGAGGAGGCTTACACTCCACTTACACAGAGGAGATGTTGCCTGGATTGGGGAGCATGCCTTATGAGAATAGGTTGAGTGAACTTGGCCTTTTCTCCTTGAGGCGATGGAGGATGAGAGGTGACCTGATGAATTGTATAAGGTGATGAGAGGCATTGATCGTGTGGATAGTCAGAGGCTTTTTCCCAGGGCTAAAATGCTAACACAGGGGGCATAGTTTTAAGGTACTTGGAGGTAGATACGAGGAGGATGTCATAGGTAAGGTTTTTACACAGAGAGTGGTGAGTGCATGGAATGGGCTGCCAGCGACAGTGGAGGCGGTGGACACAATAGAGTCTTTTATGAGACTCATAGATAGGTCCATGGAGCTTAGAAGAAGAGAGGGCTATGCAATAGGGCATAGTTTCTAAGTAGGTCAGCACAACATTGTGGGCCAAAAGGCGTGTAATGTGCTGTAGATTTCTACGTTCTATACTGAAGTACTCAGACCTGGCAGCTGAGTGTGAGGAAGCTGTCTGGAGGACCATGATCTACCCCGTGGAGGTAGGATGCTGGGGCTTTGTCAGTGCATCGACGGCAAGGTTGTTCTGTGACATGGTAATGACAGGAGCAAGGCTCAGGACGGCCACTAGAGAGCTGGCTGAAGAGGCAGAAAAGGGCAGCTTTTGGCTGTGGCTGAGGAGGAAGGACAGAAACTGGGGGACCAACTAACCCCATTGGGAGCTGCAGGGGGAGGTAGGGAGACGTCCCTGTCACTGCTCCACCACCAGAAGATATACCAGGGCTAAAGGAGTGAAACATCAATGAATAGTGGTCCCCGGCTGATGACCCTACAGCTGACCTTAGGACAGGTGAGGCAGGCAGCAATGCTGAGCAGGAAACATCATCTTCCTGTAAATCCTTCAGTAGGCATAGTGCAATGGGCAAATGCGATAGTACAAATGCAAGAGTATTTTGGATGAACTCAACTTAATGGAGAATAGGATGAAGAAGTCCAGCTGGGGACTAGGATGGTTGAGTGTGGATATTAATATACTTTCATAGAATCCAGGGAAACTTGATTACGTAGACAGAGGCTGCTTTCCCATAGAAGCAGAGGGTGGCAATAGTTGGAGGGCATTCTGCCTGGAGTCTGTGACTGGTAGTATTACACACTGATCAGTTGTGGGACCACTGCTCTTGGTGATTTTTATAAATGAAATACATGAGGAGGTGGAAGGGCAGGCTAGAGAGTCTGTAGATGACACGGTGGTGTTACGGATAGTGTAGAAGGTTGTCGCAGGTTACAACTGAACATTGACGGGATGCAGGTCTGGGCTGAGAAGTGACAGATGGAGTTCAATCTGGAAAAGTGTGAAGTGATTCACTTGGAAGGTCAAACCTGAAGCCAGAGGACAAAGTGAATGGCAAGGTTCTTCATAGTGTGGAGGAACTGGGGGCTTGTCTCCAAGTTCATAGATCCCTCAAAGTTGCTGCGCAAGTTGATAGGGTGGTTAAGAAGGTGTTCTTGCCTTTGTTAGTCAGGGGACTGAGTTCAAGAGCCTTGAGACAGTGTAACTCTATAAAACTCTGGTTAGACCATATTTGGAATATTGTGTTCATTTCTTGTTGCCTCATTATAGAGAGGATGTGGAAGGGTTAGAGAGATTTACCAAGATGCTGCCTGGATTGGAAACCATGTCTTATGAAGTTAGGTTAAGCAAGCTAGGGTTTTGCTCCTTGGAGCAAAGGAGAATAGGAAGGGACTTGTTAGAGATGTATATAGTAAGAGGTATAGAGTGGACAGCCAGTGCTTTTTTTTTTACCCCCAGGTGACAATGGTTAATACTAGAGGACATACTTTTAAGGCAATTGGAGTAAAGTATAATGGGATATCAGAGGTAAGCTTTTTACACCAAGAGTGCTAAGTGCAGAGTCTTTGATGATGCGTTCTTGTGGCAGTGCTCCATGTAAACACTCAGTGGAGGGGAGAGATTGCCTGTGATGGATTGGACTGTATCTATCACTTTATGTAGCCTTTTCTATTCCGAGTCATTGGAGTTTCTACACCAGACAGTGATGCAACGAGTCCACTGTGTATCAATAGAAATTTGTCAAAGTCTAAATGACATGCTAAATCTACAGAAACTTCTAAGAAAGTAGAGGTGCTGTTGTGCCTTCTTTGTGATGACATATAGGTGCTGATCCCAGAAAAGATCATTTGAAACACTGACACCACGGAATTTAAAGCTATCGGTCTCTCCTTCTCTGTAGCCTTAACGAGGACTGGCTCATGGACCTATGGCTTCTTCCTCCTGTAGTCAAAAACCAGCATCTTGGTTTCTGATATTGAACACGACGTTGTTACTGTTGTGGCACCACTCAACCAGATTTTCAATCTCCCTCCTATATGCCAATTCGACACCACCTTTGATTCACCCAGCAACAATGTTGTCATCAAACTCAAAAACAGCATTGGAGCTGTACTTAACCACACAATCATAGTTATAAAGTGAGTAGAACAGGGGGCTAAGCACACAGCCCTGTGGTACACCTGTGCTGATGGTAAGTGTGGAGATGTTGCCAATACGAACTGATTGGGATCTGCCACTGAGGAAGTAGAAGGCATTGCAAAGGGATATTTGTTTTAAAATATATTTGCTCCTTCAGCTAATGGTACTCAATAACCACTGCTTCTAGTCATCTGTGCAATCTGGAGCAGTATCTTCATGTTAACGAACATCCAAAAAAATTTGTCCTAAAAAGTGCAAATTTTCTGACAATTTTGGGAAATTCCACGTATAAAGCATGTTTTAAAGCATTTCCTTAGCTGACAATGTACAATCAGACACAGAACTGTTTTAACATTCAAATATTATTTATTTGTTTCAGTAAAAGGATAGCACACAGTTTCCCACATAAGATAAAGGATAATATGAATGAAATCTGCTCTGAGGTAATTTATCTGCCATTAAAACCTACTGTGCTGTAGTGCAAAGGCCTTAAATGGTACCAATTGAGATAGCTAATGTCGCCAAATTTTTTTTTGCATTGATTATTTCTCACAGCAAATCTTTAGGCTTCAAAGAATAATGGAGTATCTGTATCAGGATGAGTGGACTGTCAACCTTAATCTCAAAGAAACAGAAGTGGCTTTATACTTGACCAAATGGGCTTCTTTTAATTTTTCAGACCAAAAAGAACAAGAATATGATTTTTATAAAAGAGTAGTAAGATGCAATTGAAACAGTACTGTTTCTGCTTTGAAGTGATTTATAAAATCTTCTGTAACTGAAAGCAGAAAATGCTGGAAATACTCAACAGGTCAGGCAGCATCTATTGATCAAGAAACAGAATTAATGCTTTAGGTTAATGAACTTTCACCAGAAAGGAGATCATCAACATGAAATATTAAGTTTGTATCTCTCTCCACCTATACTGCACTGCCTGCTGAGCATTTCTACCATTTCCCCTTTTCTTTAAAATTTCAGATTTCCAGCATCTGCAGTCTCTTGCGGTTCAAAAGCAAAACCCAAATATGTAGCCCTATAACACCCAACGCCTCTTCAAATTATTTGGACGAATTCTTGTTATATATGTAGCACCATATAAAGGGAAAATCTCTAGCTAAATATCATGAAGTCTAAAGGCATTATCGCTGGTGACTACTGCAAACTCTATTTCTTTGCCACTTGTTTGCACCCAAATCTCTGGTATCTATCTGAAACAGAACCAGACTGTTTGCATCTTGGTACCACACTTAACCATGTGCATGTCACCATTAACAACACCCATGTCCACCTCTATGAGATTACACAACTCTGCTCCCCTTCCCATGGATCAATTAACCTTTTTTCGCTTCTAGGTTTTAGTGTGGTCCTGGCTAACCTCTCGCTGTGGTCTGTATAAACTTCAGAATACTGAAAACTCTGCTGTCCATATGCTACCAACTATACAAATTCTGTGCACACTTCAAACACTGTGCTTGTGGACATATGCTTGCTTCTAGTTACACATTGTCTCCATTTAAAAAAAATCTCATCCTGGCTTACACATCCCTCTAATCTCCTCCTGCTCTACAACCTTCTCAATCACTTGAAAATTTAATTGGTAATGGTGTCTTCAACAGCACATAAGCTCTGGAATTCACACACTAGCCCTCTCTGCCTCATTATCTTTCCTTTGAAGAAACTTCTGAAAAATGACTAGCTTTGGCAATCTGCCTGAATACCTTGTGACTTGGAGATACTGTAATAGGGCAATATCCCTATGAAGTGCCTTGTGAAAGGCACTAAATAACAATAATTTGTTCTTGTATTGCAAAGTTCAGCAGCAAACCTCCCATTATTAACAACCAGTCTAGTTCAAATCAAAGCTATTATTGCACGACATATTCAACTCATGACTATAATTTAATTTACATCACACCAAGGTTAGTTACTTTTGATCTGAAAAAAAAACACACTGAAAAACAAATCCAGGATTGATAACTTCACAAAGATTGTCAGGATATGGAATGCGTGGTTCCTGTTGGTTGAATATGTAGAATCAATTACATTGTTTAAATAAGAGGGAAATTTACGAGGAATATTGGGATAGCAATCCCAACTCTCTAGTCACTTTCATGAATGACCAGAAAATTATTAATATGTTGGTCTGCGCTTGCAAACTTTTCCTTCTGATGCTCCAGTCCAGAAAGTGTCCAATGTGCAGAGGACCTGTCTCAGTTTTTTAACGCAAGTTTGTCACAAAGTTTGACTTTACCTGCAGTTCATTCATCCTTTAATTTATGTGATTTACATAAATGGTTATTGTATCAAGCATTAACACAATACTCAATAAACCAAAGAACATTTTAACTAAAAGTGAGAAGGCCAATTCTGTGTCTCAATTAGAGTTTCCTGCTTACTTTTGGATATTAAATTAAGATGCATACAATCAAATAGTTAAATTAAATCCAACTATGCTAAAGTTTGAAAATATATATCCTTGTGTACATTTCATTATTTTGGAAAATGAAATGTTACATTACCAGATATCAAATAATTCTATACACAACCAACAAAACCAAACCATTCCACTGAAAACAAAAAGAGGAAAAAATTAACAACTAATCCATTTTAGTGTCTGATACATTAAATGTCCAGTTCTTGAAAAAAAAACCCTTCAGCCATGTTTAAATATACAATATAAAGGTCAATTACTTGGGTGGGTATTTGCATAATTAAGTCCTGAGGAAATGAATGGGAGATGAGCTCAATTTTTAGAACTGCTGAACATGCAAGCACACTGACTGAGTCTGCCAAGTCAACAGTAATATTCCAGTAGTATTGTTTTGGAAGTCCATTCTAGTATCGAGTTCTTGTGCTTTGAATTAAAGATGAGTTTTAATTGAGAAACAGATGATCTACAGCTCTGATGCTGTACCTCCAGTTGTTTCAAAGCTCATTCTGTCCGTTTTCCTCTGCAGTTTTAAACATAAGGATCGAATTGTAGATTTTCAGAGCTGGTCCTAGTTTAATACTCATTATTTTCACAATATCAGTCTGAGTCAGTAGTAGAAATGCTTCTCCGTCAATTTGCTGAAGACAAAGGAAAAACAGTGAAATAGGTTCAATGTTGCATATAACAATACTAGTGACTAATCATGTATAGATCTGTAATTTAAGACAATGATCTCTAGGCAACAAATCTTTTATCATCATTTATTGCAATATTTATAAATTTATATTAACAAATCGACCTTAATTTCCTGTAAATTATAGTCTGTAATCGACACATGTATGAAGCAGAATACAAATTATAGCCCTGAAATGTGTTCCTTACCATATCAGAAACAAATTGTAATACTGTAGGTCTGATGTTCCACCATTATGACTATTTATTAAATTCCAGTACCTCATTTATGTAGTTTACTTGCCGTAAAAACGAACAAGGAATATTATTTTCTTTTAAAACATCTTCTCTGCATTTCATATTTTCTTTATATTCAGGGCCAATACAGCAGTAAAGTGGGAAGGCCTGCTGTTTGATTTCCTCATGATGTCAAAGAACAGCTGCAGCTGGGAAAATATAATCATTCTCCAGCTTCTCCCTCCCTCTGACAAATACCAAGCCCTTTCTTTGCACTTCTCCCCCACAGCCCAGCTGAGAATAGAAACACAGCACATCATAAAATGCTCTAGAAACCAACAATGTTAATCCATGACCAACAAGATGTACGGCGGGGAACATCTGCTCTGTCTGAGCTCTATCTCACTCTAATCCAGCATAAATGTAAGTATATACTGAATTTAACACTCTGCACACTAATGAACAATTTACTGTGATATCCAAGGGAAAAGTAATCTGGGGCTGAACTGATTTGATTTTTCACCGGTTGTTTATAGCAATTAAAATGAACATATAACTTAACGGTTAAATATTTAAGGAAAATACATTTAGTGCGTACCTTACACCTTGCTAATGCAAACATCTAACCAGCTAATCGTGTGGCAGCACCACAAGGCAGGAAATCATGCAGACATGGTCAAAAGGTTTAGATGTTGTTCAGCCCAAACATCAGATTAGCGATGACATGCGACCTAAGTGTCTTTAACTGTGGAGTGATTGTTGGTGTTAAACAAGGTGACTTGAGTATCTCAGAAACTGCTAATCTCTTGGAACTTTCATGCAAAATAGTCTGTAAGATTTACACAGAACGGTGCAAAAAACAAAGACAAAAATATCCAATGAGGAGCAGTTCTGAGGGCAAAAATCCCTTGTTAATGAAAAAGGTGAGGAGGAAGGCCAGACAGGAGGGCGACAGTAATTCAACTAGCCATGCATTACAATTGTGGTGTGCAGAAGGGCATCTGTGAATCTACAACAAGTTAAAGCTTGGTGGATGGGCTACAGCAGCGGAAACCACGAACGTGCACTCACTGGACACTTTATTAGGTATCTCCTGAATCTAATAGAGTGCTCACTGAGTGTACTTCTCCCTGCAGGATGACATCGAGTAAGGAGCTCCTACTCATGACATGGCAATGGTCATATGCAATTAAAATATAAAAAACAGATGGTGGAGTTTGGATTCTATTTAGTCATAGAAAACTTCAGCACATGAAATTTAGTTCAATTACTATCGACAAAAAAAGCTGAACCTTCATATATCAACAGGCTTACTTAGAGTTAATACTTAAATGGAGTCATAGGAAACTATAACACAGAAACAGGCCTTTGAACCATCTAGTCCATGCCGAACCCTTAAACCTGCCTACTCCCATCAACCTGCACCAGGACCATAGTCCTCCATGCACCTAACCAAACTTCTCTTAAACATTGAAACTGAAATCACACCCACCACTTACACTGCCAGCTCATTCCACACTCTCACCACCCTCTGAGTGAGGAAGTATCCCCTCATTTTCCCTTTAAACATTTGATTTTCACCATCAACTGTGTGGCTAGGCATAGCTCAAATTCCATCTATAAATTTGCTGACGATACAACCATTGTTGGTAGAATCTCAGGTGGTGACAAGAGGGCGTACAGGAATGAGATATGCCAACTAGTGGAGCGGTGCTGCAGCAACAACCTGGCACTCAACATCAGTAAGACGAAAGAGCTGATTGTGGACGTCAGGAAGGGTAAGACAAAGGAGCACATACCAATCCTCATAGTGGGATCACTAGTGGAGAGAGTGAGCAGTTTCAAATTCCTCAGTGTCAAGATCTCTGAGGATCTAACCTGGTCCCAACATATCGATGTAGTCATAAAGAAGGCAAAACAGCAGCTATACTTTATTAAGAGTTTGAAGAGATTTGGCATGTCAACAAATACACTCAAAAACTTCCATAGTTGTACTGTGGAGAGCATTCTGGCAGGCTGCATCACTGTCTGGTATGGAGGGACTACTGCACAGGACCGAAAGAAGCTGCAGAAAGTTGTAAATCTAGTCAGCTCCATCTTGGGCACTAGCCTACAAAGTACCCAGGACATCTTTAGGGAGCAGTGTCTCAGAAAGGCAGCATCTATTATCCAGCACCCAGGGCATGCCCTTTTCTCACTGTTACCATCAGGAGGTCCAGAAGCCTGAAGGCACACACTCAGCGATTCAGGAACAGCTTCTTCCCCTCTGCCATCTGATTCCTAAATGGACATTGAAGCTTTGGACACTATCTCACTTTAAAAAAAAATACAGTATTTCCGTTTTGCAGCATTTTTAAAACATCTATTCAATATACGTAATTGATTTACTTGTTTATTTATTACGTTTAACTTAATATTTTTTCTCTCTAGATTATTAATTGCATTGAACTGCTGCTGCTACGTTAACAAATTTCACGTCACCTGCCAGTGATAATAAACTTGATTCTGATCTCTAGTTGCTGTCTCACTCACCCACAATGGAAAAAGCCTGTTTGCATTTACCCTATCTAAATCCCTCATAATTTTGTATACCTCTATCAAATCTCCCCTCAATCTTCTACATTCTAGGAAATAAAAGTCCAAAGCTACTGTATTTGATCTTTCCTTTCAATTCAGGTCCTCCAGACCCAACAACATCCTTATAAATTTTCGTTGAACTCTTTCAATCTTATTTACATCTTTCCTGTAGATAGGTGACCAAAATTGCACACAATACTCCAAATTAGGCTTCACTTACACCTTACACAACTTGAACATTCCATCCCAACTCCTGTACGCAATACTTTAATCTATGAAGGCCAGTGGTCCCAGAAGCTTTCTTTTTGACCCTATCTACCTGTGACACCACTTTCAATGAACTATGGACCTGTATTCCCAGATCCCTTTGTTCTACCACACTCCCCAGTGCCCTACCGTTCACTGTGTAAGGCCTACCCATATTGCTCCTCCAATGCACTGCAACACTTGTCTGCATTAAAATCCATCTGCCATTTTTCAGCCCATTATTCCATCTGGTCTAGATACCACTGCAAGCCTTGATAGTCTTTCTCACTGTACACTACATCCCCAATTTTGGTGTCACCTGCAAATTTGCTTATCCAGTATCATCCAGATCATTGATACAGATAACAGACAACAACAGACCCAGCACCAGTCCCTGCGGCACTCCAGTAGTCACAGGCTTCTAGTCAGAAAGACAGCCATCCACTACCACACATTGGCTTTTCCTGCAAAGCCAAAGTCTAATCCAATTTACTACGTCAATGTTTTACCTTTCACCATTAACTCTTGACCTCTAATTGTCATCTCACCCACCCTCAGTGGAAAAAGCCTGCTTGTACTTACCCTACCTAAACTCCTCATAATTTTATACACCTCTTTCAAATCAAATATCCCCTCAATCTTCTACATTCTGAAGAATAAAGTCCTAACCTATTTGATCTTTCCTTATAACTCAGGCTCTCCAGACCCAGCAACATCCTTGTAAATTTTCTTTGAACTCTTTCAGTCTTTTTTAATCAGTTGCCAAGCAACTGAACCTTCTTGACCAACCCCACAGGATCTTGTCAAATAACTTGAAGTCCATGTAGACTTGCCTTCAGCTTTCCTGGCAACTTCTTGAAAAACTCAATAAAAATAGGTAGATATGACCTACCATGCACAAAGCCATCCTGACTATCCCTAATCAATCCCTGTCTATCCAAATACTCATATATTTGGTCGATGGGCCAAATGGCCTAATTCTGCTCCTATGTTTTATGGTCTTGTATCCAGTCCCTTGCAATACCTGCCAATAACTTTCCCACTACCGATGTCAGGTTCACAGGCCTATAATTTCCTGGTCTATTTTTAAGAGCCTTTCTTAAACAGCAGAACAACATGAACTATCCTCTAATTCGCCACTATCTCACTGTCACTAAGGATGATTTAAATATCTCAGCTAGGATCCCTGCAATTTCTGCACTTGCCTCCCACAGGATCCACGGGAACAGCCTGTTAAGCAGGTTAGGGTAGACAAATCCCCAGAGCCTCAAGACAGCAAACACTTCCTCCTCTGTAATCTGTATAGGGTCCATGACTTCGCTGGTGGTTAGCCTCACTTCCATAGATTCTATGTTCATCTCCCAAGTAAACACTGATGCAAAAAAAATCTACTGAAGATCTCCCCCATCTCTTGTCTCCACACATAGATTACCATTCTGATCTTCAAGAGGGCCGATTTCATCCCTTACAATCCTTTTGCTCTTAACATATCTGTACAATCCCTTAGGATTCTCCCTCATCTTGTTGGTTGGAGCATCCTCATGCTCTCCTTGAGCCCTCCTGATTCCTTAAGTGTTCTCTTGAATTTCTTATACTCCTCAAGTAGCTTATTTGTCCCTACCCACCGATACCTGCTTTGGACCTCCTTTTTATTCTCTTAGCCAGGGCCTCAATATTGCTCAAGAACAAAGGTTCCCTAAACCAGTTCTCCTTATCTTTTATTCAGAAAACTTTATACAAACTTTATACTCTCAAAATTTTATTTTTGAAGGCCTCCCAACTACCGAGTACAGTTTTGCCAGAAAACATCCTGTCTCAGTTCACGTTTGCCAGATCATTTCTGATATTATCAAAATTGGCCTTTAGAATCAACCCAAGGACCAGACCTTTCCTTATCCTTAATTACCTTGAAACTAATGAAATGATAACTAAATGTAAAGTGTTCCCCTACACAAACTCTGTCACCTGCCTTATCTCATTAACTAATAGATCAAGCATTCCACACTCTCTCATTAGGAGTTCTCTGTACCGATTAAGGAAACTTTCCTGAACACATTTGACAGACTCTATCCTATCTAGTCCTTTTACAGTATGGAAGTCCCAGTCAAAATGTGGAAAGCTAAAATCACCTACTATCACAACATTATGTTTCTTGCAGCAGTCTGTGATCTCGCTACAATATTTTCCCCTAAATCCAATGGGTGGTCTGTAGTACAGTACCATTAACAAGGTCATTCCCTTCTTATTCCTTAGTTCCTCCCATAAAACCTCACTAGACAAGTTCTCCAGTCTCTCCTGACTAAGCAGTGCCATGACATTTTCCCTAACTAGTAACGTCATCCCTTCCCCTTAATCCCTCTAATTCTATCACATCTGATATAATGGAACGTTAAGCTGCAGTCACAGTCACAGAGAACTACAGCATAAAAACAGGCCCTTCAACCAATCTAGTCCATGCTGAAACCATTTAAACTGCCTACTCCCATTGCCCTGCACCAGGACCACAGCCCTCCATACCCCTACTATCCATGTACCGATCCAAACGTCTCTTAAATGTTGGAATTGAACTTGCATGCACCACACTTCATTCCACGTTTTTATGACACTCTGAGTGAAGAAGTTTCCCCTCAGGTTCCCCTTAAACTTCTCACTTTTTTGATCAAGCTTACTTTTTCCTTCTCTTCTTTATATCTGCTCAGCTAGGAAAGTAGGGATGCAAGGCAGGGTAGTGGGATGTGGGAAGGCAGGGAGAGCTCCAGTGTCCCTGAAGACAAGAACTGCAACTTCTAACAACCTACATTAAGGAGATGGAGCTGGATGAACTCTGGAGGGTGAGGGGGCAGTAGATAGACATATAGAGAGGTAGTTACACCCAAGGTGCAGGGCATAGGAAACTGGGTGACAGTCAGGAAGGGGAAAAGGGGTTAGGGAGCCAGTGTGGAGTACCACCATAGCCACCCCCCTCAAAATCAGGTATACCACTTTGGATACAGTCAGAAGGGGGATGATCTAACAGAGGAAAGTCACAGGCACTGAGTGAATACAGGAGTGAAGGTGTTGTATCTGAATGCACGCAGAATACAAAATAAGGTAGATGAACTTGCATTATAGTTGCAGATTGGCAGGTATGATGTTGTAGGCATCACTGAATGAAGATTATAGCTGGGAGTTTATTGTATTGAAAGGTCAGACAAGAAGGGGGAGGGGTGGCTTTGCTTTCCTAGTAATGAGCCCAAAGATCCAAAAATCTGAAGCCTTCCCTCCTACACCAACTCCTTAGCCACGTGTTAAACTGTATGATCCTCCTGTTTCTGGCCTCACTAGCATGTGGCATGGGTAGCAACCCTGAGATCACATCCCTCAAGGTCTTGCCTTTTAACTTAGCACTAACTCCCTGTACTCACTTTGCAGATCATGGATTGACATATTGGAATGGGAACTTGAATGGGACGTGGAATTAAAATGTGTGGCCACTGGGAGATCCTGCTTCCTCTGGCGGACAGAGCGTAGGTGTTCAGCGAAACGGTCTCCCAGTGGTCACACATTTTAATTCCATGCCCCATTCTGATATGTCTATCCACGGCCTCCTCTACTGTCGAGATGAAGCCACACTCAGGTTGGAGGAACAACAGCTTATATTTCGTCTGGGTAGCCTCCAACCTGATGGCATGAACATTGATTTCTCTAACTTCCATTAATGCCTCTCCTCCCCTTCTTACCCCACCCCTATTTTTATATATTTTTTTCCTTTTCTCTCTCTTTCCCTCTCACAATAACTTCTTGCCTGTTCTCCATCTTCCTCTGGTGCTCCCCTCCCCTTTTCTTTCTTCCAAGGCCTTCCATCCTCTGATACTCTCCCTTCTCCAGCCTTGCATCCCTTTTGCCAATCAACTTCCCAGCTCTTAGCTTCATCCCTCCCCCTCCTGTCTTCTCCTATCATTTCGGGTCTCCCCCTCTCCCTCCCCCTTTCAAATCTCTTACTATCTCTTTTTTCCCGATAGTCCTGATGAAGGGTCTTGACCCGAAACATCGACTGTACTTCTTCCTATAGATGCTGCCTGGCCTGCTGCGTTACCCCAGCATTTTGTGTTAATAATAGGCAAATTATTTGATATTTAATCATGCAATTAAGGGGTCAATTTCATCGTGATAGACTTTAAGCTTTATTCTTGCATTCATAATAATCGTTTCCCAGGACTTACAAGAAATTTCCTTAAAAATTACGACAAGGTTTTAGGCCATTTCCTGGTGTAGATGAAGAGCCAGAACTGCAAAGTCAGGCTTACACAGCACCACAGATGATCCAGCTTGTCTTCAGGCACCTAGCCATCAAAACACACGGCCCCAAAGGTATTCTTGAGAATAATCTGAAAGGTTGCACAGCCTGAGGCTGTAGTTCACCACAAGACTACAGGGAATACTCTGTTCCATTCTCTAGGAAAATATGCAAACTCCTAGAGATAGGATAGGGTTTACTCAAAATCTCTACTCATTTCCTGACCTGAGCAACAAGTGTCAATTGCAAGGGCAGTCAGTTAGCTGTCCACTCTTGCATAAGGCAAGTTATATATTCCCTGCCCACAGGATTTTACATCTGACAACAGAGCAAGACAAATGAGCTTGCGGCTATTAATTTTTAATTTGTCCTTTGGATTTCTTTCTGCTTAGAACAATAGATTGCACTTGTATGGCCCAATACGTCTGTCAACACACAACATTTTGTCAACCAAAAAGGTAATGCATTCCCTAACGTCCAATTAGTGTGAACTGTAAGGGGATTTTTGCACATCACTGCCAAACATGCAAGGGGAATGTCACGATATATTCACCCTCTGAAAACCAATTCTCCATCTTTCCAGAAGCATGATCAAAGCACTAGCTGGTTTCATGGCAACAAGTACTTTTTAAAAATATATTAGTTTTATAAAATCTTTGAGGGAAAATAAACTACCAGTGAAATGGAAGAATGCTGACACACTTTAGTTTGAACCAGACACTGCAGAGATGAAAGAACTCCTCTAATGCCAATGGAAACTGATTAAAGTCTTGCCAGTTACTGCACACATTTGGATAACCCTAGATTTAGTTATCATAATTTGCAAGTATTTACTGAGATAATTTGGAATATTTAATCATTAGTATCTCATGTTCCTTATCCTGCATCAGGAACTTGAATGAAATAGGTACAGAATATAAATGTTACACTCATTTTCATTTATGTTCAACCACTGTCACTTTGATTACCTCAGGGCAAAGTATTTTTTTAGCCTTGAGAGGATTAATGAGTATCCAGAACTTCTGGCAGGGTCACAAGATAAAACCTGCGTTGATTCCTTTTCACCAAATTGGAAGCAAGTTACTGATTCCCATTCATTACTGCTGTCTCACTAAAGTGGATCTCAGTGCCCCAGATGAATAGTTAGTGATGTGTAGCAAAGTCTAAATGAAAGTTGCAAGTTCCAGTCAGGATCAGAGAAATCTTGGGGTCGGAGTCGATATGACACTTAAAGCTGCTATGCAGGTTGACTCTGCAGTTAAGAAAGCATATGGTGTATTGGCCTTCATCAATCGTGGGATTGACTTTAGGAGCTGAGAGGTAATGTTGCAGCTGTATAGGACCCTGTTCAAACCCCACTTGGAGTACTCTCAGTTCTGGTCGCCTCACTATATTAAGGATGTGGAAACCATAGAAAGGGTGCAGAGAAGATTTACAACGATGTTGCCTGGATTGGGGAGCATGCCTTATGAGAATAGGTTGAGTGAACTCATCTTTTTTTCCTTGGAGCGACAGAGGATGAGAGGTGACCTGATAGAGGTGTTTAAGATGATGAGAGGCATTAATTGTGTGTATAGTCAGAGGCTTTTTCCCAGAGCTGAAATGGTTGCTTCAAGAGGACACAGGTTTACAGTGCTGGGGAGTAGGTAAAGAGGAGATATTAGGGGTAAGTTGTTGTTGTTATTTTTAAGAACGCAGAGAGTGGTGAGTGTGTGGAATGGGCTGCCGGCGATGGTTGTGGAGGCAGATATGATAGGGTCTTTTAAGAGACTCCTGGACAGGTACATGGAGCTCAGAAAAATAGAGGGCTATGGGTAACCCTAGGTAATTTCTTCTTTTGTGATTTTTTTAAAATTGAAGTTCATCATCAAACATTTCCATAAGATGTATTTCAGACATTGTACATATATATCACAAATCTCCACAAAGTATTTATCTGAGGTATACACTTATAGAAAAGAGTGGAACGAAAAAACAAGCAAAAGGAAAGAACTATGTACAAGTAGGGAGTGATTTTTTTTAACAAAAGATTCATTGATTTGTGAGAATAAAATCAGGCCTATGAGGCATTATGTAGTTAAACCATTTTTCCCAGTATGAATCAAATTGTTCCAGCTTATGATTAACAGATGCTGTTATCTTCTCCATTTTGTAAATGTCCATTGTAATTTCCATCCATGTATTTAAAGTTGGGCTCTCCTATGATAACCATTTCCTAATAACTGTCTTTTTACCAGCTACCAACAGTATATTCATTAAATATTTATCTCTTTTCAACCATTCTTGAGGTATATAACCAAAATATATGGTCTTATTCTCTAAGGGTATTTCATATTTAAAGAAGTCTTGTAGGGCATTGTGTATCCCCCTCCAATAGTTTTTGACAACAGGGCAGTCCCAAAAAATATGATAATGATTTTCATTTTGATTTCCACAATTTCTCCAGCAAACAGGGAGGTTACTATCATAATAGGATTTCTGAGAGAGTGTAATAAAATAACTTATCATGTTTTTCCATCCAAACTCCCTCCATTTCTGTGAACTGGTACACTTCCATTGATGCCTCCATATTGTTGTCCATTCTTCCTCAGATATAATTATCCTTCCTTCCTTCTCCCATTTTGTTTTAATGAATGAAGTCGAATGTGTTTTAAGATTTGACAACCCCTTATACATGCTTGAAATGATTCTACTACCATTATCTGAATTATATGCTTTTCGAAAGAGCTCTATCAAGCATGTATTTGCCTTGGTTACATTTTTAAGCATCTTATTAACATATTGTTGCATCTGTAAATACCGATAGAAAACTTGTTTTTCTAATAAGTGTTTCTCTTTAAGCATTTCAAAACTGAACAGTGTTCCTTCTTTCATTATGTTGCAAAGAACTGTTATTCCTTTAGCTGTCCAGTCCTTAAATCTAGCATCCAATTTATTTGGTGTAAAATCCGAGTCATATGCACACCATTTAAAAATTGCGATTTCTCCCTCTAGATTATATTCTTTTATAGTAGTTTTCCATATTTTAAGAGTCAATTTCACCCATGGGTTATCAATAGTATTTATGTATCTTTGCAGGTTGTTATCAGCCAAAATTGCTTGTATGGGGATGGGAAGTACCCGCTCCTCAATGTTTTTCCATTGAGCGTCATATGATGGGTTGCACCAACATATCACAGCTCTCAACTGTGCTGCAAAATAATAATCTCTAAGAGAAGGCAAGCCCCATCACTCCTTTTCCTTTGCTAATTGGAAAGTATTGAGACGAACTCTAGGCCTTTTACCCTGCCAAATATATCTTGTTCCATTCATTGAATTGATTTTGATTAATCTCTATTGGTAGGGTCTGAAAGAGATATAACAGTCTGGGCAGTATATTCATTTTAATAGACTCAATCCTTGAACTGAGACTGAAAAAAGGAATCAGGTTCCATCTTGCCACATCTTCCTTAATTTTTTTATCTAAAGGCTGATAATTACATTCTGACAATTTTGCCAAATCTTTTGGCATAATGATGCCCAAATATTTGAAAGACTCTGTGTGCCATGCCCAAGGGTATCTACTTTCAATTTCTCTTGGTGGGCTACAGTAATATGAAAGTAATTGGGTTTTATCTATGTTGATTTTGTATCCTGATAATTGACCATATTGTTCAAAGGATTGCATCAATTTAGCTAAAGAGTATGTTGGTTGCCCTAGATAGATCAAAATGTCATCCGCATAACAAGCCAATTTATGCTCTGACCCTTTAATAGTAATTCCCCTGATATCTTCATTTTGTCTGATGTATTGAGCTAACGGTTCCAGATATAACGCGAAGAGCAGCGGTGACCATTCACAACCCTGTCTCGTGCCCCTTTCTAGGGTAAGACTATTTGATAAATATCCATTGATTTTAATCCTAGCAGTAGGATTGTCATATAGTGTCTGTATAGTTTTAATAATTGTCTTAGAAACCAAATCTATGTAAAACTCTGTAAAGAGAATTCCAATTAACCGAATCAAATGCTTTTTCAGCGTCCACGCTTATCACTATTGCTTCGATTTTATTTTTTTGTATATGATCCATAATGTGAAGTGTCCTTTGTATATTGTCTTGTGTCTGGTGTTGTCGTATAAAACCTGTCTGATCGTTACGTATCAGTATGGGTAGAAATTCCTCTAATCGTTTGGCCATGATGGAGATAAATAATCTATAATCTACATTAAGAACGGATAAACACGAGGAAATCTGCAGATGCTGAAAATTCAAACAACACACACAAAATGCTGGTGGAACACAGCAGGCCAGGCAGCATCTATAAGGAGAAGCACTGTCGACGTCTCGGCCCGAAACGTTGACAGTGCTTCTCCTTATAGATGCTGCCTGGCCTGCTGTGTTCCACCAGCATTTTGTGTGTGTTATTAAGAACGGATATTGGTCTAAATGACCCGCATTCCATTTTATCCTTGCCTTCTTTCGGTATAGCTGAGATTATCACTTCCTTCCAACTGGGTGGCATTTGTGCCTTTTTTAGAGCCCAGTTCAGTGTAGGGTGTAAAACAGGAATTAACTCATTTTTAAATTCTTTGTACCACTCTGCCGTATACCCATCTGATCCTGGTGACTTGCTTAATTTAAGCCTACTAATTGCAGCTTTTAAGTCAACTTCAGTTATGTCAGCAGTCATTGTTCTATTTTGTTCTTCACTTAAAGTGGGTAACTCTAGAGAATTCAAGAAGGTGTCAATTTGGGTTATGCTTCCCCCTGGAACTTTGGAATATAGATTTTTGTAAAACACTTCAAAAGCTTCTTCAATTTCACTTGGCTTATTTTTTTTTATCATTTTCGTTCTTGGGTCCCTAATTCTATGAATTGTAACCCTAGGTAATTTCTAAGGTAAGGACATGTTTGGCACAGCTTTGTGGGCCGAAGGGCCTGTATTGTGCTGTAGGTTTTATATGTTTCTATCACAAGCAGATACTTTTACAAAGGCCTGGGTGGTACTGGTGTACCATCAAATGGCAGTATGGCCATTTATGTCCTATCCCCTATTTGAGTTTTCAAAATGCATCACCTTGCACTTGTCCAGATTAAATTCAATCTGCCAATACACTACCCAACTTTCATCTACATCCTGCTTAGCCTTAAACAACCTTCCTCACTATCCACACCACCACCAACTTTTGTATCACCTGGAAGACATTAAATATAAATCAAGTCCCTAAGGCGCAAGTACTAAAAAGGTTTCTATATCAAATAGTTTTGTTTCTACAAAACAATTCCTCAATTGTTTTTACTATTCTTGACTCTATTTGTTCCTTTATGTATGGCAAAAGTTGTAGTTTACAGATGAAATTTACTTTGTAGAGGAGTTTTGTACAAATCTAGCAACAAGATGAATGATCATTTACCACCTCAAATCAGATGATCAAGTACAGAATACTGCCTTGAGTACTTCATATGTTGAGACTTCTGTCTGTATATGATGGGTGCACTACAGAAGCCCAAATGAGAATTTACTATTTATATTGAAATATGCTTCCACAAAGAAAATCAATTGGACTATCTTTTAGGGTTCTAGTCATACTTATTGATACCAGAATGCATCTTCAGACGTATGAAAGAGAAAAAAGGCAGTAGATGCTCTAAGTATTTAGTAGGTCAAGTGGCAACTATAGACAGAGAAAATGACTCTATTTCCATAGGACCATAAGATACAGGAGAAGAATTAGGCCATTTGGCCCATCAAGTCTGTTCCGCCATTTCACCATGGCTGATCCATCTTTTCTCTCAGCCCTAATCTTCTGCCTTCCCCACCATATCCCTTAATGCTCTGACCAATCAACCTCATCCATCAATATACATTAAGACTTGACCTCCACAGCTGCCTGTGGCAAAGAATTGCACAGATTCTTTGGCTAAAGAAATTCCTCCATATCTCCATTCTAAAAGGATGCCTCTCATTATTGAGGCTGAGTCCTCTAGCCTTAGACACTGCACTTAACTAGTGAAGACTGATACAAAATGCTTATTCAGTTCATCTGCCACTTCCTTGTCCCCCATTATTACTTTCCAGCATCGTTTTCCAGTGGTCCAATATCCACTCTTGCCTCTCTTTTACACTTTAGATGGATAGATAGGTAGATACTTCATTGATCCCAAAGGAAATTACAGTGTCACAGTGGCATTGCAAGTGCACTGATATACAAATATTAGAAGAGAAGTGGAAAGAATAAAAAATAAGTTACCTCAGTATCACTTCCCCGGCCACAGGTTGATTCATTATAGAGCCCAATGTTGAGGGCAAGAATGACCTCATATAGCGCTCTTTGCAGCAGCACAGTTGTCTTAGTCTATTACGGAAACTGTTCCTCTGTTCAGCCAAGGTGGCATGCAGAGGATGAGAAACCTTGTCCAGAATTGCCAGGATTTTCTGTAGGGTCCTTTGTTCTACCACAGCTTCCAGTGAGTTCAGTTTGACTCCTATAACACAGCCAGCCTTTCTATGTATTGAGCCTGTTGGCATCACTTGTTTTGATGCCACTGCCCAGCAAACCACCGCATAGAAGACTGTACCGGCAACAACAGACTGGTAGAACATGTGAAGGTGAGGCCTGCATGCTCCAAAGGACCTCTGTCTCCTCAGGAAGTAGAGGTAACTCTGGCCTTTCCTGTACACAGCCTCTGTGTTTGTGCTCCTCTCAAGTCTGTCATCCAGGTGCACTCCCAGGTACTTGTAGGTCCTCACCATATCCATGTCTTCACCATCAATAGTAACAGGGAGCAGTGCAGGCTTAGTCTTCCTAAAGTCCATCTCCATCTCCTCTGTCTTACTGATGTTGAGCTGCAGATGATTCAGCTTGCATCATTTGATAAAGTTCTCCACCAGGGCCCTGTATTCATCCTCCCATCCTCCCCCTATACACCCAACTACTGCTGAGTCACAGAGAATTTCTGCAGATGACAGGATTCAGTATTGTATCCTAAGTTTGCGGTATACAGGGTAAACAGGAAAGGAGTCGATCCAGGCTCCTGTGGGGCCTCAGTGTTGCTTACAACCATGTCTAGCACATAGCTCTGAAGCCACACAAACTGTGGTCTACCAGTCAGGTAGTCCATTATCTAGGATATAATGGAAGTGGCTACCTAAATTGAACAGAGCTTCTCACCCATCTATATGGTATTGAAGGCACTTGAGAAATCAAAAAACATGATCCTCAGTGTTGCCCTGCTTATCCGGGTCTGTTCAGCAGGTAGATGACAGCATCATGGTCTCCAATGTGTTCCTGGTCGGCAATCTGCAGGGGGTCGAGAATTGATCTGTCCAGGGCTCTGTGGTGAGCCAAGTCCAGCTTCTCTAGGGTCTTTATGATGTGTGAGGTCAGGGCCACTGGATGGTGGTCTTTCAAGACTTTTGGTTGACTTTTGGTACTGGGATCACACATGATGTTTTCCACACAGTGGGGATCCTTTCCAAACTGAGACTAAGATTGAAAATGCTCTGGAGAACTCTACGCAGCTGCTCAGCACACTCCTTCAGGACACTGGGGTTCACACCAGCCAGTCCCAATGCTTTGCCGTGTCTGAGTTTCCCCAGAATCCTTCTCACCTGCTCAGTCGTGAAGGTGAGTCCATGATGTCTGGGGAGTTGCTGAAAGAGGGCCTGGGGGTGGGGGGGAATAGGTGAGTATTGGGACGATAACAGTTGATATGTGGAGGTGTGGATGGTAGGTGCAGGGCAAGGAGGAGATGTAGATAGTGGTAGCCAATGTTGCTCATCCACGTGTTGAACTGGAGGGTGGGGGGAGAAAAGGGAGCAGGGGAGTCGTTGGTGCTGAGGGAGCATTAGGTGCCTCGGCATCTGGGCTGGTGTGCTGAGAGGGGAGTGAACAAGAGGCAATTGTCAAACCTATTGAAGAATTGGTTTAACTCATTAGCCCATTAACGGCTGTATTCCGAAGATTTACAGCTAAACTGCTTGAAGCTAGTGATGTTCTTCATGCCTCTCCACACCTCTTGTCTGCTACTCTTCTCAAGCTTGTTCTCCAGCTCTCTCCTGTATCCCTCTTTAGACACCTTGATCTTCTCCCTTAACTCCTCTGCACATGTTTCAATTCCTCCATGTCTCCTGATCTAAAGGCTCTCTTTTTGTGGTTAAGAAGAGCATTTAGATCACTGGTGACCCATGGTTTGTTGTTAAGGAAGCAGTGAACAGTCCTTGATGGTATTACGGTGTCCACACAGAAGTTGATGTAGCCAGTGATGCAATCAGTATGTCTGTTAATGTCCTCCCCATATGGTTCACAAAGCACATTCCAGTCAGTAAACTCAAAGCAGCTCTGTAAGGCCTCGATGACCGCTGCAGAAATTTGTGTATCTGAAGAAACTTTTGGTATCCCTTTTAATATTATTGGCTAGCTTACTTTTGTATTCCATCTTTACCTTCTTAATGACTTTTTAAAAGCCTTCTGTTGGCATTTAAAAGCTCCTAACCTCCTCTAACTTCCCACTAATTTTTGCTCTATTTGGCTTTTATGCTAGCTTTGACTTCTCTTGTTAGCCATGGTTGTGTCGTCTTGCTTTTAGAATACTTTATCCTCATCCTCTTTGGGATGTATATATCCTGTGCCTTCCGAAGTGCTTCCAGAAATTCCAGCCGTAGCTGCTCTGCCGTCACCCCTGCCAGTGTTCCTTTGCAATCAATTCTGGCCAACTCCACTCTCTTGCCTCTATAATCCCCTTTACTCCACTGTAGTACTGACACATCCAACTTCAGCTTCTCCTTCTCAAATTTCAGGGTGAATTCGATCATATTATGATCATTTTCTCCTAAGGGTTCTTTTATCTTAACCTTCTAATCAATTCAGGTTCATTGTACAAAACCCAATCCAGAATACAACTCCCATCAGGGTCTTTTTACCTTTCCAGTTCCTTAGCTCTATCCACAAGGATTCAAAATCTTCCAACACCATGTCATCTCTTTCTAATGATTTAATTTCTTTTTTTTAAACCAACAGAGCCATGCCACCCACTGTGCCCATCCTTTTGACACAATGTGTATTCTCAACATTAAGCTCCCAGCTAAATTCTTCTTTCATCCATGATTCAATGATGCCTATAACATCATACTTACCAATCTGTAACTGTGCTACAAGTTCATCTATCTTACTCCATTCAAGTATTCCACCTTTAGACCTGGATTCTTCTTTTTCAATTTTGTCCACCTTTTACATTACAACTCATCCTGTTGACTGCAATTTTGCCCTATCAGCAGCCTCACTACACATTGCCCCAGCTTGTAAACCAACAACTTCTGCACTATTACTCCAGTTCCCAGCCGCTGCCTAGTTAGTTTAATCCCACTCAAACAATTCTAGCTAACCTACCCGAAAAGATATTGGACCTCCTCAGGTTCATGTGCAAACAATTTATTTTGCTCAGGTCAAACCTTCCCTAGAAAAGATCCCAATGGTCCATAAATCTGAACCCATGCACCAGCTCCTCAGCCATACATTCACCTGCCAAATCATCCAATTCTTACCCTCAATGGCAAAAAGCACAGGCAGCAACCAAGAGATTACCCTGGAGGTCCTGTTTCTCAACTTTTACCTAGCTCCCTAAAATCTCTCTTCATGACCTCCTCACCTTGTCTACCTAGATCATTGGTGCTAATATGTACCAAGTCTTCTGCCTGCTCATCCACACTCGAGAATGCTTTGAACCCGATCCGAGACATCCCTCATCTTGGCACTAGGGAAGCAACATACCATCTGCGTGGCTCTATCCCACCCACAGAACATCACCTCAGATCAAAAACTAAGTAAAGATAAAGTTAAACATAACATTATACTGCACAGAAGCACAGTGATGTGCTAAACTAATTAAACCAATGACTTCAAATTAGTCCAATCCCTCTTCCCCCCCCCCCCCAACACATTTAACATATTCTTCCCTTGCTACATATTTATGCATGTGCCTGTCTAAAGAATCTTTTAAACACTTCTATGCTTTTTTCCCATACCACCCCCTGAAAGTGCATTCAGGGCCCCTACCACACTCCGGGGGGGGGGGGGGGGGGGTGAAAGCCACAGATTTTCACAGGTTGCTCTTCTCACCTTAAACACATGTCTTCTGGTACAAGACATTTCAATCTTGGGAAAATACACTGGCTGTCTGCCCCTGCCTCACCTAACTTGAAAAAGTCCTGTCAAATCTCTCCCTCAGCTTCCATTTTTCTAGAGCAGGGGTTCCCAGCCCTTTTGTGCCATTAAACGAGGGTCCGTGGAGCAAAGGTTGGGAACTCCTGCTCTAGTTGGGAATAGTCCCAACTTCTCCAACCTCTCCTCATAGCAAACTCTTCCCATACCAAGCCGCATCCGCATAGATCTCCTCCGCACCTTTTCTGCAATGAGGCAACCAGATCCGAACAAAAAACTATACTAAATTCTCCGAATGTGGCCAACCAGAGTTTTATAAAGCTGTAACATAATTTCCTGGCTCTTGACTAATGAAGGCAAGCATGCCATATGCCATTTTTAGCACACTTTCATATACTTGAGCAACCACATTAAGGGAGCCATGTACCTCAACTGCAGGATCCATTCTCTCATCAACACTGTTAAGGACACTGCCAATAACTTTGTACTTGCCTTTAATATTGGGTCTCCCAAAGTACAGAATTGTACACTTGCCTAGATTAAGCTTCATCTGCTGCCATTCCATCCATATTTTGCTCCAATCCACAGGGTATATCCTGCTGTATCTATGCAATCCACATCATCAATCTTTGTGCCATTTACAAACTTACTTGCCCATCCATAAGACTAGAAGATATAGGAGCAAAATTAGAACATCTGGCCCATCCAGTCTGCTTCACCATTTCAGCATGGCTGATCCATTTTCCCTCTCAGCTCCAATCTCATGCATTCTTCCCATATCCCTTCATGCTGACTAATCAAGAATCTATCAGCCTCCGCCTTAAATATACCATTTTACTACCTTTTCATCTCAATCACATACATAGTACAAAGTCAGCATGGTTTCTTTCGGGGAAAATCCTGCCTGACGAACCTGTTGGAATTCTTTGAGGAGATTACAAGTAGGATAGATAAAGGAGATGCAGTGGATGTTGTATATTTGGACTTTCAGAAGGCCTTTGACAAGGTGCCACACATGAGGCTGCTTACCAAGTTAAGAGCTCATGGTATTACAGGAAAGTTACTAATATGATTACAGCATTACTGATAGGTAGGAGGCAACGTGTGGGAATAAAAGGATCCTTTTCTGGTTGGTTGCCAGTGACTAGTGGTGGTCAGTGTTCAGACCACTTCTTTTTATGCTGTATATAAATGATTTAGATGATGGAATAGATGGCTTTGTTGCCCAGTTTGCAGATGATATGAAGATTGGTGGAGGGGCAGGTAGTGTTGAGGAAACAGGTAGGCTACAGAAGGACTTAGACAGATTAGGAGAATGGGCAAGAAAGTGGCAAATGTTGGAAAATGCACTTAGCATTCATTTTAAGAGGTCTAGAATACAAGAGTAAGGATGTGATGCTGAGGCCTTGTAAGGCGCTGGTGAGGCCTCACCTTGAGTATTGTGAACAGTTTTGGGGCCCGTCATCTTAGAAAAGATGTGCTGGCATTGGAGAGGGTCCAGAGGAGATTCACAAGAATGATTACAGGAATGAAAAGGTTGTAATACGAGGAATGTCTGATGGCTCTGGGTCTGTACTCACTGGAATTCAGAAGGATGAGGCCTAGACAGAGTAGATGTGGAAAGGATGTTTCCCATGGTGGGAGAGTCTAGGACAAGAGGGCACAGCTCAGAATAGAGGGTCACCCTTGCAAAACAGGAATGCAGAGAAATTTCTTTAGCCAAAGGGTGGTGAATTTGTGGAATTTGTTGCCACATGCAGCTGTGGAGGCCAGGTCATTGAGTGTATTTAATGCAGAGACCAATGGGTTCTTGATTGGTCATGGCATCAAAGGTTACGGGTAGAAGGCCAGGAACTGGGGTTGAGGAGGAGAAAAAAAAAGGATCAGCCATGATTGAATGGTGGACTAGACTCGATGGGCCAGATGGCCTAATTCTGCTCCTGTGTCTTATAAATATATACGGCATATTATATATAACATAGCAATTAACGTAGCACTACTACTGTGCCAGCAATCTGGTTCAATTCTGCCACTGTCTGTAAGGATACGTTCTCCATGTGACTAGTAGGTCACCTAGGTGTAATTGTGCAGGTGGCCTTTTCAAACAAAGCAAGAGGCTGAGAGTGGAAGACTGAAGTATCGTGGAGGGAAGGTTGTTTTTCTTTTCTTTAACTGATTGGGGAAAAGAGGCTAGACTGCGCAGGTGCGTGATGTAGCACGCCAAGGTTTAAAAGAAAGACCGCCATATACAGCAGCCGTCGTTGGAGTGGGACGGCTTTGGCGAGAAACAGGCAGAGGCGAGGGTAGGTTCCCGTAAGTTTCTGTTTTCTTCTTTTTCTTCAGGCGAGGGAAGGGAAAAGGGCAGGTAGTGCAGGGTTCCCCTGTGGCCATTCCCCTCCAAAACAGGTATACCAATTTGGATACTGTTGGGAGGGATGGCTTACCTGGGACAAGCTGCGGCAGCCGGATCTCTGGCACTGAGTCTGGCTCTGCAGTGCAGAAGAGAGGGAGGAAGAAGAGGAGAGCGGTAGCGATAGGGGACTCCATAGTCAGGGGTACAGACAGGAGATTCTGTGGTTGTGACAGAGACTCCTGGATGGTCTATTGCCTCCCGGGTGCCAGGGTCAGGGATGTCTCTGATTGCATGCACAGCATTCTGAGGTGGGAGGGTGATCAGCCAGATGTCGTGGTACACATCGGTACCAATGACATAGGTAGAAAGAGTCAGGAGGTCCTGAAGAGTGAGTACAGAGAGCTTGGTAGGAAGTTGAAAAACAGGACCTCGAGGGTAGTAATCTCCATGTGCCAGTGAGGGTAAGAGGAGGATGCTCTGGCAGATGAGCACGTGGCTGAGAAACTGGTGTAGGGGGCAGGGTTTCAGATTTCCAGATTATTGGGACCTCTTCTGGGACAGATGGGACCAGTACAAGAGGGACGGGTTACACCTGAACGACAAACCCCATTTCCAGAAAAGTTGGGATATTTTCCAAAATGCAATAAAAACAAAAATCTGTGATATGTTAATTCACGTGAACCTTTATTTAACTGACAAAAGTACATAGAAAAGATTTTCAATAGTTTTACTGACCAACTTAATTGTACTTTGTAAATATACACAAATTTAGAATTTGATGGCTGCAACACATTCAACAAAAGTTGGAAGAGAGTTAAAATAAGATTGAAAAGTGCACAGAATATTCAAGTAACACCGGTTTGGAAGACTCCATATTAAGCAGGCTAATTGGTAGCAGATGAGGTATCACGACTGGGTATAAAAGTAGCGTCCATCAAAGGCTCAGTCTTTGCAAGCAAGGATGGGTCGTGGCTCACCCCTTTGTGCCAAAATTCGTGAGAGAATCGTTAAATCAGTTCAAAAGGAACATTTCTCAATGCAAGATTGCAGAGAATTTAGGTCTTTCAACATCTACAGTACATAATATTGTGAAAAGATTCAGAGAATTCAGAGACATCTCAGTGCGTAAAGGTCAAGGTTGGAAATCACTGTTGAATGCACGTGATCTTCGAGCCCTCAGGCGGCACTGCCTAAGAAACCGTCATGCTACTGTGACAATTATAGCCAACTGGGCTCGGGAGTACTTCGGAAAACCATTGTCACTTAACACAGTCCGTCGCTGCATCCAGAAATGCAACTTGAAACTGTATTACGCAAGGAGGAAGCCATACATCAAATCTATGCAGAAATGCCGGCGAGTTCTCTGGGCCCGAGCTCATCTCAGATGGACCGAAAGACTGTGGAACCGTGTGCTGTGGTCAGATGAGTCCACATTTCAGCTATTTTCGGAAAAAACGGGCATCAAGTTCTCCGTGCCAAAGATGAAAACGACCATCCTAATTGTTATCAGCGAAAGGTGCAAAAGCCAGCATCTGTGATGGTATGGGGGTGCATCAGTGCCCACGGCATGGGTGAGTTGCATGTATATGAAGGTACCATTGACTCTGAGGCGTATATTAGGATTTTAGAGAGACATATGTTGCCATCAAGGTGACGACTCTTCCCGGGACGTCCATGCTTATTTCAGCAGGACAATGCCAGACCACATTCTGCACGGGCTACAACAGCGTGGCTTTGTAGACACAGAGTGTGTGTGATTGACTGGCCTGCTACCAGTCCAAATCTATCTCCTATTGAAAATATATCATGAAGAGGAGAATCAGACAATGGAGACCACGGACTGTTGAGCAGCTGAAGTCTTATATCAAGCAAGAATGGACAAAATTTCCAATTGCAAATCTACTACAATTAATATCCTCAGTTCCAAAACGATTAAAAAATGTTATCAAAAGGATGTAACACAATGGTAAACATGCCTCTGTCCCAACTTTTGTTGAGTGTGTTGCAGCCATCAAATTCTAAATTTGTGTATATTTACAAAATACAATTAAGTTGGTCAGTAAAACTATTGAAAATCTTTTCTATGTACTTTTGTCAGTTAAATAAAGGTTCACGTGAATTAACATATCACAGATTTTTGTTTTTATTGCATTTTGGAAAATATCCCAACTTTTCTGGAAATGGGGTTTGTACAAGGGGACCAATATACTTGCAGGGAGGTTTGCTAGTGTTATTGGGGAGGGTTTAAACTAGATACGCAGGGGGATGGGAACCACAGTGCCAGAGTAGTGGAACGGGGGTAAAAATAAATGATGTTAGTAGTTCATGCGAAGTTACAAATAGTAAGGTTGTGTGTGGGGGTAACAATCTTCTGAGGTGTGTATATTTCAATGCAAGGAGTACTGTGGGAAAGGCAGATGAGCTGGGGGCCTGGATTGACACGTGGAATTATGACATCATAGCCATTACTGAAACTTGGCTACAGGAGGGGCAGGACTGGCAGCTCAATGATCCAGGGTTCCGATGTTTCAGATGTGATAGAGGCAAAGGGATGAAGGGTAGGGGAGTGGCTTTGCTAGTCAGGGAAAATACTACAGCAGTGCTCAGGCAGGACAGATTAGAGGGCTTGGCTACTGAGGCCATATGGGTGGAGCTGAGAAACAGGAAAGGTATGACCACATTAATAGGGTTGTATTATAGACCACCCAATAGTCAGCGAGAATTGGAGGTGCAAATCTGCAGAGAGATACCAGACAACTGCAGGAGACAGAAAGTTGTGATTGTAGGGGATTTTAATTTTCCACACATTGATTGGGACTCCCATACTTTTAAAGGTCTAGATGGGTTAGAGTTTGTGAAATGTGTTCAGGAAAGTTTTCTAAATCAATATATAGATGTACCAACTAGGGAGGATGCAATATTAGATCTATTAGGAAATGAGTTAGGGCAGGTGACGGAAGTGTGTGTAGGGGAACACTTTGGTTCCAGTGATCATAACGTCATTAGTTTCAACTTGACCATGGATAAAGATAGATCTGGTCCTCGGGTTGAAGTTCTAAACTGGAAAAAGGCCAAATTTGAAGAAATGAGAAAGGATCCAAAAAGTGTAGATTGGGACAGGTTGGCAAGGATGTGATTGGTAAGTGGGAGGCCTTCAAAGGAGAAATTTTGAGAGTTCAGAGTTTGTATGTTTGTGTCAGGGTTAAAGGCAAAATGAATAAGAATAAGGAACCTTGGTTCTCGAGGGATATTGGAACTCTGATACAGAAGAGAGAGATGTATAACATGTATAGGCAACAGGGAGGAAATAAGATGCTTGAGGAGTATAAAAAGAGTAAGAAAATACTTAAGAAATCAGGAGGGCTAAAAGAAGACATGAAGTTGCTTTGGCAGTCAGGGTGAAGGATAATCCTAAGAGCTTCTACAGGTATGTTAAGAGCAAAAGGATAGTAAGGGACAAAATTGGTCCTCTTGAAGATCAGAGTGGTCGGCTATGTATGGAACCAAAAGAAATGGGAGAGATATTAAATGGGTTTTTTCCATCTGTATTTACTAAGGAAACTGGAATGGAGTCTATGGTAACAAGGCAAACAAGTAGGGAGGTCATGGAACTTGTACACATTAAAGAGGAGGAGGTGCTTGCTGTCTTGAGGCAAATCAGAGTAGATAAATCCCCAGGACTTGACAGGGTACTCCTTCAGACCTTGAAGGAGACTAGAGCTGAAATTGCAGGGGCCCTGGCAGAAATATTTAAAATGTCGATATCCACGGGTCAGGTGCCGGAGGATTGGAGGATAGCTCATGTAGTTCTGTTGTTTAAAAAAGGCTCAAAAAGTGTGATGGGAAATTATAGGCCAGTAAGTTTGACATCGGAAGTAGGTAAATTATTTGAAGGAATACTAAGAGATAGGATCTACAAGTATTTGGATAGACAGGGGCTTATTAGAAAAAGTCAGCATGGCTTTGTGCGTGGTAGGTCATGTTTAACCAATCTATTAAGAGTTTTTCGAGGAAGTTACCAGGAAAGTGGATGAAGGGAAGGCAGTGGATGTTGCATACATGGAGTTCAGTATGGCCTTTGACAAGGTCCCGCATGGGAGGTTAGTTAGGAAGATTCAGTTGCTAGGTATACATGGCGAGGTAGTAAATTGGATTAGACATTGGCTCAATGGAAGAAGCCAGAGAGTGGTAGTGGAGGATTGCTACTCTGAGTGGAGGCCTGTGACTAGTGGTATGCCACAGGGATCAGTGCTGGGTCCATTGTTATTTGTCATCTCTATCAATGATCTGGATGATAATGTGGCAAATTGGATCAGCAAATTTGCTGATGATACAAAGATTAGAGGGTTAGTGGACAGTGAAGAAGGTTTTCAAAGCTTGCAGAGGGATTTGGACCAGTTGGAGGAATGGGCTGAAAAATGGCAGATGGAGTTTAATGCAGACAAGTGTGAGGTATTGCACTTCAGAAGGTCAAACCAAGGTAGAACATACACCATAAATGGTAAGACACTGAGGAGTGCAGTAGAACAGAGGGATCTGGGAGTACAGGTACATAATTCCCTAAAAGTGGCGTCACAAGTAGATAGTGTCGTAAAGAGAGCTTTTGGTACATTGGCCTTTATAAATCAAAGTACTGAGTATAAGAGTTGGAATGTTATGGTGAGGTTGCATAAGACATTGATGAGACCGAATTTGGAGTATTGTGTGCAGTTTTGGTCACCTAATTACAGGAAGGATATTAATAAGGTTGAAAGAGTGCAGAGAAGGTTTACAAGGATGTTGCCGGGACTTGAGAAACTGAGTTACAGAGAAAGATTGAGTAGGTTAGAACTTTATTCCCTGGAGCGTAGGAGAATGACGGGTGATTTGATAGAGGTGTATAAAACTATGATGGGTATAGATAGAGTGAATGCAAGCAGGTTTTTTTCCACTGAGGCTAGGGGAGAAAAAAAAGAGGTCATGGGTTAAGGGTGAAGGGGGAAAACTTTAAAGGGAACATGGGGGGGGGGCTTCTTCATGCAGAGAGTGGTGGGAGTGTGGAATGAGCTGCCAGATGAAGTGGTGAATGTGGGCTCACTTTTGACATTTAAGAAAAACTTGGACAGGTAATATGGATGAGAGGGGTTTGGAGGGATATGGCCCAGGCTCAGGTCAGTGGGACTAAGCAGAAAAATGGTTCAGCACAGCCAAGGAGGGCCAAAAGGCCTGTTTCTGTGCTGTAATGTTCTATGGTTCTATGGGCTCATTGGGGCCAAAGGATCAGCTACTGTGTTGTCTCTCTAAATAAGCAAATAAATATGACTGTGTATGTGTGTGTGTGTGTCCTACACAGTCCTAGTAGAGATCGCTGTGTAACACCACTCATTATAGACCTCCATCCATCATAAACAGATTTACGTCACATAGAAAGGAAGGTGAGGTAAATGACTAAGTGAATAATTATGCAAGTGAATAAATATGGCAGTAATGAGATGAGTAAAGAAAAGTTCAATGCAGAGAACTGGGAATAGCAGATTCATAATCAGGTTTCCTACAGTGTGATGTTAAGAGGTTGTACATTCAGGAACATGCCACAAAAATTCATTTTTAAAAAAAATACATCGATATGAAAGCTAAACTAAGATCAGATATTGTTAAGAGCCTTGCCACTGCCCGGATAGCCCCGACTGTATTACAGCTTAATACTACAGCAAATAATACCAGCATATTACAGCCAAGTCTTATTACAGTTATAAGGGGAAAATAATATACCATAATCATTTTCTAAAAAAGGAACTTTGATGCAAACTTCTGTTAAAAATGAGAAGACTGGGTTTCTGCCAAAGTGTATAAATCAATTGAACAAGCCTCTTGTGGTTCACCATACACTTTATAACATTTGAAAGCTTCCTTAAATCACAGAAACATATAATCATAGAAATCTATGGCAGAGAAAGTCACTATTTGGTCCATATGTCTAAGTCAAACAAAATTGGAGCCAACTCCAATTTTGTAGATTATGGCTCTTTGATTGCTCACCTGAGTAGCTGTTAAATGTGCCGAGGATTTCTGCTTTCACTTGGTTTTCAGGCTTTGATTTCATAACTCTCCAGCATACTTGAACACTTACCTGAACCTAACCTATGAAAACTTCCTCAGTATTTTCTTCCCCTTTCTTCTTGCACTATTCAATTAATTTATACTTATTGTTATTTATAGTTTTTATTATTATGTATTGCAATGTACTGCTGCTGCAAAACAATAAATTTCACAGCATAAGCCGGTGATTTTAAACCTGATTCTGATAATATCTATTACCTTCTGTGAGAAAAGATGCATCTTCAACTCTCTTCAAATCCTTCCACCAATTAACTGTATCTATTTCTCTTACTTATTAAGCTCTCTGCCACAGGAAACCAGTCTTTCCTGTTCGGCATGTCTAGACCTCTCAATTTCATACAGCAGAATCAAATCTCTTTTCAATATTCTTCCTTGAACAAGTACAACCCCAAATTCCTGTAGTTGCTCTTAACATTTAACTCTTCAACTCTGGCAACATAGTTCTAAATCTCCTCTTCGTGGTATCATATTTTTCCTGTGATGCAGTGACCAAATCTGTTAACAGCATTCCAACTTCACCAAAATAGTGTTTAATGGAGATTTAGTAATGACTTCTCTACTCTTTTGTTAGGTGAGCAATGACTCAGTTATGTCCTCCTTTTTTCATTGATTTGTGGACGTGCCATGCAAGATTTCTCTATTTCTTGCCACTTTTTAAAATATGTCACCTTATATTCCCTTGTCTTGTTTGAACTTTTCAAATGCATTAACTTGCTCTTCTTTGGATGGAATTCCACTTGCGACCTTTTCTTTCCCCAGAATCAGTTGTAATAGCATTGAACAATTTTACATTTAATACTTCATGCTTCAAGCTTGAAACATATTGTTCATCTGGGTATACATTAGGTTAATTTTGATGGACTGGTGAAGTTATGCAATTAGCAAACTCTGCTTATTCCCTAGTGAGATACATTCTGCACAATGTTGAGTGAATCTAATTACACAGAAGAGAAGCTCTGTGTCAAAATATTTGACAAGACAATAGCACACATTATCTTGAATAGTACACTTTCAACAAAGAACAATGATAATTATTAGCTATCTCTACATTGTTGATAATTACGATAGTTGCGTGTGAATTACAGACAAAGATCGTTTATTCTTTAATTTTAAAAAAATCTGAACTGGCCTGAATATGGCCTGAACTTGCCCCAACTACTACAACCCAAATGATTCAGTAATTTGCCATGATGGTTAAACATTTAAATATTACATATCTTGCACAAGGTTAAAACATACAAACCGTATAATTTCATCAATAATTTAAAATGAGGATCTTAGGTTTATTACTTAATTACCACTTTAAAAACTTCTTGTTGGGAAATGTTTTATTTTAATTCACGAAATGAATTTCTGCTGTTCTGGAATCATATGAACTAACTGTCCTGCTTTCAAATTAGGAATATCAAATTGCTAGTGTTGGCAGGGGACTCCGGAAATTCACATCAATCCTGCAGATGGTTGTCATACATAACCTGTAGAAAAGTGGAGTTGAAGACATGGGAAAGTGGCATTTTGCTCAGTGGAAAAGTAGTTCTGCCTTTTCCTTCTGGCTATTCTGACCACTCCCTCACCATCCATTGTCACTGGCCTTACCAGTGTCACTCGACCTGGCTGGTCAAAGTGTCTGGATTGAGATGTTATTCAAGGTCCATCCTTTGGACCAACTTCAGTCACTTCAATTGAAAGAATATAAATTTCCCGAGCTGAATCACTGGTTAAGCACTTAAACACATTGAAATAGATAGAACACACATTTCCAAGTCTGGTCAACATTGCTCCTGATGTTCCACAATCTCTTCCTTTGATAGTTTGCCTTCACGATGTTGACAATGTTCTCTCTAGAAAGCAAAGCTCTGTAGTAAGCCTGGAATCATTGCCAGCAGAACCTATGGATAGGAATAAACAGTTGACGTTTCAGGCCGAGGCCCTTCATCAGTTCTAATGAAGGGTGCTGGCCCGAATCAGCGACCATTTATTCCCCTTCATAGACGCTGCTTGACCTGCTGAGTTCCTCCAGCATTGTGTGTTACTCAGGATTTCCAGCACCTGCACAAACTCTTTTGTTCATCATTGCCAGCAGTGCTTAGTCAGCAAGGCTCAGGAATCAGAGCCAGGTTTAGCACACAGGCAGTGACTCACGCCAGATTTCTGGAGGTGGCATGGCTTCTCTTTTGTAGTGCTGCTGTGTCTTTACCTGGAAGTGTGCCTGGATTGTTTGTGGGTAGTCACTAATTAAGCAGCCTGTGATACTGAAGAAAGACTGGATGAATGAAGCTTTTTCCAAAGCACCTGGCATACAGCCACCCGATGCTGTGCTTGTAGCAGCTGAGAAACACAGAATTCCAAGAACTCAAGGTGCTTCCACATTTAATGACAGTCGCTGCCGAAGGATCTCGGCCCAAAACGTCGAGTGTCCTATTTTCCATAGATGCTGCTTGGCCTGCTGAGTTCCTCCAGCATTTGCGGACTTTCTCTTGTTCTTAATAACAGTTCTTCACTTTAACTTCATACAGCCTGGCCAGTCATCAGGTTTCGAAGCTGGCATTTACTAGGCAGAGTGGCAGCACAGGAAAACAGATTGTTCTCTAGAGATTAAGAATTCTATAGATGGTCTTCAGGTCGATAAGAGGTGTGTGCATCTGCTGGTATGATACTACTGTTCCAGATCCGGAGGTGCATGGCTACAAAACTAGTGTGAACAGACCCAGGCAGGTGGAGGATATAATACTACCAATCCGAGACCAGGGGCCGGGCTAATGTCACTCCCAGACCCAGGGGCAGGATGGCTTTCACCCTGCAGATCCAGTGATGCTGGCAGAGCACTGGCCTGCTGGATCTAGCTGCTCCCAGCTCCTATCAGCTGTGGTTTTTCCATGACCTAAAACACATCTTTGGAACTATTTAATTTACAAGTCTGGGGCTCTACACAGCATCATTAGCCAACTCATCATTGTACTAACTCTTAACCTGCCTCCCTTAAATCGGAAGTGGACATGCTTGAAACAGAGTGGGATAGAGTTTCAGACCATTGAAATCTGACTGCCAGCCACAGTGATGTTTCATAGTGTACTGGACAGACAAATGTAGCAGTGCGGTCTCAAGAAAAGCCATTTACAATTAAAATGGTATGAAGTCATAAATCCTCTGCTATTCTGACATTTAGTTTATTTAAGAAGGATCGATACATTTTTGGGTCCGAAGGAATATGTGGTACTAGCAGGGAAAATGAACATGAAGTACAATATTAGCTATGATGTTAATGAATGACAGAGCACGTTTGAAAGGCTGTACCATCTACTTGGGCTCCTTGTTAAGTTCTTAAATACACCTGATGTCTTGACCAGGAGCAAGTTATGTGAGCTGGCAAGCAACGCTGCAGGTACTTGCATAGATCATTTTAATCATATGGCACGGAGAATGGGAAGTGTTCTGTACTGATACTGCAACTTAACAGTCTCAATGTTCTGATCTGTATGGCGAAAGACTTCTTTTGTTATAAACAGTATTTCCTCTTACTCATTCTGAGCAACTCCATAAGAGATCTGCTAAATGTTTAAACATGTTGCCTGGTGTCATTTTTAAGACAAGAGAGAAATATTATTTGCAGAAAGGAATATGTAGGGGAAATCATGACATTCACAGGACCTCTTTAGAGTAGATAATATAAAAATAACCAGGGATGTCAAAAAGATAAAAGTTTTTGACAATCTAAAACCCAAAGCTACATTATCATTCTCAGTGATTCTGTATCACACTCAAAATAAATCAGAAAAATAACTGAGGAAAATTTTTTATCTCATTGTTTCAAGAAATAAATTTTTAATTAGTAACAGCAGTGACTGCTAAATGTCCTCAATCAAAATAGACATACTTCAGTAGAATTAATGCATCTTTCTAATAATAGAGCTAGGATGTTCATCATTATTCAATAATTAAGTATGGAAAATTATAAGGTGATTTAAAAAAGACGTTCTAAATTAGTTCTCACTTCCTTTTCATGTAACAAATGGTCACACCAGTGTCATCATAAAAATGAACTACATCTAGTAATCTACAGATTTGAGTTTAAAGCCTGCTTTAATTATTTTTTTAAATGAACATGTTTCTCCCAATCACGTAATCTTGGGTGATCTTCCTCCCTACTGACTTTAACAGATCACACATGACGTTTCAAATACAATTTAATTACTTTGTTGTGCAGTCATTGTATACAGTACAGCGTAGCCTTGCTGAACACTACAGAAAGCAGTAACTTCGACTATTTTGTTCCAGTTCAAACACTGTTAGTTAAGTAGATATATGGTGGAAATTTATCAGAATTGCAGAATGATATATTGCTTAATTCAGCTGTTGATTATTATGGAATGCATTTCTGCTAAGAAAGAGTAGTGTGGGGGGTGGTAAAATCCCTTCTCACATACATATTTTCATTATGGGATTTAATTAACATTTATTTTGATAGTTTCATCTCAAGCTTACCTCATGCTTAAATGCTTTGGCTTGTTCTTCACAACCTGGCAAACTCAGTATAAACTCTGATACCTGCAGATATTACCAGACACAGTAATTTAACAAAACAGACCTGGAATATAGAACATTAACATAAATATTTGGATTAATCAGTCTTTACCATTTTGCTCTTATAATTTATTAGTAAAGTTTCTGTCTCTGTTGGTGGTACGTCTAATTCCTCGTAATAATGTAATCAGCTGGAAGGCAGCAGCAGATTGTGGATTAGTGCTAATCAGCTCATCTATTACTAAAAAAGTTCTTTCTCATGTTTAAATTGTTCAAAGTATATTTATTATCAAAGTATGTATACGTCACCATATACTACTTTGAAATTCATTCTCTTGCAGGCATTAGCAGTAGAACAAAGAAATATGATAGAATCAAAAAAAAACACACGCACAAACCAAGTCTGACAAACAACAAGTGTGCAAATGGCGACAATCTGTGTAAGTAAAAATAAATAAGTAGAAGAATAATACTGAGAACATGAGTTGTAGAGTCCTTGAAGGTGAAAACATAAGAAGTGGAGTCAGTTCAGTGTTGATGTGAGTGAAGTTATCCACGCTGGTTCAAGAGCAGTTCTGGTCACCTAACTATAGGAAGGATATCAGTAAGATTGAAAGAGTGCAGAGAAGATTTACTAGGATGTTGCTGGGTCTTCAGGAGTTGAGTTACAGGGAAAGATTGAACAGGTTAGGACTTTATTCCTTGGAGCATAGAAGAATGAGGGGAGATTTGATAGAGGTTTACAAAATTATGAGGGGTATAGACAGAGTAAATGTGAGTAGGCTCTTTCCACTTAGATTAGGAGAGATAAATACGAGAGGACATGGCTTTAGGGTGAAAGGGGAAAGGTTTAGGGGAACATTAGGGGGAACTTCTTCACTCAGAGCGTGGTGGGAGTGTGGAACGAGCTGCCATCTGACGTGGTAAATGCTCTTAAGTTTTAAGAATAAATTGGATAGATGCATGGATGGGAGAGTTCTGGAGGGTTATGGACTGGGTGCAGGTCAGGGACTAGCGGAATAAAGTTTCGGCACAGACTAGAAGGGCCGAATGCCTGTTTTCTGTGCTGTAGTGTTCTATGGTTCTAAGAGCCTGATGGGTGTAGGGTAATAACTGTTCTTGAACCTGGTGGTGTGGCTTCTGTTCCTCCTTCCTGATGAGAAGAGAGAAAGGCCTGGATTGTTCTTGAATTTCTCCAAGGCTGTGCATTGTCCTTGCACTAGACTTTATTCCCATCATCATGATCAGTACAAGACACTTCCATTGCTCTGGATATACGCTTTGACCCTACTCAATGAATTAACTTGCCAGAGGTTCACTTCCATACAGAAAATACTACAGTTTTTTTTTAAAAAGTCAGTCAATGAATTTCACTGTGTGGGCGGAAACATGATCATTTATTTTCATGAAACCCAATGGTTCACCACTGCAACTCAACAGAATGAGATATTTTGATCAGGCATTTAACCCTTATCCAAAGTTACTGTGAACATATTACCGTGGGTCTAAGAGTTTTGTTTCGAAAATCAAAGATATAAATTAGTGGCCATCTAGAACTTGGACCCATCTGCACCCGTTTTTTCCCTTGAAGCAAAAGTCACACCTATAATGAGTTTTTGCACATTCTGAAGTGTTTCCTGCTGGAACCTCCCAAAATGGAAATTAGATTAGGCACAAAAGTACTCTTAAAAACCTTGTTCTTTGTTGCAGGAGGTTTAAGTGAGCGCTTAATAGTGGGCTAAGCCAAGCAAACTGTTTTCCTAAAAATATGCACTTTAATTCCCTCATAACATTAAAAACTAATTAGTCTTATTCACTTGGATGTAAAGATCTTCATCAAGTACAAATGTGCATTTCAACCTATTATTTTGTTTGTATAGTTTCCTTAATGAGGATGACAGAGAAGACATTGAGAAAAGCAAGTCCTTGACGTGGGTAAACAGATCTTGAAAGGGAACTTCACCCCCCCCCCCCCCCCCACAACCTCCCGAGTATTGTCACAGGTGTTGTTGCTTTGTCATTCATTGTGTATGTAAACCTGCTAAACCAGAAGAATAAAGCAGCCTAAAGGGTTAAAATTTTCACTAAATTGCCTTTAGTTCCAGCAATGTTGAAGATTTTAAGAGTAACTTAAAATAAACAAATGTTTACCCTTTCAAAATCATTTAACCGGTAGTTTGATGTGACCACAGTATGAATTTGTATTGAACAGATACTGATTTCTTTGGATGTATTTAAACCATCTTTGAAACATGATATTAAATCCGGCAATTACTAATGTTTGCCTGCCTACCTTAAGCACTTCTGTGGTTTAGTAATATCATAATTGGGGTGGTACAGTAGCATAGTGGTTGGCACGCTTTACAGAACAGGAGGTCTGAGTTCAATTCCTGCTGCTGCCTGTAATGAGTTTGTACGTTCTCCCCGTGACCATGTGGGTTTCCACCAGGTGCTCTGGTTTCCACCCACAGTCCAAAGACGTGCCAGTTGCTAGGTTAGTTGGTCATTTAAAATTATCCCCTGATTAGGCTAGCATTAAAGCGGGGGAATGCTGGGCAGAGTGGCTCAAAGGGCTGGAAGGGCCTATTCAATGCTGTATCACAGTAAATAAATAATTGCATTATAAATGTTTAAAATAAACTGCAAAGCTAATTTGTAATTTTGTTATTTGATTTCCTAACATAGTTATCTCATTATTTATTAGCTTATATTAAATAGCATGGAGGACTGGTAATTTTAGAGCAGTTTGTACAAGATCATTCAAACAAGTCAAAATTACACAAACTTTTATTTTAACCAGAAAATGGTGAATTATCACAAGTGATATGGTGCGCATCATCCTGCCTGGTCCACAAAGTTCCGAGTATACCTCGCACCTGACTCCACGCTATAAAAGACTCAGTTGAGGGTGGGATATTGTGTATTGAACCATTTGTGGGTATTCTGAATTCTTTGTGCAAGATAGTGATCACAGAGATGGGGGAGTCTGAGACACTAGAGACCCAAGGTCTTAACATGGACAAGGAGGAGCACTCCTTGTCTTCCTGCAAAATAAAAGATACTTAAGTAAAACCAGGGTCTCAGTTTGTTCTCTTGCAGGAGATGGTGCGTGACATTGAGAATTAGACACATATACTCAGATTGCCTATGTGTAACTATGCCATTTGAGAGGCCATCACCAGTAGATGGCTATCTGAAGTTCTGTTAAAATGCAGAGCATTTTGAATGGCTTGGATGTTTCCAAACTGTAATAATAATGCTCTGCCTTCCATGCTGGGGTGATATCGAGACTACAGATCTTTTCAAAATTTCTCAATAGTCCTGTGTCAGTAAATCAGGCTGAATGGAACTGGAGATAGCTGCTCTTAATTAAATTTCCTTCAAGACATACCTATCCTATTATTCCAATCTGACATATCATGATGTTGCTTACTGCTATAAAGGGGAGTAAGAATTTTGTAACAATTAACCAAGACAGATACATCCAAAAAATTGAAATGCTGCAATGCATTTAATATAGAAAGATATATGCTGTTTAAAAAAGGACACTTCCTACCCACCTCATCAATAGTCCATTTTGCCACCTTTCTGGCAGTGATGCCAGCAACTCCAGGTAATAGCTTGCTGTGCTGCTCCCAGCAGAGAGGCAGACTGGGCACGGGGCATGCTGAGGACATAAACACTGACTGGTGCAAAGCTTGCTGCAGGCTGCTATCATCATTTTCTGTGGAGAGGATACAATGTGTTACAAAATTAACTTGACTTTATTTCTTACATCCTTCACATACATGAAGAGTAAAAATCTGAATGTGCAATTTATAGTAATTTGTAATAAATAGTTTGTACAACAGGACAGTCACTAACTACAGTTGTATTAGCATGAATTAAACAGTTGGATGGCCTGGTGGAAGAAGCTGTTCCAGAGCCCGTTGGTCCTGGCTTTTATGCTGTGGTACCGTTTCCCAGATGGTAGCAGCTGGAACAGTTTGTGGTTGCGGTGACTCGGGTCCCCAATAATCCTTCGGACCCTTTTTACACACCATCTTTGTAAATGTCCTGAATAGTGGGAAGTTCACATCCACAGACGTGCTGGGCTGTCCACACCACCCTCTGCAGAGTCCTGCAATTGAGGGAAGGACAGTTCCTATACCAGGCAGTGAAGCAGCCAGTCAGGATGCTCTCAATTGTGCCCCTGTAGAAAGTTCTTAGGATTTGGGGACTCATACCAAACTTCTTCAACTGTCTGAGGTGAAAGAGGCACTGTTGTGTTTTTTTTCCCCCACCACATAACCAGTATGTTCAGACCACATGAGATCCTCGTTCACATTAAAATAATGAACAAACATGTTAAATATAATTTATTCTGGCATCTTCCCCCCTTCCTTCTCAGTCCCGAAGAAAGGTCTCAGCCTGAAACATCAACTTTCTATTCATTTCCATAGATGCTGCCTGACCTGCTAAACCTCCTCCATCATTTTGTGTGTGTTGCTTTGAATTTCCAGTATCTGCAGACTTTCTCATGTTTATTAAATATCAGGGCATTTTCCTTAATCACACATTTCAAAACAAAGTAGAAATGATTACATGTCACAAAATTAAAGCTAAATTATTTTTCACTCACAAAATTTTAATTAGAAGACTACTTGATTTCATTTTGTAGCACCCATGTTCTCAACATAAGTAGGTTCTGCTCAACAAGCCCGATTGAAATTGTTTGCATGGTGACTAGGGCAATGGACAGGCGAATGCCCCTGAATTCCTCTTACAAGGACTTCCAGAAGGAAATTAGTAAAATTTCTCATTAGAGACTGTTATCTGAAGTTGAAGTGCTTGGTAAATTATTGACCTGGTCAGAAAGGGACAGTAGGCAGGTACATTGATTTGCAGTTTGTGACTAGTGGTGTTGCATGAGGGTCTGTGTCAATGCTTCAACATTTATCCATACGTACATATTTTACATACAGAGTAAACACATTTACAGTAAGGTGTTGATATTCTGTGATGAGCGCTTAACTAGATTAGATTTAGAATTAATGACATGCCAGTCTCTTTCCATTCTCAGGGTGAAGCAGCAACACCATATATTCTGTCTGGATGGTCTCTAACCTGATGGCATGAATATCAACTTTTCTTTAAAAAAAAACACCCTCCCCTGCCCCTCTTCTTCTATTCCCCACTCCTCACCCGCTTATCACTTCTCCCTGGGACACCTCCTGCTTCCCTTTCTCATATGGTCCACTCTCCTCCCCTATCAGATTCCTTCCTCTCCAGCCCATTAACCTTCCCCACCCACCTGGCTTCACCTATCACCTGCTAGCTCTCCCCATATCTTTTTATTCTGGCATCTGCCCTCTTCCTTTCCAGTCCTAAAGAAGGGTCTCAGCCCATAACATCGACTATCTATTCATTTCCATAGGTGTTGCATGACCTGCTGAGTTCCTCCAGCATTTTATGTGCGTAAATTCCGAGATTATCTTACTTACATGTGTACAATAATAAGAGTTGCTTATATATTCCGATTCATAACTGAGCAAACAGATATCACCCCTGGCGTCTGTGAAACAGATCATTGCATCCATTGTTTTCTGCCTACTTAACACCAGAGAGTACTTCCACTCAAATATAGAGAGCCATTTTCTTTCTGATATTGGCAGACACATCTTTAAAATTTTCATACTGAGAAGTAATATTTTATGCATTTCAACTTCCTGACCAAATTAATATTGAGTTTGTGTGTATGATGACCCATGATTAGTTCCCCTTACCCTTGTTATCATTTTGCCAGTTAACTTTATTTGATACATCCTCCTCCTCCTTTAACCTCGGATGTTTCAATGGTCTTCCCGCTCTAGAAAAAAAACGAGAGAAAAAGTCAGAAGAGCACCATATAAAATTAAGCAAAAGCATAATTGTGAGAACAAGATGACATTGAAGTGTTAAAATAACAAAATGTGTGAAAAATAAAGTATTTTTTCAGTCATAAAACATAGCTACAAGTTTATCAATGCACCTTTTCTGGTCAGTTCTTAATGATGTCCTTAATACAAAATTTCGCTTGAAATCATTATCAACTATCTCCAACCTGTGCTTACAAATTAATTTACAAAAAAAGGTAAAGGATCTATGTTTGGTTAACGGAATAGTAGATGCTGCTGCTGCTTTTAAGCTGCTTATGGCGTTAAGGACAGAAGCATATAGGGAAAAATCATATTTAATAAATATTATTAGCAACACTTACAGACAGAAATGAGAATATATTCTTGTTACCAGTGTTATTAAATGTTATGAATGATGTCACTATGGATTATAATTCATTTCTGCTTGATTATAAATCTTATTTTTACTTCTAAGAAAATAGTTTCATACACTGTTATTATAATTTCTTCGCCTTTAAATACAATGCATCAATTGTATTAATTAATTATTTTGAAAAAGAGCATTACGAACAAATTACAAAGTTCAGAAGTGCTTATATCACTGGAGTTTGAAATAAAAAGCTAATATCGCAAACACTTTCTATTGCAATCAACAGTTCTACTATTGAGCAAAACATGGCACTGATTAAATAATTCCAAAAATTTCTTCATATTCCCTCATTGGATTAGGAATCAATTATGCACAAGTTACAAGTTTGTAGCACCAAACTACCTTGTCAATGTTTGAGGAATTAAACAATAAACTCCACTGTGGAACAATTAATTGTGCAAGTATTGAAATCAATACTAAATGAAACATTAATACAAAAACATGTTTATATTTTGAGTGTCTCAATTTTTTTTCAATGCAGGCTGATTTTTAAAAAAAATATTCTTGTTCTTATTTTCCTACTCTAGTTTTCATTTCCAGCCATCAGCCTTCTTGTTAACAAGCATCATTATTAATTTGAACAGCTTGAAATACGTGCTTGGGAAGCTGCAAGCAAATTTTTCCATTGTAACTCTACTTCAATATATTTATGTAAATGACAATAAACTCAACGTGATTTTAATCACCCTAGGACCACTTGTATCTGATGGAATGAAACAAACAAGTTAATGCAATCTTTCATTGCAATATTATCGCTTTGACTCTTGGTACAATTTTGGTAAAGCTACTTTTGACCCCCACCAAGCTCGATATCTTTCAGGGTGCTTACTTGCAAAATGAAATCGAGTCATAGATTGATAGAGTTATGACATCACAGCAACAGGCCCATTGGCCTATTTTATCCTTGCTGATCAAGTTGCTAACCTGAGTTAGTCCTATTGTTCTGTGTTTGTTCCATATCCCTACAAAGCTTTCTTATCAGTGTTCTCTGGCTATAATAATTGGTTCCTTATTTTTTGTAATGCAATTCAAACCTCTGAGATAATACATCTTGGACTGCTTTTTGTACCTGTAAACCAGCTTGAATTTGTGTTACACAATTTTATATCTGAATACAAATTCTCAATTAACAATTGTGAAAATTAACATTTTTGAGGATCTTTAAAAATGTAATCGTAAATAACTTGAAATAGAATTTCATAATCACAGACTAATATTGCTTCTCTAAACACTATTAATCATTAATAAACCATTTTCTCAACAACATATTTTTATGAGGTTGAGGGCAAGTTGACTACAGTTTAAAAGAAAACAACATTTAAATATTAGCTCTAAGTATACCTGCTGATGAATTAAGGTTCAGTTTTTTTTGCAGGTAGTAATTGAACTAAATTTTATTATTAAATCTTATTCAAATAGGCATATTTAAAAGAAAGGCATTACTGAATTAATAATGAATCTATTAAAATAAAACAAAGTAGTCCTATACTGTATTTGATGTTAATTATAGTTTTATTTTTAATTTTAATTAATTTAAAAAACATTATAAAGAAAATGTTATAATGTTTTCAGTTTTATGAAGGTACTGTCAAATAATGCTGCAAATTTGAAAGCCTCTGCAATGAAACTCGCTGTAAGTCTTCCTCAAGATAGTGCCATAGACCCAACAAACTCTGGCTGCTTCATCAAAAACAAAGCTTTATCGTTAAGCCAAAAGTAGGGAAGCATGTCAATGATTTTCAAGCAGTCAATTACTTGGAAACCCCCATGCCCAGATGCAGAAATCTCAACATTTGGCCGAGTTAAACAGCAAAAAGCAAATGCATTGCATTGGCTCAGGCAATGAACATTTTCTAATTGAACTAATCACCTACCCTTGTGTTCAAAAGCATCACCACATTCCTCATCATTTAAAAGATGGGGTGGCGTGGTGGCAAAGTGGTTAGCACAACGCTTTACAGTACCAGCGACATGGGTTCAAATCCCACCACAGCCTGCAAGGAGTTTGTACGTTCTCCCTGTGATCACATGTGTTTCTTTTGAGTGCTCTGGTTTCCAAAGACATACCAGATGGTAGGTTAATTGGTCATTGTAAATTGTCCTGTGGATTAAATCAGGGGTTGCTGAGTGGTGTGTCAGGAATGGACAGGAGGAGGAGTATAGGAAACTGATACAGGACTTTGTGATATGGTGCAACTCAAACTACCTGCGTCTCAATATCACCAAGACCAAGGAGATGGTGGTGGACTTTAGGAGATCTAGGCCTCATATGGAGCCAGTGATCATTAATGGAGAATGTGTGGAGCAGGTTAAGACCTACAAGTATCTGGGAGTACAGTTAGACGAGAAGCTAGACTGGACTGCCAACACAGATGCCTTGTGCAGGAAGGCACAGAGTCGACTGTACTTCCTAAGAAGGTTGGCGTCATTCAATGTCTGTAGTGAGATGCTGAAGATGTTCTATAGGTCAGTTGTGGAGAGCGCCCTCTTCTTTGTGGTGGCGTGTTGGGGAGGAAGCATTAAGAAGAGGGACGCCTCACGTCTTAATAAGCTGGTAAGGAAGGCGGGCTCTGTCGTGGGCAAAGTACTGGAGAGTTTAACATCGGTAGCTGAGCGAAGGGCGCTGAGTAGGCTACGGTCAATTATGGATAACTCTGAACATCCTCTACATAGCACCATCCAGAGAAAGAGAAGCAGTTTCAGCGACAGGTTCCTATCGATGCAATGCTCCTCAGACAGGATGAAGAGGTCAATACTCCCCAATGCCATTAGGCTTTACAATTCTACCGCCAGGACTTAAGAACTTTTTAAAAGCTATTATTAATGCTTTTTGAGATAGTGATTTAGATGCATATCATATTTTTTACTGAGTTAAGTATTGTATGTAATTAGTTTTGCTACAACAAGTGTATGGGACATTGGAAAAAAAGTTGAATTTCCCCATGGGGATGAATAAAGTATCTATCTTGAAGGGCCAATAGGGCCTTTTCCAAGCTGTATCTCAATAAAATATAATAGATACAAGAGAGCAAGTCAGGGGCTTGGTGCTCTTCTGTGCCTTCCAATTCTCCAACACTCATGTAATGCTACTGTGACACTGTAATTTCCTTTGGGATCAATAAGGTATCTATCTGTGGGGCAAGAGTCATCAGTACGATGGCATGCACTTTATTTGGCTGTCTAAAAGTTTGTCATCATCCAGTAAGCCACTTGATCAGCAAACTAACTACATACTTTAACATTTATCCCAGTGACACACCGTGACTTTAGTATGTAAAATCTATAAGGGATTGCAGCAACTCAGCAGAGCGTCCTCAATACAATCTCATTAGCACAGTGCCTCTACTCCAAAATCAGGTTGAATGACAGGTGGCCACTCCAACAATGGTAACAATCTAGGAGCACTACCTGAAATACCTTCAGCACACGAACATTAACAATTCATGGTGGCAACTCAACAGCAATTCCTCAAGGCAAATTAGTGATGTGAAATAAATGAGTATGCTGGCAGCAATGCCTGTTCCAAATACAGTTTTGAATAGGAGTCAAAGTAATGAATCAGGCGGAATTAAGGCAATGTACTCATTGGATGAGGTTTTAAATTTTTCCTATGGACAAACAAGTGATTGCACATCAGTTGCCCGTTTCAGATCTCACTAGAGTCAACATGAAGCAACGTTGAGCAGAGTAATGGCTGGTTGATTTGGTGTTTCCCCAGTTACCAACAAGCAATGAAATATTAAACCCATCCTTAACATATAAAAGCGAAGTAAGAGAGACATTTTAACAAAACCAATTTACATAATATGTAAATTATTGGAATAGCTTGCAGTATTCATTAACATATTCTTTAAAGTGATTAAAATGTTTCAGAAATACAAAAGATAAAGCAGTGATGCAAGCCATTTTAGTTGCATTCTCTTCAATATGCAAATACATGACTGGAGATAAAACTAGCTAATGCCAATGTATTTTGATGGCTCTCAAATTAACACGAACACTGTCTGCGGAACAGAATAGCTGTTCTAAATTGTCACTATGATTTAATGAGACACTCTGTTAGCAGCAATGCCCAGAAATTAATGCTGTCAATAAAGAGCACAGTTAGAGTTGACTCATCCTGTGATTAATGAAATCGGAAGCAGGTTGTAGAATCATAATCCACACCTTCTTTCTAACCACCCCACAAGTTTTGGTCCAATGTAATTATTTATGCAATTTTTTTTGCCAACTTTGTCATACGCACTTGAAAACATTCTATTCTTGAGTAATGATGATAGATCATTGAAGCACAGAGTGTAATCACACTCCAGCTGAGAGATCTCCAAGAGCACAATTTTGATTGGTTTATCTCCTCCAAATGAAGACAGCCAATTTAATGATCACATTGCCATCTGTAAATTCAACACATGCTAGTAAAATACCACTTGCCCAAGATTTTAATCTAGTTTTAATAACCTACCCATTGTTTTAACCATGCAGCCCAAGCTAGCTAATGGCTTTGCCATGAGTTGAGCCACTGTGGAAATTTGACCGGTACAATTCCTGATTCAATTCTTGCCATTTATTTAAGACGTCAGCACTTGAATCTTGTATGTGCAACATTCAGAGCATTAATGTGTTTTCTTAAATAATATTCAGTGGATTATTTGCCCTGCTCTATTCTACAATATGAACACATAGATGATTCTTTGAAAAATTCTATGTCACATTAAAGGAAAGTTGGAGTTATTTATGGAGTTATATCAACAACAATATAATTTCCAATTACAATAGCACTTCATGGTCTGGCTTTATAGTTAGGGTTAGCTGGCCAGTTTGTCATTCCTCTCCCGGCCTCATGTTGCATCCGGTGGCAACCTTGCCATTTCTTTAGCATTTTGTCTGTTTTATTTTACAAGGCCAAGATGCTAGCTCCACATTCAACCTAGCACGAAAGGAAAGTGTGCAAGGAGCCAGCCAGATTTGAAACTGGGACCTCTCGCCTCGAAATCCGGTGTTGAAGCCACTACACCACAGGCCGGCAAACTGGCCAGTATAGACATTATTAATTCATTAATTGCCAGTCAGGAGCCAATGGTGAACCGACCTCTCAAACCGCTGCAGCCCTATACCCATAGTACTATTCTGAAGAGTCTTCCAGGAAGGATCAGCCATACACTTCCACATCAGGCTGGGGTACAACATACAAGTGGTGATGCTCCCAAGTACCTGTTGCCCTTACCCCTCGTGGAGGTAGAGATGCTGTCTGAATAGTCCTGAGCAACTGTATGGTAATGATGAAGGGATAAATAATGAGGTTAGGATGATGGTTCTGGATAGCGATCAAGGAAAGTGACAAGCTATCCAAAACGACTTGGATGGTGTCAAGCTTCTTGGAAGTTGTTGAAGCTGCACAGATCCAGACAAGGGAGAAGAATATTCCACTCCGCTCTTGACTTACAAACAGGAAGCCATCTAGCCTACTGGGTTCAAGCCAGTCCCAGCTGAACACTCAAATGTCCCATTACCCCTCTCTTCATCTCCCTTTGCCCCTGCAACTATTCTCCCTTTCACATGCTGTTTTGATGCCTTTAGGGCCAATAACTTACAGTAAGGAGTCATTTAGAAGGAAACTTAAAGCCACAGGAAGAACATGCAAAGTTTGCACAGACAGCCCTCAAGATCAAGACTAAACCCAGGTCCCTAGAACAACAAGGCTTGCAAGCTTTAGGCCTCATCTGGAAGTGAACGACACCACAGAATTCTCAAATTCCGACATGGTCCTATATCCACCCATTATGTGGCTGATTCAGATCATTTTCCAGTCAGTGTTGATACCCAAGATGTCTATAGTGGGATAGTCAACAATGATAACATTATCAGCGTTCTTAAATTATTAGTCTAGTTATTTTGTCCTAAATATTCATACTACATTTTTACATCAGGTACTTTTCTTTTAATCCCCTACAACATTTTCTGATGCTTCTCCTAATGGTTATTTTATCCCCATGGTAACAAGTTAATCAATAAGCAGATAGGGAAAAAAATTATGAAAATTTTATTTCTATGCAACTTACTGGTAAGATCCAGGAGAATGTTTTCTAAGCAAAGTACTTTGATTTTGCCTCTTCCATGCTACCAAACTAGATGCTGTCCGCCAATGTTGTTGTACAAGCTTCTTATGGGCCATGGTTTAGAAGAAAAAGGCTGGGTGAACTTTTCAGCCATCTTATAGGAGAATGGTTTCCAAAGATGCAAGATAAATTAATGTTACATGTTTGAACAATCCAAATATGTCGGTCAACCAACTTTTCCTCCCCAAGCCTTCTGAAGAAGATGTACTTGCATTATCTTTTCAAAATGGTATCCCAAATCACATGAAAAACATCCAATTGAAACAGCACTATCACTTAACAGTACTGCTCCCAAGTAAAAGATAAAGAATAGCCAGAATGCAGTCTGCAATTTGCTTTGTACTTCAAGGAGTCATACGGCACAAAATAAAAGTTGATCTATCATTTTCAGAAGGCCTTTGACAAGGTGCCACACATCAGGTTGCTTAACAAGTTAAGAGCCTGTGGTATTACAGGAAGGATTCTAGCACGGATAAAGCAGTGGCTGATTGGCAGGAGGCAAAGAGTGGGAATAAGGGGAGCCTTTTCTGGTTGGCTGCCACTGACTAGCGATGATCCACAGGGGTCTGTGTTGGGACCGATTATTTTTTTTGTTATATGTCAATGATTTGGTTGATGGATTTGATGTCTTTGTTGCAAAGTTTGCAGACAATATGAAGACAGGTGGAGAAGCAGGTAGATTTGAGTAAGTAGAGAGGCTACAGATTAGGAGAATGAGCAAAAAATTGGCAGCTGGTATACAGTGTCAGGAAGTGTATGGTAGAAGAAATTAAATGGTTGACTATTATATAAGTGGGGAGAAAATACTAAAAGCTGAGGTGCAAAGGTACTTCCGAAGCCTTGTGCAGGATTCCCTAAAATGTTAATTTGCAGGTTGAGTCTGTGGTGAGGAAGGCAAATGCAATGTTAGATTTCATTTCAAGAGGACTAGAATATAAGCGGTGGTGGTGAGTGCGTGGAATGGGCTGCCGGCGACGGTGGTGGAGGCGGATACGATAGGGTCTTTTAAGAGACTCCTGGATAGGTACAGTTGAAGTCAGAAGTTTACATACACTTAGGTTGAAGTCATTAAAACTCAGTGTTTAACCACTCCACAGATTTCATATTAGCAAACTATAGTTTTGGCAAGACGTTGAGGACATCTACCTTGCACATGACACGAGCAATTTTTCCAACAATTGTTTACAGACAGATTATTTCATTTTAATTGACTATATCACAATTCCAGTGGGTCAGAAGTTTAGAAACAAAATCAAAAGAAATCAAACAAGACCTCAGAAGAAAAAAAAATTGTGGACCTCCACAAGTCTGGTTCATCCTTGGGAGCAATTTCCAAACGTCTGAAGGTACCACGTTCATCTGTACATACAAGTGTATTCAAGTATAAACACCACGGGACCATGCAGCTGTCATACCGCTCAGGAATGAGATGCATTCTGTCTCCTAGAGATGAACGTACTATGGCGCGAAAAGTACAAATCAATCCCAGAACAACAGCAAAGGACCTTGTGAAGATGCTGGAGGAAACAGGTAGACAAGTATCTATATCCACAGTAAAATGAGTCCTATATCGACATAACCTGAAAGGCTGCTCAGCAAGGAAGAAGCCACTGCTCCAAAACTGCCATAAAAAAGCCAGACTACAGTTTGCAAGTGTACATGGGCACAAAGATCTTACTTTTTGGAGAAATGTCCTGTGGTCTGATGAAACAAAAACTGAACTGTTTGGCCATAATGACCATTGTTGTGTTTGGAGGAAAAAGGGTGAGGCTTGCAAGCCGAAGAACACCATCCCAACCGTGAAGCATGGGGGTGGCAGCATCATGTTGTGGGGGTGCTTTGCTGCAGGAGAGACTGGTGCAATTCACAAAATAGATGGCATCATGAGGAAGGAAAATTATGTGGACATAGTGAAGCAACATCTAAGACATCCATAGAACCATAGAACATTACAGCACAGGAACAGGCCTTTTGACCCTTCTTAGCTGTGCCGAACCATTTTTCTGCCTAGTCCCACTGAACTGCACCTGGACCATATCCTTCCATACACCTCTCATCCATGTACCTGTCCAAGTTTTTCTTAAATGTCAAAAGTGAGCCCGCATTCACCACTTCATCTGGCAGCTCATTCCACACTCCCACCACTCTCTGTGTGAAGAAGCCCCCCCCCCCCAATGTTCCCTTTAAACTTTTCCCCCTTCACCCTTAACCCATGACCTCTTTTTTCTCCACTGTCCTCAGTGGAAAAAGCCTGCTTGCATTCACTCTATCTATACCGGTCATAATTTTATACACCTCTATCAAATCACCCCTCATTCTCCTACGCTCCAGGGAATAAAGTCCTAACCTACTCAATCTTTCTCTGTAACTCAGTTTCTCAAGTCCTGGCAACATCCTTCTCTGCACTCTTTCAACCTTATTAATATCCTTCCTGTAATTAGGTGACCAAAACTGAACACAATACTCCAAATTCGGTCTCACCAATGTCTTATACAACCTCACCATTACATTCCAACTCTTATACTCAATACTTTGATTTATAAAGGCCAATGTACCAAAAGCTCTCTTTACAACCCTATCCAGCTGTGATGCCACTTTTAGGGAATTATGTACCTGTACTCCCAGATCCCTCTGTTCTACTGCACTCCTCAGTGTCCTACCATTTACCTTGTATGTTCTACCTTGGTTTGACCTTCCGAAGTGCAATACCTCACACTTGTCCGCATTAAACTCCATCTGCCATTTTTCAGCCCATTCCCTCCAACTGGTCCAAATCCCTCTACAAGCTTTGAAAACCTTCCTCATGGTCCACTACACCACCAATCTTTGTATCATCAGCAAATTTGTTGATCCAATTTGCCACATTATCATCCAGATCATTGATAGAGATGACAAATAACAATGGACCCAGCACTGAACCCTGTGGCACACCACTTGTCACAGGCCTCCACTCAGAGTAGCAATCCTCCACTACCACTCTCTGCCTTCTTCCATTGAGCCAATGTCTAATCCAATTTACTACCTCTCCATGTATACCTAGCGACTGAATCTTCCTAACTAACCTCCCATGCGGGACCTTGTCAAAGGCCTTACTGAAGTCCATGTATACAACATCCACTGCCTTCCCTTCATCCACTTTCCTGGTAACTTCCTCAAAAAACTCTAATAGATTGGTTAAACATGACCTACCACGCACAAAGCCATGCTGACTTTTTCTAACAAGTCCTTGTCTATCCAAATACTTGTAGATCCTATCTCTTAGTATTCCTTCCAATAATTTACCTACTACTGATGTCAAACTTACTGGCCTATAATTTCCCAGCTTACTTTTTGAGCCTTTCTTAAACAATGGAACTACATGAGCTATCCTCCAATCCTCTGGCACCTGACCCGTGGATATCGACTCTGGGGATCTCCCAATCCACCACCACTAGCCTCTTAGTTCCTGTACCCCACAACTTCCATTTCTACCCCCTACCCAAGATCCACAAACACACTTGTCCAGGTAGACCCATTGTTTCAGCTTGTTCTTACCCTACTGAACTCAAATCTGCATTCCTTGACTCTGTTTAATTCCCCGATTTAGTCTTTTCCTACCTACATCCAAGACACCTCACGCACTCTGGATCTTTACAATGATTTCAGATTCCCTGGCCCCCATCATCTTATTTTACTTATGGATGTCCAGTCCTATACATCTTCATCCCTCACAAGGAAGGCCTGAAACCTCCCCATTTCTTTCTGGACACCAGACCCAACCAGCTCCCCTCCACAACCAATCTCCTCCGCCTCATGGAACTTGTCTTCACTCTAAATAATTTCTCCTTTGGGTCCTCCCACTTCCTTCAAACAAAAGGTGTAGCCATGGGTACTCACATGGGTCCCAGCTATGCCTGCCCGTTTGTTGGCTACGTGGAACCACGTTCCAAGCCTCTGGTCACCATCCGCATTTTTCCTATCCTACATCGATGACTGCAGGGGTGCTGCTTCCTGCACCCATGCTGAACTCATTGACTTCATCCACTTTGCCTCCAACTTCCACCTGACCCTCAAATTTACATGGCCCATATCTGATACCTCCCTCCCTTTCTAGATCACTCTGTCTCTCCATCTCTGGAGGCAGCTTAGCTACTGATGTCTACTACAAACTCAAGACTCTCATGGCTACCTAGACTAAACCTCCTCCCACCTTGTTACTTGTAAAAAAAAAGCCATCTCCTTCTCTGAACTGCTCTGTCTCCGCTGCACCTGCTCTCAAGCCGAGTTTCCTCATTCCAAAACGAAGGAGATGTCCTCTTTCTTCAAAGAGAGGGGCCCTACCACCGCCCTACCAGGTATAGGGTTCCTCTTGACCTCACCTAACACCCCACCATCCTCGCATCCAGCATATAATTCTCCACAGCTTCCACCATCTCCAACAGGATCCCACCAAGTAACACATCTTTTCCTCCCCCTGCTTTCTGCAGGGAACACTCCCTATGTGACTCCCTTGTCCATTTGTCCCTCCCAACACTTACCCTTGCAAGCAGAACAAGTGCTACACCTACACCTACTCCCTCACTACCATTCAGGGCCCTAAACAGTCCTTCCAGGTGAGGTGACACCTTACCTGTGAGTCTTTTGGGGTCATGCACTGTGTGTGGTGCTCCCAGTGTGGCCTCCTGTACATTGGTGAGACCCAATGTAGATTGGGAGACTGCTTTGCTGAGCATCTATGCTCCATCTGCCAGAAAAAGCGGGATCTCCCAGTGGCCATCCGTTTTAATTGTACTTCCCATTCACATTCCAATATGTCATGATGAGGCCACACTTGGGTTGGCAGAACAACATCTTATATTCCGTTTGGGTAGCCTCTAACCTGATGGCATGAACATCAACTTCTCGAACTTCCATTAATACCCCCCTCTCATTCACCATTCCCCATCCCCTTTTCCCTCTCTCACCTTATCTCCTTGCCTGCCCATCACCTCCCTCTGGTGCACCTCTCCCCTTTCTTTCTTCCATGGCCTTCTGTCCTCTCCTATCAGACTCTCCCTTCTCCAGCCCTGTATCTCTTTCATCCAACAGCTTCCCAGCTCTCTACTTAATCCCTCCCCCTTCGGGTTTCACCTATCATCTTATGTTTCTCTTTCCCCTTCCCCCACTTTTAAATCTATTCCTCAGCCTTTTCTCTCCAGTCCTCCCGAAGGGTCTTGTTCTTTTCCAGATAGATGCTGCCTGGCCTGCTGAGTTCCTCCAGCATTTTGTGGGTGTTGCTTGGATTTCCAGCATCTGCAGATTTTCTCTTGTTTGTGCCAGGATTAAATGGCTTGTCATATGAAAAGTGTTTGATGGCTCTGGGCCTGTATTTACTAGAATTCAGAAGAATGAGGGTGACCTAATTGAAACCTATCCATTGGTGAAAGGCCTTGATAGAGTTGATGTGGAGAGGATGTTTCCTATAGAGAATCTAAGACCAGAGGACACAGCTTCAGATTAGAGGGGCTCCTTTTAGAATGGAGATGAGGAGGAATTTTTTTTAGCCAATGGCGAATCTGTGGAATTCTTTGCCAAAGGCAGCTGTGAAGGCCAAGGCTTTATGTATATTTAAGGCAGAGGTTGATATATTCTTGATTTGTCAGGGCATAAAGGGATATGTGGAGAAGATAGGAGATTGAGGCTGAGGGGAAAATTGGATCAACCATGATGAAATGGCAGATCAGACTTGATGTGTCAAATGGCCTAATTCTACTCCTATATCTTATGCCCAGCTATTGGGAAAAGCTATTCAATTTGTCTCCCAGTTTCATCTTTACCAACTTGTTAATTTTCTTTTACAAATATTCGTCCAATTCCTTTTGAAATTTACTCCAAGTGCAGGTGATAAACATACTGATTAACCTGCATATTGAAGATCCGATCACCTTTCCATAGTCCCTTATTGCAAATATACAAATGAGGTTTGCATTGGAGTAATTAACCGTGCACTGCACATGGACTAACATCACTACATTACACTCTTTGCTTCATATTTATTTACTTACAGCATGAATTAGACCCTTCAAGCCATACTGTCCAGCAATCCCCTGATTTAATCCTAGCTAAATCATGGAAAAATTTACAATGACAAATTAACCTACCAACTGTTATGTTTTTGGACTGTGGGAAGAAACTGGAGCACCCGGAGGGAAGTCATGTGGTTATGGGGAGAATGTTACAGATAGTGGCAGGAATCAAACCCAGGTCACCTGTACTATAAAGCATTGTGCTAATCACTGTGCTACAGTGCCACTCTACTCAGATACACTATGTACAACTGTTTGAAATTTGCATGCATTCTGAAAAGAACCAGATTACTTCTATGTATCTATTTTATTTTAACATTCCATCCTTCAATAACAAAAATAAAATACAACTCGTGACCAAATTTCTAGCTCAGGAATTAAACTGGCAAGGAAACCTCTATTTCAATGCTGATCTTCATCAGCTTTCACTGCAATTTACGCTAAGAACTAAGCATTTGTATACATCTCTCTAAAGGATTCTGAAGAGTATAATAAATGTTACAGTTTAAAGTAAAATGTAAGCCAGTTACTTTGACAAATTTTTCACTTAGTAAAGTAGTTGTCAGACTAACTCATAACTCATAGGTGAATTTGCACATTATATGGCATGGCTAAACATCAAGAGTTTAAAATATTCCCGTGAAAGTGAGAGATGTGCATAATGCATTATTTTATTAATTAAATCTACATAACATCAAGTCCAGCCAACATATTTTTTGCAATTCTTTCAAAGATATTTCTGAGGCACTGCAACTGTCCAGAAGTTATGGTAAATTTTATGTTCAGCAGTAAATCTATTCATCAAACACTGCAAAGTAGTGCAAAATCATATGGCAACCATTCCAACAAAATCAAAATATCTTAGATGTATAGTTCTACTTGAATAATGATATATACATTTATAGACATAACGCTCTAGCCCTTTAATGAGCCAGTTGGGCATACTGAACTGTTAATTCTTTTTGAAAGACTGAACCCTTTAGTTGATAGCACAAAAGCACATTTAAGATCAAGTGCAATCCCTCTTCTCCATTTACCCATTCCCTCCCCCACCCAACTAGTAAAGCATCTATCCTCCAATAAATTTGTTTTGAATTCTATAGAATATGTGATAGATCTGGAGATGTATTTTACTTACAGTATGGAGTCTTCACCAAATTTAAAATAAGGGCCAGAACAACCACACAGCCCACTGACATTTCTCTACTGAAATGGCTGGCTAGCTCCAGCGCACTCCAGACTCACACGCCTGTATGGTGCACTGCTGGAGATGGGAACATGCCACAAGTTAGATTCACTGCTCTAACCTTTTGATCTCACCACTGCAATTGCTCTATATGTTGCATGGCTGAAGGAGTAAATACACTTGCATTTAACCCCCTGGTTAGCACAGGTAGCTCAGTTTCATCCATCCGAATGGGGTCAATGACCCTCACTGAAATTGTTAGTCTGAATGCCTTTACTTCTCATTTCCCTTATTTTGCTGTAGCTTCATACTCTTAAGTTAACCAAATTCATAGCTTAAAAAATAATTTTCTAAATTATCCGAGACAAGGAACAGTGACAAGGCATTCACTGTCAGGGCAAAATGTGGGCAAGGTCATAGGGTCCTGGTTTTGAGTCACTGAAAGCCACAAAAGGCAAGTTTGGCTACTGGGCTAGTGCAGAGGAGGATCTACAAGCCAGGTCATGCCCAGCAGTATCCAGCTCACTAAAGATCAAAATCTTGTACTCCTTATAATCCAGATCATTAAGCACCATTTCTGGAGTATCAATAGACTCAGGAATCACCACTGAATTTTGTAGAAGTGACAGTAGACGCTATAGAAGTGCGGTGCACATTTTAATGACAGGATAAAATAACCAATTTTCAATTGATTTTTAAATTCACTTTCCGCAGCTTGGCACCACTGGCAAGACCAGCATTTATTTACCACACTTGGCCAAATACTACCTTGAACATTTGACGAGTGTGGTAAATAAATGCTGGCCTTGCCAGTGGTGTCAAGACACCACTGGAATTCATCTGTGATGGGGTCTGGAGCACAAAATCCAGCCAAAACCCAAATCGGACATTGTTGAGAGAAGACCACATGATAGAAGCATTGATGGCATCTTCCCATCAATCTGATAATGGTTGAGTGTAGACTGATTCAGACAATATTAACTGGATTGGATTTGTCCTGCCTTTTATTTTATAAACTGAGCAATACTCCACATTTTTGGATTATTGCCCTTATTGCAATGCTGTTCAGTTACCTAGAAGTTTAAATCTGTAACTGGTGCTTTGCTTTTCAGATCATAATACAGCAGAGCAGATTTAGGCCATTCAGCCCATCAAGTCTGCTCTATCATTTGATCATGGCTGATTTATTTTCCCACTAAACGGCAGTCTCCTGCCTTCTCCCCGTAGCCTTTTATGCCCTTACTAATCAAGAATCTATCAACCTCTTCTTTAAATATACTCCGTGACTTGGTCTCCACAGCCAGCTGTGGCGATACATTCCACAGATTTGCCATCCTCTGGCTAAAGAAATTCCTCCTCATCTGTTCCAAAAGGATGTCCTTGTACTCTGAGGCTGCGCCCTCTGGTCCTGGACTCACCCACTACAGGCAACATTCACTCCACATCCACTCTATCTAGGCCTCTCAGTATTTGGAAAGTTTCAAAGAGAACCTCCTCATTCTTCTAAACTCCAGTGAGTACTGGCCCAGAGCCAGCAAAAACTCCTTATGCGCTAATCCGTTCATTTCTGGGATCATTCTCATAAACCGCCTCTGGACCTTCTCCAATGTTAGGACATCCTTTCTTAGCTATGGGGCTCAAAACTCTTTACAATACTCCAAATGTATCCCCCCCCCCCCCCCCCCCCCATTGACTTCAGATAAGGAGAACAATCTTTCACTGAGCTATGGTAAGGGATGAATCTCTAGGCGAGTTCATGCATGAATGAATGATATAGTGGAGAATCCAAAATAATTAACAAATTATGCCAATGTCTCTATGCAGTTATAACTCTGTAGTTAACTAGAACATTAGACATTTTGTAGGCAATATATTACAGTTTATATTTGTGTGGAATGCTGACCTGGGATACTTTCTTCCTTTGCTAGAAAACAAAAGGGATTTTTTGCAGGGCGATTCTTCATCAGAGACAGAATCCTCAGCACTCCTTTTTGCTTGAGCAGCTACTTCTGCCAGCCAATTGTCCTTGGAGCATTTTCTGTAGACCAAACATTATTGTATTTAAATCTGAACTCTTCCAACAACATTTTTTTTTAGGTAACTTGTACAAGAGAAATTGAAGTTAGTATTGCAGATTGATATTTTCTCACTCAGGTAGGCAGCCGATGAAGTCTTCTGCCTACAACTCAATGAGAAATACATTTCCCCTCGAATCCAACAATTCAGTTTTGTCAGTATCTTCAGAGAAACAACCCTCAAAGTACCAATTAAGCTTTTTTCTCCATTGCTCACATAAAGATTCTTGGAGTGAATGCTAATTTGTGTCAAAATCTTTTTGTACTGTGGAGGCAGGTTAAACAGCAACTTCATTAAGGTTACTAAACACCCCATTTTACATTATTGCTAAAATATGAGATCCTCATTCTAATAGCATATGCTTTGTTGTCTCCAAACATCAGTGAAAGGTCACTTGTTTTAGCCAATGAACTGCTTCATCAAATCAACTGAAATTAAGAAGCTGCAAGTGAAAATATTTGAGCATTTTGCCTTATTGCGCTTAATTACGATATGGTATACTTATTCAACTTCAAAAATTTTTTCCTCTATTAATAATGGCAAGAGTCCAATTAACATTTGTAAAAACCTACTCAACTTGTCCTCCACCTTCAAATGTTTGAGTGCATACACCCCCAGGTCATGCTGTTTCTGCCTGCCCAGCTGTGTTTTAAAACTGTACCATTTACTTCACATTGTCTCCCACTTCCTTCCTGCTTCACCACACCAGTTTATACTTTCTTGCATTCAGTTTCATCTGCAATATATGTTCATTTCACTAGGCTGTCTTTCTCCTCCCAAGGCCTTTGCTGTCAGCTTGTAGTTTATACAAAGTGCAAACTTAGAAATGCTAAATCAATAACATCGTCTCAAAATGAGAAGGGGTCATAATTCTCATCGCGGAAAATAACACCATATACCACACAGCAATCTCACTCTCTCGTTTCTCAGGCATGGTTTCCTTGTACCTTAGTTCCGTGACTTTAAATGTGGGCTAACAAACTGCAAATTATCAAATTGCTTCTTAAAGTCTAAGGACACGACTTCCGCCACACTGTGCTCATCAACTCTCTCCATTAATTCAAAGGTTAATCAAACATGACTTCCCATTAAATTCACATTCCTTCCTAGTATTTTTTTGGAAGGCATAGGTAATGGAGCCTTGATATTTATTGCATGAGGAGGGCAATGATTTTGACTTAAAAATGGGTTTGATATTTCCAGTGTCCTTTTGTAAAAGTCAACCAAGACAATGCCCCAGTGGAGATGAAAACTCCTGGGAATATCTGGGCCAAGACCACACAAACTGAAGAATGGCTGGCACTGAGAAACTTGAGGCCAGGCACCAGGAGCACAAGGAAGCCTTACATAAGCAGTGGGGGAGAAAAACTTCATCATACAAACTATCAACTCACTTGCACATTCAAGTACTGGTGGAAGAGTCTGTGGTTCCCACACTGCTTTCTTAACCACCCCAGAACTCACAGCAGAACTGAAGCAAGTCATCCTTGACCAAAACAAAAGGCGGCTGCAAAGAACTGGAGCAGAAAGCAACTCGGAATAGGAGAAGCAGCAGATTATCTCAGGTTCAGCCTTCTCTGCCAGTAAGTCCACTTCAATGAACGATCTCCATATTCTTTTATTCCCTAAATACATGATCAGATCTTACTAAGGTAAAAAAAAATTCCAATGAGCTACAATGCTCCAAAATATTTCTCTTCATCTCAGTTTTTAAAAGGTAGCACTTGTCTAATTTCAGACCCTTGACAGAATCTTCAGAGCACACACACGCACCCAGTCTATCCCAGCAAATAGAACAGCAATCTCGGTAGTCTTATTTCCCTGTTGTTACATGACAATAATTCTCTCATTCCTTTCCATTTTGCTATTGAAGGTACTGATTAATTATTTCTGCCACCACTACAGGCAGCGCATTACAGATCATAACCTTATCTAACCTTATTTCTTTTCCCTGCGAGAGCAAGTTAAGGCAGTTGTGCAGATCAAAACCCTGGTTCTTCTAATAAAACAGCTTCCCTCTATTAAGCCAATCGTGCAGCTCAATCCAATCTTCTAACTTTCCTTTTCTCCAAGGAGAACAACTCTTGCTGCTTCTGTGAACATGACTAAAATCCTTCATTTCTCAAACCTATTCTAGTTCATGTTGATAAATACAAGAGATTCTGCAGGCGCTGGAAATTGAGCAACACACAAAATTCTGCGATTCAGGCAGCGTCTATGGAGGGGAGCAAGCAGCCAATGTTTTGGGCCAAAGCCCTTCATCAGGACTGGAAAGGGAGGGAGGATAAGAAGGTGCGGGGAGGAGGATACACACTGGAAAGTGATAGGGGAGACCAGGTGAAGGGAGAAGGTGAGTTGTTGGGGGGGAGGGGGATGAAGTACCTGCAAACGATAGGTGAAAGTGGAAAAGGGCTGAAGGAGAGGGACGGTGGACCATGGAAGTTAATGAATTCTGCACCTTTTTCGAGCCGGGTGAAGAATAACAGTTACGATGCAATATTCCAGTTGTGACACAAATGACCCAAACCAGTCCATAGGACAGTCGCACCTGCTGCGCAGGGTGACTCTGTGGTGCATTGGCCTTCATCAATCGTGGGATTGAGTTTAAGAGCCAAAAGGAAATGTTGCAGCTATATAGGACCCCGGTCAGACCCCACTTGGAGTACTGTGCTCAGTTCTGTCCGCCTTACTATAGGAAGGACGTGGAAACCATAGTAAGGATGCAGAGGAGATTTACAAGGATGTTGCCTGGATTGGGGAGCAGGCCTCATGAGAATAGGTTGAGTGAACTCAGCCTTTTCTCCTTAGAGCGACAGAGGATGAGAGGTGTACAAGATAATGAGAGGCATTGATCGTGTAGATAGTCAGAGGCTTTTTCCCAGGGCTGAAATGGCTAGCATGAGAGGGCACAGTTTTAAGGTGCTTGGAAGTAGGTACAGAGGAGATGACAGGGGTAAGTTTTTTTATGCAGAGAGTGGTGAGTGCGTGAAATGGGCTGCCAGCAGCGGTGGAGGTGGAAACGATAGGGTCTTTTAAGAGACTCCTGGGTGGCTACATAGAGCTTAGAAAATAGAGGGCTATGGGTAAGTCTAGGTAGTTCTCAGGTAAGGACCTGTTCTGCACAGCTTTGTGCGCCAGAAGGGCCTGTATTGTGCTGTAGGCTTTCTATGTTTCTTTGTACTTCCATGGCTTCTATTTAAGAGTCCCAAACTGCTATAATCTTTGCTAGCTACCCTCACAAAATGCCTTTTCACTTTCAGGGATTTGTACATGCATACAACCAGGATCCTCTCTTTCTGCACATCCTCTGGGAGCTTACCAGTGTTACGAACTCCGTAACTGAGTCACTTACCAGCAAAGATAGATATGTCTGCTGAAGTCTGATGGTACTATTTTTAAACATTTTTATTTATAAAGGGGCACAAAAGTAAGGTTAATACAAACATTCAGCTAATATAAGTCGTCACTACTCAATCTACAGCACAGGTATAGTAATAATCAATCAGAAATAAGCTCTATCGTTGTCTAGGGGATAATACTAAGTCCAATTGAAATATAAAGAGTCACTCAGAAGTCTGCAGGCTTTTCCCTTTTGGGAACCGCTGGGGTTTCACGTTGTGGAGAGAGAGAAATGGTTGAGAAAGGATAAACACTTGCCCGTTGTCTTTACGGAGCAAATCCTTGGAATCAGGGGAGCAGGCTTCCCCGTTGTTAGTTAAAAGCGGTCTTCCGTTGGTTCCAGCCACAGATTCAAAATTCGGAATCTAACGCACGTGGCTTCCTTCAAAATGGCTTCCCGCTCCCACGGGAATCGGTATCGTGCTTCCTTGGTGTCTCCTTGGTGCGTCTGAGGGTTGTCCCCCCCCCAGACCCTCCTTTATACTTCTTCATGGGATCGCAGGTGTCAATCAGGTTGCAGGTGATGCGATCTCCCTCTCAACCAGCCCACTTTGCCCGAGGGCTTTTCACATGGTCTCCATGAGACAATAGTCAATGTCGCCTTTTTTTTCATCCCTATGGAAACGCGAACTTCCGCACGTCTCTCTCTTGGGTCAGTGACCCCCCCCCCCCCCTTCACTAGCGCCCTTGCGATTCTCACAAGGGAGGGGGCTGGGATCATAACACCAGCCAGAGGTTACATCCACCAAGCGGCCATCCTGTAAAGTCCTTTTTAAAGCCTTACATATGTTTCAGCAAGATCAATTCTTATGTCTTCAAACCTACAATGAATATATTGTACACCCATCCAATTCAAGGTCTATTTATTGGGCAATGTCCTCATCTGAAGTGCCATTCCAGAGAATCGCCTAACACCAGTTTTAGAGCAAGGAGGTTAGGCTCTGTGCAAGGCTATCTGCACTATGCAGTGAAATGGAAACACCGTTCAGTCTGGTCAAATAAACTGTGGGTAAAGAATGCATGTTTTCTCCAGGAACACAAAGATTTCAGATTAAGTAGCCAAAAGCACAATGTGGGAGGAGAAGTAGGGCAGCTACACAGTTGGATGAGAGGCAGGGCTAGGTATGGATATGCATCTGGGTGAACCACATTATGAGGGAACAAAACTCGAACATGCCACACAAAAACTGATTCAATTAAGGCCCAGGAAATTAATTCAAAGAGTTTTAAATAAATAATAGCATAAAGCAATGGGGTGATAAGCCAATTGCATAATTTAAGCAAAAATTAAAATGATCCAATAAGAAAACAATGGCCGGAGAGCAAAGATAACATTAACGAACCAGAATAAATTGAAACATAGTGATAATGGAAAAAGGAAGCAGAATTAATAAACGTTAAGCATAACAAAGCTATAAACCAGAACTGTAACAATGAAAATACAACGTAAACATTGTTTGAAGGTGAACCATTTTCAATCCTAGATCACATAATTCAGAGCTTTCAAATACCAACGGATTTAGTATTCTCTCAGAAAAGGAATTCAATTAACTAAGGTTCAGTGAAATGAAATGTTCTAAGTATGAAACATTCAGCTACAAAACAACATGAAAAAGAATCGCAGACCCTTGAGATGTGATGGTAGATGAACATGGGATCGTTTCTACTCCATCTGCTTCCACCTTCTTGTTCCTTTGTATACCAGGACTACAGACTGGCATTTCTCCATTCAATCGATCCTGTAGCACATTTTCTCTGTTGAGGTTGATCTCAGAGTATGGGCAACCTAATGCACTACAAAGGAAAACCATTTCTTACTGGTGAACAGCATAATCCCTCTCTTTGCAATGATAAAGAAAGGTGCCAAACTTTAATAATCCCAAAATTTCTTACTATAATCAGCTTTAAACACTATAAAGATACAATTCAGTGATCCAATGAGTTAGAACCATGGTTAATTCACTTTTGAGAATTGGGGATTAAATTCATTTCTTTTATCAGTTTCACTTGAATTCAATACTGCTGGCTGTACAGGAACTACACCTTTAACATATTTTCTATGGGCAGTTGATCCATCAATGCAATAATATTGATGAATAATATTGAGAAACAAGTTTGCAAGTGCTGGAATCTGGAGCACTTAATGGATTCAGCATCTGCAAAAGCAAGAAGGATGCATCAAAGTTTTGGGTCTACATTCTGCGATGGGGTTGGGGGGAGGGGTGTGAACACATCGCTGACGTGTTTTCTCTGATGCAGAGGAGGACGCTGAGCTTAGAAAGGGTGCACGTGAATCTCTGCTTCAGGAAGGATTGTTTAGGTCTCCAAATGCTGGTGAGCTGAAAGGACAAGTATTGCACCTTCTGTGTTTGCAAGGATAAGTGCCAGGGAACAGGATGGAGTGGGTGGGAATGGATGGGTGAGGAATCAGAGAGAATATACCCTGAAGTTGGGGAATGAGGAAGATGTGATTGGTAACGGGACCTGGTGGGAATTGATGGATGGGAACTGGAGTGATAGGGCTGAGGATGGGGCAGTTGGTATACAAGTAGATGCAGTGTGTAGTGAGACTGTGAGGATTGACAGACAGACAGACATACTTTATTAATCCCGAGGGAAATTGGGTTTTGTTACAGTTGCACCAACCAAGAATAGAGTAGAAATATAACAAAATAAAACCAGAAATAATTAAATGATAATAAGTAAATTATGCCAAGTGGAAATAAGTCCAGGACCAGCCTATTGGCTCAGGGTGTCTGACACTCCGAGGGAGGAGTTGCAAAGTTTGATGGCCACAGGCAGGAATGACTTCCTATGACGCTCAGTGTTGCATCTCGGTGGAATGAGTCTCTGGCTGAATGTACTCCTGTGCCTAACCAGTACATTATGGAGTGGATGGGAGTCATTGTCCAAGATGGCATGCAACTTTGACAGCATCCTCTTTTCAGGCACCACCGTCAGAGAGTCCAGTTCCACCCCCACAACATCATTGGCCTTATGAATGAGTTTGTTGATTCCGTTGGTGTCTGCTACCCTCAGCCTGCTGCCCCAGCACACAACAGCAAACATGATAGCACTGGCCACCACAGACAGGCAGATGATAGGACAAAATTGCAGTCAATGGGATGAGGTGAAGTGTAACATAGGGCAAAAAAAAAAACCTGAGAGGAATGATGAATGCAGGACTGAAGGTGTTATATTTGAATGCACGCAGCATACAAAATATGGTAGATGATCTCGTAGCATAATTAGAGGTTGGCAGATATGACGCCGTGGGCATGACTGAGTCGGGGCTGAAAGAAGATTATAGTTGGGAGCTTATCATCCAAGGATACACATTGTATCAAAAGCACAGGTAGGGAGGCAGAGGCTGGAGTGCCTCTGTTGGTAAAAATTGCAAACAAATCTGTAGAAAGAGATGACAATAGATCAGAAGATGCTGATCCTTGTGGACAGAGTTAAGACACTGCAAGGGTAAAAAGACCCCAATGGGAATTATAAACAGGCCTTCCAGCAGTAGCCAGGATATGGGATATAAATTACAATGGTAGATAGAAAAAATGTGCAAAAAGTGAAATGTTATGATAATCACGGAGGATTTCAATATGCAGGTACAGAAAATCAGGTTGATACTGGATCCTAAGAGATGGAATTTGCAGAATGCCTAAGAGATAGCTTTTTTTAAAAGAGCAGCTTGTGGTTGAGTCCACTAGGAGAAAGGCAATTCTGGATTGGGCATTGAGTAATGAACCAGGATTGGTGAGGGAGCTTAAGGTTAAGGAACACTGAGGAGGTGTGATCCTAATATGATAGAATTCACCCTGCAATTTGAGAGGGAGAAGATAAGGTCAGGTGTATCAGTATTACAATGGAGTAAAGAAAATTACAGAGACATGAAAGAGAAGCTGGCCGAAGTTGATTGGAAGGGGACACTAGCAGGGTTGACGATAGATCAGCAATGGCTGGAGTTTCTGGAGGCAATCCTAAGTGGAGAGAAAATTAAAAAATTTGAGGTGCAAAGGGACTTGGGAGTGCTTGTGCAGGATTCCCTAAAGGTTAATTTTCAGGTTCAATCAGTGGCGAAGAAGGCAAATGCAACGTTAGCATTCATTTCAAGATGCCTGGAGTACAAAATCAAGGATGTAATGTTAAGACATTATAAAGAACAGGTGAGGCCTCACTTGTAGCATGGTGAGTATGGCCCCTTATCTGAGAAAGGATGTGCTGAAACTGGAGAGGGTTCAAAGGAGGTTCACAAAAATGATTCCAGGATTGAATGGCTTGTCATATGAAGAGTGTTTGATGGCTCTGGGCCGGTATTCACTGGAATTCAAAAGAATGAGGAGTGACCCAATTGAAACTTATCAAATGTTGAAAGGCCTTGATAGAGTGAATGTGGAGAGGATGTTTCCTGTGGCAGGAGAGTCGAGGACCAGAAGACAAAAGGCTCAAAATAGAGGGGCATCATTTTAGAATAGAGATGAGGAGGGATTTCTTTAGCTAGAGAGTGGGTGAATTAGTTGCCACAGATGGCTATGGAGGCCAAATGTTTGTGCATATTTACATCAGAGGTTGATAGATTCTTGATAAGTCAGGGCATGAAGGGATACGGGGGGGGGGGGGGGGGCAGGAGATTGGGGCTGAGAAGGAAAATGGATCAGCCATGATGAAATGGCGGAGCAGACTCGATATCTTATATATCTTATGGTCTTAATTCAGAAGGTGCCGGATCAGTACATCCCAAAGAAGAACTATTCTAAAAGGTAGGATCATGCAACCATGGCTAACAAGGGAAGTTAGGAACAACATAAAAGCAAATTAGAGGGCAAATAATATAGAAAAAAAGTAGGAAGTTAGAGGATTGAGAAGCTTTTAAAAACCGATGGAAGGCAACTGAAAGAGCCATAAGGAGAAAAAAATAAATAATATAAACTAATATAAAAGCAGATACCAAAAGTTTTTATCAGATATATAAAAATTAAAAAAACAGCGAGAGTCAATAATGGACTGCTGTAAAACGATGCTGAAGAGGTAATAATGGGGGACAAAGAAATAGCAGACAAACTTAAGTATTTTGCTTCAGTATTCAATGTGAAAGACACTAGCAGTGTGCCAGAATTTCGAGAGGGTCTGGGGGCAGAAGTGAGTGCAGTTGCTAGTACGGAGGAGAAGGTGCTTGGGAAGCTGAAAAGCCTGGAAGTAGGTACGTAGAAAGCAGATAAGTCATCTGGACCAGATGGACTACACCCCAGGGTTCTGAAAGAGATGGCTAAAGAGATTGAGGAGGCATTAGTAATGATCTTTTAAGAATCACGAGCTTCAAGAAGGGAGGGAGGTAGAAGAAAGGTAAACTATAGGCCAGTTAGCCTATAGTGGTTGGGAAGATGTTAGAGTCCTTCATTAAGGATGAGGTTTTGAGGTACTTGGAGACACGTGATAAAATAGGTCAAAGCAAACATGGTTTCCTTAAGGGGAAAATCTTTCCTGGTAAATCTACTGGAACTCTGAGGAAATAACAAGCAGGATAGACAAAGGATAGTCAGTGGATGTTATTTACTTGGATTTTCATAAGGCCTTTGACAAGGTGCTGCATATGAAGCTGTTTAACAAGATAAGAGCACATGGTATTACAGGAAAGATACTAGCACGGTTAGAGCATTGGCTGATTGGCAGGAGGTAAAGAGTGGGAATAAAGGGGGCCTTTTCTGGTTGGCTGCCAGTGAAAAGTGGTGTTCTGTGGTAATCGCTATTGGGACCACTTCTCTTCATGTTATATGGAACCAAGGATTCTGCAGAAAGACTTGGACCAGGAGAATGTACAAAGAAGTGGCAGATGGAATATAATGCAGGGGAAGTGCATGGCACGTACTTTGGCAGAAGAAATAAAGGCAGAGATTATTTTCTAAATGGGGAGAAAAATTCAAAAAGCAATAGTGCAAAGGGTCATTGGAGTCCCCAAAAGTGTACTAGCAGGCTGAATCGAAAGGAAGGAAGGCACTCTGAGGGGACTAGAATACAAGAGCAAGGGTGTAATGCTGAGGTTTTGTAAGGCATTTGTCAAGTTGCATTTGGAGTATTGTGAGCAATTTTGGTCCCCTTATCTGAGAAAAGGAGTGTCAACATCGGAGAGGGTTCAGTAGAGGTTCGCAAGAATGATTCCAAGAATGAAAGGGTTAATGTACAAGGAAGATTTGATGGCTCTGGGCCTGTACTCACTGGAGTTTAGAGGAATGAGGGGGATGTCACTGAAACCTAGTGAATATTGAAAAGCCGAGATAGAATGGATGTAGAGAGGATGTTTCCTACAGTATGAGGGTCTAGGACTAGAGGGCAGAGCCTCAGAATGAGAGGGTGTCGTTTATAATAGAGATGAGGGGGAATTTTCTTTAGCCAGAAGGTGGTGGATCCGTGGAACTCATTGTCATGGGAGAATGTGGGCGCAAAGTCATTGGGTAGATTTCAAGTGGAGGTTGACAGGTGCTTGATTAGGTGGTAGAGGAATGGAGAAAATGTGTGTGAGGGCAGAAGGGACGTCTCATTTCTGGAAAAAAGGCATCACGTCAGAAACTCCAGAGCAGAAAGTACAGATGTGATGGTGGTGGAGAAATAGATGAGAGGGAGGAGATTTAGTCGAGCTCGCTGTAAGAGTCAGTGGAATTTTAGTAGATACTGGTAGAGAGTTTGTCTCTAGAGAGGGAAATAAAAAATATCTGAGAAGTCCACAAGGAAGTTAGTGGCATGACAAAGGCAAGAAAGTCACGTCCTGCACAAGTGCAGGCAGCAGCAACAATGCGGTCTTTCTTCCTCAGAAAGCTGAAACAGGCCAAACTCCCACAAAAGCTGTGCTCAACTTCTACAGAAGCACAACTGAAACCATCCTGACCAACAGCGCCACAGTGTGGTGTGCCAGCTGAACAGCTGCTGAGCAGCAAGACCTGCATCGATCGCGTGGTGAAGGCGGCCCAGCGAACTGTCAGGATGGAGTTCCCAAGACTGGACACCATCTTTTCCAGCAGACTCAGGAGGAAAGCAATCAGCATAACCAGAGACACCACACGCCCTGGCCACTCCCTGTTTGACCCGCTGGCGTCCAGCAAAAGGTTCAGGACACTAAAAGCCAGAACAAATAGACTGAGGAACAGCTTCTACCCCAGAGCTGTAGCCTCCATCACACCACTCCCACAGAACAATGACTGAAACTGTGAACACACACAAGGACTCAAATACTCGCACTGACGGCACTTTGTGCATTACTGTGATATTCTGGTGCTGCTACAACTTATTTTCTGCTACTTAACTATTTAACACTGTTTTTCTATTGCTGTCTTGTTTTTATCTACTGCTTTATTTAATTGCCTGAGAGGAAGCCAAACAGAGTTTCATTGTATCTATGTATAATGACAATAAAGATCATTCATTCATTAATTCATTCACAGATGCAGCAGAGGAGGAGTTTGGGGTGGGGTTCTGGTATCTTTTGGGGAGGAGGGTGAAGGAAATGGCAGAAAGAATGTGTCTGTGTGTTTGTGTTCCTTGGTGGTATGATCTACCCACATCAGACTTGCAACATCAGGGCTGGGAATTGTTCAGGGGGACCGCTTAAAAATTGCACAGCTGCAGTAAAGCAACTGCTTCTGGGTGACCAGTAACAGACGTGTTCTGGATCAATGTGTCTCAAATTTCTCCTGATAATACTCTCGAGTGAGCATTGCAGTCACAAAGTCATCCAGTAAATAGTTCATCTGCACAAGTGTCAACTGCAGCAGGAGACACTTAGTCAGATTTGCAGAGCGGCACAACTCAACCTGAAAAAACACAAAACTGTGTTATACGCTGGGAGCTAGGGGTGGAAAGGTGGTTGGTTGTGGGTGAATGGTATGGCAAAAATGAATAAATAAATAAATGGAGATAATTGTATTTCATATGTGTAAGACTGACTAAATTATTGCCATGGCAATAAAGATCTTGGCATAAAATTATGCACCAGAGCAAACAGTACCTGTAACAAGATCCCACATAGTTAAGTTTAACTATATTTCTTAAGCTGTCCTATGTACTACACTTTAGAGTTACAGGAACAGTGGAGCTCTGGAAAGGGTTACAGAAAACAGACTGCTGTGTAGATCAAGGAATCTTTTTTCAAAAATATAAAGCACAAATGTTCTCCTCAGAAATAAGAGTTCATTAGTCCAAGAGTTGAAAGTCTGGATTTAATGCTCTTGGAATTGATATAAATGTCAACATTAACTGGCTAACATTATCAAAACTAATTTTAGAGATTCTTTAATTGCCTGCTGAAGCACCTTTGGTACTCCTTGCAAAATCAGCATGATCTGGAGATACAGTTAAGATATGAACTTCTAATGCTCCTGTCTAATCAAGGCTCCTGGCTACCAGGATACACAAATGCCATCTCCGATACAACAGCGCCATCTGCTGCCTTCCATGCCACAGTTCATTTGTGCTTGTCTTGGTCTCGTCCCATCCAAAAGCTTGCGTTTCCTGCGGAGCCTTGTGAAATTCCAGTTGAAGACTATTGTTAATCTCAGGCATCTGAAGAGGGTATCATGTGCACCGCCATTTCTAACACTATTGTAATAGATATTCAGACTAGGAGATGTTAATATACCAACACAGATATCTGAACAACCTTAAAGGAAACCGGCTTCTGACAGCAAATTATATTTTTTCCCAAACAATTCTTCTTGCTTAAACCATGTTCTCTTATTACAATGCAACCCGGGGCTACTGTGTACATAGCCTAGTAACTGCTGATAAAGTTTGAATCCCATTTGTTTGGAAAAGTAGCTTGAAATATCTAATTTTTATTTACTCTCTGGATCTTCACTTGATTGATATTACTACCCTCTTGAACTTGCCAATTGTCCTCAGTTGCGCACAGAACTCAGCTTCACACCACAGCTTCAGAACTGCCATTTATCTTTTTATTTTCCCAAGTCAATGTATCAAATTACATTAATTTTCCTACTGTAAATAGTCCAAACTAAATCAAAATCATGAGTGTGCTCCAAAAATTAAAGGTAGTATACGTGCATGCATTTTTATATATTTTTTGGGATGATATTGCTTTAATCACCATGCAGTTCAATTGATCATTTACATTGCCCCATTAACATTTGTTTTCCTTTTCAATAGATGTGCAAATAAAACTAAGGCTATATAAGGCTACATTTTAATTCCACGTCCCATTCCCATTCTGATATGTCTATCCATGGCCTCCTCTACTGTCAAGATGAAGCCACACTCAGGTTGGAGGAACAACACCTTATATACTGGCTGGGTAGCCTCCAACCTGAAGGCATGAACATTGACTTCTCTAAATTCTGTTAATGCCCCTCCTCCCCTCCTTACCCCCATCCCTGATATATTTATTTTCCCCCCTCTTTTTCCCCCCTCTCTCTCTGCCCATTCTCCATCTCCCTCTGGTGCTCCCCTCCCCCTTTCTTTCTCCCGAGGCCTCCCGTCCCATGATCCTTTCCCTTCTCCAGCTGTGTATCCCTTTTGCCAATCACCTTTCCAACTCTCAGCTTCACCCCACCCCCTCCAATCTTCCCCTATCATTTCGCATTTCCCCTTCCCCTCCTACTTTCAAATCTCTTACTATCTTTCTTTTCAGTTAGCCCTGACGAAGGGTCTTGGCCAGAAACGTCAACAGTGCTTCTCCCTATAGATGCTGCCTGGCCTGCTGTGTTCCACCAGCATTTTGTGTGTGTTGCTTGAATTTCCAGCATCTGCAGATTTCCTCGTGTAAGGCTATATAGTAAACTTTTTGAAAGGAATTATTCTAAGATGTGTTCCACTCTGTAGGCAGTTATAGGTTCATAGTCATACAGTACAGAAAGCCTGACTGGTCCACGTTGACCAAAACTCCCAGCAAAGTTGGCCCTATCTGCCCACATTTGCCCCATATCCCTCTCACTTTCAACCTGTGCCCACTAATTCTTGATTTCCCCCAACCAATGGAAAAAGACTGCACTGACCACCCCGCCCCCCCATTCTCCTACATCATCACCACCATGTCGCATGACTTGGCCGATCATGGTTCCAGGACTATGATCGTTCTTGGCAAATTTTTCTACAGGAGTGGTTTGCCATTGCCTTCCTCTGGGCAGTGTCTTTACAAGACAGGTGACCCCAGCCATCATCAATACTCCTTAAAGATTGTCTGCCTGGCGTCAGTGGTTGCATAACCAGGACTTGTGATATGCACCAGCTGCTCATATGACCGCCCACCACCTGCTCCCACGGCTCCACGTGACCCTGATCGGGGGCTAAGCAGGTGCTACACCTTGCCCAAGAGTGACCTGCAGGCTACTGGAGGGAAGGAGCCCCTTACACCACTTTTGATTGAGACCTAGCTCCACCCCACCAACCCTATTCTCCTACGCTGTAATGAAAAAATTCCCAGGCTGCTTAATCTCCCTCTATATCTCCGTCCTTTGAGTCCCAAGAACATTCTCCAATTTTCTCTGCATTCTCTCCACCTTAACAGCATCTTTTCAGCTGAATAGCATCTTTCTTATGGGAGGTGACCAAAACTGAACATAATATTCCAAATATGGCCTCACCCGCATCTTGTACATTTCTACATTTTTGATACAGTTTCAAAGTAAAAAATCCCATAGATAATGCAAATCTGCTTACAATCTGCACTTTAAAAAAAAAGACTGTAAGAGATTCCCCGCAGAATAATATAAATATAAATTTATAGCCTGGACTGGTAACTTTACATAATTATACCCCTGAAAATATTTGCGGATTGGATGCATTCAATTTTATCAAATATTACCTATGTGCATAGAAAACTAAAGCAGCTTTAAATTTGTTCATCGTTTTGAAAGCATTAATTCCTTGAAGACATACAAAATGACGTTTGTCTCTCATATGTTGTTCTGTATTACTTCACTCCTTAGACCAGTAAGAATATATTCTGCCCATTGTGAATATCGTACCTAATTTTAAGTCAGAGGAAAGAGAACAAAATCCCTTTTGAACAAAGTAAATACTTTGTATTACTGTGCACGATATAGAGAACTTCATCCTCAGGTGATAACTTTGAAGATTAATATTGCAGCAACTCTGAAGATAGTGGAGGAAAGATTCAGGAAGAGTCCTAAGTAGCCACTGATGCGCGTGAAGATAATGTGCTCAGTTAAAATCGGATCAGTCGCAGTGGAAGTAGTAGCTTGCTACTTGCTTCTTTCATTATTTGAAGCAACAGTCGAAAGACATCAGAATACCTGGCTGGGCAACTTCAAGGCTAATTATAGTCTGCTCGCCTTCCAAAATCCAATTTACACTTGTGACATACAGCTGCACAGATACCCCTTCACTGAGCAGTTCAATGGTAACACCATTGATAACATTCCATTATTGAATATATCCTCGTCAATGACTAGGTACTCAGGGTGGGAAAGCTGAGGGAAGACCTTTAGCCGTAGTCTTATGCCTGGACTGTTGCCTCCATCATGGTCTACAGATCTTTTACTCTGAACAGTTAAGCCTATACTAATGGCAGTTTAGAATGAGATGTTGATTTTATTTTAACGTGCGGCACAGAAACATAGTGGCTAGCACAACGCTTTACAGTACCAGAGCCTGCGTTCAATACTTGCCACTGTCTGTAAGGATTTGTACGTTCTCTCCATGACCGCGTGGGTTTCCTCTGGGTGTTCCAGTTTCCTCCCACATTCCAAAAACGTACCGATTGGTAGAGTAATTGGTCACTGAAAATTGTCTCATGATTAGGCTAGGGTTAAAATTGGGGGATTGCTGGGTGGCCCAACTCGAAGGGCCGGAAGGGCCTATTCCGCGCTGTATCTCAAGAAAACAGAATTCTGAGATAGTTTGACAGGGTAGGTTCAGAGAGGACATTTTTCCCCCCCAGTGGGAAGTATCTAGAAATGGGGTGCAGAGTTTCAAAATATAGGGGTCACCCACTAAAGACAGAGATGAAAAGGAATTCCTTCTCTTGAAGAGGAGTGACCATTTTGCAGCCTCTATCAGAGGAGATCTGAGGGTGCCAAATTGAAGCAGAGACAATACATTGAATAGACCCCGAGAAGAAAATATGGAAGTGGTGTTGCAACCACGATTGGATCAGTCATGGCCATATTGAATGATGCAACAGCTAACTATGCCAAGTAGCCCTTGTTTACTTTGTTCTTATGATTATTTACTTTATTGTCACCAAACAATTGATACTAGAGTGTACAATCATCACAGTGATATTTGTTTCTGCGTTTCACATTCCCTGGAGTACAAATCGAAGTAAATATAATAAAAAATTAAATTATAAATCATAATTAGAAAATAGAAAAGGGAAAGTAAGGTAGTGCAAGTCAGGTCCGTATATTTGGAAGGTGTATCTATAAAAATTAGTAAGGGTTTTAGGGGACAGGCCAAATTTCTTCAGCTTTCTCAGGAAGTAAAGGTGCTGGTGGGCCTTCTTGGCAGTGGACTCTGCTTGGTTAAACCAAGTCAGGTCATTTGTGATATTCACCCCGAGGAACTTAAAGCTTTTGACCTGTTCCACCTGCGCACCACTGATGTAAATGGGGTCGTGCGGTCCGCTACTCCTTCTGAAATCAACAACCAATTCCTTCGTCTTGCTGACGTTGAGGGATAGGTTATTGTCTTCGCACCATGCCACCAGGTTCTTAATCTCCTTTCTGTACTCAGACTCATCATTACTCAAGATACGGCCTACAATTGAGGTTTCATCAGCAAACTTATATATTGAGTTCGATGGAAACTTGGCTACACAATCATGGGTGTACAGTGAGTACAGCAGGGGGCTGTGTACACAGCCTTGTGGGGCACCGGTGCTCAAAGTGATTCTAGAGGAGAGCTTGTCCCCTATTTTTACAGCCTGGGTCCTGTCTGTGAGGAAGTTGGAGATCCAGCTGCAGATCTGAGTGCTAAGACCCAGGTTCCGGAGCTTAGGAAGCTTAGATTATCTTGAGCATTGCATATACTTTTTATTCTAATACAGTACCAAGGAAGGTATAAGTCTCTGAAAAGACAACCTGGCAGTTATTTTCCAATTCACTGTCAAGCTATCAAACAATCAAGGTTCAAGAATGTGAACAATCCCAGCCAGATATCTATCTAATCTCTCTGATGTAAACTGATCAGCAATTTATCCCTTGGTGAAGATGAAGTACTTGCTTTATTACACAAATGTGGAAATTTGCAATTAACAATACCACTTCCAATAACTGCAGAAAATAACTTCAGTTTTATAAAATTATGGCAGCCAGAGTCTGCAAGATACAAGTTAGCACAACAGCTTTAGCCATTCATGTCAGTGGTACTGTATGGGTTAGGCTTTCGTTTTTTAAAAAAAATTCTTATGCACACATGATCAATTTCAAAAAATATATGGAAAGTCCTATCATGATGAAAAATAAAATAATAGCAAACAATTTTCCTCAGAATTTTGATTTACAACTTATACTTAATGTGGCAAATAACAAAGTTATCAATTCCAATGGTTATCTTATTGGCTTATAATTAATTATCAGGAGTAGGCAAATCACTCTACACTCTTGATAAAAACAATACAGTGGATTCCGAGTAATTGAGACACATCGGCACCAGTATATTTGGCCCATTTAAGTGGCTGCACCATTAGCTGAAGTTTCATAGAAATAATTGAAAAGGTATAAAGAAAGACAAACTACAGTTTAACTGAGTAACAAATTATCTGTTTAAATGAAATACAGAACTAATTAGAAAACTACAAACACTACTACAGTACTATAATACTGTATTAATTCCTAATAGTTATTGATAATACACTGCCATGTTCTTTTGACTGACTGTGAATTAAAATCAGTGCAGACACCTAGGTCTACCTTGACAATTGCATCCTCCAAGTCTTCATTTTCATTGTAACAATGAAGACAATTGTCGATAGCTTCAAATTCTTCATAGCTCCCAATTTGTTGAAGTAGTGAAATCATTTCATTAAAGCCTCAATGGCTGAAACTGAAGTGAGCAAAACAGCTCTGGATTGTCTTACTGCTTTTTTGTCACCAACTATCAGTGACAAAATTTGCTGCTTTTTGAACACAAATACATGCAACTGAGGTTAAAATCTGTTCGCTCTAAGCACGGTGCAGTATTAAATATATTTAAGACAAGGTTGGATAGATTTTTGCATTAACGGTTATGGGGAAAAAGGCAGCGATGAGTTCATGACCAATTCAGCCAAGATCTTATTGAATAGCAAAGCAGGCTCGACGGGCCAGATGGCCTACTCCTGCTCCAATTTCTTATGATCTTATGTTTTAGTTAGAAACTGTTTAGCAAGTCTCCTACCCTAATTAAATGGCATAGTGTCCCAAATAAATGAAGGTAATTTCTCGATTAGTTTTTTGTATTTTTAACAGTTGTCTCAAATAAGCAGTTGCCTCAGTTAACTGAAGGCCCAATTAACCGGAATCCACTGTATTATGATGTCAAATCCCATTTCAGAGATGGGACAGGGGTAAGCAAATGTTCCACATCAGTGGGATCCAAAGTTGCTACAAGAATCTAGCTCAGATTCCCCCAACATAATAATGAGGAAATCAACTTCGATCCTGTGCTAGACAGAACTGGCAAAGGATGCAAGACCCACTGGTTTCAATGGGGAATTTCAATATTCAAAGCCTTCAGGATAGGAGGCAATGGGAAACAGTCTGTTTCATTATTTTGCTTTAGTTTCCTGTATTTATTTATAAGTGGGTTTTAAAGAAATAACCAATAGCTTAGTTCAAGATACCTTGGTCAATTTTCCTAATTTTCATTCCCGCTTTGAAAGGGAGAACACAGCTACAGCTGTGAAGATCTCTGCTGCACTTGATGATCCTGTGATCTCTGTCTCAGAGGCCAATGTTAGGCTGTCTTTAAGGCGGAAGGCCCTGATGGAGTACCTGGTAAGGCTCTGAAAACCTGTGCCAACCAACTAGCAGGAGTATTCAAGGACATTTTCAACCTCTCACTGCTATGGGCGGAAGTTCCCACTTGCTTCAAAAAGGCAACAATTATACTAGTGCCTAAGAAGAATAATGTGGGCTGCCTTAATGACCATCACCCAGTAGCATTCATATTAATAGTGATGAAATGTTTTGAGAAGCTGGGCATGACTGGACTGAACTCCTGCCGCAGCAAGGACCTGGACCCATTGCAATTTGCCTATCGCCACAATAGGTCAACAGCAGACGCAATCTCAATGGCTCTCCACACAGCTTTAGACCACCTGGACAACACAAACACCTATGTCAGGATGCTGTTCATCGGCTATAGCTCAGCATTTAACACCATAATTCCCACAATCCTGATTGAGAAGTTGCAGAACCTGGGCCTCTGTATCTCGCTCTGCAATTGGATCTTCCGAACTGGAAGACCACAATATGTGCGGATTGGTGATGACATATCCTCCTCGCTGATGATCAACACTAGCACACCCCAGGGGTGTGTTCTTAGCCCACTGCTCTACTCTCTGTATACACATGACTGTGTGGCTAGGCATAGCTCAAATACCATCTATAAATTTGCTGATGATACAACCATTGTTGGTAGAATCTCAGGTGGTGATGAGATGGCGTACAGGAGTGAGACGTGCCAACTAGTGGAGTGGTGTTGCGCAATAACATGGCACTCAACGTCAGTAAGATGAAAGAGCTGATTGTGGACTTCAGGAAGTTTAAGACAAAGGAATACATACCAATCCTCAGAGGGATCAGAAGTGGAAAGAGTGAGCAGTTTCAAGCTCCTTGGTGTCAGGATTTCTGAGGACCTAACCTGGTCCCAACATATTGATGTACTTATAAAGAAGGCAAGACAGCAGCTATACCTTATTAGGAGTTTGAAGCGATTTGGCATATCAACAAATACACTCAAAAACTTCTGTAGATGCACTGGGGAGAGCATTCTGACAGGCTGCATCACCGTCTGGTATGGAGGGGCTACTGCACAGGACTGAAAGAAGCTGTAGAAGGTTGTAAATCTAGTCAGCTCCATCTTGGATATTAGCCTACAAAGTACCCAGGACATCTTTAGGGAGCGGTGTCTCAGAAAGGTAGCGTCCATTATTAAGCACCTCCAGCATCCAGGGCATGACCTTTTCTCACCATCAGGTAGGAGGTACAGAAGCCAGAAAGCACACACTCAGCGATTCAGGAACAGCTTCTTCTCCTCTGCCATCCGATTCCTAAATGGACATTGAACCCTTGGACACTACCTCACTTTTTTTGAAATATATAGTATTTCTGCTTTTTTTACACTTTAAATCTTTTCAATATACATATACTGTATTATTATTATTACTATTTTTATTTTATTGTTTTTTCCTCTTCTTTATTAAGTATCGCATTGAACTGCTGTGGCTAAGTTAACAAATTTCACATCACATGCCGATGATAATAAACCTGATTCTGATTTGACAAACAGTGATTGGGTTATTCAAGGCTCCATTGTTGAGCAGTCAGAAATGCCCATTCTCTATAGCTACTCATATCATATTGCTCGACAAACATTTAATCAGGATGAGAGGTGACCTGAGAGCGGTATATAAGATGATGAGAGGCATTGATCATGTGGATAGTCAGAGGTTTTTTCCCAGGGCTGAAATGGTTGCCACAAGAGGACACAGGTTTAAGGTGCTGGGGAGATGTCAGGGGTAAGTTTTTTTAAAAAACGCAGAGTGGTGAGTGCGTGGAATGGGCTGCTGGCAACGGTGGTGGAGGTGGATACAATAGGGTGTTTTAAGAGACTATTGGATAGGTACATGGAGCTTAGAAAAATAGAGGGCTATGGGTAAGCCTAGTAATTTCTAAGGTAGGAACATGTTTGGCACAACTTTGTGGGCCGAAGGGCCTGTATTGTGCTGTAGGTTTTCTGTGTTTCTATGTTTCTAATTTGATTTAAGTTAGATTTGTTTATGTCAGGTCATTTGTAACCCAGGGTTATTCATCACAAGACATTTGTGGATACATATGCTTCAAATCCAGCTGCACTCACCACACACACATACCCCCCCCCCAGAAAAAAGGAGAAAAAGGGAAAATGGAGCCCAAGTTGTGAATCCCTGGGAGCACAATGCAGCCCATTAAATGTGTATGTCACTGATAAAAAGAAATACTTTGTCTAGACAATATATTCAAGACATATAAAAGATGGTTTATGAATACACTCCAGAAAATCTTCCATCTCCATCAAAGCTTCCACAACCCTGGGGCATCAGAAGTGATTAATGACCAGTCCAGTACAGTCAATGCAGAAAATACAACTCAGTGTAAGCAGGGAGCTCTCAAAACCAGCACTGAGCTAACATCCAGGTAACTTGTTTCAGTGCTGCTGTTTGAGATAAAAACAAGCTACTCAAATGCTGTGCTTCGTCAGGAAGAGAGTGACAAGGGACCTTTCACTTTCCGCCAGAGCCTCGGTTTAACAGCACACCTAAAGACAGAATGCACTGGAATGTCTGCCTGTATTTTATGCTCAGATCTCCGGAGCTCCATAAAACTAATTAAAAGATACTGTAGTATCAAATTCAACTCTGAACGCAAGAACAAAATGCATCTTTTTCAAACACTGCTCTTTTACCTGTGGTGGCCAGAATGTTTTACTCCTTTTATGTGGCCGATGCCTTTACAGCCTGGCGTAGGGCATCCGCCCTGTTCTGAGGCTTCCACCAGATCCAAAGGACCTATTTGCAATCAAAACACAAGCTGTTAATTCTCCAAACTCTGTCATATTTACTGTATTCCATTTTGCCACAGAAGGCTATTTTAGCCCAATAATTTGATACCAACTCCTAAGAGCAATCCCATTCCCTCACTAATTTACCCCGAATTCTTGCTACATCCCCATCAACCTCACTTAGATTCTAGTACTCACCTAATATCAGGGACATGTACAATGGCCAAATAAGCTATCAACCTACCCATCTTAGGTACATGGGAGCACCTGGTCAAAAGGAGAACATGAAAACTCCACTAGAACTCCTGTAGGCTGCTAGAGTCTTGAGGTCTTTTCTGTTGCCCTCAACATTTTTTAATGGTTCATAAAGCTTCGATTCAGAATGAGTTAGAATTAAGAAGGGTACAAGAATGCCTATCACTCTCATCCGTGTGGATCGGCTGCTCATTTGAATTATTTGATAGACCCTGTATTCATTTTAATGCTACACAGAGCATTAAGGCACTGTATTTTTAAAGGGAGTGAGGTCTCCACCGGTCAGGGTTGACCATGGTTATAACCATATAACAATCACAGCACGGAAACAGGTCATTCCGGCCCTCCTAGTCCGTGCCGAACTCTTAATCTCACCTAGTCCCACCTACCCGCACTCAGCCCATAACCCTCCACTCCTTTCCTGTCCATATACCTATCCAATTTTACCTTAAATGACACAACTGAACTGGCCTCTACTACTTCTACAGGAAGCTCATTCCACACAGCTATCACTCTCTGAGTAAAGAAATACCCCCTCGTGTTTCCCTTAAACTTTTGCCCCCTAACTCTCAAATCATGTCCTCTCGTTTGAATCTCCCCTACTCTCAATGGAAACAGCCTATTCATGTCAACTCTATCTATCCCTCTCAAAATTTTAAATACCTCGATCAAATCCCCCCTCAACCTTCTACGCTCCAATGAATAGAGACCTAACTTGTTCAACCTTTCTCTGTAACTTAAGTGCTGAAACCCAGGTAACATCCTAGTAAATCGTCTCTGCACTCTCTCTAATTTATTGATATCTTTCCTATAATTCGGTGACCAGAACTGAACACATATTGCATTCTAGCTGTCTGGATACGCAAGCCTGACAGTACGATATGGAGAGCAAGTTGCTGTCCATGTAGCAAGCTCCCCCTCTCCACACATTTGATAAGTTCAAAGAATGGCAGAGACCGTGAAGAATACAAACATTCTTTAAAGTTATGCCAGAAATACAAGAATTCTTAGTACCTTTGGCAAGACAGATGCGTGGAATAACTTGTCAGCTTTCAGGTGGCATTTTTGTTTAGAAATTTAATGTGCTCTTACAGCTGTTTTCAATGTGAGGTTATGCAAGTTTAACTGTCCGTATTTCTACAAGTCTTGATAAATTTGTGCTTGATCAATGATTATACACCCTGGAAAGAGGAGATAACCATGATATCTGAGGTCAAACAGTTGAATGATGGCAGTTTGAATGAAATTAACACTTGGTAGAAGATTAGTGATTAAGTCATGCAGAATACAGTAATCCAAGATCGTATTGATTGACCAGAAGGTACAGTTTACAAAGTGGTTCATTAGGCTTTTTTCCCCAGACTGAACAGATTTTTTTAACAGTGGTTTTCATTCACCAGTCATAATCTCTTTACCAGATTGAACAGCAAGTAGTTTACATTGAGGTTTTTATTTCAATTACCCCATTTTGATCTATTGTGATGGCCCGCACACACGGGACTCGAACCGCCATCGGGAGCCGCGGGCAGACACACGGTAGCACGTTTGGAACTACCCGCTCGAGGTTTTTCCGGGGAACGCCGGAGCCAGCCGTCACTAATGGCTATGACGGCTGGCCACCAAGACAGCCTCCTGTACCTCTGGGACCGACACTCCAGACGGCACTTCCTGGTAGACACCGGGGCCGAAGTCAGCGTACTCCCCCCCCCCTCGAACATGGACACTCATAACGCGGTCCCAGGCCCCGAACTCGCCGCTACAAATGGCACCAGTATTCGGACATACGGCCCGCCAACTATCTCACTGCATTTCGAGTCCAGCCGTTTCACTTGGACTTTCACATTGGCAGCAGTGTCACAGCCACTGCTAGGGGCAGATTTCCTACGCGCCAACTGCCTCCTAATCGACCTAAAAGGCTGGCGGTTGGGTCCACGCCAAGACGTTCCAGACTTTCCAGCTCGGAGAAGCCAAGCTACCGGCCGTCCACCTGGATTCCGTGACCCTCTCGGGTAACGAATTCACCAGGGTGTTGGCGGAATTACCCTCCAGTCACCCTGCAGTTCTCCATGGCCAACCCCAAGCACGGCGTGCAGCACCACATCCCCACGCAAGGACCGCTACTGCACGCCCGAGCTCGCAGGCTCCCGCCCGACAAGCTCCACCTCGCCAAGGAGGAGTGCCGTAAGATGGAAGAGATGGGAATCGTACGCCGCTCAGACAGCCCGTGGGCATCCCCGCTGCACATGGTGCCCAAATCCGCAGGAGGATGGAGGCCCTGTGGAGAATACAGAAGGCTCAATGACGCCACAACCGCCGAAAGATACCCGGTACTCCATATCCAGGACTTCTCGGCGCACCTGCACGGAATGACCATCTTCTCGAAAATCGACATCATCAGATCCCAGTGCACCCTGATGACGTGCCCAAGACAGCCCTCATCACCCCGTTCAGCTTGTTCGAATTCCTGAGGATGCCTTTCAGTCTCAAGAATGCAGCCCAAACTTTCCAAAGGCTCATGGACTCAGTGGGACGCGCCCTGGATTTTGCTTTCATTTACTTGGACAATATCCTGGTGGCCAGCAGTTCGCACCAAGAGCACGTGGCACATTTGTGCCAGCTCTGCCAACGTGTGAGCGACCACGGACTGGCAATCAATCCGGCAAAGTGCCAGTTCGGGCTGACGGAGATCGACTTCTTGGGCCACAGAGTCAACCAACATGGTGCAGTTCCCCTACCCGACAAGGTCCAGGCCATCCACCAGTTCCCCAAGCCCAGCACGGTCAAGGGCCTGCAGGAGTTCGTAGGGATGGTCAACTTTTATCATCGGTTTGTGCCGGCGGCAGCACGCATCATGAGACGCTTGTTCAGCCTGATGGCCGGCAAGGCCAAAGAAGTAGCATGGGACGCGGAGTCCACGGAGGCGTTCGAACAGGCCAAGGAGGCGCTGGCAAAGGCGGCCCTCCTAGTGCACCCGAGAGTCAATGTACCCACGGCACTCACGGTCAACGCTTCCGACACGGCAGTCGGCGGAGTCCTGGAGCAGCTCGTTGAGGACCAGTGGCGACTGCTCGCTTTCTTCAGCCGGCACCTACGGCCACCAGAGGTGAAGTACAGCGCTTTCGACAGAAAGTTGCTAGCGCTCTACCTGGCTATCCGGCATTTCCGGTACTTCCTCGAGGGAAGGGAGTTCACCGTGTATATGGACCACAAGCCCCTCACCTTTGCACTGGCCAAGGTATCGGACCCATGGTCGGCTCAGCAGCAGAGGCACCTGTCCTTTATTTCAGAATTCACCACCGACGTCCACCACATTGCAGGGAAGAACAACGTCGTCGCCGACACACTGTCTCGCCCCTGCCTCCACTCAGTAAGCATATCGTCCTCAGGAATAGACTACGCAGCACTGGCGGAAGCACGACGGTCGGACATCGAGATCCCGGCTTACTGCACCGCCGTTTCGGGGCTCCAGCTGGAGGATGTCTTCATCGGCCCGGCAGCGGATCGACTCCTGTGCGAAATGTCTATCAGCAAACCCCGACCCGTGGTACCAGCAGCACGGAGGCGCCGGGTGTTCGACACGTTGCACGACATGGCCCACCCTTCCATCAAGCTGGTAGCGGACAGATTCGTCTGGCACGGTTTGCGCAAACAGGTCGGACACTGGGCCAGGACTTGCGTACACTGCCAAACCGCCAAAGTCCAGCGACACGTGAAGGCTCCCCTCCAGCAGTTCCAGCCGACGCACACGAGGTTCCAACATCGTGAACATCGTCGGCCCCCTGCCAGTCTCCCGGGGCATCAGGTATATCTTTACCATGGAAGACAGTTCACCAGATGGCCGGAAGCCACTGAGTCCTGCGCCAGGACGCTCACTGCAAACTGGATCACCAGGTTCGGCCTCCCAGTGGACATCACCTCCGACAGAGGGGTGCAGTTCACGTCTGGTCTGTGGACAGCACTGGCGCAGCTCCTGGGCACCCAGCTGCATCACACGACAGCATACTATCCCCAGTCCTACGGTATGGTAGAGCAATTCCACCAGCATCTCGTTGGACCTGATGGCGCGCCTCAGGGGCCCCAACTGGACAGATGAGCTTCCCTGGGTCCTACTGGGCATCCGCACAGTCCCCAAGGAGGACCTGGACCCCTCCTCGGCGGAATTGGTCTATGGCACCCCCCTGACGGTCCCGGGCAAGTTCATACCAGAGGCCCGAGGTTAGGAAGAAACTCCAGCAGCGATGCTAACGAGGCTGCGGGACAAGGTAGGGACCCTGGCACCGGTCCCAACCTCCAGGCATGGTCCCACGTCATCCTTCACTCCTAAAGACCTCCGAGACTGTGAGTATGTTTTTATTCGCGGGGGGCATGCACAGGTCACCTCTACAGCAGCCATACGAGGGGCCCTTCAAGGTGATCCGGCACAATGGAACCACGTGTGTCGTGGAGGTGGGTGGCCGGGAAGAGACTTTTACAGTGGACCGCCTCAAACCGGCGCACTTGGACATTGAGCAACCAGTGAGGGTACCCGCACCGCGTCGGCGGGGCCGGCCACCCAGGCAAGCCACACGGACTGGGGGCTCCACTCCCCCGATGAACCTTTCTGGGGGGGGGGGGGGGGGGGGGGGGTGGTAGTCCGCACACACGGGACTCGAACCGCCATCAGGAGCTGAGGGCAGACACACGATCAAAACTACCCACTCGGGGCAGACCTTCTGGGGACAGTCTGACGTCACGTCCGCACCGCGGGTCACATGGGCCCACGGGAGGGGAGATTTAAGCGTGCAGTTTTTAATCAGTAAAGGCATTCTGAGTTCAGCTCTCTCTGCCTCTAGTATTTCTTTAGTAGCGCGTTGCAGGCGACTACACTATGATGGAATAATCTGAAATAATTTGGCAAAATTTCTATTTTCACTTAAACAGGTTTAGAAGGGAATGAACAAATTCAGATGACTTCAAGATCTCCATCCAAGCAAGACAATGTGATCCTGCAGCACAATACTGCCAAGCTTCACACCGTTTGAGCAGTCAGATACTGCCATATTTTGTATGTTCAGATGTGTGTAAAGAATCCATTCAGTCTGGGGAGAAAAGCCTTCTGAACCACTTTGTAAACTGTACCTTCTGGTCAATCAATAAGATCTTAGATTACTGTATTCCACATGACTTAATCAATAATCTTCTACCAAGTGTTAATTTCATTCAAACTGCCATCAATCAACTGTTTGTCCTCAGATATCCAGAGGTTATCTCCTCTTTACAGGCTGTATAATCATTGATCAAGCACAAATTTAAGTTGGAAACTTCACTTAGAGTCACTAAGTAACACAGCATGTAAACAGGCTCTTTGGCACATCTAGTCCATGCTGACCATTTTGCCCACCAATCTAGTCCCATATCCCCCTCCAAAAACCTCCTTTCCACAATCCCATCCAACTATCTTTTAAATGCCGTACCTGCCTCAACCACCTTATCTGGCAGCTCATTCTGTTTACTCACAACCCTCTTGCTCCTTTTAAATCTTTTTCCTCTCACCTTAAACCGATGCCCTTTAGTTTTGAGCTTCCCTTCAATGGAAAACAGATTGTGTTGACTAATCTATTCCTCCTCACCATTTTATACACTTGATAGATAGATAGATAGATCGATAGATACTTTATTCATCCCCATGGGGAAATTCAACTTTTTTTCCAATGTCCCATACACTTGTTGTAGCAAAACTAATTACATACAATACTTAACTCAGTAAAAATATGATATGCATCTAAATCACTATCTCAAAAAGCATTAATAATAGCTTTTAAAAAGTTCTTAAGTCCTGGCGGTTGAATTGTAAAGCCTAATGGCATTGGGGAGTATTGACCTCTTCATCCTGTCTGAGGAGCATTGCATCGATAGTAACCTGTCGCTGAAACTGCTTCTCTGTCTCTGGATGGTGCTATGTAGAGGATGTTCAGAGTTTTCCATAATTGACCGTAGCCTACTCAGCGCCACCACTGCCATTACCATTACTTGTACATGGCCACCATTCAGTTCTTTACACTTTAAAGAATAAAGTCCTACCCTGCCCAACCTCTCGTTTTAATTTTATGACTCTAATTTGCTACTAACTTTGAATCTGCTCATGGTGCACTTATTCCTTTTTTTGCTACAATGTCTGTTCCACACAATGCAAAATTAAACTAATTCCCTTCTGTCTGTATATGATCCAAATTCCTCCACTTCTGTATAAACATGTGTCTAATGTTCTCTGAAATGCCACGATCATATCTGTTTCCACCACAGCTTTTTCCAAATATCTACCATTCTCCGTGTTAAAAAAAATTGTCCTGCACATTTCCTTCTCTAACCTTAACCACATGCCCTCTTGTACTTGACATGTCTGCCCTGTGGAAAAACAATGCCTCTCCGTCAGGTGTCCTGTCATCCTTCAATGCTCGAGATCCCAACCAAACTTTGTCCAACTTCACTCTCACATAACTCATACCCTCTCCAGTGGCAGCATCCAGGTAAACCTCTTCTGCACCCTTTCCAAGGTCTCCACATCCTTTCGGTAATGGGGGAAACCAGAATTGCACCCAATACTCCAGGTGCAGCCTAATAACAGTTTTACATAGCTGCATCATGAATTCCAGCCTCTTGTATGCATTGTCTCGACCAATGAAGGCAAGCATGCCATATGCCTTCTTTACCATCTTAACTACTTGCACAGCCATTTTGAGAGCTATGGACTCGGACCCCTGGATCATTATGTGTTAAGGGTCCTGACATTATAATTTCCCCTTACATTAGGCCTCCCAAAGAGCAACACCTCATATTTGCTTGATTTAGCTCCACCTACCATTTTCTCACCCGTATCTATAACTAAACTGTACTTTGCTATTTTCTTTGACAGCCCTCTGCACTGCCAACGACTCTACCAATCTTTATCTGCAAACTCAGTTACCCAACTCTCCTCATTTTTATCCAAGTCAATTATTTCACAAACAATGGGGCCCCAGTACCGAGCCCTCTGGAACACCAGTGATCACAACCTCCGATCAGAGTAATACCCTCCACCACTACTGTGGACAGGCAGAACTAAAATAGCGCTTAACAGCGACTCCTTCAAGCTCATCTGCAGAAACAGCTTAATTTCTACCTGTGATGTCTCTCTTTTCCCTTTCCAGGGTGGATGGGCTTCTGTCGGAGACCCTGACCTAGAGTTACACTCAAACTTTGGTTCTCTGTGGTTGTGGGACCCGCTCTGGGGGTTCACAACTAGCTGATTTTCAAAATCCCAAGGACGCAGCCGAGAAGACGAGCGTGCCTTTGGGGTTCTGAAGCTTTGCGGTCCTGCAGAGAAACCGACTCTATGCCGATGTGCCAACTGAAGCTTTGCAGGGCGTAACAGAACATCGAAAACTGCTCATCGGCTGTCACTCATCTGTACTCAGCGAATCACATACTCTCTTTCTCCTGCTGGAGGAGGAGAGCTTGTTGCTGATTCTTGAATCAGAGAACTTGGGGGAAAAAAAGCAATGCAGCAGACTTTATCACTGTTTTGTTATCTCTCCCACCTCGCTGTGAACGGGTGACACCTCTCTGTCCCTTCATTGGGGAGCAGAGAGCCTGTGGTGTGTCGAATGATTAGGTTTTGTTGTACTGCTGATCGTGGTCTTTCTTGGGGGCTTTGCAGTTGCTCGCTTGGTGGATGGAGGGTGCTGATGCTTTTTTTAAAAAATCTGAAGTGGAGGAGGGGGAAGGTCGTTGCTTTGCTGCAGCTTGAGCGTGGGGGGGGGCTTCGGGGCTCTAACGTTTCTAATGTCATTCATTCTTTGGGACACTTCTGCTTTCGTGGATATCTGCGAAGCGTAAGAACTTCATGATGTATATTGTATACATTCCTCCAATATTAAATGGAACTATTTAACTATTCCGTCTTCAATGGACAAGACAGTTCTAAATCCAAAATGACTGATCTTTAGAAAAAGAAATGTTATTTTTCCATCATCCACTTTCTCAAGATCTGTCATTTGAGATTAATTGTTGTGGGAGGGCATTCATATTAGTGGTTTCTAAGACTTTTACCTTAGGCTCCTAAACCCCACCCATCATTACTGGGATGAGGTACAGGCAGTCCCTGGGTTACGTACAAGTTCCGTTCCCGAGTCCGTCTTTAAGTCGGAACACGTACATCCGGTATTATTTAGCATCAGTTCGTCAAACGTTTGTCTCAGTATATAGTATATATATTTTACTTTTCTATGCATATAAAAACACTTAAGAAACGTACGTATTCCAATAATTAAACCGCTGCGTTGCTTAGTAATAATTGTAGCTTTCATTGGGGCAGGGCGTTTCACATGCTCCATTATTTTCACTTTATCCGTTATCCTTTAAAATTGTTCTGATCGTTGACCGACTGTAGTCTAACACTTTTCTAATAACCTATGGCGTTTCACCTCTTTCCAAACGCTTTATTATTTCCACTTTATTTTCAATCGCGGTTGCTTCCCGTCAATGGAACAGAAACACTGCGGGCGGCGGGTCCCGACCTCTGCTGGCTCCCGAGGTCCGCTGGGTCCTAAGGACCACCACACTGAGACAGGCTAAATGGGACAAGTGGGGGCTGTGCTGGGTTTGGGTATTTGATCCTCCACAATATTCTGCGTGGGTATTTAAACTGGAGGAGGCAGTGTTTTTTTTAACAAGGTTGAGTTGTGAGCTCGATATCAACCCGGCATGGATGGTAGGGATCGACATCAACCTGGCACGGGAGCGGTCTGTCACTGGATCGAACTCGCTGATCTGACTGCGCCACCAGCCGACCGGAATGGGGGGGGGGGGGTGGGGGGTGGCCAGGGTCAGGGTGAATCTTACTAAGAAAAATTTAAGCCAAATACAAAGTTAAACACTCAACACAGTGTCAACGGCAATGACTTAAAATGGCGGATGGCGTTCTCCTTCCTTGGTTTGTAAATACGTGTTGTCCGTAAGTCGTACGTTTGTAACTTGGGGACTGCCTGTATTTTAAAAATTCTGGATATCTGAAAGGTGATAATTGATAATAATCCAATTTTGGAGTTGTGTTCAGATCCTCCAAAACTCTCAAAACCTCTCTCTGTTCAGTGTATAGATATACGGCACACAAGCTATATATGCCTAAGACTTTTGCCCAGTACTGTGGTAATTTTATCTACTTCATTACACTGCTGCCTCATAAAAATGACAATGTGAGTGATAGTAAACTTGATCCTGATACTGGTCTCTATTATGGACTGAGAGTGAGAGGGGGACAGGGAGAGAGGAATCATGGTTGGGGAAATGGGAAGGGAGAGGGGAGGGAGTGGGAAGCACCAGAGAGATATGCAGTAATGATCAATACACCAATTGTTTGGAATCAAATGACCTTATCTACTGTCTCAGAGCTGGGTGTGTCTGCACCCACGCCACACTGCCACCTGTCCCACACCCCTCCCATGGCACTCAAACATTGTCATTCCCAACTTCCTTTGCTCCCGCCAGATTGACAAACTTGCCCTCCGCTCATGCTGACAAATACAGTACTGTGCAAAAATCTTAGGCGCACTAGCCATATCGATCTGTCTCAGACTTTTGCACACTACTATTCACTCAGTGGCCACTTTATGAGGTACACCTTCCACCTGCTTGGTAACGCAAGCATCTAATCAGCCGATCGTGTAGCAACAACTCAATGGGCATGCAGACAGTTCCAAGAGGTTCAGATATTCAGGCTGATGCACCATCAATAACTCACTCTGAGACGTAGGAAGCGAGATATTGGCTTTTATTGACTGGAAGAATGAACAACACTACATCCTGGAGAATGAGGCCGGGCACAGGCCTCAATCGCCTTTATACAGGGGTCTGTGGGAGGAGCCACAGGAGCAGTCAGCGGGGGTCTGTGGGAGGAGCCACAGGAGCAGTCAGCGGGGGGGGGGGGTCTGTGGGAGGAGTCATCAGGGGTCTGTGGGAGGAGCCACAGGAGCAGTCAGCAGGGGTCTGTGGGAGGAGCCACAGGAGCAGTCAGCAGGGGTCTGTGGGAGGAGCCACAGGAGCAGTCAGCAGGGGGTCTGTGGGAGGAGCCACAGGAGCAGTCAGCAGGGGTCTGTGGGAGGAGCCACAGGAGCAGTCAGCAGGGTCTGTGGGAGGAGCCACAGGAGCAGTCAGCAGGGGGTCTGTGGGAGGAGCCACAGGAGCAGTCAGCAGGGGTCTGTGGGAGGAGTCACAGGAGCTGTCAGCAGGGGTCTGTGGGAGGAGCCACAGGAGCAGTCAGCAGGGGTCTGTGGGAGGAGCCACAGGAGCAGTCAGCAGGGGTCTGTGGGAGGGGCCACAGGAGGAGTCAGCAGGGGTCTGTGGGAGGAGCCACAGGAGCAGTCAGCAGGGGTCTGTGGGAGGAGTCAGCAGGGGTCTGTGGGAGGAGTCAGCAGGGGTCTGTGGGAGGAGTCAACAGGGGTCTGTGGGAGGAGTCAACAGGGGTCTGTGGGAGGAGTCAACAGGGGTCTGTGGGAGGAGTCAGCAGGGGTCTGTGGGAGGAGTCAGCAGGGGTCTGTGGGAGGAGCCACAGGAGCAGTCAGCAGGGGTCTGTGGGAGGAGCCACAGGAGCAGTCAGTGGGGGTCTGTGGGAGGAGCCACAGGAGCAGTCAGTGGGGGTCTGTGGGAGGAGCCACAGGAGCAGTCAGCGGGGGTCTGTGGGAGGAGCCACAGGAGCAGTCAGCAGGGGTCTGTGGGAGGAGCTACAGGAGCAGTCAGCAGGGGTCTGTGGGAGGAGCCACAGGAGCAGTCAGCGGGGGTCTGTGGGAGGAGCCACAGGAGCAGTCAGCAGGGGTCTGTGGGAGGAGCCACAGGAGCAGTCAGCAGGGGTCTGTGGGAGGAGCCACAGGAGCAGTCAGCAGGGGTCTGTGGGAGGAGCCACAGGAGCAGTCAGTGGGGGTCTGTGGGAGGAGTCAGCAGGGGTCTGTGGGAGGAGCCACAGGAGCAGTCAGCAGGGGTCTGTGGGAGGAGCCACAGGAGCAGTCAGCAGGGTCTGTGGGAGGAGCCACAGGAGCAGTCAGCGGGGGTCTGTGGGAGGAGCCACAGGAGCAGTCAGCGGGGGTCTGTGGGAGGAGCCACAGGAGCAGTCAGCGGGGGTCTGTGGGAGGAGCCACAGGAGCAGTCAGCGGGGGTCTGTGGGAGGAGCCACAGGAGCAGTCCAGACAGGTATATGTAGTTCACCACACAGGCCAAACAGCATAATGGAGAAGAAATGTGATTTGAGATGAGCTTGACGGTTGGAATATTTGTTGCTGCCAGGCAGACTGGTAAGAGCGTCTCAGAAGCTGCTGATCTCCTGGGATTTTCATACGCAATAGTTTCTAGAGTTCACAGAGAATGGTGAGAAAAGCAGGGCAATCTTTCAATGAGCAGCAGTTCTGTGGGTGAAAAAGGCACGAATGGTTCAAGCTGACAGGAAGGCAGCAGTAACCACATGTTACAATAGTAGTGAGCACAACGTGTCACATAGCAGCAGAAGACCACACCAGTTTCTGTTCCTGTCAGCTAAGAACAGGAAACCGAGGCTACAGTGGGGCATAGACTCGCCAATACTGGACAGTGTAAGATTGGAAAACCATCGCCTGCTCTGACAAATCTCGATTTCTGTTGTGATGTGCTGTTGGTGGTGTCAGAATTTGACATAAACAACATGAATCTATGGATCCATCCTGCCTGTGTCAATGATTCAGGCTGCTGGTGGTGTAATGGTGTGGGGAATGTTCTCTTGGCGAACATTAGGCCCTTTAATACCATTTAAATGCCACAGCCTACCATGCCACGAAGAATTCAGGCTGTTCTGGGTGCAAAAGGGGGTACTACCCAGTACCAGAAAGGTGTACCTAATAAAGTGGCCACTGAGTCCTTCTTCAGAGTTTTGAAATTTGACTGCAAATGCAGTTGTGGGATTGCGAAGATTATAGAGCATTTGCTTTTAGTAGTTTATTATCTTGTCAACTTGGGTCACCAGTATCATAACTATCGTTAATATCTCCTGGTTTGTGAAGACAATCAAAGCTTTGTAAAAATCTGTGCCGCTTGATAAGATCAGTAGAGAGATGACTGAAATGTAGTTATGTTATCTCCAATAACAATTTTTTGGAGAACATTATGTTGTATTTTCTCACACAAAGAAAAAACTGAGGTTAACAGCATCAAGAGGAGAGCAGCTCTTACCAGTCTGCCTGGCAGCAACAAATATTCCAACCGTCAAGCTCATCTCAAATCACATTTCTTCTCCATTATGCTGTTTGGTCTGAATATCTGAATCTCTTGGAACTGTCTGCATGCTTTCGCCCATTGAGTTGTTGCTGCACGATCGGCTGATTAGATGCTTGCGTTACCACTGATTACACAATACCCAGAAACGCTTCTGGCTTCTACAAGGCCATTGAAAGGCTTAAAGTGGTAGCAGGATGCAAGGAAATGAATAATTAAAGTGGGAGAAGGCTATATTTTATCCTGGGGTCGTACTCAGGGTTGTACCACCAGGAGCACATTGGAGACGACGATGTTATCATCTACCTGCTGAACAGACCCGGATAAGCAGGGCAGAACTGTGAGAATCATATTTTTTGAATTCTCAAGTGCCTTCAGTACCACACAGCCCTCATTGCTGGGGGAGAAGCTCTGTTCAATTCAGGTTGGCACTTTCATTGTATGTTGGAAAATGGAGTACTTGTCTGGTAGACCACAGTTTGTGCAGCTTCAGAGCTGTGTGTCAGATGGCTATAAGCAGCACTGGGGTCCCACAGGGGACCGTATTGGTTCCCTTCCTGTTTACCCTGTACACCTCGGACTTCCGATACAACGCTGAGTCATGTCATCTGCAGAAATTCTCTGATGACTCAGCAATAGTTGAGTATATAAATGGAGGACGGGAGGATGAACGCAGGGCCCTGTCAGAGGACTTTGTCAAATGGTGCAAGCTGAATCAACTGCAGCTCAACATCAATAAGACAAAGCAGATGGAGATGGACTTTAGGAAGACTAAGCTAGCACTGCTCCCTGTTACTACTGATGGTGAGGATGTGGATGTGGTGAGGATCTACAAGTACCTGGGGATGCAACTGGATGACAGACTTGAGTGGAGCACCAACACAGAGGCTGTGTACAAGAAGGGTCAGAGTCGCCTCTACTTCCTGAGGAGACTGAGGTCCTTTCAAGTATGTCGGCCTCTCCTTCAAATGGTCTGCCAGTCTGTTGTCGCCAGTACAATCTTCTATGCAGTGGTGTGCTGGGCAATGGCATCAACATGAGTGATGACAACAGGCTCAATAAACTGATTAGAAAGGCTGGCTCTGTTACAGGAGCCAAACTGAACACACTGGAGGCTGTGGTAGAACAAAGGACCATATGGAAAATCTTGGCAATCCTGGACAATGTCTCTCGCCCTCTGTGGGCCACCTTGGCTGATCAGAGGAACACTTTTAGTAATAGAGTAAGATGACTGTGCTGCACTGGAGAACACTACGAGGTCATTCTTACCCTCGGCTATCAGGCTCTATAATGAGTCAACCTATATCCGGGGAAGCGATGACCTCCTCCTGTTAGACTGAGGTTTTTTTTAATTCTTTCTTACTTCTTTGTGATGCTACTGTGACACCTTAATTTCCTTTGGGATCAATAAAGCATCTATCTGTCTATCTATCCATCTACTCTGCTGGTACCCAGTCTTCAGTGTTTCCGTTTGCAAGTCTACACCTCCTGCCTGGGATCTGCTGTTAGGAATTTCACTGTGAAAGCCTCCATTTATCATTAAAAGTAAGTCAGATACTGATGTTATTGTTAGGCCATGACTTCTCAATATTAATTACATCCTGTCTGTCTTTTGCAGGAGACAGCAGTGTTCTGTATTACGCATTTTCACGCCGAAGTAATAGAATGGTATTTAAGTTATTATCTGTTATACAATAAAAGAGCTTTCTGAACATCTCATACATTTTCATCGGTATATCCCATGAACAAGAACTAAAAGGTCACTAAAATTGTTTTCATCTGTTCTTAAATAGACCATGCTCAAGAATTTCACTGGCATAAAAGGAAGTTGTGCAAATTGATTAACAAACATTGTCTTTGGAGTGTCACTATTCCGTTATTTTCCTATGCTCTACTAGCAAGTTGAATATGATCAATACTAGATGAAAAATTTAATTGATGGAGCTTACTGATAGGTGGCTGAAGAGGGTGACCAGTTTTAGCACACCAGCCTGCGGGATGGACATCAGCACTGTCAGCATCAATCCAGTAATCGTAATCATGGTTCCATCCATCAAAATGTATCTGTATAAACAATAAGTTCAAAAACCTTACATCATGGTGAAAGCTAAATATTTGTCAAAGAGTAATATTTTCAGATCCATGTTCACCTGAATTAACAACTTAGAGTCAGAAGTTTTAAATTTACTTATGAAATGATCTTTCATCATCCCTTTTGCATTTGTTACTGTATCACCTACATCACTGGATGGATTTATTTCATTGATGTTTTTGCAAGAGTATGTTTTTCACTTACTAGTGCTTTTGTATTTTCCAAGCTCTCCACATCAGCCTCTGGATACCACCCACAGACCCTGTATAGCCCTTTCCTCCTTCTTTTACCCCTTTCCTCCTTCCCCAATTATCTTCCATTGAAATACTTTGTTTGCTCTCAAAGCTCAGTGGAGTTTGTAGAATGAGTACAGGTTCTGATCAAAGGTGATTGATCTGAAACATCCTCTATTTTTCTCCCCACTAATCCAATCTGACCATATTCTGCTTTTATTCCAGTGGAAAGAGAGGCACTGACTATTCCTCTTCTGTCTCTTCTACTCTTCTCTTAGGCAGTGGAGTGTGGACATTTTTTCAATTGTTAACAAAGCACAGAAAAAAGTTTTTCTTTCTTTTTCTTCAAGGGTAACATCTTTTTAAAAATAACTTTGAGCACCCATAACCCCCTTTTTTTCCCTCTTTCTGGTAAGGTAAGAAGGGATACTTTCAAACAACGGCCCGAGTGAAAAGCATTTCACCATTTGGACAGATCAAGTGCCATTGCTGAACCTTGCAAATAGCACACGTCATCTGCTTAGAATGCACCATTACCATTTATAAGTGCTGCTTCTGGGGGTGGGTCGGTGGCAGAGAAAGAGCAAGCATCTTAAAATTCAAAGGTGAATAGAAATCGTACTGTTGAATCAAATTTCAATCCAATAGATGTATACTTGCTGCCCAGGTTAAAACAGGGATCTATTCCTGAGAATTATTTGTAATCAAAACAATTGGCAAGTCAGAAATGCAGCTACAGATCGAGAGCCCGTGTAGCAGACGATGCTTCCAGTAGCTAGTATAAACATACTAGCACTCATTTCTATGTATGGGCTATACATTAACTGAGCACAAGTTATGGACTGTATTTTGTGATGCCAAATACAACAGTATTTTAAAAATATTTTAATATTAGAACTATTTATGAATGAAGAACACAAGTAACAGTAACAACCAATGCCTAGAGGCCATCACTACACACTAAAGGGACCAATTCACCAGGTACTTCAATTTGAAACAATACATAAACTTAAACAGAGCAAAAACTGGCTGAGAAGTTGGACATAACTTGTTATTTTTTTCTCATATACAGTATAAAGTGTTTAATATGATTGGATATTGAACCAAATTGCACTGAGGGCTCGGCAGGCATAGTTTTTTTTGAACGTATGATGCTTGCTTCTTAATTGGAACTTTACACCTTTATTAACATGCTGTTTCTATAACCCAAATGCACATTATATGAACCGAGAAAAAGATGATTAAATGGAAAGTGCAAAGAAGCTACTAAAATTATTTTTGCTTCAGCTGTGTTCAATGTACTTGAAAGGAGATTATAACCTTATCCAAACAGAAAACATCAGCTGCTTGAGTAATCCACTGGACCAACCAGCTATCTTTTTTTTTAAATCATGCATTTGGAAGAATAAGTAAAGAGGCTGCAAGAGGGTTGAAGTCTCAACCTGCTCCATCGTGGACACAACTCTGCCCACCATCGAGGAGATCTTTGCGAGGCAGTGCCTCAAGAAACTGGCATCCATCATTAATCATTCTGACATTTCAACCACAATTAAATCAAGGCAAGTATCTTGTGCAACAACGCACCAATACTCGGTGATCGTCTGTGTCTATGACTGATGCTACTCTAATAAGCATCGGATTCCGCTTGTCAACAACCTCAAATTTCATGTTTGGTAGAAATCCATGTGCAGGCCGCTGAAACAAAACAGAGAAACAAAGACGTATTTAGATAGATTTTTCCCATGCAATCTTCAAAATTCAGATGCCTAGATCATAGTACATCAATTCAAATTTAAACCTTAGATGGGAAATTTGAAGAGGGGATTAAAATATGAATTTAACAACAGTATTTAAAGTAAAATTTTATTGAAGATGCTTTGTTTATGTATGCTACTGAAATCCAATGACTGAATTAGATCAAGAACTCACCTTAATCAATCTCAAACCATTAACTGATTCCAAGACCTCTGTGCACTGAATATTTTTAAACATACAAAGCTGAACAGCAAATGCAGTGTCGTCAATAGTACACACTGCTCATCAGGGCCTAATTTCCATTAAATTCACTGATAGGGGCCATTTATCCAGAGGCAAGGCTGCATCAATAAGATTTGGTGAGATTTAAAGAGGAACTCACTGTATAGGTTCCAATTCTGTGGACTCCACCACTGGAGGGCAGCTTCCTGTAGCAGATGACCAATGAGCTTCTTAACCGTCAATGCATTTCTCCCCCAGCCCACCACACTCTCCCCTCCAAACTCAACACCTCCTCCTATCCTTGATCCTTCCCATCCTCCACTGAACAATTAATCTTGACCCTTCCAACCTCCTCCTTCCTAATGATGACGTCCTGAGCCCAACCTCCAGCAAACCATACCCAAGATCTAGGTAAATGCTTTTCACTGTTTGCTGTGTGGAGGAAAAGAATTTGAGTCCGTAAACTTGTAAGCCTTACTTTATTGAAAACATCATCTCTAGCTTTGTGCGCAATGGGATACTGAAGCACAAACTTATTTTGGTCCATCGGACGTCATCTGTTTAACTTAGCTTTCCAGGCACTAATAACTTTGAGCCACCATATTTTATTGTAAAAATAAAACTTCTATGAATTAGAATTATATAAGGTTACTTTTAGCTCATGCTCACATTGGTTTTCATGTTAAGATCAGTTTTTACAACGAGTTTCGGATACTGGGCAAGATACAATTAAAATGCAATAAACACCACATAATTAAATTTGGCAGTGATTTTCACAGCATCAAAATTTACAGAGCAACTGAAAAAGATTCCATTTGTTATAAATTTGATGTTAATATATTAAGATCACCGCAGTTTATTACTAATTTACTTACAGATTTAAAAGCCCGTGCAGGTGCAGGGAGAGAGTTCGTTTCTTCTAAGTATTTCTCCCATGAAAAATGCTTAGGATCATGATAATCTAAATAAATTAAATTAACATTTCATGAGGAATCCAAAATAATTTCCTTAAATCAATTAACCTTCACGGTATTGGGACAAGCAGTTTCAGATTGCAACTGCCAATACAAGAAATGCATGCATAACTCTGTTGAAATATCACATTACTTTAGTTGGTTTACAATGTTTAAATATCAACTTCTTTTTAAAACACATTAAATCATATTCACTTGCTTCTTTGAATTCCACTTTCAAATGCATATTGTGAATGTCTAATCTGAATGGGAATAAAGTGATTCTGCTGATTAACATTTTTACAGGATCTCTAAGGAAATTATTTTAAAGTGCTTACGTCTTACCATGGGAGGTCACGTCATCTGAGTCAATTCATTCTTACTTGCAGTGAATGTACCAAATTTCAAAGCTGCTGCTTAAATACACCATTTACCAGATACCAAAGATTAAATAACAGCATTTAATATTAGCTATCTGTACTTCTAACATGCAACAATTATTAGTTAAGATATTTTCATTGTTCGAATATTTCCCAATAGAAGGTATTCATTGGGAAATTTGCGATTACTTATCTGTTATTGCACCTACCCCTATTCCTGATGCACAAACTGTACTTGACAACTAAATACACGACACTAAATACAGACCATGTGGAGGCAATAATCTGAATATGCATCACAATTCAGTGACAAAGAAAGTCCAAATTTTGCACTGGTTTGTTTAGGTATACACCATTTTGTTTAAATAAAGATTTGAAATAAAAATCACACTTTTGCTCGGTGCAAAAAAAATCTGTCCATACATTGTGAAGTTAGGCATTGGTCAGCAAGTCCAGGAAGATATTAGAATTTATCGACCTTAGATATCTTACCAACGTGCAAAGCTTCATATCAAGGCAACAAGGCCACAAAATCTGCTCTACGTAACTTTCTGAATAAATCAAGGTATTGAGGACATTCACCTGGTGGGATTGTAAGGATTTTCCCGTGCTGCTGGCACCATCCAACTGGGTGAATGTAAGGACTAGTAGCATCACACCTAAAAAAATAAACACAGCCCGTAGTAACCAAATGACAATACGTTGTTGCCATAAATACAATAGGGTTATTAATCACCATTATAACTGGAAATTACCTACTTATTCACAGTACTTTTTTTTACATTTTTACACAAATTACAACTTACAAAAAACAGTTCTGCATCCCACCTCCCTGAAGGGATTTGAACCAAGTAATTTAACACGGATGATGTTTACAATCAGCAGCTGGCATTGGCAGTGATTGGTTAGACGGAGCAACCCCACAACAGTAATCCCTTACAGCTGAGGAAAAGCAGACCGATTTTAAATTGCATTGTATCATAAAGGCAAATTTTCCATTGAATCATTCAAGTAGATTGAGACTTAACAACAGCGCTATTAAAATTGAAATTTCGCAATTAATCACAATATTTTTCTTGCTTTGACAGCACTACTCAATATTAGATAACTCCCAGACCATGATTCTGACAATAATAGAAGCTCTGGAGAACCATCTTGTACATGTGTAAGATCCTCTCGGCACATTCACTGAAATTAGCAGGTACCTGGGTGGGCTCGGCGCTGCGTCTGCCTGGCGGATCCATTTCTTTCCAGATGCCTCACTATTTCTTCTGTAATGATAGCCTCAATCATTTTCCCCAGCTGCAGATGTAAAACTAACTGACCAACAGTTACCTGGAGGTACAGGGAGCCTGAAGGCCCACACTCGACAGTTTAAGAACAGCTTCTTCCCCTCCACTAGGTTTCTGAATGGTCCATGAATATTACCTCACTGTTTTGTATTATTATTTTTTATAGATTCTCATTGTAATTTACAGTGATTTTTATGTGTTGTACTGTAATGCAACTGCAGAACAATGTGACACCATATGGAGGGCTATATGGGAGGGAAAGGGTGGGCACAACATCGTGGACCAAAGACCTGTACCATGATGTATAGTTGTACATGTCTGTGATAATAAACCTGATTCTGATTAACATCAGCGTTAGATCTTCAGCACTTACAATTCCGTTTTCTTATTCCCAGTCATTGACTCATACAGCACGGTAATAGGCCAATGAGGTCATGCTAAACATTTAGACCTAAACACCTCTTATTCTCCCCATACTTCCATCTAATCCTCCCCCCCCAATATTCTACCAATCATTGACAAACTAGCATCAGTAGTGACAGTGATTCTATACTTTAGGCATTACCTCCGGTTAGTAAATGTGAAGGTATCTCCCTGCCAGCCAAATAGAAACTCATTTATTTTATGAGATTATCTAAGAATGTATTTTATCAAAAATCGTGCTAATTGTAGCAGAGATTTGCCCTCGAGGTATGAAAGGAACACTGTATTTCTAGAAAGGTGTACATTAGTAGCAAGGAGCATTTATTTATTCTAAGCAGGATGGCACCATAACTTCTACTAATCTTATAATATTTACATGCAAAATAAAAATATTTGCTAGCACAGAAAAATATTGGTACTTGTTTGTGAGGGAGGTCAAATCAAAATTAACTATAGGCCGTTGAAACTGGATTCTTGCCACCAGTATTGCTTTTGATCACTATTTTAATTGCAGCAGCTACTTGTAGGCTTTCACCTAGAATTTGTGCAGAAGTATTTCCAGTGGGCTCATGAGCTACCTGAATCTAATGTCACCAGTTAAAGAATCAATATATTTAAAAGTTTAGAATAGATCAACTGTGAACTTTTCTGCGATCCTTGGAGTCAAATCACACAATGGAATAAAACTGGAGTTCTATTGCCCTCTTGTGGTTAGAATAAATTTGATTTGTCCCCCCCCCCTCCCCCAAACAACATTCACAAAGGATATATAGATACAAAAGTACAATTTCCTCACCAGTAGTCATAACTTTCATCCCAGTTGTCAAAATGCACCAGAAAACGATTATCAACCATATCGGAAACCGTCGCCACACAAATAAACTCTGGATTCTTTTTATCGACAGCTTCCAGTTTCATACCCAATCGAAAGCCCAATGGTGTAATTGTCTAAAGCAAATATATTTAAAAATACACTTATTTTAACAACAAAGGCGCATCATATGCTTCCTCCATAAATGTAGCAAAACTGCAAATGTTATTACCCGTAGTTACTGAAAATTTTCCATTGAGCTGCAGTTTACTGAGATCACAGCTCACAAAACCAGACTGGATTTTCTGATTGATAATTTATCCATCCTAGAATTACATTTGCAACTGCTGAACAATTTTAGTGTGTTAATCAAAACTAAGACTTCTGTATTCTTTAAAACAGAATATTTGATTTTTACTTAAATAAAATGCTGAGCCGTAAAGGAAATAAATAAATGCATTTTACATTAAAATGTCAGGGATACAGTTCATTATTTGCTGTAAACAGACCAGATAGTTTTCTACCAGTCATTCCGTTCAAACAGCAGTTTCGCTGTATCGAGGAATTCCTTTTGTAAAACTGTAATTTTCCAAGAGTAAATCACTGCTTTTACTAGGATGCTGTCTGGATTAGAGAGCAGGTTTTATGAGGAAAGACTGAGTAAGCTAGAGTTTTTCTTTTTGGAAGGAGGATGAGCAGAGACTTGAAAGAGGTGTGTAAGGTGGTAAGAGGTAAGGTGATAGAAACATAGACATAGAAACATAGAAAATAGGTGCAGGAGTAGGCCATTCGGCCCTTTGAGCCTGCACCACCATTCAGTATGATCATGGCTGATCATCCAACTCGGAACCCTGTACCTGCTTTCTCTCCATACCCCCTGATCCCTTTAGCCACAAGGGCCATATCTAACTTCCTCTTAAATATAGCCAATGAACCGGCCTCAACTGTTTCCTGTGGCAGAGAATTCCACAGATTCACCACTCTCTGTGTGAAGAAGTTTTTCCTCATCTCGGTCCTAAAAGGCTTCCCCTTTATCCTTAAACTGTGACCCCTTGTTCTGGACTTCCCCAACATTGGAAACAATCTTCCTGTATCTAGCCTGTCCAATCCCTTTAGAATTTTATACATTTCAATAAGATCCCCCCCTCAATCTTCTAATAGCCAACAGTAAGAACTGCCATTAATAGAATGTCAGAGGAGAACAAAATCAAGCTAAGTGAAAACAAATCCATTCCAAAATACAATTACGAACTGAAAGATCGAGAGCTGATGTTGCTCGTCCTCCGCGGAGGTCATCTCCATGGCATGAGGCTATGAAGACTGTTCTGGGTGTTGTACTCTGTGCCTACTAACATGATAAACTGATAAGTGAGGCTTTGGGCCTACTCCAGGCAGCTCCAGGGTTTGGAACTGAGGACTCAAATTTTGGTTCGGAATGCTGTTGCTCACTTCAATTGTTTGCAAGATTTTTTTCCCCCTCTTGCTCATTAAGTGTTGGTCTTTTATTTTTATTTTCTTTAATTGTGTTCTTTTGGGTTTCTTGCTGTGTGTTTACCTGTGAACAAGCAAATCTCAAGGTTGTATAATTGTTACTTTCTTTGATAATAAATGAATCTTGAAAATAGCTCACTACTTCCGGAATACTTCTGCTGTAACTTCACTGGGATGATAAAGGGACAGATTTTAGGCTTGGATTAGCTACTAGTCTTGAAAGAAAACTTGTCTTCACTACAGTAAAGAGTGGAATCACATCCTGTCCTACATTAGTAGTAGAGTCTCCTAGCAACTTAATTTTTCATAGAACACAACTTCGCACCCAATGACCAAACAGTATAATGCTGTTTAAATTCACAATCACCTCCCCAGAAAGCTGCTTAAAAATACAGTGTACACACTGTGAAAACATTAAAAAGGTTCAATGGAACAATGATGAACTTGCACAAAAAAAATTAAGCAGCAAAAATTACTGGGTGATTCAGGTGGCCATTAGTGTGCATCAAATATTGGCTCTGAAACTGATCTAACTTTTCTCTATACTTGACTGTCTAAATAATTTGACTTTGCAAGTATTTCATTACATTCTTGAATTAGATACAAAATCTGAATTCATTTACTGCTGAACTACTCTCTAAAAGTCAATATTGACATCTTTCCTACTTAAAAATATTGTGTTTATATCGGAGGGTAGAAGGTGTTTCTAAAGAGGGAAAAGTTAGGAGACTTCTGACTTCTCTGGGTACAGAAACTGTTAGTACTTTAGCTTGATGGTTCAGGTTCTGGAAACTGGGAGACCCAATCAACCCCATGGAGATGGTGCCCATCCCCTCTGTGGTTGTCTACCTATATTCTACCAGGTGATGCATGGGGTCTTGTTCAGTAAAATTTACTGAGGAAAGATATAGAGCTCCGTCTATTAAGGCCACCAAGGCCTGCAAACGCCAGTAGTCTCCGAGAATCACCCACACCCGATTCAGATATTACAAGCATTGTAAATCTTCTCCCACAGACCCCTGTCCCCACCAGGCTGTTAAAATGGGGCTAGGAGAGGTAAAATTTGATTTTAGATTCACAAATAGTATAATTCCTCCTAGTGGTAGCTGGACATTCCACAACTGATACTACAGCAGCTGAGGACATCCCGTCAGTTTTCAAACCACTGTGCTGAAAAACCCGTTGCTTTTTACCGTGTTTTGGTTTTCAAACAGAGACTTGGGAACAGCTTGAGCCTTGCACATCTTCAGGTATGACGGCCAGTTAAACTCATCTTCTCTGTACCCTGAGCAGATAAAGTTAACACTCAATTTGACATAAACTCATATGCACCAACCTATCAAAAGGTCCCAAGAGAGACATGTTCCATAAAGGAAAACAACTTCAGTGCTCGTCTTGATGCCAATTTGCTGCCAAATCCCAATTTCAAATCGGGATGTCAAACAGACATTTCAAAAAGCTACCTTGCAATATGCCGACAACGTTAGTAAAGATCCATGGTACCAGGGCGTAATTCAGTGGCATAGGAACAAGATTAAAAAATCCTCTGCTATGCAAAAGATATCTGGCAAAAAAAGTCTGTTTATTTCTATTTAATACAGTGCATAATTTTAATTTAAAGCGTTAAGTAGGCTGGGATGTTTCAAATTTTTTAAAGATTTTTTTAAAAACAGAAAAATTACAATTCGATTACATCATGAACATATGTACCTTCAGCCATCAATGCTGTTTGCTAAGCTCCACTGATAATTTGACAAGGACAATGAGGGGCAAGAGAATCATTCACATTATAGCTATCAGTTCACAGAAAATAACCAGCAACTGACATTTAAGGTGGTCTGTTCATTTTGTGCATAGATCTCATCAAATGAAAGCTGATTAAAAAAAAGCACCCATCAATATTTTCACATGGTGGAATGGTGGACAATATCACTTCATAAGCATTGAATGCAGATGGTTACCCAATGATGTAATTATTTATTATTGGGCATGCAAATACTCATTTAAAAATATATATCTATATAGTTTAGTCAGCAATATTTAATCTGCACTAGCTAAGGCAATGAATCTGAAGTTATTGCTTCTTCACTGCTGATACTAATTAGAATATTATATCAGTTTGTTGTAGAGATTTGAGGAAAATATTTTGTTGCTTTAATCTGACAAGGAGATACAAGTATCTCAATAAAATAGTCTAATTCCTATGTCTCTTCTTTGTTTCATCTCAATTGTACTGAAGGGTTTCATTCTGTTGTTCAGATTGGTTTATTAAAAATATTGATTCAAAGACCTTAAATTCTCCGTCAGTCCTCGAATGGAAACTTGCCAATTCAGCATCTTTTTTCAGCTGGCCTGGACATCTTCCAAAACAAACATCTAATGAACTGATTCTGTTCACAACAAAAACATCGACATGTTCAAGAAATGAAAATTCACCTAAGATTGGGACTTCTTCTGTTTCTCAATAAACATACCAAACCAGGTGCAGCAAAAATACTTGGCCATTTTATGACACCAGAAAAAAAGAAAAAAGTTCAATTTTAATCACAAAAATCCATCAGTGTGCTGCTCTAATTTCTCTGCTAAAATTGAACAACAATGTTCAGAATACCTTTTTAATTGCCTTGGTAATTTTAACCTTCTAGTACAGCCGGAGGAGGGCAAACTGTTTAGAATAAAACATGAAGATTCAATTGCACTAGCTCTTCAAAATATAAGCAACATAAACCCAAGGGTCTTTAGCCCAAAACATTAATTTTGTTTCTCTTCCCACAGATGCTGTCTGATCTGATGGGTGCTTATAACATTACTATTGGAATGAGATGCACCAATCATTTAAAAAAATAATCCTTGCAGTTTAACTCAACTATTAATTTTAATGAAGGCAAGCTGAATTTCCCACATCTGCTGAATCTGACAGCTAAGTAAAGGCACAAATTGCTAGGAATATTGGGCAAGTGCCTTTCCAACACTGCAAGTACAGAAAGTACAGGAGTATCTGCTCTTAACTGACCATCCGAATTACGCATTTGAATCAATCCCATACTAAATTAATCCCTCACTAAATTAATCCCTCCTTTTCTTCAAAGGGCACTTGATGATCACTCCCCTTCCACTCTCATACAACTTGTTAGAGTTTGGTCCGATCCCTAGCTAGTTACTTCTCCAAAATTCAGGCAATCAGTCCAGCTAGCTGCACTCATGAAAAAAAAGGCCATAAACGATAAGCACGAAACATTCCCATAGATACACTCAAATGAAAAATGGAGTATAAATTTACAATTATGACAATGCTTCCATATGTGAGATAGGACAGTGTTGATGAGCTAGGTGCTCTTTTCCTGTCCCGTTACGTTCAGAACATTCACAGGGTTCAAGTCCAAAGCAAAGCAGCAAGGAAAATCATAAATTTGTGGTTCATTTAGATGTTACTTTTGGCAGTAAATACCGTCAATTTTCATGGCACATTCAAGCTTGAGGTATCCAATCAATCTTCAAAAGAAAACATGAGGTAATTTTTTATCATTTTAAGTGATTAAAGACAGCAATTTACCCTCATTGATAGTAGTACCTGATAAACATTTAATAAGATGATTTGGAAAAAGATCCAAACAAATTATGTCTGAAACTTACCTCTGGGAGGATTAAGCTTATGTCCAGTTTTCTCACACCATCCAACAGGATGAATGTCTGGCGAGTCTGCGTTTACCCAGAAGTCATAGCAATCAGCATATTTGTCAAAGTGGAGCCTTATTCTGTATCCAGACACCTGAGAAGTCAGATTATTTGTAGATCACCCATTAATCTTTTGAAAACATTCATCATTTAAGTTATTTTAACTCTTAAAATGTAAAGACGAGGAGTGAAAATGAATATTACATAATCAAGGGAGTGGTTAAAAAAAAGGCAAAAGGAATGTGAAATGGAGCTTCTAATTCCATGAAGACCCATTGTTTTGCCCTTGGTAAAGTTTGATCAGCATAGTCACGTATTCTCGAAAATGCAACATCCATATTGATATCATAAGAAAGCAGTTGGTTACATCGCCACAAATCCTAAGCTACAAAACCAAAGCATGGCTACGTGATAGGCCACTTGGCACCAATGACTAATGGGGATCAGAGAGTAGTTGGACTCCTCTTTGCTGATTCAAAAATCTGAATGGGTTGGGGATACTCCGTAAGTTACTCATGGAGTGAAGCAAATGGCTCCAATCCCAGGTTTTGCAAAAGTGCCTGGAAAAGTCATAGTCAATCAGATTCATGTGCCTCCATAATTTTGGTAAGGCAGATATTTCAGTTTGAAAATGAAACAAGAAGCAACAGTAGATTTTCTTTTTAAAATCTCTGTGTTTCAGTCTTGCAGAAGATGATGAGGGAGAGATGGAGGCAAGAGGTACAAATCTAGCCTCTGAAATGTCTTCCTTCTTCTAGAAATATGGCTACCTATTTACCATAGTGAACAGAACCCACGAGGGGAGACATACTTGTACACACTGTCTCACTTGACAAATTCTGGTTAATTTCACATACTTCACAAAAATCACCACGCTCTGTCCGCCAAAGAAAGCAGGATCTCCCAATGGCCACACATTTTAATTCCACGTCCCATTCCCATTCTGATATGTCCATCCATGGCCTCCTCTACTGTCAAGATGAAGCCACACTCAGGTTGGAGGAACAACACCTTATATTCCGTCTGGGTAGCCTTCAACCTGATGGCATGAACATTAATTTCTCTAACTTCCATTGATGTCCCTCCTCCCCTTCTTACCCCCATCCCTTATTTTATTTATTTATTTATTATTCTCACCCCTTTTTTCCCTCTTTTTTTTCTTTTTTTCCTCTCTCTGCCCCTCTCACAATCACTCCCCTCTCCCTTTCTTTCTCCCTAGGCCTCCCGGACCATGATCCTTTCCCTTCTCCAGCTGTGTATCCCTTTTGCCAATCTACTTTCCAGCTCCTCCTCCTCCTGTCTTCTCCTATCATTTTGCATTTCCCTGTTCCCCGCCTACTTTCAAATCTCTATCTTTTCTTTCAGTTAGTCCTGACAAAGAGTCTCGGCCCAAAATGTCGACTGTACTTCTTCCTATAGATGCTGCCTAGCCTGCTGCGTTCCACCAGCATTTTGTGTATTACCTATAAAACAAGATTTGTCTGATACATTTCCTATAAACATTTCCCCTCATACACCCTTTAGTATTTGACATTTCCACCCTGGGTAAAAGGGCCGTCTACTCTACCTGTGCCTCCCAGAATTTTAAACTTTGCTTTCAGGTTTCCTCTCAGCCTCTGACAGTGCAGTGAGAAAAAAAAAGACCAGTTCAAGTTTGTCAAAACTCTCATTGCAGCAAATAAACAGCAATGTGGCAAACAAAACTGCATGCAATAATCTCCATGTGCCCTCACGGGAGTTTTACACAGCTGTAACATGACTTCCTGACTTTATACTCAATGCCCTGACTGATGTAGGCAAGCATGCAATACAGAGCCATCAATTGTGTTACCACTATCACAGAGCCATAAGATTTACACCCCAAGATCCTTCTGTACATCAGTACTCCTAAGGGTCATGCCATTTGCCATAAACTTTCCTCTTACAAAGTGCAACCTCTCATTCTCATTCAGATTAAACCATCTGCCATTTCTAAGTGATCTATATCTTGTTGCAATCCCTTGTAATTATATTACAATCTCATCTTAGTAAAAATTCTGTGCAACAGAACTCCAGAAACTCTGAAAGCTTTCTTTTCTAACCCAAGTTGTTGTATGGCGCTTTCTTTAAAAAAAAAGGGTGCCCATGCCCATGCTAACTTGCAACAGTGTTGTCATCAAACTAGTAAAACAGCCAATGGAATTGAAATATGAGAGATGAGAAATCAAAAAGCTCTAACTTTTATAATCTTTCAATTTACCGAGAGTGAAATAAGGATTTAGATTTATTATGGATTAAAATAGTTGGGGGAAAAAAAAGCTATTATCAAAGTTTGGAATTACGCTGAGGAATTAAAACTTACATAAAAACACTTTTCAGAAGAGGAGTTGTTCAGCTATAAATGACTTATTACACTGCTAAAAGTTCAACTAAACTTCAGTTAAAATGCACAATAACTTCATTTCCTTTCTTTGAAAGTTTAGTACATAATAAATTTCAACCTATTATGTACTTAAAAAGGAATCAAAAAACAAAGAGCTGGTCCAAGCAGTAACTAATAATTTGACATCCATTAACAACAAACTTTCCATCACCACACACCCAAACCACAACAGTTCACCCTTAGCTAGGAGCAGTCCCTGAGAGTTTCTAGATTTTTGCATTAAATGCACAGGTGCATACCTCAGAAGTCGTCATCAGATTTCCTTCATTGTAATGGGAAGTGCTGATGATACAGCACAACTTTCATCCCAAATTTGGGGCCAATATGTTTTAATAAATCTTCTCAGAGTTACGTGTATCAATTATAATAAAAAGTTATTTAAATAACTCTTAACTTCCTGTCAAAATTAATTGCTTACATGAGGCAGGCTGATGACCTCCAAGGTCTGAGCCCTGGAATCACACCCTTGCAACAGCTGACAGTCCTAAGGGAGAGTATCAGTCACTATTTGCCTTCCCACCCATAATCAGGAGTGATCGGCAAAGGTCTGATTCCAAAGAATGAAAAATTAAAAATATGAATAGCAGACTTCAAGCCAATTAACAGAATTGTATCTGCTTTCAGAGAGCAAAGATTATTCAACATCTCCAATTGAACTTAGACCTGAAAATGACAACCCTCAATATAGGAGATACATTAAGTTAGATTGCAAATATCATGATGAAATTCTCAAACCAAAAATAAACCCTTGTTTCCTGCCAAAAACCATTTTGAGTTGCATAGTGTTTCCTTAAATACTTTTCTTTTAAAATACAAATGCTTAGATATCTAACTGAAAGCAGAACGTAATCTTACGTAGAAATCCACGTAGATTTCCCACTGCATTAAAAGTATATAAAAAAGGTCTAAAATTTGATCAAATTACATTGCAGACAGAATTTATTTCAGCTGGATCCCGTAACCAAAATTTCACAAGTATGCAATGTTTTCCTTTTCAAAACATAAGCTTAGAAATTTCTGATTAAATCACCCATTTCTAATTAAATGAACCCGAAAACCAAATAAGGCATTGGCAAAAAAAAAAGAACCTTCACAAAATTGATGTAGTGATATATTCTTGCTTTGGCCACATGCTAAAACATGCTTTACAAATACCACCGCTTGCAAGGAAAGCATTTGTGCACAGGCCTATGGAAAGCAGGCAAACCCTGAGAAGGAGAATTATGAAGAAGAAATCTGGAAACAGTGGCTTAACATCCTGGATTTCCTGAACACCTGCCCCCATAGGGTAGGAGCCCCCAACATCATTACAAACACTGGATTACAGATCAATGAATCTGATCTGCTGTAAGCAGTTCCCAGACACCTTGATTTATACCAAGGACTGCCACAACAAAATTATATAGAAATAAAAACTACAACCAATGAGTTTTCTTGAAAATCTACCATGAGAAGTGGTATTAGTAACTGAAATCACAGAGGTTTCATTACTTCCACTGGGATGTAATGTTTGTTGACCCTTGTGTAAATTGTGACCTTTTGATCCAATGTCTAAGCATACAATACAAGCTGTGCTCACTCATGTATGTCACAACAAATTAAAAGCCTGATGGGAAGATAATATCAGAGCTAGGGTGAATCACAGAAGAGCCGAGTCTAATTTTCCAATGTTGTAGCCTCACCAGGGAGCATGCAAACATTGCAAAATCTGGACAACACTAAATTTTATTTGTTATTTACACAGAAGAAATAAGGGTCATATGTATAAATCGATTCACAACAGATACAAATGAACCCAAGTCAAAAAAAATGCAAACACTGGTGAATATCTGCCACTCTTTTCCACAAATTTGTGACAGGTTACAGTTTGACAACTACTGAGGTGAAGCATAATCTCAGAAATGAAAAACAGGCCAAGAAGATCACCGCAAAATATTGTTATCAGCTAGATGGATTTATTTGCATTTTATTTGGATGGAAAATAAAAATTGGTAAGAAATTGTTGTATTTTGAGTACACAAAATAGTACAACAGGCTGAAAAAAAAGTATTGAAATTTCACTTACTAACTGTTATATGCCACAAGTTTTCAATAATCATGGTTTAAAGAATATAATATATAGCCAATAGAATGTGAAGACCTAAATGAAGCCAAAATGGAAGAGGAAGATTTTTAAATTATGGTTTGCTATTGTTCCTATCTCTTTCACTGTTGTTGCCAATGTATTTTTTCCTCTACTTTCAATGATGTCTCTAACATATAATAGGGTGGTATGGTAGCATACATTACGGATGACCAGGGTTCAATTCCTGCAGCTGCCTATAAGGAGTTTGTGCACTCTCCCTGTGAGCGCAGGTTTCCCTCAGGGCTGCTCCAGCTTCGTCCCACAGTCCAAAGACGTAACAGTTGTACAGAATGGTCATTGCAAATCATCCTGTGATCAGGCTAGAGTTAAATCAGGGGGTTACTGGGTGCTGCAGCTCAAAGGGCCAGAAGGACCTTTTACATGCCGTAACTCAATAGTACAAAAGATTATATGAAGAAACATACCTCAGCCACAGTAAGAACACAGTACATGGATGGATGCTCTGGGTCAACCCCCTCAAGTTTCATTCCAACTTTAAATCCATTTTTACTCTGCGGAAATGATTGATACTGAAATAAAATGAAAGAAGATGTTAGAAAAATGTACTTTGACCCTGGAAGGTAATAAAAATAATGCTGGACTACAGAAGCAAAACAAGTATACCCTTAACAAGGAATAGATTGTTATAGAATGTTAGCAAAAAACAACATTACATGTGCAAGTGCATTACAGAATCAGTCAAAAAGTGATCTCAAACCAAAGAAGAAATCGAAGATAGAAGAATAAAAATGTGGTTGAGAGCAATAAATTTTAAAGGAATATCCTAAATGAGGAATGGAATGGAGGAAGGAAAGAGGGAAAGAAGGAAAGAAGGAACGGGGGGGGGGGGGGGAGAAGAGAGAGAGCGAGAGAGATAGTTAGTTAGTTAGTTAGTTTTGGGAAAGTTCAGTTTTTCTACATCACCTCCTGGGTGCGAGCATCTCTTAGTACTTCAACAGGCACAATGCTCCAGGAAAAATCTGACCAAACTCTGCATACTCTCAAGCTAGAAAAAACTGTTGGAGAAATTCAGCACATTGTTTTTGATCCAGATGCTAGTGTCTGCTGTCTCTTGTGCCTCAAGTCCTTCAACTATTTCTATAACCTTTTTCTTTGTATAGTTTTGGCAACCATGTTGTTTGATTGTTGATCCCAGTAACTGGGCTCATAATAAGAACATAAGAAACAGGAGCAGGAGTAGGGCCTGGTCAGCCTGCTCCGCCATTCAATAAGATCATGACTGATCTGACCATGGACTCATTTCCATCTATCTGCCTTTTCTCCACAAACCTTAATTCCCCTACTATGCAAAAATATATCCAACCTGGTCTTAAATATATTTACTGAGGTAGCCTCCACTGCTTCATTGGGCAGAGCATCTCACCTCTCTGGGAAAAGCAGTTCCTCCTCATCTCTGTCCTAAATCTACTCCACTGAATCCTGAGGCTATGTTCCCTAGTTCTAGTCTCACCTACCAGTGGAAACAACTTACCTGCTTCTATCTTATCTATCCCTTTCATAATTTTAAATATTTCTATTAGATCTCCTCTCAGCCTTCTCAGTGAGCACAGTCCCAGGTGACTCAATCTCTCCTGAGTCTAACCCCCTCATCTCTGGAATCAACCTGGTGAACCTCCTCTACACTGCCACCAAAGCCAGTATATCCTTCCTCAAACAAGGAGACCAGAACTGCATACGGTACTCCAGATATGGCTTCACCAGTACCCTGTACAGTTGCAGCATAACCTCCCTGCTCTTAAGTTCAATCCCTCTAACAACATTTGCCTTCCTGATAGCCTGCTGCACCTGCCAACCAGCCTTTTGTGATTCGTACACAAGCAATCCCAGAATTCTTTTTACCATTTAAATAATAATCTCATCTTCCAATTTTCCTTCCAAAGTGGATGACCTCAGTTACCAACATTGTACTCCATCTGCCGGACCCTTGCCCACTCACTTAACCGATCTATATCTCTCTGCAGACTCTCCGTATCTTCTGCACAATTTACTTTTTCACTCAATTTAGTGTCAAACCCGATGAAGAGCCTGATGGTCGAAGGGTTGTAACTGTTTCTGAACCTGGTAGTGTAAGTCCTGAGGCAGCTGTGCCTTCTACCCGACGGCAGCAGTGAGAGAAGAGCATTGGCTGTGTGGTGAGGATCTTTGAGGATTGATACTATACAAATTAACAGTTGTATAATTAGAACTTTACCTCTCTAAAAAGCTTAGTAGGTGCTGCCACAGCTTTCTCTTCGTCCAAATAAGAAGCCCAACACCAGGTTTTTCTCTTCCCTCCGAAAGTTAAAGCTGCAAAGTAAAAAAAAAAGTATAGAACACATTAGGCAAGTTTGTTTTTAAATCCATCAGGCAGGATTTTATAACTAGGATTAAATTACACAATTATTCAGTAACTTACTTTGTTTTAATAATCCAGAGTCACATTTTCTTTTTCTCCGAGCTCGAGTTTGGTTGTTCTGCGTTACCTTCAGCATCTTCAGCTCTCCTGCTTTCTCTTCCTAAATTACATAAATGACAATAATTTTCAACCAGTCACCGAATTAACCATTACTGCCTTCTCATGGTTTCAAAGATCTCATTACCATGGAGGTTACCAAACTTTATAACCCCCATTAAATAGAATCATACCCTCCTCATCCACGGCCAAATAAGGAGGATTCCAGTGCTCCCAACCAAATTCAGTCCATAAGACACAGGAGCAGAATTAGGCCATTTGGCCCATTGGGTTTGATGTCAAGAAAACAGAGAAAGTACAGAGGAGATTTACTAGAATGTTACCTGGGTTTCAGCACCTAAGTTACAGGGAAAGGTTGAACAAGTTAGGTCTTTATTCTTTGGAGCGTAGAAGGTTGAGGGGGGACTTGATAGAGGTATTTAAAATTATGAGGGGGATAGATCAAGTTGACGTGGATAGGCTTTTTCCATTGAGAGTAGGGATGATTCAAACAAGAGGACTTGAGTTGAGAGTTAGGGGGCAAAAGTTTAAGGGTAACACGAGGGGGAATTTGTTTACTCAGAGGGTGGTAGCTGTGTGGAAAGAGCTTCCAGTAGAAGTGGTAGAGGCAGGTTTGGTATTGTCATTTAAAGTAAAATTGGATAGGTATAGGGACAGGAAAGGAATGGAGGTTTATGGGCTGAGTACGGGCCAGTGCGATTAGGTGAGAGTAAGCGTTCTGCATGGACTAGAAGGGCCGAGATGGCCTGTTTTCATGCTGTAATTGTTATATGGTTACAATTTAATTATGTCTGATCCATTTTTCCTCTCAACCCCAATCTCCTGCCTTCTCATCGTGTCCCTTCATGCCCTGACCAAACAAGAATTTATCTTAAATATACATTTGCCTTAAATATACTGTTACGCCTGTGCCCCCTCCTTTTTGAGAATCGCAAGATCGCTATTAATTCAGGTCAGGAGACCCAGGAATTGAGAGAGAGACGTTTGGAATGTCTTGGCCCCTCGGCGATACAAAGCTACGGGAAACAGCCATTGCCTCTTGGAGACGGAATTATGTATTGAGTATGGTGCTATTTATTTGAAGCCCTCAGGGAATGACCAAAAGTGGGCTGACTGAGGGGAGGCATCCCTCCACCCTGATTGACATCTGAGACCCTGTGAGTCAGGATAAAAGAGGGTCTGGGGGAACAGCCCCTTCAGACGCACCAGAAGAAACGCTAGAAATTCCGTGACAGCGTTTAATAGCGACAGCCAGTGGAGGGCCCACGTGTGTCCTTTCCCGTTGCCCGGGATTGAGGCCCTACCACGGAAGGTGGCTTAGCTAAGGAAGAGATCACCATTGACGCCATTTCGAAGGATCGACATCATAAAACGGAAAAAACGGGCAAGTTCTAAAAATCCGTCTCTCTCTCCAACCAAAAGCTGTCGCCTGAATGAACTTGAGTGACTTTTATATTTCCATCAGACAATACATTATCCCCTAGACAACGATAGTTATTTCTCATTGATTATTATTATTATACCCGCGCTTTTAGATTTAGTATTGACGACATATATTATCTGTATGGTTGCATTGATATTATTTTTGTGTATTTTTATCGATAAATACTGTTAAAAATAGTACCATCAGACTTCAACGGACCTCTCTATCTTTGCTGGTAAGTGACCCAGTTACGGGGTACGTAACAATGCATAACGACTTTGCCTCCACAGCTGGCTGAGGCAAAGAGTTCCACGGATTCACCACTCATGCAAAATATACTGGAGACTCCACAAATGGGCAATGACAGACCCCAACTCCTGAAAGGTATTGAGGTTCAGGAACAACTACAATTTAAAAAAAAAATCATGTGGCGGTATCACACTGCAATGGATCAACATGTGGTGACAGATGTGGATGAATTTCTAGCTCAATTGTTTAGGAATAAATATTCATAAACTTTAATGCCTATAAAGGACAAATAATTTTGTGCTCCCAATGTCACTTTTCTTTGTATCATTATAGATGCTACTCAGATTTCTTTACTTCCCCATATTGGAAAAATTCTGCTGACCCATCCTTAAAAAAGGTCCTGAGCTAACAACTTTTCCATTCAGTCGTCGTAGTGAAGAATTGGTAATAAACTTAGAAACTGTTACCGCCATTTCCTACTTCTTTTCTCCCCCTTTCATTTGGGATCTACTTTTTTGCTACAATTAACACAAAAGAATACATGTCCTGTGCTATATTTTGGGAGAAATCAAGTAAATGTACACATGGTAAAACAGCTCAAGTGTAGTTTAACATGAGGCGTTTCAGCTTTCAAATCATGTCGCCAGTTGTGCTAAAGACTACGCTACCGTTCCTCGGCAAAAGTAGAGCAACTTCAGATTACCTAGCTAGTTTGTAAGTAATTGGAAATAATTGCACTTTGTTTGCCTTTGGGGCATTCTAAGTGCTCTTTTGCAACAAAAAGATTGGATAAGATTGTAAAAAAAATTAAAAGGCAAATTCAGTTAACATGGCAGGTTGATGGGGTTTCGGCAGAGCTGAGAAATCTCAGAAAACAAGGACGTTTGAGTTGTAGTGTAAGGGAATGAACCACATAAACTGTTTCAGCCCGATACAGCTAAAAAGCACAACTGCTTCCAAGGTCAGTACAGTCAACAAAGATGTCTAGTTCGTTTAAACGAACTATCGCTGCTTAAAACTGATGGAAACAAAGCTGATTTGGGACGGATTTTTCCTCATAGGATTCCACACAAGAAACATGGCTGCAGGTCGGGGTTACAAGTGCACTTAAGAAAGCGAGGTTTTAAACTCCCAATACCGACCATCTTGCTGGCAAACGTGCAGTCCCTGGTGAATAAAATCGATTACCTCAGAGCTAGAGTGCTGAATCAGAGGGACATTAGGACCACATGTGTCCTTTGTTTCACAGAACCCTGGTTAACCCCTTCCGTACCAGATGCAGTGATCCAGATTGACAGATTTACTATACACCGTCAGGATAGATCTATAGAGTCTCTCAAATGCAGAGGAGGAGGAGTAAGCCTCATGATCAACTGTTCTTGGTGCACAGATATATCAGTGCTGTCCCAATTCTGCTAACCAGACCTGGAATATCTAGTAGTTAAGAGATTTCTGGGATCGTTTTGGTAGTGGTACACATTCCACCTCAGTCCAATGTCAATCAGGCTTTAGATGATCTGAGCAATGGGATCAACATGCACGAAACAGCACACCCTAACGCTTTCACCATTGTTTTGGGAGATTTTAACCAGGCCAGTCTGAAAAAAATCACGAAGCAACTACCATCAACAGATCACTTGCAACACCAGAGGAAACAACACACTGGACCATTGTTACACCACCATCAAGAATGTCTACCGTGCTATTCCACACCCTCACTTCGGGAAGTCTGATCACCTGGCTGTACTTCTACTCCGAATACAGGCAGAGACTGAAAACTGCAGCACCAGTAGTGAGGACCAAGAAGGTACGGACAAGGGAAGCACAGGAGCACCTACAGCACTGACTTTGAATCAGTGGACTGGACTATATTCAGGGATTCATCTTTGAATTTGGATGAGTATGCTGCAGTTGTTACCAATTTCATTAAAACCTGTATGGATGAGTATGTACCTATAAAGAATTATTGTACATTCCCAAACCTAAAGCCCTGGATGAACCAGGAGGTACGTCATCTGCTGAAGGCTAGATCTGTGGCATTCAAGTCTGGTGACCCAGGCCTGAACCAAAAACCAGGCATGTTTTGTGGAGGGCTATTTCAAGGGCAAAAAGACAATTTCAAATGAGGTTGGAGGCAACATCGGATGTATGACAACTCTGGCAGGGTTCGCAAGACATTACTTCCTACAAAGCAAAACCAAATAACATGAACGGCAGCAATGCTTCACTACTAGATGAACTAAACGCCTTCTGTTGTAATGTGAGCATTATTAAAATAAGTTAATACTAATTAGGATAATGGTAATATAGTAATACTCCCGCTGTGGTAAGAGAGGCTGGCTCCGGGGTTGGCAGGGCTTTGCTTCCGTTCTTTTTACTTTCAGTGTGCTTTGTATATAGTTTCTCTGCCATGTCGTACGGGTTAGTGAAAGCCTCTGTATGTAAATATCAGTTTTGCCATCCCAGATAAAATTGTTCCTTTGGGCATGAAGCTGTTGAGTAGTCCTTGTTCAAAGTAGAAGTTCCCACACCTTCTATGCCCACTTTGAAAGGGAGAACACAACTACAGCTGCGAAGGTACTGCTGCACCTGATGACCCTGTGATCTCTGTCTCAGAGACCAATGTTAGGCTGTCTTTAAAGAGGGTGAACCCTCACAAGGCAGAAGGTCCCAATGGTTTACCTGGTAAGGCTCTGAAAACCTGTGCCATCCAACTGGTGGGAGTATTCAAGGACATTTTCAACCTCTCACTGCTATGGGTGGAAGTTCCCACTTGCTTCAAAAAGGCAACAATTATACCAATGCCTAAGAAAAATAATGACTATCTCCCAGTAGCATTCACATCAACAGTGATGAAATGTTTTGAGAGGTTGGTCATGGCTAGACTGAACCCCTGCCTCAGCAAGGACCTGGACCCATTGCAATTTGCCTATTGCCACAATAGATCAATGGCAGACGCAATCTCAATGGCTCTCCATTTTTTCTTTCTTCTATATTATGTATTGCATTGAACTGCTTTAGACCACCTGGACAACACAAACACCTATGTCAGGATGCTGTTCATCGACTATAGCTCAGCATTTAATACCATCATTCCCACAATCCTGATTGAGAAGTTGCAGAACCTGGGCCTCTGTACCTCCCTCTGCCATTGTATCCTTGACTTCCTAACCGGAAGACCACAATCCGTGCAGATTGGTGACAACATATCCTCCTCGCTGATGATCAACACTGGCGCACCTCAGGGGTGTGTGCTTAGCCCACTGCTCTAATCTCTCTAAACCCATGACTGTGTAGCTAGGCACAGCTAAAATACCATCTATAAATCTGCTGGTGAAACAACCATTGTTGGTAGAATCTCAGGTGGTGACAAGAGGGAGTACAGGAGTGAGATATGCCAACTGGTGGAATGGTGCCGCAGCAACAACCTGGCACTCAGCATCAGTCTCAACTTCAGTAAGACGAAAGAGCTGATTGTGGACTTCAGTAAGGGTAAGACGAAGGAACACATACCAATCCTTAGAGGGATCAGAAGTGGAGAGAGTGAGCAGTTTCAAGTTCCTGGGTGTCAAGATCTCAGAGGACCTAACCGGGTCCCAACATTTTGATGCAGTTATAAAGGCAGCAAGACAGTGACTATACTTCATTAGGAGTTTGAAGAGATTTGATATGTCAACAAATACACTCCAAAACTTGTATAGATGTACCATGGAGAGCATTCTGACAGTTTGCATCACTGTCTGGTATGGCATGGGCACAGGACTGGAAGAAGCTGCAGAGGGTTGTAAATTTAGTTAGGTACGAGCCTACAAAGTACCCAAGACATCCTCAAGGAGCGGTGCCTCAGAAAGGCAGCGTCCATCACTAAGGACCTCCAGCACTCAGGGCATCCTTTTACTCAGTTACCATCGGGTAGGAGGTACAGAAGCCTGAAAGCACACACTCAGCGATTCAGGAAAAGCTTCTTCTCTGCTGTCATACGATTCCTAAATGGACATTGAATCCTTGAACACTACCTCACTTTTTTTAATATATATTATTTCTGTATTTTTGCATGATTTTTAATATATTCAATATATGTAGACTGCAATTGATTGATTTATTAATTTTTTTCTTTCTTCTATATTATGTATTGCATTGAACTGCTGCTGCTAAGTTAACAAATTTCACGATACATGCCGGTGATAATAACCATATAACAATTACAGCACGGAAACAGGCTATCTCGGCCTTTCTAGTCCGTGCCGACGCTTACACTCACCTAGTCCCACTGGCCCGCACTCAGCCCATAATCCTCCATTCCTTTCCTATCCATATACCTATCCAATTTTACTTTAAATGACAATACCGAACCTGCCTCTGCCACTTCTACTGGAAGCTCATTCCACAAATCTGATTCTGATTCTCGACTGTTTTTCCCTTTCAGGGCTCTAAAGAGATCATCAACCCACTAATGTGAAAAACTGCCCAGAGGCAAAAGATTGCTGCCAAGAAATGCCAACAATCTGCAGAGTTAATTGGAGATCACCTGGGATCACTTGGCTCCAAACAGCCCTAACTTTACGGTAACAGCTCTGAATATCTGAGTTGGGGTCGAGCACGGATGTTGTATTCCAGCTCTCTACGTGATACACAAGTAACAGTGTGATATGGAGAGCAAGCTGTTGCCCATGTAGCAGGCTCCCCCTCTCGATGCAGCTGATGAATCCAAAGGAACGGCAGAGAGGGATAAAGTTTGGCACCAGTGGCGTCGCAGGAGTTGCCAGGCAGCATTGAACTCAATGTAGGACTACCTTAGGGACTCCAGCTATGGATTTTTCCCTTGGGCCATCTCCATGAGTGGATAGAGATCAGGGTTTTCCTTCTCCTGGATGAGCTGCTAACTACAACTGACAATCCCCATTTGCCCAAAGCAACTGCTTTTAAGACACTAATAACTCGCCTTTGCACCTTGTTCTGTCAGTAGGAATTGCTTCGCTGGGATTAGTAGCTAAACCACATATGAAGGCCAGGAGCTGGACTTCCTGAAGGAGCCAGCTCAGAATTAGAACTGAGTAAGTTCTAGCAGCAAGGTAACTGCTGAACTAGCAAGGAACTGTTTGGACCCAAAATCACTGTAGTTCAATAGCAACTCAAACTGCAAAATCTTTCTTTAAGCATTAGATTAAATTAGATCCAGTTTATCCAGTTCCTATAATCTATTTACTGGGACAGGGCATATGCTGGAGAAAAATGTCTGAAGTTGTGAAATTTAGTTTTACATCTCACTGAATGCATGTACAGTATATACAAACGTTTGTAATTGTTAAACTTCCCTGCAATATTTCCTACTTTCCAATAGAATCTGTCCATCTCCAATTAACTGTGCAAGTTTTAGAAATACAAGTTATTTTTATTGTGTGTAATTTTGAAGGCTTGATTTAATTCCAGGTAACTGCACATTGTTTAAGAGTTTGAGGAAAATTAATTATCCATTTGCTGGATGGCAGAACTCCCAGACATCTCAACATTTCTCTGGGAATATCTCACGTTGTGTCCCTGGTATCTGATGAGCCACAGTGATATTTCAAAGTATCAACATGCTCAGAAATTATTATTAACCAGCATCTTAGCACATATTCTTTGAGCATTATATTTTGATTGGCTTCTGCAATATGCTTTCTCAATTAGATAAAAGAAACTAATACATACAATGTCTTCCTCCTCTTCCTTCAACATCTCTCCATTTTCTTTAATATCGCCTTTTAAAGACAGAGCTGGCTTTTGTCTTTTTTTCCGATTGTATTTTGAAACTTCTTCACTGTTACATGTTGGTGGTTCCTTTTTCAAGACGGACACCCTGCAGCAAAAGAAGAATAACTAAAATCAACAGAAAATCAAGAGGAGCTAAATAATTCGGTAGCTCAGTAACATGGTGCAGGGATCAGGAAAGTGTCTCGAGGCCTTCGACTGCAATGCAGGCAGCATGCCAAATTGTACCCTGGCTACTTACTGCATACTTCAGCATGGGACCCATGACAGGGAGTGGCTAGCTCCAGTTTTTTAAAAAAAATGCAGTGCTCAAAGGCAGCCAGCACTTCTTAAAAGAGAGGTGCATTGTTGGTGGCCATACAGGAAATGAATTTGGCATGAGAAACACAGCTGACATTTAGCCTGACACTTAAAATCTCCTTTCCTTCAGATCATTCCTGGATTCTGCAACCTCCTGCAGGTCCTCCAACCATGACCTTTTGCGCATTACTTTCTCCCCATTCATCCTTACACTGGTTCTACCATTTGGCTAGCCTTACTAATTACCCACTCAAAAACTCTTCCACCACCTTTTCTGCAAAGCACCTTATTGACGCATGCTCTTTTCTTGACTTGCTATCCATTTCCTTCGTGCCTCTCTGAAGCACCTAACTAAATCTAATATTAACAGATATCCTACTGTCTGTATCACTACCGTTTTGAGCTCAGTGCTCCCTTTGTTTGCATCAATACTTGCCCAATGTGAAACTTAACAGGAGCAATGCTGAGGCAGTGTCAGCCCAGAAATCAGTCTGTATTTATTTGCTGCAAGATAGAAAACAGACTCTTTCTCTCCAGAAATTGACCAACTTGCACTCTTTCCCCTTCGGCTGAGATTTTTGGCTTGAGGTTTGCCACAACCCTCATCTTTTCTACACAAAAAAAAATTTCCTTTTATTCACATAAATTCCAATTTCAAACTCTTAAAAACCAAATGTGTATCAGATGATGAGAGGCATTGATCGTGTGGATAGTCGGAGGCTTTTTCCCAGGGCTGAAATGTTTGCCACAAGAGGACACAGGTTTAAAGTGCTGGGGAGCAGGTACAGAGGAGACATTAGGTGTAAGTTTTTTTAGTCAGAGAGTGGGGAGTGCGTGGAATGGGCTGCCGGCAAAGGTGGTGGAGGCAGATATGATAGGGTCTTTTAAGAGACTTTTAGATAGGTACATGGAACTTAGAAAACTACGGGGCTATGGGCAAGCCTAGTCATCTCTAAGGTAGGGACATGTTCGGCACAACTTTGTGGGCCGTAGGGCCTGTATCGTGCTGTAGGCTTTCTATGTTTAACTCTGTAATGATAAGGACATGTGAAGAACTGAGAAACGATTTACTGATGACATCTTGCTGAAGGGGAACAACTAAGTACCTCATGTTTAGGTATCTGGTAATACTCTTGCCATTTCCTTCCGACATACCTTCTCGCTGGCCATTAATTGTAGAGCAAGGAACACATCAGGACCAGGGGTTACAGCTTATTTTGCTGCTCTCCAATTTGCCATTTTACTGATTGTTTTCACATCTCATTATACCAAGAGATAAACAACATAGAAAAGTACTGATACAGCAGCCAAACAACATCAGACGATGATAATCATTTGAAAAGCTAGTCTTGCCCATGTTTGACATGATGCCAGAGACCTCAAGGGATCCAGCATCAAAGAGGTCTGATGACAACTCCTGATGGGACAATTCCATGTTGCCACCTTTGCTGGGTCAGAATGTACCAGGGACAAAGATTAAGATGTCTGGGACAGTCACTGTCAATTATGATTCTGCGAGTGGGCTTATGCCAAGTTATGTTTGGTTGCCTTCTTTTCTACACAAATCTCCAGATATCTCATAGGAGGACTTCACAGGATTAGATTGACCAGATGCTTCTTCGTTATTTTTAGTGTTTTAGTACGATGGCAGAATTTGCCTGCTTTTATTCATGTTATTAACGTACTTGGTAGCCTTGATGCAACCATTTAAAGAGGCATTAGGCTAGCAATACTGTTAAGGTGCTGAGGTCTAAGATGGATCAGGCTATGTGAAATATCCAAGATTCAAAGCACATTTACTATCAAATAATGCATAAATTTGGATGGTTTGGAGTTTGTAAAATGTGTGCAGGATAGTTTTTTGCCACAATACATAGAGGTACCAACTGGAGAAGGGGCAGTGTTGGATCTCCTGTTAGGGAATGAGATAGGTCAGGTGACGGAGGTATGTGTTGGGGCGCACTTCGGGTCCAGTGATCACAATGCCATTAGTTTCAATATAATTATGGAGAAGGATAGAACTGGAGCCAGGGTTGAGATTTTTAGTTAGAGAAAGGCTAACTTTGAGGAGATGCGAAAGGATTTAGAAGGAGTGGATTGGGACAATTTGTTTTATGGGAAGGATGTAATAGAGGAATGGAGGTCATTTAAAGGTGAAATTTTGAGGGTACAGAATCTTTATGTTCCTGTAGGTTGAAAGGAAAGGTTAAAAGTTTGAGAGAGCCATGGTTTTCAAGGGATATTGGAAACTTGGTTAGGAAAAAGAGAGATATCTACAATAAATATAGGCAGCATGGAGTAAATGAGATGCTCGAGGAATATAAAAAATGTAAGAAGAATCTTAAGAAAGAAATTAGAAAAGCTAAAAGATACGAGGTTGCTTTGGCAAGTAAGGTGAAAATAAATCCAAAGGGTTTCTACAGTTATATTAATAGCAAAAGGATAGTGAGGGATAAAATTGGTCCCTTAGAGAATCAGAGTGGACAGCTATGTGTGGAGCCAAAAGAGATGGGGGAGATTTTGAACAATTTCTTTTCTTCGGTGTTCACTAAGGAGAAGGATATTGAATTGTGTAAGGTAAGGGAAACAAGTAGGGTAGTTATGGAAACTATGACGATTAAAGAGGAGGAAGTACTGGCACTTTTAAGGAATATAAAATTGGAGAAATCTCCGGGTCCTGACAGGATATTCCCTAGGACCTTGAGGGAAGTTAGTGTAGAAATAGCAGGGGCTCTGACAGAAATATTTCAAATGTCATTAGAAACGGGGATAGTGCCAGAGGACTGGCGTACTGCTCATGTGGTTCCATTGTTTAAAAAGAGTAAACCTAGCAATTACAGGCCTGTCAGTTTGACATCAGTGGTGGGTAAATTAATGGAAAGTATTCTTAGAGATGGTATATATAATTACCTGGATAGACAGGGTCTGATTAGGAACAGTCAGCATGGATTTGTGTGTGGAAGGTCATGTTTGACAAATCTTATTGAATTTTTTGAAGAGGTTACGAGGAAAGTTGATGAGGGTAAAGCAGTAGATGTTGTCTATATGGACTTCAGTAAGGCCTTTGACAAGGTTCCGCACGGAAGGTCAGTTAGGAAGGTTCAATCATTAGGTATTAATGTTGAAGTAGTAAAATGGATTCAACAGTGGCTGGATGGGAGATGCCAGAGAGTAGTGGTGGATAACTGTTTGTCAGGTTGGAGGCCAATGACTAGTGGTGTGCCTCAGGGTTCTGTACTGGGTCCAATGTTGTTTGTCATATACATTAATGATCTGGATGATGGGGTGGTAAATTGGATTAGTAAGTATGCAGATGATACTAAGGTAGGTGGCGTTATGGATAATGAAGTAGGTTTTAAAAGTTTGCAGAGAGATTTAGACCAGTTAGAAGAGTGGGCTGAACGATGGCAGATGGAGTTTAATGCTGATAAGTGTGAGGTGCTACATTTTGGTAGGAATAATCCAAATAGGATATACATGGTAAACTGTAGGGCATTGAAGAATGCAGTAGAACAGAGTGATCTAGGAATAATGGTGCATAGTTCCCTGAAGGTGGAATCTCATGTGGATAGGGTGGTGAAGAAAGCTTTTGGTATGTTGGCCTTTATTAATCAGAGCATCAAGTATAGGAGTTGGGATGTAATGTTAAAATTGTACAAGGCATTGATAAGGCCGAATTTGGAGTATTGTGTACAGTTCTGGTCACCAAATTATAGGAAAGATGTCAACAAAATAGAGAGAGTACAGAGAAGATTTACTAGAATGTTACCTGGGTTTCAGCACCTAAGTTACAGGGAAAGGTTGAAAAAGTTAGGTCTTTATTCTTTGGAGCGTAGAAGGTTGAGGGGGGACTTGATAGAGGTATTTAAAATTATGAGGGGGATAGATAGAGTTGACGTGGATAGGCTTTTTCCATTGAGAGTAGGGGAGATTCAAACAAGAGGATATCAGTTGAGAGTTAGGAGGCAAAAGTTTAGGGGTAAGACGAGGGGGAATTTCTTTACTCAGAGAGTGGTAGCTGTGTGGAACGAGCTTCCAGTAGAAGTAGTAGAGGCAGGTTCAGTATTGTCATTTAAAGTAAAATTGGATAGGTATATGGACAGGAAAGGAATGGAGGGTTATGGGCTGAGTGTGGGTCAGTGGGACTAGGTGAGAGTAAACGTTCGGGATGGACTAGAAGGGCCAAGATGGCCTGTTTCCGTGCTGTAATTGTTATATGGTTATAAATTATACACCTTGAAGTTTGTCTGCTTATAGGAAGCCACAAAGCAAGAAACTCGAATAACCCAATTTAAAAAAGACCAAAAGCCACTGCACAGAGAAAGAAAGAAACTAACATATTGTGCGAACAATAGAAGCAAGCCAACAGCATCCTGAACCAGAAGGAGTCCCAGATCCTGCCCTGGAGCAACCGGAGTAGGCCCGAGCCAAGCCTTGGTCCTCAGCTTTCACACCAGCAGGGCAGATTACCTTTCCAAACACAAACTGTGTGGGCGGGGGAGGGGTTTGTGAAACAAAGTAAAAAAATACTTTACAGGACAGGCGAAGTATGTGAGAAAAAAGGGCAGCATCATAGAGTCGTACAGCACAGAAGCTGGCACTTCTTTCCGACTCATCCATGTCAACGAAGATATTTTCCTGAGCTATATTTAGACCATTTTTCTCAAAACCTTTGCTATCTTCACACCATTGCAATGCTAACTGCTTCTACAACTTCCTCTGGCAGCTCATTCCACCTACCAGCCACCCTCTGTATGAAAAACATGCCCCTCATTCCCCTCTCATCTCAAACCTATAGTTTTAGGCTCCACCGCACTAGTTCAAAGAAAGTGACCTTCCACTCGAGTGCAGTGAAGGTCTGCACTCTTCATGATTTGATAAACCTGTATGAAGGCTTCTCCTTTGTTCCATGGAAAACAGTTCCTGTTCATCCAGTCTCTGCGTATACCTTAAGCCCTCCCGTCCTGGCAATGTCCTCATGAGTCTTTCTTCCCCCTGCACTTTAATTAGGTCACATCCTTCCTATAGTACACTGGCCAGATATGCACACAATATTCCAGATGTCATCTCACCAGCCTCTTTTAGAGCTGTAACAGTACATCCCGATGCGCTATCTGATGCCAGATGCCTTCTTCACTAGAACGTCCAGCCGTGTTGCTACCTTCAGGGACTATGTACGTGTAGCCCTTGGTCTCTCCATTCTGCAACTCTCCCAGGGCCCAGTCACTCACAAAGTATGCCTTGCTGTGGCTTACCTTCTCAAAACGTATCATTTATCAGAGTCAAATTCCACCGGCTGCTCCTTAAAAATTAATGGTTCATATGAATGACCTAATAACTGAACTGCAAATGGAGGGTTTACCGGTCAAGTGTTGTAGCTGGACGGGGTGAATATCTTTTCATGAGACAGATACCAGCAGCCTCCAAAGAGAGAATACTCACAGCCTCAGATTTGAAAACAGTGCATTTCTCTAGTAAAAGGATCAGGGTCCTGAGAACTGGGAACTCTATGTGTGAGTTGGTAGCCACATAAATAATATAATATAAATCGTAGCCACAACCCTTCATGCAGCAAACGCTAAAAATTATTGTCAAGCTGAGAGACTTACCAAAGAATTAGCACCTGCTTGCTAATAAATTACTGTTGCATTCTTTCTCATCAAGTTCTCTCCTGCTGCCAGTATACATTTAGAAATCACAGCAGTACACTTGCAAATTCCCAATAAAGTGCTGACGACAAGCAAGCTTCAAAGGCAATATTGATTCATCAGCAATGAAAGAGATTACAAAAGATGCTTCTTCATAAACTCTTTAGTTATGTCAAAGTGGGAAATGCATTACCAGAACAGTTGCATCCCAAATGTCACTCCACTCTTTAAGAAGGGAGGAAGGCAAAAGAAAGGAAATTACAGACCAGTTAGTCTAACCTCAGTGGTTGGATAAGTGTTGGGAGTCTATGATTAAGGATGAGGTTTCGGGGTATTTGGAGGCTAATGATAAAATAAGTCAAAGTCAGCATGGTTTCTGTCAAGCGAAATCTAGCCTGACAAATCTTTTAAGAGTTCTTCAAGAAAGTAACAAGCAGGTGGACAAAGGAAAGGCAGTGGATGTCATTCACTTGGATTTTCAAAAGGCATTTGATAAGGTGCCACATGAGGCTGCTTAACAAGATAAAATCCTATGACGTAACAGGGAAGATACTGGCATGGATAGAGGAATCGCTGACAGGCAGGAGGCAGCAAGTGGTAATAAAGAGGAGCCTTTTCTGGTTGGCTGCCAGTGACTAGTGGTGTTCCTCAAAGGTCAGTATTGGGATGGCTACTTTCCACATTGTTTGTCATTGATTTGGATAATGAAACTGATGGCTTTGTGGCAAAGTTTGCGGATGATACAAAGATAGGTGGAGGGGTAGGTAGGGCTGAGGAAGCAATGCAATTGCAGCAGAACTCAGATAAATTGGAAGAATGGGCAAAAAAACTGGCACATGAATAGTGTTGGGAAATGTATGATAATGCATTTAGGTAAAAGGAACAACAGTATGGACTATTACATAAATGAGAAGGTTCAAACATCAGAGGTGCAGAGGGACTTAAGAATCCTTGTGCAAGACTCCCAGAAAGTTAATTTACAGGTCGAGTCTGTGATGAAGAAGGCAAATGCAATGTTGGCATTTATTTCAAGGGGAACAGAATATAAAAGCAAGGAGATAATGCAGAGGCTTTATAAGACACTAGTCAAGACCACCTGTAGAATCATCAACATCTCTCAGAAAGGAATGTTGTCATTGGAGAGTCCAGAGTAGGTTCCTGAGGACAACTCTGAGAATGAAGGGGTTAACATATGAGAAGCATTTGGCAGCTTTGAGCCTGTACTCACTGGAATTTAGAAGAATGTGGGGGGATCTCAGTGAAAAGTACTGAATGTAGAAAGGACTAGATTGGGTGGATGTGGAGAGGTTGTTTCCTATAGTGGGGGTATCCAGAACTGGAGAGCACAGCCTCAAAATTGAGGGCGACCTTTTAGAACAAAGGTAAGGAGGAATTTTTTAAGCCAGAGAGCAGTGAATCTGTGAAATGCTCTACCACAGACTGCGGTAGAGGCCAAGTCCATGCCTATATTTAAGGTGGAAGTTGACTGTTTCCTGATTACTCAGGGCATCAAAGGATATGGCGAGAAGGTAGGTGTATGGGGTTGAGTGGGATCCAGGATCAGCCATCTTGGAATGGAGGAGAAGATTCGATGGGCTGAATGGCATAATTCTGCTCCTAACCATTTAACTTCAAATCCTTTGAGAAAGGCCAGAAAGAGGATTTGAAAACAACCATAAGGAAGATCAAGGTGCGGGGGGGGGGGGGGGGAAGGAGGAAGAAAATGACATTACCTTTACCATCCTGGATTCAATCACTTCATAATCCGAGAATTATTAAGTCTCTTCCAATTCACTCCAGTGTCTGAACTCTATAGACATGCCCATGCCATTCTATATTTGCTTCCACCACATGCCAAAATCTAAACATCCTTCATAACCTTCCGCTTAAGTGGCTTAAGAGTGGCATTTCTAATGAATGAACACACGTTGATTCACAGCAGTTTAACGCCAGCTTGGTCTTTTTTGCTGCTGATACCTACTGCTGCTCAATATCAATACACCAAATCCTCATGCTAAGAAGAAGTGCCCTGTGTTGCATTGATATATAATGGCAAACCATGTTTTAGGCACAGCACTGTCTTATCTCGATTTTTGTTCATCTACCACCTGACTTGGAAGTGTTTTCATATTTTCTAGCTTTATTATTAGAGTTCGCTAGTCAGAAAATAAAACGAAACAAAAAAAAAAGCAACACTTCAGACTGACACTGAAATAGCTACTGTTGTCTCCCCTCTCACTGTGGAAGGAGCGATGTCTCTCTCCCTTGTTAGCGGGAGAGCCTGTGGGATGTCGAAATGTTGGAGTGAATGGTTAGTTCTTGATGTACTGTAGACCATGAAGGGAGGGGGGAGGGTTTTGCATGGCGCATGATGGAAATGCTGATGTTTTATGCTGAATAAGTAGGGGAGGGGGGAGGGTCGATGCTGTTTGTTGTTGCTTGTGTAAGGCGGGGGGCAGGGGGCTTTGGCGTTCTTGCATTTTTTCCTTGTCCTTCATTCTTTGGGGTTTTTCTTCTGCTTTGAGGATGTCAGCAGAAAGTGAGAATTTCAGGTTGTATATTGTATACATTCTCTGATATTAAATGGAACCACTGAAACTTCAATATTCATGAAAAAGGTATTATGAAATATCAAATCATCAAAATCCACTTTTAGAAAAGTCCTCTGGATCCATAGTGTACAGAAGGACCAAGCATAGTACTGGGGAAATAGAACATTACTCACGATGCTAGGGCAAATAGAGAACTGTGATGGAAGACAGCAATTGACATCACACAAGATAGGACAGAAGATTCTTGTCAACTATGGCACATCAGCCAGGAAGCTGCTAACCTTTTCATAAGCTGAATAAAGCCTTATCTGGAAAGGACCTGACTTCATTAGCTATGGCATGTCACAAGCAAAACTAAGACAAAAGGTATGACTTCCCAAGATCAGTGGTGTCCCCTGACTTGAGACCATGCTGCATAGACCAATAGCCTGTTCTAATATTTGTGGTATCTGTAACAGACACTGCAAGTTGATACATCTTATAGGCTGAAAGAACACATTTACTGTGAGCTATTGTGCTTATCAGTTGTTCAATGAAGTGCACAAACAGATCCTGGGAGAAAAAACAAACCTTGTACATTGATGCCATGGGTAATGCTACCATCTCTATGATCCACAGCACTAACAATATTATCAGGCAGTCTTTTGGATCCCAAAAGACTGATTAGGTGCTAGGATATGTTAGTGGTGTACCCAAGAGTGTAACAGGAAGAGAACTAGTCTACCATAATTCACAATTGTGCCTAGTGGGCTGGGATTTATCTTACTCTTGCTAATGAGGAACCAAGGGCACCAGGATATCTTTGACTGTGGGTCTGAGGCCTGGAATACAATGCCTGCTCAGAAGTGAACTGGCCTCAAGCTGTCCAGATTATGAGGGGGCTTGTTCAGTACCTGACTATTTCACGAAGGGAGAAAGTAGGTGTTTTGGATGCACTGAAAGCATTGTATCAGACTTCTTATTCTACAAGTACACTTGCTTTCAGCAGCTGCGAAGTTGTCCAAACAACTTATGTGGTCTGTTTCCCATCCGACTATAACCTCAATGATTAAATAGAAGTAAAAATCAAACATAGTATAGAAATGAAACCATTTTACTCAAACAAGACCCTTTAGGTATTAACTTTCAGGCAGAAGATATGCAAGACCCCGACTTTTTCCCCAAGCATATTCAACTGAAAAAAAAACAGTAATGAGTTCAAAGTGCATAAATATATTGCAAGTTATAAAACATTTCTTCATGGAACTCTATTATTGTAATTTGAACCCTAATAAGGAAGAAACAAACAAGCAGGCCTGTATCAACGTCTCAGAACAGAAAAAGTAGTGTTTTCATTTTTATATTGTTTTCAAGACTAGACATACTCAAATAAATTACTATTGATGCATATGAAATTTGGTAAAACTAATCTTCCACAAACTTCAAGTCTGCCATTAAAAACTTCAAATCCAACATTAAATTGTACATGAGAGTTAAAAAAGGATAACACTCTTCCTGCAACTTCAAGAGTGCATAAAGAAGAAAGCAAGAGGAAAATATGCTGAACCATCCTGAAGTCTTTAATAGCAAAGAGTACAGGATATAGACATTGCAATTATTTAGTAATCTAACTAAAACAGTACGCATTCTTTAAGAGAATGAAATATTTTCTCTTCCAAATAGTCTAGTGCTACAAGTAATATTTGATCATTGGGAGCAGGATGTGGGAAATCTATGCTGGAATTGGGAATTGGGCCATGGTGGCCCACATCACATGGCTGGTGACAGACAGCTCCACTGAAGGCAGTACGTTTGCAGTCTGATCTTGCCATTACAGGCAGTCCCCGAGTTACGAACAAGTTCTGTTCCTGAGTCCGTCTTTAAGTTGAATTTGTACGCAAGTCGGAACAAATACATCCAGTATTATTTAGCATCAGTTAGTCAAACGATTATCTTAGTATATATTCTACCTTTCTATGCATATAAAACACTTAAATATATGTATTCCAATAATTAACCCACTGCATTGCTTAGCAATAATTGTAGCTTTCATCGGGGCAGGGCCTTTCACATGCTCCATTATTCTCACTTTATCCTTTATCCTTTAAGATTGCTCCAATCGTTGACCGACTGTAGTCTAACGCTTTTCCAATGACGTTTCACCTCTTTCCAAACACGTTATTATTTCCACTTTATTTTCAATCGTGTTCGCTTCCCGTCAACGGAACAGAAATACTGCAGGCAGCGGGTCCCGAGCTCCGCCGGGTCCTAAGGACCACCGCACTGAATTCCCCGGGTCCTAAAGTCCACCGCACTGAGACAGGTTAAATGGGACAAAGTGGGGGCTGTGCTGGGTTTGGGTATTTGATCCTCCACAATATTCCGCGTGCGAATTTAAACTGGAGGTGGCAGTGCTTTTTCTACGAGGTCGAGTTGCGAGCTCGACATCAACCCGGCATGGATGGAGAGCGTGCTCGGGAGCAGCCTGTCACTGGATCGAATTCGGGAACCGTTCTCGAGCCCGGCGCTGATCTCACTGTGCCACCAGCCAACCGGAAAAAGGGGGGGGGGGGGGAGAGAAAGGGGATCAGGGTGAATCTTGCTAAGAAAAATTTAAGCCAAATACAAAGATACACACTCAACACAGTGTCAACGGCAACGACTTAAAATGGCGGATGGCTTCGCAATCTGACTTAAAATGGCGGACAGCATTTTTCTTCCTCGGTTCATAAGTATGAGTTGTTTGTAAGTCAGATGTTCGTAACTCGGGGACTACCTGCATATTCCACTCCCCCGAAGATTTGAAAGAAATAACCGAATGAAGTCATGGTGAAACTTTGTAGCATTGGGACTACAATTATCAGCCTTCCACTTCGCTGATTACTCAGCACCTAGATGGCATAACGTGGTGACGTCAGTCACCAAAATCCTCAGAGCCTTGCATAACTGCATAGTGCACGGTAATGTCATATTTCTGATCTCCTATGAAACTGGTGGTCCCAATTGAGTGTACCCAATCTCAGCATAAGTTGATGTTGTAATGGAGTGGCTACTTTTTATATTGGGTCATGCGGAGTGGACACAGTAGATTCATAGATAATCGCTACCAGCTTTGTAACCAGAACTATGAGATGCCACAAACCATGGGAGAGTACCAAACTATCCCAGTGCTTCACTGATCACAGATCTCCACCTACAAAATTACTAACCCATGACATCCGGAAATTATAACATCAGAAACCAGATCAGAATCAGGTTTAATATCACTGGCATATGTCGAGAAATTTGTTGTTATGTGGCAGCAGTACATAATAATAAAAACTGTGAATTACAGTTATATATAAAGTTAAATTAAATTAGTGCAAATAAAAAGCATTGAGGTAAAGTTCATGGGTTCAAAAATCTGATGGCAGAGGAGAAGAAGCTGTTCCTGAATCGTTGAGTGTGTGTCTTCAGATTCCTGTACTTCCTCTTTGATGGTAGCAATGAGAAGAGGGCATATCTGGGTGATGGGGCTCCTTAATGAATAATGCCACCTTTATGAGCATTAAAATGTCCTGGTTACTGGTGCCCATGATGGAGGTGACTGAGCTTACAACTTCCTGCAGTTTATTTCGATCCTGTACAATGTCCCCTCCCCAAACTAGACAGTGATGCAAGCTGTAAGAAAGCTCTCCACGGTACACCTTTAGCTCTCTCAATATCACTTTTGCAAAGATAGCCATATTTCACAGTGCCCCAAACTACAGGATTTATTCAGTGAGCTTGTTGGCTGTTACCAACTCAAGCATACTTGGAGATAGTCGACGACAGTGTGAGTACTGGTCATCAGAAAAGTCTGATTGGAGAGGGTGCAGAGTATATATACAGCGAATGTGTGAAGGCTGGACCGAGACTTGCTTATAACAAAAAAGGACCAATTTCTTTTTACACAAGAGAGGAATTTTAGTGAGTAGATTTAAAGTGGACAGCTTTATTTTCCACCAGTACAGACATTGTAATAGCTTCAGACTCTTGTAATTTTTGACATTCTGCAAATTCATATGTTGACAACTAGAAAAGGAGAGCATAATAAGACCAATCACTAGGTAAAGTACAGAAATGCTCAGAATGATACTCTCTTGGCTGAAGATAAAGAGCTAAGAGTCCTACTTTTCAATGTCAAAACTTGAAGCTTGTAGGAGCAAGAGGCCCATCTTTGCTTCTTTAAAACTTTGCTCCAAACTGAAAAGTCCTAGCCCGCTCAACCTGTTCTCATAAGACGTACGCTCTACTCCAGGCAGCATCCTGGCAATCTTCTTAAATATAGAATGAAAAACCATGTAACAATGGTTGAGGAATGCCATTTGAATTTTGATATGGAATTCCTTTTGATATGGAATCTCCTTCAGTTGGCAGTGAAAGTTCAATCCATGTTTTAGGTTGTAAGGTTGCCATGAAGCATTGCTAGTCACAGCTTCTGTCCCATCCAACCCACATCGACATGGGTGCTGGATGGTTTTCCCTTAAGAGCTGGATGGAGAGATACATGCATCAGTTCAGTGTTATAAACTTCTGAGGTCACCTCTCATCTTACTTCACTCCAAAGAGAAAAGCCCGAGAGCACTCAACCTGCCCTCACAAGACATGCACCCCAATCCAGGCAGTATCATTGAAAATCTTCTCTGCACCCTCTCTAAAGCTTCCATGTCTTTCCTACAACCAGAGCTGAACACAATACTCCATGTGTGGTCTGAACAGATTTTTATAGAGCTGCAACAGCACCTCGTAACTCTTGAACTTAATACCCCCCGACTAATGAAGCCACCATATGGCTTCTTAGAACCTTAACTTGCGCAGACTTTGAGGGATCTATGGACATGGATCCCAAGATCCCTCTGGTCTCCCACACTGCTAAGAGTCCCACCATTAACCTTGCATTCTGCCTTCAAGTTCAACTTTCCAAAGTGTAACACTTCACAATGTACCAATTGAACTCCATTTACCACTTCTCAGCCCAACTCTGCATCCTATCAATATCCCGTTTTAATCTACAACAATCTTCTACACTATCCACAAGTAAATAGAAGTGTGGGTTTTAGAATCAGTGGTCTATGTCACCGAGGATATGGATAGCATAGTCAATCTATTATCAGAGAGCATTTGAAAAATTATCAAAACCTCCTTTGGCACTGTGCAGAGGTCTAGAGAGTATTAAACTGTAAGAAATAATACAAGTTCCATCTTGATCCAGGTATAACAAAGCTCTCTTTTCAACATCATTTAACCTATCTGTTCTCTAGTAGCCAGCCATCTTCACCCAAATGAGTTTGTGCAAAAATGGAAGTGCTGTTGACATGCCAAAAATAATTTAAATGATTATTTAAAAAAAATAACAAAAGCAGCCTGACACTCACCTTCAAATTCCAGGTCTTTTATTTTGAATAAAAATGTTAAAGATACATGCTTCTTTAGAGGTCTGCTGGAATTTCTATGTGCCCTCACTGGCCATGTGCTAATTTTAATAGCTATAAGCCAGAACATCAAAATAAGTTCCACTTGAAACTTTGGTCCGAGTTCCCAGATGCATGATGGATACAGAAATTGGTCTAAGTATCAATGCAACTTCAGTTCAAAACAAAACCTGATAAATCCCAGCCCCATGGCTTAATGTTCAAAATTATATCTGGTGTTCTAATAGTGACCCAATACATTTTTTGTAGCAGTTCTTGACTTGTGCACAAAAATTTAGGGATTATTTTGCCTCCCTCAAAATTACTTTGTCCATTTTGAACCCAAGATCTCCCCATTTCTCTAGTGGCTTTCTATTGTTTTGACTCGAGAGTTCTTGTTTTTCAATTTCATTTCACATTCGTTCTAACCCATCTAATTTTGTGCCTAGTAGATTACCAAGTAAATAAGTTATCGTAATTACAGAAAAGGCAAAACCAAAAGCTGGGAACTTACTTCTCCTTTGCCTGCTGCGTACATTTTTCACTACAAAATTTACTTCCATGACTAAACTCTTCAGTCATCCCATAGTGACCGCAATTCTCACAGCAAAGTATGCCTTCCATACTGGGTGGCTCTTCCATATTTGATGGAACGGAATTTCTGGATAAAACTAAATGGCAAAATACAATGCTGATTAATATTGTGAACAAAATATTGTCACACATTTGATCATCTACACAGCAATGTTATTCAACTGCCTTCAAATCAAAAGTGTAAAATTATGACCAAATATAGAGTTTGCAATACACCTGGTAGTAAGTATTCATGATCAGCACCAAATATAGTAAGTTATTATTTCTGTTGAGTAACTCCATTAGTTTAGTTCCTCTAAAAATTCAGGTTAACAAAATATTTTACTTGAAAAGGGCAATTAGAAATACTGTAGCGGTGTGCTACACGCAGCGCTAAAATAACGACACGGAGTCGGTAAACTGCAATTAAAGAAGATTTTATTCGAACTTCACAGCCTTGCTTTAAAGCCTCCCTCATCCCGCCCTCCCCGGGCGCGGATGCTGTAAGGGGCACATACTCACAAACCCCCGCAGGCTTTTCCCTTTGTTGGTGAAGCAGACCTGGCCTTTGTGCCAGCGCGCTGGCTATTTGTGAGCTGGTTCGAGTGCGCTAGGAAGTGAGTCGCCACATAACCCCCCCCCCAGAACCAGCGATACACCCCCCAATGTCCACAGTCTGGGCTGGACCATTTGGGAGGTTGGCCTCTGCGCCGCGGTGCCGGAAACTCGACCAGTTGTGCCAAGTCCACATGGACCGGTTTGAGTCGGTCCTCCGTGAAAACCTCCTCTCTCCCCCCAACGTCCAGCACGAACGTGGACCCATTGTTCCTGAGCACCGTAAACGGCCCCTCGTAGGGCCGTTGCAGCGGTGGCTGATGCCCGCCCCTTCGTACAAACACAAACTTACAGTTCTGCAGGTCAGTGGGTACACAGGTCGGGTTCTGCCCATGCTGCGAAGTGGGTATGGGGGCCAGGTCACCGAGCCTCTCGCGTAGTCTGCCCAGGACTGCTGCGGGTTCTTCCTCTTGCCTCCTTGGGGCTGGTATGAACTCCCCGGGGACGACCAGGGGTGCACCGTACACCAACTCGGCCGACGAGGCGTGCAGATCGTCTTTGGGCGCCGTGCGGATGCCGAGTAGGACCCAGGGAAGCTCGTCCGCCCAGTTAGCTCCTCGCAGGCGGGCCATGAGACCCGACTTTAGGTGACGGTGGAAACGCTCCACTAGTCCGTTCGACTGTGGTTGGTAGGCAGTGGTGTGGTGCAACTGTGTCCCCAAAAGGCTGGCCATAGCTGACCACCCCACTGCAGCTGTGTCCCCAAAAGGCTGGCCATAGCTGACCACAGGCTGGAGGTGAACTGGGCGCCTCTGTCGGAGGTAATGTGGGCCGGTACACCAAAGCGGGACACCCAGGTGGTGAACAGTGCCCAGGCGCAAGATTCGGAGGTGGTGTCGGTGAGCGGGATCGCCTCTGGCCATCTTGTGAACCGGTCCACGATAGTCAGAAGGTGCCGCGCGACACTGGCAGGGGGCCCACGATATCCACATGAATGTGGTTGAAACGCCGGCGGGTGGGGTGGAACTGCTGCGGCAGAGCTTTGGTGTGCCGCTGCACCTTGGCTGTTTGGCAGTGCATGCACGTTCTGGCCCATTCACTGACCTGCTTGCAGAGTCCGTGCCAAACGAACCTGCTGGAGACCATCCGGACGGTTGTCCTGATGGAGGAGTGCGCTAAGTTGTGAACGGAGTCGAACACACGTCGCCGCCAAGGTGCTGGGACGACGGGACGGGGCTGGCCGGTGGCGACGTCACAGAGTAGGGTCCTCTCACCTGGGCCTATGGGGAGGTCCTGGAGCTGCAAACCGGAGACTGCGGTTCTGTAACTCGGGATCTCCTCGTCTGCCTGCTGCGCCTCTGCCAGCGCCTCAAAGTCTACCCCTTGGGAAAGGGCGTGAATGTTAGGGCAAGAGAGTGCGTCCGCCACGACATTCTCCTTTCCCGAGACGTGCCGGACATCCGTCGTGTATTCGGAGATGTAGGACAGATGGCGCTGCTGGCGGAACGACCAGGGATCGGACACCTTCGTGAACGTAAAGGTAAGCAGCTTGTGGTCCGTGAACGCGGTGAAGGGCCTACCTTCTAAGAAGTACCTGAAATGCCGGATTGCCAGGTATAGCGCCAACAGTTCCCGGTCGAAAGCACTGTATTTGAGCTCGGGTGGTCGCAGGTGTTTGCTGAAAAATGCCAGGGGTTGCCAGCAACCCTCGATGAGTTGCTCCAGTACCCCACCGACTGCTGTGTTAGATGCGTCCACTGTGAGGGCGGTAGGGACGTCCATTCTGGGGTGCACTAGCATCTCAGTGTTCGCCAAGGCTTCCTTCGTTTGAATGAAAGCGGCGGCAGACACCTCGTCCCAGGTAATGTCCTTGCCTGGACCCGACAGCAGGGCGAACAGGGGGCGCATGATTCGGGCAGCTGAAGGGAGGAAGCGGTGGAAGAAATTGGCCATACCTATGAATTCCTGAAGGGCTTTGATCGTGGTGGGTCGGGGGAAATGGCGGACCGCATCTACCTTAGCGGGCAGTGGGGTTGCCCCGTCTTTAGTAATCCTGTGGCCCAGGAAGTCAATGGTGTCGAGCCCGAACTGGCATTTGGCCGGGTTGATTGTTAGACCATATTCACTCAGGCAGGAGTAGAGTTGACGGAGGTGGGACAGATGCTCCTGACGACTGCTGCTGGCTATGAGGATGTCATCCAAATAGATGAATGCGAAGTCCAGGTCGCGTCCCACCGCGTCCATTAACCGCTGAAACGTCTGTGCGGCATTCTTCAGGCCGAACGGCATTCGGAGGAACTCGAAAAGGCCGAACGGGGTGATGAGAGCCGTTTTGGGGATGTCGTCCGGATGCATCAGGATTTGATGGTATCCTCGGACGAGGTCTACCTTGGAGAAGATCCGTGCGCCGTGCAGGTTTGCTGCAAAGTCCTGAATGTGCGGCACAGGGTAGCGGTCCGGTGTGGTAGCCTCGTTCAGCCTGCGGTAGTCGCCGCACAGTCTCCAGCCCCCTGTCGCTTTGGGCATCATGTGCAGGGGGGAAGCCCATGGGCTGTCGGACCGCCGGATGATCCCCAATTCCTCCAACCTCTTGAACTCCTCCTTCGCCAGTCGGAGCTTGTCTGGGGGAAGCTGCCGAGCACGGGCGTGGAGAGGTGGTCCCTGGGTCGGGATGTGGTGCTGTACGCCGTGTCGGGGCATGGCTGCCATGAACTGCGGTGCCAGAACCGATGGGAAATCCGCCAGGACTCTGGTGAAGTCGTTGTCGGACAGCGTGATGGAGTCGAGGTGTGGGGCTGGCAACTGGGCTTCACCCAGGGAGAACATCTGAAAGGTCTTGGCGTGGACCAGTCTCTTCCTGGGCAGGTCGACCAGTAGGCTGTGAGACCACAAAAAATCCGCGCCCAGAAGCGGTTGGGCTACGGCGGCCAGTGTGAAGTCCCACGTGAACCGGCTGGAGCCGAACTGTAGCTGCACCGTACGGGTGCCATAGGTCCTTACCATGCTGCCGTTCACGGCCCTCAGGGTGGGACCCAGTGCCCTGTTGCGGGTGTCGTAACTCGTCGGAGGTAAGACGCTTATCTCGGCACCGGTGTCGACCAAAAAACGGCGTCCCGACCTCTTGTCCCACACATACAGGAGGCTATCCCGATGGCCAGCCGCCGTAGCCATCAGCGGCGGCTGGCCCTGGCGTTTCCCGGGAACTGGCAGGGCGGGCGACAACGGCGGGCTTCTGCGCCCCACCGCTGGTGGTAGAAACACCATTGTTCGTTGGGCTCCCCACCCCTGCCTCTGGGGTTAGCGGGCTCTGCGGCCGGGCCTGGACTGGTTTGCTGCTGGGAGCGTGGCCGGGTGATCAGTGCGATGGATGCCCCACTCCCCTTCTTGGCGTTCCACAGCAAGTCCGCCCAGGCTGCCACCTTCCGGGGTCGCTGAAATCCGCGTCGGACAGCAGCAGGCGTATGTCCTCGGGCAGCTGCTCCAGGAATGCCTGCTCAAACATGAGGCAGGGTGTGTGTCCGCCGGCCAGAGACAACATCTCATTCATTAAAGCCGATGGAGGTCTGTCTCCCAAGCCATCCAGGTGCAGTAAACGGGCAGCTTACTCGCGCCGAGAGTCCGAAAGTCCTTAGGAGCAGGGCTTTGAATTCCGTGTACTTGCCGTCCGCCGGGGGAGACTGTACAAACTCCGCAACCTGGGTCACTGTGTCCTGGTCGAGGGAGCTCATCACGTAGTAGTAACGTGTGTCCTCTGAGGTTATCTGCCGAACATGGAATTGGGCTTCTGCTTGCTGGAACCATAGGTAAGGTCGCAGCGTCCAGAAGCTGGGCAGTTTCAACGAAACCGCATGAACAGATGCGGCGACGGTCATCTCCGGTCCAAAAATCGTTTGGACCGTCGGGGTCACCAATTGTAGCGGTGTGCTACACGCAGCGCTAAAATAATGACACGGAGTCGGTAAACTGCAATTAAAGAAGATTTTATTCGAACTTCACAGCCTTGCTTTAAAGCCTCCCTCATCCCGCCCTCCCCGGGCGTGGATGCTGTAAGGGGCACGTACTCACAAACCCCCGCAGGCTTTTCCCTTTGTTGGTGAAGCAGACCTGGCCTTTGTGCCGACGCGCTGGCTATTTGTGAGCCGGTTCGAGTGCGCTAGGAAGTGGGTCCCCACAATACTATTAATTTAGGAATATAGCCCAAAAGTTAAAAAAAAAAAGCATTGCACATAAATACAGCACACAAAGAAAAAGAAAATATGAAAACCATCCTAAAATTGGACACTGACCTTCCTGTGCAGTGGGCACACTCCATGTTGTTGTTGCAGTTGCCTTCTTTATTCTATCTACTTCAGTTTCATCTGTGATTATCTCCAATGCACCAAATTCATTTATTCTGAACTGAAGACAGTGGTTAATAAGATGATCAATCATTATTCATAATACCATTCACAAATTCTTAGGAGTCAAGAAAAATGCTTTGTACCACACAACAAATAATTTCCATTTATGATAAAGTAATCCTCAATACATATCAGCAGTAAATAGAGATAAAATAACAGAAAATCAATCAACCATAAGACTGTGTAATTGTTCTGCAAAGTTATACTCTTGTAAAATACTTCTAACATGTTTTGAAGCAAATATATTATTTCCCAATCTGCTTGTCAAAAACATTTCAATATTAGTTTTACCTTTAGATCACTCCCTGGAAGTGTAGCTATTCCATCCTTCCAATCCATAGCACTGAAGACATCAAAATCCTGGCTACCAGTTGCAGGGGAGCAGTCACTCATAATGCTTTTCTCCATTACAGAAATTACTGTTGTGAACTCTATCTGAAGGGAAGAGCAAAACAGATTTGTTTAACGTCTGATTTGGGCTGATGGAAAAAGTATCATACCCCCTCAAAAAAAAAATCTTTAATCAAATGTCTATTGTAATCATACAAATCTTCCTTCTACACAAATTGTTTTATTCTTCTTGAGAGGAACATACATATAAGCTGGTATGCATAGCAATCTCGGTATTTCCAGCCAAAATATCTGGAGAAGTAGCCCTATAGATTATAACCCCATGCCAGTTGCATAGGCAACATCAATCTCCTGCCCACGCCCAGTGGGATGCTGGTGTGCAGATTAGAAGGAATATTCAGGAAAGAACAACGGATCAGGTACCAATGCTCATTCCTGAAAGAGAAGTGCCAATCAGTGCCCTCTCCAACAAGAAGTCAACCACCCGTCCTTGCCATTCAATCATGTTACCATCACTGAATCCCACAACATTAATATCCTGGAAGTCATCATTGACTCAAAGACTAGCCACATAAATACTGCGACTATGAGAGCAAGTCACAGGCTAGGTATAAGGCAAGCAGCTCATTCCTTGTCATGTCAAACCTACAGAGACACAAGTCAAGATTATGATGAAATACCTTGCCTGGATGGCAGCTCTAACATCAGCTCCTGGAACAAAGCAACCCACTTGACTGATTCATCACCTGAAAATAATGAAACCCTCAATCATTCACCAAGGCAACTCTGATTGCAACACACCCAAACCTACCAAAGCGTGGTGGGGGTGGGGGGGGAGGAAGGAGGAGGGTGAAGAGTTCAAGAATTTTAGGGAAGTGGAATCATCACCATCTGCCATGTTCCCCTCTAAGACTTGACTACACCGACAGAAATAGTTCTATGTCAGAATCATGAAACTGCCCGTAGAAAGGACTGGAGCAGTTTAAGAATCCAACTAGATGATGAACAATGAACACGAGCTCTGCCCGGATCATCACACAATTTTAAAAAATTAAATAATTAGATGATGGAGGCTAGCCTATGGGCGGGAGAATCAACCCCCTTGCCCCAAAAGATTTTCTCATGAAGCCGAAATTAAAATCAGTAAAATAAAAATAAAATTAACTTCAACTTGGCCAGTTAATGTATCCTCTCCTTGTCAGGCTAACCTGACAAAGAAACCAAGGTGATTAAGGAAATGTCAGATTCAAACACAAAATTTTCAATTCATGGTTACAGGGATTTATCAGTAAAGAGGTGGAGGGGGAAATGGCACTGTATGTTTTTGTATTCCTACTGATGCTCGTCATTCTATGGGTTAGATGCACATAATTGTACTGATACTCATTTGCTGAGGCACATTTTAATTTGTATTGTGCCAATCAAGTGTGTTTTGTTCCTAACCTCCAGTTTTCCTATCCTTTCAAATGACTCAACAAAAGCAGTCACCTTCGGCCTGCCCTTGAATAGAAAGCAGTTCCTAATGGAACAGAGGTTAACGGGATGTTGATGTTCACACTTACATCATATTATTTCATGCCCGTGGAGCCGCAAGTTATCTCTGTGGTTCGTTGACCTAGAGGGAGTCCTCCAGTACGAAGGAATCTCACTGCACAACTGTTATGGTAATTATATGACAACATATGTTCACGCATGTGGAGGTGGGCAATATCGCTAGAGGCGCTTGGAATGATCCTAACCAATAAAAATCAAAATCAAAGGCATTGGCAATCTCCATTGTCACCAACTGAAAGCAACAGATCAACTTGAGACAAGACTATCACAACCTCCTTCCTGAAACACTGCATCCCTAGATTACTGCACTTGAGATATACTAGCACGAAACCACTGTGGGAAGGTTTACACCCTGGAGTGTAACTGGCATAACAAGATATTCCAGCGGCCCTTCTCCACCTCAGAAGAAGAAATACATAAAGTGTACAAATGGATTACAGTAAGAAACCCAGAAGGTTAGTCATATATTTGTTTAATTTTGGACTTAGACATTTTGCCAGTGGGCAAAAAGGATTAAAAAGAATATTTTCTTACCAAAACTCATTTCAGGGTTATCCAGTTCTGTAATATGGGTGGAGGAGAAGGATATGGAAACATTTGTGAAGGAAGGACACTGTCTATTACCTTGCCATAATGCCAGCTCTTAAACTACCCCTCCCCCCACCAAAATAATGTTACTTTTAACTATTTTTCAAGGCAAAACTCCCTAAAATGCCCAGGTTTCCTTTATCAGATCTCCATAAAAATAATTAGTCATGTGCCTGAAATTGAAAAGAATGGAAAGTGACAATCTCTCACCAAAATATATACAGTCTTTGCAGTCATGATGCTCTATTTAAATAGTAATCAAAAACAGAAATGAATTCACTGAGTGTTTCTGGTAAATCAAAATTGTTGGAAGAAAATAAAAAGTTAATTCCTCGATTGTGGATCCACATCATTTTGGGAAAAGATTAAGCTACGAAAAATATAACAGCAAAATATGAAGTTCATGTTATAAGATGAAGCACTTTTGAAAGTTAACTTCTAAAATCTTATTTACATTTAAAAAAAATTCTTGTTCCGCCACTGGCTCACTAATCTACCCAATTCAATTTTTGAATTTCACATATGAAGACCATACATGAGGCATTGATAGAGGAATGTTGTTTTCATGTTATTGATGCTTTTTTTTTGGGGGGGGAGTATTCATAATGTGTAGATGTGTGCAACGTATATATGAAATGCTAATTGAAATATGTACTTCACAACTTCCAAGTAGTGTTGCTCACCACTCAATTTCAGGAGTTTAATAGCATTTACCATGTCTTGAAAGTTTTGAAATCTGCTTTTTGATTAGATAATATGTAAAAATAAAGTATCAATCCAAACCCAAACTCAGCAATCCATTAGGTTCACTTCAATAAATGAGGATGCAACTAGGAATCACAGTCGATACTCTCCTCCATGACAACTAATGATAATACATCTAAATGCCAAAATAGCTTAGATCAGGTAACTTAGTTAAGATGAAGTAGCTGTTTGAGTGTTATTAATCCGTACAACACACTCGCTGAAAAAAAATAATCAGCCGACAAGATGAAGTCCATGAACCAATTTCTCACTAGCTGAGGTTTTTCAGTGACAATATGGCTCGTCACTGAGCTCAAAAGAAAGTTGGCAGCGTAACTTTGCATACTTTTGGGCCTTGCTTTTGTTAATTCTGACACACAAAGTAAAACCAATTATAATCGAAGCTGGGACTTTCAGGAACAATGGTATAATTAAGCAAAATAGGCAACCAGATTCTTTGACCCAATTCTCAGAACAGAAAAGTATATTAAAAAAAAATCATAATTTTAAAAAAATCTAAGAAATGTTATCGTGAAATGGAGGGAATAACTTTATAAATCAATGATATTAGCTCTTTTTAGAACCAGAATATGCTCATTAGTATTTCTAACAATATATTAAGTTTATTAACCCACTGTTGAATCATTATTTTCTTTGCATTTTAACAATTATCTGCTTGTATTTTAAGTAGTTCTTGTATGCAGGTAATACACGTCCTAGAGGCCACAGTATGTATATGCAAGCTCAGCGTGTCCTCTAGTGGTTATATTGTATAATTTTGGAAAGTTCTGGAAGCTTCCTTTGGTGATGCATTATTTAAGTAAGAGTTCTCTCATTGGTTAATCTGTGAACTTGAATAGAACTTTCCTTATCTAATATAAAAAGAGCTGCACCACGAAGCAGTACCATTTTAGATCGTTTGGCTCCCCCTCTCTTCAACTAGTAGACCTCTATCACTGTTCTTTTTCAACTCTCTCTGTTTTATTAACACATAATAAAACTCTTGTGAAGCAACAAATGTCGTGCCTCTTTCCTGACTTCTGAAAGAACCTGGGATTAAAACATCAGAATCCAACACCTGCAGTGGAAAGAAACTTGAACGGAATTATGGAACGCAATGTGGTGCTTGCAGATCTAATCAATACACTGACTTACAGATACAAAAAGAAAACCTGGTCTCCTTCAGGGTTTGTTCATCACTATAATCAATTGTGGACTTCTATATTTAACCAAGCACATACTTTGTCCAAACACAATGGTCCTACAGAGTAATGATAGTGCTTACAAAAAACATGCATGCCATCATTGTAATCACAAGGTTTTGTGCAACACTTTGTTTTATATGCATACACACATTAAAGCCAACATTAAAAATGCTTTATTTATTAAATAATATAATTTGTATAATAAAAAGTATAAAATACTTATAGAATTTAAAAAATTATAAATTGTTAATTCAATCATGTCATTTTCCTTGGTAGGCAGACTTCATCATAAAAGGATGTGAATTTATAGTGATCTTGGGAAATGTTAAAGCTTTTCCAAATCAAGTCATTGTTTCTGAAATGCTGTTACTGTCGTTCACTCAAAAACAGTCAATTTGCAATAAGTTCTCACAGTTAGCAAAAACATTAATGGCCAATTTTGATGGTGATGATTTCAGGATTGAGTGTTGTTCATGCACATGGAGAATTTAACGTTCCTTTGAAAAAGTCACACCAGCTCTGTCATTATTACCCGAACTCCTGGATAAGGTCTTGAATTTAACTGCTAGTCAAAAGACAAAGTTAAGTTTATCTCACTAAACTCATACGCTCTAGCACAACTGCAATGACAAACTTGCTTGCAGCAGGTTCCCACGTATAGACCAAAGCAGCATTCACAAAAAAAAGCATACACAAAACACAAATTATGCAGGTATTTAACAAGGAACACAATTAGAATTGGGGAAAAAACCACGTTAGTGAAAAATGGTTTACGTGCCCATAGTGTTGTTAAACTGTAGTGATCAGTGTTTGCCAACTGATTCAAGAACTGAATGGTTGAAGGGCAATAGCTGTTCTTGAACTTGGTGCTGCAAGACTTCAGACTTCTGTACCTCCTGTCCGATTGCAGCTGCACAAGATAGTAAAGCCCAGATGGCGAGGGTCAGTGATGATAAATGCTGCCTTCTTGAGGCACCATGCCCTACAGATAGTACCAATGGCAGGAAGGTGTGCGTCCATGTATAGTGCAGGGGATTATGAAGCAGGGAAGTTTTGGTGCAACTTCACAGAGCGCTGGCAAAACCACACCTGGAGTACTGCCTACAATTGTGATTTGCATATTAACAGAGATGATTTGCTTTGCAGAGCCAGAATGGTGAAAGAGGAGAAATGGTGCTGATTGGTCCTTTGCTCTCTGACGTTTAGAATGAGAGATGAGCTATTAAAAATATACCAGCTTCTGAGGAAGACTGACAAGGTGGATGCCAGAAGGATAATTTCCTGCGTAGAACCAAACACAATTAAAGGGCATAGTTTCAAAGAAAAAGGACTCCCATTTAATACAGGGGATGAGTAAAGGCAACTTCAGTTTGAGGTTGCAAATCTACAGAACTCTCTATAACAGGGTAGGTAGGGCACTCAACAGAGAGTGGCCAACATTTAAGAGTACACCTGCTCTTGTTTCTTACATTTCATTTTCTTAAAGTGATAGTTTTTACGATTACAAGAGAACACTTCACACCAGTTTTACAGGATTAATAAATTAAGTCATTTAATGAAGGAAAGACAATGTTAAATAATTTTAGACAAGTTGACAGTAATTCTTACATGTGATGATCAGGGGATGGGGGGTAGAAATTATCCTACAGAAATAAAAGGAAATGCATGATGGAATTGTGGAAAATTATCTCAGATACGGTTGAGTAAGTCACCAATACTAAGTTTTGTTGGCTGGTCAGTCAAGTCACAGGAGGGACAACAGAAACCCTGGCTACAACTCATAATAACTTCAAAACTGTACAGATGCCCATGGGCCAATTCCTATCTAAAGGTGCTGCATCCAAGCTGCTGCAGAATAGCTATGGGAAAAACTGTCAGGATCATAATGTTGAAAACATATAAGAGAAATGCATTGGGTTATTCAAGAAAATCCAGCAGATTTTTGTAAAAAATACAAAGTAAACCATGTCAAAAATACCATAAAATATGCTGAAACATTGAATTTTAGTTTCCAAAGGGAAAGGAAACTAAAATGTTTAATGTAAATTTAACACTAAAGCACATTTTCATCTCTAGTTTCCTTAAAGCTTTCATCGACTGCGTTCCTGCTAAAATGTTTGTAATGAGCGCTTTGGTAGCATACCATCAGGAATCATATCAAGGTTACTAGCACAGCAAAGGTGAAACAAATTCACGTCGAGTCAATGTGTGTATTGCTTCTCATCCATTAAGTCATGGGCTTGGAAGTAGCCCTGAAGTAATGTTGATCTATGGCTACGGTACGCCCTGAGATTTTACAAATTGGAGAGAAAACAAATCTAATCGTGAGAATGGAGAACAAATACAGAAACCAGAATTTTTTCTAAACACTACTATAAAAACTTACACTCACATAATTATGTGCTGCGCATTCAGAGAAGCTCTTCTGCACACCACTGTTGCAACGCATGGTTATATGAGCTACTGTCACCTTCCCTTCAGTTTGAACCAGTCTAGCCATTCTCCTTAAACAAGGCATTTTCGGCCACAGAACTGCCACTCACTGGATGTTTTGTTTGCACCATTCTCTGTAAATTCTAAAGACTTGTGTGTGAAAATCCCAGGCTGTTCAGCAGCTTCTGAGATACCGAAAAACCACTCTGTCTAGCACCAACAATCATTCTACAATCGAGGTTACTTAGATCACAATTCTATCTCCTTTACCATAGCATCAGAGGGGGATAGGAACAGACAAGTTAAGAAAGCATTTAATTGGAGTAAGGGGAAATATGAGGATATCAGGCAGGAACTTGGAAGCATAAATTGGGAACAGATGTTCTCAGGGAAATGTATGGCAGAAGTGTGGCAAATGTTCCGGGGATATTTGTGTGCTGTTCTGCATCAGTACGTTCCAATGAGACAGGGAAAGGATGGTAGGGTACAGGAACCGTGGTGTGCAAAGGCTGTTGTAAATCTAGTCAAGAAAAAAAAGAAAAGTTTACCAGCGGTTCAAAAGCTTAGGTACTGATAAAGATCTAGATTATAAGGCTAGCAGGAAGGAGCTTAAGAAGGAAATTAGGAGAGCCAGAAGGGGCCATGAGAAGGCCTTGGCAAACAGAATTAAGGAGAACTCCAAGGCATTCTACAAGTATGTGAAGAGCAAGAGGATAAGATGAGAGAGAATAGGACCAATCAAGTGTGACAGTGGAAAAGTGTATATGGAACCGGAGGAGATCGCGGAAGTACTTAATGAATACTTTGCTTCAGTATTTACTACAGGGAAGGATCTTGGCGATTGTAGTGATGACTTGCAGCGGACTGAAAAGCTTGAGCATACAGGTGGCCCCCGCTTTTCAAATGTTCGCTTTACAACAACTCGCCGTTATGAAAGACTTACATTAGTACCTGTTATCGCTAACCAAAGAGGATTTTCACTTTTACAAAAAAAGACGCCCACTTTATACGTGTGTTTACCCCGAGAAAGACTACAATGACTGAAGCCTTGTGCAGGCAGTTTGCACATGCGTGTACGTGCGTACTCATGTGCGTACATATGCGTGTACGTGCCAATTTTTTTTTCTCCAAATCGACTTTGGCTCGCTGTTTTCCCAAGTTTGATAAGTGAAACTACATCGTACCTATAATATTTCTACTTTATATAGGGTGTATATTTATCATAACATTCCTGCTTTTACTATATCTTAGTGTTATTTTAGGTTTTATGTGATATTTGCTTTGATTTGGTAGGTTTTTTTGGGTCTGGGAACGCTCAACAATTTTTCCCATATAAATTAATGGAAATTGCTTCTTTGATTTACGACATTTCGGATTACAAACGGTTTCGTAGGAATGCTCCACCTTCAGATTGCAGGGGAACCTGTATACATATTAAGAACGAGGATGTGCTGGAGCTTTTGGAAAGCATCAAGTTGGATAAGTCACTGGGTGTGGACAAGATGTGCCCCAGGCTACTGTGGGAGACAAGGGTGGAGATTAACTCAGCCTCTGGCGGTGCTCTTTGTATCATCAATGGGGACGGAAGAGGTTCCGGAGGGTTGCGGATGCTATTCTCTTATTTAAGAAGGGGAATAGAGATAGCACAGGAAATTATAGACCAGTAAGTCTTACTTCAGTGTTGGCAAGTTGATGGAAAAGATCCTGAGAGGTAGGATTTATGAACATTTGGAGACGTATAATATGATTAGGAATAGTCAGCATGGCTTTGTCAAAGGCAGGTCATGTCTTACGAGCCTGACTGAATTTTCTGAGAATGTGACTCAACACTTTGATGAAGGTAAGCAAGGCATTTGATAAGGTACCCCATGCAAGACTTATTGAGAAAGTAAGGAGGCATGGGATCCAAGTGGACATTGCTTTGTGGATCCAGAACTGGCTTGCCCACAGAAGGCAAAGAGTGGTTACAGACGGGTCATATTCTGCATGGAGGTCAGTGACCAGTGGTGTGCCTCAGGGATCTGTTCTGGGACCCCTACTCTTTGTGATTTTTATAAATGACCTGGATGAGGAAGTGGAGGGATGGATTAGTAAATTTGGTGATGACACAAAGGTTGGAGGTATTGCAGAGTGGAGGGCTGTCAGAGTTTACAGTGGGACATTGATAGGATGCAAAACAGGGCTGAAAAATAGCAGATGGAGTTCAACCCAGATTAGGTGTGAGGTGACACACACAAAATGCTGGTAGAACACAGCAGGCCAGGCAGCATCTATAGGGAGAAGTGTTGTCGACATTTCGGGCCGAGACCCTTCGTCAGGCCTGAAACTGACAGAAAAGATAATAAGAGATTTGAAAGTAGGAGGGGGAGGGGGAAATGCAAAATGAAGTGCTTCTTCCTATAGATGGTGCCTGGCCTACTGCATTCCACCAGTATTTTGTGTGTGTTGCTTGAATTTCCAGCAACTGCAGATTTCCTCGTGTTCTTTTAATGTTGTAAGTTTTGTCAAACGAGTGAGAAAAATGTTTACAGTTGATGCTGTATACTGGAAGATGTTCCTGGACCCCCAAGTGCACATTCAGGAATCCACCAAATTGTAACAAATATCAGGGCTACGATCTGTTCCTCCCTGCACAAAAATGTGTCCCAAACACTGGCTGAAATTGTTTGCATCTTTACAGTTGGTTCCCTGGCTGCCTCCCAGATATAGAGATTACCACAGCATTTTGACGTCTGCCTCTGGGGACCTGATGAAATTCAAGATCTTATTTAATAATCGCGTTCCCAGGTTGGGGGAATTTAATTAAATCAATTCAGATCAAGTCACTTTAAAAAAAGCTCAAACTCCCAATGTCCCTATGGTCAAGCTCAACACAAGCCCAACAAGCCTGTGCCATCCAGTTAAGCCCATGCGATCAATTAACCTGCTAACCCATACATCTTTGGAATGTGCGAGGAAATCAGAGAACCCGAAGGAGGCTTATGTGGTAACAGGGAGAATATACAAACTCCTTACAGGCAGCAGTGGAATGGGACCCAGGCCACAGGCACGGTGCTAACTTTGTTAACCACAGCCCTACAATGATTTGGACAGAGTGATGCTGAAGAAATGAGTAGCAATATGTTGCCCGTTTCCTCATCCTTCTTGTTGGTAGAATTAGCAGGTTTGTAATGCATTGTTGCGGTAGTCTTAGTGAATGCATTTTGGAAATAAGGAAAGGTTGAGCAAAGTCAGGCTTCTCCCTTTGGAGCAAAGGAGGATGAGAGGCGACTCAATAGAGGTGTACAAAATGCTGTGAGGAGGAGAGAGAGTGGATAGCCAATGCCCCCCCCCCCCCCCCCCCACCAAGGCAGCAATGACTGATATAAGAGGTCGTACTTCTAAGGTGAGTGGAGGGAAGTACAGGGAGCGGGGGGGGGGGGGGGGGAAATATGTCAAAGAAAGTTTTTATATGCACAGAGTGGCAAGTTCCTGGCACACACTGCCAGGGGTAGTGGTGGTGTTAAGAGACAGATACATTATGGACATTTAAGAGACTCTGAGATAAGACACATGGATGAAAAAAAAAACGGAGGGCTATGTAGGATTAGATTAGGATTTGGTAAAATTGATCTTGGGAATAGGTTGAAAGTTCAGTACATCATGGGCCAAAGGAGCTGCACTGTGCGGAGATGAAATACTACATATACTGCAACCACTGTGCACGGCTTCCAGAGGCATTTAATGGTTTGAATACCAATCGCTGCTTTGAAAGGGTGGTGTCAGGATTGCTGCAACAGCACTCTTTCAGTTCGGCACATACCATCTCATCTTGATTCATGTTTTGTAGATACTGGAGCAACTTTGAGAAGGCAGAAGACAAGACATTCACTCCAGGATACTCAGCCTTTAAGCTATTTTTGCAGGCAGTATTTACGTAGTTATTCAGGAGCTTGATACTGGGGACTCAGCAATGACATCTGAATGTCAAAGAACGTACGTGCTCTTTTGTTGGAAATACTAAGTTCTGGGCACTCGAGGAGTGAAAGTTACTGATCGCCTGATGCACAAATGTTTTGTTGATCCACGTATTTTCACATGAGACTGTCTCATTTGGTGAGGGTGCTGAATGGAACCGAACTTTGATCTGCTGACAGGACAGTTACTGATGAAAACTTTAAATGGGTAGGCTTAGGATAATGCTTTGAGAAATTTCTGCAACAATGTCCAGGAGTTGAAATGATTGACCTCCATTAATCACAATCATTGTCCAACTTGCAAGATATAACTGCAACCAGAAGGAGGGATTTTCCATTAGACTTAGCTACACTACAATTAGGTGCCACGTCTGATTAAATGACACATTTTGTACCTGTCTCAGCTTATGTCTGCAAATCATGCTTTAATCCAAAACAAAATATGAGCATTGATAGACAGGTTTTTGATGAATGGAGCCTAACTACACTGTTGATGACATCTTCCATCACCGTGCCGATGATTGATTGTAGACTAAAGAACTGGATCTGTCCTGCCTTGTGACAAGGGCACGTAAGATAGTTTGGAAAATTGTCCGGATGCGTCTCCACTGTAAGGGTACTGGTAGAGCCCAGGCTGAAGCACGGCATTTTCTAGATCCCAAATTCTTTACGACTGCAGCTACTACTTTACTCTGTTCCACAGACTCTGCTCTCAGATTTCCTTGCTATGGTGCAGAGTGAATCCAAATTGTGCTGACGGGGGGGAACACCTGGAAGCAGCAAGCACGAGTCACATGCACAGCTCTTCTAGCTGAAGGCGGCTGTAGATGCTCCAACCTTGCCTTCTGTAGTGAAATGCTAAGCTTTACCATTGATGCTGATGGTGTAGCTCATGGACATCCCCCCCACCCCCGTCATCTGGACACTGCCAATTAAGGCAGGATCCAGCAAGACCGGAAAGCTTTGATTCACTTTGTTAATCAATTTGAGTGACAATCCTTCCTATAACATGTTACTGTCACATTTTATAGAATCATTCCAATGTCGAGGATGTCAATCAGACCACAAATCTAGGCCATGCGTACAACGTGCATGTAGTATCCAGCCTTGAATACCTTAATTAAGTTGACCATGAACTTTATATTGTGCAGACAACATTAAGCTCTGTTAGGGCCCTTGCATTCCTTTAAACACCAACTTTGGAAGCTTTGTGGGACAAGGACTTGTACAACAAGATACAAGATGGCAATGATATTACAAAACCAATTGGCAGGTTATGTCATTGTGATTGTTAATACCCAGATAGATTTCAAATGCTCTGCGCAGTTTTTTTTAAATAAAGTAGATTTCTTTCAAATAACTGTTCGATATAACTTAGTAGATTACCAGGTAATTTTAGACCTGGTTAATAATTTTAGACGTAGGTCAGATATTAGGGTGGCAAATTACTTACAGGGATTATATTGAATGAGATGGATTTTTAAAAACAATTCATTAGCTTCATATCCACTATTAATCACTTTAGGTTTCTATTTCTAGATGATTACATTATCTGGAATTGAAACTCCCATAGCAGGACTTGAACTTGCATCTCAAATAACTAGTCCAATAACTATTGGTTACTGATAACGATATACAAATGATTAACATTAAGTTTTTGGTTGTGGGTCTAAGTATTGAGCAGCTTCACTATTAAATGCAAACTTGCACAAGCCACTACAGCAAATATCATGCATTGCAAGTTATCTTCATGCCCCTGTGCTCAATTAAAATCTACAGTGTAAAAATTTGTATTCTGAAAATACTTTCTGCATTCTTGGTGCAAAGTAAGAATATTATAAACCATGTGGCCCATTGCAGAAGGCAGTTTTCATATCCTTTTAGAGATGTGAAATCTTCCCATTCCTCAGCCATGCACATGCTACCTTTCAATATACATACGTTTCACAATAAAATTGGTTCTCAATAAGTAGGAACCAATAGAGCAGTCACTAAAAGCACTATTAAACTTAATTTATATACATAATTCCAGAAATTATACCAATCGCAACAAGTTTTATCACAACTCACAAACTGAAGTGACAAAATTCCTATCATCCAAATGATTACAAAACCAATTAATGTATTCAGGCAACCAAGCACCACTTCAGGATTGAGGGCATTTTATCTATTTAGAGATACAGCCCTCAACAGCCACTGCCCAGCAAAACACCAATTCAACCCTAGTCTAGTCACGGGTCAACTTACAATGACCATTTAACCTGCTAACCAGTACGTCTTGAACTGTGGGAGGAAGGCACGTGCATACACGAAAGAACGGACTACTGTGCCTACAGAGGGCCCTGAATTGAACTCCAACATCCAGAGCTGTAGTATTCATGCTACCATGGTCACTATATTTAACCACTGACAAACTTTTTAATCTTGCACCAACTACTTCTTCCCTATCAAAGTAAATTAAAGTTTTAGTAAACTTCTGCTTATCATAACAACAAACCTACAATTTCAATACAATGCCCCTGTGGATAACACTCTGCAAGAATGCCCCAATAATATTTTAACTAAATCAAACACAGACTATACCATTTGTTTTATTTTCTCACACTTTCAATGTTTTCCACTGTTAAGAGAACCAGCTCAAATTAATGAATACAATCAGAGTAATTTACTATTGAGAGATTGATTCAGCTTTTCGGTTCCACAAAAAGCAATTATTACCTTTGTAATTCTGCGATATCCTCAGTCTTATCAGGGTATTTGATATCAAATTACCATATTTCAGTCCAAATACATTTTGACCCTTTGCAATCATTCATCATACCTAACGGATAGATATGGTGTTGGATTTGGTACTATTATGTACCTCAGGACCAGCACAGGATGGGTTTTCACACAGATAATCATGACAAAAAAAAAAGTGCCTCAAAACACAAAAAATTAGCTAAAAGAATGACCCCAAATCCTTTCTCTCTGGAGACAGGACAAGAAGCATTACACACGTGTCACACTTCTGAAATAGATCATGTGTTGCAGCCTGGTAGATCTGAGCAATCAAAACCACTTTCAACATATATATATAATTCAATTATTTGCAGAACAGCAGGCTCCTCCTTGTCCATCACATAAAAGTTTTCAAAGTAATAGAAAATATTCTTTTCACACTAATCTGCAATATATTATAAACTTATGAAACACCAAATAAGTCTGATCACAGAACAACTTAATACACTGCGACAAAGCTTCAAATGACTGGACATTATATCACAATATCTCTTATAAAAACTATCGTTAAGTATTCACTATTGGAAAAAAAAATCACTTTTCAATTAAAAACTAATAGATATAGGAACCTAATTTTGTTTTACTATAAAATAGTAACCTGAAGCAAATGATATACATTTTCCCACAAGCTGGCAGCAAATTTCTGATACATCATTTAATTGATATCATGCTTATTCACCATGATTAAGCTGATTTCCGAATTCCTTATATACACCATTTTCCTTTAATACTCCAATAAGGATTTAAAGAAAATTTAAATAGGTTTCCTTTGATTTTTTTTGGGCAAATTTCCCACAACACCTTTGGAGAAGTCCACTTCAAACACTTCATGAAACCTTTTTCTAAAAAAAATGATGAAAATAATACTTTGCACCCCCAATTTCAAATTCTATTCCAATGGTTCCTGCCAACAACTTTCAAATCAATACACAAAAGAAAGGCTCCCAGACAAAGGAATAAAAGAAAAAAAGCTTCTGAAAATGTGCCAGAAAGATAAACTCCATGCTTTGATGCATAGCAAGACTTCAATTTGACAGAAGAACCTCAAAGTGCGCTAGACATTAATCTAGCAAGAAATCAGCTTGCCAATGTCAACACCACTTAGGTAATTGTTACTAACATGGTACAATGTCTAGGACCTACAACCTCACAGAATGACCAATTAGATCTAATAAATATTTTGAGCTATTTATAGACCAGCAAGATATAGTTAATAACATGAATCACATTATTTCCAATAAGTTGAGCAAGAACTAATTAGAATGCTCCAATACTTCATGATGGCAATATATCTTTCATGGATAAATTTAAAACAACATTGACCATACAAATCCTTTGTTAGACACGGTGCCAGAAGAATGGAGAATATATATGTTATGGAATTCTAAGGATGCACCCTTTAAAGCAACAAGTATATATATTTTTTAAAAAATAGGTCTGGTTCCTCATGTCAAACCCACTCTTCAATACAACGACGGCTGATTAGTTCAGACCCCAACTCATCTTCCCTACCAGTTCTATATTGCCCTCAGATATTTCAAAAGCTAAATCAAACTTTTCTTTAAATAACTCCGATGATTTATCCTCCATAACACTCCAAAGTAGAGAAATTCATCACCCGAGAGAGAAAAAAAAAATCTTCTGTTACCTGTTTTAAACGACCACCCGTTTAACCTTGTTCAAATCTCTCCCACTAGTGGATCTATTGGTTTGCCTATTAGGATGTTATTTGTTTCCATAAGATCACCCTTCCTTCAAAATTACAAAATAATATAATCTAAATTTTATGAGGCACACTTGGTAGGAAAACCCTCATCATAGTTACTGAACAAGTGAACCTCCTCTCAACACCCTCATAACACTATAAGTGTTGGCTTTTTAAGAGTAGTTTGCTGTTGAGCCGAGTAGGGGATCAGCCAGACTTGATTGGGTGTTATGTAATGAACCAGAGGTGATTAGTGAGCTTAAGGTAAAAGAACCCTTAGGAACCAGTGGTCACAATATGATTGAGTTCAACTTGAAATTGGATAGGAAGAAAATAATGTCTGACGTAGCCGTGTTTCAGTGGAGTAAAGGAAATTACAGAGGGCTGAGAGAAGAGCTGGCCAAAGTAAAATGGAAGGAGACATTGGCAGGGATGACAGTAGAGCAGCAATGGATTGAGTTTCTGGGGAAAATGAGGAAGGTGCAGGATAGATGTATTCCAAAAACAGAAATATACAAATAGCAAAATAGTACAACTGTGGCTGACAAGGGAAGTCAAAGCTAATGTAAAAGCAAAAGTGGGCATACAACAAAGCAAACATTAGTGGGAAATCAGAGAATTAGAAAGCTTTTAAAAACCTACAGAAAGCAACTAAAATCATTAGGAAGGAAAAGGTGAAATATGAAAGCAAGCTAGCAAACAATACCAAAATGGATAGAAAAAGTTATTTCAAGTATATAAAAAAATTAAGAGAGTGGATGCAGGACCACTAGAAAATGAGGCCGGAGACATAATAACGGGGGACAAGGAGATGGCAGATGAACTAAATGACACCAGCAGTGTGCCAGATGTTGAAGTGTGTGAGGGAAGAGAAGTAAGTGCTATTACAAGGGAGAAGGTGCTCAAAAAGCTGAAAGACCCAAGGGTGCACAAGTCACCCAGACCAGATGAACTGCACCCTAGAGTTCTGAAAGAGGTACCGTTAGAGATCATGGAGGCATTAGTAATGATCTTTCAAGAACAATTGGATTCTGGCATGGTTCCAGAGGACTGGAAAATTGAAAATATCACTCCACTCTTTAAGAAAGCAGGGAGGCAGCAAAAAGGAAATTATAGAACAGTTAGCCTGACCTCAGTGATTGAGAAGATATTGGATTCAATTATTAAGGATGAGGTTATGGAGTACTTGGTGACACAGGACAAAATAGGACAAAGTCAGCATGTTTCCTTCAGGGAAAATCTTGCCCGACAAACCTGTTGGAATTCTTTGAGGAGATTACAAATAAAGGGGATAAAGGGGATGTTGTAAAATTGGACTTTCAGAAGGCCTTTGACAAGGTGCCACACATGAGGCTGCTTACCAAGTTAAGAGCCCGTGGTATTACAGGAAAGTTACTGGCATGGTTAGAGCATTGGCTGATTGGTAGGAGGCAGCGAGTGGGAATGAAAGGATCCTTGTTTGGTTGGCTGCTAGTGACTAGTGGTGTTCCGCAGGGGTCGGTGTTGGAACCGCTTCCTTTTATGCTGTATATCAATGATTTAGATGATGGAATAAATGGCTCTGTTGACAAGTTTGCAGATAATACAAAGATTGGTGGAGGGGCTGGTAGTATTGAGGTAACAGGCAGGCTCAGAAGGACTAGGACAGGTTAGGAGAATGGGCACGAAAGTGGGAAATAAAATACTATTTTGGAAAATGCATGGTCATACACTTTGATAGTTGAAACAAATGTGCAGAGTATTTTCCAAATGGGGGGAAAATCCAAAAATCTGAGATGCAAAGGCACTTGGAAGAACACTCCAAAGGTTAACTTGCAGGTTGAGTCGGTGGTGAGGAAGGCAAATGCCATGTTAGCATTCATTTCAAGAGGTCCAGAATACAAGAGCAAGGATGTGATGCTGAGGCTTTATAAGGCACCGGTGAGGCTTCATGTTGAGGTATCGTGAAGAGCTTTGGGCTCCTCATCCAAAAGATGTGTGCTGGCATTGGAGAGGGTTCAGAGGAGGTTCACAAGGATGATTCCGGGAATGAAAGGGTTATTATACAAGAAACGTTTGATGGCTCTGGGCCTGTACTCACTGAAATTTAGAAGGATTGGGGGGGGGGGGGAAGGTCTCATTAAAACCTTTCAAATGTTGAAAGGCCTAGACAAGAGTAAATTTGAAAAGGATCTTTCCCATGGAGTTGGGGGGTGGGGGGGGGGTCTAGCACAAGACGGCACAGCCTCAGGACAGAGAGGTGTCCATTTAAAATAGAAATGTGGAGAAATTTCTTTAGCCAGAGGGTGGTGAATTCATGGAATTTGTTACCGCAAGCAGCTGTGGAGGCCAGGTCATTGGGTGTGTTTAAGGCAGAGATTGATAGGTTCGTGATTGGCCGTGACATCAAAAGTTACAGGGAGAAGGCTGGGGAATGGCGCTGAGGAGGGGATAAAAAAAAATCAGCCACGATTGAATGGCAGCATGGACTCGATGGGCTGGGTAGCCTAGTTCTGCTCCTATATCTCATTGTCTAAGTGAATGAAAAACTCCAGTTTTCAGAGAATACTCTCACTTTGTAGTAGCAATTTTGAAATAATTAGTTCCACTGCTTTACTTCGCTCAAAAATATTAACAGGGTACTTTTATTATACTGTAGTTGGTGCATCTTCCTGTGCAAATTTCTGTCACCGGACAGGAATGATCATGATAAAAAAAAAAATTTGACTTGAAAATTAAATTCACTTCGTAATTCACAAAATACAAGTTATCTCAAAATACATGTTTAAAGTAGCGTTTCGTTGACCCTGGAGAGTATGTTAGAAATTATTTCCTTAGTAGTAAGTCACTAGAGATAAATTTATTAAACCCTTTATTCTAGCCATCTGACCAATGCAATGCAATCGCGACGAAATTAATGCAAGCCACTGATTAAGAAACTGATTCCCAAGCAAGTCAGCAGAAAAAAAGGCGGTCAAAGAGAAAACATACCATTGGGGAACAATAGCAAACATAAGCACACGTATAGTCCCTTTAAATTTGAACAATTAAATTCTGTCTTTGCCTTGAGAACACTTGACAGCCAAGTGCAGTATCGTCTCCTGCACCTCTAGACAAAAACCATTTGAGGTCGCTCTGCATCACCTTTTAAAAAACATGTTTTGTACTTGAAAGTTTCCAGAATTCACTCAACTATGTACAGTAGTTTCAAATAATGAATACAAAAGAAAATACATTTCATTTACATGACCACCGCAGCTTTTATCCGCGTTCACATCAGGTCACTGCAAATCACCAGCAGCAACTAACGTTACGATAAACCGTTTGAGTAAATACATAAATGAAGCTGAACATTAAATAAATCGTCATCGGACTTTCTTACTGTCAGGTCAGATCCGATGCCTCCAACATTTGACAGAAATTTTACTTCTTGGATTTCAAACACGTCACAGATCATATTTCCACAACTAAATGCTTACACTGTCAATAAGGTTCCCGGTAACAATAAAAAACTTAAACCGACTGGAGAATTTATTAATTTAAATGTGCATCACAATCGCGTGGACTTCCTGAAATAAGCTCACAAACCAGTTCAAATTCTGTCCCTTTAAATATAATGTACATTTATGTAATATTTTTCCTTTTCTCACTCTTTTTTCCTCTCTCTCGCAGAATCCACCCTGAGATTTCTCTTCCTCAAACACTTCTTGTATTTTATTTGGGCAGTTTCTCAAAATGGCGGAGTCTATATTCATGAAAAGGCCTAAAAGGAGACACGTTGCATTCAAACGTGAATTTATTGCTTTTTTTGTCAATATAAAAGAAACAGAAAGAGAGATGAAAAAGCAGACTAGGAGTCGGCCAGAAACATTGTATTGAACGGCAGCTCGCTGCCATTCCACTGGAATCCTCGCACTTTGCTCGGGAGCCACAAAATGGTCTGTGTCACTGAAGAGTTCAATGTTTGGAATAATCTGAATAATATTCAGTTCCAAATAGCATCACTCATCATTTAACAGCAAAAGTCCAACGCTCTCTTTTCCCCTCGTCTATTTGCATTGTTTTCCCTCCTCTACCCTATTTTTTTCTACTATTAAATCATTTATTTCTAATTGCTGGGGGGGGGGGGGGGGTTGTTACTCCACTGCTCTCGCAGACACACGGTCCCGGCCACTCGGTTCTCTGCAACTACTTTATTTAAGTTACAGCAAATGCAATTAGGATAAACGTCAGGAAAGAAGAAAGAGAAAGGGGTTAGGTGGGGGTAGAGTTAAACACCAGTCCAGGTGAAGGAAAAACACAGAAATACCATCCATTGTCAGAGAGCTTTGATTCTAATTTATTTTTTTTTTAAATTAAAAATTGCACCGTTTCTTACCCAAATTCTGTCACGAGTAGCAGACAAATTTCCAGGTCGGCAATGCGCAGGCGCGCAGGACAGCTGCTAGCAAGGAACTGCAGAGAAAAAAACTAGACACTCAGCCGCTCACCCACCTTCTGTGAGCTTTCTCTTCCAAACGTCTGCCTTTCAATCGCTCAGTTCTCATTTGCATATCATTTCTGTATTGTTTTCACTTAAAACTTTACATGCTGGCAAGTAGTTTGAATTTACACGGACATTTACGAAATCCAGATCCGGACTACGTTCATTTAACGTATTTTTGAAGGAAAGAACTTGCCATTAATGTTTAGTTATTTGAAGACAATGATGTCTCTGACGCATATTTCTTGTGTGTTAGGTTAAGTTGCTTTTGGTGGAAAGACTAATTTCTTTCCCCGGCAGCCGAGTGACTGCTATTTTGAGTATTCTGTATTTCATATCTTCAGTGTATTTTTGGTTTTTTTTTATAAAAGGCATTATTGCGATTTTTAGGAAGAAGTGAGTGGGGAAATTAAAACTGAACACGCAATCAGCCATACAATCATCCCTCAGTTTAAAGGAGCAATTCCTAGAAAATGATTTAAGGAAAATTCCATAAAAGGAAAAAGCTGGGTGAAATGCTTTGAGTATTTTATGTGTTCATGTGGGTGGAGAGTTGCATGTTGTTTATAAGTCAAGGGTATATAACTAAAAATTACATTTTAGTGAATATTTGTAAATCAATTATTCAGTAATTGAGGATTCCCTGCAATATCAGTGACTGTCCAAACATATTGGCTGATCCATGCTGAAATCAGTAGAAATCTACAAGAATTAGAATTAGTTGGCCAATTTTTCACACTAAGTTGGAAGTTCTTAAAATAAATGCGTGGTTTTTAAACAGCGAATTGATATAATATTAAGAAAATATCTTTCACCGTGAATCACTGCTGTCTTAATAAACTGCATAGTAAGTTTCCAAGAATCAACTTATTAATTCTGGTGTAACTGAGGAAAGGACTCAACTCGAGTTTTGCCTTTGAGATTCCAGAGCCGTTTACTGGGAAACAGTCACCAAAGTGCTTTCAGTAATGCTTTTTATTCTCAGAATTGGTTCTACAAACAAAACGAGAGATACCCACCAGTTTGTACATCAGCAAGTCCATTAGTGGTGCCAATACACCACTGGATATCTACCTGCCGTGCTGAACAGGTGTTTTTGTCACCATTTGCCAGGGTGTCCAGGTTTGACTGCACTAGATTCTTCCAACACTGAGGCAGGGAAACTACCACAGAGCCAGTGAATGAGAGTAATTTGTTAGATGCTAACTCAAAGTTTAGATATTATTTAGCCATAGAATTTCCTCTCATATATGAGATTAATATTAGCAGCGAGTAGTCAGTCAGTGGCACAGAAACAACTAGAAAGAATTTGGGAATGTCAAAGTGAAGTGGGAGAAACCAAGGAAATAGCTTCCCAATAACCATTAAACTCTAAGTTTATGTGTGTATGCGAATAATATGCAACTTATCTAATGTCCTCCTCCAAGAACAAAGAAATTTAATTATCTGCCCAAAACTTGAAAAACAGAAATCCAAAATGTAATGAATATTCAGTTGAAAATAAAGTAAATACATTTAAACCTGAACAGATTTTATTGAAGGAAAACTGTGTTTAGTTTAATTGAGTTGTTTGATGCAGTAGCAGAAAGTGGTGATGAGAGCAAACTGTTGATATTGTAAGTATGGATAGATAACATATTTCAAAGTGCCACAGTACAGGCTTGTCAACAGGCTTAAAACCCATGACACATTGGTAACATAGATGCAAAATTAGCCAAGGGATAAATCATATAACAATTATAACATAATCATAACAATTACAGCACGGAAACAGGCCATCTTGGCCCTTCTAGTCCATGCCGAACGCTTACTCTCACCTAGTCCCACCTACCTGCACTCAGCCCATATCCTGCCATTCCTTTCCTGTCCATATACCTATCCAATTTTTTTAAAATGACAATATCAAACCTGCCTCTACCACTTCTACTGGAAGCTCATTCCACACAGCTACCACTCTCTGAGTAAAGAAGTTCCCCCTCATGTTACCCCTAAACTTTTGCCCCTTAACTCTCAACTCATGTCCTCTTGTTTGAATCTCCCCTACTCTTAATAGAAAAAGTCTATCCACGTCAACTCTATCTATCCCCCTCATAATTTTAAATACCTCTATCAAGTCCCCTCTCAACCTTCTGCGCTCCAAAGAATAAAGACCTAACTTTTTCAACCTTTCCCTGTAACTTAGGTGCTGAAACCCAGGTAACGTTCTAGTAAATCATCAAGAGTCCCAACTTTTGACTGCTTTAAAATGAAGGAAAGTATACTTTGAAATTTCTTAAGGAACAGGACAAGAAGCACTGCCGTTTCTCATTAGCTACTTGGACCTAATACTTCTTCAAACTTGGTAAGCATGAGGCCAGAGAAAGATTTCCAAGGAAGTTAAAGAAGCAGGTGAAATGAAATGAGTTCAGGTGAAATTCAGTGTAGGAAAGTTTAAAAGAACGAATCTGGGATGAAGCAATGTAATCTAAATGAGGAAGAGTTTAACAAAAAGTGCACAAACATAGAAAGCAGGGAGGAGCCGGAGTGTAAGTATCTCTGAATGTGGCAAGAGCATAATTAAATATCAATCTGGAACCCAAGCATCATTAATAGAGAAATGAAGCACTAAAACAAAGAAATTCTGCTGAAACCCCATGAAGCATGGGTTTGGCCACAAAGATCTTGCCCAGCTTCAGGCATTGCATTTGTAGTTGATATCTGGATCTCGCTGCCAGAGGAGGCAGTAGAATCTGATACAATCACTACATTCAAAGGACATTCATACAGGCTCTTATAATAGCAAGGTAGGAGAAGGATGCAAGTAAATGGGATTAGTGTAGATGGGCAAAAAGGTTGGTGTGGATATGGTAGGATGTAGGGCCCATATCTGTGCTGTACAATCTGAGTCCATGACTCTAACCAGGTTCTATCCATAAAATAAGCCACTGATGTTGCTAATTTTTGAATAAGGAATTGACTTCAAACTTCAAACATTTAGTTTCCGCAACACAAAGAGTAGGCAAAATAATGTTTAAAAAGTTTATTTAAAATAAAATACCAAGAAACTAGTAAAAGGTTCAAAGATTCATTTGATTATCAAAGTATATATATATGCCGTGTACAACTCTGAGATTCATATTTTCCAAATAGCCACGAAACAAAAAAAAATCAACTCCCTCGCGCAAAAACTAACAAATTGCCCACACAAGGAATGGCAGCTAATAAATAGTTGATTACAGAGTTTAATTGATTTTAAAACAGTATTGCCATTTTGGGTGTTGTTTAAAATGTATATCTTTTGTGATAATCCTATATTACTTCATATTACTTACATCTGATATCGTGTTTAAATAACTCAAAGAATGCTAGTTAAAGGGAAAAAACACATTTCGTTACAGGTCCTAATAGCAGTTTATTGAAGATTTTAAAAAAAATCTATGTAAACATTATTGTATCAGAAATTTCAACTATGATCCCACCGAGCAAATTTTAAATAGTGCCCTGGTATGTATCATTTTCTAATCTCACTCATCAGGCTTGTATAAAGCAGGTTTCAAACCTATCTCCTCCTTACTGATTGACAATAATAAACCACACAATCACTCCCCATTCCAATCGTTTCATTACACAGTTTGGAAAAGGTGTTTCTATTAAGTGCAATGAGTATGTTAATGTTAAAAGCTTCATATTTCCATTCTTATTAGGTTCCCTAAGCGACTACAAATTGCAAATTAAGTCAACGTGTAGTATTTTGATTTGATCTTTTTAATCTATTTTTGTATCAAAATTTGGAATGTCCCATTTAGTTCTTGTTTTACAACAAATAAACGGCTTTGTTGGGAAAACAGCTGCTATTTTTTATAAGGTAATGACATACCCAGTGACAAACAAATTTGTAGCAGAGATTTGTTCATGCACAGCTTAAGTTAGGTTTTTCATAATGGATCAATCTGTCATGGCCTGTAGATGAGAAATATTAAGAGGGAGAAAGCCAAGAACCCAGAGGAAATAGATAGGAAAGAAAAGAATTCAGTTGTTCTTAATGGCACAAATATTGCATGTACTTGCTAAAAACACAGATACACAAATCCCAGTACGAGCAGAGAATTAGTTCACTAGCAAGTTATGTGGTTAAAAAGAGCTTGATAGTTCCAAAGTTTGAAGTTCAAAGAACATATAGTTTTGTATACATGTTACCATATACTACCTTAAAATTCATTTTCTTGCAGGCATTTACAGGAAAAAGAAATACAACAGGATTCTATCAATAACTACACAGAAAGTAAGAGTGACAACACTAATATCCAAAAGAAAACAAGCTGCAAATCAAAATAATACTGAGAATGTGAGTTGTGAAGAGTCCTCAAAACTGAGTCTGCAAGTCATAGAATCAGTTCTATGAATCAGTGTGTGAATGAAGTTATCCACACTGGTTCTAGAGCCTGATGGTTGTAGGATAATAACCGATCCAAGAACCTGGTGGCATAAGACCTGAGGCTTCTATACCTCCTCCCCAATGGTAGTAGCAAGAAAAGGGTATGGCCTGGATGGTGGGGGTCTTTAATAATGGATGTTGTTTTCTCGTGGTAGCATTCCATGTGAATGTACTCAACGGTGGGGAGGGCTTCACCTGTAATGGACTCCCTGGATCCACCCTTTCATGATTACCTTGCTGATACCAGTTTTTAGTCCATAATTTGAAATTTTCCAGCTTGCCACAGTGAGATTTGGACCTAACTCTGGCCATTAGTCTAAGTTTCTGTTCTGGAATGCCAGTCCAATAATGTTACTGGATAAGATAAACTACCATATCTGCAGTTCAGCCATACCAGACTCCATGCATTCTCCCTATGTCCATAAATCCTCACTCTTACAAGTCGCTTTTTATAATGAATGTCTAAGTCTCCCTTTGGTTCAGTATCAGCAAGTTCATATCTTCATGCTAACGTTTCCACTACACCCCAGCTACCCAGCGTCAGTTTCAATACCAGGCAGGCACACGTACGATTACAAAATCCATAACCTAAGTCAGGTTGTTGTGAACTGATCACAATTCAGATGCATCACATTCCCCGTTTTCCAGCATGTGGCAGAGGGAGCAGATGCAAAAGTTTCCTTGCTAAAGCAAGTGGCCTGAATCCCTAAGCACCCATGGAATATAAAGGTCAGTAGAGGCATAAATAAAAGATTAGCTTAAAGACAGAAAGCAGAGTCTTGTGGTAAATAGTTGCTCACCAGAATGGAAGATGGCAGTCTGTGGTGTTCTCCAGAGATCTGTGCCAAGGCCCCTATTGTTTTTCCATAAATTAATGGCCTGGATATGCGTATGGGGGGGGGGGTAAATTTTTAAAAATTTCAGAAGTCATTAGTCTTGGAGGTATTGTAAGCTGTGACAAGGGTAGTAATAGATTGCAGGTAGCCATAGGTAATCTGGTATAATATAAATAGGCAAGTGGCAAATGAAATACAATAAAGAGAAACGTTATGTGGTACATTTAGTGGAGCAAATGAGAAGAGATTATATATAGGCTGAAGAGATCTGAGTGTACATATGCATAGATTTTCAAAAGTCATAGGATATGTTGGCAAAATGGTAAGGAAAACATTTGCGATAGTGATTTTCATAGACAGAGGTACAGGGTACAAGAGTAGCAATGATACACAAACTCTTAGACACAAGATTCTGCAGATGCTGGAGATCATGAGCAACACACATAAAATGCCAGAGGAACTTAGCAGGTCAGGCAGCACTTATAGAGGGAAATGACCAGCTGACATTTTGGCTCCACTCTTTTGGAATGATGTGAAGGTCTTGGTGAGAGTACAGAAAAGATAGAATGGTTTCTGTGATGAGGTTTCATCTCCAAGGTTAGATGAAAAAAATGGTGTTATTGTTACAGCAAATAGGGTTGAAAGGGGATTTGATAAAAGTTTGCAGATTTATGAAAGGCCCCCCCAAAAAATGAGTTGTGTAAAGATCACAGGCCACATACTTAGAGTAAAATGCAAAAGATGCATGAGGAATGTAAGGTAAAATATTTTTAAGCAGAAAGCTACAATGACCTATAGTTCACTGCCAGTGAGGTTAATAAAACAAGAGTACATCAAAGGTACATGAGGGAAAATAATTTACAGGGCTAACTTGAAAGAGTAGGAGAACGAGACTGAATGTATTACTCTATAAGGAGGTGGTGGGGGCTGGATCAGTTAAACGGCCTTCTGAATCTCAATGATTACATTACTGTAGTGATGTGAGTTTTCTATTAAGCTCACCTTCTTGGGGCTTCAGTTCTGGCTCTTCTCCATCTGGTCTTTAGTGCATCATGTCATGATTAACCCCTGGTACACTGCTCAAATCCGCTTAAATACATGTATCTGGAACCATCCTTGATCGTATTGCTAACAGTTGTAAAGATGCACTTTTATTGTTCCAGAGATATTCTAAAATGAAAAGCCTCTAATGCAAATACGGTAAGTCATATAATTCCTTGTGTCTGGATGATAATAGAACTGAGTGTATGGTATCTGTAAAGATCAGTGTTATTGTGTCATGCTGAAAGTATGATTATTTGGTCATTTGAAATACTGTGTTTTATATTGACATCACATTCAAAAATTTCCTAGAGAGCTACATCAAGATTTCCTCTTTACAAAGTGGAGAAACATTCGGGTAAAAACTGGACATCTTCTGTTTAGAAATGTAAGCTCTATGAACCAATTTAAATTGTAGAAGAGAATGACGAGCACAGAAAGATGATTTATTAACCCGTTTAAGAATTTTATTCCATCTATCATCAGAAATCTGACAATTTAGGTCATCCTCCCAAGCTTTTTTTATTTTATCTAAAAAGTCTTGTTTAGAATCAATCAACAAGTTATAGATACCGGTAGTAGAACCATTAACAAAAGGTTTTAAATTTAAAAGATCATCCAGTAAATTTTTATCAGGACCTATAGGAAAAGTAGCTAATTGGAAACATAGAAAATCTCTAATTTGAAGGTATCTGTAAAAATGTGTTTTTGGGAGTGCAAATTTATTTGACAATTGGTCAAATGAAGCAAGGGATCCTGAGATAAACAGGTCCCAAAAACACTTAATAGCTAGTTCATCCCAATCTTTAAAGACTTTATCAGTTATGGAAGGGATAAAAAAAATTAAGGAGAATGGGAGATGATAATGAAAAATTCGCTAAACCAAAAATTTTTCTAAATTGAGACCAGATCCTTAAAGTTTGCTTAACAATTATGGTATCTGTTGTTTTATTTGCTGAAAAAGAAGAGTATGATCCAAGAAGAGAGACAGAAGAATTTTTTACAGAATTAACTTCTAAGGAGACCCATGATGGGCAATCTTTACGATAAATATAATAGGACCAGAAAGTAATATTCCTTATATTGGCAGCCCAATAGTAAAACCTAAAATTGGGTAGGGCTAGTCCAGCCATCTGTTTATTTCTTTGTAAGTAAACTTTACTTAAACGAGCTTGTTTATTATTCCAAATATAAGAGGTTAAAATTGAATCTAAAGAATCAAAGTACGTCTTAGGAATAAAAATAGGTAAGGCCTGAAAAAGGCATAAATTTCTTTTATGATGTATGACTTATCTTTAAATTTTTGATTACAGAGTGGTATACCTTTATGTGTTACGCTATAACATTTTGATCAATTTTATTACAATATATGAATGTACACAAGTTATGTTGAGATGTATCTATGTGTTGCACTCTGTAAATCTTGTTTTTTTTTGTTCTGAATAAAAATATTGTAAAAAGAAAGAAAGATTTCCTCTTTACAAATATGAAGGTTTAAGTGAAATAATTTCCAGTTAACTCTTTGGTTTAAACAAACAAATGGCATTATAAAAGAAAACTAAAGATATAATCAATCCAATGATTTGGCAGTGCTGGAGTTTAAAGTATTCAAAGCTTCCCAAATGAATCCTCATGATATTTACAAAATTGCTAGGGTCAGGACAGCAAAAATCAAGTTCATCGAGCCATTTTGTTACTTAGAAATGTTCCAATTTTGAAATAAGCTGTTCCTCTTCATTTCTATCTACAATGTTTACACTACTAGTTGGCCAATAAGAGTGTGTTTTCCATTTAATCACCTTAGCAAGAAGCTCCTTATTCCTCTCAGTGGTATTCTGGTGTCCCGCTTTTGTGCCATGTAGACCAAGTGACTTCAAATTTAAAATGTTGCCGTCATTAGGTTCTTGATTTCCTTCCAGAAGAAAAAAATTATTATTAAGTGGTGAGCGTGTGTCTTCAGGCTCCTGTACCTCCTCTCTGATATTAGTTGTAAGACAGAGCACCATGTGGTTGATGGGGATCCTTAATAACAAATGCTGCCTTTTTAAGACATCACCTTTTGATGGTTTCCTCAGTGCTGGGGAGGCTAGTGCTCATGATGCAGTTGAATGAGTTTATTAGGATTTGCTAGAGTCTTTGGTGATGTACCAGATCTCCTCAAACCCGAATGAAATACAACCGCTGGTGTGCCTTCTTCATAATGGCAATAATAAGTTGGACCCAGGGTTAATCTTTGAAATATTTAATTATATTACCCAGTAACCCACTCACCTCAAAACAATATAGAACATAGAACATAGAATAGTACAGCACATTACAGGCCCTTCGGCCCACAATGTTGTGCCAACCCTTAAACCCTGCCTCCCATATAACCCCCCACCTTAAATTCCTCCATATACCTGTCTAGTAGTCACTTAAACTTCACTAGTGTATCTGCCTCCACCACTGACTCAGGCAGTGCATTCCACGCACCAACCACTCTCTGAGTGAAAAATCTTCCTTTAATATCCCCCTTAAACTTCCCTCCCCTTACCTAAAAGCCATGTCCTCTTGTACTGAGCAGTGGTGCCCTGGGGAAGAGGCACTGGCTGTCCACTCTGTCTATTCCTCTTAATATCTTGTACACCTCTATCATGTCTCCTCTCATCCTCCTTCTCTCCAAAGAGTAAAGCCCTAGCTCCCTTAATCTCTGATCATAATCCATACTCTCTAAACCAGGCAGCATCCTGTTAAATCTCCTCTGTACCCTTTCCAATGCTTCCACATCCTTCCTATAGTGAGGTGACCAGAACTGGACACAGTACTCCAAGTGTGGCCTAACTAGAGTTTTATAGAGCTGCATCATTACATTGCGACTCTTAAACTCTATCCCTCGACTTATGAAAGCTAACACCCTATAAGCTTTCTTAACTACCCTATCTACCTGTGAGGCAACTTTCAGGGATCTGTGGACATGTACCCCCAGATCCCTCTGCTCCTCCACACTACCAAGTATCCTGCCATTTACTTTGTACTCTGCCTTGGAATTTGTCCTTCCAAAGTGTACCACCTCACACTTCTCCGGGTTGAACTCCATCTGCCACTTCTCAGCCCACTTCTGCATCCTATCAATGTCTCTCTGTCAATATCTCAATGTCTCAATGCCAATATGATCCAAATTTTATCCTTGCTGGTGATTCTTTACTGGATTGGTAAAATCACCTTCCTGACAGAGGACACTAACATGAAAATAAAACAACTGAGAATGCAAAGGATACAGCCATAAGAATTGAGAACGAGAAGGACTGGTGTTGTTCATTTTGTCACCCAAACCTTGTCCTATCATTGTAAACAAAACTGGATCAAAATATTTCATAGAAATTTGATTTATTATAAGGCCACTAAATATCCCCTTATGAATATCAGTTATATATCCATTTATCAATTGCTGCTTCTAAGGATACTCATGCGGAAAATTTGCTGCGGTTTTTAAAATATTACAATGATCCAAAAGTCCTACATTGCTACACCTCGAAAGTTCTTTGATCCCTAGTTAACTCTTTGTGACACCCTGGAATGTCATAGAAGTGAAAACCTTCCCTTTTAGCTCATGACAGTATCTTTGAATTCCTTACACCACTGTATCCCAGATTTCATAACGTATAGCTTCAGGAAGCGGTTTATTAATTTACTTACTAATTCCTTGAGACTGGCAACACAGATAGACAGGGGGTGACAGAGGCTTTTGGCACGCTGGCACTGAGTATAGAAGTTGTGATGTTGTGCAAGACATTCAAGAGCATCAGGGAAGTGAAGTATGTGCTGTGAAAATTACGACTGAGAAGGTGCTCAGGAAGCTTAATGGTCTGAGGGTGGATAAATCTCCTGGACCTGATGGAATACACCCTTGGGTTCTGATAGAAGTAGCTGGAGAAATTATGGAGGCACTAACAATGATCTTTCAAGAATCAATAGATTCTGGCATGGTACCGGATGACTGGAAAATTGCAAATGTTACTCCGCTATTTAAGGATGGGAGGCAGCAGAAAGGAAGCTATAGACCTGTTAGCCTGACATCAATGGGTGGGAAATTGTTAGAATCGATTGTTAGGGATGAGATTATGGAATACTTAGAGACACATGACAAGATAGGCCAAAGCCAACATGGTTTCCTGAAAGGAAAATCCTGCCTGACTAATCTACTGAAATTTTTTGAGGAAATTACAAGCAGGGTAGACAAAGGAGATGTAGTAGATGTTGTGTACTTGGATTTTCAGAAGGTCTTTGACAAGGCGCCATACATGAGGCTGCTTAGCAAGATAAGAGCCCATGGAATTACAGGGAAGTTACTAGCATGGGTGCAGCATTGGCTGATCGGTAGAAAACAGAGAGTGGGAATAAAGGGCTCTATCCTGGCTGGCTGCCAGTTACCAGAGGAGTTCCACAGGAGTCGATGTTGTGACTGCTGCTTTTTACGATGTATGTCAATGAGTTGGACTATGGGATTAATGGATTTGTGGCTTAATTTGCCGATGATACAAAGATAGGTGGAGGAGCGGGTAGTGTTGAGGAAACAGAGAGCCTGCAGAGAGACTTAGATAGTTTAGGGGAATGGGCAAAGAGGTGGCAAATGAAATACAATGTTGGAAAGTGTATGGTCATGCACTTTGGTGGAAGAAATAAATGGGTAGACTATTATTTAGATGCAGAGAGAATTCAAAGTGCAGACATGCAAAGGGACTTGGGACTCCTTGTGCAGGATACCCTAAAAGTTAACCTCCAGGTTGAGTTGGCGGTGAAGAAGGCGAATGTAATGTTAGCATTCATTTCCAGAGGTATAGAATATAAGAGCAGGGATGTGATGTTGAGGCGCTTTAAGGCACACGTAAAACCACACTTGGAGTATCGTGTGCAGTTTTGGGCTCCTTATTTTATAAAGGATATACTGACATTCGAGAGGGTTCAGAGAAGATTCACAAGAATGATTCCAGGAATAAAAGAGTTACTGTATGAAGAATGTCTAGCAGCTCTTGGGCTCTGTTCCCTGGAATTCAGGAGAATGAAGGGGGATCTCATAGAAACATTCCAAATGTTAAAAGACCTGAACAGATTAGATATGGCAAAGTTATTTCCCGTAGTAGGAGAGTCTAGGGCACGAGGGCACGACTTCAGGATTGAAGGATGTCCATTTAGAACAGAGATGCAGAGAAATTTCTTTAGTCAGAGGGCAGTAAATCTGTGGAATTTGTTGCCATGAGCAGCTGTGGAGGCCAAGTCATTGGTGCATTTAAGGCAGAGATAGATAGGTTCTTGATTAGCCAGGGCATCAGAGGATAATAGGGATGACTGGAAGAATTGGATCAGCCCATGATCGAATGGCAGCGCAGACTCGATGGGCCAAATTGCTTACTTCTGCTCCTATGTCTTATGGCTAAGACATTGGTTGGATCACATGTGGAATATTGTGTTCTGTTCTGTTCTGATCACCTTGTCCCACTTGCTGGTGCAATAATATCAGTGCCGGACTCCGGAGCGAAGGTTCCCGAGTACGATTCCAAGTCGGGTTGAGCATCGAGCTAGCAACTCGGCCTCATAAAAACAAGAATAGCTTGCTACGGAAACACCATCATGTCGGTGCCCCGATAACTCCACTGCCGAGTTAAGGGCTATTCTTCTTCTTCTTCTGGTCATCTTGCTATAGGAAAGAGGCTATCAAGCTGGACAGAGTACAGAGGAGGTTTATGAGAATGTTGCTGGTACTCAAGGAACTGAGTTATGGATATAGGCTGAGCAGGTTCTAAGATTCAAAGTACATCTTAAGTATGAGTTCAGTAACCCACCCTTAGATTCATCTTCCCAAGAGACAGCCTTGAAACAAAGAAAACCATGAAACCCATTCAACGGAAAACATCAACCCCCACCAGGTTTAAAAAAAACACATTGTACAAATGGCGACAAAAATAATCAAGCAAAAAACACAGTACGGTATATAATAAGCAACACCCGGACAAGAGTCCAGACATATTCAGTTTAGCTCATCGTTCATTATCTACAGGCCATCCGATACAAAATCACACAAAATAGCAACAAAAAAAGGAGAGACCAGAAACGACACCATATCATGACGTGAACTATAGAGTCCAATCCACTGATCACATAATGTTGCCCAAGACCCAGAACTCTGGCACCAGCCTCCGACAGCATCAAGGGAGAGAGAGACCATTTGAACACAGGGACAATCCTTCGAGAGCAGTGAGAGAGAGAGAAGGCAGACATCTTCCACCGCCACCAGCAAGCGAGAGGCTGGTAGACAGGGCTGGACACCTCCTCGCCTTCTGCACTTGTCTCAATGATTTCAATCTTCCTCAGTTCTTTAATCGGCGAGATTGGAAAGAAATGGAGTTGGCCGTGGGCTTGCGCCCCATCTCCAGGCTTCTTGGCTTCGAGGCCGCACACTTTGCTCGAAGCCTCACAGAAAACCTTCAGAGATGACAAAGCTCAATTGGCCTGAAAACACACCACCAAAATGTAGATCACAGGCTTCAACAGTAGCAGAACACATTTGAAAGAGAAAAATTATGTAAAAGAAGTGAAACCAGTTGTTTCATGAAAGAAAGAAGTAGGTTAAGACTTCATTCACAGGAGTGGAGGAGAATGAGGGGCGATATTATAGAGGGGTATAGATAGGGTGTATCCATGAAGTATTTTTCCAAAGGTTAGGGAGTCAAGAACCTAGATGGCATAGATTTATAGTAAGAGGGAAAGTACTTCATAGGAGCTTGAGGGGCAACTAATTTTACACAGAGGATGGTATGTATATGAAATGAGGTGCCAGAGGAAGTGATTGAGTCAAGTACAATTGCAACTTTTAAAAGACAGGTACATGGATAGGAAGTGCTTAGAGGTATGTGGGCTAAACACAGGCAAGTGAGACTGGCTTGATGGGCATTTGGTTGGCATCGATGAGTTGGGCCAAAGAGACTGTTTCTGTGTTGTATAATTCAATGACTCTATTAGTATTCAACTAGACTGTGATCAGACCAAAAATTCTTTAAGCCTATGGGCAGCTTTCTGTTGCAACTCTTTTTACCTGCACCAATCACTCATAACCCAATACTCACAGAGCTACAAGGGAATAAATGCTCGAGGATATGTGCTACCCCTCTGGCATTCCACTACAATTCTATCAGAACTATGTGATCACCAGTGCATTCAGCACCTCACTGGGTTCCTAAAACATATGTACTGGTGGCTTAATGCGTGGGTGTAGGAAAGGACAACTCTATCCCTGTCTTCCTATTAATAAGATGCAATTCCTTGTATTCTATAGATATCTATATATATATATATAGATACATACACACACATACATATACATACATACACACAGACTGATAAGTACTAAGCAAAGTATTAGTCTTGTATATACATTGCCTTCAATTTGAATTTGTTTATTATTGTCACATACTGTATACTACCTCAGCATGTAGATGTTTCCAAAAGTCCCTGTCATATCAGTCAGGCCAGGAATAAAAGGATAGATCAAATGAATGAGTTGGTGAGAAAATGATTTCATGTTCTTGGATCATTGGCACCTCTTCTAGATCAGGGCTGATCTGCACAAGAGGGATGGGTTGGACCTTAACTGGGGGTGGAACCAATATCCTGGCTGCGAGGTCTGCTGGTGCTACTGAGAAGAATTTAAACTAGTTTGACTGGGGGATGGAAACCAGGTCATCAAGTCAGAAAATGAAAGGATTAAGAGGAAAGTAGATGTCATGACCAACAAGAACAACCAGGAGCAAGGTAATAAACAAAATGGGATGGTTGAGTTGAAGTGTGTATATTTTAGTCCTAGGAATATTGTGGGTAAGGTTGAAGATCAGTACTTCAAACTATGATGATGTGGCCATTGCAAGGACTTGATTGGGAGAGGGAAGGAATGTATGCTTAATGTTCCAAGGTTTTGATGTTTTAGAAAAGATGGAGCTGGATGGGAGTGGGAGGAAATTGCACTATTAGTCAGGGTTAATATCACAGCTGCACTCAGATGGGGCATAGTGGAAGGCTAATTAAGCCAATGTGTAGAAAGGTCAACCAGAAGAGGGGCTAAACTGGATCTAGTGATCACAAGTCCTTCAGCTTTAAGATAGATGTGGATAAGTCCGGACCTCGCAAGAAAGTATTAAATTGGAGCAGGTCAAATTCCCTGAACTCTGAATTGTTCCACAACCTGGACTCACTTTCAAGGACGCTGCAACTCATGCTCTCGATATTATTTATTATTTACTTATTAGCATTACTGTATATTTGTAATTGCTCAGTTCATCTTCTTTTGCACGCACAGTTGGTATTTTGCAATTTGTTTGTTTGTCCATCTTTGTGTGTTTGTGGTTTTTCATTGATTCTATTGTGTTTCTTTGTATCCACCATAAATCCCCAAAGAAAATGAATCTCAGGGTAGTACATGGTGTCATAAACATTGTTTAATAATAAATTTACTTTAATCTACTTTTAAGATTCCAAGAGTATTAGGCAGGACTCGAGTGTTAATTGGTTTCTCGGTGTTTAAGGACCGACTACACAGAGTACAGAATAGGTGTGTTCCAGTCAGAAGGAAAGACAGAGATAGCAAGGGAAGAGAACCATGGATGTCGTGAGAGGTGGTGAATTTAGTCAAGAAGGTTATAGAAATGTATATAATGTTTAGAAAGCTAAAATCATACAGAACCCTTGAGGTTTATAAAGGGGCTTAAAGAGACCTCAAGAAAAGTAACCAGGAGGGGCCATGAAAAGTACTTGGTAGGTGCGATTAATGAGAATCGTAAAGCATTCTATACATACGTCATGTAAGAAGATAACTAAGGAGTGGGTTGGACACAGGGAACATGTGCTTGGAGAATGTGGGTGAGATCTAAATGATACTTTGCATTGGTATTTACCAAGAAGGCCTTGGAGGATAGGGAGGTCGGTGTGGAGTGTATTAATTTACTAGGACATTGTGAAATAAAGAAGGGGTATTGTTGGATCTCTAAAAGAACATGAAGGTGGATCAGTCCCCAGGGCTTGATAGTTATATACCCAAAGTTGTTGAAAGAGGCAATCTACATAAGTATTGCTGTGAGCTTGACCAATATCTGCATGTCCTCTCTAGCCATAGGAGAGGTCCCAGAGGACGGTCAAGTAGCTAATGTTGTCCCATTATTGAAGAAGAGAACTAGGGATAATCATGGAAACTATAGACTCATGAGTCTCACATCAGTGGTAGGAAAGATCCTGAAGAAGATAGTTAGGGATAGGATTTCTGAGCAAACCATGGCCTAATTAGGAAGAGCCAGCATGTCTTTGTGCCATTGATTAAGGTTTTTGAGGAGGTGATGAAGGTAGAGCTGTGGATGTTGTTTACATGGATTTTACCAAGGCATTTGTCAAAGTTTCTCATGGGATGCTCATGCTAAAGAATAAGATGCATGAGATCCACAGTGAACTGGTCATTAGGATTCAAAATTGGCTTGCCCACAGAAGACAAAGGGTAATGGTAAATGGGAGTTATTCTGGCTGAGGATCTGTGATCAGTGGTGATCTGCAGGAATCCACACTGGGACCTGGGCTGTATGTGATATATATAAATGACTTGTATGAAAATGTAGATGGATGGATTGGCAAATTTGCAGATGACATGAAGATTGGTGGAATTGTGAATAGGGTAGAAGACTGGTAATGGATACAGTGGGATACAGATTATTTGCAGATTTTGGCAGAGAAATGGCAGATGAAGTTTAACGCAGCCATGTATGAAGTGTTGCTCTTTTGGAGATCAAATGTAAAGAGTCAGTGCACTGTTAAAGCAAAGAGCCTTTACATTGGCGTGCAGTGGGACCTTGGAGTCCAAATCTATCACTCGCTGAAAGTGGTAGTTAGGGTGGTAAAGAAGGCATATGGCTTGTTTGCCTTTATTACTTAAGGAATGGAGTTCAAGAATCAGGAAGTCAAATTGCAGGTTATAAAACTATTTAAGCTGCATCTGAGGTATTGCATTCATTTCTGGTCGCCCCATTACCAGGAGATGTTGAGGCTTTGGAGAGGGTGTGGAAGATGTTGTCTCATTTAGAGGGTATGTACTATGATGAGATATTTGACAAACTTATGGTGTGACAGAGGCTGAGGAGAGATCTGACAGAGGTTTATAAGACTATGAGAGACATAGATACACAGTCCTGATTAAGGGCCTTGGCCTGAAACATTGATTATTCATTCCTCTCCACAGATGTTGCCTAACCTGCTGAGTTCCTCCTGCATTTTGTGTGTGTGTTGCTCTAGATTTCCATCATCTGCAGAGTAGTCCTTCCAAACAGTCCCCAAACAGTCGTTCTAGGTGAGGCAACATTTCACCTGGTAATCTGCGGGGATCCTCTATTGTGTCCAGTGTTCCCGATGCAGGATCCTCTACATTGGTGAGATCCAGCATAAATTGGGAATCCACCTTGTTGAACATCTCTGCTCTCTCTGCCAAAACCGGAACTTCCCAGTGGCCAAACATTTTAATTCCGATTCCCATTTCAGTCCGACACGTCGGACCATGTGCCAAAATGAGAATACCCTCAGGGTGGAGGAACAACACCTTATATTCATTCTGGCCAGCCTCCAACCTGATGGCATGAATATAAAACCATAAGCGATAGGAGCAGAATTAGCGTATTTGGCCCATTGAGTCTCCTTGCCATTTCATCATGGCTGATCCAATTTTCCTCTCAGCCCCAATCTCCTAGCCCATATCCACTCATTCCCTGAACAATCAAGAATCTATCAACCTCTGCCCTAAATATGCATAAAGACTTGGCTTCCACAACTGCCTGTAGTTAAGAATTCCACAAATTCACCATTTGCTGGCTAAAGAAATCCCTCCTCATCTCCATTCTAAAAGGAGGCTCCTCTATTCTGAGGCTGAGTCCTCTGGTCTTAGACTCTCCCACCATAGGAATCATCCTCTCCACATCCACTCTATCAAGGCCTTTTACCATTCAATAGGTTTCAATGAGGTCACCCATCATTCTTCTGAATTCCAGTCAATACATTCCCAGAGGCATTAAGCGCTCTTCATATGACAAGCCATTCAATCCTGGAATCATTTTTGTGAACCTCCTTTGAACCCTTTCCAATTTCAGCACATCCTTTCTAATTTAAGGGGCCCAAAACTGCTCACAATACTCCAAGTCAGACCTTACAGTGCTTTATAAAGTCTCAACATTACATATTTGCTTTTATGTTCTAGTCGTCTTGAAATGAATGCTAACATTGCACTTGCCTTCCTCATGACAGACTCAACCTGCAAATTAACCATTAGGGAATCCTGTACAAGGACTCCCGAGTCCTTTTGTACCTCATTTTTTTGTATTTTCTCTCCATCTAGAAAATAGTCAACCCTTTCATTTCTTCTACCTAAGTGCATGACCATACACTTCCCAACACGGTATCCCAGCTGCCATTTCTTTGCCCATTCTCCTAATTTGCCTTTCTACTTCTGTAGCCCTTCCACTTCCTCAAAACTACCAGCCCCTCCATCTATCTTCATATTGTCTGCAAACTTTGCAACAAAACCATCAATTCCATCATCAAAATCATAGACATATAATGTAAGACTAATCAATTCCAATACAGACACCTGTGGAACACCACTAGTCACCAGCAGCCAGCCAGAAAAGGCTCCCTTTATTCCCACTCTTTGCCTCCAGCCAATCAACCACTGCTTTATCCATGCTAGGATCTTTCCTGTAATACCATGGGCTCGTAGCTTGTTAATCAGCCTCATGTGTGGCACCTTGTCAAAGGCCTTCAGAAAATCCAAGTACACAACATCAACCGATTCTCCTTTGTCTGTCCTGCTTGTTATTTCTTCACAGATTTGTCAGGCAGTGATTTTCCCTTGAGGAAACCATGCTGACTATGGCTTATTTTATCATATCTATTTCTCCTACCAGTAAAAATAATTTCCCTCCCCCAATCTGGCCTCTTACCTCTTCTCACCTGCTTATTCCCCCAGCCCTGGACCCCTCCTCCTTCCCCTTCTGCAATGGTCCACTTTCCTCTCCTATCAGGTTCCTTCCTCTCCAGCCCTTTACCTTTCCCAACCACCTGGCTTCACCTATCACCTTCTAGCTATCATCCTTCCCGTCCTCCCACCTTTTTATTCTGGCACGTTCCCCCATCCTTTCCCCTCCTAAAGAAGGGTCTTGGCCCGAAATATTGATTACTTTTATTGATCCTGACCTGCTGAGTTCCTCCAGCATTTTGTGTGTGTTGCTTTGGATTTCCAGCATCTGCAGAATTTCTAGTATTTATGATCTGCAGAATATCTTGCGTTTATGATAGATATACAGCCAGTTTCATTTACTCAGGATTGAAATGTCTAGTACCAAAGGGTGTGCACTTAAAGTAAGGGTGTTAAGTTCAAAGGAGTTGTACGGGGCAAGTTTTTTTAAAAACAGACAGTGATAGGTGCCTGGAATTTTCTCCTTGGGTGGTGCTGGACACAAGTATGATTGGGGCATTTAAAGGGCTCTTAGATAGCCATATGAAGGAGCTGGAAATGGAATGGTATGGACATTGTGTAAGCAGAAGGGACTAGTTTAGCTGAGAATTCATTGTGGGCTGAGAGCCTGTACCTGTGCTATACTGTTCAACATTCTATGTTCATACATGAAAGTGGTATAAAAATTTCAACAATGCCCTTACCACCCTCAATTTCCACAACCCTAAATGCTCTTGTAAAACAATAATGTATTAAAATTAATTCTGAAATTTTAGCTTGATCAAAACACCTGATAACTTTTCATCTAAACATAGGGCAGTGATGCACCATCAATAACTCACGCCGAGACTTAGGAAGTGAGATTATCGGCTTTTATTGACTGAAGGACAACACTACATCCTGGGGAAAACGAGGGAGAGCAGCAGGCCACAGTCGCCTTTATACAGGGGTCTGTGGGAGGAGCCACAGGGGTAGTCAGCAGGGTCTTGGGAGGAGCCACAGGAGCAGTCAGACAGGTATATCTAGTTCACCACAGGCAGAACCTACATTTCTGAAGTAGGTTCAAGAACAGCAACTTCTGATTCTTAAACCAACAGGCAAAATTCCTAATCACTACAGTTTAGAATCAGAATCGGAATCTGTCCAACATCTGGCGACCCTGTGAGCTCTATCTTGGAGGCTAATGTCAGAACATATTTCAAGAGGGTGAATCCTCGCAAGGCGTCAGGCCCTGATAGTGTACTCAGTAGGGCACTGAAAGTCTGTGCCAGCCAACTGGTAGGAGTGTTCAGGACATCTTCAATCTCTCACTGTTGCAATCAGAGATTCCTACCTACTTCAAAAGGGCGACAATTATACCAGTGCCCAAGAAGAGCAGGGTGAGCTGCTTCATTAAATCTCACCCAGCTGCACTCACATCTAATGTGATGGAAGTACTTGAGAGGTTGATGATGGCTAGAATCAACTCCAGCCTAAGCAAGGACCTGGACCCACTGCAATTTGCCTATCACCACATTAGGTCTACAGTACATGCAATCTCTGGCTCTCCACTCAGTCTTAGATCACCTGGACAATAGCAATATCTTTGTCAGCAGCTGTTTATTGACTACAACTCAGTGTTCAACACAATCATACCCTCAATTCTAACCAACAAGCTCCAAACCCTGGGCTTCTGTACCTGCTCTGCAACTGGATCCTTGACTTTCTCACTGGGAGACCATAGTCTGTGCAAATTGGAAATAACATCTCCTCCTTACTGACAATCAACACTGGCGCACCTCAAGGATGTGTGCTTATCCCTCTGCTCTACTATCTCTACACTCTCAGCTCTGTGGCTAGGCGCAGCTCAAACACCATCTATAAGTTTGCTGATGACACAACTATTGTTGGCAGAATTTCAGATGGTGACAAGGAAGCGACTAGAACAAGATGGATCAGCTGGATGAATGGTGTCACAGCAACCTTGCAATAGACAATAGACAATAGGTGCAGGAGTAGGCCATTCAGACCTTCTAGCCAGCACCGCCATTCACTGTGATCATGGCTGATCATACACAATCAGTACCCTGTTCCTGCCCTCTCCCCATATCCCTTGACCCTGCTATCTATAAGAGCTCTATATAACTCTCTCTTGAATGCATCCAGAGACTTGGCCTCCACTGCCTTCTGGGGCAGAGCATTCCACATATCCACCACTCTCTGGGTGAAAAAGTTTTTCCGCATCTCTGTTCTAAATGGCCTACCCCTTATTCTTAAACTGTAGCCTCTAGTTCTGGACTCACCCATCAGCGGGAACATGCTTCCTGCCTCCAGCGTGTCCAATCCCTTAATAATCTTATATGTTTCAATCAGATCCCCCCTCATCCTTCTAAATTCCAGTGTATACAAGCCCAGTCGCTCCAATCTTTCAACATATGACAGTCCTGCCATTCTGGGAATTAATCTTGTGAACCTACGCTGCACTCCCTCAATAGCAAGAATGTCCTTCCTCAAATTTGGAGACCAAAACTGCACACAATACTCCAGGTGGGGTCTCACGAGGGCCCTGTACAGCTGCAGAAGGACCTCTTTACTCCTATACTCAATTCCTCTTGTTATAAAAGCCAGCATGCCATTAGCTTTCTTCACTGCCTGCTGTACCTGCATGCTTGCTTTCATTGACTGATGTACAAGAACACCTAGATCTCGTTGTACTTCCCCTTTTCCTAACTTGACTCCATTTAGATAGTAATTTGCCTTCCTGTTCTTGCCACCAAAGTGGATAACCTCACATTTATCCACATTAAACTGCATCTGCCATACATTTGCCCACTCACCCAACCTGTCCAGGTCACCCTGCATTCTCATAACATCCTCCTGACATTTCACACTGCCACCCAGCTTTGTGTCATCAGCAAATTTGCTAATGTTACTTTTAATCCCTTCATCTAAATCATTAATGTATATTGTAAACAGCTGCGGTCCCAGCACCGAACCTTGCGGTACCCCACTGGTCACAGCCTGCCATTCCGAAAGGGACCCGTTAATCACTACTCTTTGTTTCCTGTCAGCCAGCCAATTTTCAACCCATTCAGTACTCTGCCCCCAATACCATGTGCCCTAATTTTGCCCACTAATCTCCTATATGGGACTTTATCAAAAGCTTCCTGGAAGTCCAGGTACACTACATCCACCGGCTCATCCCTTGTCCATTTTCATAGTTACATCCTCAAAAAACTCGCACTCAGTATTGGTAAGACCAAGGAATTGATTGTGGAGTTCAGGAAGGGAAAGTCAAGGGGGCGCACACCAGTTATCACTGAGGGTGAGCAGGTTCAAGATCCTGAGTGTCAGAATCTCTGAAGATGTACTCAATGTATTGTAACAATTACATAGGCATGACAACAGCTATATTTCATTAGGAGTTTGTATGTTACCAAAGACTCACAAATTTCCACAGATGTACCGTGGAGAGCATTGTAACTGGTTGCACCACCACCTGGTGTGCAGGGGGGTCACTGCACAGGATTGGAAAAAAAGCTGCATCATGGGCACTAGCATTGAGGACATCTTTAGAAGGTAATGCCTTAAAAAGGCGGCATCCATCATTAAGGACTCCCATCACTCAGGACATGCCCCCTTCTCATTGCTACCATAAAGAAGGAGGTACAGGAGCCTGAAGGCACACACTCAATGTTTAAGGAACAGCCTCTTCCCTTCTGCCACTTATTTATTTAACTTAATTATTCATATATCTATATATAATATAGATTTCTATTGTAATTTATTCATTTTTATTGCAATGTAGTGCTGTGACAAAACAACAAATTCCATGATATGCCAGTTATATTAAACCTAAACACCAGGAACACTTTAGCCACTCTGCATTACTTTTTATTCTACTTGTGTTTTCTTATAAAAAAGTAATATCTAACTTATGTTAAATTGATGTTTTCTGTGTGAATGTTGTTATACCTGTAACAGCAACCCTGCGCTACTACCAAGTAATTGGAGCAGATTAACGGAGCGGGCGACGGAGTAGAGGGAGACAGAGTAGGAAGGCTTTGGCTCGAGAGGCTTCGGCGAGCAGAGACTGAGGATGAGCTTGCTCCCACTGATGTAAGGCCAGGTAAGTTCCTTTAATTGATCTAATTAGCTTAGGAGTAGGTAATGGAGGCAGCAGTTAGGGCAGTCGAGTGCTCCATTTGCAATATGTGGGAAGTCAGGGCGAGCAGAATTGTCCCTGCTGACTACACCTGCAAAAGGTGCATCCAGCTGCAGCTCCTGACAAACTGTGTTAGGGAACTGGAGCTGGAGCTGGATGAACTTCGGATCATTTGGGAGGCAGAGGCAGAAATAAACAGGAGTTACAGGGAGATAGTCACCCCTAAGAGTAAGGAGACAGGTAGCTGGGTGACTGTCAGGAGAGGGAAGGGGAATAGACAGAATGAGCAGAGAACCCCTGTGGCCGTTCCAATCAACAATAAGTATACCGTTTTGGATACTGTTGGTGGGGATGACCTACCAGGAACAAGTCACAGTAGTTGCATCTCTGGCACCGAGACTGAACCCTCAGCTCAGAAGGGAAGGAGGGAAAAGAGGAGAGCAGTAGTGATAGGGGAGTCGATAGTTAGGGGGACAGATAGGAGTTTCTGTGGAAGAGATCGAGAATCCCAGATGGTCTGTTGCCTCCCTGGTGCCAGGGTCCGCGATATCTCAGATCGAGTTCTCAGTATTCTCAAGAGGGAGGGTGAGTAGCCAGATGTCGTGGACCATGTAGGGACCAATGATGTGGGTAGGAAGAGTGAGGAGGTCCTGAAAGGTGAGTTTAGGGAGTTAGGCACCAAGTTAAAGGTCAGGACCTTCAGGATAGCAATCTCAGGATTGCTTCCAGTGTCACGTGCAGGCGGGTTTAGAAATAGTAAGATAGCACCGATCAACACATGGCTGAAGATGTGGTGCAGGAGGGAGGGCTTCAGATTTATAGATAATTGGGTAGTTTTCCAGGGAAGGTGGGACCTGTTCCAGTGGGACGGTTTACATCTGAACTGGAGGGGGACAAATATTCTTGCAGGTAGGTTTGCTAGAGAGGCTCCAGTGGATTTAAACTAGATACAAGGGGGGAAGGGGAACCAGAGTGTAGGAACAGATGTACAGGAGAAGGAAGTAAAATAAGACAGTAAAGTTGTTGGCACCGTTAGTGATAAACAGAGAGTAAGAGGTGGAGAATTTCTTAAATGCATTTATTTTAATGCTAGGAGCATTGTAAGAAAGATGGATGAGCTTAGAGCATGGATTAATACCTGGAAATATGATGTTGTAGCTATTAGTGAAACATGGTTGCAGGAGGGGTGTGATTGGCAACTAAATATTCCTGGATTTCATTGCTTCAGGTGTGATAGAATCAGAGGGACAAGAGGGGGAGGTGTTGCATTGCTTGTCAGGGAAAATATTACGGTGGTGCTCTGGCAAGACAGATTACAGGGCTCATCTAATCAGGCTATTTGGGTGGAATTGAGGAATGGGAAAGGTGTAGTAAGTGTATTATAGACCACCTAACTGGGAGCTAGAATTGAAGGAGCAAATTTGCAAGGAGATAGCAGATATTTGTAGTAAGCACAGGGTTGTGATTGTGGGAGATTTTAATTTTCCACACATAGACTGGGAAACCCATACTGTAAAAGAGCTGGATGGTTTGGAGTTTATAAAATGTGTGCAGGATAGTTTTTTGCAGCAATACATAGAGGTACCATCTAGTGGATCATCAGTACCATCAGTGTTGGATCTCCTGTTAGGGAATGAGATAGGTCAGGTGATGGAGGTATGTGTTGGGGAGCACTTTGGGTCCAGTGATCACAATGCCATTAGTTTCAATATAATTATGGAGAAAGATAGGACTGGACCCAGAGTTGAGATTTTTGATTGGAGAAAGGCTAACTTTGAGGAGATGCAAAAGGATTTAGAAGGAGTGGATTGGGACAACTTGTTTTATGGGAAGGATGTAATAGAGAAATGGAGGTCATTTAAAGGTGAAATTTTGAGGGTACAGAATTTTTATATTCCTGTTAGGTTGAAAGGAAAGGTTAAAAGTTTGAGAGAGCCATAGTTTTCAAGGGATATTGGAAACTTGGTTAGGAAAAAGAGAGATATCTACAATAAGTATAGGCAGCATGGAGTAAATGAGATGCTCGAGGAATATAAAGAATGTAAAAAGAATCTTAAAGAAATTAGTAAAGCTAAAAGAAGATATGAGGTTGCTTTGGCAAATAAGGTGAAAATAAATCCAAAGGGTTTCTACAGTTATATTAATAGCAAAAGGATAGTGAGAGATAAAATTGGTCCCTTAGAGAATGAGAGTGGACAACTATGTGTGGAGCCAAAAGAGATGGGGGAGATTTTGAGAAATTTCTTTTCTTTGGTATTCACTAAGGAGAAGGATATTGAATTGTGTAAGGTAAGGGAAACAAGTAGGGTAGTTATGGAAACTATGATGATTAAAGAAGAGGAAGTACTGGCGCTTTTAAAGAATATAAAAGTGGATAAGTCTCCAGATCCTGACAGGATATTCCCTACTGCCTTGAGAGAAGTTAGTGTAGAAATAGCAGGGGCTCTGACAGAAATATTTCAAATGTCATTAGAAACGGGGATGGTGCCAGAGGATTGGCGTATTGCTCATGTGGTTCCATTATTTAAAAAGGGTTCTAAGAGTAAACCTAGCAATTATCGGCCTGTAAGTTTGACATCAGTGGTGGGTAAATTAATAGAAAGTATTCTGAGAGATGGTATATATAATTATCTGGATAGACAGGGTCTGATTAGGAACAATCAATATGGGTTTGTGCGTGGAAGGTCATGTTTGACAATTCTTATTGAATTTCTTTGAAGAGGTTACAAGGAAAGTTGACGAGGGTAAAGCAGTGGATGTGTATATGGACTTCAGTAAGGCCTTTGACAAGGTTCTGCACGGAAGATTAGTTAGGAAGGTTCAATCGTTAGTTATTAATATTGAAGTAGTAAAATGAATTCAACAGTGGCTGGATGGGAGATGTCAGAGAGTAGTGGTGGATAACTGTTTGTCAGGTTGGAGGCCAATGACTAGTGGTGTGCCTCAGGGATCTGTACTGGGTCCAATGTTGTTTGTCATATACATTAATGATCTGGATGATGGGGTGGTAAATTGGATTAGTAAGTATGCAGATGATACTAAGATAGGTGGCGTTGTGGATAATGAAGTAGGTTTTCACAGCTTGCAGAGAGATTTAAGCCAGTTAGAAGAGTGGGCTGAAAGATGACAGGTAGAGTTTAATGCTGATAAGTGTGAGGTGCTACATTTTGGTAGGACTAATCAAAATAGGACATACATGGTAAATGGTAGGGCATTGAAGAATGCAGTAGAACAGAGAGATCTAGGAATAATGGTGCATAGTTCCCTGAAGGTGGAATCTCATGTGGATAGGGTGGTGAAGAAAGCTTTTGGTATGTTGGCCTTTATAAATCAGAGCATTGAGTATAGGAGTTGGGATGTAATGTTGAAATTGTACAAGGCATTGGTAAGGCCAAATTTGGAGTATTGTGTACAGTTCTGGTCACCGAACTATAGGAAAGATGTCAACAAAATAGAGAGAGTACAGAGAAGATTTACTGGAATGTTACCTGGGTTTCAGCACCTAAGTTACAGAGAAAGGTTGAACAAATTAGGTCTTTATTCTTTGGAGCGTAGAAGGTTGGGGGGGGGGAGGAACTTGATAGAGGTATTTAAAATTTTGAGGGGGATAGATAGAGTTGACGTGGATAGGCTTTTTTCATTGAGAGTAGGGGAGATTCAAACAAGAGGACATGAGTTGAGAGTTAGGGGGCAAAAGTTTAGGGGTAACATGAGGGGGAACTTCTTTACTCAGAGAGTGGTAGCTGTGTGGAACGAGCTTCCAGTAGAAGTGGTAGAGGCAAGTTCGATATTGTCACTTAAATTAAAATTGGATAGGTATATGGACAGGAAAGGAATGGAGGGTTATGGGCTGAGTGCATAACTAGGTGGGACTAGGTGAGAGTAAGCATTCGGCACAGGCTAGAAGGGCCGAGATGGCCTGTTTCCGTGCTATGATTGTTACATGGTTATATAATTGATTGTGGACTTCAGGAAGGGTAAGATGAGGGGACACACACCAGTCCTCATCGAGAGATCAGCAGTGGAAAGGGTGAGCAGTTTCAAGGCCCTGGGTGTCCACATGTCTAAAGATCTATCCTGGACCCAACATATTGAAGCAATTACAAAGAATGATGCCATGTGCCTGCAATGTTGCTGCAAGTAAGTTTTTCATTGCATCTGTGCATACACATACATTTTCTTTAACAATATTATTGTAAATAAAACTTGACTTTGACTTTGAATATCTTTTCCTGATGATTGGGTGTTAAATCTATTTTTATCAAATTGGCCATTGTAGATAAATATGTTTTTAACTTTTATTCCCATGGATAGCCGCTATCCCAGAGCTTTTATCATCTTGAAAGCCACTCCATGAAGAATATTGCAATCAAATGCTGGACAAACGCTATATTCCACCACATCTCAAAAAGCCCTTAGGTATCGCTTGGCCTCTAAATTAGCATGAAACTCAATAGTGGCATATTGCACTCTTGAGTGGACACTCACAACAGCACCTGTAACATAAACCAGACTGTATCACATTGTAATGGGATTACCACAGACATGAAAAATAATCAAATCGATTGGGACAAGAGTTTCATATGTAAAATATCTCCCACTTGTTTCCTTCATAAAAATCAAGCGATCTCCACTCACATCTGACCAGGCAGGTGGACAAGCACGTTATCCCTATGCTTGTTCTTTACCCTGATGCACTACTGTTAAAGATACCAAATCATTCCTTCACTGATATCTCAGATTACCTCTTTCAATGAGCTCCTACTTTATACATTCACTTTACTCAGCCTGATGCCACATTGTGCATGTAAGGTTAATAGCCTAATGTCATGATGGTGATGTAGTGAGGCTAGTGTGTGGAGGAAATGAATTCAAGCAACCTTAATGTACGCTCAACCATGAAGCTATATTGTAATGAAACAATAATGATATGGTGGCCCAAATATAATATTATGTTTGTTAGCACTTAATTTACATTTAATTCATACCTATATAAAGCAATTACACAGTCTTGAAAGACATTGATAACAATAATATTGAATTAAAGAGTTAGGACAGTTTGTGGATTCTTTGCATATTTTGAAGAAAGAAATGAAAAAGGAACATTGCCAAGCTAGTCTTATACCGCAAACATATAATCCTATCTATATTCATAAACAGAACTTAAGCCTTGCCATGTCTAGAGGTAATTTTATACTACAATGACTATCAAAGATAATAAGACCATCTCCTTGTCTTGCTCTCCATTGACATTTCCCTTTCCCTCTCCAAATCCATTTATTTCTGGAAAATCCTCTCTCTCAAATCACTTCCCCATGCACATATAAATTCCCAACTGTTCAATTGCTGATCCTCTCTGATTATCATAACATTTCTGCAGCTACAAATCAACAAAACCACACTCTTCCTTCTGCCTTTAATACACTTGTCACCATGGCAACCATTCTTCTCTCATATCCTTGTCTATCCCGTCATTTCATTTCCTTTGACCAGTTGATACAGACTTGATAGATGGACTTAATTATTCAATACGGCTGCCCTTTGCTAGAACTGGAATGCAAAGACCATTTTCATTTATAATCCCCATCATAAGCCAAATTCTTAAAACACCCTTGTATACTTCCTTTACACTAAGCTCCAGAAATAAGTGCAAGGTACTCATGGAAATATTATTTTCCAAATCATGACCACTCATTGAACTACTTCAGCTTTTGAGAGCCATAAGACACAGAAACAGCCCCTTGGGCCAACCATGTCCATGACATCAACTAGATACACATCTATATTAATCTCAATTGCAAGTATATAGTCTGGGCCCTTCAGTGCCTTAGTGATTCAAATGCCCATTAGGAAAGTATGAGTACATGCACTTTGGTAAGAGAAATTTAAATAATGATTCTTAACTAAATGGAGAAATAGAAAATGTAAAAAGTACAGAGGAATCTAAGTGTTCTTGTGCATGAATTGCAAATATTAATAGACAGGTGCAGCAAGTGGTTAAAAGGCAAATGATTTATTGGCCTTTATTAAAAGTGGCTTCAATTCTTGAAGTAGAGAAGTATGCCGGCTGAGGCCTAACCAATTTTTATAACATTGTACCATAAGCTCTCTACTCTTTTATTCTATACCCTAGTTTATCTGTAGTTACGTTCCTATTTCCTGTTGAGCTCTCTTCAAGTTCATGTTGACCTCCTGGCCTCCCCATGGTGCAAATGGAAATTGTGAATGGCTTCTTCTTTTTGAGTACTGTTCAACATCTCTTCGAGTCTGGTGTCATCAGTTCTTCCTTCAAATAAATCCCTATATCCTTGCTAACTGCTACCTGAATTCTAAACACCTTTTCCCACTAATGATCTTAAGCCTACTGTATCTTTTCAAATGTGTAACTGTATTCCCAATTTCATTTTTAATGATCATTTCTGAGCTTTCAACAGTATGGAAACAAAGATTATAAAGTGACATTCTATCCATTTGTATCTGTGCATGTCATCTTTTATCCTGTATGCAGTCTTTGATACAACTGATCACACCTTTCTCCTCCGGTGCCTCTCCTCGATCTTCCAGCAGGTGGAACTGAACTTCCCTGGTTCTGCTCTTGCCTATACAATAAGAAGCAAAGGATCATCTATGGCTGTACAAGCATTTCTCTTACTGATTCCATGCCATTAGCAGAAATATCTCCCAAGGACTCCTAATACTTTTCATCTAAAACCGTCCCTTGACAAAAACATATGAAGTTCTCTGAATATTTGAACAAAAGTTTGTTTTATCTTTCTGTGACATCCTTTGACAATTCAACTGCCTCTGATTTGTCATGGAGCATTCCAAATATCAGTACTTTTCAATAAATTAATAGTAGTTCGAGGACAATCTGAGGCTGATCACTTGCAACTTTGGTGATGAGCTTTGGGCCACTTGCCCACCATAGCAACAAGATCATTTGTTTTCACCCCAGAGACTTGCTCAACCCAAATAATGATCCTACCAAAGTCTTCCTGTTTCTGAGGCCATGATCATGCCAATGTTGCCTCCAAATTTGTTTGATCTAATATTCTCCTGCTCGCCTGCATTTTTTAACCTGACCTTAATAATGGCCATCAGAACTTCAGTACCCGTATTGTGCCAAATCCCATTCAGCCACCATTTAGTGTTTATTTACTCACACATTTTCAGTCCTGCAGTGCCTCAGTTCTAAAGTCCAAATCCTAGCTTTCAGATTCCTCCTCCCACTTCTATCATCTCAACCATCTCTGTACTTCTGCCACATGAATTCCTGTTTTTTATTGTTTCACACCCGATGACTATGCTTTCAGCAGCCCTAAACTCTGCATCTCACTCCCTAAGTCACTTATAATTAAACAGAAAATGCTGGAAATATTCGGCGGGTGTTAAGACTCATCTTTGACCTGTAACATCAACTCTTCCCACAGATGTGGTCTGATCTACTGGGTACTTCCAGTTTTTTTCTGTTTATTTATATCTTAGATTTCAAGCATTTCCCCCCTAAATCACTTCAACCTGTCTTGCCTCCTGTAACTTGTCCCTTTTAATAGCCACAGAAGCATATTCTTCAGCCCTGAAGAATATTCTTCAGCCCTGAATCTACACCAACCATCTAGCAGCCATTGTCTCAGCTCCACTCTTCCCTCCTCCACCATGGCCACACACTCAGTTCAAGGGGGTGTGCAGAGATGCTCTTTTCCTTCCCTAGCACTCTGCTTCCTTTGTCACCTGCTAACTACTTCTACACAAAAGAATTTATTAGTGAGCGGCTTACAGAAGGTTAGGGGGGATGTAGTTATCATTGGTAGAACAGTATGTGTGAATTATGAGTTATGGGTAAGAGATGCTTGTAACCATTCCCGTGTGTGAGCACGAAAAGAATGAGTTCCAGGCAAACCTAAGATTGGTTCTGTAACAAATATACAGATAGAAATATAAATGCGTGTAAATATAATTAGCGAAGACATGCTCCGAGTGTCATCAAGGCTGCAAGGCCAAGAAAAATGAAAAGAACAATCTCTGCCCAGTACCTCTCAAAGTTGCCCCTTCTGTTTCCCTACACCAGGTCCTCCAGTGTGTAAAAAAAATTGTACCACCAACTCACTTCCTCCTTCTGCCATTTATTTATCAATTAATGTTTTGTCACTGTTGACTAAAAGTCACTGACAGACTAACTGTTTTTACAGACACTAATATAACCAACATTCCTGCTGTCCAGAAATGGCACATGCTTCTTGCCTTCAGACTACAGTACAAGCAGAACCCGTCCTACCCCTGCACACCTACTTCTGAGCAAAATTGGGTTTCCAGGCCAGATATTTGTAGCTTCAAGTGTGGGCCACCAGCTGCCCGTCTGGCTGATATATGAATTAATAAAGTAGAAGGAATATAAATAACTTGCTTTAAAATTAAGACGAAGATCCACCGTGCTCCCTTCATCACAGGAAGTCATGTTCCTTGGTTTCCTGTATTGTCTCCTGTGCAGAGTTGAGGGTGTCCATGATCTGTGGCTTTCTCCTATAATCAGAAAGAATGGAGTTACAGGAAGCCTGAAGTGGTTGAAAGTTATTACCACTCAACTGTGCAGCTCTTGTCTTCTTTGTGTGCAGCTCTGAACTGGTGGCATACATGGTCACATATTTTGGATACCGTCATTTTTCTGCTTTGTGCATTGTAGGGTAAAGATGTGCCCTCCATCTCCCAACTAAGATGAAGCACGCTTGTCAAAAACATAATCAAGAACTTCCAAGATAATTTGATGTCATTTCCAGTACCGAATTGCAAAGGAGAACAAGATAATTGCTACTCTGGGTCTGAAGCAGCACCAAAAATTACAGTAAGATAAAGAACACAATAAATAAAAAAAATACAATAAATATAAATACATAAGATAGCTTATATACATAGATTGACTGCAAGTCCATGGAGTGACAATAGCACGGGAGCATCTGTACATAAGGTGACGGATGGGAAATGACGAAGTAGTGATAGTGGGGGATATGGAGAGATGGATTAGTGGGTGGAGGTGTTGATCAATCTTACTGCTTGAGAAAAGTAACTGTTTTTGAGTCTGATGTTCCTGGTGTAGATGTTATGTAGACTCCTCCCTGATGGGAGTGGGACAAACAGTCCATGAGCAGGGTAGATGAGATCCTTCATCATGTTACTGGCCCTTTACAGGTAACTCTCTGTATACATGCCCTTGATGGTGGGTAGGCTGGTGCCAGTGATGTGTTGGGAAGTTTCAACGACCCGTTGTAGGGCCTTTCTGCCCGCCACAGGGCAGTTTCCGTACCATGCAGTGATGCAGCGTGTTAGGATGCTCTCTACCTCACATCTGTAGAATGACGTGAGTATAGATGTGCATAGAATAGCTCTGTTCAACCTCCTTGGAAAGTAGAGGCATTGGTGAGCTTTCCTGATTGTGTTAAATATGTTCTGAGAACATGAGAGATGTGCAGTCCCAGGAGTTTGAAACTGCTGTGTCGCCAATGTACAGAGGGGTGTGAGTCGTACAAGTTCTCCTGAAGTTGATAACAATCTCCTTTCTCTTATTGACATTTAGGAAGAGGTTATTTGCCCGGCACCAGGCCTCAGCTTCTTCCACATTCTCTCTGTAGGTTGTCTAGTCGATGTTGGTCATGTCATTGTCATGTCATTGGCGAGCTTGACTCGGGTGTTTTGCTGTGCAATCATGTGTGAGCAGACGGTACAGCAATGGGCTCAGCACACACCACTGGGAGGCACCCATGTTGAGGATAATGGGGAGAGTTGTGTGTCCTGACTATCTGGTCTATTCATTGTGAAGTTCAACACCCAGTTGCACAGTGGTGTATTTAGACCAAGGAAAGGGAATTTGTTCACCAAGGTCTGTGGGACAACAGTGTTGAAAGGCAAAATGAAATCCAGAAATAGCATTCTGGCATAAGTGTCCTTGTTTTCTAGGTGTGTCAGGGCCAGGTGCATGACAAATGCTATGGCATCTGTCATAGAGCGGTTAAATAGATAGATACTTTATTGATCCCAAAGGAAATTACAGTGTCACAGTAACATTACAAGTGCACAGATGTACAAATATACAAATATTAAAAGAGAAGTAAGAAAGAATAAAAAATAAGTTTCCTCAAACAGTCCAACAGGAGCAGGGTTATTACTTCCCCGGCTATCGGTTGACTCATTATAGAGCCTAATGGCTGAGGGTAAGAATGACCTCATATAGCGCTCTTTGGAGCAACGCAGTTGTCTTAGTCTATTACTAAAAGTGACACTCTGTTCAGCCAAGGTGGCATGCAGAGGATGAGAAACATTGTCCAGAACTGCCAGGATTTTCTGTAGGGTCCTTTGTCCTACTGCAGCCTCCAGTGTGTCCAGTTTGTCTCCTATAACAGAGCCAGCCTTTCTAATCAGCTTATTGAGCCTGTTGGCATCACCAGAACTGATGCCATTGCCCCAGCTCACCACTACATACTTTACTTTTATTGTCAGCAAACAATTGATACTACAGCATACAATCATCACAGCGATATTTGATTCTGCGCTTTGCGCTCCCTGAAGTACAAGTCGAAGTAAATATAATAAAAATTTAAATTATAAATCATAATTAGAAAATAGAAAAGGGAAAGTAAGGTAGTGCAAGTCAAGTTTGGATATTTGGAAGGTACAGCCCGGATCTGGGTCAGGATCTGTCAGCAGTCTTATCACAGTTGGAAAGAAGCTGTTCCCAAAACTGGCCGTACGAATCTTCAAGCTCTTGAACCTTCTCCCGGAGGGAAAAGGGACAAAAAGTGTGTTGGCTGGGTGGGTCGTGTCCTTGATTATGCTGGCAGCACTGCTCCAACAGCATGTGGTGTAAAGTGAGTCCAAGGATGGAAGATTGCTTTGTGTGATGTGCTGGGCTATGTTCACGATCTTCTGCAGCTTCTTTCGGTCTTGGACAGGACAACTTCCATACCAGGTTGTGATGCACCCTAGAAGAATGTTTTCTACGGTGCATCTATAAAAATTAGTGAGGGTTTTAGGGGACAGGTCAAATTTCTTCAGCTTTCTCAGGAAGTAAAGGTGCTGGTGGGCCTTCTTGGCAATGGACTCTGCTTGGTTAGACCAAGTCAGGTCATTTGTGATATTCACCCCAAGGAACTTAAAGCTTTTGACCTGTTCCACCTGCGCACCACCGACGTAGATGGGGTTGTGTGGTCCACTACTCCTTCTGAAGTCAACAACCAATTCCATTGTCTTGCTGACATTGAGGGATAGGTTATTGTCTTCACACCATGCCACCTGGTTCTTAATTTCCTCTCTGTACGCCAACTCATCATTACTCAAGATACGGCCTACAATTGTGGTGCCATCAGCAAACTTATATATTGAGTTTGATGGAAACTTGGTTACACAATCATGGGTGTACAGTGAGTACAGCAGGGGGCTGAGTACACAGCCTTGTGGGGCACTGGTGCTCAGAGTGATTGTAGAGAAGAGCTTGTCCCCTATTTTTACAGCCTGGATCCTGTCTGTGAGGAAGTTGAAGATCCAGCTGCAGATCTGAGTGCTAAGACCCAGGTTCTGGAGGTTAGGAATCAGTTTATTTGGAATGATGGTATTAAAGGCAAAGTTGTAGTCAGTGAAAAGGAGCCTTACATATGCGTCGTTATTCTCCAGGTGTTCTAAGGAGGAATGTAATGCCAGAGAGATGGCATCTGCCGTTGACCTGTTGCTCCGGTAGGCGAATTGCAAAGCGTCGAGGTTGACCAGTAGGCTATGGTTGATGTGTGCCGTAACCAATCGCTCAAAGCACTTCATAGCAATTGATGTCAGAGCCACAGGTCGATAGTCATTCAGACATGCCACCTTGCTTTTCTTCGGCACCGGGATTATCGTTGCCTTCTTAAAACACGAAGGGATCTTCGACTGAAGCAGGGAGCAGTTGAAGATGTCAGCAAACACTCCAGCTAGCTCGCTTGCACAGGCCCGGAGAACTCGTCCCGGGACGCCATCTGGACCTGTTGCTTTCCTTGGATTTATCTTCAGGAAGGCTCTTCTAACGTCTTCCTCAGTGACGATGAATCTTGATGCCACCAGGTCCGGTTCATCCGGAGGGGGCGGGACACGCCTCTTCTGTTCGAATCTTGCGTAGAATACGTTAAGTTCGTCAGGAAGAGAAGCTCTACAGTTATTGATATTCCTAGTCTTTTCTTTGTGGCCAATGATCTCATTTAGACCCTGCTATAGTCTACTGGCATCCCTCTGGTTAGCCTGGGCTTCCAACTTGGCTCACACGGAAGGTTAGTTAGGAAGGTTCAATCGTTAGGTATTAATGTTGAAGTAGTAAAATGGATTCAACAGTGGCTGGATGGGAGATGCCAGAGAGTAGTGGTGGATTACTGTTTGTCAGGTTGGAGGCCAATGACTAGTGGAGTGCCTCAGGGATCTGTACTGGGTCCAATGTTGTTTGTCATATACATTAATGATCTGGATGATGGGGTGGTAAATTGGATTAGAAAGCATGCAGATGATACTAAGGTAGGTGGCATTGTGGATAATGAAGTAGGTTTTCAAAGTTTGCAGAGAGATTTAGGCCAGTTAGAAGAGTGGGCTGAACGATGGCAGATGGAGTTTAATGCTGGTAAGTGTGAGGTGCTACATTTAGGTAGGAATAATCCAAATAGGACATACATAATAAATGGTAGGACATTGAAGAATGCAGTAGAACAGAGTGATCTAGGAATAATAGTGCATAGTTCCCTAAAGGTGGAATCTCATGTGGATAGGGTGGTGAAGAAAGCTTTTGGTATGTTGGCCTTTATAAATCAGAGCATTGAGTATAGGAGTTGGGATGTAATGTTAAAATTGTACAAGGCATTGGTAAGGCTGAATTTGGAGTATTGTGTACAGTTCTGGTCACCGAATTATAGAAAAGTTGTTAACAAAATAGAGAGAGAGTACAGAGAAGATTTACTAGAATGTTACCTGGGTTTCAGCACCTAAGTTACAGGGAAAATTTGAACAAGTTAGGTCTTTATTCTTTGGAGTGTAGAAGGTTGAGGGGGGACTTGATAGAGGTATTTAAAATTATGAGGTGGATAGATAGAGTTGACGTGGATAGGCTTTTTTCATTGAGAGTAGGGGAGATTCAAACAAGAGGACATGAGTTGAGAGTTAGGGGGCAAAAGTTTAGGGGTAACACGAGGGGGAATTTCTTTACTCAGAGAGTGGTAGCTGTGTGGAATGAGCTTCCAGTAGAAGTGGTAGAGGCAAGTTCGATATTGTCATTTAAAGTAAAATTGGATAGGTATATGGACAGGAAAGGAATGGAGGGTTATGGGCTGAGTGCGGGTCAGTGGGACTAGGTGAGAGTAAGCGTTCAGCACGGACTGGAAGGGCCGAGATGGCCTGTTTCCGTGCTGTAATTGTTATATGGTTATGTGATATTGCCTCTTGGCGCCCTGAATGGCTTTCCGGAGTTCACGCCTGGATTCCGTGTAGCGACTAGTATCCCCGGACCTAAAAGCCGCAGCTCCAGCCTTCAAAAGGGACTGGACCTCATAATTCATCCAAGGTTTCTGGTTAGGGAATACCCGGATCGTCTTGCGAGACACACAGTCCTCTGTGCATTTCCAGATAAAGTCCATGACAGCTGAGGCATACTCATCGAGGTTAGCTGCCGAGTCCTTGAATACTAACCAGTCCACCAATTCAAAGCAGTCACGGAGGACCTCATCTGTTTCCTCTGTCCAACGCGACACCACTTTTGATACCATGACCTCCCGCTTCAGTTTCTGTTTGTAAGCTGGGAGGAGGAGTATGGCCTGATGGTCCGATTTTCCAAAGTGAGGTCGTGGGACAGAACGGTAGGCATCCTTGACTGCTGTGTAGCAGTGGTCAAGTATATTTGGGCCTCTAGTGGAGCAGGAGACATGTTGGTATAACTTTGGTAGCGCTTTTCTGAGGTTCGAGTTGAATTCCCGTGGCAGATAAAAGGGACGACACTTCACCGACAGATGTTCCAGGTCAGGACTGCAGGAGCTTGTCAGTGCCACTGTGTCTGAGCACCACGCAGTGTTGATCAGTAAGCAGACTCAACCTCCCTTCGTCTTGCCCGAAGACGCCGTGCGGTCAGTCCGATGGATCGAAAATCCCTCTAGTCAGATGGCACAATCGGGGGTGGCAGGGGAGAGACAGGTCTCTGTGAAACAGAATACACAGCAGTTCTGCATCTCCCTGCAGTAGGTGAGTCTCCCTTTAAGATCATCCACCTTGTTCTCTATGACTTGCACATTAGCTAGTAGGATGGTGGGCAGAGGGACCCTAAAGCTCCTCTGCTTCAATCTGACTAGCAGCCCAGCTCTTTTCCCATGCTTCCTCGGTAAATAGTGTATCTTTCCAGGTTTCCATTGATGCAGTGTGTTGTTGGCAGCTCTTCGAGGTTGGTGGACGCGTCCTGTGGGGATCGATCGGCGGGTCGCGTCATCGGGTGCTCCAGGTCGGGCTGAGTGATGGGGAGGTTCCACTGCCACTTCCAACTGCCGGGGGCCCGGGCTGTCGATCAGGTCAGGCCCGAAGCCGACTCGTACAAGATTGTACTGGTAACAACAGACTGATAGAACATGTTAAGGAGAGGCCTGTATACTTCAAAGGACATCAATCTCCGCAGGAAGTAGAGGCAACTCTGGCCCTTCTTGTACACAGACTCTTTGTTAGTTTTCCACTCAAGTCTGTCATCCAGATGCATCTCCACATCCTTACCACCAATACTAAGATGGAGCATGATGCACCATCAATAACTCTCAGAGACGGGAAGTGAACGATAGGCTTTTATTAACAGCTAAAGGGAGCATGACATCTGGGAGACTGGGGGAGGAGCAGTGCCCCAATCGCCTTTATACAGGGGTCTGTGGGAGGAGCCACAGGAGCAGTCAGCAGAGGGGCGTGTCCAGACAGGTATACATAGTTTACCACATTCACCCCCCCACCCGCCTTTGTTTTAAAAGAGAGTCCCCATGGGGCAAAGTTTCTTATACAGGTTAAGTCTATCAGGCGGTCGAATCTGTCGCTGCGATCTACGTAGCACCGGTGGTGATTGCACCGGTGACGGTGGTTGTGCTGGCTCCGTCCTGACTTGAGGTGTCAGCCCGTTAGGCGTCAGTAATCCCTCATGCGTGTGCGTGGCGCCTGGTATGGGAGTGTCGTGAGGAGCCTGTGTAGGGCTTGGTGTGCGCGGTGTCTCGTGGGTATATACATCGGTGGGTACGGGGTTCATAGTCACTGTGGAGTGTTTGGGGTAGTGGTCTGCTGCTCCTGTAGGCACCAGGTCGCGGACGGAGACCGTGTCCTCCCACCCATCAGGTAAGACCACGTAGGCATACTGGGGTTTGCATGAAGTAGGTGAACCCTCTCGACTATCGGGGAGTATTTATTGCTCCTCGCATGTTTCCGGAGCAGCACTGGCCCTGGGGACGTCAGCCAAGCCGGTAGGGTGGTCCCAGTGGCAGACTTCCTGGGAAAAGAAAAGAGTCGCTCAGGAGGGGTGGCATTGGTGGACGTGCATAACAGGGAGCGGATAGAGTGGAGTGCCTTGGGGAGGACCTCCTGCCAGCGAGAGACCGGCAATCCCTTTGACCTAAGGGCTAAGAGTGTGGCCTTCCACACTGTGGCATTCTCCTTCTCCATCTGTCCATTCCCCCGGGGATTATAGCTCGTGGTCCTACTAGTAGCAATACCCCTAGCCAGCAGGTATTGGCGCAGCTCATCACTCATAAATGAGGACCCTCTATCACTGTGTATATAGCGGGGATATCCGAACAGAGTGAAGAACTGGCACTGGGCTTTTATGACGGACGTGGCAGTGGTATCGGGGCAGGGGATGGCAAAGGGGAACCGCGAGTACTCGTCGATTATGTTGAGAAAGTACACATTGCGGTCGGTGGAGGGAAGGGGGCCCTTAAAGTCGACATTCAGTCGCTCAAAGGGGCGGGTGGCCTTGATAAGTTGTGCCTTTTCAGGACGGTAGAAGTGCGGTTTGCACTCAGCACAGACTTGACAGTCCCTGGTCATCGTCCTGATGTCCTCAAGGGAGTAAGGCAGGTTCCAGGCTTTCACGAAATGGTAAAGTCGGGTGGCAAAGATCTGCATGGAAGGCGTATAGCTGGTCGAACTGTGCGCTGGCACACGCTCCCCGGGATAGGGCATCAGGGGGCTCATTGAGCCTTCCAGGCCACTACAGGATGTCATAGTTGTAGGTGGAGAGTTCTATTCTCCACCTCAAAATTTTATCATTTCTGATTTTGCCCCGCTGTTGGTTGCTAAACATGAATGCAACTGAGCGCTGGTCGGTCAGCAAGGTGAACCTTTTGCCGGCGAGATAGTGCCTCCAGTGCCTAATAGCTTCCACTATGGCCTGGGCTTCTTTCTCCACCACGGAGTGCCGAATTTCAGGGCCTTGAAGGGTACGAGAAAAGAATGCTACTGGCCTGCCTGCCTGATTGAGGGTAGCAGCCAGCGCGAAATCGGAGGCGTCACCCTCTACTTGGAAGGGAATGGTCTCGTCCACCGCATGCATTGTTGCTTTGGCAATGTCCCCTTTAATGCAGCTGAAGGCCGCGCGGGCCTCGGCTGAGAGGAGAAATGCGGTGGACTTGACCAGGGGGCGGGCCTTGTCTGCGTAATGGGGGACCCATTGGGCGTAATAGGAAAAGAAGCCCAGGCACCGTTTGAGGTCTCTGAGGGTGGTGGGAAGAGGGAGTTCCAACAGGGGGCGCATACGGTCGGGGTCAGGGCCAATGACCCCGTTCTCCACGACATACCCAAGGATAGCAAGTTGGGCGGTTCCGAACACACACTTGTCCCTGTTATAGGTGAGGTTAAGAGCTTTGGCTGCTTGGAAAAATCGTTGGAGGTTGGTTTCGTGATCCTGCCAGTCGTGACCGCAGATGGTGATGTTATCCAGATATGGGAACGTGGCCTTCAGTTGGCACTGGTCCACCATCCGGTCCATTTCCCTCTGGAAGACAGAGACACCATTCGTGACACCGAAGGGGACGCGCAGGAAGTGATAGAGCCTGCCGCCTGCCTTGAAGGCGGTGTAGGGGCGGTCCTCTGGGAGGATGGGGAGCTGATGGTAAGCGGATTTCAGGTCTATGGTCGAGTACACCTTGTACTGAGCTATCTGATTGACCATATAGAAACATAGAAACATAGAAAATAGGTGCAGGAGTAGGCCATTTGGCCCTTCGAGCCTACACCGCCATTCAGTATGATCATGGCTGATCATCCAACTCAAAACCCTGTACCTGCTTTCTCTCCATACCCCCTGATCCCTTTAGCCACAAGGGCCATATCTAACTTCCTCTTAAATATAGCCAATGAACCGGCCTCAACTGTTTCCTGTGGCAGAGAATTCCACAGATTCGCCACTCTCTGTGTGAAGAAGTTTTTCCTCATCTCGGTCCTAAAAGGCTTCCCCTTTATCCTTAAACTGTGACCCCTCGTTCTGGACTTCCCCAACATCGGAAACAATCTTCCTGCATCTAGCCTGTCCAATCCCTTTAGAATTTTATACGTTTCAATAAGATCCCCCCTCAATCTTCTAAATTCTAGTGCGTATAAGCCTAGTCGATCCAGTCTTTCTTCATACCAAAGTCCTGCCATCCCAGGAATCAATCTGGTGAACCTTCTCTGTACTTCCTCTATGGCAAAAATGGCTTTCCTCAGATTAGGGGACCAAAACTGCACACAATACTCTAGGTGCGGTCTCACCAAGGCCTTGTGCAACTGCAGTAGAACCTCCCTGTTCCTGTACTTAAATCCCTTTGCTATGAATGCCAACATACCATTTGCCTTTTTCACCGCCTGCTGTACCTGCATGCCCACCTTCAATGACTGGTGTACAATGACACCCAGGTCTCGTTGCACCTCCCCTTTTCCTAATTGGCCACCGTTCAGATAATAATCTGTTTTCCTGTTCTTGCAACCAAAGTGGATAACCTCACATTTATCCACATTAAATTGCATCTGCCATGAATTTGCCCACTCACCTAACCTATCCAAGTCACCCTGCATCCTCTTAGCATCCTCCTCGTAGTTAACACCGCCGCCCAGCTTCATGTCATCCGCAAACTTGGAGATGCTGCATTTAATTCCCTTGTCTAAATCATTAATATATATTGTAAACAACTGGGGTCCCAGCACTGAGCCTTGCGGTACCCCACTAGTCACTGCCTGCCATTCTGAAAAGGTCCCGTTTACTCCCACTCTTTGCTTCCTGTCTGCCAACCAATTCTCTATCCACATCAATACCATACCCCCAATATCATGTGCTTTAAGTTTGCACACTAATCTCCTGTGTGGGACCTTGTCAAAAGCCTTTTGAAAATCTAAATACACCACATCCACTGGCTTTCCCCTATCCACTCTACTAGTTACATCTTCAAAAAATTCTGTAAGATTCGTCAGACATTATTTTCCTTTCACAAATCCATCCTGACTTTGTCCAATGATTTCACCTCTTTCCAAATGTGCTGTTATCACATCTTTGATAACTGACTCTAGCATTTTCCCCACCACCGATGTCAGACTAACCGGTCTATAATTCCCCGGTTTCTCTCTCCCTCCTTTTTTAAAAAGTGGGCATACATTAGCCACCCTCCAATCCTCAGGAACTAATCCAGAATCTAAGGAGTTTTGAAAAATTATCACTAATGCAACCACTATTTCTTGAGCTACTTCCTTAAGCACTCTGAGATGCAGACCATCTGGCCCTGGGGATTTATCTGCCTTTAATCCCTTCAATTTACCTAACACCACTTCCCTGCTAACATGTATTTTAATGTTCCTCCATCTCACTAGACCCTCGGTCCCTTACTATTTCCAGAAGATTATTTATGTCCTCCTTAGTGAAGACAGAACCAAAGTAGTTATTCAATTGGTCTGCCATGTCTTTGTTCCCTATGATCAATTCACCTGTTTCTGACTGTAAGGGACCTACATTTGTCTTGACCAATCTTTTTCTTTTCACATATCTATAAAAGCTTTTACAGTCAGTTTTTATGTTCCCTGCCAACTTTCCCTCATAATCTTTTTTCCCTTTCCTAATTAAGCCCTTTGTCCTCCTCTGCTGCACTCTGAATTTCTCCCAGTCCTCAGGTGTGCCGCTTTTTTTTGCTAATTTATATGTTTCTTCTTTTGACTTGATACTATCCCTAATTTCCCTTGTCAGCCATGGGTGCACTACCTTCCCTGGTTTATTCTTTTGTCAAACTGGAATGAACAATTGTTGTAGTTCATCCATGCGATCTTTAAATGATTGCCATTGCATATCCACCGTCAACCCTTGAAGTATCATTTGCCAGTCTATCTTAGCTAATTCACGTCTCATACCTTCAAAGTTACCCTTCTTTAAGTTCAGAACCTTTGTTTCTGAATTAAGTATGTCACTCTCCATCTTAATGAAGAATTCCACCATATTATGGTCACTCTTACCCAAGGGGCCTCGCACAACAAGATTGCTAACTAACCCTTCCTCATTGCTCAATACCCAGTCTAGAATGGCCTGCTCCCTAGTTGGTTCCTCGGCATGTTGGTTCAGAAAACCATCCCGCATACATTCCAAGAAATCCTCTTCCTCAGCACCCTTACTCAGCGATGTGGGGTAGGGGGTACGCGTCAAGCTGCGTGAACCTATTGATGGTCTGGCTATAGTCCACAACCATCCTATTTTTCTGCCCAGTCTGAACAACGACCACGAGGGCCCTCCAAGGACTTGTGCTTGGCTCAATGATCCCCTCCCTGAGGAGCCACTGCACCTCCGACTTAATGAAGGCCCTGTCCCCCGCGCTGTACCTCCTGCTTTTAGTTACCACAGGTTTACAGTCAGGGGTCAGGCTGGCGAACAGCGGTGGGGGAGGGATCTTGAGGGTGGAGAGGCCACAAGTGGTGTCCGTAGCACGGCTGTTGGCATGGTGTTGGGTGGGATGTGTGGGTCGGTGTGTGTGTGTGGTCAGTAGCGGGGTATATGACGAATTCCCACAGAACTGAGGATTTCTGACAGTGAGTGGTGGGAGGGTCCCGTCATACTCCATCGTCACACTTTTCAGGTGGCTCTGGAAGTCGAGCCCCAATAGCACAGGGGCACACAGTTGAGGCATGACCAGTAATGCAAAGTCCCGATATTCTGTGCCCTGCACCACCAATGTTGCTACACAAACCCCCCGGATGTCTGTGGAATGCGATCCAGAAGCCATGGTGACCCTCTGGCATACTGGCCGTGTCACGAGTCCGCAGCGTTGCACTGTGTCCGGGTGAATAAAACTCTCAGTGCTGCCCGTGTCAAACAGGCAGCTTGTCCTGTGTCCCTCCACCAGGATGTCCATCATTAACCTTGTGAGCTGTTGTGGAGCGCTTTGGTCGAGGGTCACGGAGGCCAGAGTTGAATCGCCGTCTTGGTGCCCGGTAAGCACCCGTGGGTCGGAGGCGGGGCGAGTTGGCGCCGACAAAGATGGCCGCCCCCATGCCTCACACGCGGCGGGCAGGCAAGATGGTGGCGACCAAGATGACCGCCCCCATGCCTCGCACACGGCGGGCAGGCAAGATGGTGGCGACCAAGATGACCGCCCCCATGCCTCGCACACGGCACTGCTCGAACCCGCTCGTGGTTTGGACTTACAGGACTTGGTGAAGTGGCCCTTCTTGCCGCAGCTGAATCAGGTAGCTTCTTGAACCGGGCTGCATTTTCGGGGGTGCTTTTCGAGTCCGCAGAAGTAACACTGCACAGACTTGCGACTGGCAGCAGCTGTGGTCGATTCGCCGGTGGGTTGCGGGGACTTCACGGACTCGCGACTGGCAGCAGCCGAGGTCGATTCGCCGGCCGGTGGTGGGGTCTGCAGCATCCATGGAGCTGGCGGGAGCTCGCGCGCCTGGACAGCGTCAGCATTGTGCAGAGCAGCCTCCAGCGTGTCGGCCAGCTCGATCGCCGAATGTAAGGTAAGATCGGCGTGTTCCAGCAGCCGCTGGTGCACGTACACTGACCTGATCCCCGTAACGAAGGCGTCTCTTACTAGCAGCTCAGCATGCTGTTCCGCCATCAGGCCCGCACGAGTGTCTGTAGGGCCCGGACAAACTCAGTGCTCGACTCTCCGGCCCGCTGCCGCCGTGTTGCTAAGCGATGTCCTGCGTAGATGGTGTTCACCGGCCGCCAGTATTGTCTTTTGAGGGCATCCATCGCACCCTGGTAGTCCGTTTGGTCCCTGATCATGGAGTAGACCCTTGCACTGACTCTGGAGAGGAGAACCCTGTGCATCATGGCAGGGTTGGTCACATGAATCTCCTCCAGGTACGATTCGAAGCATGCTAACCAGAGTTCGAAAGCGTCGCTGGCTTCCTGGGATTGAGGGTCGAGATCCAATCTGTCGGGTCATAAAATGTTCTCCATGTTTCAAAATTGCTGCTAATAAAATTGATGCACCATCAATAACTCTCGGAGACGGGAGGTGAACGATAGGCTTTTATTAGCAGCAAAAGGGAGCACGACATCTCGGAGACTGAGGGGGGGAGCAGTGCCCCAATCGCCTTTATACAGGTGTCTGTGGGAGGAGCCACAGGAGCAGTCAGCAGAGGGGCGTGTCCAGACAGGTATACATAGTTTACCACAGAGCAGTGCAGGCTTAGTCTTCCTAAAGTCCATCACCATCTCCTTTGTCTTACTGATTTTGAGCTGCAGATGATTCAGCTTGCACCGTTTGACAAAGTCTTCCACCAGGGCCCTGTATTCATCCTCATGTCCTCCCTTTATACACCCAACTATTGCTGAGTCTATGGATAGCTATCGATAGGTTCTACTGATAAGCATATTGGTGAGTGGCCAGTGTGGCAGGAATGAAGTTTTTAATACAGTACGTGCCATTACCAGCTGATCAAAGCACTTCATGATGATTGGTGTAAGTGTCACTGGGTGGTAGTCGTTTAGTTCTGAACGTGTAGAGTTCTTTGGTACAGGGATGATATTAGCTGATTTTATGTAGGTGGTGACAGCAGCCTGGATGAGCAAAGTGTTGAAGATATCCAGGAAGGTATCAGCGAGCTGGTGTGCACACTCTCTGAGTCCCCAGGCTGGGAAGTTCTCTGGCCTGGCCACCTTACAGCAGAGTCTGTGTCACATCTGCTCCTGTTACAAAGAGTGACTGCTTACCTGGGTGTGTGGTTGCTTCTGTAGCCGGTATTGAGTTATATGTCTCAAAGCATGCATTACAGTTGTTCAGAGTGTATCAATGGTACAGTCAATGCTGTATCTCCGTGCACAGTCAGTAATGTCCTTGATGCCCATCCATGTGCTCTGGGGTCCTATTGTTATAGGTCTTGCTCTCAGACACAAGTGTGGTTTGAAGATGCTCCTGCGACTTACTTCAAGTAATTTATTACCCTAAAGGTGGAACATAAATGCAAGTTATTGTTTTATCAGCAGAGCTGCAACACAAAGAGAATGAATCTTGATGTAGAGTTACTGAAAGAGTCCCGATGAAGGGTCTCGGCCTGAAGTATCACCTGTTTTTTTCTTTTCCATAGATGCTGCTCGACCTACTGAGTTCCTCCAGCGCTTTGTGTGTTACTAAAATTACACTTTGGAATTTAATTACTCTTTTTTTCTGATATTTCATTGTGGTTTCATTGCTTTCGAAAGCATTGTGTATTGTGCTTGGCATGCTCCTGGAGAGAAATTCAATTTTACATTTACGTGGGGCTCTTCAAATCTTTGGTCCCTGTCGTTAGATTTGCGATAGACAGCCTCCCTTGCAAATTACATCCTTTGCATGAAGCAATCTTGTCCTGCAGTTCATTTATTGCCTGGATGCTGATGGCAGCACTAATGCAATAAAATATCCTACGGCCAGAGATAATTTTTAAAGTAGCACCAATGTTGGGGAGTTTCCAGATGCTTTTGCTGATGCTTCAAATAGGCTTAGAATACTAGAAAAAAAGAGGGTTATACCTCGACAGGAGACAGAGCTAAATAATACCTAGAGTATCCCAGCATACACATTGAAGACAGGCAGGAACATGAAAGAAAGTCAGCGAGCTGTTTCAGCAGCAGTATATAAAACCAGTATGTTTCCCCAACAGAGCAGAAGTAATGTCCTGTTTGGGAATCGAGGACCATATTTTTGGATTTTTTTTTGGCCATTTCTAAATAGAGAGTGCCATGGGAAGATAAAATAGAATTTAGTATCATATGTCAGACTTTAGAATGAAAAAGTTCTGAATTGAAATGACAAGATAGTTATAATATTGATGAAAAAGATTTGATGTTATTTCCCTCAGGGCCAGTAAATAACAAGCAGCTCATTAGTTATTCTTAGCAATCAATGAACTTGTCAAGCCCACTACATTGGGGAGTCACTGTTTTTTTTTTGATCATGGAAGTTAAAAGTAAAGACGTACAAAGAGGTAGTCAATCAGCTAAACTCCAAACAGAAAGCGATAAGGACAGTTCCCTTCTTTTTACGTTGCCTGGAGATGATATTGCCATTGCCATGGGGGGAAATAGATTTGGGTTTTGTCTCCAATGTTAAATGAGTGCTATTGCTCTGGCTGCCAACTGCGGTTACCTCCTGCACAGTTGATTTCATTGGAACTGGATGTACAGCTGAAGATTACATTTGGCAGCTGGTGTTCTCACCTTTAGTGCCAGAGAGAAAAGACACATTTCTTCCCCAGAATTCCTCCTTTCCCTCATCACTGTTCAGTGACAGTATTGATGGAGTGACATAGGCCATAGCTTCTAAGCACCAACAAGATGTTCCCATCCCTGAGTGTCATAGAGTCACAGCATGGAACAAGGTCCTTCAGCCAATAGAATCCATGCTGAGTACCAAGCACCCAGTCATATTAATCTTACACAAATCCTCCTTTACCCTACCCATATTCCTATTGATTCTACCACTCTGCTACTCGCCAGAGGCCATTTTATTTGACAAATTGATCTGTCAACCAGCATGCCATTGGAATGAGAAAAGAGACTGCTCAGAGGAAACTCATACAGTCACAAGGAGATTGAGAAAGCCCCACACAGTCTGCTGGAGCTATGAGCCAGCAGCACATCATTGTACCATTCTTCTTCGTAGTTCTGTCATTCCCAAATCCTTTGGTTTCTTTTCTGCCTCCATCACCATCACCAAGCAAAAGCAGCAAATAAGTCTATGCTGAAGTCATATGACTAACAGGAGGAAAGCTTCAAAGAGTTGAGAGGCCGGTTTGTAGAATGCCTCCTGAGCCGCTCAGCTCAGAAGATTTTCTAACCACTTCAGTCAACGCTGATATTTCAGGCTGAGCTGTCAAGTTTTCTGAACTCAGCCACTTATTGGTTTGGCATTTTGTGCAGATTACTTACTTGTCTATTTTGTAAGATTACTTTAAGTCATGTGTATTTTCTGGTGTAAATAGGAGAATTCCTGGGTCAACAGCTTTCGCCATATCATTTACAAATTGACACAACTTTGGGTCTGAGCTCTAACTCCAGCAGACGTTTAATGCAAGAGTCCGAAAACAGTATAAATTTCATATACTGAAGATCACTGTTGCTTGGGAATTCTATTTCCCATGCTCTCGTAACTGTGGTAACTCTGGACCATCTGAACTAGATGCCAAGATCTAAAGCATGACTCAAACAACATTGCTTTCCTCCATTATTCCTTGGTCCTTAGATCTGTGTTAATGGATATTAATTTAATAATATATATACTTTTGCTTAGAATTCTGAAACTGGCCTTTTGGCAGGGCAGTCCATGCCAAGTAGTATTTCTCCATTGTAACCCTTCCTTATCACCATTCTCAAATGGACAAAATATTTAGATAGACAAGGCCTGATTAGGGATAGTCAACATGGCTTTGTGCATAGTAGGTCATATCTAACCAATCTTATAAAGTTTTTTGAGGAAGTTGCTAGGGAAGTTGATGTTTTCTATAGGAATGGCAGTGGGTGTTGTCTTTATGGACTCCAGCAAGGCCTTTGATGAAGTCCTTCACGGGAGGCTGGTCCAGAAGGTTCAATCACTGGGCATCCAGGTTGAAGCAGTAAATTGGATTTCCCATTGGCTTGGCAGGAGAAGACAAAGAGTGGTAGTAGATGGTTGCCTCTCTGACCAAAGGCCTGTGACAGGTGGTGTGCCACAGGGACTGGTGCTGGGTCCATCATTGCTTATCTATATTATTGATTTATGTTATGTGATAAAGAGGATCAGCAAATTTGCAGATGACACAAAGATTGAGGATAGCAACGAAGGCTATCAAAGCTTGCAGTGTTACCTGTGCCAACTGGAAAAATGAAATGAAAGATGGCAGATGAATTTAATGCAGACGAGTATGAAATGTTGCACTTTGGGAGAACAAGCCAGGATAGGACTTTCACAGTGCACAGAGGTGTGCAGTACAGTAAAGGGATCTGGCAATACAATTCCTTGAGAGTATTTTCACAAGTAAGCCAGGTTATAAAGACAGCTTTTGGTACATTGGCCCTCAGAAATAAGGGCAATGAGTACAGGAGTTGGGATGTGATTTGGGAGTATGCATATTGTTCGCTGTTCTGGTAACCAAAAAGCTTGAAAGAGCACAGAGAAATTTTGTGAAGATTTTGCCAGGACTTGAGGATCTGAAAATCAGGGTAAGGGTAAATAGGTTAGGACTTTATTCTTCAGAGAATAGGGGAATGAGGGGAGATTTTATAGAGATATACACAATTTTGAAGAGTAAGGTAAGTGAAACTAAATGAGACTAGAACTAGTGGTCAAAGAAATGAAAGAGTTGACTATCTTCTAAATGGAGGGAAAATACAAAATAAAACTGAGGCACAAAGGGATTTGGGAGTCCTTGTGTAGAATTTCTTAAAGCTTAATTTCCAGGTTGGGTCTGTGGTGAGGAAGGCAAATACAGTGTTAGCATTCAGTTCAAGAGGGCTGGAAATATAAAAACAAGGATGTAATGTTGAGGCTTTATAAAGCATTGGTGAGGCCTCACTTGGGGTATTGTGAGCAGGTTTCAGCTCCTTATCTTAGATAGGATGTGCTGAACCTGGAGATGGTTCAAAGGAGATTCATGAAAATGATTCCAGAATTGAATGGCTTGTCATGGGAAGAGCATTTAATGGTTAAGGCCTGTATTCACAGGAATTCAGAAGAATGATGGGTGACCTGACTGAAAGACCTTGATAGAGTGGATGTAAAGAGGATATATCTTGTGGTGGGAGAGGCTAAGACCAGAGGACACAGCCTCTGAATAGAAGGGTGTCCTTTGAGGATGAAGCGGAATTTCTTTAGCCAGAAAGTGGTGAATCTGTGGAGGTCAAGTCTTTATGTATATTAAGGTGGAGGTTGATAGATTCTTGATTAGTCAGGGCATGAAAGGATACAGAGATTTTTGATTAGTCAGGGCATGAAGGGATATTGGGAGAAGGCAGGAGATTGGAACTGAGAGGAAAATTGGATCAACCATGATGAAATGATGGAGCAGATTCAATGGGCCAAATGGCCTAATTCTGCTCCTATATCTTATAGTCTTATGGTCATAGGTTAAGGGTGAAAGGTGAAATATTTAGGACTACCTGAGGGGAGGAACCTCTTCACCCAGAGAGTGGTGTGAGTATGGAATGAGCTACTAGTGGGAATGGTAGGTGCATGGTGAACTTAAGAGAAGTTTGGATAGGTGCATGTATGGAGGGTTATGATCTGGGTGCAAGTAGATGGATTATGCAGAAGGCAGAGTCAACACAGACTTAATGGGCCAAAGAGCCTGATTCTATGCTGTTGTTTTCTATGCTCTATGACTCTAAGTTACAATTCATTCTCAGATCCTCACTTAAATGCTTCCGTGTGTGTTGTGTCGACCACTGTAACAAAGACAATTACATTCATCGGCATGCAATTATGATTCATTGTCAGCATTGCGAAATTGAAGTTCAGAGCAACAACTGGTACTCTGTCTTAACCTCAAACAACTGAGTATGCATTTAGTGACAGGAAGAATCTAACTCTTCTCCAGCTGATCAAGACTATTTAAAGCAGGGGTTCCCAAAACCTTTATTATGCCATGAAGCTCTACCATTAACCATGGGGTCTATTGTACCCCAGGTAGGAAACCCTGATTTAAAAGGACCAACAACTTCTTGCAGGCTAGTTGCTGATAGGTTTCTGCCAGCTGTTGCTATCTTTCTACATTATTTAAGATTTTCTACATTTCTGTGAATATGCCAACCTCAAAGCACTGGGTGCAGAATGACTGTGTTGCCTTCAAAATCTTTCATGTGAACCAGTTAGTGAATTGCTGTCAGACATTGTCTCATTAACTGGCTTTTCACTTAGAATACAGCGTAACTTCAAGTATGAGCAGAGAGCAAGACAGCAGTTAGAAAAATGAGGAAGACAAGTGAGGGGGTGCCCACCTGGAATTCTTATATCAAAACTGTTTACAGAGTCATTCTCCAAAATGAACTTATGTGTGGAACAATATGTAAAGATAGACTCAAATGTAAAGTGTCCTCTGCTCCAGTTGAAGCACAGTGTTTAAAACAGAGTAAGGAATACTTTGTCAGTGGTTATTAAGGCCACTGTGGTTGTGAAGAAGCATGTGGCTTTAGCAGGCCTTCCAAGGCCTAGGGAAGAAGCAAAAATGTCACATTACAGATGCTGCATACTGAACTACAACCAAAGGGAATTCATAACTATCTTCCGTACATAGGAAGAAATATGATATTCTGTATTATTTGGCATTTGCAGAAGACAATGACTTCTATTTAAATAAGCATGTCCTCTTCTCACTGTTACTGTCAGGAAGGAGGTACAGAAGCCTGAAGGCACAAACTCAGCGATTCAGGAACAGCTTCTTCCTCTCTGCCATCCAATTCCTAAATGGACATTGAACCGGTGAACACGACCTCACTTTTATTATTTCTGTTTTTGCACTATTTTTAATTTAACTATTTAATACACATATATATACTTACTGTAATTGATGTACTTATTTATTCCCCTATATTATCATGTATTGCATATGGGTGGCAGGGTTTAAGGGTTGGCTCAACATTGTGGGCTGAAGGGCCTGTAATGTGCTGTACTATTCTATGTTCTATTGTACTGCTGCTGCTAAGTCAACAAACTTCACAACATGTGCCGGTGATACTAAATCTGATTCTGATACTGAACTTTTAAGATGGGGAAGGACCTGGAGCCCTTTTCCCGACTCTAAATAACTATTTGCACTATTTTCATTTGAATCCTTGTGAGAGCAGATGGCCAGTGAGAATATCCAAATTTTATATCAAGTCATTCATCATCTGCTTTTGTTTTCCAGAGTTTCTACCCAAATAGACCCAAGAGACCGGAAGGATTCGTGATGGCATCGGCCTGTTCAGGACAGAGGATCTCAAAAGCTGATGTTAAAATCTCAAGTACGACGCACTCAATATGTTTGGAGGAGGGAAGAGAAGAACAGGAGTACCTGAGGAATTTGGGTGAGTTTGATTATAGCCAATCAAACGTCTTTGCAAATGGTATTAGTGATAGTCTTTAAGACTTGCAGCATCACCCAAGTTTCTTTAAGTGATGCTCCCAGTTGGTCAAGTTTCTGATCAGTCCGTTAATGTTTCCATCATCAGAGTGACATCTAGTGTTTATCCACGCAAGTGATTTGAGTTAAGATAGACTGCAAGGTTTAGATAGATAGATAGATAGATAGATACTTCATTCATCCCCATGGGGAAATTCAACATTTTTTCCAATGTCCCATACACTTATTGTAGCAAAAACTAATTACATACAATACTTAACTCAGTAAAAATATGATATGCATCTAAAATCACCCTCTCAAAAAGCATTAATAATAGCTTTTAAAAAGTTCTTAAGTAGTTTACTTAAATACATCGAGTCCTAACCCCGGCACTTTAACATATCTTACTCCTGGCGGTTGAGTTGTAAAGCCGAATGGCATTGGGGAGTATTGATCTCTTCATCCTGTCTGAGGAGCATTGCATCGATAGCAACCTGTCGCTGAAACTGCTTCTCTGTCTCTGGATGGTGCTATGTAGAGGATGTTCAGGGTTTTCCATGATTGACCGTAGCCTACTCAGCGCCCTTCGCTCAGCTACCGATGTTAAACTCTCCAGTACTTTGCCCACGACAGAGCCCGCCTTCCTTACCAGCTTATTAAGACGTGAGGCTAAATTTAAGCCAGAGGGCCTTTAGGTATGTTTCAGCCATTCTAATCTGGGTTAAGAAAAGTTGTGGGTGGGGAGGGGTAGTTGAGGAAAATTGGCTCAAGAATGATGCCATCATTCTCAGTCACTAGACCTACAGGTTCAATGTAAATCCTTTTGAATCTGAAATTAAACATGAGTGTGTGGTCTGGAAGGGCACAAACTGGTGTTTCTCATATTATCTTGCTGTCATTGTTGGGATTTGCTGGTCTTCAGTTGCTGTGTCCCCTTCATGGACTGTTAAGAATAGGAACTCAGATAAAAGCAATCTTACTTGCCCCATATTCCAACTTTAAGTGTCATGGCTGGACCTGCACCAACGTCCTGGGATTTACACTGACCAAAACGTCAAGTAGTCTAGCCAGAATAATACAAGAGCAGGTCAAAGGCCAAGTGCCTTATCTCCTAACATTCCGAAGCCTTTCCACCATTGAAACAGCACACATCAGGAGTGCAATGGAATATTCTCCAACAACAGAAAAGGCTTGATAACAGCAGCCTATTGGTAACCCATTCACCACCCTAAGCATCAATTCCCTCCAATACATGCACAGTGGGTGCAACTGGTGCAATCTACAAAACCCCCACATCACTGATTTAAGTTGCTTAAAGCCCTGAAAAAGAAAGCGGCAGCGGGTACACCACCACTTGCAGGTTCCCCTCTGATTCAAGCACCGTTTTGAATTGGAAATGTATCACAGAGCTAAGTCCTGGGGTTCCTTACCTAAAAGCACTGCAGAAGTACTTTGGCCAGAAATACTGAGGTAGTTGAAGTAGACAGCTCACCACCACATTTGAAATAATCATTAAATTCACCAATCCACAAAGAAAAGGAAAGACAAATTCAGTTCTTGGTATTTTGTGTTTTGATAAGACTGTACGTTTATTGTTTCCCAAAACAAGTTTTAAAGACTTTGGAAAGACAAGTATCATAAAACATTGCTTTGACATGTAGAATGACTGTATTAAAAGACACTTACTTTTAACTGGCATGTCATGGCAGTATTTGAATGCCCAGTGTGGCTCTAATTCCTCAACATTGTGTATTGTTCCTACAGAACTCAAAACTGATTGGAATTTAGAACAAATTTCATAACAGATGAACAGATATCTGATTGGATGCCTTTATCGTATTACCAGATTGCTTCAATTAATTCCTTCAGTCCATAGGGACTGTCACTTAGATTGTGAGTTAGGAAAAACATGTCACTTATCAGAACAAAGTTAATATTATTCCAAAAGGCTGCTTGGATAAATGCAGTTTTTGGTAGGAGAATGCTATACTTTGTTGAAATATGAACCATGTTTTCGCTTTTAGCAACAAAGATTCAGCATGGACTCGAACATCCCTCCCATCTTATCACCTTATTGAATTTGACAGACAGATTTCACAGCTTTCCTTGATCACTTAATCCCGTCACTCTAAAATGATTACCTATCAAAATGCAAAGGAAGAAAAAGCAAATTCAATGCTATTGACACTGTTTGCTAGCATTGAAAAAGCTTTCTCTTTGACAGAATGTTTACATGGCGATGAAATTCAAGGCCACAGACACAAAGGTATTTATTGTGCATTATCTTTTGTTCTGCATTGAATAATCTGAATTTCAGTTCTGGGATGAAGACGGTACATCGGCTGTTTTAACATTACTGTGCTGTTGTTTTGTGGCAATTCTAAAATTTATTACATATAAATTATTGCATTTGATTTAGAATATATGTCAAAATTAATTAGTCTCTCTTTAAAGATTTTTAATGAACCTAACACCTCACTTTTTCCGTTTGGCTTTGGCAGACTGTTCTCCTACAATTACTGCTGTGCCTGACAATCTTCTATGCTGTGTATTACGTTATAGGCATCATATTATATGGAGCTTTCAGGTGAGAATTTAAATTCCTCTGGAGACATCTGCAGATTCAGTTTCAGAGTCAACTGTCTCAAAGAATGATTCTATTCACTGTTCTTCTTTCACCCTTATACTTTGCTCAAGTGGCTATTTAAGATCTGAGTTTTATATAGAGAATCGGATAGCTTATGAAATCAAAAATGTAAACATACACAAACGTCTAGTTCCCGATTTGATGTATTTATGGATTAATCAGTAACCACCAATATGAATGTTGGTCAAAGGCAACATATGGGTTTCTTCTTCATTTTATTGATATTTGGAATAACAAGTACTCAGATTGATATTTTAATATCTACTTTTATATACCTAATCATTCCTAGCAATAAATTCAACAGAAAAGGCTGCTAAAAATATAAGTGTACATTTATGTACATTCTTAAGTATTAAATATTTATTTATAATAATATTTAAATTATTAGATATTCAGGTTGTAGCTGACCATTTTGTTTGTCCATCACTGGGAAGCTGGTGGAGTAGGAGGCCCAAGGCAATGCATCCTGCTGAACGTACTTCCCAAGAGGCATGCTTTTCCATAGTGCATTCCACCACATGTGGAGCCCAGAAAGGAAAACAGGCTGGTGTGGGTCCAAGGTCAGAAGACCCATTTTAAGAGGGTTTGCGAAGAAGGATCAGGACTGATTGATTTATGTCCAGATAGGGTGCTTTGGAAGCCTCTGCAGAGGTCCAGAATTCTTTTTGCACTACTGAACAATTACATGGGGAACACAGAAGAAAAACCGCAAACTGACCAATTCAAAGAATATTCCTAATTTTCTTCAGGTATTTTTTCACCAATTTGCTGAGAATTCAAAAAAAAAACTCACATGAGGTGATCCAATTTCTAGGGATCCTAAGACACACTTACTCACTCAACAGGGCTTCCCACATCCAATGTTTAGTTAGTAATGTACTAATACTTGAAATTAGTTAGTTTACTTGTGGAGGTTCTTATTTATACTAACCATACAAGTAAAAAGGTCTAGCACTGTTTTCTTACTTATATGGTTATGTAAACACCTTCTTTTCAAAATTACTTCAAGAGCAATATTGCTTGTTTGTGTTATAAAGGTTAAAAGAAAGCAAAAAGTCTTTTACATATGAATTGGAATCAAGTCAAGTCAAGTCACTTTTTATTGTCATTTCAACCATAACTGCTGGTACAGTACACAGTAAAAACAAGACAACATTTTTCAGGACCATGCTGCTACATGAAACAATACAAAAGCTACACTCAACTACGTAAAACAACACAAAAACTACACTAGACTACAGACCTGCCCAGGACTGCATAAAGTGCACAAAACAGTGCAGGCATTACAATAAATAACAAACAAGACAATAGGCACAGTAGAGGGCAGTAAGTTGGTGTCAGTCCAGGCTCTGGGTATTGAGGAGTCTGATGACTTGGGGGAAGAAACTGTTACATAGTCTGGTCGTGAGAGCCTGAATGCTTCGGTGCCTTTTCCCTGATGGCAGGAGGAAGAAGAGTTTGTATGAGGGGTGCATGGGGTCCTTCATAACACTGTTTGCTTTGCGGATGCAGCGTGTGGTGTAAATGTCTGTAATGGCGGGAAGAGAGACCCCGATGATCTTCTCAGCTGACCTCACTATCCGCTGTAGGGTCTTGCGATCCAAGATGGTGCAATTTCCGAACCAGGCAGTGATGCAGCTGCTCAGGATGCTCTCAATACAACCCCTGTAGAATGTGATGAGGATGGGGGGGAGATGGGAGATGGACTTTCTTCAGCCTTCGCAGAAAATGGAGACGCTGCTGGGCTTTCTTTGCTATGGAGCTGGTGTTGAGGGACGAAGTGAGATTCTCCACCAGGTGAACACCAAGAAACTTGGTGCTCTTAACGATCTCTACTGAGGAGCCATTGATGTTCAGTGGAGAGTGGTCACTCCATGCTCTCCTGAAGTCAACAACCATCTCTTTTGTTTTGTTCACATTCAGAGAAAGGTTGTTGACTCTGCACCAGTCCGTTAGCCGCTGCACCTCCTCTCTGTATGCTGACTCGTCATTCTTGCTGATGAGACCCTCCGCGGTTGTGTCATCGGCGAACTTGATGATGTGGTTCGAGCTGTGTGTTGCAGCACAGTCGTGGGACAGCAGAGTGAACAGCAGTGGACTGAGCACACAGCCCTGGGGAGGCCCCGTGCCCTGTGTGATGGTGTTGGAGATGCTGCTCCCAATCCGGACTGACTGAGGTCTCCCAGTCAGGAAGTCTAGGATCCAGTTGCAGAGGGAGGTGTTCAGGCCCAGTGGGCTCAGCTTTCCACTCAGTTTCTGAGGGATGATTGTGTTGAATGCTGAACTGAAGTCTATGAACAGCATTCAAACGTACGTGTCTTTTTTGTCCGGGTGGGTTAGGGCCAGGTGGAGGGTGGTGGCAATGGTGTCGTCTTTTAAACTGTTGGGACAGTACGCAAACTGCAGGGGGTCCAGTGAGGTGGGCAGCAGGATCTTGATGTGCCTCATGACGAGCCTCTCGAAACACTTCATGATGATGGATATGTGTGCAATGGGACAGTAGTTATTGAGGCAGGACACTGAAATCATCTTCGGCACAGGGACGATGGTGGCGGCCTTGAAGCACGTTGGAACGGTGGCGCTGCTCAGGGAGATGTTGAAGATGTCAGTGAGAACATCTGCTAGCTGGTCTGCGCATCCTCTAAGCACTCTGCCAGGAATATTGTCTGGTCCAGCAGCCTTCTGTGGGTTGACCCTGCACAGGGTTCTCCTCATATTGGCCACAGTGAGACACAGCACCTGATCATTTGGAGGAGGGGTGGACATCCTCGCCGCCACATCATTTTCAGCCTCAAAACAAGCGTAGAAGTTGTTCAGCGCATCTGGGAGGGAGGCATCACCTCCCAGATGTGCTGAACAATGAGGATAAGTTGAGTGAGCTAGGGCTTTTCTCTTTGGAGTGGAGGAGGATGAGGGTGACTTAATGGAAGTGTGCAAGATGATAAGGGCATAGGTCAAATGGATAGACAGAAAGCTTTTCCCGGGGCACAAATGGCTGATATCAGGGGGCATGGTTTTATGGTGATTGGTGGAAAATACAGGGGGATGTCAGAGGTACATTTTCTACACAGAAAGCAGTGAGTACATAGAACACCCTGCCAAAGGAGGTGGTAGAGGCAGGTACATCAGAGGCATTTTAAAAAGCTCCTAAATAGGCACATGGATGATAGACAAATGGGGGGCTATATAGGAGTGAAGGGTTATGGTAGATTAAGCTTGGATTAGGGTAAAGGGTCAGCATAATATTGTGGGCCAAAGGGACTGTCCCGTGCTATTGTATTCTATGTTCTTAAAATAATCAAATTTCAAATAATCAATAATCAAATAATAAGCCCAAGCTGTTGCATTTGCAGTCCTATTTGCTCTATGTGAGACTATAGGAGTTCAAAGAGATTTGGTAGGTCACCAAAGATTTTGAAAAATTTCTACAGATGTTCCATGGAGAGCATTCAAACTGGTTGCATTAGCATCTGGTGTGGAAGGGCCACTTCCCAGGATTGGAAAAAGCTGCAGAAATTTGCAAACTCAACCAGCTCCATCGTGGGCATTAGCCTCCCAGTAACGAGGACATCGTCAAAAGGGAGTGCCTCAAAAAGACGGCATCCATCACAGCCATCACCCAGGACATGTCCTCTTCTCACTGCTACCATCAAGGACCAGGTACAGGAGCCTGAATACACACATTCAACATATTAGGGACATCTTCCTCCCCTCCACCATCAGATTTCTGAATCAACAATGAGCACACGTACAAAATCTCACTATTGTTTTCTTCTTTTGTCTCTTTTTGCACTACCTATTTAACTTAATTTTAATGTATATTTCTGACTGTAATATTTAATATTTTGCCATTATGTATTGCTGCCACAAAGTAACACATTTCACAACATATGCCCGTGATGTTAAACCTGATTCTGATCTGTGGTCCCTGAGTGAAATTTCCCATTGTGTGAAAATGGACTCTATTGTGTGCTGCAATGCCACATGTACTGGAAACTGGCCTGGGGCGTTTATGTGTTAGTCTGGGGCTTCTCAATTTATTTCTCATAGAATCCTTATTGCCACCTGAGAATTTTGCCATTTTAGGCCTTGGAGCTAGTTTGAATTCAAGAGGTTTGTGTATAAAATCCCGATTTAATCTGAACAATAAGATCAGACCGAAGGTTGGAGATGTGTCTATTTTAACACAAGGAGTGTTGTGAACAAAGTGGATGAGCTTAGAGCATGGATTAGTACTTGGAGGTTTGATGTGGTGACCATTACAGAGACTTGGATGACTCAGGGACAGGAATGGTTACTTCAAGTGCTGGGTTATAGATGTTTCAGAAAGGACATGTGGGGGCATAAGAGGTGGGGGGGGCATGGCACTGTGATCAGAGATCATGTCACAACTGCAGAAAAGGTGGACGCCATGAAGGGATTGTCTACGGAGTCTCTGTGGGTGGAGGTTAGGAACAGGAAGGGGTCAACAACTTTACTGGGTGTTTTTTATAGGCTGCCCAATAGTAACAGGGATATCGAGGAGCAGATAGGGAAACAGATCCTGGAAAGGTGTAATAATAAAAGAGTTGTCGTGATGGGAGATTTTAATTTCCCAAATATCGATTGGCATCTCCCTGGAGCAAGGGGTTTAGATGGGGTGGAGCTTGTTAGGTATGTTCAGGAAGATTTCTTGACACAATATGTAGATAACCCTACAAGATGAGAGGCTGTACTTGATTTGGTATTGAGAAATGAACCTGGTCAAGTATCAGATCTCTCAGTGGGAGAGCATTTTGGAGATAGTAATCATAATTCTATCTCCTTTACAATATTATTGGAGAGAGATAGGAACAGACAAGTTAGAAAAGCGTTTAATTGGAGTAAGGGGAATTATGAGGCTATCAGGCAGGAAATTGGAGGCTTAAATTGGAAACAGATGTTCTCAGGGAAAAGTATGGAAAAAATGTGGCAAATATTCAGGGGATATTTGTGTGGAGTTCTGTATAGGTACATTCCAATGAGACAGGGAAATTATGGTAGGGTACAGGAACCACAGTGTACAAAGACTGTAATAAATCTAGTCAAGAAGAAAAGAAAATCTTACAAAAGTTTCAGAGAACTAGGTAATGTTAGAGATCTAGAAGATTATAAGGCTAGCAGGAAGGAGTTTAAGAAAGAAATTAGGAGAGCCAGATGGGGCCATGAGAATGCTTGGCGGACAGGATTAAGGAATACCCCAAGGCATTCTACAACTATATAAAGAGCAAGAGGATAAGACTTGAAAGAATAGGACCTATCAAGTGTGATAGTGGGAAAGTGTGTATGGAACCGGAGGAAATAGCAGAGGTAGTTAATGAATACTTTACTTCAGTATTCACTATGGAAAAGGATCTTGGTGATTGTAGTGATGACTTGCAGCAGACTGAAAAACCTCAGCATGTAGATATTAAGAAAGAGGATGTGCTGGAGTTTTTGGAAAGCATCAAGTTGGATAAGTCGCTGGGACTGGATGAGACAAGGGAGGAGATTGCTGAGCCTCTGGCGCTGATCTTTGAATCATCAATGGGGACGGGAGAGATTCTGGAGGATTGGAGGGTTGCAGATGTTGTTTCTTTATTCAAGAAAGGGAGTAGAGATATCCCAAAATTTATAGGCCAGTGAGTTTTACCTTAGTGGTTGGTAAGTTGATGGAGAGGATCCTGAGAGGCAGGATTTATGAACATTTGGAGAGGTATAATATGATTAAGAGTAGTTTGAGGATGCGACTAAACACATTGATGAAGGAAGAGCAGTAGCTGTAGTGTATATGGATTTAAGCGAGGCATTTGATAAGGTACCCCATGCGAGTCTTATTGAGAAAGTAAGGAGGCGTGGGAACCAAGGGTACATTGCTTTGTAGATCCAGAACTGGCTTTCCCACAGAAGGCAAAGAGTAGTTGTAGATGGGTCATATTCTGCATGGAGGTTGGTGGTGTGCCTCAGGGATCTGTTCTAGGACCCTTACTCTTCGTGATTTTTATAAATGACCTGAATGAAGAAGTGGAGAATGGCTTAGTAAGTTTGCTGATGACACAAAGTTTGGGGGTGTAGTGGATAGCGTGGAGGGCTGTCAGAGGTTACAGCGGGACATTGATAGGATGCAAAACTGGACTGAAAAGTGGCAGATGGCATTCAACCCAGATAAGTGTGAGGTGGTTCATTTTGGTAGGTCAAATATGATGGCAGAATATAGTATTAATGTTAGGACTCTTGGCAGTGTGGAGGATCTTGGGGTCCGAGTCCATAGGACACTCAAAGCAGCTGCGCAGGTTGACTGTGTGGATAAGAAGGCGCACGGTGTATTGGCCTTCATCCTTTATCAATCTTTTTTATTAAGTTTCAAAAGGATAAACATAACAATGATAGTGAAACGAAGAGATCGGGATTACATTAATAACAGTTAATGTGTACATAAAGAGACTCCGAGTAACATGTGTAATCTAAGCCTCCCAATCTCTTAGTAACTAAACATGAGAAAGATTCAAAGAAAACAAAATTCACAAGAAAAAAAATCCCCTTAAACTAACAAAAAAAAAAGAATAAAAACAAAACAAAACAAAGGCTGGGCTGCCAAGTTTCATTGGTTAAAATTGTTATTTGTCATTAACTCCGCTCCTCAGTACACGAACAAAAAGTTATTGAGAAGGATTCAGAAAAAGTCAGCTTACATCATATGAAAATGTTGAATAAATGGTCTCCAAGTTTCTTCAAATTTAACCGAAGGGTCGATAGTGCCACTCCTAATTTTTTCCAAGTTTAAGCATGTTATAATTTGGGAAAACCATTGAAATGTAGTGGGGGGATTAAAATCTTTCCATTTAAATAAAATGGATCTTCTGACCATTAATGTAACAAATGCAATCAAACGGCAAGCTGAAGGGGATAATTGACTAGAGTCCATCACTGGTAATCCAAAAATTGCAGATGAGGTTGTAAATCAATACGCAAATCTGCTAAAATAATATCAAAAATATCTTTCCAATATTTTTCCAAAAGAGGACAAGACCAGAACATATGTGTCATGAAAGCTACCTCAGACTTATATCTGCCACAGACAGGATTTATATGGCAATAAAAACGAGCTAACTTATCTTTGGACATATGGGCCCTACGAACAACTTTAAATTGCATCAAAGTGTGTCTAGCACACATTGAAGAAGTGTTTTTCTCCCATTTCTCTATAGGTAAAAATACCTGAAGTTCTCTTTCCCATTCATTCTTAATTTTATCAGATGTACCTAGACATATTTTCATAATCAGATCATAAATAATTGCTATTAAACTCTTCTGATAGGGGTTTAAACCTAAATTTTTTCCTGTAATTTCAGTTTGATGTGATACCGGAAAAGTAGGTAACATAATATTCAAAAAGTTTCTAATCTGTAAATATCTGAAAAAATATGATCTAGGCAAACTATATTTATTAGACAACTGTTCAAAAGACATGAGATAGTTATCCATGATTAAGTCAGGAAAACATGTTATTCCCTTCATTCTCCATAAAAGGTTGATCAATTCTGGAAGGTTGGAAGAAAAAATTAGATATAATAGGACTTGAGAGGATAAATTTATTCAACCCTCAATTACAATTTCAATTACGAAATTGAAACCATATTCATATTGTATGTTTAGTTATTGGATTAGTCATTGGTTTTTTCAGTTCAGTAAATGCAAAGGGAAGCGAGACCCCTAAAATAGAAGCCAATGAGAACCCCTGTACAGACTCACGCTCGAGGTTCACCCATCGTGGACAATGAATTTCATCCAGATCTTGTGTCCAAAACGTTAAATATCAAATATTAATTGCCCAATAATAGAATCTAAAATTTGGCATTGCCAAACCGCCCTCCTTTTTTGATTTCTGTAAATATTTCTTACTTAATCTAGGATTTTTATTCTGCCATATATATAAAGAAATTTTAGAGTCAATAATATCAAAAAAGGATTTAGAAATAAAAATTGGTACCACCTGAAGTAGATACAGAAATTTAGGTAAAATAATCATCTTAGTAGTATTAATTCTACCAATCAACAATAAGGACAATGGGGACCATTTAGTAGGCAGTTATTTAGCATGATCAATTAAGGGTAAAAAGTTAACTTTAAATAGATCCTTATGCTTCTTAGTAATTTTTACGCCCAAATAAGTAAAGTGATCAGTAACCAGTCTGAATGGTGATTGTCTATAGATTGGACCTTGCATATTTAATGGGAAAAGCTCACTCTTATTAAGATTCAATTTATAACCAGAAAAAGTACTAAACTGAGCAAGTAGTGATATTAATCCAGGGATGGATTTCTCTAGGTTAGAGATATATAATAACAGGTCATCTGCATATAGTGATTCCTTATGTATCTCATTCCCACGAATAAAGCCAAATATATTGGGTGAATCACGAAGAGCGATTGCCAAGGCTCCAATGCAATATCAAATAGTAAGGGACTTAAAGGACAGCCCTGTCTAGTACCTCGAAAAAGCCTGACAAAGGAGGATCTCTGATTATTGGTAAGTACAGAAGCCAAAGTTGTATAATATATCAATTTAATCCAAGATATAAATTTTGGGCTGAAGTTAAATTTCTCAAGCGTATTAAATAAATATTCCCATTCAACTCTATCAAACGCCTTCTCGGCGTCAAGCGAAATAACACATTCTAGGGTTTTAGATGAAGGAGTATATACAATATTCATTAACCTCCTAACATTAAAATACGAATAACGATTTTAACAAATCCTGTCTAGTCATCAGAGACAATTTGTGGCAATACATGTTCCAATCTAATTGCCAATATTTTGGAAAAGATTTTGGAGTCCACATTCAACAAGGATATAGGTCTATGTATTGGCCTTTATCAATCATGGAATTGAATTTAGGAGCCAAAAGGTAATGCTGCAGCTATATCGGACGCTGGTCAGGCTTGGAGTCTGTGCTTAGTTCTGGCCGCCTCACTAAATAAAGGAAGGAGGTGGAAGCCATAGAAAGGGTGCAGAGGAGATTTACAAGGATGTTGCCTGGATTTGGCAGCATGCCTTATGAGTATAGGTTAAGTGAACCTGGCCTTTTTCCCTTGGAGTGACGGAGGATGAGAGGTAACCTGATAGAGATGTACAAGATGATGAGAGGCATTGATCGTGTGGATAGTCAGAGGCTTTTTCCCAGGGCTGAAATGGTTGCCACAAGAGGACACAGGTTTAAGATGCTGGGGAGAAGGTACAGAGGAGATGACAGGGGCAAGTTTTTTACTTAGAGAGTAGTGAGTGCGTGGAATGGGCTGCCGGCAACAACGGTGGAGGCAGATACGATAGGGTCTTTTAAGAGACTTTTGGATAGGTACATGGAGCTTAGAAAAATAGAGGGCTATGGGTAAGCCTAGTAATTTCTAAGGTAGGGACATGTTTGGCATAAATTTGTGGGCCAAAGGGCCTGTATTTTGCTGTAGGTTTTCTATCTTTCTTTGTTTCTAAAAACTGGACCACATGTTGACTTTATTCCTTATTTAAAGTTCTGGATTTTGTAGGACTTGGTATAAATAGTAAAAATTCAAAGTTTACAGTACATTTATTACCAAATAAAGGGCCTCAGCCCGAAATGTCAACTGTTTATGCATTTCCATAGATGCTGCTGGCCTGCTGAGTTCCTCCAGCATTATGAGTGTGTTGCTTGGATTTCCAGCATCTGCAGATTTTCCCATCTTTATTATCAACGTATGTATACATTATACAACCTTAAGATTTGTATCCTTACAGGCAGCCCAAAACAAAGAAACCCAAAAGAACCCATTTAAAAAAGAGACTGTCAAGCACCAGTATGCAGAGAGAATAAAAACATGTAAGCAAAAAGAGCGAGCAAATAGCCTTCGGAACTGAAGTCCACAAAGAGAGTCCATCCACAGACCCTTAATCAGCACAGACCCAAGTAAGCATGGCAGAGCAGTGAGCTAGCTGAACTGGCCCGTCCCTCACCTCAGGCCCCAACACCCCAAACTTTTCAAACTAGCCCAGTGCTTAAATTGTTGTCTGAACACCAGGTTCAGTCGCTTCAGTACATTCTGGGGCCTGGACCCCGCTGCCTCGATTTGGCCTATGCCCAGCCTTCAACATGAAACCTGCCTCTTTAGTGTCAGGAGTTTTAAAAAAAGAAGTAAAATCCTGATTTCCTGATTGTTTGAGCTGCGTTTATGTTAAATTTCAGCTGTTTTAACCTGATCTGCTACAGTCAGCAGGCAGATCACTGTGAAACTCCTGTACAATGTGAGATAGACCAGACCCTGAAAATCTTCTTCTTTTGTTAACTGAAGGCTAATGGAAAGAATATGGTACCAACAACAATGTGTTTTTGAAAGATTTTTTGATGATTACTATTACAAGCCTGGCTCTGTTGCTTTGTGGTTACCTGCAGCTGTAGTACTTCAGGTGCAGGTGGTGCATGTACCTTGTTGATGTGAATACAAAGATACCTGAAGTGTTGTAAAATGAATGGGCTTTAAAGTTGCCTTTGAGTTTTGGGAGTATTCAGAGAAAGGCAGATTTTAAACCATCTCAGCTTCTATCATCTTGACTGCTAGAAATGATTCATGCTGCAGTAGATTTTGTGCTCGTTATTGTAGAGAGAAATTCCGTGATAAGATTCTCATGCATTTTCCTGAAACTTAAACAAAAATAATTTCTATTAGCACATGTTGTTATATTAATCAACCATTTCATTTTTCCATATCCTTTCTGTATTTAATCATGATAAACAATTCCAAAGGCTTTTACCATGGCAACAGTATTTTCGGCATAGAGTGAAAGGTGTCTACATATATTTGTAATGAGCTGCAATAAAATGAGTGATCATTTCAAATCTAAGATCTCTTCACTTGCATTTGATATGGTGGGTTTCTTTTCTCGATAATATCTACATCTGTGAGTAAAGCAATGAACTAGTATTATAATTGTGTACTATATCGGTTCACTCATTTGTGACATAGGAAATGGCTTTCAGAAAAAAATGATGTTCAAATATGTGTCTCTGTAGGAATCAAAGAAACCCATAGAATGTGCTAGTCCTCACCACATTCTTATAGGTTCTGTCAATTAACTGGTAGAAGTGTAGGAAGAAATTCAGCCTGCTTTCAATTAGTCATATTTGACAAAGAGGAAGAAGGATTTCAACAGAGCCTTCCTTTAGAAACCTTGCAGTGAAAGTACACCATAATGCTATTCTTGAGGCCCTCTGGGTTGACCATGGAAGTTGTGTCCTGGCTGATTATGTGATACGCAAGGTGGTATGCAAGCCAGGGCAGTACGATATGGAGCGCAAGCTGTTGCCCATGTAGCAAGTTCCCCTCTCCACACATCTGAGGGATCCAAAGGAACCGCAGAGGCTGAAACAGTATAGCACCAGTGGCGTCACAGGAGTTGCCTCTTAGCATTGAGCTCAATGTAGAACTAACTTAGGTATTCCAGCTTTAGACTTACCCCTGGAAGCCTACCCCATGAGTGGGTATAGCCACAAGGCAGTGGAAGTATGAGATCAGAGTTTCCCCTCTCCGAGATGAGCTGCTAAGCACAACTGTTGAGCCTCATCTGCCAGAAGTGACTGGTTTTAAGGCGCATTTAACCTGCCTTTGCCCCTTCTCCTGTCAGTAAAAATGATTCTGCCAGAATAGTAATTAAGCCACACACGAAGGCCAGGAGCAGGACTTGGTTGTGAGAGGCTATTTGAGAACACACACCATTGAGAGCATTCAATAGGTAGTAGGAGTTTATCCCCATTACCACTCCCAGCTACAGCAATCTTAAGGAACCCATTATGCTATTATAAAGAGAGTTTTAAGATATTGACTCAACACTCAATGAAAATCTGCTCCATTCAGAATATCATACAATTTGGAGGGAGTTTGCAGGTAGTGGTAGAAGCAAATAGGTGTTAATTAACCTGGGTTTGAAAAGTCCCATCAAAAGTGGTGTATAGAGTCATAGAGTAATACAACTTTGAAAAAGGCCATTCAGCCCAACTGGGCATACTGACCATAGCATCCTTCATGCTATTCCAAGGATCATCCTGGGAGTTTGCATGTTCTCCCTGTGGTGGTGATTCGCATCTGTCTGTCTCGAAGGACAATGAGTGATGATGGTCATCATCACAAGCCTGAGTGGAAGGTATGGAGATCCTGAGATCCCTCTCTCAGCCTCACCAGTGTAGTCCAAACAAAAGTTTATGAAGCCATACATTTGGCACCAGGAGCTGCCAGAAGGATGTTCAATAATGTCCAGCTGCCTTAGGGACTCCACTCTGGATTTGCTGTCTGGGTTTACTCCCATAGCCATAGCTAAAAATATTCCTCCTCTTACCTCTGTTCTAAAGGGTTGCCCCTCAGTTTTGAGGCTGCGCCCTCTAGTTCTGGGTAACCCCACAAAAGGAAACATTCTCTCCACATGCACCATATCTAGTCCTTTCAACATTCGTTAGGTTTCAATGAAAGCTGCACCCCTCGCATTCTTCTAAATTCCTGTGAGAACAGGCCCAAAGCTGCCAAACACTCCTTCTAAATTCCTGTGAGAACAGGCCCAAAGCTGTCAAACACTCCTTCTAAATTCCTGTGAGAACAGGCCCAAAGCTGCCAAACACTCCTTCTAAATTCCTGTGAGAACAGGCCCAAAGCTGCCAAACACTCCTTGTATGTTAATCCCTTCATTCCAGAATCATTCCTGTCAACCTCCTCTGGACTCCCTCCAATGTCAACACACCATTTCTGAGATAAGAGGCCCAAAACTGTTTACAATACTCCAAGTGCAGCCTGATCAGTGTCTTATAAAGACTCAGCATTCTCTCCTTGCTTTTATATTCTCTTCCCCTTGAAATAAATGCCAGCATTGCATTTGCCTTCTTTACTACAGACTTAATCTGTAATTTAATCTTCTGAGCATTTTCCATGAGGGCTCCAAAGTCCCTCTGCACCTCAGATGTTTGAACCTTCTTCCTATTTAAATAATAGTCTGCACTATTGTCCCTTTTACTGAAATGCATCATCGTACATTTCCCTACACTGTATTCCATCTGTCATTTTTTGCCCATTCTTCCAATTTGTCTGAGTCCTGCTGCAATCACATTGCTTCCTCAGCACTACCTACCCCTCAACCAATCTCAAACCAGTCTAATTCTGCTCCTATGTCTTATGGTCTTATATTGGGGAGACAAAAAATAAGGGTAATACTCCAGATAGAGCCTAACCAGAGTGCTATAAAACTGGAAAGTAACTTTCAATGTAACAAAGTAACAAAGTAAAGTTAGTCCTGACGAAGGGTCTCAGCCCGAAACGTCGACAGTGCTTCTCCCTTATAGATGCTGCCTGGCCTGCTGTGTTCCACCAGCATTTTGTGTGTGTTTTAAAGTAACTTCCTGTTTAGCATTGACTCAGTGGACTGAAGGGCTTGATAGAGTCTTGTACCTACTTATTTTGACTCGTATATGATGTCAAAGGCAAAGTTTCATCAGGGGAGGTCTTTGAAAGCTACTTCCAGTGGTCTATCCTTGGTTATCGCTCCTCTGTTCTTGGCTTTTAGTAATGTGGACTCGAGTATTTGAGCCCTAGATGGTTTGGACCAGGTGCTCCCAACCCTTTTTTATGGCATGGATCAAGGCCACTAAGCAAGGTGTCCATGGACCCCATTTTGGGAACCCCTGTCTAGACAAAGCTGGAGAATCTATGTAACATGATTATCAGCTGGCTACAATTTCTGGTCCACCACTTGCTTTTAAATCAAGGGCTTTTGTTGGATGTTTGTCTTCTTGTGTTTATGATCTTTTTTTGCCCTGCCTTTAACACATGATGATACTTCCAATCCTAAGCTGCGAGTCGAGGAGTTCGGAGGGGGTCGAATGGTGGCCAGAAGACTTCAGTAATTGAGCTCCAACGGTTGTGCACGAAGTGGTTTGGACTTTGATAAGTTTGGCGCCTTTTCTTTATTGTTTTTCCTTCATATATACTGTATCATTATTAATCACTTAGTTGTAGTAACCTTTTTAAATTGTACTCATTTAATCGCATATGGTGTACTGTCTGTTTTTGGGCGAGGCGGGGACATCACACAGCATCCACACCAGCTGATTACCCAGTTTGGCGGGGCCAAAGGCTGCTCCCCCTAGACGAGAATGAGCTGAGCGAGCCTGAGATGACCCAGGGGGGTTACATATCTAATTGTAGCATTCTTGTTTCAACTACAACTGGCCATTTAAAATGAGGAGCAGACCATTCTAGACTTGGTTCCCATATCGTATGTTGTTACTGTAACTATGTGGAACTGCATAGTTACTAATGTTCCACGAGGTATTTTTCGAGCGAGTTGTACATTGCTCCATACCCTCCCCCCGATGGTGGCAATGAGAAGAGGATGTGTCCTGAGTGATGAGGGTCCTTAATGATGGATAATTAGGTCTGTTTGCACAATCCAGATTGAGAAGTTGCAGAACCTGGGCCTCTGTACCTTCTTCTGTAATTGGATCCTCGACTTCTGTGGTGAACTGCATATACCTGTCTGGACACGGCCCCTGATGACTGCTCCTGTGGCTCCTCCCACAGACCCCTGTATAAAGGTGATGGAGGTCTGAGCCCGGCCTCTCAGTCTGCAGGATGTAGTATGGTGGTCACTCACTGCTTGTTCCTTCTTCCAGTCAATAAAAGCCGATACCTCGCTTTTATGTCTCAGAGTGAGTTATTGATGGTGCATCAATTTTATTGACTGGAAGTTTTAAAACATGGAAAGCGTTTTACGTCCGGAAAGATTGGATTTGGACCCCCAGGACCCTAAAGCACCTCTTGCCTTTGAACTCTGGCTTGCATGCTTCCAATCATACTTGGAGGAGGTTAGTGCAACTGACCCCGCTGTTATGCACCGAATTCTCCTCTCGAGGGTCACCCCGAAAGTTTACTCACTTATCAGGGGCCTGCCGACCTATGAAGGGGCACTGGACGCCCTCAAAAGACAGTACCTGCGGCCGTTGAACACCGTCTACGCAAGACATCGTTTAGCTACCCGACGACAGCGGCCTGGAGAATCGAGCGCCCAATTTCTCCAAGCCCTACAGACACTCGTCCGAACTTGTGATTGCAAAACACTCACGGCGGAACAGCATGCGGAGCTGCTAGTACGAGACGCCTTTGTGACAGGAATGAGGTCAGTGTACGTACGGCAATGGCTGCTGGAAAATGCCGATCTTACCTTACGCTCAGCGATCGAGACGGCCGACATGCTGGAGGCTGCTCTGCACAACACTGACGCTGTCCAGCCGCGCGATTCCCCGCCGGTTCCGTGGACACCTCAGACCCCGCCGCTGCCAGTTCCCGCGAGCGAATTCGCCAACGCCGCTGCCAGTCGCGATTCCACAAACTTCCCGAACCCGACCACGGCTGCGGCCAGGCGAAAGCCTGAGCTGTGTTATTTCTGCAGGCTCGAAATGCACCCCCGAAAACGCTGCCTGGCTCGAGAAGCGTCTTGCTCCAGCTGCGGGAAGAAGGACCATTTCGCCAAGGTCTGTAAGTCTAAACTACGAGCGGGGTCGGGCAGTGCGGCGTGTGAGACATGGGGGCCGCCATCTTGCATGCCCGGATGTGGGCGGCCATCTTTGTCGGCGTCAGCATGCCCCGCCCCCGACCCGCCGGTGTTTACCGGGCACCAAGCCGGCTCAACTCTGGCCACCGTAACCCTCGACCAAAGCGCCCCACACCAGCTTGCAAGGTCAATGATGGACATCCTGGTGGAGGGACACAGGACTAGCTGCCTGTTTGACACAGGCAGCACTGAGAGTTTTATTGACCCGAACACAGTGCAACGCTGCGGACTCATGACACGGCCGGTAAGTCAGAGGATCACCTTGGCTTCTGGGTCGTATTCCACAGACATCCGGGTGGGTTGTGTAGCGACATTGGTGGTGCAGGGCACAGAATATCGGAACTTTGCGCTACTGGTCATGCCTCAACTGTGCGCGCCTGTGCTATTGGGGCTGGACTTCCAGAGCCATCTCGAAAGTGTGACTATAGCATATGAAGGGCCCCTCCCACCACTCACCGTCAGGAATCCTCAGTTTGGTGGGACTTCGCCATATACCCAGTTACTGCACACACACACACCGAACCACACGTCCCGCCCAGCACCATGCCGACAGCTGCGCTACCGACACCACTTGCAGCCTCTCCACCCTCAAGATCCCTCCCCCACCGCTGTTCACCAACCTGACCCCCGACTGTAAACCGGTGGCGACTAAAAGCAGGAGGTACAGCGCGGGGGACAGGGCCTTCATTCAGTCAGAGGTGCAGCGGCTGCTCGGGGAGGGGATCATCGAGCCAAGCACAAGCCCATGGCGGTCCCAGGTGGTTGTTGTTCGGACTGGGCAGAAAAATAGGATGGTAGTGGATTATAGTCAAACCATCAATAGGTTCACGCAGCTTGACGCGTACCCCCTACCCCGCATCGCGGATATGGTCAACCAGATAGCTCAGTACAAGGTGTACTCGACAATAGATCTGAAATCCGCTTATCACCAGCTCCCCATCTGCCCAGAGGACCGCCCCTACACCGCCTTCGAGGCGGGCGGCAGGCTCTATCACTTCCTGCGCATCCCATTTGGTGTCACAAATGCTGTCTCGGTCTTCCAGAGGGAAATGGACCGGATGGTGGACCAGTACCAACTGAAGGCCACATTTCCCTATCTAGATAACATCACCATCTGTGGTCACGACTGGTCGGATCACGATGCCAACCTCCAATGATTTTTCCAAGTGGCCGAAGCTCTGAACCTTACTTATAACAGGGACAAGTGTGTGTTCAGAACCACCCGACTCGCTATCCTTGGGTATGTCGTGGAAAACGGGGTCATTGGCCCTGATCCCGACCGTATGCGCCCCCTGTTAGAACTCCCTCTTCCCACCACTCTCAAAGCCCTCAGATGGTGCCTGGGTTTTCTTTCCTATTACGCCCAATGGGTCTCCCATTACGCAGACAAGGCCCGCCCCCTGGTCAAGCCTACCATTTTTCCCCTCTCTGCCGAGGCCTGCGTGGCCTTCAGCTGCATTAAAGGGCACATTGCCAAAGCAACGATGCATGCGGTGGACGAGACCATTCCCTTCCAAGTAGAGAGTGACGCCTCCGATTTCGCGCTTGCCGCTACCCTCAATCAGGAAGGCAGGCCAGTAGCATTCTTTTCTCGTACCCTTCAAGGCTCTGAAATTCGGCACTCCGCGGTGGAGAAAGAAGCCCAGGCCATAGTGGAAGCTATTAGGCACTGGAGGCACTATCTCGCCGGCAAAAGGTTCACCTTGCTGACCGACCAGCGCTCGGTTGAGTTCATGTTCAGCAACCAACAGCGGGGCAAAATCAAAAATGATAAAATTTTGCGGTGGAGAATAGAACTCTCCACCTACAACTATGATATCCTGTACCGGCCTGGCAGACTCAATGAGCCCCCTGATGCCCTATCCCGGGGAACGTGTGCTAGTGCACAGCTCGACCAGCTATACGCCCTTCATGCACATCTTTGCCATCCGGGGGTCACCCGATTTTACCATTTCGTGAAAGCCCGGAACCTGCCGTACTCCCTGGAGGACATCAGGACGATGACAAGGGACTGCCAAATCTGCGCTGAGTGCAAACCGCACTTCTACCGTCCTGAAATGGCGCAACTTGTCAAGGCCACCCGCCCTTTTGAGCGACTGAGTGTTGACTTTAAGGGCCCCCTTCCCTCCACCGACCGCAATGTCTATTTTCTCAATATTATCGACGAGTACTCGCGGTTCCCCTTTGCCATTCCCTGCCCCGACACCACTACCACGTCCGTCATAAAAGCCCTGCACCAGCTCTTCACTCTGTTTGGATATCCCTGCTATATCCACAGTGATAGAGGGTCCTCCTTTATGAGTGATGAGCTGTGCCGGTACCTGCTAGCTCGGGGCATTGTTACTAGTCGGACCACGAGCTATAATCCCCGGGGAAATGGACAGGTGGAGAGGGAGAATGCCACAGTGTGGAAGGCCACACTTTTAGCCCTTAAGTCAAAAGGGTTGCTGGTCTCTCGATGGCAGGAGGTCCTCCCCGAGGCACTCCACTCTATCCACTCCCTGTTATGCATGTCCACCAATGCCACCCCTCACAAGCGCCTATTCTCTTTTCCCAGGAAGTCTGCCACTGAGACCACCCTACCGGCTTGGCTGACGTCCCCAGGGCCAGTGCTGCTCCGGAAACATGTGAGGAGCAATAAATACTCCCCGCTGGTCAAGAGGGTTCACCTACTACATGCGAACCCCCAGTATGCCTACGTGGTCTTACCTGATGGGCGGGAGGACACGGTCTCCGTCCGCGACCTGGCGCCCGCAGGAGCAGCAGACCACTACCCCCAACACTCCATGGTAACAATGAACCCTGTACCCACCGAGGTGACACCGCGCACACCAAGCCCTACACTGACCCCTCACGACACTCATATACCGGGAGTCTCGTACGCGTATATTCCAGGCGTCTCGTACGCGCATGAGGGATCACTGACGCCTAGTGGGCTGACACCTCCAGTTAGGCCGGAACCAGCACAACCACCATCTCTGGTGCAATCACCACTGGCACCAGTGTAATCACCACCACCGGCACCTGTGCAATCACCACCGGCACCTGTGCAATCACCACCACCGGCTCCTGTGCAATCACCACCGGCACCTGTGCAATCACCACCACCGGCACCTGTGCAATCACAGCCGGTGCTACGTAGATCGCAGCGACAGATTCGACCACCTGATAGACTTAACCTGTTAATATACTTGTCAGGAACTTCACCCCATGGGGACTCTCTTTAAAACAAAGGGCGGGTGAATGTGGTGCATTACATATACCTGTCTGGACACGCCCCCTGCTGACTGCTCCTGTGGCTCCTCCCACAGACCCCTGTATAAAGGTGATGGAGGTCTGAGCCCAGCCTCTCAGTCTCCAGGATGTAGTATGGTGGTCACTCACTGCTTGTTCCTTCTTCCAGTCAATAAAAGCCGATACCTCGCTTTTACATCTCAGAGTGAGTTATTGATGGTGCATCAACTTCCAAACCGGAAGACCACAGTCTGTGCAGATTGGTTATAACATATCCTCCTTGCTGACAATCAACACTGGCACACCTCAGGGGTGTGTGCTTAGCTCACTGCTCTACTCCCTCTATACACATGACTGTGTGGCTAGGCAGAGCTCAAATACCATCTATAAATTTACTGATGATACAACCATCGGTAGAATCTCAGCTGGAGATGAGAGGGCGTACAGGAGTGAGATATGCCAACTAGTGGAGTGGTGCCACAGCAACAACCTGGCACTCAACGTCAGTAAGACAAAAGATTGTGGACTTCAGGAAGGGTAAGATGAAGGAGCACATACCAATCCTCGTAGAGGGATCAGAAGTGGAGAGAGTGAGCAGCTTCAAGTTCCTGGGTGTCAAGATCTCTGAGGATCTAACCTGGTCCCAACATACCAATGTAGTTATAAAGAAGGCAAGACAGTGTCTATACTTTATTAGGAGTTTGAAGAGACTTGGCATGTCAACAAATACACTTAAAAACTTCTGTAGATGTGCCATGGAGAGCATTCTGACAGGCTGTGTCACTATCTGGTATGGAGGGGCTACTGCACAGGACCAAAAGAAGTTGCAGAAGGTTGTAAATCTAGTCAGCTCCATCTTGGGCACTAGCTTACAAAGTACCCAGGACACCTTTAAGGAGCAGTGTCCATTATTAAAAACCTCCAGCACCCAGATAGGAGTTACAGAAGCCTGAAGGCACACACTCAGCGATTCAGGAACAGCTTTTCCCCACTGCTGTCCGATTCCTAAATGGACCTTAAAGCTTTGGACACTAACTCACTTTTTAAAAAATATACAGTATTTCTGTTATTGCACAATTTTTAATTTATTCAATATATGTAATTGATTTACTTGTTTATTTATTATTATTGTTTTATTTTAAAAATTTTCTCTCTGCTAGATTATGTATTGCATTGAACTGCTGTGGCTAAGTTAACAAATTTCACGTCACACGCTGGTGATAATAAACCTGATTCTGATTTATAGAATGATTCCTGCACTGTTTAGCTTTCGTTGACCTCAGTGAAGCCAAACTTCAGAACATGTCCCTGCTTCTAAGTTGTTTGTCTGGTGCAAACAATCAATGACAAATTTTGACTCCAACATTCTTCTTTATACTTCTGAAGTTATAAAATGAAGTAGTCACTAAATGACTAGTTTATTCTTCAGAGCAAACACGAGGAAATCTGCAGATGCTGGAAATTCAAACAACAACACACACAAAATGCTGGTAGAACACAGCAGGCCAGGCAGCATCTATAGGGAGAAACGTCGACAGTTTATTCTTCATATCCATTTCTTCCAAGCCAGCTCTGAGAATTAAAGTGCGGTACCAGATCGCATTGAAACACAAATTGAGGTTAAAAAGCAACATGTGTGGACACTGGTGTCAAATATTCTTCAGTTCTTAGATACACATATAGAAAAAGGCAAGCCAGGTCTGCAAAGCCTGAAGTTCAGAGTATCTTGAGTCAAAAAAACTCTAAAATTATATCTGTCTGAATTATAATTGCCTCCCTTGTTTCAATTCACTTTACACTTCATATTTCAGCCCTGAAGGTAAGATATGACACCTGTCATCGACTACAATGCCAGACATAGTAATTACACACACTGGTGCACCCACAGTCATACGGTGTGGCAGCAATAAGGGCCTTTCTAATTTTATTAATAATAGCACGACCTTCAATTATGCAAAAATCAGCAGGCAATATAAGGAAAAAGAAAAATATCTCTGACATATTGTGTACCTAATTGTAACATTCTCGTTGTACTACAACTGGCCATTTACAATGAGGAGCAGTCCATTCTAGACTTGATTCCCATATGGTATGTTAATGAATAAAGTTGTTATTGTAACCATGCGGCTGTTCACTGCATGCAGTTACTAATATAGGGGCAATGATCCATGAAATGCTATAGGCCGTGTGCTGCACGTTGTTAGTTCTACTTATTATTACTAAGTAGAATATCTGTCTGAATAACACAAGATTCTGCTGCTTTATTTGTTCAGCATGTAACTCCTTTTAAATAGTAAAGCTGAAGCTTTGCAGAGTTGTTGTACGTCAACTTATTTTCTAGCGTACCCTGTCCATACATAATCCATCGCCTGCAAGAATAATTGCATGTTCAGGAATGTAACACTGATTGGGTGGAAAAGCTCACACAATTCCTGAAGGTTTTGATGTTTGTTTTAGGGGATTGATTTTTTGAAATTTACAATGTTGGCTAGTGTCTTTTTATTCCAAGTTTACAAATCATTGGTGGCACAATTTTCCATCCATTAATTTTTCTCCAATGCGATCCCAGCGGGCAAGCCCTCCCTGGGGAGACTGTACATTTGTAAAATTGGCTCTTGGGTATAGGGTACTTAGCAACAAAATGTTAAACTCGCACCTGTTAGGTGATTAAGCTGGATGCACAACTCTCTGACATTTAAAGCATCTGTTTTATTGTAAATGTGGCCTGATTCCCAATTATCAGAGGTTCTGGATGAAAACGGCATCAAACAAGGGACACCATTATATTAAGCATTTGATGCAACAGAAGTTAATTATAATAAGTTAAAATTAGAAATTTGAAGAGGGTGTGCCCAGGATTTCTTTGCATTCTGTTCTCTTGGAAAACATTTTTGTCCTTAAAGTAAGCTCTTGTAATCAGATCCATGCATGCAAATTTTTTGAGGTTGTGAATAAAGATCTCTCCGTGGATCCAATTCTACACAACCCCTGATAAAACTGTAATGGAATAGTCTTTGTATGTTTTGCTGGAGTATTTTCAGTCTATTTTAAAAATGAATGGCATTGAGTAACCACATGCCAGGGAATTATGAATCAAAGACAATACCTATGAGGCGCTGGAGGAACTTGGCAGATCAGTCAGCGTCTATGGAGGAAAAGCTTCTTTTTGTTGCTTCAGTTTGTGGTTTCTGCAGTCTCTTGTTACTCACAAGACAAAATGCTGATGTTGATGTTGTGACCATCGTAGGTGCAGTGACAACAGAGAAGCCTGCTTTGTCAATCCACCATGAATCCTGAACCTGTCTGAAGTGCAGCTTTCATTAGTTGGAGTCTGGACACTGAGAGCATGGGAATTGGGCCAACCCCTGCAGTGTGGATGTGAGCAGATGAGAAGTGGGCTAAGGATTTTTGGTGGAATCTCAGGATATTCCAAAATTAACTTTGCTGGATTTTGACAAAGTCTTCAGTTTTAAGAATATCTAAATAGGTTGCCCAATCAATGGTAGAAATGAGCACAGTAGGAATTCAACATTTCAGCCAATTTAAACCTGACAGTTACAATCAGGACCAACAAGTAATATATACTCCTAGTTTGTCTAGGCATATACTTCCCACTTAGTTTTTCATCACTTGTTGGCAAGATAATTGTTCAGTCATTATGTGCCATGTCATATGACATGGGCGATCATAGTCTTGACCATGATTGTTCTTGGCAAATTTTTCTGTAGGAGTGGTTTGCCATTGCCTTCTTCTGGGCAGTGTCTTTACAAGATGGGTGACCCCAGCCATTATCAATACTCTTCAGAGATTGTATGCCTGGCATCAGTGGTCGCATAACCAGGACTTATGATATGCACTAGCTGCTCATATGACCATCCATCGCCTTCTCCCATGACACTGATCAGGGAGAGGCTAAGCAGCTGCTACACTTTGCCTAAAGGTGACCTGCAGGCTAGCAGAGGGAAGAAGTGCATTACACCTCACTTTTTAGAGACATTTCTCTATCCTGACACCCACTGAGTTGTGTCAGGCAGCAAGTGAGTAGCAATTGAATACTGCCAGTTCCTTCACAACCACTAGTTAATTCATGTCTTCCAGTTAGAAACGTTCAGTAGGAAATAGTAAATTTTCTACAGTAAGTGCAACATGTATGAAAACTGATAGAATATGTTACAGACACAAGAGATTCTGTGGATGCTGGAAATCCAGAGTAACACATGTGAAATGCTGGAGGAACTCAAAAGGTCAGGCAGCATCTATGGAAAAGAGAAAACAGTCAATGTTTTGGGCCAAGACCGTTCATCAAGACTGAAAAGGAAGGCAGAAGATTTCAGAATAAAAAGGTGAGAGGAGGGGAAAGAGGCTAGCTGGAAGGTGATAGGTGAAGCCAGGTGGGTGGGAAAGGTAAAGGGTTGGAGAAGAAAGAATCAGATAGGGGAGGAGAGTGGACCATATGAGAAAGGGAAAGAGGAGGGGTTAGCAATAGACAGGTGAGAAGAGGTAAAAGGTCAGAGTGGGGAATAGAGAAGGGGAATTTGTTTACCAGAAGGAGAAATTGATATTCATGCCATCAGGTTGGAGGCTACCGAGACAGAATATAAGGTGTTGCTCCACCACCTTGAGGGTGGCCTCATCCTGGCACAAGACGTCATGGAGCAACATGTCAGAATAGGAATGGGAATCTGAATTGAAATGTTTAGCCACCAGGAAGTCCTGTTTGTGGTGACTGGTGCAGAGATGCTCGACAAAGCAGTTCCCTAACTTACGACGTGTCTCTCCAGCATAGAGGAGGCCGTATCAGAAGCACTGAACACAATAGACAACCCCAGCAGGTTCACAGGTGAAGTGTTGCCTCAGCCTGGAAGGACTATTTGGGGCCATGAATGGAGGAGAGGGAAGAGGAGTGTGGGCAGGTGTAGCACTTGGGACACTTGCATGGATAGGTGCCTGGAGGGTAATTAGTGGGGAGGGACAAAAGAACAGGGGAATCATGGAGGGAGTGATCCCTGCTGAAAGCGGGGGGTGGGGTGGGGAAGAGGGAGGTAAAGGTACATTTAGTAGTGGGATCCCTTTGGAGATGGCGGAATTTGTGGAGGATAATGTGTTGGATGTGGAGACTTATGGATAGGAGAGACTCTATTAAGGCAGCAGAAAGATGGAGTGAGCACAGGTGCACAGGAAATAGAAATGTGAGTGATGGCAGCATCAATCGTAGAGGGAGGGAAACCCCAGTCTTCAAAAACAGAGGGCATCTCTGATGTCCTGGAATGGGAAGCTGCATCCTGGGAAGTCTCCTCAGCTTGTTTTCTCCAGTCCTGCTGAAGGGTTTTGGCCCAAAGCGTTGTCTGTACTCTTTTCCACAGAAGCTGCCTGGCCTGCTGAGTTCCTCCAACATTTTGTGTGTGTTGAAAGGGAATAGCATTTTCACAATCTGCAGACTTTCTCGTGTGTGTCATCTGTGAAATAGTATTTATTTATTTATTTATTTGGCAATACAGTGTGGAATATGCCCTTCCGGCCCTTCACGCTATGCCACCCTAGCAACCACCAACAATGCCAATTTGACACTAATCTAATCACGGGATAATTAGCAATGACCAGCTAACCTATCTGGTGTGTTTTTGAACAGTGGGAGGAAACCGGAGAAAACCCCCACCTTCCACCGGGAGGATGTACAGATTTCTTACAGATGATGCTAGATTTGAACTCCAAACCCTGCACTCCAAGCTGTAATAGCACCACGCAAACCACTATGCTACTATGGTGTGGTATAAGAAAGATCTTGGAAGTGTATTAGCAGATGAAGAAGTGTTCTTCTGAAAAATAAATCACATCAGACTTACAAGAACCTGTTGCCACGAGCAGCTGTGGAGGCCAGGTTGTTGGGTGTATTTAAGGCAGAGATTGATAGGTTCTTGATTGGACACGGCATCAAAGGTTACAGGGAGAAGGCTGGGAACTGGGATTGAGGAGGAGATAGAAAACAAGGATCAGGCATGATGGAGTGGTGGAGCAGATTCGATGGGCCAGATGGCCTAATTCTGCTCCTGTGTCTTGTGGTCGAAGTACATAACAGTTTCTGCTTACTGATCTGTGTCATCAGCATGGCATTACATTATGCACGTTGTAAGGTTCCAAGAGGGAAGTTATTAAGCTCAGAGAACTGTCAACAGGAAGGTTTGGGAGGTAAGAATCAAAGAGCTGAAATAAAAATTTTATCCTTTGCTCACCTAGCAATGGTGAAAGTTACACCACCACTACTCTCCCCACCCGCTGCTGAGACCCAACATTCTATACTATATATGAATCATCTAGACATAGAAATGGAGAGGAGTATGCTTACATTTGTGGATTATGAGCAACTGATGCATATCACAAGTCCTAGTTACATGACCATGGATGCCAGGCAGACAATCTCTGAAGAGTATTGATAAAGGCTGGGGTCACCCGTCTTGTAAAGACAATGCCCAGAAGAAAGCAATGGCAAACCACTTCAGTAGAAACATTTGACAAGACCAATCATGGTCGTAGAAAGAGCATGATCGCCCACGTCATGTGACACAGCACATAATGAATGAACATATTTGATATACATAATGAATAGAAAAGGGAAGGCAACACGGATAGGTTAAACAAATGGAAGAACTAATGGCAGCTGCAGTTCTCTGAAACCAAAGAATGAGAGAAAATTAGACAGATGAAGGCTTGAAGTAGAAAAAACCATGTAAAGATAAAAAGTGTCTGGCAGTTTAATTAGTACCATGTTGTCTTGTAGAGAAGAGGCACAGGAATAATGGCTGTATTACCAAGTTCTATCATGGTTCAGTGTTGGCACATGGCCTAGTGGATAAGGCATCAGACTAGTAACCTGAAGGTCACTGGTTCGAGCCTCAGCTGAGGCAGCGTGTTTGTGTCCTTGAGCAAGGCACTTAACAACACATTGCTCTGCGACGTCACCGGTGCCAAGCTGCATGGGTCCTAGTGCCCTTCCCTTGGACAACATCGGTGGCGTGGAGAGGGGAAGGCCTGCAGCTTGGGCAACTGCCGGTCTCCCATACAACCCTGCTCAGGCCTGAGCCCTGGAAACCTTCCAAGGCGCAAATTCATGGTCTCACGAGACCAACGGATACCTACTATCATGGTTCAGTGGTGGTATAAGTGGGGAAAACTGATGCATTGATTGGACAAAGAAATTTGTACATCAAGATACAGAAATCATTAAAGGATATGTCACTAGTGTAAATGTGTGACATATGTTGAGCGTAAGAGTGAATAATTCTCACTACGGTTATACAGTATCTTAATCAGACCCCATTCGGAATCTTGGGGGCAATTGGCTGTTTATAAAGCCAGATGCTGCAAAAGCTCTTTCATGTTGACCATGGGATTAGTAGTTACTTCATGTGTGGTTGGGTAAAATTTTATTGAAGCTAACTTAAATATGCTTGCAAAACAAAGTGGTTAGATCCTAAAAATTCATTAACCTGACCTCAGCTGACCTAGTGCTGCAGGCCATGTGTCAGATTCAAGCTTCCTACTCAGAGTATTGACCTCAGCAGTGGTAACTGTACTCACGGTTGCTTTAATGAATCCTGCCCCAAATTTTACAGTTGGTTAGGGAAAATTTAAGCTTGCTTGTGCTGCTTAAGGAAAGGCTGCACTTCTGAGGTAGGGTGGTTCATAGCTGGAATTAATAAGGGAAATCATTTCAATTGTTGGCTAACTGACATACATGGCTGAAAACAAAGATCTCAAAATAAATCAGGCACTAGGTTTTTGATATGAGAAAATCTGCAGATGCTTGAAAGCCAAAGCAACACAGACAAAATGCTGGAGGAACTCAACAGGCCAGGCAGCATCTATGGAAAAGAGTCAACATTTTGGGCCAAGACGTTTCCTGGAGCCCTGATGAAGGGGCTCGGACCGAAACGTCAACTGTTTGCTCTTTTCCATAGATGTTGCCTGGCCTGCTGAGCTCCTCCGGGATTTTGTGTGCGTTACTAGATTTCTGATGCAATGCTGGAGAAGAGGGAGAGGTCTGCAGACCCCTCCTGATGTATCCCCAACTTGGCAGTAGGAGATGTCGATATGTGTATCAAATTTGTAGCTGCAATAACATGGAGGCTGAACTGTAACAAATTAATTTATACACGTGCTCGAGGTCAATATGTGCATCATCAAGTGCTGTATTCCACCAACCTCCACTACCTCATTGCTATTGCTCAACTACCTTCAATCTCTAATGTTGAGGAACTGTGCCTAGTTCCCAACTGTCCCAACAAATCCTTACATGTGACCACTCGTCCCAGCGTGTTAACATCTCACAGGTTGTATACACTGCTATTACTTAGCCACTATCGGCAGACTAACTGAGAGCACTGCTCACCCACTGTTGGCTTATGACCATCCTGGTGCTCAGAATATGTGCACACTCCAAGAGAAGAACTCCATGCAGATGCAGAACACCTCATTGTCCATACATGGCACTCTCAAGGTGCTGGAAATATACTGCGCCTTGAGAAAGTATTCAGTCCCCACAACTTTTTTCACATTTTACTGTCTCCTTTTCTAAATTTAACATATATTGACATAGAATTTTTTGAGCTAATCTACAAAACATTGTGCATCATGTCAAATCAAAAGAAAAATTCCAAAGCCTGTCAACAATTTACTAAAAATTAAAAACCAAAACTGAAGTATTCATCCCCTTTGTAATTACTATGCTAACTTTCCTCAGGTGCAATGGATAGCATCCATTAGTCTCGCAAGACCATGGATCCGCGCCTGGAAAGTTTTGCTTCAGCCTCTCCAGGGTGCAGGCCTGGGCAAGGTTGTATGGAAGACCAGCTGTTGCCCAAGCAGCAAGTCTCCCTTCTCCACGCCACCGATGTTGTCCAAGGGAAAGGCAAGGGCCGATACAGCTTGGCACCAGTGACGTCGCAGGAGTTGCCAGAGCGAGGTGGAAGACAACATCGGACTGCCTTAGGGACTCCAGCTCCAGATTTGTCCTCAGGGTTTACTCCCGAAGCCTTTCCCATGAGTGGGTATGGCCACAAGGTAGTGGAGGTTTGAAATCAGAGTTTTCCCTCTCTTAGACTGACTGCCTTCCCAGGCTGACGAGCTCCATCTGCCCGAAGCACTGGTTTTAAGGTGCCAGGACCTGCCTTCACCCCTTCTCCTGTCAGAAGAAACATTTCCGCCGGGCTTAGAGGTTAAGCCACACGAGAAGGCCAGGAGTTGGACTTGGTTGTCAGAGGCTATTTGAAGCGCGTGCCATGAGGAGCACTTTTAGGTAGTAGGAGCTTGTCCCCACTACCACTCCTCGGCTTGACAACCTTGGAATATTACCTTGCCAACTCACCCAATTTGTTGAAAAAGAAAATAGGATGATCAGTTGTTTTCAAAGAATTCATAAAAATAAATACCCACTCTGTCTGTAAGGTCAAATGAAAATGAAGGCAAAAGAGCATTCAAGACAAGTCAGGGAAATGATAACAGAGAAGCACAGATCAGAGGAAAGGTACCTCAGAGCTCAGTGTGGTCTATAGTGAATAAGTGGAAAAAATATAAAACCACAACCACACTTTCTAGGTCAGGCCGCTACTCTAAACTTAGTGACCAGAGAGGAGTGGCACTTGTAAGAGAGGCTACTGTGATGCCAACATTCACTCTGAGGGAGCTGCAGAAGTCAGCAGCTGTAACTGGAGATGAAGTTCATGGCTCCACAATCTCTAAGGCCGTGCACAAAAAGGGTATTTATGGAAGAGTGGAGGAAGAAACCCTGGTTCAAAAAAAAAAGCATATCCTTGCCCATAACGCGTTTGCAGAGCATCACTTAAAAAATACTATAAAGATGTGGAAGAAGGTCTTGTTGTTGGATGAGTCTAAAATGGAACTTTTTGGCCTCAACACTAAGCAGTATGTGTGGTGTAAATCTAATACTGTGTGTCAAACAGGTAACACCATCTCTGCTGTAAAGTACGGTGGGATAGTATGAGGGTGGTCAGGAATGATGGGAAGATGAATGCTGCTAAACACAGAGAGATCCTGAATAAAGACCTGCTAGCCTCTTCCAGAAAGCTTAAACTAGGTAGGAAGCTTGTCTTTCAGCAGGACAACAACCCAAAGAGCACTGCCAGAGCAACCATGGAGTGGCTTCAAATGAAAACTAATGTTCTTGAGTGGCCTAGAGTCCTGACCTTAACCCAATCAAACATCTCTGGCAATACCTCAAGACTGCTGTCCAACTAACGTGGCACAGCTTGAACAGTTTTGAAAAAGAGGAGAGTGCAAATCTTGCTCTATCGCATTGTGCAAAGTTCATTGAGACTTAACCAAAAGTCTATTGGCTGTAAAACCTGTAGCTTCAAGAGGTGGTTTGACTAAGTACTGAGCAAGGGAAAATGAACACTTTTGAACTGCTGGCATTTCACTTTTTGAATTTGTAGTTTTTCATGTTTTACAAATTTCCCTGTTTTCTTATTGTTTATTGGGTGTTTTCAGGTCTCCATCACTGCAGCTACATTTTTACACCTGCTAGATTTAAGTTCTGGAAAAAAAAATCCACATTTGGACTGCTACTCATATCTACAAATTGTCAGCCTAGTAATTTAGTATTTGCCGTGTATCCGGTGTTGTTATAATGGTAGGGTATGAATTCTTCATTACTTGAACTTCAGCAAGTATCAATCCCCCACTATTTAAATAACAGCAGCAAAGCAGTTTTCTGTTATGAATGAGAATTCATCAAGTGTGAATTCATGGAAGTTTCTTTCAAGGACTCTTTATCTCCTGTTTATTGCTTATTTACCGTAGATTCCGGATTTTAAGCCGCTACTTTTTTCCCACATTTTGAACAGCTTTGAACTCTGCGGCCTTTAATACGGAGTGGCTAATACATGGTTTTTTTTCATGCCGCCAAAAACATTTTGCCTCGTAACAGTAGACCAATAAAATTGATGAGTAGTTCACAGAGGTCCAATGAAATTGTACGATAAATCAAGCGCACTTTCACAATTAAATTATTGTAAATCAGTCATTTGTACTCACCCTCATCAACATGGAAAACACTCGAAGAAAAGCATTGTGCTGCCTTTATGGCAGTTATTTAGTTTATAATATTTTCGCTTAGTAATTCATTTGTTAGTTAAAGTTAGAACTGTTTTAACTATATTTGTTTTCTGTACTACATTGCGGGATGCTATGACGTCACACCCGGTTTCGCCGCGTCTTGTGGGATACCGGTTTGCGATAAACGGGAAGGAGGGGGGCGAGCGGCGGAGCGAAAACGCTGCTTTTAAGTTAAAGGCGATCAATAACTTTTCCTGGTAGGCTGCAGTATATATATTTTTTACCAGTCGTTAGGAGATATTGGAATGTTGTTCAGTAAAGAAGTATACGCAACGTATATTTAAAAGTAGCCGCGTTACAGGCACGGTTCAAAAAAAAGCATTTGCAATATGTATTTGTTTATGTTACCATATGGATTTAATTAAAAGTTAAAAAATCCTCACGTGTAATATCTTTCTGTGTAAATATCTCATATTACAACGTGGGACACCTGCGGCCGAAAATCCGGTGCGGCCTAAAATCCGGTGCGGCCGAAAATCCGGTGCGGCCTGTACAAGTAAAAAATTGATTTTATTTCTAAAATTAGAGCCAGCGGCTTTTAATCAGGTGCGCTCTGTAGTCCGGAATCTACGGTATTTATTATTATTATTAGCAAAGGTTCAAAGGTGCAGTTTAATGTCAGAGAAATGTATACAATATACATCCTGAGATGCTTTTTTCTTCACAACCATCCATGAGAACAGAGGAGTGCCCCAAAGAATGAATGACAGTTAAATGTTAGAACCCCAAAGTCCCCCACCCCCCAGCTGCCCCCTGCCATGTGTAAGCGGCAGCAAGCAATGATCCCCACTCCACCCTCTCACTGGCAAAAAAAAGCATTGACACTGTCACCGAGCACTCAAGCGAGAGCAAAGCAACAGCAAAGACACAGACGGCAGCTACCCCAAAGACTTCACATGTCATCCAGTATTCAACATACCACAGGTTCTCTTTCTCCCTAATAAGGGGGAAAGAGATGTCTCCATTTTCCCAGCAAGCGGGGAAACATAACAAACAACTCGCTGGTTTACGATGTTAAAAGTCTGCCACGTCGCTTTTTTCGAGCTATGTGCCTGAAAAACTGGGCACGCAGTTGTAGATATCCCAACTCCCCCGACAACACGTGGGTCTCCTGTCGTGACACCGACCCTCAAATCGCCTGACTCCAGGGACCCAAGATCCTAGGCTTCTGGATCCGAGCCAGACTCTTAGGCCGAACCTTGGCATGCCGTACAACAATGATCGGTTGTGAAACCTCGAGAAATATTATTACTATTTCCTTGTGGTTGTATGGATTGTTGTCTTTCTCACACTTCTTTCTCTCCTCCCTGTCGGATGCAATATTTCATTAATTCTATTATGGTTCTTGGATTTACGGAGCATGCCTGCAAGAAAACAAACCTCAGGGTTGGATATGGTGACATATTTGTACATTAGTAAGTATAGTCAATAACACCCATCTCGGGCCTGGGATATTTACATGTTCTTCCTATCTTGCTGCCCAATCCAAGAGAGAAAGAAATCAATTCTGCCCAGTACAGGAAGTGTGAAATGTTGCAGACTTCTCTGCAACAGCTTAGACAATGGAAAGTGAATACCACTATAACTTCTTGGTGAAATGAGGCCATTGTTTTTCACTGAACAACAGAACTGGTCTCGAAGCACAGTGTGGCTGGAGAGGGCCCCATCTGCTATTATTATGTCCTGTTCCATGCAGCCTCTCCTCAACCTCACTGTGGCATTGCATTCTGTGTGCCTTGGAGAAACGTCATCTACTGACACTCGAAAGTTAACAAAGCTTCATATCCTCTGCAAAGCCTGCCAATATCTGGAAAACCAACAATCACTAATTCAATTGCAGCAAGACTGCAAGAGATCTATGGTGGATCTTCCTACTTGTCCTCACTACAGGTCGAGGTTAAATTTGATAGCACTGCAACAGCGTAATCAACAGTTCTCTGTAGCTACCCTGTATATTTCTGGTGAGCATGTTCTATGCTCTTCCTACTGTTCTGAATCTGGTAGACAACATAAGTTGCACTACAAACTGGTACCTACACATTGAGCAGAAAATTGGCAGAATTTTGACACACGCAATACCCGAGAAACAGGAGTCTTGTTTGTTCTTGCTTGCTATTAAGAATAAAATAAATTCAGAAATAAAAATGATGTAAGCATATTTTTGTGGTTCCAAATTCTTCTCTTTTAGGTTGACAAATCTTCTTCAAGTTCTGCCATTGCAACTAATGTTTTATTATTTTTAGGCTTGAAACATATGATGAGTTCATGCCATTCGACTTCAAAACAGAACCATTGTACTCAAGCTCAGAATACAAGGGTAAGCAAGTATGAAAGTGATGCCATTATACTTACAAAAATGCTGTAAGCCACGGCAGCCAGGCAATGTTTATTCTTTATCTGCAGGTTAAGGACACGTCATGACATTTTAAAGTTGAATGTTAGAAAGAATATTTGAAATTAAATTTCCTGTTAGACTAAAATGGACAATACTAGATTGACCAACATCCCCTAACTTCATTTAGGGACTTAAGTGGTGTACGTACAATGGTAATTGAAATACAAAAAAAAATAGATATGGGAAATCTGAAATACAACAAACATGCTGAAGATATGGAGAGCAAAATGGAATTAGCATATCAAATCATTGATGTCTCAACTTTAATTTAGAGTTAACTGCATCCTCAATATATTTGAAACATTTCACTATCAATAAATTTCCTTTTAAATGCTACTATTGGTGATTTGGAAACTGACGTAACAGTTATGTTGCACTAATTCAAAGACAATGACTTCCTGCCTCTTCTGTGATTAATTCTACTTCTACATTTTTCACAATAGTTTGAGTAAGATCTCGTGTATGCCATTATTTACAAATTTTACATCCGTTCCATGCTTTACCATACAAACAGATTTGGAAAGATAAAATTATTCTCATAAATATAATTAACTGTCATTGGAGGCCTTCCATTGGTCAGGGTCAACAATGGCCATTGCGTCCTAGCAAGCCAGTATGTAAGCCAGGACAGTATGATATGGAGAGCAAGCTGTTGCCCTTGCAGCAGGCTCCCTCTCTCCATGCCGCGATCAATACAGTTCGGCACCAGCAGCACTGAACTCAATGTAGGACTGCCTTAGGCTACTTCAGCTCTGAATTTTCCTCAGGGTTTACTCCTGAAGCCTTCTCTACGAGTGGTTATAGCCACAAGGCAGTGGAGGATTGCGATTAGAGATTTCCTTCTCCTAGACGGACTGAGAACCAAGCCTGATGAGCCCCACGAGTCTGAAGCAACTGTTTTTAAGGCACCAGTAACCTGCCTTTGCACCTTCTCCTGCCAGTAGAAACAGTTCCACTGGACTTAGTAGCTAAGCCACACATGAAAGCCAGGAGCTGGACTTGGTTGGCAGAGGCTATTTGAGGTGCACACCATTGGGAGCATTTAATAGGTAGTGGGAACTTATCCCCACTAACTCGTCTGGCTATAACAACCTTAAGGAACCTTGTGTGATGTATGGCATCCATTAGTCTCGTGAGACCATGGATTTGCGCCTGGAAGGTCTTCTCCAGGGAACAGGCCTGGGCAAGGTTGTATAGAAGACCGGCTGTTGCCTATGCAGCAAGTCTCCCCTCTCCATGCCACCGATGTTGTCCAAGGGAAGGGCAAGGACCGATACAGCTTGGCACCAGTGTTGTCGCAGGAGTTGCCAGAACGAGGTTGAAGGAAACATTGGACTGTCTTAGGGACTCCAGCTCCGGATTTGTCCTCAGGGTTTACTCCCGAAGCCTTTCCCATGAGTGGGTATGGCCGCAAGGCAGCGGAGGTTTGAAATCAGAGTTTTCCCTCTCTTAGATGGACTGCCTTCCCAGGCTGATGATCTCCATCTACCTGAAAACCTTAACTCCCATAAATACAAGAGACGCTGCAGATGTTGTAAATCCACACATAAAATCGTGGAGAAAATCAACAAGTCAGGCAACATATAATAAGAAGAATAAAGAGCCAACACTTCAGGCCAAGACTCTTCATCAGGACCTGAAAGGAAGGGGATAGAAGCCACAATAATGAGGTGGGGGAGGGGAAGGAGTAAAAGGTAGAAGGTGAAGGGGAAGGTAGGTAGGTAATGAACTCTCATTTTGTCCAGTCTGATAAATGGCCATCCAGACTGTTAGTGAAACTGCGGAATATTTCAAAAGAGTGAATACAATCGTTTGAAAGCTTTACAGAATGTCCACTTTTTAATTAGAAGACCATGAATAAGTTATTTAGACTATAAGACATAGGAACAGAATTGGGCTATTTAGCACAATTTAATGGCACCATTGATTATCTCTTACACTATTTTACTAATTGTTGTAAAGACTCCAATGGGCCAAGTTGTTCTCTTTGGTTCATATAGGAAACTGAGTGATAGTGTCAATAGTGATAGATAGGAGGTAACAGATAGGAGCTACAAAGAAGTAGTTACCCCTAAGTTACAGGAAGCAGGTAACTGGGTGACAGTCAGGAGAGGGGAAGGTAATGGTCAGCTATTGCAGAGTACCCCTGTGGCCGTTCCCCTCAAGTATTCCGCTTTGGATACTGTTGGAGGGGTGACCTACAAGGGGGGAGCTGCAGCAAATGGGTTTTTGGCACTGTGTCTGGCGCTATGGTTCTGAAGGGAAGTGGGAGAGAAGTGAACTGCGGTAGTGATAGGGAATTCCCCAGTTAAGGGAGTATACATCAGAGTCTGTGGACATGATACAGACATCCAGGTGGTATGTTACCTCCCAGATGCCAGGGTCACAGATCGAGTCCATGGCATTCTGAACAGCCAAGAAGTCTTGGTACATATTGGCACCAGTGTCATAGGTGGAAAAAGGGAGGAGGTCCTGAAGAAAGAATTTAGGGAGGCAGGTAGAAAGCTGAAAAGTGGGACTTATAGGGTTGTAATCCTTGGATTGCTGCCTGTGCCATGTGCCAGAGCGGGTAAGAATAGGATGATGTGGCTGAGGAACTGCAGCAGAGTGCAGGGCTTCAGATTTCTGAAACACTGGTATCTCATAAGGCTCTAAAAGTAATCCAGAAAATTATAGGCCAGTAAGTTTGATATCGGTAGTAGGTAAATTATTGGAAGGAATACTAAGAGATAGGATCTACAAGTATTTAGATAGACAGGGACCTATTAGAGAGAGTCAACATGGCTTTGTGTGTGGTAGGTCATGTTTAACCAATCTATTAGAGTTTTTCGAGGAAGTTACCAGGAAAGTGGATGAAGGGAAGGCAGTGGATGTTGTCTACATGGACTTCAGTAATGCCTTTGACAAGGTCCTGCATGGGAAGTTAGTTAGAAAGATTCAGTCGCTAGGTATACATGGTGAGGTAGTAAATTGGATTAGACATTGGCTCAATGGAAGAAGCCAGAGAGTGGTAGTGGAGGATTGTCTCTCTGAGTGGAGGCCTGTGACTAGTGGTGTGCCACAGGGATCAGTGCTGGGTCCATTGTGATTTGTCATCTGGTTGATAATGTGGTAAATTGGATCAGCAAATTTGCTGATGATACAAAGATTGGAGGTGTAGTGGACTGTGAGGGAGGTTTTCAAAGCTTGCAGAGAGATCTGGACCAGCTGGAAAAATAGGCTGAAAAATGGCAGATGGAGTTTAATACAGACAAGTGTGAGGTATTGCACTTTGGAAGGAAAAACCAAGGTAGAACATACAAGGTAAATGGTAGGGTACTGAGGAGTGCAGTAGAACAGAGGGATCTAGGAATACAGATACAAAATTCCCTAGAAGTGGCATCACAGGTAGATAGGGTAGTAAAGAGAGCTTTTGGTACATTGACCTTTATAAATCAAAGTATTGAGTATAAGAGTTGGAATGTTATGGTGAGGTTGTATAAGGCATTGGTGAGGCCGAATTTGGAGTATTGTGTGCAGTTTTGGTCACCTAATTACAGGAAAGATATTAATAAGGTTGAAAGAGTACAGAGAAGGTTTACAAGGATGTTGCCGGGACTTGAGAAACTGATTTACCGAGAAAGGTTGAATAGGTTAGGACTTTATTCCCTGGAGTATAGAAGTACGAGGGGAGACTTGATAGAGGTATATAAAATTATGATGGGTATAGATAGAATGAATGCAAGCAGGCTTTTTCCACTGAGGCTAGGGGGGAAAAAAAAACAGAGGACATAGGTTAAGGGTGAAGGGGGCAAAGTTCAAAGGGAACATTAATGGGGGGCTTCTTCACACAGAGAGTGGTGGGAATGTGGAATGAGCTACCAGATAAAGTGGTAAATGCGGGCTCACTTTTGACATTTAAGAAAAACTTGGACAGGTACATGGATGAGAGGTGTATGGAGGGATATGGATCAGGTGCAGGTCAGTGGGGCTAGGCAGAAAAATGGTTCAGCACAACCAAGAAAGGCCAAAAGGCCTGTTTCTGTGCTGTAATGTTCTATGGTTCTCTTCTGGGGAAGTTATGAATTGTACAAAAGGAATGGGTTACACTTGAACGTGAAAGGAACCAAATGCTTGCAGGCAGGCTCTCTAGAAAGGTAGGGATGGGTATGGGAACCAGAGTGATTGGGCTGAGGATGGGGCAATTGGTATACAAGCTGGGACAGTGTGCAGTAAGACTGTCAGGAAGGACACGTGGATGATAGGGCAAAATTGCAATTAGTGGGATGAGCTGCAATGTTACAGGGGGACAAAATTGAAAAGGGCGATGAACACATGACTGAAGGTGTTATATTTGAATTCATGCAATATATGGAATAAGTTAGATGATCTTGTAGCACAGTTAGAAATTGGCAGGTGTGACATTGTAGGCATCACTGAATCATGGCTGAAAGAAAAGTATAGTAGGGAGATAAACACACAAGGATAAACATTGTATCAAAAGGGCAGGCAGGAAGGCAGATGGAGTGGCATGGCTCTGTAGGATGAAAATGAAATCAAATCCTTAGAAAGAGGTGATATACAATTGGAATATGCAGAATCCTTGTGGGTAGAGTTAAGGAAATGCAAGGGTAAAAATGTCATGATAGGAGTTACATATAGGCATCTGAACAGTAACCAGGATGTGGGCTACAAATTACAATGGGAGTTAGAAAATGCTCGTCAAAAGGGAAATGTTATGATAGTTATGGGGTTTTCAATATGCAGGTAGATTGGGAAAATCAGATTGGTGCTGACTTTCATTCCCAAGAGAAAGAATTTGTAGAATGAGTATGCAATGGCTTTTTTAGAGCAGCTTGTGATTGAGCCCACTAGGGGATCAGATTATCTGAATTGGATGATGTGTAATGAACCAAATTTGACTAGGGAGCTTAAGGTAAAGGAACCCTTAAGAGGCAGTGACTATAATAAGATAGAATTCTCCCTGCAATGTGAGCAGGAGAAGCTAAAGTAAAATGTATCAATATTACTGTAGAGTAAAGGGAATTGTGGGGGCATGAGAGAGGAGTTGGCCAAAGTTGATTGGAAGGGGACACTAGCAGGGATGATGGCAGAGAAGCAATAGCTTGAGTTTCTGGAGCAATTCAATAGACAATAGACAATAGGTGCAGGAGTAGGCCATTCAGCCCTTCAAGCCAGCACCGCCATTCAATGTGATCATAGCTGATCATCCACAATCAGTACCCCGTTCCTGCCTTCTCCCCATATCCCTTGACTCTGCTATCTTTAAGAGCTCTATCTAACTCTTTCTTGAAAGCATCCAGAAAATTGGCCTCCACTACCTTCTGAGGCAGAGCATTCCACAGATCCACAACTCTCTGGGTGAAAAAGTTTTTCCTCAACTCCGTTCTAAATGGCCTACCTTTTATTCTTTATTGTGGCCTGTGGTTCTGGACTCCCCCATAATCCCTTAATAATCTTATATGTTTCAATCAGATCCCCTCTCATCCTTCTAAATATACAAGCCCAGTCACTCCAATCTTTCAACATATGACAGTCCCGCCATCCCTGGAATTAACCTCGTGAAACTACGCTGCACTCCCTCAATAGCAAGAATGTCCTTGCTCAAATTTGGAGACCAAAACTGCACACAATACTCCAGGTGTGGTCTCACCGGGGCCCTGTACAACTGTAGAAGGACCTCTTTGCTCCTATATTCAACTCCCCTTGTTATGAAGGCCAACATGCCATTAGCTTTCTTCACTGTCTGCTGTACCTGCATGCTTACTTTCAGTGACTGATGAACAAGGACACCCAGATCTCGTTGTACTTCCCCTTTTCCTAACTTGACTCCATTTAGATAGTAATCTGCCTTCCTGTTCTTGCCACCAAAGTGGATAACCTCACATTTATCCACATTGAACTGCATCTGCACAGGATAGATACATCACAAAGAAGAAGTATCCTAAAGGCAGGATGACACAACCATTGCTGACAATGGAAATCAAAATCAACATAAGAACAAAAAGGGGGCATATAATAGTGCAAAAGTTGGAGAATCGGAAAGCTTCTGAAAACCAACAGAAAGCATCTGAAAAAGCCATAAAGAGGGAAAAGATGAAGTAGGAAGGTAAGCCCAACTGAAGAGATTGTGAAGGCATTAGTAATGATCTTTTAAGAATCAGTTATTGTGATATAGTTCCTGAGGTCTGGAAAATTGCAAGGGTCACTCAACTCTTCAAGTAGGGAGAAAGGCAGAAGAAAGACAATCATAGGCCAGTTACTCTGACCTCAGTGGTTGGGAGTTGATAGTTACGGATGGGATTTTGGGGTACTTGGGGGCACATGGTAAGATACGCCAAAGTCATCATGGTTTCTTGAAGGGAGTTCCTTGAGGAAATAACAAGCAGAATAGACAAAAGAGAATCGATGGATGTTGTGTACTTGGATTTTCAGAAGGCCTTTGACAAGGTGCTGCACATGAGGCTGCTTAGTAAGATAAGATGCCATAGTATTACAGGAAAGATACTAGCATGGATAAAGCATTGGCTAATTGGCAGGAGACAAAGAATGGGAATAAAGAGAACCTTGTCTAATTGGCTGCTGGTGACTAGTGGTGATTCACAGGGATTGGTGTTGGGACCATTTTGTTTTACATTGTATGTCAAAGATTTGGATGACAGAATTGATGGCTTTGTGGCCAGGTTTGTGGATGATATGTAAATAGGTGGCGGGGCAGGTAGTGTTGAAGAAGCGGGGGGGGGGGGGGGGGGGTGCTGCAAAAAGACTCAAACAGATTAGAAGAATGGGCAAAGAAGTGGCAGATGGAATTCAGTGTCAGGAAGTTTATGCTTATGGTCTTCAGTAGAAGGAACAAAGGTCCAAACTATTTTCTAAACAAGGAGAAAATACAAAAATCTAAGATGCAAGGGGACTTGGGCATCATCATGCAGGATTTTCTAAAGGTTAACTTGCAGGTTGAGGAAGTCAAATATAACTTAGATCTTTCTAGAAGTCTGGAACATAAAAGCAAGGATGTAATGTTGAGCACCGGTGAGCCCTCTCTTGGAGTTTTGGCCACTTACTTACAAAAGGATATGCTAACCTTAGAGAGGGTTCTGAGAAGGTTGAGGAAAATGATTCTGGGATTGAAAGGCTTATCATATGAGGAGCGTTTGAAGGCTCTGAGACTGTAAGCGCTGAAACCTGCAAGAATGAGTGGGGATTTCATCGAAACCTATCGAACGTGAAAGGCCTAGATAGAGTGGACGTGGACAGGATATTTCCTGTAGTGGGGGAGTCCAGGTCAGAGGGCTGTTCTTGGACTACAGTTCAGCATTCAATACCATAGTTCCATCCAGACATGACAAGAAACTCAGAGAACTCGACCTTGACCCTGCCTTTTGCAGCTGGATCCTGGACTTCCTGTCAGATTGCCGGCAGGTTGTAAGAGTGGGCTCCCTCACCTTCAATCCTCTGACTCTCAATACAGAAGCCCCTCAGGCTGCGTACTGTGTCCCCTCCTTTACTCCCTGTATACCCATGACTGCATCGCCACCCACAGCTCCAATCTGCTAACTAAATTTGCCAATGACACTACATTATCTCAAACAATAACGAGGTGGCCTACAGGGAAGAAGTCACCTCTCTGACACAGTGGGGTCAAGAAAACAACCTCTTCCTCAATGTCGCAGAAACAAAGGAGCTGGTTGTGGATTACAGGAGGAATGGAGATGGGCTAACCCTTATTGACATCAATGGATCTGGGGTTGAGAGGGTAAACAGCTTCAAGTTCCTCGGCTTCCACATGACCGAGGACCTCACATAGCCTGCACACACCAGCTGTGTGGTGAAAAAGGTACAACAGCGCCTCTTTTATCTCAAACGGTTGAGGAAGTTTGGTATGGGCCCCAAAATCCTCAGAACTTTTTACAGGGGCACAATTGAGAGCATCCTGACTGGCTGCATCACTGCCTGGTATGGGAACTGTACCTCCCTCAATCGCAGGACTTTACAGAGAGCGGTGCGGACAGCCCAGTGCATCTGTAGTTGTAAACTACAGAATCAACTTCCATGATTCAGGAATTTACAAGGACAGGTGTGTAAAAAGGGCCCGTCGGATCATTGGGGCCCCAAGCCATCCCAGCCACAAACTATTCCAGCTGCTACCATCCGGGAAACGGTACCGCAGCAGAAAAGCCAGGACCAACAGGCTCCGGGATAGCTTCTTCCACCAGGCCGTCAGACTGATGAACTCACACTGACTTGACTGTACTCTATATTACATTGACTGTTCTATTTATGATAAATTATTATAAATTACAATGATTGCACATTGCACGTTTAGATGGAGACGTAACATAAAGATTTTTACTCCTCATGTATGTGAAGGATGTAAGAAATAAAGGCAATTCAATTCAATTCAACCTCAATATAGAGAGACTCCATTAAAAATGGAGATGAGCAGGAATTTCTTTATGCAGAGGATGGGGAATCTATAGATTTGTAACCACGTTCAGCTGTGGAGGCCAGGCCTTTGGGTGTATTGAAGGAGAAAATTAATAAGTCAGGGCATGAAAGGTTACGGGGAAAGGCAGTAAAAAGGGGTTGAGAGGGAAATGGATCAGCCATGAACAAATGGTAGAGCAGACTTGATGGGCAGAATGGCTTAATTCCGCTGTTATGTCTTACGGATTTGTCCTGTTTCAGCCAAGAGTGCACACAGGCCATGTCTCAAGTTTTCATTTGTGTGTTACTGTCGTTGTTATACTTGAATAAGATGGTGCGTAAATTCTTGGCACGTCAGCTGGGATGTTGTGTGAGACGAGATGGACAGCTTGCTCTAGCAAACACCACTGTGACTTACATTAGCTAATATTGATGATGCTTGAAATGGGAGTCACAGTGAATATTGGAATATGCTTATTTTATTGGGTATAACATTAGAGAAAATATGGAAGGGAACTTCCCTCAGTAAGTCTTCACCCTTCCAAGAAGCATTGCGTGATCCTGGAACATTGTTTTCTGGATACTTAGATCTGCAGTATCAACTGTTAATCCTAATTTCCCCCCAAAATGGTGCTCTACTATTTTAACACCCCAGATACCAATCTACCATGTCCTGGGGGAAGAAGAGCAGTCCGGAGATATTGAATTCCTAGGGGATGACAAGAAAATCTAATTGTCATGTAGCAAAGAAAGTTAATTTGAATCATACCAATTTTATTAATCTTAAATATGAATATATAATTATGTTAAACCAATACTAAAATCTAAAATTAAAAAAACAGAAAAATATGATTTATCTGAACTTAAAATGACATTCAGGTCCAACGATTGACCTTTTGGTATATTTCTTAATGTTTTCTGTTTTGATTCGGGCCAGTTCTGTTCTTAGTCTGTGACGGTCAAGAACGATCCAGTCAGGTGAGTCCCAGCTTCCAGCACTAGATGAAAGCTCTTTAATTACACATTCAAGTACGGTTCAAATGTGATGAGTGTTTCTGCCTCTAGCACTCAACTGGGGAATGAGGTCTGCATCCCTACCACCATCTGAGTAGGGGTAGGGATTTGACTGCCCCATTTTGGATAAAGTTTGCCACTGTTCCTGTCATGCACAGTTACAGCTTTGAGCAACTTATCATGGAAGAGCTTGTTTAAAAAAAAAGCTTTGCTGAAATCCATGTAGACTGATGCACCATTCTCACTGATCCTTCTTATTACCACTTCAAATAGTGAAATCAACTCAGTCAGGCTTGGCTCTCCATCCTGTTTCTTTTTGATAAATCTGTAAACTTCTAAGCAGAGTTACATTGTCCCAGAGTATGGATTCTAATAATATCTCCAATGCTAAATTTGACCGAACTGGCTTGTGATTACTTTAGTTTATACTTTTCACTGTTTTAAACAATGACACAATGTACTGTAGGTATCCTCCAGTCCTCTGGTACCATTGTTATAATCAGGAAGGACTGGAAAAAGGTGATCAAAGCCTCCTCTCCTGCTTCTTTAACAGTCAGGTATATATATCATCCAGGCCTGGTGAGTTGTCCATTTTTAAAGTTGCTAAAAGCCCTTAATTCATCCTCTTTTAGCATCTACTTCACAATCAAAATTTCACCACTGTTCTTTCTAACCATGTTGACAAAATTCCCCTCTTCTCGGAGAAATTTACGAAGTATTCAATTGGAATCTTATTCATTGTCTCCACCTCCACACATAGGTCATCTTTCTGGTCCCTAATAGGCCCTATTGTTTCATCTCATTCTAAATCTTTGAATTCAATGTAAAACATACTTAAATAATAAAAAATATTTTCAAATCATTAAGAGCCTTAACACTATTACAGAAACCATGTCCTGCCATATGGTTAATTATTTCACAGCTCAGCACTTTGATTTATCTAGGACCAATAGATGATTTAAGTTGGTTCCATTAATCTGCTGATTATCTACTATGTATGATACATACCTTGATACTGTCATTAAAGTCTTAGATTGAAATTTTCAATTCTTTTACCGAATGATGACTTGTAATAAATTCTTACATTAGTGAAATGAATTGCCTTGATCTTCCTACATCGAACTCCGAGAACAAATTTCCTCTACTTCATTACATTACAATGCCAAATGATTATGTTTGCTTTTAATGTGACATAAATAGCTGAGTTACTTGGCTTTCTTGTCTTTTAGTCAATCTGATCTCAATGGAGTTGACCTACTTTGCGTGTGGGCTGCTGTTTGCTGGGGTAGTTAAAGAACAGATATGGGATTATGCGATTACAGTCACTGTGATTCATGTTGCAGTTACGTCAACAAGTAAGTAGTCTTTACCTCAAGTAAGTCATGTGTTCTTTAAAGACTTCACATATATTCAGGTATCTTAAGGAGATATTAAATATTCATTCACTTCTACCATAGGATGTTGGTTATGCACAGTAGCGTAGTGGTTGGTATAACACTTTATAGTACCAGCGACATGGGTTCAATTCTCCCCTGTGACCATGTAAATCTGCTCCGGGAGCTCCAGTTTCCTCCCACAGTGTAAAGACATAGAAACATAGAAAACCTACAGCACAATACAGGCCCTTCGGCCCAGAAAGCTGTGCCGAACATGTCCTTAGCTGAGAAATTACCTAGGGTTACCTATAGCTCTCTATTTTTCTGAGCTCCATATACCTATCCAGGAGTCTCTTAAAAGACCCTATCGTATCTGCCTCCACCACCATTGCCGGCAGCCCATTCCACACACTCACCACTCTCTGCATAAAAAAGTTACCCCTGACTTCTCCTCTGTACCTCTTAAAACTGTGCCCTCTTGTGCTAGCCATTTCAGCCCTGGGAAAAAGCCTCGGACTATCCACACGATCAATGCCTCTCATCATCTTATACACCTCTATCAGGTCACCTCTCATCCTCCGTCGCTTCAAGGAAAAAAGGCCGAGTTCACCCAACTTATTCTCATTAGGCATGCTCCCCAATCCAGGCAACATCCTTGTAAATCTCCTCTGCACCCTTTCTACAGTTTCCACATCCTTCCTGTAGTGAGGCGACCAGAACTGAGCACAGTACTCCAAGTGGAGTCTGTCCAGGGTCCTATATAGCTGCAACATTACCTCTCGGCTCCTGAACTCAATCCCACGATTGATGAAGGTCAATGCACCGTATGCTTTCTTAAGCACTAGCAGTTAAGTTGTACCGGTTGGCAGGTTAATTGGTCATTGGAATTGTCCAGTGACTAGGCTGGGATTAAATTGGGGTGCTGATGGGCTGCATGGTGCAAAAGGCTGGAAGAGCCTATTCTGTGCGTATCCCAATAAATAAATAAATAAATAATCACCATGAATATATGGTGAGAGTATCCAAAATAGGACAGGAGTAGGCAACCAGGCCCCATTTCATATGATCGTCGCTGATCTTTACTAGTCTCTGCTCCTCTTCTATGTCAGTTCCCAATAATGTTCAATTCTTCAAGTCTTCGAATACTTATCTATTTGCACATTAAATGCATCAAATAATTGGGCTCTCATTGCCCTCAGGGCCAGACACTTCCAGAGATTCACTACCCTCTGAGCGATGGTATTTCTACACTTCTCAGTTTAAATGACAGTCACTTACTTTGTAGCTATCTCTTGTTGCTGACTGTCCCACTTGCGAAAACGTCTCCAGGTATGGATGCCCCCCCCCCCCCCCCCCAGGATCTTGCATGTTTGAATAAATTCACCTCTTATTCTTCTAAACACAAGGGAATACAATCCCAAAATAGCTGCTTTCTTTGATAGGGCAAGCCACTCATCCCCGGAATTAACGTGGTGAGTCTCCTTTGGGCTGCTTCCAAAAGAAGAAAGCTGTAAACAGTTGTCCAAACGTACAGAAGCCTCATCAACACTCAGTAAAACCTCCCTATCCTTAAAGTCTAACCACTTTACAATAAAGGTCAAAATACCATCTGTCCTCTGTTGGACCTGCCTGCGAAATATTAGTGATTTACGCACTAAAACATATAGCTTACCTGAACATCATTTTTTGCTTAGTAATCTGCCTTTTGGAGAATGAGGAGGTGATAGGCAGGAGATACAGGGAGGTGGTTACCCCTTGTTTGCAGGGCATAGGTAACTGTCAGGAGAAGGAAGGGAAATGCACAGACAGTCCAGAGTACACCTGTGGCCGTTCCTCTCAATAATAAGTATATAATTTTAGATACTATTGAAGGGGACGACCTACCGGGGGGGGGCACTGTGACTGGGTCTCTGGCACTGTGTCTGATACTGTGGCTCAGAAGAGCAGAGAGGTGAAGTGTTGGTAGGTTGGTCCTTAGTCAGAAGAACAGAGACAAGGTTCTGTGAGCATGATAGAGATAACTGGATGGTATGTTGCTTCCCTGGTGCCAGGATCAGGGATGTTTCCAATCATGTCTATAGCGCTCTCAAGGGTGAGAGTGAGTGGTCAGAAGTCACGGTACATATTGCATTAATGACATTGGTAGACAAGGTGAGGAGGTCCTGAAGAGATATCTTAGAGAGCTAGGTAGAAAGCTGAGAAACTGAGATTACTACACCAGGGTAGTAATCCCTGGATTGGTGCCTGTGCCGCACTTTAGTGTGGGTATGAATAAGATGATTTGGCAGGTGAATGCATGGCTGAGGAACTGGTGCAGGGGCAGTGGTTCAGATTTTTGCATCGTTGGGAACTCTTCTCATTGGGAAGGTATGACCCTATACAAAAGGGCAGGTTACATCTGAACCCCACGGGATCTGGTATCCTTGTGGGCAGGTTGGTTAGAGTTGTTCGGGTGGGTTTAAACTAATTTGGCAGGGGGATAGGAGCAAGAGTGACAGTGCGGAAGATGAAGTAGTTGGGTTACAAACAGATGCAGTGTGTAGTAAGGCTCCTAGCAAGGAACGGCTTGCGATAGGGCAAAGTTGCAATCAACGAGATGAGTAGCAAAGTAAAAGGAGAACAAACTCAGTAAGTGTGAATACAGGACTGAATGTGTGCAGTATACAGAATAAGGTAAATGAACTAGTGACACAGGTACAGATTGGCAGGTATGATGCTGTAGGCATCACTGAATCATGGCTGAAAGAAGACTGTAGCTGGGAGCTTAACGTTCAAGGTAACACATTGTATCAAAAGGACTGGCAGGAAGGCAGAGAGGGTGTGTTGCTCTGTTGGTAAAAAATGAAATTAAATCGTTAGAAAAAGGTGAAATAGAGTCGGAAAGTGTTGAGTCATTTTGGATAGAGGTAAGGAACTGCAAGGGTAAAAAGGCCCTGACTGGAGTTATATACAGACCCCCAAGCAGCAGTAAGGATGTGGTCTACAAGTTACAACGGGTGATAGAAAATGCATGCCAAAAGTGCAATCTTACCACAGTCATGGAGGATTTTAATATGCAGGTAGATTGGGAAAATCAGGTTTGTGTGAGCTTCCAAGAGGGGAAATTTCTAGAATGCCTATGAGATGACTTTTTAGAGCAGCTCATGGTTAAGCCCACTTGGGGATCAGCTATTCTGGATTGGGTGTTGTGCAATGAACCAGAACTGATTAGACAGCTTAGGTAAAGTAAACCTTAGGGACTATAATGGACCATAATAAGGACAATAATATGATCGAATTCACCCTGAAATTTGAGAAGGAGAAGCTAAATTCAGATGTATCAGTATTACAGTGGATTACAGAGGCATGAGAGAGGAGTTGGCCAGAAATGATTGTAAATGAACACTGGCAGGGATGATGGCAGGGTATCAATAGCTGGAATTTCTGGATATGATTCAGGAGACACAGGATATATACAATCCCAAAGAGTAAGAGGTGTTCTGAAGGCAAGATGACACAACCATGGCTAACAAGGGAAGTCAGAGCCAAAGAGAGGGCATATAATAGAGTCAATTGTTTAAGATGTGGTTTCAGGGTACTTAGAGGTACATGATAAAATAGGCCAAAGTCAGCATGGTTTCCTCAAGGGAAAATCACTGCCTGACAAATCTGTGAAAAATAGCAAGCAAGATAGACAAAGGAGAATCGTTTGATGTTGTGTACTTGGATTTTCAGAAGGCCTTTGACAAGCTGCCACACATGAGGTTGCTTAACAAGCTACAGGCCCATGGTATTACAGGAAAGATTCTAGCATGGATAAAGCAGTGGCTGATTGGCAGGAGGCAAAAAGTGGGGATAAAGGGAGTCTTTTCGGATTGGCTGCCGGTGACTAGTGGTGTTCCATAGGGGTCTATGTTGGGACCGATTCATTTTACATTGCAGGTGTCCCCCGCTTTACGAATGTTCGCTTTACGCCACTTCACTTTTACGAAAGACCTACATCAGTAACCTGTTTTCGCATTACAAAGAGGATTTTTGCTTTCAAGAATATTTTTCCCATATAAGTTAATGGTTCTTCGCTTTATGCCATTTCGGCTTAAGAAAGGTTTCATAGGAATGCTCTACCTTTGTGGGGGGGGGGGAAAACACCTGTATATGTCAATGATTTGGATGATGGAATTGATGGCTTTGTTGCAAAGTTTGCAGACAATATGAAGGTAGGTGGAGGGGCTGGAAGTTTTGAGGAAAAAGAGAGGCTGCAGAAAGACTTAGACAGATTAGGAAAATGGGCAAAGAAGTGGCAGATGAAATACAGTTTCAGAAAGTGTATGGCTATGCACTTTAGTAGAAGAAATGAAAGGTTGACTATTTTCTAAATAGAGAGAAAATACAAAAATGTGAGGTGCAAAGGGATTTGGGAGTCCTTGTGCAGGATTTCCTAAAGGTTAATTTTCAGGTTGAGTCTGTGGTGAGGAAGGCAAAGACGGTGTTATCATTCATTTCAGGAGGACTAAACATAAAAGCAAGGATGTAATGTTGAGACTTTATAAACCACTGGTGAAGCCTCACTGGGATATTGTGAGCAGTTTGAGGCCCCTTATCTTAGAAAGGAGGTGCTGAAACTGGAGAGGGTTCAAAGAAGTTTCACGAAAACGATTCCAGGTTTGAAAGGCTTGTCATATGGAGAGTGTTTGATGGCTCCCGGCCAGTATTCAATGGAATTTAGAAGAATGAGGGGGTGACTTCATTGAAACCTATTAAATGGGGAAAGGTCTTGACAGTGTGGATGTGGAGAGGATGTTTCCAATGATGGCAGAGTATAAGACCAGAGGACACAGACTTAGAATAGAGGGGCATCCTTTTAGAATGGAGATGAGGTGGAATTTCTTTAGCCAGAGATTGGTGAATCTGTGGAATTCTTTGCCAAGGGCATCTATGGATATGTTTATATAAGGCAGAGGTTAATAGATTCTTGACTGGTCCGGGCATGATACACAGGGAAGGCAGGAGATTGGGGTTGAGAGGAAAATTGGATCAGCCATGATGAAATGGCGGAGAAGACTCGATGAGCCAAATGGTCTAATTCTACTCTTGTAACGTATGGTCTTATGGTCTGTGGATTTCCCTTACTAAAGTGCATGACCTCACACGTCTTCACATTAAACTCTATTTTCTAGTTTTCAACCAGTCGCAATGTCTTTCAGATTCAGATTTATTTGTCACGTGTACATCAAAACAGACTATGAAACATGTTTTTTTTCATTAATCACCAACACATCCAAGAAAGTATTGGGGATGTCCATAACTGTTGCCACACATTCCAGTGCCAACATGGCATGCCCACAATGTTCAGCAGAACAACATAAGAAGCAACAACAGAACAAAACAAAACAACAGCAAAAGCGAGCACTTTTCTCACACAGACAGAACTTCAACCGCAGGACAGGTTGCCTCGGAGTCTGCAGTCCTTGACTAGTCTGCAGTGCAGACTCTCAGACTCGTAGACGTTGGGCCACCAACCTCCACTCCCTGATCTAGACTAGTGGACTCAGCCTCCAGGCCTCTGACTCCATACACACCAACCTTCGGGCTCTCCATCTCTGGGCTTGCCAAGCTCTGGATTTCTACCTCCGGCTTTGCCCTTTGGACTTCATCAGCCTCTGGGTGTTGACCTCAGGACTCACTCTTCACAGTTTTGATCTTTAGCCCTCAACACCTCAACTCACTGAACATGGGTTAGATCTTCAGAACTATACATTGTTACAGTATTACAACGTCCTCATTGCCGAAAGCCTTTTCACCCATCTTTGTATCATCAGTAAACTTGGAAACCTTTATGTTTTCCTCCTTTAGGTCATTAATAGTAACTAGTAAATGACTGAGGGCCAAGAACTGATCCCTCCACTAGTTACATCACTCCAGCCTGAAAAGGACTGCCAGCCTCCTCCCATAGATGCTGTCTGGCCTGCTGAGTTCTGCCAGCTTCCTCCCGTAGATGCTGTCTGGCCTACTACTGTGGGAGGCAAGGGAAGAGATTGCTGAGCCTCTGGCGATGATCTTTGCATCATTATTGGGGACGGGAGAGATTCCGGAGGATTGGGGGGGTTGCGGATGTTGTTCATTATTCAAGACAGGGAGTAGGGATAGCCCACGAAATTATAGGCCAGTGAGTCTTACTTCAGTGGTTGCTAAGTTGATGGAGAATATCCTGAGAGGCAGGATTTATGAACATTTGCAGAGGCATAATATGATTAGGAAAAGTCAGCATGGCTTTGTCAAAGGCAGGTCGTGCCTTATGAACCTGACTGAATTTTTTGAGGATGTGACTAAACACATTGATGAAGGTAGAGCAGTAGATATAGTGTATATGGATTTCAGCAAGGCATTTGATAAGGTACCCCTTGCAAGGCTTATTGAGGAAGTGAGGAGGCATAGGATCCAGGGGGACCTTGCTTTGTGGATCCAGAACTGGTTTGCCCACAGAAGGCAAAGTGTGGTTGTAGATGGATCATATTCTGCATGGAGGCCGGTGACCAGTAGCGTGCCTCAGGGATCTGTTCTGGGACCCTTACTCTTTGTGATTTTTATAAATGACCTGGATGAAGAAGTGGAGGAATGGGTTAGTAAATTTGCTGATGACACAAAGGTTGGAGGTGTTGTGGATACTGTGGAGGGCTGTCAGAGGTTACAGCAGGACATTGATAGGTTGCAAAACTGGGCTGAGAAGTGGCAGATGGAGTTCAACCCAGATAATTGTGAGATGGTTCATTTTGGTAGGTCAAATATGGTGGCAGAATATAGCATTAATGGTAAGACTCTTGTCAGTGTGGAGGATCAGAGGGATCTTGGGGTCCGAGTCCATAGGACACTCAAGGCTGCTGCGCAGGTTGACTCTGGTTAAGAAAGCCTATGGTGCATTGGCTTTAATCAACCATGAGATTGAGTTTGGGAGCCAAGAGGTAATGTTGCAGCTCTATAGGACTCTGGTCAGACCCCACTTGGAATACTGTGCTCAGTTCTGGTCGCCTCACTACAGGAAGGATGTGGAAACCATAGAAAGGGCACAGATGAGATTGACAAGGATGTTGCCTGGTTTGGGGGAGCATGCCTTGTGAGAATAGGTTGAGTGAACTGGCCTTTTTTTCCTTGGAGTGACAGAAGATGAGAGGTGACCTGATAGAGGTGTATAAAATGATGAGAGATATTGATTATGTGGAAAGTCAAAGGCTTTATCCCAGGGCTGAAATGGCTAGCACAAGAGGGCACAGTTTTAAGGTGCTTGGAAGTAGGTGCAGAGGAGATGTCAGGGGTACGTTTTTTACGTAGAGAGTGGTGAGTGCGTGGAATGGGCTGCCGGCAACAGAGGTAGAGGTGGATATGATAGGGTCTTTTAAGAGACTCCTGGACAGGTAGATGGAGCTCAGAAAAATAGAGAGCTATAGGTAACCCTAGGTAATTTCTCAGCTAAGGACATGTTTGGCACAGCTTTGTTGGCCGAAAGGTTTCTGTATAGTGTTGTAGATTTTCTATGATTAACCTTTAATAAACTTGTGTTGACTTGATTTGATTCTATTCTCCTTTCCTGAAGAACTAGTTATTTTCTCTTTGATTGTTGTATATTAAACTAACTGGCCTATATTGCTCCATTTACTGTCCTCCTCTCCTTTTGAACAAGGGAGTCGCATTCACTGTCACATTTCCAGTTTATTGAGCTCTGAAGATTTTCAACCAACAGATCTACAGTCACTTCAGCCACGTCCTTTGGACGGTTGGTTGCAGGCCAATGGGTCCTGGCAATTTGTGTGCCTTTCACCCCATGCATTTGTCAAGATTGATTTATTCTTTATTTAACGATGCTGTACTGAGTCGGCCCTTTCCGGCCGTTTGAGCCATTGCCACCCCAGCAATCCCAACAAACACGATTAACCCAAACCTAGTCACAGGACAATTTACAATGACCAATTAACCTAGAAAGCGGTATGTCTTTCGACTGTGGGAGGAAACTGTAGCGCCCAGGGAAAACCCATGCGTTCCACTGAGAGAATATTCAAACGACTTACAGAACGGCACTGGAATTGAAATCTGAGCTCCTGAATGTCCTGAGCTGTAATAGCATTGTGCTAACCACTGTGTTATAACCGAATGCAGCCATCAATCCCAATACCTCTCGCATGCTAAGCAAGCAGTCTACCACCACTGTTTCTGTAATAATTTATCCCTTGTGATTGGGATTTTTACAAGTTCATCCATGTCAACTGTTATTACAATGGTGACATTTCCCATGTCCTCTACAGAGAAATCTGAGGCAAAATAATTGATTTAACTTATTTACCATTCCATTGTTCCCTGATACTAATTCATTGGTCTCATTCTCTGGAGGCCTCACATTTTCTTCAGGCTACTTTCTTCCACAGGCATTTTTACTGTTTATTGTGTTATTAAATGCATGTTTACATACAAGAGTGGGTAGTGTGAAAAATATTTTCTGTGGCTGTTTGTAGACGTTACCAATGACATCACATTGAGACAGCTGTGACACAACAGTTCATTAAAGCAAGGAGCCACACATTTACAGTTTAACTGTGCTCATAGTATTAACAGTGGGATAAGCAAACTTGCAGATGGCACCAAGATTGGAGGTGAAATGGACAGCAAGGAAGTCTCTCATTGACCTGGAGCAGCTGGAAAAATGGGCTGAGAAATGGCAGATGGAATTTAATGCAGACAAAAGCAGCGTGTTGCACTTCGGTAGGACCAAGCCGGGTAGGTCTTACACACTGAACGGTAGGGCATTGGGGAGTGCGATAGAACAAAGGGATCTGGGAATACAGGTCCATAATTCATTGAAAGTGGTGTCTCAGGTTGACGGGGTCATAAAGAAAGCTTTTGGCACATTGGCCTTCATAAATCAAAAATTGAGTACAGGAGATGGGGTGTTACGTTGAAGTTGCATAAAAGATTGGTGAGGCCTAATTTGGAGTATTGTGTGCAATTTTGGTCACCTACCTACAGGAAAGATATAAACAAAGTTGAAAGAATATAGAGAAAATTTACAAGGATGTTGTCGGGTCTGGGGGAACTGAGTTAGATGACAAGACTGAATAGGTTAAGACTTTATTCCTTGGAATGTAGTAGATAGAGAGGAGATTTGAAACAGGTATACAAAATTATGAGGGTAAAGATGGGGTAAATGCAAGCAGGATTTTTCCACTGAGGTTGAGTGGGACTACAACTAGAGGTCATGGGTTAAAGGTGAAGGGTGAAAATTTTTAAGGGGACCATGAGGGGAAACTTATTTACTCAGAGGGTTGTGAGAGAGCTGCCAACACAAGTGGTGCATGTGAGCATGATTTCAATGTATAAGAGAACTTTAGATAAGTACGTGGATAGTAGGCTATGACCCCGGTCGGTGCAGGTCGATGGAAGTAGGCAGTTTAAAAGGTCTGGGACAGACCAGATGAGCCAATGGGCCTGTTTCTGGGCTGTACTTTTATATGACTCTATAACTCTTGTCTACCATGGGCTATTGCCAACATATTAGGCACCGTAGAATCAAACTTGCGTTTATTATACTGACATACAGTCAATGGTCTCTTTATTAGTTACACTTGTACACCTGCATGTTAATGTGGCAGCAATTCAATGCATAAAAGCATGCAGACATGGTCAAGAAGTTCAGTTGTTGTTTAGACCAAACATCAGAATGGGGAAGAAATGTGACAGTGGAAAGATTATTGGTGCCAGATGGGGTGGGTTGAGTATCTCAGAAACTGCTGATCTCCTGAGATTTACACATACATCAGTCTCTAGAGGTGACAGGGAATGGTGCAAAAACAAAATAAAATCCAGCGAGTGGCAGTTCTGTTGGTGAAAACACCTTGTTAATGAGAGAGGTCAGAGACGAATGGCCTGAATGGTTCAAGCTGACAGGAAGGCAACAGTAACTCAAATCACCACACATTACAACGGTGGTGTGCAAAAGAGCATCTCTAAACTCACAACATGTCGAGCCTTGATGTGGATGGGCTACAGCAGCAGAAGATCACAAATATACACTCAGCAGCCACTTTATTAGGTACAGGACGTCATGAAATTACTATAGAACGAAGTTCCATGTGTATTACATAGAACTACATAGTATAGCACTGGACATAGTATAGCTCTTCGTCCTGCAATATCTGTGCTAAGCATGATGCCAAATTAATATGCCTCCACTACTACCACTGGCAGTGTTTACCCAGCACCTAACAGCCTTTTTCTAAAAACAACTTGCCCCACACATCACCTTTAAACTTTCTACCGCCCATGTTAAAGCTATGTGCTTTAGTATTCAATTTTTCAACCCTGCAAAATTGATTCTGCCTGTTTACCCTATCCGTGCTCTCATAATTTTTATTAGTTCTCCAACACTCCAAAAATAAAACATTTGCACTTTGTCTAACCTCTCCTTATAGATAATACCCTGTAATCCAAATAACATCCCAGTAAACCCCTTTGAACCCTCTCTAAAGCCTCAGTAAAGGGGCAGAAGCTACTGGCAGTCGACAGCTTTACTTATCTGGGCAGTACTCCATCACGAGCGGTGAATATAGATGCAGAGATCAGCAACAGAATTGCCAAAGCCAGTGCCGCCTTTGGGAGACTCCGTGAGAATGTATGGGAGTGGAGAGGACTCAGCCTTACCACCAAGCTGAAGGTCTACCGAGCAGTGGTTCTCACCACCCTCCTCTATGCCAGCGAGACCTGGACTGTCTACAGCAGACACGCTAAACAGCTCAACCACTTCCACTTGAGCTGCCTCCGCAGACTTCTCCATGTACGATGGCAAGACAAAGTCCCAGACACGGAGGTCCTGGAGCGGGCTAGCACTCACAGCGTCTACACCCTCCTACAGAAACCGCAAGCCAGATGGGTTGGCCATGTCATCAGGATGTCTGACAGTCGACTACCAAAACAGCTGCTGTATAGAGAGCTGAGCCAGGGTAAGCGCTCAGTTGGAGGGCAGAAGAAACGTTTCAAAGACTGCCTCAAAGTGTCCCTCAAAGACCTCAACATCAATCCCAGTAGCTGGGAATCACTTGCTCTGGACCGCCCAACCTAGTGGAGCAGGACCACTAATGGAGCGTATGCAGCAGAAATCAGACGCACCGCAGAGGCTCAGAGGAAATGCGCCGCGCGCAGGGCTCGAGCTACCTCCACTTCCACTGCAGCACCTACCCTCATGTGTCCCACATGTGGGCGAGCTTTCAGGGCCCGGATTGGCCTCACCAGTCACCTCCGGACCCACAGTCACAAACCCTCCACCTGACAGAAGTCGTGGTCGTCTTCGACTCCGAAGGACGAACAACATACAACATACAAAGCCTCCACACACTTCCTGTAATGGGGTAACTAGAACTGCACACAATATCCCAAGTGAGGCCTAACTGGCGTTTTTTTTTACAACTTTCTGACTCTTATACTCTTTTCCCTTTGAAGTGAAGGCAAGCAAGTATGCTGTATGCTTTTTTTTTACACTCTATCTACATGTTTGCCACTTTCAGACAGCTATGGACTTGAAACCCAAGGATCTGCTGTGAAAAGTCCTGCCATTAACTGTATTTTTTACCCTTACATTTGACCCCTCAGAGTGCAAACCCTCACACTTCCACAGATTAAACATCTGTTATTTCTCCTCCCATAACTGTAACTGATCTATATCCTGCTATGTTCTTTGACTGTTCACAACTTCACCAATTTTGTGCTATCTGCGTACTTACTAGAGGGTCCTTGTCCAATGCCTTACGTAGAGAATATTGTAAATGCCATTTCCATGATTAGCAGTGCCTGGTCGTGACTGTGTTCAGCCATCCTACATAAAGCCATCATAATTAAATGGGGACAGACTAAAATGACAGAACTCCTAGAAACCAGATATCTGGTGAAAATTCTGCTACGTAATCAGTTGTCTTAGTTTTTCTCTGCTTACATGATAAATATGGTAGCAATGCAATATCTACATCAGGCTGCGGTTTACTGATTACAGCTCAGCGTTCAACACCATCATAAGATCAGTACTAATCAACAAGCCCCAATACCTGATCCTCTGTGCCTCCCTCTGCAATTGGATCCTTGGCTTCCTCATCAGGAGACCACAGTCGGTGCAGATCAGAAATAACATCTCTGATCATTGAGGTGCTCCAATGCTGACAATCAACATTGGGGCACCTCAAGGACGTATGCTTAGCCCCACTGCCCTGCTCTCTCTACACCCATGACTGTTGGCAGAGGTTCAGGTGGTGAAGTGGAGGCAGTGAGATAGGTCAGCCTGGTGAGTGGTGTTGCAACAACAACCTTGCACTCAATGTAAGTAAGACCAAGGAATTGATTATGGACTTCAGGAAGGGGAAGTTGAGGGAAAACATACCAATGCTCATCGAGGGATCGGCAGTGGAAAAGGTGAACAACTTCAAGTTCCCGGACGTCAACTTCTCTGAAGATCTATCCTGGACCCAACAATTACAAAGAAGGCACAGCAGCCACTATATTTCACTAGGAGTTTGAGGAGATTTGGCATGGCACCAAATACTCTTACAGATTTCTCCAGATGTATCAAAGAGAGTGTTCCGACCGATCGCATTGCCCTGTGGTATGGAGGGGCCAGCGCACAGGATCAGAAAAGCCTGCAGAAACGTTGTAAACTCAGCCAGCTTCATCACTAGTACTAGCTTCCTCAGCATCGAGGACATCTTCAAACGACAAAAGGCAGCATCCATCAGCAAGGACCCACATAACCCAGGACATGCCCTCTTTTCATTCCCCCCATGAAGGAGGAGGTACAGGAGCCTGTAGATGCACACTTGACATTTTTGGAACAGCTTCTTCCTCTCCGCCATCATATTCCCGAAAGGACAAGGAACCCATGTACACTACCCTACTATTTTCAATTTTCTACTCGCTTTTTGCACGACTTATTTAATTTTGACATATATTTTTTATTATAATTTATGTTTTTTTCTTTTACTATTATATTTTGCAAAATACTGCTGCCACAAGACATACATTAGTGTTATTAAACCTGATTCTGACGCAGGAATGGACTACAAACTGGCAGATGTATCTTGACATGACCAGGAAGGTTCCCATTGCTTTGTGGTCATCTGCAGAGTTTTATATCAGGTATTAATTTTTCCCCTAATGCAAAATGGAGCTCATGGCATAACTCAGTCACCATCTCTAAACTTTAGGAGAGAAGACAGAATCTGTCTGGTGTACTAAATTGGGAGTATTATTGGTATTAACAAGAGAGATTATGACTCTTCTCATTTTTAGACTCTTCAAAGTTCAAAGTAAAATTTATTATCAGAGTGCATACATGTCACCACATCCAATCCTGAGACTCCTTTGTTGCGGGCGTACTTAGCAGATCTATAAAACAGTAACTAAATGTCAGGAACTGTAAGCAAACAGTACAAATGCAGATATAAATAAATAGCAATAAATAACAAGTAGGAAATAACAATATAACAGAGTTTTTAAATGAGTGTAGCTATCCCCTTTTGTTCAAGAGCCTGATGGTTGAGGGGCAGTAACTGCACACCCAATACTATGTGGCTAGACACAGCTCAACACCATACATAAATTTGCCATTAACACAACTATTGTTGGCAGAATTTCAGATGGTGAGGAAGAGGTGTACAGCAGTGAGATAGATCAGCTGGTTGAGAGGAGTCGCAACCAAGGAATTGATTGTGGACTTCAGGAAGGAGAAGCTGAGAAAATACATACCAGTGCTTATCGAGGGATTGGCAGTGGAAAGGGTGTGACTTTCAAATTCCTGGGTGTCAACATCTCTGAGGATCTTTCCTGGGCCCAACATATCGATGCAATTACAAAGAAGGCATGTCAGTGGCTATATTTCATGAGGAGGCTTAGTATGTTACCAAAGGTTCTCGCAAATTTCTACGGATGTACTGTGGAGAGCATTCTAACTGGTCGCATCACTGTCTGGTGTGGAGAGGCCACTGCACAGGATCGGAAAAAGCTGTAAAAGGTTGCAAACTCAGCTATCTCCATCATGGGCACTAGTTTCCTCAGCATCGAGGACATTTTCAAACGACAAAAGGCAGCATCCATCAGCAAGGACCCACATTACCCAGGACATGCCCTCTTTTCATTACCCCCATGAAGGAGGAGGTACAGGAGCCTGAAGACCCACATTCAATGTTGTAGGAACAGTTTTTACCCCTCCACCATCAGCTTTCTGAATGAACAATGAACCCATGTACACTAACTCACAATATTTTTCTATTTTGCACTACTTATTTAATTTGATTTTTATGTACATTTCTTATATTTTTACATATTGCAATAAACTCCTGCTGCAAAGCAACAAATTTCATGTCAGATGCCTGTGATACCAAAGCAGATTATGATTCTGATTCGGAGGGTTAAAGACTCAGCCAGCTCCATTATGGGCACTAACCTCCCTAACATTGAGGGCAACTTCAAAAGATAGTGACTCAAGAAGGCCACATCCATCACTAAGGACCCTCAGCAACAGAAACATGCCCTCTTCTCATTATTACCATCAGAGAGCAGGTACAGAGTCCTGAAGATCCACACTCAACGTGTAGGAACTGCTTCTTCCCCTCCACCTTCAGAGTAATGAACAGTCCAAGAACACTTGAGTGCTACCTCAGCATTCCTCTTTTACGCTACTTATTCATTTCCTTATTTTTGCTATTGTAACCTACAATAATTTGTTACATATTGCTACCACAAAACAACAAATTTCACGACTTGTTTAAAAACCAAAGATTAGCTTTATTTGTCACATGGACGTCAGGACATAGAAACATGCAGTGAAATATGTTGTTTGTGTCAATGACCAACGTAGTCTGAGATGTGCCCGCAAGTGTTAACCTGCTTCCGGTGCCAACATTGCATGCCCACAACTTTCTGACCCTAACTTGTACATCATTGGAATGTGAGGAAACCAGCGCATTAGAGGAAGCGTGGCCAAGTGGATAAGGCATCGGTCTAGCGATCCGAAGGTCGCTAGTTCGAGCCTCAGCTGAGGCAGCGTGTTGTGTCCTTGAGCAAAGCTCTTTACCACACATTGCTCTGCGACAATGCCGGTGCCAAGTTGTATGGGTCCTAATGCCCTTCCCTTGGACAACCTTGGTGGCACGGAGAGGGGAGACTTGCAGCATCGGCAACTGCAGGTCTTCCATACAACCTTGTCCAGTCATCATCGAAAATTGATGGACAGCTGAAAGAAAGAAAAAGGAAGCACACCCTGTCACGAGGAGAATGCACAGACAGCGGTGGCAATTGAACAACCTGGATCTTGCAGCTGGTGCTGCAAAGTACCGCGCGAATTGCTATGTTACGGTGCCAGGGACATGCCAGGGACAGTAAACTTGATTCCGAATGTGACAAGTATCCCTGACCCAAGTTCAGCAGCAAATCTGACAGCTATGTACATTCACAGAGAATGCTATTTGGTTTGCTGTTCTTTCAAGCCCTTAATGAAATGAATGAGTCTAAAAAGTAAATATTTGGATCTTTCATGAAGGTGTGAAATTTGCTGTGGAACTTCAGAAGTATTGGATCCTTGGATTTTTAAGTCAAAGTACACAGTAGAACATATAAGCTAGATCTTCAAAAATCACTGGCTAGGCCTCAACTGAGATGCTGTGTCCATTTCTGGACAATACTCTTTGGAAAGGATAACAAGATCTAATTCAGAGCACTAAGTCTTTTTCAAAAGGACAAGGATATTCAGTTATGCAGAGAGGCTGGAGAAGCTGAGATGGTTCTAGTTAAGGAAAAGACGTTCAAGAAAAGTTTTAACTGAGATCTTCAAAATTAATTGGGTATGTCCCAATAAGTCAGGATGTTCAGAGGATAGACATTCAAAATAATTAGTAAAAGAACCAAAGAGGAAATTAAGGGTGGTTTGAGGAAGATATTTTTGGGCAAGAGAAAGCATTACGATGCAGATATAACTTTAAAGGCTCATTGGATATTTAGCTGAAAAGGAAAAGTTAACAGGGCTATAAGGAAGAGAATAAAGGAATGGAAGTAGGCCAATATTTATTTCAACAAGCTGGCATTGGCATACTGGGCCTACTGATCTCCTAAATCTTACAATGCTGTGAATTTTCCGATTATGGTACAGTACTAATAATGCATGCATATGTGGTAGCAAATATCATTTCCTGCTCATTCACGATGCATCTCAACATTTTGCCATCCTCGATCACTAATCACTGCATCCTTAAAATGAATGGGTGATTCTGCAAAGGGACAACCAGTACCAATGACTTCCTTACAGATAGTCATTAAAAAGGTAACTCTGCCTCGCTGGATCAGTCATCAGCTGGTAAGCAGTGTGAACTCTTAGGAAGAAATATTCTTAAAGGTCATGGGATGACAACACAGATGACACAGTTTAGAACAGGCAGGCTGTCACATAGACTAAGCTACCCTGCCTGTGCGTGCACATTTCAAAAAGAGAACAATGCCTTGAATGTATCTAGGTGGTCTGTGCTGTACCAGGGAAGAAAAAAGCATCACCCAACCCTACTTGGTAATAATCTGCAAACTGAATTGCCCAGTTTCCTTTCAGCATTAAAGCATTTATTGTTTTCTTCCAGTTTTGGTTTCTACCTGACCACTAGGCGACAGTATCTGCACACTGTTAATACTTGTTTCTGTATTTCAGCCAGCTGTTCTATGTCTTACAAAGGCTGATATGTGAATTTACAATGATTTGTTGTAGTGTCAGTAAATGCCTCTATGTAGCTGTTTAGTAAGGAAAGTAAACAACATAGAGCTTCTAACCAAACATATTTTATTGATGTTGAACAACATTAAGCTGACAGCAGTAGCTGAAACAGCAGTGTATTGTAATTCATATCACATGATCAATGGTTCTTACAGCTGTATACTGTATACACTTAATATACTGTATGTTACATTTGTCAATTACAGGAACAATAAAAATAGCATTATAATCAGTAATGATATTCCACCAGATATATAAACCAGTAATTTTGTGGAACATATATTCACGATCAGGCTGTTGATTTATAAATTGGAGGGAAATTTAGAAATTAGGTTTTGATGGAGGATTTTTCCCACCAGAAGCAGAAGTTTGGGGATTCAGGTAATTTTCCCTGTGATTTTCCATAAAGGTTGGAGAGTCAAATACCACCTTCTCTTAGACATTACTTCCATCTCTACATTTGACAAGTGCGCATACAAGAATTTTGATCTCCTCATGATGGGAAATGCAAAACAAGTCTATATTTTAACATGGTGCATGTGACAATAATATTCTAATTCCAATCTCAAGAGTATTACAGAAGCAGAGGCAAATTTTAATGAACGGTTTAGGAAACTGCTACAAACATCCTTGCTTCCACTTTAACTCTAGTGAGATCTGAGATTCCTGACTGTGTTTAGCTTGGGAGAGCAGGTTCAAAGTTCAAAGTACATCTATTATTAAAGTATGTATAAATTATACAACGTCAAGATCCATCTGCTGTCAGGCAGCCACAGGACAGGAAACCCAAAAGAACCCAATTAAAGAAAAGGGAAGACCAACACCCAATGTGCAGATAAAGAGAGAGTAAATAAAAACAAATCGTGCAAACAATAAAGCAAGCATCAGCATTCAGAATGAAATTGAATCCATCTCAATTTTTGCATAATCATCTTAAGGAAAAAGTTTGTTTCTTGATATTTCAGCAGTTATTTGAAATTAACTTTAGTCTATTAGGATTCAGGACGCTGGGCATAGCTGAATTCAGCTGATTTGTTGCACAAATCAGAAGGTCTGCCCTCTGGCTGCCTGCATAGGTTCACCATCTTGCAAAGATGAAGCATTTGTTTACTCTCTCCTGCCAGTCTCAGTCTGCAGGTCTGACTGCCACACTTACCACACCACCACATGTAATCCCTGTGCCTTTTCCCTTCAGATTACCGAACAGATGCTATCCTCCTATCGTTCTTCAATGTTGTCGCCAACTTCACCAAAGAAATCATACCTCCCCCACAGATCCAATCCCATGATACTCCTTGCCACGCTTCTATCCATTTTGTAGTTTCCTGACTGAGAACATCTCCAAAGCTGATATGCTCCTGTCTGCCTTCTCATCTGGAGGGGGAACGTGGACAACTTTCAGGATTCTGTTACCACCGAGCTGAAGTCAGCCAACGAGCACAGAACATGGGCTGAACATGACCCCCTTCAGTTGCTTGGTGCTTGGTCTATGAATTCATTTCTGTTTTAGGGCAAGATGCAGAGAATGTTTTATGAAGCAATCTCATCAATGACCAACCCATTCAGTTTCTCTGTCCCTGTACCTGAGCCTCGGTCAGGACGTTAGATTTCATTTCAGTTAAGATTCGTATTTAGATTCATTTATTTATCACGTATACATTGAAAGATACAGTGAAGTGCATTGTTCATGTTAACAACCAACACAAGGATGTGTGGGGGCAGCCGCATTCTAGAGTCAACATAGCATGCCCACTCAGCAAAAGAAAACCCTTTTCTCCCACCCACCCATTCACACACACAGACTGTTCTCCCACTGTGGTGAACTACATATACCTGTCTGGACACGCCCCTGCTGACTGCTCCTGTGGCTCCTCCCACAGACCCTGGTATAAAGGCGATTGAGGCCTGAGCCCGGCCTCTCAGTCTCCAGGATGTAGTATGGTGGTCAACCACAGCTTGTTCCTTCTTCCAGTCAATAAAAGCCGATATCTCGCCTTTACATCTCAGAGTGAGTTATTGATGGTGCATCACCCACCCCAGGACAGGCCGGACCACCAGTCTCCTTTGGGCCCATGGACTCATCAGCATCAGCCTCCGACTTCCCCAGTGGCCTCTCTGACTCGCAGACCAGGCACATCAGCCATTGGACCCTGACTTCCAGACTTCTAATTGACCTTTGGCCTTCAGTCTTCGACATCGAACTCAGGATTCACGATGATGGGACCCCGAACTCCAGGCCTTGAAAACAATTTAAAAGGCATATCATTTTGGGTGTGTCCATAAATATTTGAAAAGATATAGGGGCAAGGATCATGTAGGTTCAGTCAGTGAAATTGAAGTGATCACTTGTACAGTTACAAAACTGTAACGGTAAAGGTAATGAGAAACACACATAAAATGCTGCAGGAACTCAGCAGGTCAGGCAGCATCTATGGAGAGGAATTAACAGTTGATGTTTCGGGCTAAGTCCCTTCCTCAGGACCGTAAAGGAAAGGGAAGAAGCTGGGAGAAGGAATAGAAGCTGGCAAGTGTTAGTTGAGACCACATGAGGGGAAAGGTGGGTGTGGCGTAATGAAGTGAGAGCTGGGTGGAAGAGGTAAAGGGCCAAAGCAGAAGGAATCTGGTAGAAGAGGAGAGTAGTCCATGAGAGAAAAGAAAGCAGGAAGTGGGTTGATAGGCAGGTGAGGAGAAGAGAAGGGGTAAGGGGGGCCAGAATGGGGAATAGAAAAAGAGAGACGGGGGGGAGAAATCAATTAAGTAAATGTCACTGTATTTCATCATATAAGCTATAAATGTTACTTCTGTGGTAGCTAGCATTCATTATGCCTGATTTCATGTTTAGTAAAGTTTGAATATCTAATCATTGATTTCTCACCATGATGTCTATACTTCTGCACTCAGAAACCTACTGTTGTTATGACACGAAATCTAAAGTTCACAGCACGCGTTGCTCGAGTGTCCTTATATATACTGTATGTGTGCCTCTTTGTAAGAACACATGGAACAAAGACTCAATGCAAGCGAAAGCTACTTGGCTCTTTTCATCTGCCCCACTATTCAAAACACTCAAGGCTGACCCTTTATCTTAATATCATATTCGACTTCTCTCCCCATAGCCCCCAAAGCTTCTAGCGTCCAGAAATATAGTCAAAATTATATTGCAAAATATATTGCAGAATATAGTCAAAAACTTGTCATCCGTAGCTTCTGCGGCAGAGAATTTCACAGCTTTATTATCCCCTGAGAGAAGTGTGGTGAACTAGATATACCTGTCTGACTGCTCCTGTGGCTCCTCCCAAGACCCTGCTGACTACCCCTGTGGCTCCTCCCACAGACCCCTGTATAAAGGCGACTGTGGCCTGCTGCTCTCCCTCATTTTCCCCAGGATGTAGTGTTGTCCTTCAGTCAATAAAAGCCGATATCTCACTTCCTAAGTCTCGGCGTGAGTTATTGATGGTGCATCAAGAAGAAATCTCGCCTCATCTTAGTCCTCAATGTCTTACCGCAAACCCTGAGACTCTGATTATTAATTTTAGCCCTCCTCATCCCGGGAAGAACATGCCTACTCATATGACAGCCTCCATTCTGAGGAATCAGTATGAGTAATCTAATGAATATTCTTTGTACTTTTTGTATGGTAGTTATATGTTTTCTTAGCTCGGGAGACAAAACAACTGTACACAATAATCCAGGTGTGGGTGGTATCACCACAACCAAGCATAATTATAGTAGGCATGCATGCTCCTGTGAATGCTAATTGATATGTAACACATTGCCTATTTTTATATAGTTATTAAATAAATTGATGTATAGTTTATAATTTTTTAAAATAGTATTTAATGAATTCACTTTGACTATAAATTAATAATTAGATGTTCAAACATGACTGAAAATATATTGCACAATTTTATTTAGAGCCACTATTTTGCAGCTGGCCTATTTAAAAGTGCAAGACTAAAAAGAAAAAAATCTTTTATTTATGCAATTTTTTTCAGTTATGGCTGAATTTCCACTTGTCTGGCAGTGGTGGCTGGCTCTCGGTAAGTCTTCCAATGTTATGCAAAAATGTTACGTAGTAAAAAGTTTTTTAAAACTTCCAAATTTCTAAATGTTGCTGAACTAAATCTAATGATTCCTACTCATATGAGGTTTGGCATTGGAAATTAATCTGTTTAATTTAAGCTATACTTTTGAGTTTTCTAGAAACATAAAATTTTCCAGCCCTGGCACTAAAATAATGGTTACTCATTGGGTCCAATTTTTTGGGATGCTCCAGGTGTCTCTAAAGAATCAGAATTAGAATCAGGTTAAATATCATGCAATTTATTGTGAAATTTGTTGGTTTTGCAGCAGCAGTAATGGCAATATATAATAATAAAAACTGAATGACAATAAAATAGTTAAATAAGTAGTGCAAAAAAATTAGTGAGGTGGTGTTCATGGGTTCAATGTCCATCTGATGACAGAGGGGAAAAAGCTGTTCCTGAATCTTTGAGAATAAATGGATTCTGGATTATCCATCCATAATCAACTCAGTTCTTGCACATTACAAAGGGGAAAACACAAGTTTACACAATTTAAAAGGAATAGACAAGTGATTGTAGAGAGGTGAAAACTTACTGCAGTTTTATACAGCTGTATTGAAAAACATATTTCAGTTTTTCCAACTTTTAAAAGTGTGGGATTAATGTCAGTGAAAGAGTAGCTGAGACTTGTAGTTAGTAAAATACAAAGTGGAGATACAGCTGAGTGAGCTTGGTGCAAATAAATTTATCCTCTTTCTGCAAATCTGGAAATCTAAAGTGCAAAATGCCAGCCAGAAGATGGCAACATAAGTATTGCAAGAATAGATATAGAAATTGACACACTTTAGGAAACAGACAAGATGCAAGTAATTGCATATCATTCAATAAAAATCACAAAAAGTCACTCTATCCACATCTACTGCTGGCCCATAGAAGCCTGTGGGAAACTTTACAGTAGTTTCATCACTTAAACCACTGTTGTATCCAGAAGGGCATGTATAAACTCCAAAATTCAACTGCAACCACTGGGGCAGTCACAGCCTAGCTGTATGATAATAATTCCTACAGCCGGGCCATTTGTTTGCTGTGGTAATTGGAAATGCTGTGGTATGGTGAGCTTGTGTTGCAATGTTCTGCTTTTCCAAGGGAAACGAGAGATAAAATGTGATGGTCATACTCATCAATGTAGCAGACACCTGCAGGCAATGGACTAGAAAATGTCTTCTATTCAATTATTTACTATGCACAAGATTCCCTCCTTCATTCAGTACTTGGGACTGAAAAATATTTAATCCGTAAAATCAAAAATGTCAGTAGGTGGGAATCTCATTGAAACCTATTGAAGATTGAAAGGCCTAGATAGAGTGGACGTGGAGAGGATGTTTCCCATAGTGGGGGAGTCAAGAACCAGAGGGCACAGCCTCAGCATAGAAGGGTGTCCTTTTAGAACAGAGATGAGGAGGTATTTCGTTAGCCAGAGGGTGGAATTCATTGCCACAGACGGCTCTGGAAGCCAAGTAATTGGCTATATTTAAAGTGGAGGTTGATAGGTTCTTGATTGGTAAGCATGTCGAAGGATAGGGGGAGAAAGCAAGAGAATGGCGTTGAGAGGGATAATAAATTAGCCCCAATGGAATGGCAGAGCAGACTCAATGGGCAAATGGTCTAATTCTGCTCCTATGGTTTTATGGTCTTATATTACAATTACTTCTATTATCATAATTGGATTGACACTCTATTGTTGTGTTCAGAGACGTGGAGGTGCACCTTAAGGGTGAAAATTTTAACGAAGATTTTACCTGCTCACTCAGATACATTAAGGCATTGGAATTATTCCCAATGATCAAGCTAAGAACAGAATCTGGTTATTATTACATTACCATTTGTAGGTGGTTGCTCTCTGCAAGTTAACTAGCCCATTGATCTGTCGGTATGACTTCCCTCCGAAAATACTTTCGGAAGATCTGGGTTGGGTGGTGAAAACTTCTGTATAATTGGAGTTTTATTTTACTTCCATTAACAAAAGTTAAAAACCAGATTGTTAAAGTCAAGTAACTGCAAAAAAAAAGCATTTTCTTATAACAGGCTATACAATGTTAACCTTCTCATAAAAATGATAAAGCAATAAGTTTAATATTGGAAGTCTCCTGGTATCGTTAGCAAATTGTAATGATCTACAAATAATGAAGAAAGGTCAATCAAAAATTTCAGCTTAAGAGTGTGTATGTTCTCATAGGTAACCCACACACAAACTGCTAACCATTGGGGTCAATACTATTTCTGTTTGCTAAAAGTTGTTAATAATTACCACATTCTTCCAACGCTTTGGACGAATATGCTAAACTCTGTCTGCTGTGGGAAAATGGCATACCTTATTCCATGAGAGTGAGATTGACTTTAAGATTTTCATACTGACGTGATTCAATACAGAATTCTGAGGCATGTGAGTGACTCATTCTTCCTTCAAAGGCAGTGTTGCTTTTCAGCCATTTTCACTGGAATCAAAGGATGTGTCGACATGAACATATGATACAAAACACTCTAGATGTAAAATATCTGAAAGTATTTTCAATTTTTGCATAAAGCCAAAGTAGTTTCTACTGATGCATTAAGTCAATGTTTAATAAACAATTGGACTTTTAAACTAATTATTATATTATATTTTGTATTTCCATCACAGTTTCTTCAATGTAAAGGATTTTAAAATGACATTTTTTGGATGTACAAACATCTTAAATGTATGTTCCTATCTTTATATCAGGCTTTAAATATTTTTAGAAATCTTGTTAAAAAGTGTGCATTTCCCTTCCTATTTCTTATCTCTGATCGCAAAATTATAGAAAGTTTACTGTGTAGAACAAGTTCATTCAGCCCTTGGATTTCATACAGTATAACTAGTATCCTGCTCTCTCACTATAGTTCTGCTAATGTTAGACTTTCAGGTAACTCGCCAATAACCATTGCAATTGCTTCCAGTAGAATCCCAGCAATGCCATGCCAATTTTAAATACTTGCTGCACAAAGAAGAGTCACCTTTTAATGTTGCTTTCAATGCACTTGCCCATCCCCTTGATTACTCATTGTATGGTCCTTGACCAATAGGTACATGGGTACAGTTTATTTGTATTGACCTCAGGGTTGTGAAATCAAGAACTGGACGGCACAGGTTTCAGGAAGTGGTTGAGGCAGGTGCAATAGCAACTTTTTAGAAAGCAGTTGGATAGATACATGTTTAGGAAAGGTATAATCAGAGGATTATGGGACAAATAGAGGCAAATGAGATTAGCTTAGATGGGTATCTTGCTCTTTATGGATCAGTTGGGCCAAAGGGCCTGAATCCTTGCTCTATATGACTCTGAGCAGGATTCTGTTCTCAATGAGAAGTCTGACATTCCAGGTGTCATTCTGATAAATCCCCTTCTGAGCTCTCAATATTTGTTAAAGTATGACACTTGAATCTGGAAGAAATATTCCACTTGTGGCAGTATCAGTGTTTTATGAAGGTTTAATATGACTTCCTTCCTTTTGCACTTCCTGCTTTTAATTGCTTTCTCAGCCTGACTGTCATTTTCAGTGACTCAGGATCAGGTTTAATATCACTGACATATGTACGAAATTTGTTGTTTTAAAGCATCATTATAATGCAATACATAATAAAACTATCAAATACAATAATAAATATATATAAAAAATTAAGTCAGATAGGTCGCGCAAAAAGAGAGCAAAAATAGTGAGGTGGATTTCATGGGTTGGTTCATTGACGGGCACATACAGTACACCCCAAATTTGTTCCTGTATCCCTTATTGTCTTTTCCTTTACATTTTATATTTTCCTTTATATTTTACATTTAGCATGACTGGTTAGTCTACCTTTTACTGGCATCGTGGTTCTTGATGTAAAGGATCACCAGAACTTCCTGAGGGAATATGGGCAGAAAGCAGGAGACTGGGGCTGAGAGGAAAATTGGATCAGCCATAATGAAATGGCAGAGCAGACTCGATGTGTCAAATGGCCAGATTCTGCTCCTTTATCTTACAGTCTTCTTGTCCAACTTGACAGTAAACACTGTTGGAAAAGTGGAAGTCCATACCACGAATAACACTAGGATTTTGTGTGCAGGAAAGCTGCCACTTTGTTGCCAAGAGCAAAATCCAAGGAATGCTCCTATCACAATGCTGAGAACACTGTAGAGTGCAACATAGCAAGTATGATGGGGGTGTGTAACATGAGGTATGATGACATAGTGCATGCATACCTGTATTCACTGTATAACACTGTATTCTGGAAAATCGCTTTTATTATTGTATGTGTTTCAAAACGGGAAATACAATCCGAGAACACCATTAGGATGAGTGAGGAAAGATCAGGAAGCTAGGTCCTGTGCTATTCTTCAGCAAGGAAGTGTTGCTTTTTTTTCTAAAATTTGGTTAGAATTGTATGTACAGTACAGTGCCAATGCCTTGGGCACATATAGCTAGGGTGCCTAAGACTTTTGCACAGTACTGTCATGATCTTAAGTTCTGCACTGTACTAATACTGCAAACAAAAACACATTGTTTTCGCATGTGATGACATGTGAATCATGATAAGCCTGATTCTGATATGGGTCACTTGTGGACTGAGAGTGAGAAGAATACAGGGAGAGGAAAATCATAGTTGGAAAAGGGAGAAGGGAAGAGGGGAGGGAGTGGGAAGCACCAGAGAGACATTCTGTAATGATCAATAAACTAATTGTTTGGAATCAGATGACCTTGCCTGGCGGCTCAGGGTGGGTATGTCTGCACCCGGGCCACCACCCACTCCTGGCACTCCTCTGCCAACTGTCCCACACTCCTCCCGCGAGGCTCCAGCACCACCATTCCCAACATCCTTTGCTCCACCAGACTTACAAACTCGCTCTCTGCTCCAGGTCAACAAGTACAGTACTTGTGCAAAAGTCTTAAGTACCCTAGCTAGATATACATGCCTAAGACTTTTGCACTGCACTGTATTATTTAATTTATATATTTTCTACAATCTGATTTCCATTCCCAAATTCTATGTCAATGGACTGGTTACTTTAAGGGGACTAATGGAACCCGTGGCAGCCTGACCAGTGGGCTCCAAGACAGCTATTACAACATGACAGCCATTTCCTATTTTAAATCTTAGCCAAAAAAGAATTACTGTGCCTAGGCAACATAATGTACCTGGCCTCTCCCTTCTTTCTGTATCATAGTCATGTGATTCACTTCTAAATTGCCACATCTGTTCAAGAGGTTTTGCTTTTACCTAGAGCTAGAATTTCACATTCCTTCCACCTCTTAAAAAATCTGACGAATCCTAAAAATTAGATCCACTAGATAAATATATTAAAATTACAAAATTGGCTAGAAATGAAAATGATTATTTTGGCTAAAATGTTGAATGTTCAATAAAATATCTATTTAATATTTCGTTAACTGAATTGATAAGAGTTGACTAGTACCATCTTGTGGTGCATTGGTGTAACTTTTATTGTGAACCTGTGATTGTTGTTTTCAATATGTCAAATGGGAACATTTAAAAGCAACCAAAATGCTTCTTTTTACCACCAAATCTATTTGAAATTGTCAGCATTCTCAATAGGTTTCAATAGGTACATTACTGTCAGAGAAATGTATACAATGTAAGAAATGTTTTCTTTGCAAACATCCACATAAACAGAGGTGTGCCCCAAAGAATGAATGACAGTTAAACGTTAGAACCCCAAAGCATCCCCCCCAGCTCCCCACCCCCCCAACAGCAAAAAAGCTTTGGTGTCCCCTACTGAGCACTCAAGCGTGCAGCAAAGAATCAATAAAGACACAGACTTGCAGTACCCCAAAGACTATTCATTCACCTGGTAAAAAGAAGTGTCCCTGTTTCACAGTGAGAGGGGAGACGTAACAAACAGCTCGCTGATTTATTATGTTAGAAGCCTGTTCCATCGATTTTTCCGAGCTCTGCACCCAGAGAACTGGCTCTGGACACACAGCTCCCAATGTTCTGTGTTCTCCAGCTAAGCCTCAGTTGAGGACACCAGCCTTGGATCAGCCCATCTCCAGACCCATGAAAATCCAGCACCCTGAAGGTGTGCTAGTCTTCCAGGCCGCGTCCTTGGCATATCGAAAAGTGGCCAGTTGCGAGGCCCTGAGAGTAGGTCCCATTCCTGCAAAGAACTGAAGGAATATCATCGATACTTTTAGGAGATCTGCAGCTGAGATGTTTACGATGTTTAGTGCAGAAAGGATGATCCAACATGAAAAGTAGTTCAGTTCATGATGCTGTTAACACTTAAAGTAATTCCCACAAGATGATAATTCTTTCATCGAAGTATGATATATTGAAATTAGTTTTAAAAATTCTCCCATCTTCTTAACTTAAATCGGGGTTTCCCAACCTGGGGTCCACAGACCACTCGGTTAATGGTAGAGGTCCATGGCATTAAAACGGTTGGGAGTCCCTACCTTAAAAACTCTAGCATGTTATGATATCTGAGCATTGGGAACCATCCATTTTATTGGCAAGTATCTATTCTTCTTGAGTGATTATAGATATTAATAGGGGAGATCACCAGAGTACTCCAGAGTTCACCAGTGATCAAGAATGGATATCATGAGCTAGAGGCATGCAATCTAAATGTAGCCAACAGATCTCCACTTTAGAGTAGCAGGAACCAATGATTGACTTTGGGGCTTCCTGGTGTTTTAGCATACAGGTTTGTTGATAAAACTACCAGTTAAGATTAAAGTGCATGGAATTGGTTCCAAACTTGAGAACTGGTTAGAAAATAGATTGGGACATAAAGGCAGAGTTCTAATGAAAAGACATTCCTTAGATTAGGAGTAAATGGAGATTCCAATAATTAGTTCAAAGCTCTAAGTAAGTTTTTTTTCAAAGTACATATATGTCATCATGTACAACACTGAGATTAATTTTCTTGTGGGCATACACAATACATCTATAGAATAATAACCATAACAGAATCAATGAAAGACAGCACCAACTTTGGCATTCAACCATTGTGCAAAAGACAACAAACTGTGCAAATTTAAAAAAATCAATAAATAAGCAATAAGAACATGAGGTGAAGAGTCCTTGAAACTGAGTCCAGAGGTTGTGGGAACAGTTATTCCCTTTGGTTCAAGAGCCTGATGGTTGAGGAGTAAAATCTGTTCCTGAATCTAGTGGCGTAGGTCCTGAGACTCCTGTACCTTCTTCCTGATGCCATCAGCAAAAAGAGAGCATGACCTGGCTGGGGGGGTCCCTGATGATGGATGCTGCTTTTCTGCAACAGAATTTCATGTGTTCAATGGTGAGGAGGACTTTACCTATGATGGACTGGGTCGTATCCATTACTTTTTGTAGCATTTTCCTTTCAAGGGTGTTGCTGTTTCCATATCAGGCTGTGATGCAGCCAGTCATTATACTCTCCACTACACATCTGTAGAAGTTTGCTGAAGTTTTAGATGCCATTCCGAATCTCTGCAAACTCCTAAGGAAGTCGAGGTGCTGCCATGCTTTCTTCATAATTTCTCTTACTTGCTGGGCTTGGGACAGGTCCTCTAAAATAGTAACACCGAGGAATTTAAAGCACCGTCACCACTCTCACACTCTCACATTTTAGAGACCATGGGGCAATATACTCTTGTTTCACACATACAAGTGTGAAAATGTGAGGAAAAACAATCATGATGATTGTTTTATGGGAGTGGGCAGAACAATAGCAGCATATTTTAGTATAACAAAATGCAAGCTAGGAAAGTTCATAAGTCCATAACCAGTAACATTGGTTGTTATTTCCATACAGTTCAACATTTATAACTACTCAATAAGACAGCAACACATGACAGCTCTCAACAGACTTCTGATAATATTTGATCTTTAGTTGATGAGTGATAGGCAACATTCAAAAAAAGAAAACATATTCATCTCTCCAATCCTTCAACAGCATCACCATTTTCTAAGTTCGCTCTCATCAGTATTTTGGAGTAACCAGGAAAATAACTGTCCTTGCTAAATCAACACCATGGCTGCACTAGTCTATTTCCCAACTAATCACCTAATGGCTGCTGTCAAAACAACCTAAAGGTTCTTAACACAATGGAAAGCACTTGATTAGGACCTCAGCCACCTGATCGACTGTCCACTCCTGTATATGGACAATCTGTGGCTGAAGTTTGTATGTTTTGGGGATGGATTGTAATTGAAGTCTGCGTTATTTAAAGGATTCACTGCAGTAGTTCAACAAATCCCTGTCTCGTCAACAAATAAATAGAAAATCTGGAGATTTAGAGGTATACATAAACATAGGGCCCTATGTTTATCCTCAGGGTAGTTGGTTCTAAGGAAGGAATCAAATGAGTGCAAGCTTCATGGCATCATTTACAGTGTTTTTTTGAAGTAGTCGGTGAGAATGCATTCCCTGCCATATTTAGTTTGGATGCACCACCTTCGGAAGGATGTATTGATCTTGGAGAAATACAATGTTGAGATGGGTGTAATTGGGCATTGGGCGGAAGGGCCTGTTACCAAGTCATCTCTCTAAATAAATATGAAAAAAACGTGCTGGATTTCTTGCATTGTATTCTCTGGAGATAAGGAGGTTACAGAGTAGACTGATTAACATCTCCAGCAAGATCAAGAAACTGATAAAGGAGTAATTGAATAGCTTTGATAAGTTCAATATACTATTCTTGTCTTGTTCAGCCTGCACACTTGCTCACTAAGCATTTGACAAATATTTTTCAGGATCATTCACTATTTAGTATGAAATATACATGCTAAATATTTATGAAGATGCTGCTTCTAATGGAAAAACATCAGTACTGCACTCCAAGAGCATTTTAGTAACAAAATTGTGTATCACTTACACCCTTAAAAATTCTGAATGGAGAAATGACAGGTGGAGTTCCTTCTGGTGATGCATTTTGGGGCAGCAAATGGAAAATAAGTTATATAGTATTTATGTACAGAGGGATCTTGGTGTGCAAGTCCAAAGCTCCCAGAAAGTGGGAACACAAGTAGATAGGGGGAAAAGGAAGCATATGGTATGCTTTCCTTCATCAGTCAGGGCTTTGAGTATAAAAGTTGGGAAGTCATATTGCAGCCATGTATAATTTTGGTTAGACCTCACCTGGAGTATTAAGTGTATTTCCGGTCACTGTACCGCAGGAAGAATGTGGAGGCTTTGGAAATAGTGCAGAAGAGATTGAGCAGTATGCTTCCTGGATTAACAATAAAGAGAAGCTAGACAAAATTGTATTGTTTCTATGGAGATGTCAGAGGTTGAAAGCAATTTGATAGGAGTATTAAAAGTTATGACAAATATAGATGTATCGGGACTGCACAGGCAGAGCCGTCCCAGTCTCCACCCATCTAACCAATTACCACTCCTTTCCAACTCATCAGATGCAGCCACAGTCCTTGTTCATCCGGTTAATCAGCCAGCCTCAATGAGTTGCTCCTACCCTTCAGTAACCTGGCTGCCTAGTCATGTTAAGTATCTGTTCTCTCTTGTTTTGTGGCCCTCCTCGTGCTTGGCTTATAAGTTTGCAGTTCATTATCAAAGTTATTGCTCTCTGTTAAATCATCTCCTCTGCTCTGCATTTGGGTCAAGCATTTCCTGACAAGATAGGATAAATAAGAGTCCCTTTTTTCTGGGGTGGAGAGGTCAAATGATGGAAGCCATAGGTGAGTTGGAAGATAAATATTTTCTACAGGCAGACTGCCAGGAGAGGTAACTACAATTGGGAGATCTTTAGACAGGCATGTGAACATACAGAAAATAAGAGGGATATGGAGCACATGCAGGCAGGTGGTCAATGTGGAGATGCTGAGCTGAAGAACCTGTTTTTATGCTGTACTGTTCACTGTTCTGCTGTCAGAATCAGTATCAGTATCAGAATCAGGTTTAATATCACCGACATATGTGATACGTGTTTAACTTTATGGCAGCAGTACAATGAAATGCATGATAAATAAATATAAAGAGGAAAGCTGATCATATTAAATTTATATGTGTCCATTAAATAGTTAAGTTAAAATAAGTAGTGCAAAAGATAGAATTAAAAAATGGAGTGAGGTATTGTTCACAGATTCAATGTCTATTCAGAAATCTGATGGCAGAGAAGAAAAAGCTGTTTCTGTATCGTTGAGTGTGTGCCTTCAGGCTTCTGTACCTCCTTCTGGATGGTAACAGTGTGTGAAGAGGGCATGTCCTGGGTGGTAGGGATCATTAATGATGGATGCCGCCTTCCTAAGACACCGCTCCTTGAAGATGTCTTGGATACTGCAGAGGCTAGTACCCATGATAGAGCTGATTAATTTTACAAGTTTCTGCAATTTAACTCGATCTTCTTCAGTAGCCACCAGACAGTGATGCAACCATTTATAGAAGTGTTTGAGTGTTTTACTTGACAAACCAAATCTCCTCAAATTTCGAATGAAATTTAGCCATTGTCTTGCCTTCTTTATAACTGCATTAATACGTGCATCCAGGTTAGGTCCTCAGAGATATTGACACCCAGGAACTTGAAACTTCTCACTCTTTCCACTTCTTATCCCTCTATGAGGATTGGTTTGTGTTCCCTCTTACCCTTTCTGAAGTCCACAATCAGCTTTTTGGTCTTGTTGCTATGATACCACCCAACTAGCTGGTATATCTCACTTCTGTATGCCCTTTCATCACCATTTGCAATTCTGCCAACAATGGTTGTATCTTCAGCAAATTTATAGGTGGCACTTGAGCTATGCTAAGCTACACAGTCATGGGTGTAGAGAGAGTAGAGGAGTGGGCTAAGCACATAACTCTGCGGTGTGCTAGTGTTGATTGTCAGCAAGGTGGAGATGTTGTTACCAATCTGCACAGATGGTGGTCTTCCAATGAGGAAGTCAACGATCCAGTTGCAGAATGAAGTACAGATGCCCAGGTTCTGCAACTCCTCAATCAGGACTGTCAGAATAATGGTGTTAAATGCTGAGTGATAGTCAATAAATGTCATCCTGACATAAGCATTTGCATTGTCCAGGTTACCAAAAGCTGCGTGGAGAGCCATTGAGATCGTGTCTGCTGTAGACCTATTGTGGTGATAGGAAAATTGCAGGGTCTTCCTGAGACAAATGTTGATTCTAGCTATGACTAACCTCTCAAAGCATTTCATCTCCGTAGATGTGAGTGCGACTGGACAATAGTCGCTGAGGCAGCTCACACTGCTCTTCTTGGGCACTTGTATAATTGTTGCCCTTTTGAGGGTGGTCACTGGGTACAGCAGGGATCCTCATAGCTGTGGTTTTATTCTCCCTTTCAAAGTGAGCTTAAAAGGTGTTGAGTTCATCTGGCAGTGAAGCATCGCTGCCATTCGTGATATTGAGTTTTGCTTTGTAGGAAGTAACGGCCAGCAAATCCTGCCAGAGTTGATGTGCATCCGATGTCACCTCTAACCTCTCCTGGAATTGTTTCTTGGCTCTGGAATTGTTTCTTGGCTAAGTCATACCTGGTTTTCTTATGCAGACCTTTATCGCAAGACCTAAATGCAATAAATCAAGCCCTCAGCAGTTTACGAACCTCCTGGTTCATCCACAGCTTTTGGTTTCGGAATGTACAGTATGTTTCCATAGGCACACACTCATCCACACAGGTTTTAATGAAGTCGGTAACAATACCGGCATACTCATCCAGGCATGAAGACGACTCCTGACCACGATCCAGTCCACAGATTCAAACAGTCCTGTAAGCACACCTATGCTCCCCTTGTCTGTATGCTCTTGGCCCTCACTACTAGTGCTGCAGTCTTCAGTCTCTGCCTATACTCAGGGAGTGGAAGTAGAGTCAGGTGATCAGACTTTCCAAAGTATGGGCATGGAAAAGCATAGTAGGCACTCTTGATCTTAGTGTATCAGTAGTCCTGCGTGTTATTTCCTCCAGTACTACATGTGATTTTTTTATGATAATAATTCAATGATTTTATCATGCTGGCCTGGATAAAATCCCCCAAACTGATGGGGAGGGCATCAGGATGTGCTGTTTCGTGCCGGCTGATCACATTGCTCAGTTTGTCTAGAGGCTGTTTGACGTTGGCCTGAGGTGGAATGTACACTGCTCCGAAAAGATCACTGAAATCCCCCGTGGCAGGTAAAATGGCCAGCACTTAATTAAGCTTAATAGACATGAGATTAGGCTGAATGTTACCATTCAACATAACATAATTCTGCAACAGATTCCAAAAAGCTAGGAAGTAACGGTTGCTGTGAAGATTAAGAATAGCTGTAGATTCGGGTAATCTAAAATAAAAGCAGAAAATGCCGGGAACTCTGTATAGATCAAGCAGTGTCGGTGGAAAGAGAAGCAGAGTTAACATTTTAAGTCATGGATCCAATATCTTGGATCTGAAATGTTAACTCTGTTTCACTTTACACAGATATTCCCTGACCTGCTGATGCTACGTCCACACTAGACCGGATAAATCCGTAACCAAACTTTTTCTCTTCGTTTTGACCCTCTGTCCACACTGAAATGGCGTTTTCCTTCCCCGAAAACGGAGCTTTTCTAAAACGCCCTCCAGAGTGTGTAAATTTGAAAACGCCAGATTGGGCAGAGTAATGTGGACGGGGTAACCGGATATTTTTATAAACGCTGTCATGACGTGCTGGAACTGATGGTGGCATTTCATTGTTTTCTTGAACGCAACCCCCACACAACCTAACAGTTTCAGAACAGACGACAATGAGACTGAAGCCAGAAGAGTTAGAAATGTACTCACCAAATACTTTGACCCATAACTTACTGAATAAGTAAGTATACTGTACTCACTTTGCCCTGTTTTCTGTCCTTGCTCGTATGAAGGTGGTTTACCTATTTATGCAAGTACTTCTCTGACAATAGATTTGTAACAGCCTAATGTAACATTGTATGGAAATACAAGATAACACTGATGCAGACGTTTCATAAATCTAACAAGGCGCTTTATTAATGCAACAGAGTTAGTCAGTTCTTCAATGTTCATCATCAGCCGGGTCAATCTGTCCGTGAACTCCCTGTCGGTTGCCTCCATACACTCTAGTATTTTTTAGTCTTAAGTCCTCCTACCCGAGAGCCAACAGCTCTCGTCATTTGGCAATTTCCTTTTAAGTTTTTCTAGTCTGTAGCTGCACAAGCACACACTTTCACGGCGAGATTCGACACCAAACATGTCGCTTGTTTTCTGTAGATGTGTCCTACGCATGCCCAGTAGGAGGAGATTCGCCCAAATACCTGTTTTAATGTGGACAGAGGTATTTTCAAAAATGCTTGGTGTGGACGCCTATCGTTTTTACACAAAACCAGCGTTTTCAAAATTATCCAGTCTAGTGTGGACGTAGCCTGAGTGTTTCCAACATTTTCTGCTTTTATGGCTGATAATTTCAGTGCTTTTTGAATTCTCAAAAAAAATCTAAAATTAATTTATTGGCGTTATTTATTTTGCAAATGCTTAAATTGCCACTTAAGAGTGACTTTTTGTTCTTTTTTTACTAATAAGCAACAGTAAATCTCCAATTCTCCCAAGACAGCGAATATGTCAGATTTGATTTCAACCAGCTTTATTGCCGAGCAAGGAAAATATGTGACCACTACAATTGCTGCTGCAGTTGCAAATCTATTGTATTACAGATAAGCAGAGATAAAACAAAACACTGAATGTCACACAAATTAAGGCAGGTTCGCTTTAGGGAACGGGGAAGATATTGTACTTCCAGGGGACTTGTTATTTACCAATGGCTGACAGAGAAACAGTGTCTTATCAGTTTGAAGTAATCCACACAAACACCCAGGGGGACGTATTACTTCCTTTAGGACAAGCTGCAGCAGCATACTAAATATCCCATATGCCTGAAGTTCGAGTTCTGCTCGGTTGTTATAACAGTGGTAGCACCCAGGCCTCAAAAAAAGAAGGGTTTCTGATTTGTTGCTGTAACACTCTAAAGATCTTACAAGATTTTATAAAGGTACAACTGGGTATGCTTAGCTGTACTTCTCACGATGGAGCAGTGTCTTGTAAGGCATTCACCAACTGAGAGTTGAGGATACGATTGATGAGAGTGGTGTAGTCTGCAAACATAATTCAAAAATGGTGTGAGATATGCTATTGAAAGTGTTTGGGCATAAAGATGTGACCACAACAGTGTATTGTTAGTGTTACCTTCTTGATTTTACTTACTGACTCATAAGTCTTGTGCTAATCCAATCCTAATGGCTGTTCCAGTTTTTGATTATCGGATGAAATGGGTTTGCGTGACAGCCATGACATAACACACCCCCCACAGAAGCACATGAACAGCTGGAACCAATGGTTTAATGAAACAGGGATCATACAGTCCTTGTAATTGCCGCTGATGGAAGTGTTAGTGTTACTAAATGCAAATAATTGGGTAATAAAGGAACAAAGTGAAATTTCAAAATAAACACTTGCACAAGATTCATAGCCTGATTCAGAATCAGATTTAATATCCCTGATATACGTTGTGAAATGTTGTTTTGCGGCAAAAGTACATTGCAACACATAGTAAAAAACTATAAACTACAGTAGGGTAAATTTATATTATTAAATATGTAGTGCAAAAAGAGAGCAAAAGAAAGTAATGGGTGGTCATGGGTTCATTGTCCGTTCAGAAATCTGATGGCGGATGGGAAGAAGCTGTTCCTAAAATGCTGAAGGTGTGCCTTCAGTCTCCTGTAGCTCTTTCTCAATGGTAGCAAAGAGAAGAGGGCTTGTCCTGGGTGATGGGAGTCCCTAATGACAGATGGTGGGGCTTTGAGGCAGCGCCTTTTGAATTTACCTCAATGCTGGGGAGGCTAGTGCCCATGATGGTGCTGGCTAAGGTTGCAACTTCCTACAGTGTTTTCCAATCCTGTGCAGTGGCCCTTCCATCCCAGACAGTGGTGCAACCAGTTGGAATCCTCTCCACAGCACATCTGTAGAAATTTGCAAGATTATTACATGTTTTGTTGCTTTAAACTGGAGGCAAGAGTCAATGATGAAGTAAATATACTTTAAAAACAGACAAATTGAATATCTCTACTAAAATGGTGTAACACAAAGCAAACTGTATTCATTATCTATTCTCTTGGTTTAGTACATGTTTTGTAAATGCAACCAAGGCATCAGAACTCAAAAATCACATTCCATTAAGTAGTTTTGTGTCCTTTGGAAGCAATTTGTTTATGATTTGCAGATAATATTTCATTTGGGTTAACATAGCTTTTAAACATCCTGACTCAAATAACGATATGGTTGAGAGAATTGTTAAATTATCGAGGGAATAATCTGACTTTTAACTCTAAGTGTCTTTCATTTTAGAATTTGCATCTGTGACCAAAAATAGAATTACAAAAAAACTGACCATTCCAACAGGCTTTAAGGGAAGCTGCGCGCACTGAAAATATAACAAAATGGGTGCATGGGGAGGGAGGTGCAACCTAAGTATTACTAACCACATGCTAAGGAAACATTGTTTAAATGGAAAACAGTAAATCGCATATTTTTGCCAAGTCATTTCCTCTGATGCTGTTGAAACCAAAAGTTTCCTTTGAAGTTGGACAAACTTAGATTGTTTCTATGGAGTGTAGAATGCAGAGAGACAAACCTGACAGAAGAAAATAGAATTATGAAAGGCAGAGAGAGAAACTAGTCGAGACTCTTTTCCTTAAGGTGGAAGTATCAGTGGGCGATGGGGTGAAGATATATCTCTACCAAAGGAGGTTTAAAATGATCCTATTAAATATAAATATAAATATAATTAAATATATATAATGGGGCTGAGAGACTGGGTGTAGGGAGCAGGGTTCCTGGATCATTGGGGCCTCTTCTGGGGGAGGTACAACCTGTACAAAAAGGACGGGTTACACCTGAACCCAAAGGGGCCCAATATCCTAGCAGGCACATTTAATAGAGCTGTCAGGGAGGGGTTAAACTAATTTGGCAGGGAGATGAGAACCGGAGTGATAGGGTTGAGGAAAAGGAAAACAGAAATAAATCAAAGATAGCATGCAACAGAGATTATAGAAAGGACAGGCAGGAGATGAGGCATTATCACAGCCAGTGGCATGAGCTACAGGGCAATAGAGGTGTGGTGCAGTTAAGACAGAAAGCAAGAAATACTGGACTGAAAGTGTTATATTTGAATGCATGCAGCATTAGGAATAAAATGGATGATCTTGAAATTCAGCTGCAGATTTGCAAAAATGACATTGCGGGCCGTCTCTGAAACTTGGCTAAAGGATGGCTGCCATTTGCAGCTGAACGTCCAAGGATGTGCGGTGTATCGGAAAGATAGGTTAGTAGGCAGAGGGGGTGGTGTGGCTCTGTGCATAAGAAATAATATTAAATCATTAGAAAGAGATGACATAAAATTGGAAGGTGTAGAGTCTCTATGGGTTGAGTTAACAAATGGAAAGGGGAGAAGGACCTTAATGGCAGTTGTATACAGCCCTCTAAACAACAGCTGGGATGTAGATTAGGAATTACAGCAGGAAATAGAAAAGGCATGTCAGAAAGACAATGTCATGATAATCATTGGGGATTTTAGCATGAAAGTGGATTGGAAAACCAGGCCAGTACTGGACCTCAAGAGGGAGAATTTGTAGAATGTCTAAGGGATGGCTTTTTAGAACAGCTTGTTATTGAGCCTACTAGGGGATCAGCTATGCTGGATTGGGCATTGTGCAATGATCCGGAGGTGATAAGAGAGCTCAAGGTTAAGGAACCCTTGGGGAACAGTGACCACAATACGATCAAGTTCACATTGAAATTTGAGAGGGTAAAAATAAAATCCGATGTGTTGGTATTTCAATGAAATAAAGGAAATTACAATGGCATGAGAGGGGAATTAGCCAAAGTTAACTGGAAAGGGACATTTGCAGGAAGGACAGCAGAGTATCAATGGCTGGAGTTTCTGCAAAAAATGAGGAAAGTGCAAGACAGATATATTCCAAATAAGAAGAAATTTTCAAAGGGAAGAAGGACACTACCGTGGCTGACAAGTGAAGTCAGATCCAAAGTAAAAGCAAAAGTACAAGGAAGGCAGAGCTAGTGCAAATATAGACATGGCAAAGTTATTTCCCATGGTAGGGGAGTCTAGGACAAGAGGGCATGACTTCAGGATTGAAGGACATCCATTTAGAACTGAGATGCAGAGAAATTACTTTAGTCAGAGGGTGGTAAATCTGTGGAATTTGTTGCCACGAGTGGCTGTGGAGGCCAAGTTATTGAGTGTATTTAAAGCAGAGATAGATAGGTTCTTGATTAGCCAGAGCATCAAAGGGTATGGGGAGAAGACAGGGGGGTGGGGATGACTGGAAGAATTAGATCAGCCCATGAGTGAATGGCAGAGCAGACTTACCACTGCTCCTATATCTTACAATCTTATGGTCTTCTAGTCTAATTGCAGAAAAAAATGTGATAATTTATATTCTGCACACTGCATGCAGTTGAGTGTTTTCATTTGCAGATCGCATCTATTATGTAAACTTTAAAGATCACAAGAATGCAAAAACATACTTGCTATACCAAGATACAAAACAAATAGGCTGGACTATGACAGAATTCTGCAGTAAACTGGAGCAAACATCAGCAACTTGCAATCTCTTGTTGTTATTCCTCACTTCCTGACACTATTCCACAACCAAATGTCATTGGGAATCCACAATTTCAGGGATCACTTTGTTGCAAAACAGTTCAATTAATTACAGAAGCAATTATTGAATTGACTTTATTTCTTATAGCCTTCATATACATGAAGAGAAAAAATCTGTATGTTACATCTCCATCCCAATGTGCAATGTGCAATTTATGGTAATTTATAATAAATATTATGTACAACAGGATAGTCAATATAATATAAAAGTACAGTTGCGGCAGCCTGAATTAAGCAGTCTGATGGCCTGGGTGAAAGAAGCTGTCCTGGAGCCTGCTGGTCTTGACTTTCATGCTGAGGTATCGTTTCCCAACTGGTAGCAGCTGGAACAGTTTGTGGTTGGGGTGACTCATGTTCCCAATGATCCTTCAGGCCCTTTTTACACATCTGTCTTTGTAAATGTCCTGAATCGTGGGAAGTTCTCATCTACAGATGCACTGGGCTGTCCACACCACTCTCTGCAGAGTCCTGCGATTGAGGGAAGTACAGTTCCCGTACCAGGTAGTGATGCAGCCAGTCAGGATGCTCTCAATTGTGCCCCTGTAGAAAATTCTTAGAATTTGGGGAGCAACCCAAACTTTTTCAACCATCTGAGCTGAAAAAGGCACTATTTACAGACTACGTGAGATCCTTGGTAATATTTATGCTGAGGAATTTAAAGCTGTTCACCCTCTCAACCCTAGATCCATTGAGGTCAATAGGGGCTAGCCTGTCTCCATTCCTCCTGTAGTCCACAACCAGGTCCATTGTTTTTGCGACATTGAGGGAGAGGCTGTTTCCTTAACACCACTGAGTCAGGGTAATGACAACTCATTACAGAGTCAATTAAGGACAGATAATATGACAGGGTGGAGATACGTCTTTCCCAAAAGAGGTGTAAGGCACTACTTCCCTCCGCTAGCCTGCAGGTGACCCTTGGGCAAGTTGTAGCACCTGCTTAGCCCCACGCCCCCTCTCCCTGCTCAAGGTCACATGAAACCATGGGAGCAGGTGGTGCATATCACAAGTCCTGGTTATGTGTCCACTTTCGCCAAGCAGACAATCTCTGAAGAGTTTTGATAATGGCTGGAATCACCCATCTTGTAAAGACACTGCCCAGAAGAAAGCAATGGCAAACCACTTGTATAGAAAAATTTGCAAACAATCATGAACAAAGACCATGACTACCCACGTCATACGACACTGCACATAATAATGCTGCTGATGATTATTAAAATATCAGTTACTTGAGGTTATAGGTTTAAGTTTAGAGAGGGACAGTTGAAAGAAGATCTCTGAGGCAGGTATTGTTTTAGACAGCAGCTGATAGGTGCCTGGAATGCAGTGGCATTGGGGGCAGTAGAAGCAGCTACCATGGCAACATTTAAGAGGCTTTTAATCAGACTTGAAGAAGCTGAAATAGAGAGATACAGACCATGTGCAGGAAAATGGGATTAATTAGATTGGCATCATGATTGCCACAGACCTGTTGGACCGAACAGCCTGTTCTCCATTCTATACTCTAAATATTTTTTCAGCTGTTGGAATTTTATTTATGGAATTCCATTTCAATCCTGATTAGTCTGATCTTTTAGATTACCTTCCACTCCACTGGTTTATTCTGAGCAATACAGGAAGTATACAGGCACCATGCACTCTGGACCTTATCTAAATTACATTGAAACCAAACATTGCCACCATCCCGAAGCATTCTCATGGAAATGTCACTAGTATCCCCACCCCGAAACCTCTACCGCACATGTCCCCTACCAGCAAAAGGGTGTTACCCGCAAGATACTTCTGATTGACAATACCAGGTTTCAGTAGCATCAGACTGACAGCCTGAGAAAGCATAACAGCTCTTGTAACTTAACTGAGGCCATGCTCTAAACTGACCTGACAGACTTCTTGCAGAGAAGACAAGGTTAATCCATTGATGTTATGCATACAATTAAATTCTTCCTTTTACTGTTTGCAGAAAATTTCCAAATTCTATTATTTAAACCATTTAATTAATTCTGACAGGAAAATCCCTCGGGAAGTGTTTATTTAATTTTATACAGTCATCTAATTATAACAACAAGTAGAATAGCACAGAGAGAGTATTTTCATGGAATGTAAAATGTTAACCAATACACTCCATTCCTTTAATAGAAACATCATTTAGTGTAACTAATATCTGAAGCTACTGAAAAGAACATTAATGTAATGATGACCCCTTTTCAGCAATTTGAAATTAAACACCACTTCTAACAGATAAGCATATTCAAGCCAAAAGCAGCTAAGTAGCTGGTTTTGATCTTAATAATGAGCTTTGCATTTTCAGTAAAACATATACTCTATCCATATCTATGAAACTTTTGCACAATAATTTTCTACTCCTGATTCCAGTAAATTTTAATTTTCAATCCTACTTGTAAACCAGTTGGTAGTAAGAAAACTATTGGAAAGAAATTTGGTGTAATAGAATAACTTACACTTGGAAAAGCAGGTATTGATCAGAAATAATCAGCACAGAGTAGCATTGAAAGATGAGGATAGTGCAGCTTGTGTAGTTTGCATAGACTTTATTTTGACAAGGTCTCCAATGGAAAACTGTATTGTGTATTTAATATTTAAGAAATATTTGAGTAGCATTGCAAATGTATTTTTTGATTTAGCATTCTTGTTTGTTTAAATGCTTCATTACAGGTGATATGTAAAAGCATGTGAATGTCATATGTCATCACGCCGCCACATGATATATACATGCCTCACAGGAAGTAAAAAAGGCGAGGTATTTTTAAAACAAACCTGAGATGACGGTTGAAGCACAGCAAGGCGTTCAAGTTAAAAAAGTGCAGTGAGAAATTGTCTAGTTTTTTAAAAAAAACCACAGCATATTTTCTTTTCTTCAGAGCAGCATGTTTTCTTCACAAAAGAAAATTCAACTGATTTTTTTTAAAAAAGCAAACAATGGAAGAATTCACAGGTTCATAAACAGTAAGTACTGAGTGATAATAATAGTAAAAAAAAAGAGCAGAAATGGCTGGTTACATTGGAAAGAAAGACATGTTCAATTACACAACAGATAACTGGATATTGTATATGGAGCAGACTGAGCAGTATTTTAAAGCAAATGAAGTAACCAATGAGAAGTGTGTGCCAATTTTGCTGTGTACATTGGATTTAAAAACACACAGTTTGCTTTGGAGTTTGACAGTTCCAACCAAATCAGCTGAAATGAGCTTTACTGATATTGTAAAAGTAATGTAGGAACATTTAGAACTAAAACTAGTGTCAATTAGAGAATACCTTCAGTTTCATAAGTGGAATCAAAAGGAAGGGGAGTCCATTTCAGTGTATGTGACTGAATTGAAGAAATTGTCTGAGCATTGTCAGTTCAATGATGGGTTTAATGATGCACTGAGAAATCAATTAGTTTGTGGAATCTTACAAAAAAAAACATTCAGAAAGAGCTCCTAACTGAAGCACAACTTATATTTAAAAAAGCAATTGAAATAGTTGTATCAATGGAAACAGCAGACAAAGACGCAAAATTGTTGCAGTCAGGAATTATGCGAACATGAGCAAAGTTGCAGCATTTATCTAGACAGAGACCTGTACGGCTGAACAAACTGTGTTATCATTGTGACAAGGGCTCACATATAGCAGGCAAATGCAGACTTAAAGGTGAAACTTGCAAAAAATGCGACAAAGTAGGGCACATATGAAGTGCATGTCGGACAGACAAAGATAACTGGACTGCACAGGAAAGAGAAAAAGATAAAAATTCAAGTTGCGGTTTCAAAAAGAGCACTAATCTGAAAATGATTAGAATGACACACAACTAGGTAGCCTTGAGATTTACAATGCGAAAACTTACAATACACAAGCAATATGGCCTGCACCAAAACTGAGTGGCAGATTAATTAAAATGGATTTGGACTCTTGCTCAGCTGTTTCAGTCATTCCACAAAATGAGTTCAAACAGCATTTCAAAGATATCGAACTGAAGTCTGCAGATATCTAACTCAGAACTTATACTGCAGAAAAGATAACTCCTGCGGGAATGAAATTTGATTTAGTGAAATACAACAATCCACAAGCCACATTGGTCCTGTATGTGGTAAAAACAGGAGAGCCAGCATTGTGGAGACGTGAGAGGTTGAGGCAACTACAACTTGATTGGAGATCCTTCCACCAGTTGCATGCCACATCCCCTGCAAGAGAGTCAACCAAATTAAGAAGGATACTGGATGCCATTGCCCAACAGAGGACAAACAGGTGTTGGTGACAACCTCTGTGCTTCCGATTAGAAATCATGTTGGACCAAGAAAGGACCTTGCTGTTCAGAGGAAGTGTGAAAGTGACAAAAACAGTGATTCGACTACAACAGTTTTTGCAGGTAACGTATCTGAGAAAGCCTCTGATACATATTAATCAGGCAGTTACATGAAATGTAGCCTGATTTTAAGCTGGAAGAGACTTCAAGGAGCTTCAAGACACTTACAAGCGTTAGGCTTTTGTGAGTATAAAAACCAGAATTTACTCTGCTTGCATTAAGACTTGAGGCAAAAAGCTGTTTGTCAAAGTCGATGCCCTGCTGGACGAATGGAATGAAAGTTCAAAGTTAATAACTCATCTCCTTCTACCCAAGGCCATGAACTTATCAGTCACCCTGATGAGTTATTAACAGATGAGCTATTAACTTCAAACTTTCTGCATTATCACTCGAAGAGTTGAACTGCATGTGCAAGTAACAAGAGCTGTATAACTCATCTCATTCTACGTTAGGCCACGAGCTTATCAATCACCCCTGCTGTGGACACTTTCTGGAGGTCCAAGATCTGTATGCTCCACGACCGCTGGACTAAGTGTGTAAATGTAGGAGGGGACTATGTTGAAAAAGAAATGTGCTAGGTTTTCTAAAATTGACTCTACCTTAGGCCACGAGCTTATCAATCACCCCTCATATAGTGTTGTATTTTCTAGAATGGCTAGAGAGCAATGTGTTACATATTTGAGTTGAATTGGATTCTATATTGCATTGGAGTTTATCACTAAGCAGAGAGGAGTGTTGTGTAATTAATTTATCAGTAATGTTTGAGTAATAATTGTAACTATATTGTTTGATTAAACATTCTTGTTTGTTTAAATACTTCATTAATGGTTACATGTAAAAGCATGTGAATGGTATACATTATCACTCGACCGCGTGATAAATGCATGTGAATGGTATACATTATCACTCGACCGCGTGATAAATGCATGCCTTTTTTATAAAGTACACACGTTTATCTCCTGGGCTCACGTCTTTTTCTTGCAATTAGTTTAATGTTTTGCAGTTACAAAACATAGCAGACTGATCTGAAAGATTAGAGCTCATGAGATCGTAGGCAAGTTGGCAACTTGGATCCAAAATGAATTTGGTAATATGAGACAGAAGATGATGGTGGAGGGCTGCGTTTATGTTTGGTAGCTGGTAGTCAGTGGTTACCGCAGGGGTCGTTGCTGTTAGTTATGTACATTAACAACTCAGACGCAAATGCCACAGGCATGACTGGTAGATTTGCAGAGGACATGAAAGTTGCTGCTGTTGTTGATAGTGAGGCAGGCAGTTATAGGCCACAGAATGATGCTGATGAATTGGTAAGTTGGGCAGTGCAATGGCAGATGGAAGTTAATCCTGAAAAGTGTGGGCTGATGCATTTTGGAGGTTTAAATAATGTAGGAAATATACCATGAATTAGCCCTGGGGGTTACCTGTGATCAAAGAGACCTTCGGTGTACAAGTCAAAAGAGCCCTGAAGGTGGCAGCACAGACAGACAGGGTATTGAAACTTGATGCAAAATACCTGTCTTCATTGTCCAGGGCAAAGAATATCAGAGTAGTGAAATTTTTATGCAACTTTATAGAACAATAATGAGGTCACAACTGGAATCCTGTGCACACTATTTTGAATTAAATTGACTTTATTACTTACATCCTTCTCATACATGAGGAGTAAAAATCTTTACATTATGTCACCATCTAAATGTGCAATGTGCAATTTAAAGTAGCTTGTAATAAATAGTATGAACAACAGGACAGCTAATAAAACATAGAAATACAATTGTATCTACGTGAAATCATCAGTCTGATGTCCTGGTGGAAGAAGCTGTCCCGGAGCCTGTTGGTCCTGGCTTTTATGCTCTGGTACTGTTTCCTGGAGGATAGCAGCTGGAACAGTTTGTGGTTGGGGTGACTCGGGTCCCCAATGATCCTTCAGGCCTTTTTTACACACCTGTCTTTGTAAATGTCCTGAATAGTGGGAAGTTCACATCTACAGATGTGCTGGGTTGTTCGCACCACTCTCTGCAGTGACCTATGATTGATAGAAGTACAGTTCCCATACCAGGCAGTGTTGCAGCCAGTCAGGATACTGTCAATTGCGCCCTTGTAGAAGGACCTTGGGATTTGGGGACCCATACCAAACTTCTTCAAGTGTTTGAGGTCACCACACAGCTGGTATGTACAAACCACGTGAGATTCTCAGTGATGTGAATGCCGAGGAAACACAGAAACACAGAAAACCTACAGCACAATACAGGCCCTTCGGCCCACAAAGTTGTGCCAAACATGTCCCTACCTTAGAAATTACTATAGCACTCTATTTTTCTAAGCTCCATGTACCTATCCAAAAGTCTCTTAAAAGACCCTATCGTATCCACCTCCACCACCGTCGCTGGCAGCCCATTCCACGCACTCACTACTCTCTGAGTAAAAAACTTACCCCTGACATCTCCTCTGTACCTACTCCCCAGCAGCTTAAACCTGTGTCCTCTTGTGGCAACCATTTCAGCTCTGGGAAAACTTAAAGCTGTTCACCCTCTCAGCCCCAGAGCTGTGATGTCAATAGAGGTTATCCTGTCTCCATTCCACAACCAGCTCCTTTGTTTTTGTGACATTGAGGGAGAGGTTGTTTTCTTGACACCACTGTGTCAGGGTGATGACTTCTTCTCTGTAGGCTGCCTCGTTATTATTTGAGATTAGACCAATCAATGTACTATTGTCAGCAGACTTATCACCACAGTAATGGAAAAACATGACTGCACTGGAGAGGGTTCAGAGGAACTTGCCTGCAATGGATTGCTTCAGTTACAAAGAGAAACTGGGTAGGCTGGGTCTGTCTTCTTTGGCGTTGTGGAGGTTGATGGGGACCTGATACAAAGTTATGAAAGGCACACAGAGCGTAGATACTAAGAAACATGGCAAAGGTTTCTTAGACCTGAGGTCATAATTTGGAGGAATAAAAGGTTTAGAGGGGATCTGAGGAAGAACATTTTCACCCTGCAATACACTGCACGAGTCAGTGGTGAAGTGGGTATTCTGGTATCAGTTTTGGAAGCACCTGGGCAAACAATTGGATCTCCAAGGTACAGTAAGATACAGATAAGTGCTGGTAAATGAGTTTAATGCAGATAGGTATCTGATTGCCAGCAAAGAGAGGAGAATAGAGAGCATAGAGAGGCCTACAGAGGAGAAGACACAGTGGTGCCAAGAAAACAACCTCTCCCTCAATGTTGAAAAAACAAAGGAGTTAGCCCTGGATTACGGGGGGAGCAGAGACAGGTTAACTAGCCCCTATTGATGCCAAGGGGACTGTAGTTGAGAGGTTGAGTAGTTTCAATTTCCTTGGTATACAAATTACCAAGGATTTCACCTGGACTGTACATACAGTACCAGTAGTGTGGTGAAAAAAGCATAATACTGCCTCTTTCACCTCAGACAGCTGAAGAAGTTTGGTATGAGTCCCCAGATCCTCAGGACACTCCACAGGGAGACCATCGAGAGCCTCCTGACTGGCTGTGTCACTGCCTGGTATGGGAACTGTACTGCCCTCAATCACAGGGCCCTGCAGAGGGTGGTGCAGACAGCTCAGTGCAACTGTGGATGTGAACTTTCCTCTATTCAGGACAGTTACAAAGACAGGTGTGTAAAAAGGTAAAAAGGGATCATCGGGGGCTCCAGTCACCCCAAACACAAACAGTTTCAGCTGTTACCTTCTGGCAAACAGTACCATGGTACCACCAGGCTCTGGGACAGCTTCTTTCACCAGGCCATCAGATTTATCAATAACATTGATCTGATTGCAAATCCGACTGTACATTGTATCTGAGTGTACATACACATATACAAACCAATTATATACACAATCTTATTGTTTGGGCAGTATCCTCCCACATCTCCCTTTCTTATCGCTTGATCAGTGCAATGGAAACAACAACATAAAGATTTTTACTCCCTCATCTTGTGAGATGGATGTAAGAAATGAAATAAATCTTAAATTAGACATGGTAGGTCAAAGGACCTGTTTCGTAACTGTATGACTCCATGATTTCACTCTTGAGTTACATTGTCATCTCTTTCATGGTATTTTTGTTATCAAGACTCTCTCTGTTCTGGTACATGTTTTCATCTCAAATTTTTCAGTTCCTTTCCTGTTTCCTGTATTTCTATTTACCTTTCTCTCGATCTGTATTCTCAGTGTCTATAATTTTCCACTCTTGGGGTTTCTTTTAAATTACTGCTACTGTATTCCTTCTCAGCGAATCTTTGCTCATTTTAATTACAATGCATCAGGCAGGTTTATATTTGACAATGTCCTGATATTTGTATTTAAACATGCATGCATGGAAACCACAAAATTACTGAATATTTCATAGAATACTGACGGGAATCACTGATAATTTCACCAACACTAATCCCCCAAAATATGCCTCATAAATATATTCTCCCTGTGTGTAGTTCCACAGGATATTCACTTATAAACTTAAACCACACATGTTTACAAAGCCTTTGTGATCTTTGTCCTGACTCAGTTTGACAATTCTGCAATGCCATTACTGAAATAATGAGTGTGTGTTTACATTAAGTAAACAATAGCTAAAGAGTTTTTAGATTGAGATTACAATTATCAGTTGATGCCTTTAAAATTGGACACCGATGTATGAGATTTGATGTGTAAAGATGGTGACGAGTTGAGTCATCTGGAGGAAAATGTGCCAATGTGAAGGTAAAAGTAAGCATTTTATGAAAGAAAAGCTACCTCTGGCATGCATAAACTGAAACAACACACACTAGTGCCAAACTATTTTATAGACAATGAGAATCTGCAATGCAGTAGATTATGTTTTGTATTGCATGGTAACAGTAAAACCTAAATATCTTTATTTTCTGAATTACAACTCTATTAACTGTGTGAAATGTACCGTGTGATTCCATATTCAAAATGGTTGCAACAAATAATTCAAATTTGCATCGAGCTTCTGGCTCAGTGTGTTTAATTATTAACTGAAGAATTTCTGTAGAATATATCTTATAAAGTAATCCATGAACTCTAACTACATTTTATTTAATTAACATCAGTTTAAAATGCAGATGGTTTCCTGAGTTAGTAGGTAATTAGAGCTCTTCCTCTTTATGCAGTAAAACTTAACCATGTAGCATCTTCAAGTCAATCTAATCTTCTAATTACTTATCTTGGAAATGAATATTAAATGAAGAAAAAAGATTTTTATCTGTAGATTTTCCTTACAAGTTGTAAACAAGCTTCTGAAGAACCAGTTTATGATTGTCATACCCAACAGGCTGTGAAGATTCCACTTAGAAACACAAATTATTTAGGAACAAGCTGCCTGCGGAAGTGGTGGATGCAGGTTTGATTTCATCATTTAAGAGGTTCGGATAAGTACATGGATTGGAGGGCTTTGGTCCAGGTGCAGGCTGATGGGACTGGGCAGAATAATAGTTTGGTACTGAGTAGAAGGGCCAAAGGGCCTGTTTCTGAGCTGTTGTATTCTGTGACTCTAGGCTGTTTTGAACTTATTGAACGTGGGTGTTAGACTGGTGGAACCAAAATCCACTCATGCTTCAATGCCTTTCTTGGGATTCATGTGCTAAGTTTCCAATTTCTTCCATCCAGGTTGTGCTCTACTAATAATGATCTGTACTGGACAACTCCTTGTGCATTTTACATTTCAAAGCAACCTCATTTATCCCAGTCTGGATGATTTTTAAACATCATAAGACCTGCACTGGATGAACTGGATCTGCCGTTCATTTCTACTGTGGTTGGATTGAGTTGAAATCTTTCTGTGCATCAAGTGTACAGTGATAGAACGCTTAATGTTAGGCAGTAAAATGAAAAACCACTACATTCTGCACACTATCAGGAGTTAATTCAATGACGTAAGAATTACTGTACTGTACTGAGTGGTTAATTTCAACTCTGATTTTTAAATAAAAGTTCTTATTCTGAGTTTATCACCAGTCTATATTTGTATATGCTGGTTATGCATAAAATAATGTTTCTACATCTTGTCAGCTGCTTTTAATAATTTGAAAATTCACATCATATACTTCCAACATAATTTTTTGTGTGAGACAATATAATTAATAAAGCAGCACTATTTCACAACTGCAGTGCATTATAACGTATCAAATTTACAACAAATCAAAATTTAGCAGCTTTTTTGAAATTATCTTCATGACAATAAAGTCACAGAAGCAGGCAATTCATTTGTAAATTATTTCAGGAATTCTGAACTGCCTATTAAATTTTAAGTGAAGAGACAAAGAAATTAAGTGCAATGTTTCCTCTAGGTGTGTGTCAAGAACAAACTGTTGCTGATTCTTCCTCTTCTAGTTGTTCTGATCTTTTTAATATTACTGAGGAAATTGTGGTGAACTACATTTACCTGTCTGGACACGCCCCCCCTGCTGACTGCTCCTGTGGCTCCTCCCACAGACCCCTGTATAAAGGCGATTGGAGGCACTGCTCCTCCCTCAGTCTCCAGGATGTCGTGTGGGGATCTCTTGCTGCTGACTGCTCTCTTCCAGCAAATAAAAGCCTATATCTCGCCTCACGTCTCCGAGAGTTATTGATGGTGCTTCAGAAATGCTGACATTATTACATCTTTATTCACATTAAGACTGTAACACAGCATTGTCTTTCCCTGCATTTAAATAAACCAGAAAACTTTTAATATTTTTTGAGTTTGAACTGAACAGCACATATCTATATAAATTTTGCTTTACAAAGACCACATGAGATCATGAACCAAGGTGAATTTTGCTGAGTTTTTAAATGTGTTAGTCTTGCTCCAAGGCTACAAGATTGACAGAAATCTTATTGCAAATCAATTGTTTGGAAGTTATTTTTAAAAAATCAAACCACAATGGTCTCAAATTTCACAAATTCTGAGAAATTGTATCGGTGAACATGTTTACTTATACAGATGCCTACAGAAAATAACATTGTAATGAAATACAAATGTGAGTATAAAATAAATCTAACTCTGATTAAATACAGATTGGCTGGTTTATTTTTCTCAGTTATTTGAGAAATACTGTATGCTTCTTGCTTTCTATCCTTAAACTGATATTTATTAAGACAATGACTATTGCAAAAATAAGCCAGTTCTTTGTCCTCTGTCATACTGATGTGATAAAATTTACTTTTGTGTTTGGATTTGAGATTGATATATCAAGATAGTTTATTCCCAAAGCAAAATGTCAAACAACCACTGTACAAACACAATTGCCTCTTCGAAATGAAAACTTATCAGTTCAGCGAGATGGAGGTTTTAAGCTGAAAAATATACACATAAACGAACATAGTATATTCTCATTTCTGCAGTATATTCTCGCTTCCCAGCCTGAGACACATTTCATGCCACATGATGTAATACCTATACCTTTTCGGCAGATGCATATGTATGGATTGCTGCACAGTGTTTTAAGTCGGCATATTTATTGTTTCATATTAACATAGCATTTTGGCCCATAATTAAATACTTTTAACAGTACCATTTTTTTCAATTCTCTAAACCTCCTGTACTGAGAACACAATACTGAACATTGGGTGAGTGTTAGGGTTAAACGTTACACATTGTAATTGACTTGGGAGCACTTTCCATTGCCCCGCGGTTGTGAAGGATGCAAGGCAGAGATGACAGAGTTCAGAGCTCTCTCCCTCTGGTCTCAGCAATGCCATGGTAAAAGCACATGACTGATGGGTTCATCCATATGCTAACTACCTTTTGTTTCATTTCATGTCTGGAAGTTATATACCGTTCATACATTTATTTTTCTGAAGACCAGCACCTGAATTTAAGCTGGCCAGACTGCATAACAATAAACAAGAGAAAACCTCCAGATGCTGGAAAACCAAGCAACATGCTGAGTTCCTCCAGCATTTTGTGTGTGTTGCATAATAATAAAGGTACATTCTGCAGGATTGCTTGTGGAAGACTATTCCAATATAAGTCTATCCTCTGAGAATACGAAGAGAAAGGAAAAGTATGCAGTTTCAGACATTTACTGATGAGTAATTTGAGAAGTCTTTCTTTCAGCTAAAGCGTGTTGGTAGTACAGAAGCAATGTGAGCAATTATGATTCATCACATGCCATAACTCTTGGTCTGAGGGAATAATTACAATTTTGCTTTTATTCTGGTTCCTTCATCCCCTTCACTTAGGGGACAGAACCGGTGTCACTGTTCCTTCACAGGAGCTCATTCAGCCAGGATCTCCCTACCACCTAATGATGTAGCTGTTCAAAATCATCATGCAATATGCATATCAGAAAGCAGAGGTCCATGGAGCTTTTGTTTCTCAATGGAATGAATATTAATTGAGAGTTATGAAATATTTCTACAAATATTTACCATTGTTTATCTTTTGGATGATTTTTAAATATCATTTCCCAATTGACCATAGCCCAAGTTACTTTATCACCTATGTAATAGTTTTAAGTTTTCATTTTAAGTATGTTACACCTAACCTCAATGCAAAATATTGGGATTGTTTTTCCCTGCAATATTAAGAATCCTTTTTCATTATACATGACAAAATTCTAAAATTACTTATTTTCCTGAATAGTTCCTTTCATTTTCCCTGTCAGGAGGGACAGAGTCAGAAGAGACGGATGATGGGGGTGAGTAGATATACCACCAGACTAGACAAGCCTAGGCATCACCTCCGATGAAGATGGCAGAGTATGACATTGAAATATTGATTGAAAGTGATATCTGGCCCTGATTGGAAGCCTGAGGAGAGTTTATGCATCATATATGTGAGAAAAGCACCAGATCCTTCTTCATCCATACAAATCCTCCTTTCTGATCTTTTCAAAGAAAACCATTAATCACTTCTCCAAGGTGTTTATCTTTATTGTCAGAATTATTCTAAACCGACCTAAACCCCACCCTTTCCATTTTGTCTATTCCATCTAAATATCAAAAACAGCCAGATACTTGGTTTCAATTCATGGTCGTTCATTATGTGCTGTGTTGTATGACATAGATGATTCTGTGACCATGATTGTTCTTGGCAAATTCTTCTACAGAAGTGATTTGCGTTTGCCTTCTTCTGGGCAGTCTATTTAGAAGTCAGGTGATCCCAGTCATTATCTGTACTCTTAAGAGATAGCCTGTCTGATGTCAGGACTTGTGATATGCACCAGCTGCTCATATAACCATGCATCACCTGTTCTCTTGGCTTCATGTGACCCTGATCGGGGGTGGGGGGGGGGGGGGGGAGGTGGCTAAGCAGGTGCTACTCCTTGCCCAAGAGTGATCTACAGGCCAGCTAAGGGAAGGAATGCCTTATATCTCCTTTGGTAAAGACCTGTCTTCATCCTGCCACCCTAATAATGTCTCTATTACCTATTCAACACACACAAAATGCAGGAGGAACTCAGCAGGTCAGCTGGCTTCTATGGAAATAAATAACTAGTTGACGATTTGGGCTGAGACCCTTCTTCAGGGCTGGAAAGAAGGGGGAAGATACAAAAATAAAAGTGGGAGAGGGAAAGGAGGATAGCTAGAAGGTGATAGGGTAAAGGGAGGTGGGTGGGAAAGGTAAAGGGCGAGGAAGGAAAGAATCTAATAGGAGAGGAGAGTGGACCCCGGGAGAAAGGGAAGGAGGAGGGGTTCGAGGAGAAGGCGATTGGCAGGTGAGAAGAGCAAAGAGGCCAGAGTGGGGAATAGAAGAAGAGGGAGGGTGAGGGATTTTTTTTTTTAACCGGAAGGAGAAATCGATGTTCATGCCATCAGTTTGGAGGCTACCCATGTGGAATGTAAGGTGTTGCACCTCCACCCTGAGGATGCGTCATCGTGGCACATGAGGAAACCATGGACCGATATGTCAGAACGAGAACAGGAATAGAAATTTAAATGGTTGGCCACTGGGAAATCCTGCTTTGGGCGAATGACGAAGCGATCCCCCAAAAACTGAAGCTTGCTCAAAGCTTCAAAGCTTAAAGCAGCTGGGCAACTCATACTGCTGAAGTGAGAGGTTAAAGATAGCACTGGTCAAGTATGTTGGCACCCTTGTGCTGCAGGAAGTTCAGACGAGCCTGACTGAAGTCCCTGACAATGATTTGAAGGGCACCGGGGTTGACCGAACACTCCAGCCAGTTGATTGGCACAAATCTTCAGTGCTGATCACCTGCCACCTTCTCCCCCCTCCCCCCTAACTTCTTGCTTTAACTTCACAACTTTGTTTCCAGTTCTGATGAAGGGTCTTTGCCCGAAACATCGACTCTTTACTCTTTTCCATGGATGCTGCCGGACCTGCTGAGTCCCTCCAGCATTTTGTCTGTGTCGCACTCATTTTCAGTCCTCAGTCATGTTCCCTGAGTGGACCAGTTGCTTTCTGTGGGTTCACTCTCATGTCAGCCGCAGAGACTGAACTCACAGGGCCGTCGAGGGCCGTGGGAATTCATGAAATGCCTCCATGTTTTGTCGGTCAAAGCGAACTTAAATGACATTGAGCTCATCTGAGAATGAAACCTTGTTGTCACATATGTGGCTTTACTTTGTAGGAGGTGATAGCATTCAAGCCCAGTCATAGCTGTCGAGCATCCTTCTGTGATACCAGTTTGGTCAGGAATTGCACTTCGCATGTGAGGTGACTTTCCGGAGGTCATGCCTGGATGACTTGCACCTTACTTGGTCACCAGACCTGAAAGCCACTGATCTGACCCTCAACAAACTGTGGATCTCTTAGTTACTCCAGGGCTTCTGGTTGGGGAAAACTCAGAATGATTTTGTGGGGACACACTCATCCACACACAACTGACTTTATAAAGTCCATGACAACTGTGACGTATTTGTTCAGATCCTCTGATGAGTTCTGGAACGTAGCCCTGTCCACTGACACAAAGAAGTCCTGTATCTATTCCTCTGCCTGCCGTGACAAATTCTTTGTTGTCCTTACTTCTGGAGCCTTGTTCTTTAGCTTCTGCCTGCATACAGGTAGGAGGACAGCAGATGGCCAGATTTCCTGAAATGTGGTCTAGGCTTGGAAGGTAGGCATTTTAATCATATTATGACAGTGGTTGAGTGTGTTGGGACCGCTTATGCTGCAGGTGACATGTTGATGATAATTAGGCAGAGATTTCTTTAAACAAACCTGACTGAAGTCCCTTGCAATTATTTAAAAGAAGTTGAGGTCGGCTGTTCCTTGTTTGCTTACAGATAAACTGCTAATCTAATTTTTGCTTCTTTCACAGGCTGATATCGTTACCCAGATAACTAATTTGATCATAGGTTTCATCTCTTTAAATTTAATACATTGTCCACCCAGGAAGCCTCTAGTTCAAACAAGTTGCTTTCTTCTTCACAGCTGCTTCTCCAACTACAGCTATTTAATTCTTCGTAATCCCAAAGCTAGAAAGTAATGCTGTTCTTTCTTATCCCTTGAACCAATACTGGGCTCCAATAAATTAGAATCTTTGCCTCTTACACCATTAGATATAGGAGAAGAATTAGGCCACTCAGCCCATTAAATCTGCTCTTTCATTACATCATGGCTGAATTATTATCCCTCTCAACCTCATTCTCCTGCCTTCTCCCCATAAGCTCTGATGCCTTTACTAATCAAGAACCTATCAACCTTCACTTTAAATAACTTCAAAGTTCAAAGTAAATTTATTATCAAAGTACATATATGTCACCATCTACAACCCTGAGATTCATTTTCTTGTGGGCATTCACAGTAAATACAGAAAAATCAGTATAATATTAATGAAATACCACACACAACAAACCAATGATTTGACCTCCAAAGCCAATTCTTTTCTTTGTCAACTCTTACACCACCAGAAAGAACTGATTAGAATGGTTAGAGAATTGTGGAATTTTAGATACGAATTAAGAGTAAAGAGCTGGAGTATTCCTAGTTGCAAATTGAAAAAAAAGTTGAGATGACATTTGATAGGGATGACATTGATTTACGAACTGTAAATAGAGGGAAAATGTTCCCACTAGAAAATAGTTGAAAGAGCAATGGACAAGGATTCAAAGTGATGGGAAGAACTCATGATAAGGTGTGAAGAAAAACCTTTTTTTCATAGAGAGTGATTACAGTCTGGAACTCTAACTGGAAGCGTGATGGATACAGTCAATTTCTGTAGGAAGGAATTAGATTGACACCTGAAGGAAAACGATGTGTAGTGGTATGGAATTAGTGGATTTTTCTCCACGACTTGGTATGTCAAATGGCATCCTTCTGTGCCAGAATACTTTGTCATTTAAGGTAAAATTGGATAGGTATATGGACAGGAAAGGAGTGGAGGGTTATGGGCTGAGTGTGGGTAGGTGGGACTAGGTGAGATTAAGAGTTCGGCACGGACTAGGAGGGCCGGAATGGCCTGTTTCCGTGCTGTGATTGTTATATGGTTATATGTTATATATAATACTTCTAAGATTCAAACTGTAGTGATGCAGAATCTGCAAGCTGATTTATTTATTTATATCAGTAAGCATGTTTTTACATTATCACATTTTCAGCTAAATTGGACACCTCTTCAACATTTTGACTAAGTTCTTCAGCATTTCCTCTCCCATTCTCTATCACACTCCACAGATGTTAAATGTTGGAGAACTTAATCAGTTTCCAATTCCCTAATTTCATGAGATTCGCATTTAGATTAGATATAATCTCCTTCATATTACGAGGGGTGATTGATAAAGTTCATGGTCTAGGGTAGAAGGAGTCAATTTTAGAAAACCTAGCACATTTATTTTTCAACATAGTTCCCTCCTACATTTACACACTTAGTCCGGTGGTCGTGGAGCATATGGATCTTGGACCTCCAGAAAGTGTCCACAGTCGGGGTGATTGATAAGTTTGTGGCCTAAGGTAGAAGGAGATGAGGTATACAGCTCTCGTTACACGCACATGCAGGTCAACTCTTTGAGTGATTATGCAGAAAGTTTGAAGTTAATAACTCATCTCCTTCTACCTTAGGCCACAAACTTATCAATCGCCCCTGATGGTATTAACTTCAAACTTTCTGCATTTTCACTCAGAGTTGAACTGCATGTGCATGTAACGAGAGCTGTTCATAGGTTTGCAATGTGCTGTCTAAGGAGTCTTTCCAATACAACTGCAGAAGGGGCAACAACTTTCCATTTATTTTTCCCCATATGACCAGACTAAGACATAAAATGTCCATCCAAGTGAAGCATTATTTCTCTTGCACTACACACAAAATGCCACAGAAACTCAACCAATCAGACAGCATCAATGAATGGAAAAAAACAGTCAACATTTTGAGCCAAGACCCTTCATCAGGACTTGAAGGGAAGGGGGCAGAGCCAGAATAAGATGGGCGGAGTGGGAGGAGTACAAGCTGGTGATGGATGAAATCAGGGGAGGAGTGGTGTGTGGGGTGAAGTAAGAACAGACAAGTTAGGGAAATGTTTAAGAACAGACAAGTTAGGGATATGTTTATTTGGAGTGAGGGGAACTATGAGGATATTAGGCAGGAACATTTAGCATGAATTGGAAATAGATGTTCTCAGGGAAACGTACGGAAGAAATGTGGCAAATGTTCAGGGGATATTTCTGTGAATTTCTGAGTAGGTACGTTCCAATGTGACATGGAAAGGATGGTAGGGTACAAGATCCATGGTGCACAAAGGCTGTTGTAAATCTAGTCAAGAAGAAAAGAAGAGTGCACAAAAGGTTCAAAAAACTAGTTAATGATAGGAATCTAGAAGATTATAATGCTAGCAGAAAGGAGCTTAAGAATTAAATTAGGAGAGCCAGAAGGGGCCATGAGAAGGCTTTGGTAGACAGGATTAAGGAAACCCCAAGGCATTCTACAAGTATGTGAAGAGCAAGAGGATAAGATGTCAGAGAACAGGACCAATCAAGTGTGACAATGGAAAAGTGTATATGGAACTGGAGGAAATAGTGGAAGTACTTAATGAATACTTTGCTTCAGTATTCACTACGGAAAAGGATCTTTGCGATTGTAGGGATGACTTGCAGTGGACTGAAAAGCTTGAGAATGTAGATATTAAGAAAGAGGATGTGCTGGAGCTTTTGGAAAGCATCAAGTTGAATAAGTCACTGGGACTGGTTGGGATGTACCCTAGGCTACTGTGGGAAGTGAGGGAGGAGATCGCTGAGCCTCTGGCAATGGTCTTTGCATCATCAGTGAGGATGAGAGAGGTTCCAGAGGATTGGAGGGTTGAGGATGTTGTTCCCTTATTCCAGAAAGGGAGTAGAGAGCCCAGGAAATCCCTAGCTGGTAAGTGGTTGGTAAGTTGATGGAGAAGATCCTGAGAGACAGGATTTATGAACATTTGGAGAGGCATAATATGATTAGGAATAGTCAGCATGGCCTTGTCAAAGGCAGGTCATGCCTTACAAGCCTGATTGAATTTTTTGAGGATGTGACTAAGCACATTGATGAAGGTAGAGCCGTAGATGTAGTGAATATAGATTTTAGCAAGGTATTTGATAAGGTGCCCCTTGCATGGCTTATTGAGAAAGTAAGGAGGCATGGGATCCAGGGGGACATTGCTTTGTGGATCCAGAACTGGCTTGCCCACAGAAGGCAAAGAGTTGTTGTAGACAGGTCACATTCTGCATGGAGGCCAGTGACCAGTGGTGTGCCTCAGGGATCTGTTCTGGGACCCCTACTCTTTGTGATTTTTATAAGTGACTTGGATGAGGAAGTGGAGGGATGGGTTAGTAAATTTGCTGATGACACAAAGGTTGGAGGTGTTGTGGATAGTGTGGAGGGCTGTCAGAGGTTACAACAGGACATTGATAGGATGTAAAACTGGGCTGAGAAGTGGCAGATGAGGTTCAACCTGGATAAGCGTGAGGTGGTTCATTTTGGTAGGTCAAATATGATGGCAGAATATAGTATGAATGGTAAGACTCTTGGCAGTGTGGAGGATCAGAGGGATCTTGGGGTCTGAGTCTATAGGACACTCAAAGCTGCTGCGCAGGTTGACCCTGTAGTTATGAAGGCATATGGTGCATTGGCCTTCATCAATTGTGGGATTGAGTTTAAGAGCTGAGAGGTAATGTTGCAGCTATATAGGACCCTGGTCAGACCTCACTTGGAGTATTGTGCTCATTTCTGGTCGCCTCACTATAGGAAGGACATGAAAACCATAGAAAGGGTGCAGAGGAGATTTACAAGGATGTTGCCTGGATTGTGGAGCATGCCTTAGGTTAAGTGAACCCAGCCTTTTCTCTTTGGAGCGACGGAGAATGAGAGGTGACTTGATAGATGTGTATAAGATAATGAGAGGCATTGATCGTGTGGATAGACCAGTGGCTTTTCCCCAGGGCTGAAACTGTTAGCACGAGAGGGCATAGTTTTAAGATGCTTGGAAGTAGGTACAGAGGAGATGTCGGGGTAAGTTTTTTACGCAGAGAGTGGTGAACGCGTGGAATTGGCTGCTGGCGGCGGTGGTGGAGGCGGAAATGATAGTGTCTTTAAAGAGACTCCTGGATGACTACATGGAGCTTAGAAGAATGGAGGGCTATGGGTAAAGCCTGGGTAGTTCTAAGGTAGGAACGTGTTCGGCACAGCTTTGTGGCCTGCAGGGCCTGTATTGTGCTGTATGTTTTCTATGTTTCTAAGCTGGAAGGGGATAGGTGAATGAGTTAAAGGACTGAGGAAAAGGGAACCTAATAGGAGAGGATAGTGGACCATGGAAGAAAGTGAAGAAGGAAGGGAACCGGAGAGAGATAATGGGCAGATGAGAACACAAAGAGTGAGAGGGGAGCCACAGCGGAGAATGAGAGGGGAGTGATTGGGAGGTTAGAACATGGCTGGGTGAGTACTATATAGTCAGAGAGCAGCAGAGATCATTGAGGGGGAGCAGTGAGAGAGGGTCTCACTGGACTCCTGTTGAAGAGAAGATTTAAACTCAATAGACAATAGGTGCAGGAGTAGGCCATTTGGCCCTTTGAGCCAACACCACCATTCAATGTGATCATGGCTGATCATCCACAATCAGTAACCCCGTTCCTACCTTCTCCCCATATCCCTTGACTCCACTATCTTTAAGAGCTCTATCTAACTCTTTCTTGAAAGTATCCAGAGAATTGGCCTCCACTGCCTTCTGAGGCAGAGTATTCCATAGATCCACAACTCTCTGGGTGAAAAAGTTTTTCCTCAACTCTGTTCTAAATGGCCTACCCCTTATTCTTAAACTGTGGCCTCTGATTCTGGACTCCCCCAACAACGGGAGCATGTTTCCTGCCTCTAGCGTGTCCAATCCCTTAATAACCTTACATGTTTCAATCAGATCCCCTCTCATCCTTCTAAATTCCAGTGTATACAAGCCCAGTCACTCCAATCTTTCAACATATGACAGTCCCGCCATCCCTGGAATTAACCTCATGAACCTACGCTGCACTCCCTCAATAGCAAGAATGTCCTTCCTCAAATTTGGAGACCAAAACTGCACACAATATTCCAGGCGTGGTCTCACCAGGGCCCTGTACAACTGCAGAAGGACCTCTTTGCTCCTATCCTTAAGTCCCCTTGGTATGAAGGCCAATATGCCTGCTGTACCTGCATGCTTACTTTCAGTGACTGATGAACAAGGACACCTAGATCTCGTTGTACTTCCCCTTTCCCTAACTTGACACCATTCAGATAGTAATCTGTCTTCCTATTCTTGCCAACAAAGTGGATAACCTCACATTTTTCCACATTAAACTGCATCTAGATAGATAGATAGATAGATACTTTATTCATCCCCATGGGGAAATTCAACATTTTTTCCAATGTCCCATACACTTGTTGTAGCATAAACTCATTACATACAATACTATGATATGCATCTAAATCACTAACTCAAAAAGCATTAATAATAGCTTTAAAAAAAAAAGTTCTTAAGTCCTGGCAGTTGAATTGTAAAGCCTAATGGCATTGGGGAGTATTGACCTCTTCATCCTGTCTGAGGAGCATTGCATCGACAGTAACCTGTCGCTGAAACTGCTTCTCTGTCTCTGGATGGTGCTATGTAGAGGATGTTCAGGGTTTTCCATAATTGACCGTAGCCTACTCAGCGCCCTTCGCTCAGCTACCGATGTTAAACTCTCCAGTACTTTGCCCACGACAGAGCCCGCCTTCCTTATCAGCTTATTAAGACGTGAGGCGTCCTTCTTCTTAATGCTTCCTCCCCAACACGCCACCACAAAGAAGAGGGCGCTCTCAACAACTGACCTATAGAACATCTTCAGCATCTCACTGCAGACATTGAATGACGCCAACCTTCTAAGGAAGTACAGTCGACTCTGTGCCTTCCTGCACAAGGCATCTGTGTTGGCAGTGCAGTCTAGCTTCTCGTCCAACTGTACTCCCAGATACTTGTGGTCTTAACCTGCTCCACACATTCTCCATTAATGATCACTGGCTCCATATGAGGCCTAGATCTCCTAAAGTCCACCACCATCTCCTTGGTCTTGGTGACATTGAGACGTAGGTAGTTTGAGTTGCACCATATCACAAAGTCCTGTATCAGTTTCCTATACTCCTCCTCCTGTCCATTCCTGACACACCCCACTATGGCCGTGTCATCAGCGAACTTCTGCACATGGCAGGACTCCATGCATCTGCCCACTCACCCAACCTGTCCAAGTCACCCGGCATTCTCTTAACATCCTCCTCATATTTCACACTGCCACCCAGCTTTGTGTCATCTGCAAATTTGCTAATGTTACTTTTAATCCCTTCATCTAAATCATTAATATATATTGGAAATAGCTGCGGCCCCAGCACCAAGCCTTGCGGTACCCCACTAGTCACTGCCTGCCATACTGTAAAGGAACCGTTAATCCCTACTCTTTGTTTGCTGTCTGCCAACCAGTTTTCAATCCATGTTAGTACCTTACCCCCAATACTATGTGCTCTAATTTTGCCCACTAATCTCTTATGTAGGATTATCAAAGGCTTTCTGAAACTCCAGGTACACTACATCCACTGGCTCTCACTTGTCCATTTTCATAGTTACATCCTCAAAAATTTCCAGAAGATTAGTCAAGCATGATTTCTCCTTCGTAAATCCATGCTGACTCAGACCGATCCTGTTACTGCTATCGAAATGTGCTGTTATTTCCTCTTTTATAATTGACTCTAGCATCTTCCCCACCACTGATGTCAGGCTTACTGGTCTATAATTCCCCGTTTTCTCTCTCCCTCCTTTCTTAAAAAGTGGGATAACATTAGCTATTCTCCAATCCTCAGGAACTGATCCTGAATCTATAGAACATTGGAAAATGATTACCAATGCGTCCATGATTTCTAGAGCCACCTCCTTAAGTACCCATCAGTTCGTACCTCATCTTTTCTCCCCGTATTGCCTTTTTAGTAATCTTCTGTTGCTCTTTAAAAGTTTCCCAATAAAATGTTATACTTCTCTTTTATTTTTATACTGTCCTTGACACGGTCGCCCCCTACTCCCCTTAGAATCTTTCTTCCTCTTTGGAATGAACTGATCCTGCACTTTCTGTATTATTCCCAGAAATACCTGCCATTGTTGTTCCACTGCCATCCCTGCTAGGGTATCCTTCCCGTCAACTTTGGCTAGTTCCTCCCTCATGTCTCCATAGTCCCCTTTGTTCAACTGTAATACTAACACTTCTGATTTTCCCTTCTCCCTCTCAAATTGTCGATTAAAACTTATCATATTATGGTCACTACCTCCTAATGGCTCCTTTACCTCGAGTTCCCTTATCAAATCCGGTTCATTACACAACACTAGATCCAGAATTGCCTTCTCCCCAGTAGGCTCCAGTACAAGTTGCTCTAAGAATCCATCTCGGATGTACTCCACAAACTCCCTTAATTGGGGTCCAGTACCAACCTGATATTCCCAGTCTACCTGCATGTTGAAATCCCCCATTGCAACCGTAACTCCCTCAGGTTAGACGTACCTCAAAAAGACTTTGTAGTTTAGCAACAAGTTGTAAATATGAGATTCTGCGGTGCTGAATATCTTGAGCAATACTGTACTCACAAATGCTGAACTCAGCAAGACACACAACTTATACTGAGAGGAATAAACAGTCAACATTCCTCCAATCTAGAGTTCATCTTTCAGTGTTCAAAGCGTGGTTTTCTTCCCATAGGAAAAACCAAATACTAAATGTTTGCAGGAGAAATACTGCAGATGCCGGAGATTCAAGCAACACATGCAAAATTTTGGGGGAACTCAGCAGGCCAGGCAGCATCCATGGAAAAGAGTAATCAGTTGACATTTCGGGCCGAGACCCTTCATGAATTTCCACCAGCATTTTGTGTGCATCACTACAGTACAAAATTGTTTGACCTCTTTACAGATCACCTGCATTTCATCCATCAGGGGTGACACAGAGCTTGTATTTTACTCTACATTTGCCTTTAGATCACAGATTTTATGCATTTTTACACTTTCTAAATGCCCTCATTAATACATAGACAAGATATTTCCTATAAATCATATATGTCAAACTCAAGGCCCGCGGGCCAAATCCGGCCCGCGGTGGAATTATCTTTGGCCCGCGAGATAATATCTAATTACTATTAAAGCTGGCCCCAGTAATCGAAGCGCCTATGGCGTATGATATGGCTAATGCTGAGTTTATTCAGGTACCGGGTTTTCAGGGTTTTTAGTGTTTATTCGGCAGTCTTGCTCGGCAGTCTTCTTCATAAGAAACGGAATTTGTAAAGTGAAACACTTCGTAGTTATAGCAGAGACTGAGACACATGAGAGCAGGCTGAAAAAACGGAGGCAACGAAAGCTGCGTTCACACGCGTCCGACTGATCCGGCCCGCATGAAGCTGCATTTTGCTCAATCCGGCCCGTGACCTAAAATGAGTTTGACACCCCTGCTCTAAATTATCCCAATTTCACTCTGATCTGCTCCAATCTCCCTACATCTTAAACCTAATGTTTGTCAGTTCTGACCAAGGGTCCTTAACCTAAAATATTACCTCATTTTCCTTTTTCACAGATGCGGGTTGAGCCACTGACTGTTTCCAGCATTTTTCTGGTTTTATTTAATCTTTCCGGCCTCAGCCTTTTTTCCCCCCCTTAAAAAAATAATTTATTAATTGAAACTATTAAAAGCACAAAAGAAAATTCAATCAGTTCAAAAATCCAGTACGGACCTCAGACTAACATGAGGCAATCTTACAGACCTGCTCGGCATAATCCTCACTGCAAAACACATAAAAATACTGGACGAACTCAGCAGACCAGGCAGCATCAATGAAAAAAAGCGGTCCTGCCAAAGGGTCTCGGCCCGAAACATCGACCGTACTTCTTTCCATAGATGTTGCCTGGCCTGCTGAGTGTTGCTTGGATTTATAGCATCTGCAGATTCTCTCTTGTTTGTGATAATCCTCACTGGTTTGATTTGACACAAATGGCACAATGTACAGCGTATGTGACAAATAAAGCTAATCTAAGTTAATAAGTTTATTTTAAAATCAGACAACCTAATTATCGGTAATATATTGAAATCTGCAACAGAGATTAAAAAAAATCCAAGAACAAAAAAAGCTTAGACGCTGGATATTAGACACAGAACGTTGAAAACATTCAGCAGATCAGATTTCATTGTGGGGGGGAAGAGAGAAACAAGGGTAAGGATCCACAACTCCACACTGGAACTTGGAAAAACGAGAAAACAGGCAGAAAAGGGGAAGAGGTGGAGAGAGCAAATGTGATAGGATGGGGACTAAGTTATGCAGATGATAATAAAATTAGCTGTGAAAAGGAGATAAATGTTTGTTAATTGCAACCGCTGTCTGGAAGCGTGAATTTAACAGCAAACGTGTTGGTTAATGATAAATGCTTCTTTTGCAGAAAACAATAAAAGAGATTTTGATTGCATAAAGTGTTTGTAATTTTAAAACAGTTGCATTACAAACGGGATTTCATTGTGAGAATAGGAAAACAATTAAAAAAAATGCCCAATCTGGGAGCTTTACAATATTTCCTGACGGTAGCAGTTTACCGACAGAAGAGAGGGTCTGGTGGTGGTGGTGGTGGTGGTGGTGCAAACACGTGGGTGAAGTGCAGGAGTTCTCTCTCTATGGGCGATGTTATCAGATTGCGTGCGTCGGGAATAAATCTCTTCTGCAATTTCCAGCAAAATCGACTATTTATCACACTGGGAAAAGGCGGGTCCTAATTTGAGTGTAAAAACAAAACCAAGCGACCAACACTTAAAAACATGCAGTTCTGTGGATTTACCAGAGAGAGAGAGAGAGAGAGAGGGCCTTCCTCTGACTAACATCTGTAGTTACTGTTATCCTTTAATTGCATTTGTTCAATTAGTGTACAGTGTCAGCTTTTATTTTTAGACGGGATTTCCAGTGGGATTACAGTTCGTGTGTTCCGCTAACAGGAAAATAAACAGGGAATTCGGAATGTGATGATATTCTGATCCCCTGAAAGGTGGGAGGGAAATCTCAATAATGGTCAAGATGGTTACGAAATTGGTACACTATCTCCACCTGAGGTAAGATTTTTGTTTTAAGAGCGTTTGAAGTTTTTTTTTCTCCCGTAATTCCTTTTCTTTGACACAGAATCAGTTTGTATCTTTTGAGGCCGCTGTAATCCTTCAGAGGCAGTCGGCGGCGGATCTTTCCTGGGACGGGATGTTTCAGATGGTGTTATCATGCTCTGTACTTTAGTTTATTGGGGGGGTTTTTTCCACCAATTTGGTAGGTGCAGACATGCAGTCATTGTTTTTCCGTTGACTGAAGCATTATACTCGGCATAATGACCTGTGGAATTGTGGATAACTATTTGGTTGTGTAATGATGAAAAGTGATGTTGCAAGTACTTGCTGAGCTGTTGCTGACATTGGCTGTATAGTGCAGTATTATGTCTACTCCAGTTCTCGCGTTCTATAATTTAATGCGGTTCTGTTTATCTTCTTACGACCTTCGAAGTTTATGACGTGCATGGTTTCTCTCCATAGTGAGGGAATACAATTAAAAACATTCCTGTTCAGAGAGGAGTCGCCCGTAAAGTATTAACCGAATGTTTATTGTAGAAAATCCAGTTTCAAAATTTAGATTGATTAATATACTATTCCAGACAGATAATTATAACTGTTAAGCCTGCTGTTTGTATCCTGCACCTATCTTGTAAGCTAACGTAACCTTCGCGAATGATCCCGGGAATGAAAGGGTTACTGTACTAAGAGCCTTTGATGGTTTCGGCCTGTACTCGCTGGAGTTTAGAAGAGTGAGGGTTGGGTTGGGGTAATCTCGTTGAAAAGCCTAGATAGAGGTGGATGTGGAGAGGATGTCTCTTGCACCAGCGGCCACGGCCCCAGGATAGAAAGACAGCCCTTCAGAGCAGAGATGAGGAATTTCTTTAAAGAAAAGGCGATGAATCTAAGGATCTCGGCCCGAAACGTCGATTGTACTTTTTTTCCCATTTGCTGAGTTCCGTGGAATTCAATGCCGTGCAGGCTAATACATTGAGTAGATTTAAAGCGTTGGTTGATAGGTTCCTGATTAGTCAGAGCTTTAAAGGCTACAGGAAAAAGGCAGAAGAATGGGGTTGGTTAAGAGGGAAAATAAATCAGTCATAATGGAATGGTGCAGCAGATTTGATGGGCCGAGTGGCCGAATTCTGCTCCTATGTCTTATGATCTGAAACATCTGGACTGATTACCAAGAGAAGCGTGGATATTGGGGACTGACCATTGCCTGACATGACCTTGTGTATTCTTGTTCCACTCCCTTCAGTAAAATAGGATCAGTTCAAAGTAAATTTTATTTAAGTTCAAAGTACATATATTTCACTGAATAAAACCCTGAGATTCATTTTCTTGCTGACAATCACAATAATTCCAAGAAACAATAGAATCACTCAACAGGACAGACAACAACCAATGTGCAAAAAAAAAACCCACAAACTGCAAATACAAGAAGAAAGAGAGGAAAACAGAAATAACAAATAGATAATAAATATAAAAAAAATGAGGTGAAGAGTTATTGAAAGTGAGTCTATAGGTTGTGGGAGTAGGTCCATGAAGGGATGAGTGTGAAGATATTATCTCTGCTTCCAAGCGCCTGATGGTTGAAGGGTAATAACTGTACCTGCATCTAACTGTTCTGGCTCCTGAGACTCCTGTACTACCTTCCTGATGGCAGCAGCAAGAAAAGAGCATGGCCCGAATGGTGGGCGTCCTTGATGATGGATGCTGCTTTCCTGTGATAGCACGCCTTGTAGATGTCCTTAATGGTGGGGTGGGCTTTACCTGTGATGGACTGGGCCGTATCCACTACTTTTTGTGGGGTTTGCTGTTCAAGGGCATTGATATTTCTATACCAGGTCACCTTGCAACCAGTATACTGTTCACCATACATCTATTGAAGTTTGTCAAAACTTTAGATAATATGTTGAATCTTCTCAAACTTGTAAGGAAGTAGAGGTGCTGTTGTGCTTTCTTCGTAATGGGCACTTGTGTGCTGGTCCCAATACAGATCCTCTGAAGTTATAACACTGAAGAATTTGAAGTTGATGACAAACATAGTTCCCCGGAAAATTTACTTTCAGGATCTTATTCAAATAAACTTTGAATACAGGTGAGATTTTAACCAATGTTTCATATACAATATACCTCAGTCTTTATAGTTGAAGAGCAGGTCCATATCATTTGTTCAGCAACATAGGATGAAAATCTGGAATGATTACCTGATACTTTATTTTTAAAGTCAGAGTAAGTATACATTTGTTTGTTTGTTATGTGCCGTGTCATATGATATGGGCAATCATGATCTTTCCATGACCATGATTGTCCTTGGCAAATTTTTCTACAAAAGTGGTTTGCCATTGCCTTCTTCTGGGCAGTGTCTTTAAAACACAGGTGACCCCAGCCATTATCAATGCTCTTCAAAGATGGCCTTGTATCAGTGGTTACATAACCAGGTCTTGTGAAATGTACCAACTGTTCATATGACCATCTACCACCTGCTCCCATGGCTTTGTGTGACCCTGATTGGGGGGGGGGGGTGGAGAGGGTGGGGGGTGCTAAGCTGGTGCTACATCTTACCTAAGGGTGACCAGTGCAGAAGGAAGGAATGCTTTACACCTCCTTTGGTAGGGACATATCTCCACGCCACCACATTATCTATTCTTTAATGGATATTGTTTTTAATTGCTTCTGTAATGAATTGAACTGTTGTGCAGCAAAGTGATCTCTGAAATTGTGAATTACCAATGACATCTGGTTGGGACTAGTGTTAGGAATGAGAGAGTAACAACAGGAGATAGCAAAATGTTGTGAGCTGTTGCTGATGTTTGGTAAAATTTAATGCAGAATTCTGTTATAGTCCAGTGTACTTGTTTTGTAATTTGGTATAGCCAATGTTTGCTTTCTTGTGATCTTTAAAGTTTACAAAATAGATGAGTTCTGCCGATGGTAACACTCTAATTGGAAATCATCTGTCAATTGATAATTCAGCAGAATATAAATTGGCACAAATTTTCTGCAATTATATTTTTAATAATAGAAGTTAATTAACTTCCCATCCACCCAACCCACACTCATTTTCACAGAGAACTGTGTTGATGAATGCTGTTTTTCCAGTACCCTTAGAAATATATCGTACTTCTTTCCAAATTGTGCCTGAGATAAACTATATGAAGAGCAGATTGTTATTTCTAAGTTGCAACTCATCCTACATCAATTGCCGACCCTTCATGGTCACTGCGGAAAATCCAAAATGAATGCCTCAAGCAAAAGGAAGCACACTGTCACTTTCTCAAGGTTTAAATTTCAGGGTACATTTTTTATCAACACCTGTGCACCATAAACAACCTTGAGATTCATTTTCTGGTGCAGGCAGCCCCAAACAAAGAAATAAAATAGAATCCGCGGAACCCCCCCCCCTCCCCCATGCAACAAACGCTGTCAAAAATCCCAAAGTGCGAAAAAAGAACAAATTGTGCAAACTATTAAAAAAAAGTAAACCAATAATACACAGCATGAACAGCAGAGTCCCTGAAAGTTAGTTCGCAGCCATAGCCCACTTGGAAAGAGGAATTGGTGACCCTTACTGCTGCTGTCTACATTAAGTATCTTTATGGAAATGAGGTCAAAGCAGAGCTTATTGTCATTATAATAGATTGTGACTTAATACAGGCAAAATTGGTCTTGAGTGGTTGCATAAAATGTGTAATAGAAAATTGGTGATCCTCTTTGCATCTCACAATTATTATTTTGACATCAGTCTTGAAGGAAATTGGGCAGAATATAAAACAGACTACAGCTTTGCTGTGTTCTCCTTTGCTCTAATGCCTTAGAATAATTTCATTGTGTTTTTATTGAATTTTTGCTGAAAGGTGTAGTAGGTCACATATTCAAGGCCTTGAATATGCAACCTGTTCACTGACAACACGTCGCATTATCCTTCACTGTTTTCTTGACTATTAATTATTCTCTGGTCCTACATTATAGTTTGTGCACTCAAGCCATCAAGACTTCTTTGTTGCTCTGTAGAAATGTTTATAAAAATTGATCTATTTTTCTGTTGCAATAAAATGAAATTGGGGACAAAGCTCCTAATTTTTTTCAACATTCAAGGATACATGAGCTTCTGGTTTTCTTGATTTATCTTCATTGCCTGTATTGTTTTAAGAATTTAATGCTTTAGTCTTCTCCAAAAACCTGCATTCCCATTTCCAGCATAATTTGCTTACAATCTCTATTGCTTAATGTGCTACAATTAGACTCATTTCCTGCATGGTCTGACCCTTTAACTCTTTCAGTGGTTTTTTACATGAAAACTTTTGATAATTTATTTTACATTAGAGATGTACAATGCAGAAGTGGACCTCTAAGCTCCAGCATCTCCATGGCAACCATTCAGTACCCATTTATTTAAAGCAATACACACAAAAAAGTTGGTGGTACTCAGCAGGTCAGGCAGCATCTTTGGGTGGGGGGAGGTAAATGAACAGTCAACATTTCTGGCTGAGACCCTTCATCTGGGCTGGAGGAAGGAAGGGGGCAGCAGCCAGAATAAAAGAATGAGGCAGGGGATCAACACAGATTGGCAGCTGATGGGTGAGCCCAGGTGAGTGAGGAAAACGGGAGGAGGCGGTAGTGGGAATATTGTGAGAAACAGGGAGGTGGTGGAAGAGGCAAAGGGCTTAAGAAGATGGAATCTGATAGGAGGTCCATGGAATTAAAGGAAGGAAATGAGGAACTAGCTGGATGAAGGAGGTCATGAGGGCAATGAATATGTACAGGGGCCATGGGGATAAGGAAAACATGGGGAACAGAGGATAACAGTTACTGGCGGTTAGAGAAATTAATATTGATGCTGTCAGGTTGGAGACTGCCAGTTTGGAATATGAGATGTTCCTGTAATCTGTGTCTGGTCTCAACTTGCCAGGAAATGCTGCTGGTCACAGCTGGTCAGTTTAGGAAATGGAATTAAAATGGCTGGTCACGGGGATATCGTGGCTTTTAGAGCAGACAGAATGAAGGTTCTTGCCAAAATCATCTATCTATCTTTTACTTTCATTTGAATTCCATTTAGCTTCCATTGATTCATATTGATTCATCTTAACCACCAGCCTTTCTGTTGGTTAGCGACTTTGCCCCCTCCCCCACATGCAAGGCTAAATGGAGCTACATTCAGCAGAATGCCAATGCACAATACACAATCTTCATCTGTGCACATTCACCTGGTTGAAATACAGGTGTCCAATCGAACTGACATTCTGCACTAGAGGTGGCATAGACAGGTACAGTCCAGCACACAGACACCTTCCTGACAGTAAACAAAGCATGGCTGTAGGGGGTTTAGCTGTGCTTTGTGTACCGGGTTTTAGTGCAAAAGAACTGTTAATATGTATAGATGCTGCCTGGCCTGCTGCGTTCCACCGGCATTTTGTGTGTGTTGTTAATATTTATATTATAATTGAAAATATAAATGTAAGGTAACAGAAAAATTAAAATAATTGTAATGATAGTAATGCACAGAGAAATAGTTTTAAAAATCGTCAGTGACTTTACTCCAAACTTCCAGGTTGGCATCTTTATTCAGAAGAAGAGCGCCTCCAATCCTTTGCTTGGCCTGACTCGTAAAGGATTAGAGAAGCATATTCCCCACTACAATGTCATTGAGTTTTTGTGACTGAAAAGATTTAAAGGATAATGACATTTAACAAACAATGATAAAATCTAAAAACAGATTGAAACAAATGAATAAATGACTTGATCTTTTCCTCCCAATGTAAATCTTGAGAGGCGCAGAATAATGTCACAGTTTTTCCCCTTGCTAGATTGGAAACCAAAATGTTCTGGGAGCAGTTCTGGTTCGATTCTAAAATCTAGCTTGAACTGCTTATGCAAATGCTATTCTTGTCTATCTGAATGGCAGATTTCCATGTTTGACTCTATTTTCCAAATAATTTTGCTGGGTAATTAATTAACACTGGGGACAGATTCTAACGCGGCCTTTCTCAATGTGTTAGCCCGGATGGAACCCTTGAAATAATTTTCAGGTCTCAGGGAATCCCTGCGTAAAAAATATTATATCTACAGCTCATGTTACATTAATATGATCAGTAAGTTGTAGATATGATAATACAAAAATAATTGTCAATGACTTTAGAGTAGAGAATGAATTTTTAGCCATCCTCTCTTGGGGGGGGGGGGGGGAGGTAATTAAGCTTAGCTTACCTTTCTTGAAATTAGTCTCTTTCTTTCCCTTTCATAAGCATTGTGGGTTGAAGGGCCTGTATTGTGCTGTGAGTTTTCTATGTTTCTATAAATTTTAAAAACTCACAAAGCAAACGTTAAAAGTTCTGTTAAATAACTGGCTTAAGCCAAAAGAGGACTTAATTTTTCTAAAGGTAGGCTCAGTAGATTTAATTTTAATAAAGGTTTTAAATTGATTTCAATTAATGCTATTTACAACATGAAAATTTATCCACAATGTTGAAGCAGTGTTTTGTGACAATGTCAGAATTTATTTTAACAAGAGAAACGAAATGGAACCAACCTTTGATGGGACGCCATCAGTACAGATGCTGACACGGTCCCTCCAAGACAAACCTTTTGTTTCCAGATATGAAGACAAAGCATTAAATATATCTTGGCCTTTGCTTGTTTTGGGCAGCTCTTTACAACAGAAACAGTTTTCACCATCATTTACAAATCTTACAAATACCCCAACGTGACACTTGTTGGTGAAATCTGTTGACTCATCAACCTGGATTGAGAAGCTGTTTTTCAGTTTATCACACAAAACCCCTTCAACATCATGTGACATGTCATCAACACGTCAACATATTGTACTGCTTGAGAGTGAAACAGTTTCAATTTCTTGTATAGCATCTTGTCCTCACATGTTACTTACCACAATTTTACGTGCTGCCACCTGTAGTTGGTGCTGCCATCACCAACTGTGTGACTTTTCCTTTTCTTGGTAATAACTTCTGCTACTAAATAACTTGCTTCCTGAGACTTTTTACTGTAACTATTAACAAAACATAGAAACATAACATAAAATTGTTAAAATTGTACAAGGCATTGGTGAGGCCAAATTTGGAGTATTGTGTACAGTTCTGGTCACTGAATTATAGGAAAGATGTCAATAGAGGGAGTACAGAGGAGATTTACTAGAATGTTACCTGGGTTTCAGCATCTAAGTTACAAAGAAAGGTTGAACAAGTTAGGTCATTCTATGAGGAGGATAGATAGAGTTAACGTGGATAGGCTTTTCCCATTGCGAGTAGGGGAGATTCAAACAAGACAACATGAGTTGAGAGTTAGGGGGCAAAAGTTTAGGGGTAACTCGAGAAGGAGTTTCTTTACTCAGAGAGTGGTAGCTGTGTGGAACGAGCTTCCAGTAGAAATGGTAGAAGCAGGTTCGATATTGTCATTTAAAGTAAAACTGGATAGGTATATGGACAGGAAAGGAATGGAGGGTTATGGGCTGAGTGCAGGTCGGTGGGACCAGGTGAGAGTAAGCGTTCGGCCAGGACTAGAAGGGCCGGGATGGCCTGTTTCCGTGCTGTAATTGTCATATGGTTATATCACCATTTGCACATAAAAAACCTACAGCACAATACAGGCCTTCACCCCACAAAGTTGTGCCGAACATGTCCCTACCTTAGAAATTACTAGGGTTACCCATAGCCCTCTATTTTTCAAAGCTCCATTTACCTATCCAAAAGTTTCTTAAAAGACCCTATCGTACCCGCCTCCACCACAGTTGCCGGCAGCCCATTCCATGCATTCACCATTCTCTGTGCAAAAAACTTAACCCTGACATCTCCTCTGTACCTACTCCAAAGCACCTTAAACCTGTGCCCTCTTGTGGCAGCCATTTCAGCCCTGGGAAAAAGCCTCTGACTATCCACACGATCAATGCCTCTCATCATCTTATACACCTCTCATCCTCCGACGCTCCAAGGAGAAATCTGTTCACTCAACCTGTTTTCATAAGGCATGCTCCCCAATCCAGGCAACATCCTTGTAAATCTCCTCTGCACCCTTTCTATAATTTCCACATCCTTCCTGTAGTGAGGCGACCAGAACCAAGCACAGTACTCCAAGTGGGGTCTGACCAGGGTCCTATATAGCTGCAACATTACCTCTCGGCACATGAATTCAATTTCACGATTGATGAAGGCCAATACACCGTACGTCTTCTTAACCACAGAGTCAACCTGCGCAGCTGCTTTGAGCGTCCTATGGACTCGGACCCCAGGATCCCTCTGATCCTCCACACTGCTAAGAGTCATTAATACTATATTCTATCATCATATTTGACCTACCAAAATGAACCACTTCACACTTCATCTGCCAGTTCTCCGTCCGGTTTTGTGTCTTATCAATGTCCCGCTATAACCTCTGACAGCCCTCCACACTATCCACAACACCCCCAACCTTTGTGTCATCAGCAAACTTACTAACCCATCCCTCCACTTGCTCATCCAGGTCATTTATAACAATCACGAAGAGTAAGGGTCCCAGAATAGATCCCTGAGGTCTAGTGCACTGGTCTCCGACTTCCATGCAGAATATGACCCATCTAAAACCCTCTTTGCCTTCTGTGAGCAAGCCAGTTCTGGATCCACAAAGCAATGTCCCCTTGTATTCCATTCTTTAGACCATAAGACCATAAAATATAGGAGCAGAAGTAAGCCATTTGGCCCATTGAGACTATTCCACCATTCAATCATGGGCTGATCCAATTCTTCCAGTCATCCCCACTCCCCTGCCTTCACCCCATACCCTTTGATGCCCTGGCTAATCAAGGACCTATCTCTGTCTGTTTTGATTTTCCAATAGCTGTTTAAAATAATCAGCACTTTTACATGTCAAATGACAGTGATTTGTCGTAAAGTGTCTTTTCAATTTTGATGGAGCCATTGCTGCATTTGTAAATTGTTTGCCACAGACTAGGCTCCATGGAATAGGGCAACTTGGATCACCAGTTCATATAAAACCCACTGACAAGTAGCTTTCATTTTCAAGACAGACTTTTTTGTGATGTTAGAATGGCATAATAAATAACTAAATGACAAAACCACAAAAAACATGAAAACTTCACAATAAAATCCACTTCTAACCTATACACTCCACCTTTTGCAGTGTTAAAAACAGCAGAACTTTTTTCTCCAGTCCTACAGAAGGGTTTTGGCCCGAAACGTCGACTGTACCCTTTCCCTAGATGGTGTCTGGCCTGCTGAGTTCCTTCAGCATTTTGTGTGTGTGTTGCGCAGATTCTCTTGTTTGTAGCGCAGATTCTCTTGTTTGTAAATGAATATTCCTGCACATTAGCACATTGTTAAAGATGCGTCCCTGTCAATTAATGCACGGTTCAGAATGGTTCTGTTTTGTCACTTAACCTTCTGGTTGTTTGTATATCTTGGACTCATCACTCAACACTGTGACAAAAGGGTTATAATTGGGGTGTCTGCATTTTGTAGACACCATGTTTGAATATTCAAAGAGTTCTGCTAATTGGGATGTGCTACCAATGTAAATTTAGAATCAGAATCAGGTTTATTATCACCGGCAAATGACATGAAATTTGTTAATTTAGCAGCAGCAGTTCAATGCAATATATAATCTAGTAGAGAGAGAGAAAAATACATAAAATAAAACATAATAATAAACAAACAAGTAAATCAATTACATATATAGAATAGATGATTAAAAATGTGCAAAAACAGAAATACTGTATATTAAAAAAGTGTGGTAGTGTCCAAAGTTTCGAAGTCCATTCAGGAATCGGATGGCAGAGGGAAAGAAGCTGTTCCTGAATCACTGAGTGTGTGCCTTCAGGCTTCTGTACCTCCTATCTGACGGTTGCAGTGAGAAAAGATCATGCCCTGGGTGCTGGAGGTCTTTAATAATGGATGCTGCCTTTCTGAGACACCGCTCCCTAAAGATGTCCTGGGTACTTTGTAGGCTAGTGCCCAAGATGGAGCTGACTAGATTTACAACCTTCTTGCACAAAAGAGGATAACTACACTCATTTAAGGACTCTTTTATCTTGTTACTTCATTCTCATATTTATTGCTATTTATTTATATCTGCATTTACACCGGTTGTCCATTGATCTTTTTACAGCTACTGTTCTATAGATTTGCTAAGCAGGTCT